>NC_026657.2:34654059-35898723 GCF_000004075.3 Cucumis sativus
GACGTCGTATTCTTTTATAGCATTTTCGCAATTTTTTAGTGGAACGTATACTTTTCACCCTTTTTTTATTACAACATAAATAAGATACTTTGTTTAAAAACTATTTATAATTTTTTATAACTAAAACCACCACGAAAATGTTTATTTAGTAAATATGCAAAATGAACTAAAATTTTACAAAAATAAAGTAAAATATTACATATATAATATTAAATATTTTTAAAAGTTTTTGTCATTTTAAAGCTAATTTAAATCTAGATAAATTGTTTTAAATATAAAAGTGTGAAGAATATTTACAAATATACAATGATAACTCATGATTTCCGAATGTGTTATTAGTTAAAGGTTCATTGTCGTATTAAATTATGATAATCAGTAGCATATAAAAGAACTTGATCGAATTTATGTTAGGGCTAGATAATTAATAAATCCAATTGAAGAATTATAAGTTATTAGAAAACTCTAAGAAAAGCTTTGGAAATTGTAATGACGATTTTATGAATAATAATTAAAGATATAGCAACATTTTTAAAAAATTGCAATTATAGTAAAACTATCGCTTGATAGACTTGTATCGCTGATAGACTTGTATGATTTATCAGTGATAGACCAATATTTACAACATAATCTATCGATGATAAATTTCTATCATTGATAGAATTTGACAAATTTTGCTATATTTGCAATTTTTTCAAAATGTTGCTATATATTTAATTATTTTGAATCTAATAGCTAAATTTACAATTATCCATATTAGAAAATTCAAAGTTTATTAGGAAAGCTTATGCTTATTAGGAGAACCTGCGAAACCAATAAATAAGACCTTGGACGTCTTATTTTATATATATATAAGACATAAATTAATTATACACAAAGAGAATAAATTAGTTATACACAAAGAGAATAGAGACCATCGAAATTCTCCCTTTCTGAGTTTCTAGCAAACCCGAATTTGAATAGTCGATTTTTTAGTTTATGTGTGGATTATCAAAGAATGTTGGTGATTTCGCAGTGTTTTGGTGATACGAATTTGGATTATCGTTTTTATCAAACAGAAGCAATTCAAATTTGGACAAATGTATGTTTATTCATGATTTAATTGTTTATGCGTCTGTGTACGTTATAAGGTTTCAAATTTCTTTTAATGTTAATTTATCTATGCCTAGCCCTAATTCGCTTTCCAACGTAACGATATCTAAGACGATGTACACCTATAATCTCATGTCTAATATGATCACTAATTTGGATAGTAGTAATGTGGCTTACGAGATGGATATGGTTACTAATCAAGACAATTTTTGTGAGCACTAACCCCAACGATTGTCTACATTTAGGTGAATTCAACAACGTTGACCTTCCATCTTACATATAGATGGTGTAAATATGGACACTTGCACCAATTTTACTCGAGATAGTTGCAAATTTAGCAATTAAATTCAAATTAATTAAGTATATAGCACAATTTTAAAAAATTTGCAAATATAGCAAAATTTGTCAAATTTTATCATTGATATAAGTCTATCACTGATAGACCATCTTGAAAATATTGATCTATCACTGATATACCATATAAAGTCTAGCAGCGATATAAGTATAGTTTTGCTATATTTGCAATTTTTTTAAAAGGTTGTTATATCAATTATTGTTACTAAAATATTCTTCCATTCCAATTTCTCAACTTTACTCGCTAAGAAGCCCACGTCGCTAAGAGTTTGGGCCGTTTTCTAATCTCCCAAACGGCCCATATTTCCTGCCCACTTAGCAAGGAAGAAAAGCAAAGAAGGCAGCAAAATGGGGCGAATCCACAAATAACAAATTTTCATGGGAGAAAAATATAGTTTCTTAAACTAAAATTCCCATTTTGTAATTTTTCCTAAATTTATTTGGTATGGTACAATCGTCGTCTCTTCTCTCTCTTCTTCTCGGTCTAGAATCCCGTTTGCTGTTCACAACTCCGAAGGGGCCATATACGAACTCAGGGTTCGGAAGGAAACCCTCAAGCTCTCTCTTCTATCTCGCCGGACCTCCGTTCAATCGCTTAACGCCGGCGGTTGTTTCCTACAACGATCTTGTTTCTTCCCTTGGCTCTGTTCCTCTTTAATGCCCTTTGTTTTTCTCTCCTTTATTTGCTTCCCCCTAATTTCATAGCCCAGTTTCCATGCTCTGACTGAATTCAAGCATTTGGAGGTGCTCTCTTGATCAATTCTTCCGAGAATATCCGGTAACTTGTTCGTTTGTTGTTTCTTTACTGCTTTGTGTTTGTTTGTTATATATTTTGTTTATTTCATTATTATTATTATTATTATTTAGTTTCTGTGACTTCGTTTTTGTTTCGGGCTTGGAGAATTTTGAACTTTTGTGGTTCTGTTATAATTAGTTCGCCATTGAAGTGATGGATTATTGGGATTTATTGGACCAATTCGATGCTGGATTATTTGAAGTATTACATTCAGCTATTTACTAGTGTGTTTCTTGTTTCATTAGGGAATGAATGATTAATGAATGCTGCTTAATTGATTCCTTTGTATTTGGTGTGAGGGTTTTAAAGTCTAGGTACTGTTTTCTCGTTGTTTGAGGCTAATTTGATTTCTTTCTTTCTTTCTTTGTTCCAGTAGGTTATAAATCATTACAGTGATTCCAGTCCTGGATTCAAGACACAACTTTAAGCCATAAGGGATCATTCAAGATTTTGCTGGGAGTCAAATGGAACTTAAAGTTTCATATCCTAAGCCAGGTATTTCTTCTGATTATGTTAGTGACCCGGAGGAGAAGGATATTAGTGACGATGAAGATGATGATCGCAACCATAAGCATCGGAGGAGGGAGACACGCTCTCAGTCTTTGGAAAGAGATGCACGTGAGCATGTTTTGAGGCCATATGGAAAGCGTAGTAAACCATTTGAAAATGGACGTAGTTTTAGGGACAACGATTCTCAAGCCAATGAAGCTTGGAAATCCTTCAATGCTCCCACTCTTGAGAAAGACACTCCTGGGAAATTTGATAAAAGACGCTTGGGTGCAGTGCCAGGTCCTCGAGTGGTTGGGGATTTCAATCAAAGGATTAGGGGAAACCAGGCATTTTCAGGCGACCTTAGTTCTGGAAGGGGAAGAGGAAGGGATTCTGGCACTTGGAACCAGTTTGATTCAAGGTTTAGTCCTGTAGATATTGCTTCCCAAATTGTTCACCATGGGTCTTTTCCCCCTAGTCTATTTGCTGGAAGGGGTTTACCAAGTGTTTCTACGGCACAGACAGCACCTTGGAATGCATTTGGGTTAATATCAGGAATTCCAAATAGTGGGCTAGAAACGATGCACCCCATTGGCTTGCAGGGAACACTTAGACCTCCAATCAACCCTCCTCTAAACATAGGCATTCCTCGCCAGAGATGTAGAGATTTTGAGGAACGAGGATTCTGCCTTAGAGGAGACATGTGTCCTATGGAGCATGGTATTAACCGCATTGTAGTTGAAGATGTCCAGGTATGTTTATCACCCAGTTTACTGTATTTGACTGAGCTTGACATTTGTTTAGAATGAATCTGTATGGGTTCCTATACAGGGGCCATCCAGGTTCTTTGAAGGACGTTTTCTTTAACACCATTTTGATTGTATGCTTGTTGGTTTATTTTTCCTTAAATTATATAGATCATAACTTATGGAGTTCTAGCTATATCTCTCCATGGTACTGCCAGTTATTGGAAGCATCAACTTTAGTGTTCTTGGGTTCCAAGTTTTCTAGAATGATATTGTTATTTTTGGTCAGAACTTCAGACATTAAATTCTTAATCCAAATTTCCCTTGGAATTGCCCCGCCTAAACTGTAGGGATTTTATTAGAAAAATATGTAAAGTGAGTTGCTTTCGGGATTGATTTATGGAAACTTGTGTGTGTTATGTAATTAGTTTTACTTAGTTTTCTTAAAAGTTAAAGGTTTAGTTTTCTTTTCAGTTTCCTTATTGTCTTAGTTAAAGATTTAGTTTCCTTTTTAGTTTTAGGTTTGTAAACCTCTGGAATTAGGCTATAAAAAGGCCTCTTCTCCATTATTTTCAATTCACTCCATAATAGAAGTAATTTTTGTAAGAAACAAATTTACCAAGATTTTAGTTACATCAGTGTGTGTATGTCTTTTTCTTTTTTTGGCAATTTGTGGGGTGGAGGAATTGAACATTTGACTTTGAGCTTGATAATACAAGCACTACGTTGGTTGAGCTAGGCTTATTTTGGCGGAAACTTGTGTTTCTGTTTACTCGTTTGTGTGTGTCTATACCACATTCAAGTATATGATTAATTTTTTTTTGGCATGATTGTTTTTTTTATAAATTCTTTTGAAATCAAAGTTGTCATTTCTTCATGAAAATAGTATGTGCTTTGGTTGTATAGATTACTACTAGCTGCCCAGTTTTCTTTTCATTTTTTTCTTTTCTTCTGTGTTCAAGAAGGAGTGGGATTTACCTTTACTCTCCTCATTTCCTTGTTCATTTTGTCCATTATACTGTTCATCTGTTAATCAGTATCATTTCATTTTAATAATATAACAAACTTGTAAACTTTTTGCCATAAACTTAATTATTTGTTTCCCCATAAAATTTGAAGTTCCATAAATAATTTTATTTAGTATATATTTTTAAAGGGAAGTGGTTTAGTTCCTTGACAATTTTCTTATTTTCCCATACAAAATCAAGAAATTAGTAATATTTCTTCTCTTTGGGATGACAAAAAATTGAAGAGAACAATATATTTTCGTTTTTATTTGGTTGACTCTGTATAAGTATACAAGCTCTAGTTCCTTATGGTCTTTTCTGGCCATACTTGGAAAGGGATTTATCTATGCTTTTGATGTATAACAAATAACGGTCTAATCAACTGTATGATCTTGCTTTTGCAGAGTCTTTCTCAATTTAACCTTCCTCTATCGCTTCCAAATGCACACCTAATTGGGAAAACTACTGGATCTCTGCCTGCAGTTAGCACATCTTCCACGACAGTAATGAGTGGTAAAGGATTGCTTGGAAAAAATATCAAGCCTAGTGTAGGAGATGATTCAATGCCCTTTCATGGTGTATATTCAGGTTCTGGTAGTGCAGGTGAAGCTGACTTGTATGATCCTGATCAACCTCTATGGAACAACAATTGTCCTGAGAAACCAAATGCACTCTCAGGCATGCATTCATCAAAGATCGATGAAGTTGAGTCCTTTATAGGAGACGATCCTTCTGATAGGAATCAGGTTAGGAAATGTGATGCTGGTGATAATGGATGCACTAGTAGAATTACTGCACCTAGTGGTTCACATGTTACTAGTTCGTCTGTTTGGGGTAGAGTTGGGTCAAGGAATAGACAAGATGTGAAAGGGAAACTTGATCCAGTAAATGCCTCTGGTTGTCTTGACAATGAAGTGAAAGAACAGAATGTTGTACTGGCCAGTGTTCAAGGAAATTCTCATCAACAAAAGCACATGGCTCAGGATGACGCCCACACTAAAGCCGGTGATTTATCTCTCAAGGCACAGAGTGATGCCAATACCATGCGTACTATGCGGAAACCATCTCAGAAAGCAACGTGTACTCTGTTTGTAAATGGGATTCCCCTACAGAGCAACAAAACAGAGACACTTCTGTCTCATTTTAACAAATATGGTGAGGTCATTGACATCTATATTCCAGCAAATAGTCAACGCGCTTTTGTTCAGTTCTCAAAAAGGGAAGAGGCAGAAGCTGCTCTAAAATCACCTGATGCTGTTATGGGCAATCGTTTTATCAAGCTTTGGTGGGCTAATCGTGACAGCATTCCTGATGATGGTGTAAGCAGTAATAATGGTATTCATGTTCCTCCACGTCATATTGCAGCCGCTTCACTTCCTTCTCTTGCTGTGAAAGGAAAGAACAGTGTCCCGGTTTCCACTTCAAAAGGCAGTATTTCCCACCCACTGGAATCTTCTTTAGCTGGCCCAGATCACTCTCATGCTTTCAGTAGCCCCAAGGTTTCTTCTCCTTTGCAAAAGAAATTAGAGAATCTGGAACAGTTAAAAGAGGAACTCCGGAAGAAGCAACAAATGCTAGATATGAAGCGGAATGATTTTAGGCGCCAGTTAGATAAACTTGAAAAACAGGTAAACTTTCAGCCCCTATAAGTTCAGTTACCATACGTGCTTGATCAGGAGACTATTTTTATTAAGTTTAAGATATTGCCTCTACTGCTGGAGGAATTAGGGGAGAAAATAAATGATAGTTAGAGGAAAAAAATTCATGCCAGAAGAAAAGCATTTAGAACTTTATATCATGTCAGTTTTAATCTCAATGTATAGACACTATTGTAGGGTTAGGCGGGTTATTCTGTGAGATTAGTTGAGGTGCGCATTAGCCGGCTCGGACACTTACGGATATCAAAAGAAAAAAAAATCTCAATGCATAGACATCCTGCTGTTAAAGTGCTATACTAGTCTCATGTATTAGACTGCTAGCCAATCTGTCATTTGTTTTATTTTCTTACTTTTTTCTCAATACAGGCTACAGGAAACAAAGTTGAAGCAGTCACTGGGTCCTCTGCAAAGCGACTTAAAGTGGGAATAGAAGCTGACACTAGTAAACTTGTACCAAAGGCCAGCGATTCTAGTGTTGCTTTGTCATCACCACATACTGAGGTGAATGGAGAGCATCCTGAGCCAACTACATCTATTGTACAACAGGAATCCTCAAAGTTTGAGCCTGTTGATCCAATGACGACCGAAGAACCTTTTGATAATGATGGAGAGAAATTGGGTAGCTGTTCAACTGGATTTAAAATTGTTCCTCCTTTACCAGTCGACTTTGCCAATGTATGTATTACCATTCCTCCTCTATATCAAGTTCATTTGTGATAGTTTCAAGCAAATTTCTGGAGTCTCTTATATGATGCTATAAACTCATTAGATTATATCAACTTTTTTTTTTTGGGTAGCTTGATAATGAGAGGTGTTTACTATTTATATTTGTTCATAGACGGTATTATTAGTAAATTGGTTTTCCTTTTAAGGACGTTCGCGAAGGACACCCAAAGAAAAAAATAGAAGAAGAAGAAGTAAGGAAATGTGCTTATTTATTGTTATTCAATCAAGGACTATGCAGAAATAGTTTGTTTAATAGTTATTTATTGTTTTTTTTTTTAAATAAATGATCTGAGAAAAAAGTGAAAAAAAATGTATATACAAGGGTAAACTAAAAAAACCGAAGTCCATAGAAAGAGAGCTGAACTAAAGACAGAGCCACCAATCAAGGAAATTAACATCTAGAGGATAACTATCAAAAGTTTTTCTTCACCAAAACCCTACGAGGAAGATATGGCCTCATGAAGGACCAGATATCACTTAAGTGCCTGTCAGTGAAAAAGTCTTGTTTCCGTTGAAAGAAAAAAAAGTTGAAAATGGGTTGAGTTAATTGTAAAACAGAATGGGCTTGATTGGTTTGTGTTTGGGCTTGAAATAAATGAAGAGAGCCAAAGTTGGGTTGGATTATGCTGGTTGGGGCCAAAATGAAGGGAGTTGGATTGGAACGTGTAGATTGCAGATAAAAAAATACTGAAACAAGTTGAGATGGGATGGGTATTGGGTAAAAAATGGTCACATATTCTTTATCATCTTCTTCGCCTGGCAACAACAAAATCACCTTGGTTCACAACTTCTTCTGCTTCGCTGAGGATTGTACATAGGGTTTTAGGTGCCATCATCCCACCTTGTTTCTTACTCAATTTCATCAATTGTTGGTTGTACAACTTTGAGTTTGAGTTTTCTTTTTCAATTGATTTTTCTTCTTTATTGCCCGCGACATCCTTCATGCTCGAGTCTTGGATCTTGTCGTGTTTGCTTTATCACTCTCTCACACTCAAGTCTAAAATTGTCTAGACCTTCTACAAGTCTTGAATCTTCCAAATTTTCTATTGCATTTGTTTCTTGCATGGGTTCATAGCTTTGGTTGGGTTCTTGAATTTCATGAGACTTGCTCTGAATATTTGCAATTCAACTTGTTTCAAATATTGAATCATTTTTTTCAAGATACCATAAACGTTGATGATGAATCTAAATTTAGAGAGTTTTGATTCCAAAGAAATACATCAGTAATGTTATTCAAAAATGGAAGGAAGGAGGAGGTAATAGCCATCCTAACCAATCCCCAACGGTAATATTTGTTCTACAAAAGCTTTTTTACAATAGTTATTAACTAAACTATCACAGGTTTAATTAATAACCCAGCGCAGAGAAAAAAGTTAAAGTCTAAAATAGTAAATTTAATTACATCAGTTGACCACTCCATTTCAAATTTATTTCAGTGCTTCAGGATTGACATAGTAACTACTTCTGTGAGGTTCAAGATAAATGTAGTAAGAAGTGACATATGTTCTGGAATATGCTTCTGCCTTTCTTGTTGTTTTATTTTTAGGTCTTGAATGTTTTTCTAGAACTTCATTCTTGGGTGATTCTTCTTGGTTCTTCTTGAATTTGAAAGGTTTTCCCTAATTAGGTGTATGCTGTTTGACAATGTGCACTGCTCACAAAGCTTCCTCTTGCGATTTGTGTCGCCAAGAGTTTCTTAGTCCGTAGATGGTAGCCAATATTGGCCTTGGCCTACACACTTGCTTTGATACCAAACCTTTCAAGAAAAGGACTTACCTATCCTATAGATTTCTTTAACAAAAATTTAATCGAATACTTTCCTGAAGAATCCAATGCCCAAATGCAAGAATCATCACAAGCCTCCACTTTCTTTTCGGCCAAATTCTGAAGGAGCTGACCAAATTCAAGAATTTATGGGTTCAACAATCTTCTGAAGGAGATATCCCATGACAAAGTTTCAGTATCCCAATGGTTGAAAACAGAACCATTGGGCTGTAGAGCAATTCTATATAGGGAGGGAAGCGTAGGCATAATGTAAAATTATTGACCAAGATTTGCCAAAAAGAAATTCTTTTACCATTACACCAACTATTGAAGACAAACAAGCTTCCACTTACGACCAAGCTTTAGAGATACTATTAGAGATCCTGATCCTAGGACTTTGAAGGCTCATCCCAAGCCTTCCCAACCGTGTGCCAAGAAAATTGGTCCTTACCATGAATACTTCATACTACCTGACACCATAAGGAATCAGATTCATGCTGAAATCCCCTCTCCATTTTGCCAAGAGTGTCAAATTCCCATTTGCAAGGTTATTGACTTTACTTCCTTTATTTGCTTCACATAAGAAATTCTTCATAATCCTTCCATTAATTGGAAAATTTTCGGATGGCATTAGGAATGAAGACATATAATAAGTAGAGATAAATTGAAATGCTTCCAACTATCTAACTACTTAATTTTGTCAATAATTGGCTGCCAGAAAATAACTTTTTTTTGGGATACCCACCCAAGGGAAGACCAAATAAAGGAAGGGAAGACATTCGACCTTATAATGCAGGCAAATGGAAGTGGGCAGCCACTTATTATCATCAATATTTTAGCCACACAAAGCTGATTTGTTCCAATTCACTTTTTGGCCCGAACACCCCAAATAGATAATTTTAATGAGTGCATTCAAACTATTATCATCATACTTGAAAAAAACGAAGTGTATCATCAGCGAAGTGAAGGATAGAGACATGCACCTTATCCTTTCCTGCTACCTCCCTTTTCATAGATTAGATTAGGTTGATAAGTGCACATAAAACTTCACGAACAAGAAGGAACAAAAATGGAGAAATCAAATCTCCTTACCTTATGCTTCTTGAAGCTTGATTCACCCCCTTGGCCTTCCATTAATAAATATTGAAAAGTTTGGATTACAAATACACCCATCACTTTATGAAATCCATTTAGAGTTGAATCCTTTAAGCATGAGAACTTCATCCAAGAAATTCCAATCTACTCTATCAAAGGCCTTCTCTAGATCAAGCTTGAGAATCCAAACCTTTTTCTTTGACCGATACTCCCCTACAATTTCATTAGCCACAAGAACTGGATTAGATGTTTGTCTTCCTCCATTGAATGCACTTTGAGAAGAAATTATTTTAGGTATTTCTTCTTTAGTCTTTCAGCTAGCACCTTTGTAATAATCTTATAAACGGATGTCATAAGGCTGATCCTATCTCTCTCTCCCCCCATCTCTTGGATTCCCTATTTATTCTCATTGTATAGCTCTCTTGTACATTGAGTTTATTAATAATAAAGAAGCTTGTCTCCTTTTCAATCAAAAAAAAAAAACTGATGTCATAAGGCTGATTGATAATGCATTACATGAAAAGAAAAAGGAAAGGTGGTATATTGGTAGCTATTTAGATCCCCATGCAGACGGAACTTGACTTTGGTGGCTCTTTTTCTAGGGATAGGTGGCATGGACGGAGGAAAAGGTGTGGGAGAATTGTATTCCCCTCTCTTCAGCATTTCTTAGGTTACACCATTTGTCTTCGTTGAAAAGTCTTTCCATGTCAGATGTTTTGGTGTCTTTCTCCTTTGGTTTTTGTCGGCCGTTGTTTGATAAGGAGGCGAGAGAGGCGACTTCTCTTCTTTCTTTGATGAGGGTTTCGATTTTAAATCGGGGAGAAAGGGTTTTCGTGTTTGGAGTCCTAGTTTGGTGGATGGGATTTCTTGCAAGTCTTTCTTTAGGATTTTAGTTCACTCTTCTCCTGTAGTTGAGTCTGTCTTTGATGCCTTATCAAGAATTAAGATTCCTAAGAAAGTCAGGTTCTTTGTTTGGCAAGTTTGGCTAGGCCGCTTGAATTCAATGGATAAGGTTTCAAGAAAGATGCCTTTGTAAATGGGTCCCTTTTGTTGTACCCTTTGTCGGAAGGGGGAGGAGAGCCTGGATCACTTTATATGAGTGTCCGTTCGCAAGATCTATTTGGATCTTGTTCCTGCAGGAGTTTAGTTTCGTTGGCTTGCAAGAGGGAGGTTCATCTGATGATCGGAGAAGGGGCGTTTCCTTTGATGTGCTGGGGTTTGAGAAACAATAGAATGGGGTTTGAGAAACAATAGAATGTTTAGGGGTGTGCTTTAATCTACATTCCGCACATCAGACACAAGCATTTTTTTATTGGAAAAACAACTTATATTGAGAAGAAATGAAAGAATACAGGGGCATGATTTATGTTGAGCCACTTAAAGAATCTAGGGAAAATCAGTCTCAACTAGAACAACTCTACTTTTGCAGCAAAAGGTTTAGGTTAGATTGGAAAAAGGTTTGAAAAGGTTTACATGAAATGTGAGGGACTGTTGTTCTATGAGTCCCCTTTGGGGGCTGGATAAGGGAATGGTATTCTCCAATTCAATTTTGAACTCTAGGGTGAAAAGCCTCTTCAAAGAGAAGTTTTTTCCTTATGGAGGCTGAATAAAGGTTTAAGGAACAAGCGCTTTAGCCTTAAATTTTTATTTCTTACATATGATCATTAGTCTCTTTTCATTTCTACAATGAAAAGTGTTCTTTCCATTTCAAATATATATATATATACACACATACATACATACATACACATATAGATTTACCAAAAATATTGAACAGATAATTAGAGATTGATTTTGGGGGTTGAATATCTTCAGAAGGGTAATAGTCATGTTAATTGAGATCATGTGAATGCTGATCTTTCATTGTTCATACATCTGGCGGGCTGAACGTACTTGTGTGTTGTGTCAACGAGTACTGTCAAGGCTACCCCATTTAGGAAATTTGGATGGAGCTGACTAATTTTTTTAGAGCCTTCAGATTCTTGATGTTGATAAGAATTTGTTATTTTTTCTTTTTTCTTCCCTTTTTGAGTCCAATTTATGCGCACTTTGGCATGACTCGTTAGTCATTAGTCAAATATCTTCTGAACTAATGTTGTTTTCTTTACTGCCTTTTTGGATGATCTTCAATCTAATTCTATTTTCATTTTATAATGTGTTGTAGGAGGATGTAATAAAGCAACATTTCTCGTCGTTGGGCGATGTTTGTTCTGTGGAGTTTGTTTCTGAAGATGGTGTTCAGATTTCAAATGCATCCAATAACTGCTCAGCTAATGTCACTTTTTTAACCCGTCATTCAGCTGAAAGGGCATTTGAAGACGGCAGATCCTGGCAAGGTCAAGACTTAAAGTTTATATGGCTGTCTAATGACAAAGACCCTCATCACACTTCTTCGGACACATCTCGAGATGCAGACATGGAGCCTGAAAATGAAGAAGCAGAAACCATTTCTTTAAACGAAACCCTATCTCACAAAGAATCCCAAAGTCCAACACGAGATGACAGTGACGAGCCTTCGGAAACAGGTAAAGTTTCGGCAGTGATAGAAAGAGAGACATGATTGAAGCATTTTTATGTTTTAGGAGGCGTTTTCTTTTCTTTTCTTTTTCTTTTCTTTTTTTTTTTTTTGGAGCATTTTTCATGCCGAGTTGAAAGTGTAAAATTAATGGATTTTTCCTTCTTTTTTTTTTTTTTTTTTTTTTACTATTTAGTCAAGGAAAACTGGTTTAGCAAATGTGAAAAAATTGTTTTTCAATTTTCATCCCCTCCCCCTCTTTACTGAATTCATGTATAAAGAAAAAAGAGTCTCTGATTCCAGACTGCCACCAGGGATAATTGATTAAGATAGTTGATTGAATCAAAATATTACTTTTAGGTTTCTATTAGGTTCAAAGAATAAATTTGTATCAATTCCATTCATTTCTTAGATGTATGTCTTTAACTCTAAATGTTGCAATTACTATCCCCTTATTTTCCTTCCCATGCTTGGTGTATTGAACCCAATCTGTGTTTCATAAGTTTTCCCCCTAATCCTCCCATTTTGTGCCTCAATAAATAAATAAAAATAGTGATGCCTTACTATCTATATAGTTGGAGAAATTCATTGAAAAAAATGTTCATACGTATAAATTTCCCTTTTAGTCTAAAGATCACACAAATCTAAAATTTTTTAGACTATTAACTTCTTTGATTAATCTGAACAATTCATCGCTATTCATAAATTTAATTGATACAAAACTGATTCAAAATTTCGCTCTATTTACATCTTTACAATTTTGTCTATACAAGAAATTGATGTTACAATTGAAAGGAAGGCATACACGAAGGGTTAAGGACAAATCACATTCATTTTTGTACAACTAAATTTGACTATAGTTAGCTTCTGATCTAATCTACAAAATATTTGGTGGTCAAATTTCCAAAAATGGCCTCTTTGCTAAGTGATGATGTTCATGTTTGCAAGTCTAAGCTGCTCCCCAAATGGCAAGAAGTCCTTCAAAGAAACGCATGTATTATGCGTCACATCTAATAGTGAAGTAGCTGCATCAATTTCACTTTCATCAATAGGTTGGGAGCCATGTGTGCCATCCACATTCGGAGACTGGGTGGCCAGATAGATGCGTTCGGTCGAGGCAAATAGACATGAAGCAACGGACTCCGCAATGGAACTCCAGGCAGATGTGTACAGAAGAGAATTAAGGGTGACTGGCAGATTGTTCAACACATTTTGAGGGTCCAGAGTGAGTAGAGGCATATATTTGCTAAAGCTACTTGATAGTAAAGCAACAAATTGGATTGCCTGCAAAAGAAAACATCAAAACGTTTCAACACCATCAAATTCAGTGTACTTTGGGATATGTTGAGCACCATTTCTATAAAAGAAAGTGATGAATTTGAACACTAGATAAAGTTCTCTCATAATATTCAGCCCACTCTAATTTTTGAGAAAAGCGTTCTCTAGTTTTTGAGAAAATACAACATTGCTCTAAGCAGTATGATTCTTCGTGTTTCTACCTTCAGCTCACTATTAACAGTTTAATCATTATATTTCCATACCTAATGGAGTTTGTTGTAGAATATGGTGTTATCTGAGGTAAACTAAGTCGGATGGGACTAAAACAATAGCTTATTTTGTCCATGAATCATGTTGTAATGAAGTTTATTGTCTAAACTTAAATGTGCTTGTTTCATTGCGTACCGTGGAAGGATGCACCGATACACAGCTAATTTCCACTACATCGACTACCCATTGTCTCTTGACATTACCCTCTGCAATTTGAAGAGCTGCAACAACCTCAACTAGTACGTCCCACACGTCTGCAAATTAAAGGTCGGGTAAGTCAAAACAGGCAAGTAAATGGACATGAGAATGCGAGAAACCCTATGTGTTGAGATCGCATGCGCAATTTCTATTAGAGCATTCTAAAACATGCAATCGCCCCTCCATGGGACAGACTTTAATTATAATTTGGTTACTAAAATTTGTTCAAAAAATAACCTTGTGATTTCAAGTTCAGCATCAGGGTTTTCATTTTTCCTAGTTCGCTCATTGGGAGAGAACCATTCCTTGTTAGCTTGGCTTTGGCTTTCATCTTTTTTAGAACTTCAAATAACTTCTGATCTTTTGGTACTAGATCATCGGATGAAATCTGCACATGACACTTCCAAGTCAGAAACAAAAAACCGTTCTGCAAAGGTTTTACTGGCAAATACAACTAGTCGTCACGTAAATTTGAATGTTAGTCCCCTCCAATGAACACAATGGAAAAAATCTTATCAATATGAAGAGGTAGAGTGTACCTGAAGGAAGTTCAGCAACCAGGTCTGCCTTGCCTTGCTAAGGCATCTGATTGCCTCGGACCACTCTTTTGTGGAGTGTATTTCATCTACTTCTTTGTTGGTACTAGAGGACAATGTAGGTAACATGGTAAAAAGAACCACCATGAAGTCTTCAATATGAGCTATGCACTCCAATGAATTAAGATTAGCTTCGTCAAGACATTGGTAGAGCCCCTTCCAGCACGAGATGCATAGTAAATGCTTCTCATAATTATACAGGAGTTGGTCCGAGTAAAAAGAAGACATGTAAATTTTCATGTCATTGAAAAGTTTTTCAACTCTTGCATTAGAGAACACTTTCATGAGACCTGCGAGATGAGTAAGCAGGCATGACTGCAGATTCAGCTCAAGTGTCCTAAACCTGGAGATGTCGGAGAGCTCATCGAGAAAAATAAGCAATTGGTCAAATTGGTTTGCGTGGGCCAATGAGAACTTCAAGCATTCTTCCCTTACTATGCCCTTTCTAAGAGCAGAACTTGGTGGCACCAATTCAGCAACTTGGTCTTCATACCTCATGCAGCGCCTAATTATTGCTCCCCAGTCTAAGGACGGCAATCTGGGAGCTTGAGAAAGACACCGTAGTGTGGTTACTAGAGTCTCAGTATGTGTAGCTGTCCCTGTCTGGACTTTTGATGTATTAGATTTTTCAAATCAAACATTTTGACAATAAATTGTGCATGTAGCCAACAAACTACTAGAGAGAAAGATTGCATCGGTTTAATAAAGTGTTAATAAGAGTAGTGTGTGCTCTCAAAAGAAATGTCATGAGAACAGAGTGGACAATATTCGCAATACACAGTTCATTGATGCTCTCTTCAAATAATAAGAAGCAACTTTCATTCTTATCAAAATATACTCAAAAATGAAATTTGGAGAATAATAAAAGCTTCCTGAATTGTTGAATCAAGGTTAAGATGAACGTGGTTAGGAACAAAATGACAGCAATCTTTCGGGAAATTTGATCAGAGTCCAGAGGGTAAGTTGGTAACTGCGACAGCTTTGAAAATAAATAGATTGGCACTAAACTCGTTATTTAGAAAATAAACATACTTTTCTTATATGAAAAAATTACTCTGCCACAGGCCAATTGGAACTCCTTTTCCCATTTCCTTAGGTAAGGAGAAAATGTTTTATCCTCCCCCTTCATGTATTATTTTCTTTATTATGGATTTATTTCTTATATGAAAATAGTAAGAGTAAACTATAAATTCTTTAAAGGGAGAAAAAAGAATCCAGAATTTTAATTGCAGGAGACCAAAGGTGGATTAGGTAAAAAAAATGTCACCCAAGAAGCCAAGATAGATTAAAGAAAGCTACTTAAATTTTAAATTGCCAGTTTTATTCACCATTTTGATTTAAGCTCCTTAAAGAAGTACGATCATGTGGCATTTTTCCCAAACAGCTTGTTACTTGTTTGGATTTTCCCAATGGAAAAGCTTCAAGAAATGGGCTGTGTAACATTAGACGTTTGATTCACTACGTAACCACGTAGGTCAATTCATTATTAGGGTGAACTTTTTTATGCAACTTGAATACTTAATAAATCTTGTATTTCAGTTTTAAGAAAGATCCTGACAAGTGAAAGAAAAAAACCTAGTAGTATTTCAGTCTTATGAGCGCCTGCCTTCTTAGCTATTTTCTGGCACATTCGCCTTGAGAAAAATGGAAGGAATTTTTAGGGATAGAAAGTTACAAACGCCTCTAGAGGACAATTTTTTTCTTCAATGAGGTTCAACCACCTCCCTGAGTGCGTATCTGTAACTGAGATTTTTGTTACCATCCTCATTTCTTACTTTGAACAGTGGCTATTTGTCTGGACTTCCTTAAGCTTGGACTGGTTTTTCTTTTAATTTTCCGCTTGTAGTGTATGGTTTTTCATAAATTAAAAGAAACGGGAGATGATGCATAAATTAAATTAAAGATAAGGTTTTTCATAAATTAAATTAAAGATAAGGTTTTTCATAAATTAAAAGTATGCATGCAATTCATAGATTCAGACCAAAGCTAAAAGGAAAAACAAAAGAAACATACCTCTGAAAGATTCAGCTGCATTAGCCAATTGCATAGCCGCATTCCTACACCATCCGTAGGGAAATTTTGAGGTGAAGATCTTGAATCAGATACATCTGTCTCTAAGTTCCGAAGGTTTGGAAATTCCTTTGACCAAATATTATGTCTAAGGAATGATAATGCCCATGCAGCATATTGCTGCAGCTTCTTGTCATCAGAGTTCTGTGCAACAAGATACAGCTCTTGGATGATTGATGTCAACAGTGGCTCACAAACGCGACTGGAAAGAAGTGGGCCCAGAAGATGGGAAGTCTCCTGTCCAGGAAATGCATTTTATAAGGGAACTAATTTCATAGTTAATAAAAGCATGACAACATAACAGAATGACATGTTACCTTTAAGTCATGTTCAGTTTGAACTGATGATATTGTAGGATGCACGTCGAACAAACTTCCAACACCCACTCCCATGGCAGTTACTACTCCAAGCATTCCACCAAAATGGATCAAAGGACTGTAAGGATTAGAATAACATCTTTTAAATAACTCCAGCAAGTCTTGGACACGTGCAACTTCAATAGAATGCACCCCCTCATTTAGAATGCCGGCAAGGAGGTTCCCTGCTCCTATGCATGATGCCATCAACAAATTCTGATGGGATGTACAAGATCTTTTAACAGGTAACAAGTCAGAAATAATCTCCTTATAGGCACTTATTAAATGGTCCAGTTCATCGCCATCCACCAACTCAAGTCTATGGCAAAACAATGTCATGGTTGGTAGTGCAAGACAGGATCCAACAGAGAGAACTCTAATAGAAACTTCATCAAATGAACCAGAGCGTACAGAATTTCCATGAGGAAACCACGAGGAAATCAAGCTTTTGATCTTCAGGACAGCATCATATGCTCCAATTTTGTACAGTGCACCGATGGTATTAGCCAGACCAAGGACTAGTCCAGCAACACCCCAGACATCGTCTTCTGGGTCACCATTCTTATGCAACAGCTGAGAATCTACACTGATACCAGAAGAGTGTACTGGAACCAACGCAAAAAGATCTTCAAACATATCTTTAGAAGATCCCGTGAGCTGACATATCATCAAAGATAAAGATCTAACTATAGTTCCCAGTAACTCTACTTCCTTTATCTTGGTTGTTTGCTTATCTCCACCCAAGTTTGATTTATCAACAATTCCAACCCCAGAAAAGAGATCATGGCTAGAATAGCCTAAGCCAACTCCACAAGCTCCTTTAACAAGAGTACTCTTGGTAACACTTAAAACCTAAAAAGGAGATTTCACATTATTCAAAATCGAAAAAATAGAAAGTCAACAACAATCATAATCGATTAACATTGCAACCCCTTTATTTGCATAATACCATGCATAACAAAACAATAATATTTTTTTAAAAAAAAATTGAAACAGAACTTTTCAATGATTGACAAAGCCCTCCTGACAAAAGAGGATATGCATACCTCAAGAAGTCCGGAGACAATCTGAAATTTCAATTTATGGTCGGTCACATGTAGGCATCTAGAGATTATTCCAAGGGATATGGCAGATGACCATTGGTGAAGCTCATGCTCATGCTGGAACAACCAATTTAACAGAAACTTAGAAGCAGTAGATTTCACAGCATGGGCAGCCTGAGGCAAGACCTGATAACGGAAAGGAAAAAACTACGATATTAGTAATTTTTCAATTCATATCATCAAATATTGGCTTCTTATTGCAAGAAAGAGAAGAAAAAAACCCTCAAATTTTCATATTGTATGTCTACCACATCCACAATGAGCTGCTATGGTAAAAACTCACAGATCTAGAAATGCAAAAAGGCTAATTTTATTCCTGAAGCCCATGCCAAGAAGCTGGCCTCTCGATCTTAACACCCTAGTGATAATATAGCATTTCCATACGAATCTATACTTGAAATTAATAAACTTTAGAAATTTCACTGACATTTTGACAGAAATTCAAAGTTTCTTGACAACCAAATTATGAAAGAGAAAGGTTGTGGAAGCAAAATATTACCATACAAAGTGCACCAATAGCTAGTGCCATATTTTCAGCACATCTTGGCAAAGCTTCTTCAGCAACATGTATTATTCTCTGAATGACAGGAATAACAATATTAATATCAACATTTCAACATTTTCAGAACTACTGTAAATAACTGACATGAAATTCAAGATACTACAGAGGGCAACAGCAACAGGAACCTTCAAAATTTCGTTAGCCGCTTTAGAAGTTTTTTCTGAGATAACGACAGTATCTCTAACATCGGATGATAAAACTTCAGACTTTAACCAGCGTTCCATAAATGCTTTCCATGATTCTAGGGCTAAGAGAGCCATGGCAATATTTCTTGAAAGTTGAAGAGAATCACCAATTTCACGCATCGCATTCTCATAACTGGTGTGTTCATCTCGTGTTCTCTGAATAAAGAGCTATCTTGTTAAGGGAAAGGAAAAGAAATCAAAATAAAGGTTACCAATTACAACTGCCTTACTCTTGTAGGATCATTCCCTTTTCTAGAAGAGAAAGAATGACAAAGCAGTGCAGCAGCAGGCAGTTGCCTGACATTACTTCTGACCCCTGAGAACAAATTTACAACTTAGCAATTCAAATAAACATAGGAGGGAACAGCTCAAAATATGAGTGGCTAAACTAATTCACCAAAGTTTCAAATTCAATTGAATACAACACCCATCTTCCTAAGGAAGAAATGGAAAAACATAGGATTCAACCTTACCTTAGCACCCTATACTTCTGCTAATCTTCTAGTGGAAAGATTGCCTGTTATATTTCCTTTTCATTTTATGAGTTTTTTCCAATATGATTTGATAGTTACTGTTTTAAATGGTTACCGTGTTTTAAATATCTTAATGTAACCATTTTTCCATTAATTTGAGTAGGTGTTGGTAATTAAATTGGTTTAAGATAAATATTTTGTTCTCACATCAACATAAACTAGTGACCATGAAATAGTAAATGGTACCTATGGCCTTCAATAGATCGAAACTACTTTTCCTAGTGTGGCTTCTATTTTTATCGAGTAAAGCAACATATTTCCAATAGGTACAAACAATTTCATTTATGAAATGAAGATTAGTTTCTTATAGAAATTTTTAGTTCAATATATTTTTATGTATTAACCTTTTTTTAAAGTTTAGTGTGATCCCATTTAAATATTAATTGAAGTGCATGAGTGGAGTGCACACAAAATGTGCAACATCTATACTTCATGCAGCATAGATTTATTAACGACCGAATATATTCCTTCAAAGTCAAGCAAATATAATGAAACAGAATGTTTCATAAAAGAAAAGAAGAGGGAAATGTTTCATAAACTAATTATTAAATATTTATACGGGTTGTGCAATATAAAATATTATTAAATGTTTCTCATTTTGAAAAAAAATAAAAGAACACATGAAATTCTTGGTCATAACAGCTTCACCATTAATCATACAATACCTGAAGAAAAGACAAGTCGAGGAAAGACATCTAGTAGCTTCTCAATCTTGCTTCCAGCAACTCTCTTCTCCTTTACTAGTCGTCTTCGGTTACTGAAACACATTGGGAATGATTTGCCAATTATTTTCCAACAGCAATTGAAGCTGGAATTAGATTGTAGTAAATTCATGTCCTGACCTGTGCTCATGAAATATAATTTTAACCAGAAAGTCTTTTATGGCACTGAGGACGTCCACATTTTTCTCAGTAAAAAGAACTGACGTGCTCTTTTCTTTAAAATCTTGAAAATTCCTCTCAAGAAGGGACACCTGGGAAAGCATGAATAACAAAACCAAAAGATTGAAAATAAAAAAAAAGTGAACCAATAAATCCAATGAGCGTAACCCTACCCAAATCACTACCAGAGAAAGAATTTGTGAGAATAACGGTGTATTAGTGGTTAGCTAAGGAGTTTGTTTGAATCTTTTCTTATAAATAGAAACGACTAGGGATAGAGATAGCCCTCTTGAAAGGCCGTTGGTAACTTGGTATTTTGTACCTTCTCTTATATTGCAATATATTTTTATCATTGAGTGGTCTTGTGTTTCTTTGTGTGTTCTTGGAGTTTCCTTGTTCATCCCAGAAAGTAATGGGAAGTTTACTATAATCTACTAAGGGAAGCTTGAAAAGAAAAGAAATTGGAAGTTTGAATTTCAAACTAAATACTAAGGATACAGAGAGTGAGAGACTTGATGAAGCCCTCAAAACAACTAAGATATGCCCAAATAGCCCAAATAGCGATGTGCGTGAACAATTTAAATCTAAACGACTTTCAATGTTCACTGTAATGTGATGAGGGCGCTATGGGAATAGGAACCTAGTATAAGGGTTTTATTTTCGCTTCTTGTGGATGTGATGAGGGCGCTATGGGGTGTCAACCTAGTTGAGATGCTCGGGTGCCCCTGCTGATCCCCTCTCTATTGCTCTTTGTATAACCCTCGTGTACATTGAGTTTTGTCTCTCTATTTCTCAATATTAATAATAGTGAGTCTCACATCCTTTTCAAAAAAATATTCAATGTAATATGTGGTGTATAGCTGAAGATATACTACATACGATGTAAGGTGATGTTGGGGGAGCTCAAGCACCTGGGAAAGTTCTCTATACCTATGATCCAAAAGGGAGAAGGTAAGGAAGAAGAAGAAAATCTCAAGCGACAACAAGTCAAAAACCCAAGCTGAGAAGAGAGGACTTTGTTAGACCCCCAATATTATATCAGTACAGGAGGAGAGGAAATAAAAAGTAACACGTGAGGGTGAGGCACGTGTGAGTAATGGGTTGGTTAGTCATATAAATAAGTTTGTTAAGGGCGGGATAGGGATTATTGAGTATTTGGTATTTGAATCTTTCTGTTATTCCTTGAGAGAGAGGGAAACAGGGATTTGTTTTCTTTCTATTATTTCATTCAATAATATTGAATTCTTAGATAATTGCTACGAGTTCCATCAGACTTTTACTTTATTTGAACTTTTTTTTTAGAGGCAAGCAAATCTCTTTTATTAGATAAAAATGAGACTAAAGCTCATAGTACAAAACCATTATTTGAACATTTGCTCCTCTAAATCAACCTAGTTAGGGAATACCTTTCTAGTATTGCTAGAAATGCATAAACCCGCAGACTATGCAGAACAAGCAGAGTCACCAAGGACCCAACTATTTAGCTCGCTCTCAAAGAGCCACATCTGAGTTCCAAATTCCAAGATTGGTTGTTGTCGTCTTAACATTCAAATAAAAAACACCTTTTTGTTGCTAAAAGATCCGGAAAGAAAGACTACAAAGTGGGTTGGTCAATCCAAATATCTTCCAAAATACTTATTTTAGTACCCACTCCAACTATGAATATAGTAAGCCAAACCACAGAGGGAAGCAGATTTTTGGCAAGGTTCACCTATGGTTTGTTCCCTTTTTCGGCTTTAACTCTTTCATTGTTCACCTGTGAGGATCAACACATCCATAAATACTAGAAATTACCTTTTCCCTAAAGAAATTTTCTTCTTGCGTGAATCTCGAAAGTCACTTCATCAGCACATACGTGTTTTGGTTATTGAGAGAAGCCACACCCACTCCTCTAAACCGACATGAGCAAGGATGTCCACTCCAAATAAAGTCTCTTTATCCACTTTTCCATAGACTTAATTACATTTTTCGGGGCTTTAAGGAGAGAGAAGTGATAGGTGGGTAAGCAATTACGAATAGACTAAGCAAGAGTGACTCTTCCCTTTCTGAAGATCAAAGAACAAAGAAGGAAACTCCTCCATCCCTCCAGCTAGGGAATCAATCCTATACCCAGATGCCAGGGAGAAAGGTTAAATGGTTTGGCAATGGTCTTAGGCTAATTACTTCTTTTTTAACAACCAATCCATTGTTAAAATCACAGTGAGTCAGCCCTAATCATCTCAATACAATTGCTTCATCTATAAAAGAAGAAAAAGATGGCTAACAACTAGATAAATGGTTTCATTTTAAATTTTACCTCTTTTTTAAAATGAGAAAAACAACTTTCTTTGAGAAAAATTGAAAGAATACAAGGGAAAACAAAAAGAACCAGCCCACAAAATCACCCCAACTAAAAGAAGGGGGACCAACTGAGAAGAATGTCACTAATGGAATAATTACAAAATGACTTAGAAATTGAAGCCCAAAGGAACACATGAAATCTAATCAAAGACCAAACCTCACTATGATCCCTTTCCCTACCACGAAACACCCAATCGTTCCTCTCCCCCCAAATATCCCAACACACCCCA
The DNA here is from genome assembly GCF_000004075.3 of Cucumis sativus. NCBI lineage: Eukaryota > Viridiplantae > Streptophyta > Magnoliopsida > Cucurbitales > Cucurbitaceae > Cucumis > Cucumis sativus. The sequence continues at coordinate 34,676,901 of NC_026657.2, forward strand.
ACGATTCATAAAAAGTCCCCCCTCTCTTTGAAGGGCAGATGGAGGAGGAACTCCTCGATCGTCACACGAAACCCTTATGACCAACATGCCTAACTGATCTCTTGCATAAACAAATTCCACAAAGCACACGTATATCGGCAATCCTAAAAAAGGTGATCGAGGTCTTCCTCCACCCTCCAACAAAGCAAGTAGCAAAAAGGCCCAACAAGAGTAGACCTCCTCCTCACAAGCCTATCCACTGTGTTAACCCGACCAACCAGAACTTGTCAGATGAAGAACCTAACTTTCTTGGGAACCTTGGTCCTCCAAACCACATTAAAAACATACTCAGAGGGCGAGGGATCCAACAACAAACTAAAAAAAGATTTACACAAGAACCCCTAACTCGGATTGGGGTTCCATCCTTCTCTCCCTGAGACTCCTGAACCAGAGAAAGAAGAGAGACAACCTATGTCGTTTCCCTATTGATCAAATTTATCAAACCTGACCAAAAGGTGCCAAGGTAAACTGACCTAATCCTAAGGCCTTAGCAGGGGACTAACTAAAAGAATGGGGACCAACTAAAAAGAATGTCATCAATGGGATAATTACAAAAGAACTTTGAAATCGAAGCCCAAAGGGACACATGAAATCTAATCAAAGACCAAATTTTACCTCATATTGTGCTAAGGCATCAAAAGCCGAAGCCTTGGCCTTCGACCACTGCAAATCATGACTAGGAGAAGTTGATGTGCCAACAGCAAGAAGAATTCCTATTATGTTTTTTGAAGCTTCTGGATAGACCTCAGCATCAATTGCACCCCACCTGAGAAGCTTACAGAGGCTGCCAAAAAGCCAAGTTGTCCTCTTAAATAGATCAATAATACAAGTAGTTAAAAGTTGATTCAACTGTTTTTTAACTTAAACGATTTCAGTGTCAACCAAATTGGAAAGAAATATTTTCCCTCACATTGACTTTTTCATTAAATAGTTTGATTAGATAAAAGTGGTTGGAGGTCTGGGTCCCTATTTCGTTGCAAGCAAAAAGGGTTTTTTTTATTGTTGATTTTTTATAGAAATTGCAAGCAGAAGGGTTCATAAGTTTATTTTGTATCAATGAATGTCCTATAAAATAATAATAATCTCACATTGGTAAGAGTTAAAAGTACTTTTTTTCTTTTGATTTTCATAAAATCCAGTGGTAGTTCATTAGGAGCACCAACCTATTTGCAAGAACTGGATTTGCAGAATAGTCCAGTGGATTCTCCGCAATGACATCCCATGCAGTGTAAAAATCTGGAACGTTTATTATAAACTACTTAAGTCTAAACTATTTGATTAATGAAGTATGAATAATTTAGGCACTGATAGATTAAAAGAAAATAACTTGTAGACAGTAAGTTTACCAATGACATCAGCTTCACATAGATGTGCAAGACCTTGAAATCCAAGAGCTTGATTGATAGGATCAGGGCTTTCTATGCATGCCTGTTAATTGAGAGGATATATTAAATCCATCTGTATTAGATGTGAAACAACAACAGGAAGAAAAAAATTCCAAGAAAGCCTTACTGAAACAGACAAGATAAGATCCACTCCTCTATCTGCATCTTTTCTGCAAACATCTCGAATTGAAGCAGATAAACTGAGACAAATCTCTCCCTCACGGTTAAAGTCAGAAAATCCCTTTGGAAGCAGGACTCCCTAGAGGTGAAGAAGGTAATGGAGCATGATCACACATTTACGTATCAAGTAAACGTAAAAAAGAGGAAAGATGAGCCAATAACCCCATCCCCAAACCCCCAAGCACTCACACAAATATAAATGCAACTTACTTGCAGACTCCCAAATGCACGATCATTGATTTCCCAGGTTTGACATAGCAATCGAGTTGCTGTAGCATACAAGACTCTGGGAATGAAATGAACAATCAGAGATTAGAAGAAGCTATCTGAAAAGTAAGCCAGTCAGTACTAAAATAAATCCACCCTGTAGTATGAAACTTGTGACACTTATGGACCAACCAGAATATGTAACAGGAAATTGATGACTAAAATAATCCTAACTTCTCATCAACTGGAGCATCAGAGTCCTTGTGGCTGCTTTCTTTTTTAAAAAAAGAAAAGATACCACACTTTTCTGCCCCAAGATACAAGAGGGTCAACTTAAGCTGGTGGCAGTCACTTGGTAACTGCAGTTCCTATTGCTAGTAGAGAGCTATGCTCTAGGAAACTCAATAGAGAACATAGCTTACTTAACTAAGTGGTTCTAACACTTCACTTATAGAGTATTAAGGATTAAATTTATCATAACCCATTAGCTTAAGCTTTTGGGTTCATTAATGATTTAACATGGTCTCAAAGAAACATATTACATATACAAAGGGCAAGGGCAAACCTTGTCATTTTCTTCCAATTAATTCTAATTACCACTTGTTGGGCCTCATGCAATTTCTCAAGTCCACAGGTGATAGGGAATATTGAAGTATTGATAAGAGATTAACTTTATTGTAATCTATTAGTTTATGTTTTTAGTGAGTGGTAATTCAAGAAGTATTTTGGAAACAAGTCAAAGCAAATACATATGTAGCTATAAGAGCCTGTTGTTCTGAATTTTTGAGTTATTTGCTAGTGCTCACGATCGATGCTTTGATATCTTTAAGCTAGATTCTCTACTTTTGGGAAAGCTTGCACGGATACTTAACAAACTAAAGTATATGACAATCAACAACTAAATTAATACATGGTCATAAACAGAAAAATAGCTGCTGGAAGAATTCCAAAAATTGCAATCTGATTGAAAGATGACCCGACTTGTCTAAATAGACTTAACCTCTCTAAATAGCCCTTATATTTCATATAACAACAATCACTTGACTTATCTCATAAAAGATTGTATATGAGGCAAAGTGCCATTGGCAACTGGCCACGAAAGATGAACAAATAAATGAAAGTAAAACAAAACCATAAAAGATTACTTTAAAGCACTTACGGTTTTGAATCTTTACGAAGCATAGGTGAAATAGTTTCAACTATAAACGGAACCATTGCACTGTGGGAAGCAAGGCTTGGAAGCAATCCCAAAAGTTTAAGCTGCATTAACATGAAAGAAGTATATGTAGATGTCTAGATAAAAAGACAAATAGTGGAACAAAAGGCACTATCCGAAATATTAACTATCCATGCCAAATATAAAGGTGTGAATAGTATACTGAAGAAACTTGTTTTTGTTGGAGAATAATGTCTAAAGGCTTCTAACGTATATATATACGTGCATATATTATAAGATCGAAAAATCAAAGATGATAGAAAATTTACTATTTTGTATAATAATCAATAATCTACAAAAATATATTAATATTTTACAGTTACAAGTGTATGATCCAAAGGTAAGTATTACAGTTAATAATGAATATCAACGACTCAAATGAACATTAACACATTCTCAAATGCAATGATGCAAAAAAGATCATGTTCAGACATGCTGAAAACTAGTCAGACCCCAGTGTAAAAAGAAAACTCACCACCATATCCTGGCGTTGAACATCTTTTCTTGAAAATATATTACAGTAAAAAAGAACTAAAAGCAGCAACTGAAATCCAATTTTTGGATCCAAAGTTCCAATTGCGGCTAGTAACTCTACAGCATCAGTTCCCAATGAATGATGCACCACCATAATGGAAGTGATTGCACCTACTAGGAAGGACATTTCTGCAACAGCATAGGCTAAAAGAATATCAATCATTTACCCCATCAATCCATGAATGCCAAAATATAAAAACTCTTATTAAGACATGGTGAGTAACCCATCAAAAATGAATATTTATATTACCTTTAACAAATAATTCCTCAAATTGAGTGAGGGGCAAAAGGGATTTTCGTCTCTCGACAATCCATAATGAGTATTCTCTTAATTTAGATGTCCAACACTTTCTGGGCAAATCATTATCATCTTTGCTATTACTCTGGCCATAAAGAGCAAAATCCAAAAAAAATCCACTGGACAGTGAAGAACGGCCCTGAGATAAAATTATTTAAATCTTATCAAATGTCAATCACCATTTCAAGCATCTTTCTGTACTTTTCAGCAACAATTACATGTTAGACAAAGAAAATACTCAAGACGTATGATTACAAGATTGACCTGGAACCATAGCTTTTCCAAAAGCTGAACAACAATAGACCCAGGTGTCCTAATCGATGGAAACTGGAACCCCCGCTCCTCAACTTCGTCCTTTGTTGTCACTATTAGCCTCACCAACAACTTTTCTAACATCGAAAGCAATTCAGTTGCTGCCCCTTTAATGGATTTTGAAGGAGATGACATGAGACTGATGGCAGGAAAGACAAATAGAAGTTCTTCACTTGGAACACGTGTTGTTGCCCTGTTGGCATATTCTGAAAAGTCATACAAATCATTATATATTCAACAATGTAGCAGTAAAGTGGACAATGTCGAAAGAAATTTTCTTAGAACCAACTCCCAAAAGAATAAAATGTGAACATAAATAATAGGTACATGTAGGAGGTATTCAACTAAACAGCAAACATACCACACTCAGCTTTCCACCGTAGGAGGGATACAAGAAGTTTCAATATCAATAATTGCTCATGTTCTAGCTCTGATTTGGTGAGGATTGTAAATAATGGTGGGAAGGCAGAAGATAGCTTTGGTACATATTGCATCCCAAGGTCCTTTTGTACGGACAACAAATATCTTGACAGTTCAAGAATGCGCTCACAGCCACAAACGTGTCTGTCAAGGCATGCATACAGGGAGAGAACTGTATCTAACAATTCTATGCTGCTTTGTTGAGCCTCCATTTTGAGATGCTGGGTGAGGAAAAAAGAGCAGTTCAAAAGTTAAAACAGTGATTAAAATTTAAAATATTGTAATTGAACTAAGCCAGTGTCAAATCTATCAAAAAGTTTAACTAAACCTCCAAACTTCTGTGTAATCAATAAGAAGCAGAGACAAACAAAATAATCTAATATTTCACTGTGGTGAAAAATGGAACTACATACCGATCCATTGTTGACTACAAATCTTAACATCACAGTACAAGCGTCCACCAAAGATTCCACCAAGTGTATGAAATTCCAAAAATCCTACAAATTTATGAAGAAATATGAACCTTATTGGTATAAGTCGAGTGCGGTAATTTGTATATTGATTAATGTGCTTGTTGTGTGAAACTCTTAAAATGATAAATATCAAGTTTAAATATTATAATCCAAAACATTCTCAAGACAGTATTGGAAATTATCTTCCTCCTGCCAACTTACTTCTAGAGTCCTGCGTGGGACATACTTGAGGCTTTGAATTAACAAAGCTAGTATAGGCATTGCCTCATGCGGATACGAGCAACAAACGGACATAATTGATGACATCAAATTCCGTGCAAATAATGAAGATGATGAGTCTGAGAACTGTGTTTTTAATATTGAATAGTTCACAAATGGGCTTAAGAATTTGCAGACAGCTTCCATTCCCAATGACTTGTTTTGTACCATAAACAGTGGAATTTGGTGCAAGAGCTGGGCTTGAACATCCACTCGACAAGATAACACCTGCCACGCACCCCAAACTGTCACTGCTTTAAACTTTACATTAACCAGAGAAAATTGAACTGCTCGATTTGTTCAACACAGATAAGCCACACCACAGCCATATCATCAAATTGGGCATGGGGATAGAACCAGAGAATCGACTTTCAAATCTAATAACCATGTAGTATCTTAAAAACCATAAAATTAAGCATTGGTTTCACCTAACCCAGGATAGCACTGATGCAACCAAACATCAAATGGGTCTGATGACTGTTTTATTATGACTAGTAATGACTCGCGTATGATGCACGTGTCTATGAATTTTATAGTTTATTATTTTGTTCTTTTATATTTTCTAAAGGTTGAGTATGAATGTAGAAAATTCATTTATATTTATTAATGGTAAATCATGGTGATTAAGTATACTAAAATAGGTTCTACAAATATATATATATAAATATGATACACTGAAATCTCTTTCTAAGAACAAAAAGAAATTGTAAAATTAGCAATAGATGCCGAGATCAAAATGTAACATCCATTGGACCTAAATAGTGATGTTCTATTCGCATAACATGGACTTGGTCAACTTTGAAGTAACTTTTTCTTATTGCCCCTTCAAATCTAGTATAGACTATTAGTAGAGTGTAGATATATATATAGAGAGACTAAAACTAGATCAATACAAGAGATGATCCCTATATATAAGAGGATGCAACCCCAGTTAACCAAAATAAACCAATAAACTCTAACGATTAAAGTAACAATTCAAATAAAAACCACTAATTACACGCATAATGTGTTACCCCTAATTACATAATAATACCACATCGTCGTTAGCGTTCCACAATTAATATCGATTCCACACGACAAACGTCAAGCAATCTCTTCATAGAACAACTCCTCGTACCTTAACAAACGGATGAGTTTCCGCGGAGCCAAATTGCCATGACCCATTGTGTTTACGGAATCCAAACTGGACTAGGAAACCCAGTCCCTTGACGAACACGTCAACGAACCGCGATTCGGATCCTTCGAGAGCGGCTTGGAGTTCGATGAGGGCACGAGAGACGTCGATGTGAGATTCCTTGACTAAGCGGCAAAGCTCTCGTACTGATTGGTCGACGACGGCGGGAGAGGAGTGGAGGAGGCATTGGGAGATGGCTTCTCTTCCCGAGGCGGAATCGGAGTCGAGATGCTTCGGGGCAGATCGGAGCTTGGAGAAGATTGAAGCGACGGCGAAACGTTGAAGGGACGGTTGAGGAAGCCGGAGTTTCTCTAGAAATGGAGCATACGAGTCCATAACTCAGTAAACAGTGAAGAAATTGAGAGAAGGGATCCTTTGGGGGGTTCGGAGGGCGGGAGAAAGTCAGATGATTTGGCGGTCAAATTGAGGGGCGGTTAATTGTTTATCGAGAATTTGGAAAAATTAAAAGGCTTTCACCCATTTATACAATGAGTTGGGCTACACTACACCCTCTTGTTATCATTGTTTCATAGGCTTTTTAGCTGGAAATGTGATTGAGAGGTGCGACCTCGTCTTTCTTTCATAAGTGGTCGATTATGAAAATATCTTATTTTTGCACGAGTGTTAATGTCCATTTTATTTAAAAGATTTATAAATATGACAAAATTATCACTAATAGACTTGTATTAATAATAAACTCGTGTGGTCTATTATTTATAACATTGTCTATTTATCACTAATAGACTCATGTGGTCTATCAGATAAACTAATATTTGTAACATGGTCTATTGGTGATAGACTTCTATCATGGATAGAATTTGCTATATTTGCAAATTTTTTAAAAGGTTGTTATATACTTCGTTATTTTGAATCTAATTGCTAAATTTGCAACTATCTCAAAAAACCAACTCTCATTATCCAATCCATATATAAAAAGTTGAGTATGCGCAACCCAATTATGTATAATGTGTGTGTATGTATATATATATAAACCTAAAATATAGAAGTGAGCATCGTTACACTTTAGACTCATTTGAATTTTAATGTATAAAATATATATGTCGCCTTAAACAACAATTGATTGAAAATTTGTCTAAATTACGAAAATATTGAAGAAAAACCAATTTGTCAATCCAACCCCAATATTTTAGGTTATGGTAGGTTGGTTTGACCTTAACGGTTCATTTTTTCGAACTCGAAACCTTTGGGTTGGTATATAATTTTTCTCCAACTCGGCTCAGGTAAAAAATAATATATTTGCTTATATTATTTATTTAAAATTAAATTTATAGTATAATTAATTTGATAATCTATTAAGTATATTAATTTTTTAGTTTTAGTTATAAATTGGGCACCTTTGGATTACTTGAAATTGTAATTATAATAGATTCTCAATTATTTTATATTGATATATTGAACAATATTTGTTCTTGGATTAATCAAATTTATTGAGACTGTCAAACTTAATTTCATAAATTAAAAAATATATATATATATCATAGATGTTGACATTGCTACACCACAATGGCTATCTCTACTACCATGATTTTTTCGTGTTGTATTTTCTACGTCTTTGTTATAGTTATTTGTATATTGTACGAGAAAAATGAGGATCATAATACTCGTTGCGCCATAACCAATCACGACATCATTAACTCAATACATCGTATGATCGTAAGATGAATAAGTTTATTGTACCTTTTCCATTCTTCTAAAGTATTAGCTAGGCACGCAATTGATCACAAAAATGTCTAGAAAATTTGTCATCCTTAAGAAAATAACAAAGAAAATTTAACATCCAAACTCAAACATACATAAAATTATATATATATATATATATATACAAACAATCACTTCATTGACATATCATAGCTGATTTGAAGTGCACTTTTAGAACTAACAAAAACAAGAAATTAAATAGATATCAATACCAAACTTTATAACTAAAAATACATTTACCTGCTAATTAAATAAATCCGAATAAAATATGTATTGAAAAGGTGGTTGAAAGTTTAATCTTGAAATCCATATATTAAATTGAAACAAAATTTAAAAGTTATGATCAATTGGATCAAAGTCAAATTTTTTAATTTTATTTTTTAAAAAGTATTAAAATTAAAATTACGTAGCATTCTCAAATCTACGTATTAAACAACACGAAGAAGTTATTTATATTTTTTAAAAAATTGTCACGTTTGATGAAATATTTATGAATTTTAGTTTTGTGTAAATTGTTGATCAATTTTTTATATTTTCGAAAAATCTATCGTTTTATTTACCTTTTTCGAAAAATATTTTTTGTAAAAAGTTCATAAATTAAAAAGGGTTTTTGGCGTAAAACCCGAACCTGAAGTGGAGTCAAGAGGGGACCCCATAGACTCTTCGGAATCCATCAACTCTACTAAATTGCAAAGCCAGCATTCCGCCGCGCTGAGATGGCGCTAACCGAGCTCGACGATGCCACGGTGCGGAGTATGTCAATCGGAGCCGTCTTCTCAGACTTCGTGAGTTTCGCTTTCTCTCATATCATCATCGTACCTTTATCTTTTTTCTTCCATTGATTTTTGGTTATCTGAAGATTTCGGCAATGTAATTCAACGAATGGTTGCAAAAATTTACTTTCGCGGCGAATGAGTTGTAGTTTCTAGTCTATCCGAGGGCATGCGAAGATTGTTACTACTGAAAACAAGTGTAGAGAGGTAGAATTACGGTTTACGATTCTGTTGTTCTTCATCTAAAAGTTAGTATTGTCTGGTTGCAGGTTGGGAAGATAAATTCTCTGGATTTTCATCGCAAGGAAGATTTGCTGGTAACGGCGAGCGAGGATGATTCCGTCCGACTCTACGATATTGCAAATGCGAGGTTAATTTTTGTGGGCTCTACGTTATTAAAATCTGTTAGTGTATGGCTTCACTTTAGCAATTGAATCGTTTATAAGTTGAACCATCGACGTCTGTTATCTCTTTTGACGACTCTGTCGTTAAACCTTTTGAAATTTGAGAATTCTCTTGTAATACATGTTAATAGTAGCTTTCATTATTGATGTGATGATGGAGCCATGAATGTATCAACCTAGTTGAAATATCTACCTTACCTGCTTATGCCCTAATCCTCTTAAATTCTTGTTTCCGTTGTGGTTATACATAATCGAGCATTAGTCTCTTCATTTCACCAATGGAAAGTGTTTCTATTTAAAAAAAAAAACAAGAAATTTTCCAATTGTTATATTTTATCGTTCATAATCCTTAAGGGGATTTAATTTGATCCAACTGGCTAAAATTTTTAGGTTACTCAAAACCACATTTCATAAAAAGCATGGTGCTGATCGTATATGTTTTACTCATCACCCAAGTTCTGTTATTTGCTCCTCAAGACACAATCTAGATACTAATGGAGGTACGGGAATTCCTTTGGGTGTTTGAAATTTGCACGGCACTTCCTGACTTTGAGTACTAACTGTGTTTCTCCTGTTTATCTCTTCAGAGTCATTGCGATACCTGTCAATGTATGACAACCGATGTCTTCGCTACTTTAAAGGACACAAAGACAGGTACAATCTAATGGCTAATTGATAGACGAAGAAAGCATATGTACCACATTTAAGAAGTTAAAATGCCTAGTTTTGTTTGTAATTACACTCAGTCTTACTCACTTTTATGTAGTTTATCTCTCTTTTGGGGACTTCAATACTTTTTATGTCCATGTATTCTTTATTTTTCTTTGGTTTTTACTAGAAAATTATGTGCCTTTAGCGTATACCTTGCCTTAGATTTCTTAGATTGGATGTGATTTTATTCAGGGAGATGTGCGAAATGACTTTCTTGCATGTCAATATTCACAATCTGTAGCAGCATATGATAGACATATTTGAAACTCTCTACTGTGCTTACCCCGAGAACGTTTCAATTACTTTTTCTTGACGATCTTTAGAATACCATTTATGAACTATAAAAAAATGACCCTCCTTCGTTAAACTTTTTACTTCTTGATTTGCAGGGTTGTTTCTCTCTGTATGTCCCCAATCAATGACAGCTTCATGTCAGGTTCTCTCGACCACAGTGTCAGGATATGGGATCTTCGTGTAAATGCTTGTCAGGTTGGTTTCAGATTATCATGTATGATGTATTTACGCTTTTAGTTTTCTTTAGGAAGTTTCTTCTTTGAAGGTCGAACTCAATATACTGCTAGATTATTTCTTATGGCATAGATAAAAGAAGCACAAATATATACATATCCCAAACAGCCTCAGGGGACCTGATACCTTAAAAGTGTAATACACACTGGAAGTATACAAATGCACGTGAAAAGAAGAAAATGAACACACTGTAGTTATACTTATAGTTGAAATAATTCCTTATGGATCATAAGAAGACCCCAATAAGGTTAAACGGCTTAAGCCATAAGACTTCCCTTCCTTCTTAAACGGGTGACTGATCAAAAGAGCTTCAAATAATGAACGTGGATCTCCCGGTAATGCAGTGGACCATTAAAAGCAGCCAATAGATCCTCCAAAAAGTTTCGCTTAAGGATGATAAATGGACCGTTGCTGTAGTGTTTCATTATTCTTTTTCCAAAGGAGGCACCCATTTAGAAAAATAGAGATCTCTTTCCATTATGGGTGTTAATAAAACAATAACTGAAGTCCCATGAGACCCTAATCTTCTTAGAGAACTTAGTCTTCTTAGTCATTAAGTAAAGGTAAGGACAATAAACGAACCGGTGCTGTAGTGTTTCATTATCCTTTTTCCAAAGGTTGCACCAGTTCAGAGAAATATAGATCCCTTTCCATTGTTGGTGGTGTTGATACAGCAATGACTAAACTCCCACAAGAATTTTATCTTCTTAGATATTTCCCCTTCCATATATTTACTTACAAAGGAGACACAATAGCATTGCCGCATTGCAGAGAGGTCTAGAAGAAAGCACCTTTGCTTTCTAGTTTTCAAACCCAACAATTGGATAAGCTTGAAACTGGATGGCTGATTTGAGTTAGGCTTATGAAAGGTGAGATTTGTTGGTATTTCGGATAGGACGTGGTTGTTTAAAACGAGGTTGAAATGTAGTGGAGTATACTAATATTTGCCTTATCCCGCTTATCCCGCAAGTATTGATTTTACATGTATAACGGGGAGATACTTGATATTGAGCGCAGCTAGAACATTGAATTAGATAAGTCCCTGGAATTTTATACTTCACATATTTTACACCCACGCATTATTCTAACGCACGTGAAAAGAAAAAAAATGGCCCGGGCTCTTTTGTGCCAACACCTTTGAGACCCAAAATTAAAATTCTCAATGCACATTCGTTGCAATTTCAACTTTCTCACGAGTATGATTGTGCTTACTTTCATAGTTTGCAGGGAATTCTTCGCTTGCGTGGCAGACCTACTGTCGCTTATGACCAACAAGGCCTTGTGTTTGCTGTGGCAATGGAAGGAGGTGCTATTAAGTTATTTGATTCACGTTCTTACGACAAGGTTCATACTGGAGAAACATTACCTCGTTTTTTGACATCGTTTTTAGCATGAGTTGATCACCATTCGTTCATATACAGGGACCCTTCGATACCTTCTTAGTTGGTGGAGATATGGCTGAGGTCTTCGACATCAAATTCAGTAACGATGGCAAATCTATGCTCTTGACAACTACAAATAACAATATATATGTTCTTGATGCATATGGAGGAGAGAAGGTTAGTCTGCATGTTTGGAATTTGAAACTTCTATTTTGCTAATTTACTGAGGGTAAAAGAAACATTCTTTATGTTCTTCCCTGTCCACTGATCGTCGACCCTCTATCTCGTACAGCAATGTGGGTTCAGTTTGGAACCATCGCCCAACACGACCATAGAGGCTACCTTCACTCCAGATGGTCAATACGTCGTTTCAGGTATTAAAAACATGCCTTTCTTTCGAAAATCTCTCAACTGTCAAGCTTTTCTGTACCTCGTGATGATCCCCCACTTCGTTCACAGTTCTTCTGGCTTAAGCAAACAAAATCCTATTAGACGTACTTAAACGACTTTGTTCAAAGTTAAAGTATTGTTACACTCGGGCCGGAATCCCATTACAATCCCCCACTTTCATTAGTTTGTTTCTTCCTTCTAGTTCTCTTGCCCAGGATAAAAAAAAGTTCTTGACTAGACAGTGTTTATATTTGTGCTAAAGGCTCAGGAGATGGAACCTTGCATGCGTGGAACATTAACAAGCGTGCTGAGGTACTTGTTCATCTCTACTGTCACTTAGTTTTTATTGTGGAAAGGAGCGCTTCATGACATACTCTCACAAATTCTAATTGTAGGTTGCAAGCTGGAACAGTCACATAGGAGTTGCCTCGTGCTTGAAATGGGCTCCTCGCAGAGTCATGTTTGTTGCTGCATCCAGCGTTCTTACTTTCTGGATTCCCAATGCTACCAAATCCACAGGCGAGTCGGGTATGGAATTCGATTCTCATACTCAAGCCGAACATATATCTCAATGAAAGCCATGATTACGCGCAATTTTATCAAACCGAACTCATACACACCTTAGTTTACGTAGGTCAGCTATAGTTTATGTTTGAATTGTTATTTATTTTAACTATCGCTAGTTTTATTCCAACTTGGGTTTTTAATGTTAGAGAGGAGAGTGAAATAGGTTTAACGACCAATGCATGTCTAATAAGTAATAACAAAGTGATAGAAGCAAGCAGTAATACACTGAAATAGTAGAAATGCAAACCAAAGCCAGCATTCTAGAAGTAGCTCAAAAGTGAACTATCCTAGGATTACTCAAAAGAAAACACTCAACACCTACAATTCCGACATTGACATTGCTACGGGACTCGAACATAACTCAGCCATTTCCCTTCAACTTCTTCCATTCACGTCCTCCTCCCTTGTTCTTGGGTCCTGCTTTGAATCTCCTGCCCCAGGTCCTTTGTCTTCTGCCCCACATAACCAGCCATATCCTGCATGCGCCTCTTTGCTTGATCAATCTGATCAGGCATAAACCCGGTCGCTCGACGTAGGTAGTTGAAAGCCCATGTGAGCGAAGAGAGAGCTGTCAGCCCAAATGCCCCAGAGGTCAAAAAGGCAAGGACAGCCAGACCAATGGTTAAGATTGCTGGCACTAGAATGGGGCTGAAGATGATGAATACAGGGGTAGACACGGCCAAGCCAAATAGCGTGGCTGCTAGAGTCAAACCGGCGAGTCCAAGTAGCGAGCCACCGAGAGGAACAAGGGTTACGACGGCGAGGATTGTGGAGGCTGAAGGGCCTCCTCGCCCCTTAGCTCCGACGTCGTCGTAGCGGCGTTGAGGGTGGACTTGGAGCTGGTGTGGTTGTGGACGGTCAGCCATTTTGCTTAAGTGAAAGGAAAAACGGAAAATAAAAGTTGAAGGAAGAAAGACATATTGGATGGTGTTTATAAATGGAGGTGGGATTGGCAAAATGGTGACACGTAACATGTGAGATGGTGAGTAGGGGCTTTGCATGGGGAACAAGTTTCACTTGGAGCCTATAAACGATATATTTATTATATATATCAAAAGATATAAAGTTTAGATAGATAAATGGCAACTTTGCAGTGTGCATGAAGGAGAATTGTACAAATCTTTGTACACAATCGTCTGTTTCTTTCTGGTGCAGTAAATTTTATGTCAAGTCAATTTTTATTTAAGGGGGAATGGTTTTGGTTGAGATGTAAATTTTAGTTGTGGAGGAAAGTGAAAAAAGGTTATTTAGGGGAGAAATAGAAGTTTATGCATCTGCTGCTCACCCTTACTTTGTCCTAAAATGATGTCATTTTTAATAGATAATATATCTCTACTTCAATTTCAACATAGTTCGACTCCTTAAAAATTTCAAGAAAAAAGTTCAAAAGGTTAAAGAACGTTTATGGTATTTAAGGACTGATAAGTGTGAATTTACATCTTGATACCGATAATTTTGTTTTCTTAGCTCTAAAAAGAAGATAACAAAATAAAAGTCAACTAGAAGTACCATTCATGAGCATGATTTTGAGAACTCAAAATAGCTATAGCTGATCCTTAAGTTCCTATTTGATGGTATTGAACGCAAGGGTTGAATTAAACTGAGTGACGTTTTTACATGGTATTGTTAATAGTGTAAATTTAGAGGGAAATATGGGAGTGCAACAAGTGTTTTGGTTTTATTGAATTTCTCCCTTTGAAAACACACTATACTATCCTATTTATTTTAATTAAAGTCTAATGGATTAAATGTTATTTTATTCTTAAAGAAATATGTAAGAACCAAGCTTTAAATGACAATTTGAAATAAACAATTACACAAAAGGCGATAGGCTTTAACTTCTTAAAAAAATACAATCCAGCAGCTCTTTCTTCGAACTCGTTGTGCAATTGGTTAAACCTTCCAAGACTTAAATTGAGAGCAAAAATGTAATCATTTGACAAAGAAGCTTAGGAAAAATTCGGTTTTAACCAACTTGAACCTAATGAGGTCGGTTCAGTTCAAAAAGTAGAATGAGGTAAGTCGGTCTTTGTCGATTCATGCAAAATATAAACTAATCACTTCCAGTTAGTCTTGGTTTTGTCCGAAATTGGATTGAATCTAATCGTGTACACTTAGTGACGGTAAACAAATTTTATATTTCATGCCAACAAATTTGTGTTTATTTATACAACTTTTAAAAGTAGTTTCACATAGGATCATGCCACTTCTTAACAATCTTTAAATTTTTTTCTCAAAAGAAAATTAATTTATAGTTTATGCACTGGCATGCTTCTCAAGGAACCAAATTGTATATTCTAACTTTTAGTAACTTTTTTTTAAAAAAATTTAAACAATAATGTGTGTTCATATTATTTCGACTATCTCTCTTCTAATTAACAAACAAATAATCAAGAGCAAAACATTAACTAATTGCGAGACGCAAGCAATGTTCACTGTAAAAAATGTTTTATATAAAATGTGAAAATGTATTAGAATAGAGTATTTACAAAATATTGCTATACAATATCTTTATGCTTTGTGAAAGATTAAGAAAGATTGCATGTTTATAATAATATATGTAGTAGTCTATTTTGCTAGCTATATTTTAAATAATTTAAATTTTAAAAGTTATCTTAAATGACAACTTTTAAAATTTAAATTATTTTAAGAAACTCCTAATTACGAAAAAATAAATACCATAATATTTCCAAGTAGACCTCTATTTGGGCCGTAAAATTTGGAACAAAAATGGGCCAAGTGTAGTACCTCGGCCCACATTGTCATTTTCACTTTTCCAATCGTCACACCTTCAACTTCATTTATAGAACACCGCAATATAATATATATATATATATGTTTATATAAGTTAGAATATTAATTGTACATATATTTATTAGAACTTGATCAAAATATTGGTTACCAATAATCAATTAGAAATACATTTATCTGTAATTATTGAAAAGCTAATAAGATACTGATTCTAATAAGGTTATATTTTGAAATAAATATAAAGCCTTCTATTTGTCAATCTCACTATTTAGGAATAGTTCTTCCTCTATAATTTATTGTACAAAACTTATTTTGATACAACCATACTATAACTGTACATATCCAACCATTTTCTACATCTAATAATTTCAAAAAACCATCCCCATCAGTGACATGAAATGTTTACCCTATAAATGATTAAAAATAAGCCTAAATTAGGATCCAAAATTTGATGATGGTCTCATTTAACTAATTCTCTAGTCTTCTTAACTGCTAGAATCAAATTTCAAAATACTTAGTCAAAGGAAAAAGAAAAACACACAACCAACTTTTTCTAACCAAAAGCTAAAACGCCATTTTTTCAATGAAGTAAATAGTTTTGATTTGGACCATTCATACACATCAAATTAATATATATATATATATATATATATATATATATATATATATATATATATATATATATATATATATAATCTTCCAGGAATCTACTTGAAGAAATAATTAAAAGTTAGCTACTACATATTTAACTAAAAAATATTAAATTATTTTCTTAAAGTGTGTGGTAGACCATAATTTTTGGGGGTCTTTTCTTAACAAAAAAACGAATTACTTAAAATGATCAAATACTTGGAATTCTATCATGAGAAGAATAATATATATATATATATATATATATATATGAACATAATTTCACCATCTTCTCATTTAGTCAACCTCAAGTTCTTTAAACCACCATAATCTTAAATTCAAAATATTCCATTAAAAATGTGAAATTTCCCTCCTTTTTATTTTGTTGGTAAAAAAAAAAAATGGCAAGACTTTTTCCCAAACACACAAGTTTTCTAAAAACAAATGGTATCAAATCAAATCAAATAGTAATTATTAATGGTAAATGGTTGAATTAATTAAAACCAACCAAAAGTTGAGGTTTACCATAATTTTCGGAGGTCATTTTTTTTACTAAAGAATGACTAAACAATTCTATAGTAACTGAGAACTTTATATTTGCTATCACCTCATTTAATCAAAACTCAAATCATTCAACCGACCAAATTTTGAGTTTGGAATATTTCTGAAAACTTAACTATTTTTCATACCTAAGAGTGAAAAGACTTGCACAAGTGAATGGAAGAAATAAAACAAAAAAAAAAAGCCTAAGCAATTTCATATATGGCTTGATAAACTTGCCTGGAGTCCCTCAAATGTGTTTTGAAAATTAGAAAGGCTAAATCGTTCCATAGTTAAAGTTTACATTTAATTTCAATTAAATGAGATACCTCATGTTTGGAATTAAGTTGTTGTAAACTTGAAAATATGAAAAACTAAATTGTTTAAAATTTGAAAAGAGTGTCCAAAGTGTTTAACTACCAAATACTTTATTATACAAACATTTATATCATAAATGTAAAGGAAGAGATTAGAAGTGTGACAATAAGGCTAGGTAGTGAAATAACTTGTTCTTCTTCGCGAAAAAGATTGATTTGTTTCCATCTCGACTCTAACCCTAAATTGAAAATTGCATTAGGTTAGACGTCATACAAATATATCAAACTCAAAATGAATTATATTCAAGTCATTCATCTCTAATATTAGTTTTGGAAGTAAATTATTCTTTAGATATACTAGATGTTTCGATTAATTTAAAACCAACGAACTAGAGTCGAGGTTAAGCACAAATTTATAAGTTCGTTTTTTTTTTTCCCTTTGTGGAGAAAAATAGAATTAATTAAAATAATCAAATACTTAAAATTGAGTAATGAAGATATGACAATGGTCACAATCATATCTCAAACTTTTAAATGTAAAAACTAAACTTTACGTTAAATTCTACCCTCGAACTTATATTATCGTAAAAATTGTAAGTTTGAGAACACTTTTAAAGCTTAATTTTGAAAATAGAAAAGGTAAAAATGTAAATTATAGTTATGATATGTTTGGAAATAAGAAAGAAAGAAAGAGAGAAAGAGAGAGAGAGATATTAGGATGACAAGACGTGAGAATTATGTTGAAATAAAGGGTCGCATGTGGGAAGCCCACTATGAGTCTATGAAGGATTGGGGGATTCCTCCACATCTCATCAATCAAATCAAACCCTAATTACAATCTCATTTTTGTCGTTCTTATCATTTCATCATATCTTATCGAACATTATTATGCTCACTACCTCTTCAGTTTTAGTCCTTAACTCAAAATCTCCATTTCTTATCTCTTCTAACAATCCTCATACCAAAAGCCATTCTTTTGAGTATGAAACTTCAACATTCATTGAAACAGCAAGAAAATTATTGTAATTATAAACGACAAAATCGTTAAAATTATTTAAAACAATAAGCTTATAGGCTTCTAGACATAAACCTAAACCCTAAAATTAGAAAAATGTAAAAATTGGAGAGTAAAGAGGAGGGAATGTAATAATTAAAAAGGAAAAGAAAGAAATGGTGAAAGAAGGAAAGAGTTAATAAGGAGGAGAGTGTTTGGGTTAGGCGTTAGGGTGGGGTGGTTGGGAAAGGGCACGTCTTGGTGTCGTAGCCGTAAGACAAATAGGTAACAATAGGGAATGCTTATAGGGTTCGGTGTACCACTTTTTAGGGCTCTTCTTCTGGGTCCCTCCTCCCCCATCTATTTTAATTTATTTGCCTCGGTCATGCATTAAACTCAGTTATTCGTCGACTTTTCTAATTAAATATATAACAATAATTTAAAAAAATTGTAAATATTATAAAATACGTAAAAAAATTGATGCATATATCGATCTATTTACGATAGACAATCATGGATAGAGTTTATTATATTTATAATTTTTTACTTGATTATTATTCATAAAATTGTCATCAATTATAATTACCTATTATATTGTATATTTTTGTTGGAGTAAAATAGTATAATGAACAAAATATTTATACTTCGAAAAAAAATTAAATACGTAGTTTACTGGTTTTTTCTTTCTATGAAGTGTAAATAATTAATTAATTTTATTACTTTTTTTAAAAAATGGTACTTAGGTTATAAAATTACGGTTGAAATTAGAGAGATTTTAGAGGGACCATCAAGTAATGCATTCGCTATTCTTTTCTTACGAAAGGTTATATGTAGCAAAGTGAAATAACTATGTATTTAAATTTTGTCTATTATTAATAAACTTCTATAGACTATTACATGTATATTAATTAATAGTCTATTATTATTTGGTTACGTGACATTTTTCTATATTTGTAAATATTTATAGCAATTTTGATATTTATGGTATAGACAATTAGAATATTGTTTAGCAATCCGTACAAATGTTATTAATATTATTTTATTTTAATTTATTCTCAACTTAAATTTTGTAAATTTGAACTTTTTTTTAAATAGTATGAATAGTTTTTAAAATGCATGGAAAATTTAAACTAAGATTAAAAATAAATAGCAAAATATAGTTACAAACTCTTGGTGTTTTTTCATGATTAATCAGTGTCTAAATAAATAAAGAATTATAATTGTGTGGGTTTAATTTGTCCAATCACTTAACATAATAAACTACAAACCCGTAAGATGAACCCAAAGCAGCTCACATGTGACATTGTCATGTGATGATCACCAAATTAAGTGACAAGTACTTTGTTTATAATGATGAACAATAATCAAGGCATACCTTTGTTTCGATATTATGATCGAATTGAATTATCTAGGCCAAGTGCCACCTCCGCCCAACATACCATTATCATATGCACTACCTCTTTTCGAGAGACTTCAAATCGGATATATCTTTGTATCGATAATATTACGTTTCTTTGATTTTGACATGCACAAACTTGATATAAATATTCGGATTGCGTTTTCACATGTTATACACGTTGCATCTAAATAGAGAATTAGAAACTTGTAAGAAGACAAATTAATGAACCTTAAACGACTAGTTAGAATACTTGAACAATCATGTCGGCCACGTTCACAACATACTTTTTAACACTCGAACAAAGCCTTTTAACGTCATCTATCCGTTCAAAGTGATGATCGTTATATAATATGATCGTTTTTTTTTAACTCTTTTTACGTGAAAGTGAAATATACAAACTACTATAATTCTGTTGTAAATAAATTTGGTTTGTGATATTTGACAACTAACTTCTTGGTTTTTAAACAATCTAAGTACAACTCAAGTCGATGATTAATGTACCTAACCCGAATCAAAAATTTAAAACCAAGATTATAATTTCAAAACTAGCCAATAAAAAAATAAAATCAAAATAATTTGGTGGAATTCAAATCATACAGTTTTTCTATATCAATGATATGAATTTTAACCAACTGTATATATATGTTTAGAATCCAATAGGGTATATATCTAATCACAATTAATTGCTATAAACTTCCATATAAAAAATTCCTATTGTTTTACACACAATAATAATTAATAATAGAGAATATTACTATTTATATCAAATTAAAATAACCATTTTTAACAAACTAAAACACCTATCATCATCATTATTATTATTTTCCATCCAACTTAAATTATATCTATTATCATATTCCAATTCCTTTATTATCGTTGAATTTGTTGAATTATTTTGTGAAGAAATACCTTACTCTCTTCCACAGATATATAGTTGAACAACTGCAATAATATAGAAAATCTAATAACTATGGACTTTTAAAATAATTATTTTCGTTATTTATCCCTACGTTAGACTCGGATTGAAAGTAACAATTTAGGTGTTCAACTTTTATTTGATGTAATATTACGTAACACTTTAGTACATATACTTTTTTAAATTTCAAAAGAAAAACTTTATAATAAGAAAATCAATATTATAATTTAATAATATAGGCAAATAGATACCTATATGTTTAGTAATCTGTTTTTTTGTTTTCTTAAATTGATTAAAAAAATATAGATGTTTGGTAACTAATTTACTTTTTTTTAAGATTGATTTTAAAATTACAAAAAAATTAAAAATGAAAAAAAATCATTTTGTTTTTAAAAACAGAAAACAAAACTAATTAACATAGTTTTTGTTTCTAATAAATAAACAAAAAATATTTAAAAATATCAAAATGATTACCAAAGTTTAGAAATTAAATCGTAAACAATTATTTTTAGACTATATTATTTGTTACAAATAAAATTCTAATTTTTTTTTTAAAAAAAAGATAGGTTGGGTCAATAGGTGTACCCAAACATTTCCACTAGGTGGACACCTCTTTAGCACTCTCATCATCTGCCTTTCATTAATATAGGAAGAATTAGTACAATTACAGCAAGGGACAAAAGCCAAAAGACAGCGCGAGAAGCTAAAGAACTAGAGCTAAACTCACAACAAAAAGTTAGAAAACATTTAAATTGATAGCGACAGAGGAAACACTATAATTTGCAAACATATAAAGCATTTAATTTGCAAAAATTTCAAAAAATTTAAAACGTGTATATTTATGAGAGGGGAACTATATAATTAATTAATTAATTAATCCTATGTACTATAAAAATAATATTTGATCCTATATGGTTAGGTCAAAGAGATGCACTCTCCAACAATGATTCATTCCAAACGAGGAGTCCACACCTATGAGATTTTCTTTTTACATCACCTTATAGCCCATATGTACTCACCAACTTTTCGATATAAAAACAATATAATAACCTAAATTTACGCTTCCAATTCGAATATTTTTCACTTTCAAATTATTTTTATTATAGAAACCATTCTAAACTAATTTAAATAATCAATAACAAATGCATACAAAAATCTAAACTAACTTAAAATAATATAAGTCTTGTTTTTTTTGTAACAAATTCTACTTTTTAGATTTTATTTTTTTCCCAAACTTTCACTATAATTTTTACATTTTTTAAAGGAATATTTGAATTTCTTAATTAATTTCCAATTTTTGTCAAAGATATATTTTAATTTTTTTAAAAAAATATTGGTTTGTTTTATTTGAAATACTGAAGAAAGCAGACAACAAGGTAAAATATATTTCTAGTATAATTTAGATGCATTTTAAAAAAATAGTAAAATATTGACAAAATTTATCCAATTCACTCGTTTTAATTTTAATTTTTACTATAATTTAAATAATTTGCAAATCGTTTCATTTTTTTTACTATCCACAACAATTTTCCTATAATTTAATTTATAAATTTAGTTCTAAATTTTTTTTAAAGTTAATTAAATATCATATGATTATGAAACAAGACCTCTAAAAAAATAGTTAAATTAAGTTTTAATTAGCTAACAAGAACTAGGTCGAGTCAACTTATAAGTTGGGAGAAGTTTTAAATTCAAATCTTTATTTAAATTCAAATTTGTAATAAGAAACTTAATTAGTTTTTAAATAACGACCTCTCTTGACTTCAATTTAAATAAGGACAAATTTGAGATGATATAACATAGGTAATAGACTTTTAATTTCTTCATGTTTAGGGTTTTTTTTTTTCTCTCTTGACACTTTTTAAGAACCAAAGTCAACAAAATTACAGTTTTAATCTCCACCAAACATTTTTTTTTTCATTCTTTTTCTTTTCATTTTTGTAAAGGGAACATAAAGGCAAATTTAGCAAGTTGGTAATATAAAATATTTAAAGATTTGATTCCCTAAAAGGGAAAACAAAGGTGATAGAATTTCCTTTTTTTGTTGTTGTTGTTGAAGTTTTGTCTAAACAATAGGCCAACAAATTTAAAGAAAGAAAGAAAGAATGAAAGAAAACAAAGGTATATAGATCAATGATTCAATCCATACTTTATTCTATGAACGTTTAATACACACCTATATATACTTCAATATAGATCAATGATTTATACGATCTTTTTAATGATAAATACAAATTTAACATATACACTGCCAAAATATATAAAGGAGAAAACAAAAACATAACTTTTTTTCTTTTATGAAATAATCCAAAAATATAACTTATAAATGCATCATTAAAATCTCATATTGTGCGGTTGCTTTCAAACTTGTTTGACATTAATATACTTTATTTCAAAATTCATTTCATACGAATGTCACATTTTAGTCTTAAACGACATATACATCACGTCATTTTATCAACAAACAGCACTTTCTTTATGCCAATCCTTTCATCGATACGTGAGAGAGATTAATTTCATGTTATTAAATTAGATCATGCTCAATAATTTTTTTATTCAAAAAAATTGTTCTATTTATGTTTTTTTATTTATCATCTAAGAAAATTTGAAAACTATTAAAACATAATAACATTTTTTTTTTAAAGTTTTACTAACAATTCAAACGCTTCTGTAAAAATGGTGAAAAGAGAGTAAATAAATGAGTAATATTTGGCGTTGCATCCCTTCAATCACAAATATTATGAATTTTTTTTACTATTTAAAAAATGTAAGAGTAATAATAAGTGATTAAAAAAAGTTATAAATATACTCAAATTAAAAATTAAAGGAAACCACCCTACAAAATTATATATAAAAATAAGTTAAGATAATAAAGAGGTATCTAAGATAGAGACACACCCTACAAGGGTATGGGCAAACCTTAATTATAAAATATACTTATATATGTTTTTTATATTTATATATATCAAGATAATTGCAAATTACAACTTCATATACTTTTGTCTATTTTAAAACTCATATCTCTTGAACTTTAAAAATGATTTCAAAGATTCTTATGATTTTCAAATGATCATATCCCTTTCATTAAGTTAAGTTTAACAAAAATGGTTATACGAGACTTATTCTTTATATATCACAGATATGATGTCATGATATTCAATAAAAGGGTATTTCTGATTTTTAGATTCTGCATATTACAAGAATGTTTGAAATCATTTTTCAAATTGTAGAGATATAGCTCACAAACTAGACGAATACAATAGATATGATTTGTAATTATCGATTGTATTTATGATCAAAATATCATAGAACTTTCACACCCATATCAGCATATGATATTATCCCTCCTTGTGATGATTCAAATTATAGAGATAATGATATATCAATTGAAAAATATTTACTTGTATTCTCCTTTGTCATGGCCATCTCCACAAGGGCCATTATTGTTGTTACTCCATGGAGAAAAGTAGAGACCAGTATAGTAATGACCATAGCTAGAGGTAGACGAGCTTCCCTCGTGGCTTGTTGATGACGACCTTCGAGCATATTGCGACGATGAAGACGGAGATGGGGCTGGGATTTCACTGCAGGCATAGCGAATGAGGTCGGCGTTAGTAGCATCGAGCTCTTTTTGGAGCTTGATGACTTGCCTTTGGAGTATAGAGATGGCGCCAACGCAGCCATACACAGGGTCTTTCATCCTTGCCTCGGCCTCGTAAGCGAGCGAGTTCACAGCATCCTCCCGCTGATGCGGCTGGACTTCATTCAACAGTTTGCTGACATTACTGGCACCAAAGATCTTGTGAACATTAGCAAACTTTTGAGGCTCTTCGGGCGGAAAATATGGCGCAAAAACACAATCTGGTAGGCATTTTCGACGTAGGAACTTGCAGGCTGCACAAGGAGAATTAGAGTAGGTGGAAGAAGACATCTTCCTACAAATGAAAAGGATTAAAAACAGGAAATTAAGATAACTCAAAGAACAAAGAGAGAAACAAATAGACATCAGAATTACATTTTCTTTGTTAACATATTACATAGAAAATTAAAATTAGTTGTATAAGAAGAAAAGGTTTGATTAATTTCTTATGAGATGGGGGTGTGTAAAAGTTGAACCTTCGATGAATCTTAGGCTGAATTTTGAAGATCTTGTATAGGTTTAGAGAGAGAGAGAAAGAGAGGATAAGGAGTAGTTTATTAATTTAAGATCACCAGAAATTGATGGTTTTAAATATGAAAATTGTTTTGAAAAAAAAAAACACAAAGATACAATACAACAACTGCTGAATTTTCATGTTACAGCTATGCGACATCCTAATTTTTTTGTACCTTTCTTTTGGATCTGTCAGAGCCGTCTTTCTTACCATTTGAAGACTTCTTTTATAACTAAGTTTTCATTTAATTATGGGTTAATCTCTTAGGTGATTTCTAGACCACACACACTCTTTTCTGTATTGTTTTCTTACATATACATATATGTACGTATATAATCTTTTAGGATTATTTGACTCGCTCATAATTTCATTTGGAATATTTGGGAATAGGGTTTGGGATCAAACAGCCTTTCTTTTAACAAGAAATCAATGAAGGAGATGAATATCTCAGTAATTATGTATCTGAACATCGTCTCAAACTAGATTAAGAACATAATAGAATTTGAGAGAGTCCAATAAATAAGTGTGAAAATATCAAATAAAATAAACTTTAATTTACGTATAAATATAGTTAACAGTTAATTTCACCACGAAATAAATATATGTAAATTTTGCTTTTTTTTAGCATATAGCTTCAACTAGTATGGAGCATGAACACTTGACTTTAGAAGTTTGGATCTTTCTTTTCATTGTTCAATTTTTTCTATGTATATATATATATATATATATGACAAGGGTGTGATCTTTTTTCTTTTTTTTTTCATCTTGAGTTTACCTAATTACACAAGCTTTTATTTACCCCACCAACCAAACATTTAAACATACACATTTCTATTTATTGGTCATATGTGCATAAGTTTGATATATATATATATATATATTCCTTTTGATTTACAAAGCTTTATCAAAGTGGTAAAACTAGAAATGTTATAACTTGCAATTTTCATATATATTGCTCTAAATTAAACACATGATAGTTTGAAAAGAAAAAAAAATAGAGAGAGAGAGAGAAAGAAGAAGAAAAAGATAGGGTTTTCCCTGTTGAAAGTTGAGGGTTTTGTATAAAATTTGGTGGAAGGTCACTTGGCCTTCCCCTAATTGCATCCCTAAAGGCAAAGGGCAACATAGCCCTCAATGCATGTTTCTTGTCCCTAAGTGAATCAAAATTAATTAAAATGCCCCTAATTTCTCTCTCCTCCCCTTACCTCTTTGTCTTCTCTTTCTCTCCTTTTCTCTCTCCTACACCAAACTTGAATTTTCTCTACTCTTCATCAAATCTAAAAGGTCCCCTTCCCTATAATCATCTCCCTTCCATACCCACCAACACCTATTCTCTCTCTCTCGTACACTCATTTAGATCATCAAAGTCTAATCAAAGTTTTGATTTTTTTTTAAAAAAATACCTTAAATATGTTATATGGCGCCTCCCACGTCTCGTAGCTTAACTTTTAGTTTCAAGGTTTTTCATGTAATTAGAGATAGTTGGACGTGTTTCGTTCTAATCTAACGAAAACTCCCCTCCCCCAAAATATTAAGAAACACTCAATTAGTGAGTTGAGGAGATCTAGAGGAGAGAGAGATCAATATTGATGATGATGTGAGAGAGAAAATGAATTAATTTCAAAAAAAAAAGAAAAATAAGTAGATTGATCGAAATTAAACAAATAATTAAAAAGGGTTTGTTACCAATAATTTTTTCCCCTTTCTCTCCTTTCTGTAAGCTGTTGTTTCAACATCTCTTGTATGGAAACCTTAAGCAAAATGAAGTTGAAGCCATAGAAAAAGAGAGGGAGAGAGAAAGAAAAAAAAAAGGAACAAACTTTATTTATGGGATATCCCTAAATAATGTTTACATGTGAGAGAGAGAGAGAAAGAAAACCCTAATGGGTGATATAAAGGAGAGAGTAGAAAAAAACCTTCAACAAATAGTGATAATTTCACAAAAGGGTAAGAGAGAGAGAAGGCAAAGGGAATTTTATTTTTCCATCTTTTTTAAACAAATTTGAGAAAGTAAGGAGAGATGGAGAGAAAAAGGTAATAAATAATTAAGAGACATAAAGTTGAAAGGAGATGAACAATAATGTCAATATTCTCTCTATCCAACAACTTTGACGTTAATTAGGTAATTCCATGTCGCTACAATTTTTTGCTTACATTAATATTATACCGATTATACAGTACCGTTAAATTTATATTTTGAGGGTTCAAAATTATTATATCTCTTTTAGTCTTAACATAGAGTTTATTATTGTTGCACGAATGATGTAGATTTCCGAAAATAGAGAACTGAAATATATATATATATATAGATAATGTTCATGAAACTTCTAACTAATATTAGGGTTTCAAACTAGTAGAAAACATTTGTTAAATACTTAACGTAGATATACAAGTCGAGTAATTGGCTTTTACATATATGAAAATTAACAATATAAACTAAATTAACGTATAATAACATAGTGTAATTAAAATATTACATTTAATACTTAAATAATTTGCAAATGATGACAATTTCAAACTCTCTAAAATATTCGTGTAAATATTTTTGTTATAAGATATGAAGAAATACCTTATGAAAATATCTATGTCAAATATGTTCATAACCATTTCAAAATTACCTTCAATGAGAAGAACATTATAAATTATATGCTTCCAAACATATGTGTTTGGTAAATACTAACCTTAAGATATGATGGCAAGTGTTACTATTATTTCATTTTTCATTTACAATCTATATTCTATTTTGTGTTTCTATAATTAATTGTTCATTTATTTAAAAAATCTTTTGTTTTTATTATATAGGAGAAAATTTGAGAATAATTTAATTAGATATCTTTTTATTAAAATATAAGATTCTTCAATTCATATCTCCACGATATGTAAATTTCGAACTTAAAAGTATGTATTAAATTAAAACATTATTATCTTATATAGATGCAAATTAACGTTTAAAAAGTAGCAAAATAATAAAAATATTTACGAAATATAACAAAATCTATTATCATATTTTATAAACAAATTAATTTAATTTTACTGTCCATAATAATTATACTAAAAAGATTAGGTCTAATTTAACCTAACCTTTGAACTTGCTACGTTTTTTTTATCTTAATTAGACATACTTGTTTAAGGACAACTTGTTATTTTTTTTATAGAAAAAACGAAAAAGAATAATATACTATTTTATTCCCGATAAACTAAATTCTTATCGACCCGAATATATATATATAGGTAGATCAACTAATTAACGTATACAAGCTCAAAATTAAATCTTTGAATCTCCATTCTACATGAACTAAAAATAAATATTTTGATATTTATGTATTCAATTAACTATTTAATGGTTGACCCTATTTTTTTTCCCTCTCAATTTGGTGAGATAGTGGATGATTTGATCTATACTCAATCATCATTATTGAAATGGGCATTTCTATTTCTTTTTCTCTTTTACTATGCATGCACTTAATATGGAGAGATGAGGGAATATTCCTATGTAGATTAAAAATTGTGATATAAAACTAAACTTTTTTGTTACACAAAAATTAATAAATTGTTGGTGTAAACATTTTTTTTAATTAGTACAACCATTATCGAAATCAGAGATTAGGTCGTAATAATTACTGTTAAAAATAGTATTTGAAGGCATGTACACTTTTTTTTTTTTTTTGCATAAATCTTCATATTTTTTAAAAAGTATAATAGTTTTTTGTATTGTTAAATTCACAATAATTTGTTTTCTTTTATAAGAATGTTATATTTACAAAACAACGTTATAATTTTAAAAATTATGATAAAAAATCATGCATGTTTCTTCTTCTCTCCCAAAATTGTCACTGCATTAACATACGTGAACACTTTTAATATATCTAATAAATCATACAAATTTGTATATAAATTGAAAAAGAATTATCAAACACATTGTTATTTTGAGGAAGTTTTATTAAAGAATTTTAGTGAAAATGAATATTTTTGTTTTTGTTTTATATCATTCCAAACAATCTATACTTATTTAATGTGTCAACAAAAAGAAAAACGATAAAATAATAAATTTTCTGTCCATTAATTTTTTTAAAAAATAGTTTCCACCTACTAAAACTTATTGAAAATTTTGCATCATAATTATTTTTAATTAGTTAATTAGTTAAAATTAATGCCTAAGGATACAGGTATTGGAGAATTTATAGACGGGTAAAAGTGTAAAATCATAAAATTTTAGAACCAAATAGAAAAATATAACTGAGTTATTTTCAGATATAACAACAAAATGAAGTTATTTACAAAATATAGCAAAAATCACCAAAATTTGTATTATCAATTTAAGTTTTTTTTTTGTTATATATGATAAACAGTTTTAATTTTGTTGCTATTCAAGACTTTTAAATTTTGGAGATAAGGATGTAATATTTTGAACGTTTAAATACTACTTTTGTTTCAATAGTTTGACTATGGTTAATTCATTTTAGTCTATACATGCATGTTCTTTCAAAATGTTTATCGGGATCTTTATTTCAACTTTAGTTCATTTCAGTACACATATAATTTCAAAATCTTCATTTTGATTATTGTACTTTTGATTTTTGTTTATTCTTGTCCTTGAACTTTTAAAGAAATATTCGTCTTTATTCTTAACAAATGAAAATAAAAATGGATAAATAGATTGAAAATGTTGGTTAATTTTAAATGTAAAAAAAATCAAAATACTCTTGATATGGAAATTAATTAACCTTTTGAAAATACAAAACAGAAAATGAACCAAATATTAAAAGTAAAATTATTAAAAAATGAAATAAAAAAAAAAAGTTAAGAGTGTAATAAATTAAAAACCAAAACCATGGCATTAAGATTCCTGCCGAAAGGCAAAAGATGGAAAATGAATAAATGAAATAAATAACTTACATTTTCATATCATTGAGTGGAGACTTTCAATTATTCATTTTTATTACTTTATTATTATTATCAATATTTGCAAATGATGGTTTTCTCCAATTCCTTCACCTTTTCTATATTGTTCCATATTGATTGTTTAATTAAGAGTTGAAGGTTCAATTTTATCACGTATATATTTGTTATACTAAAAAAATATTTTGTTTGATCATCTTTTAATTTGATTTAGTCTTTTTTTTTCTTTTTGAATTTGTAACCATTATCTTTTTAAAAAATAATAATTTAATTTCTATATTTTGAAATTTAAAATATAGTTTGTCCATCAATAACGATAAGCATTTTCATTTAATCTTAATACTAGTATTTATTCAATTTTATTGGATCCTAAATATTTATTCCAACGTATAGACTAAGCCGTTATAAATTGTAAAGTTTATGGACTAATAATTTATTAAATAAATTAAAATACTAAATTACTATATTTGAAAGTAATGAGAATAAATCATTGTTAATAGAAAGTTTAGAAACTGAATTGTTAAAATCGATACACAATGTTTTTTTTAACGTAACCTTCTTTTAATTATTAAATTGTCGGTTGTTATATTTAATTATTTTTTTAACAAAAATGGACCATTTAATTTTCAAGTAATGGGATCATGTGCATGCATGATTGTACAATATTAAAGAAAAAAAAAAACTCATAGATATATATTTGGATTCAAGTCATCATGTGCTTACATGATTGTTCATCAATCTCTCTTTCTTCCTTTTGTTTTGTTTTATTTTTCTTCTTTTATTTTGGATAACAAACACATTATTCTCTCATGATATTGTTGACTTATGTAACTTAAAATATTAGAACTATATTGTGTATTAAGAAAGTTTAGCTTACAAAAAAAAATACTTATTTTATGTTGAATCGATCATGTTTATTATAATGGAATTTTATCAGGAGTCCTACTCATCTTTCTACGATTAAAATTCAGTCTCATTATCCTTTAAAAATATGATAATTGAAGGTTGGATTGGGCAACTAAAGAGGTTCCAGATAAAGAGTAGAAAAATCTCACGTGTGAGATTCTTTGGTTCCAGTCTTGGCCTTTGTAGTCGAGGTGACCAAATTATTGGACCATCTAGTCCAATTGCTCTTTCAACGCGTAAATTCATTTGAATTGATTTTCTTCCAATCTTCCGTCGGTTTATAATAAAGTAACTCTTTAAGTTATATTTTATCTTAAATTCACTTATCCATCCCGTAGTAAAAAGAATATGATAGGGTGGCATTCACTTATCCATCCCGTAGTAAAAAGAATATGATAGGGTGGTTCGTGTATATTATTGTTAATTTTAGAAATCAAACAAATTATTATATCTAAATATCTTATAAACTCTAACTATTTTAAATTAGAGAAATTTTAGTGATAATATTTTGTGTACGACAATTTTAGCTTAGTTTCAAAATTAAGAAATGTTTTTGTAAGAATAATATATGCTAATCAAACAATCATTCACAAAACACAATTAATTAAATAATTATATATTTTAAAAAAAATCAAACAAATCATTCATATAATTAAACACTACTTAGCTCAAAATATATACTAATCTTAGACAGATGATTTGTTTACTTAAATTAGAACTTTTGCTTTTTTAGTTAACCAACAATAATAATAATAAAATATTAGCACTCACTTTATCTTTTTAATTATCATTATTCGTTAAATTTATGTGACAAATAAGTTTACTAAAATAAATATATGCTTTTGTGGACGTGTGTATATATAGATAACAAAATAAATATTAGTTATATGGTTAATATAATATCACATGAAAATGAGTCATAATTAATGCATTTTAAATAAAATTAAAGTGAACATAACAAATACAAAGGATTTTCTTTATTTCTTTATTTATTTTTGGTACTTTGAGGATTAAAGTCAAAAGAAATGTGTAAGATTCCCTAATCATTAGAGGTGCAATAATTGGATAGTTGCCTCATTTTTTTTAAATACTTTTTTTCCAATTCAATCTATTAAATAAAGAATTTTCAATATTACATAATGAATACATGTACTATATGAAAGTAAATCATTTTGATTCTTTTAGAAAATAACCAAATTTGATTTGAATCATAGAGAGTGAGTGTAGCATTGATGATCATATATACCGAGAGAGATATAGTTTGAATTTTGGCTTGGAAATAAAAAGTAAAATACAATTTGTAATTTTAAATATAATGATGTTATTTTGTGTGAAGTACAAATTTCGACGTGGTTTTTCAATATCTATAATTATAGAATATGTCGTTATCAAATGATATTGACATTTTTCATATATATGAATGAACAATGTAGAAATAGTAAAGTAATATTGAATGAATAGTTTTAGATCTAAACATGCATTTATTATTCATAATGGATATATAAAGAATAAGAAATGTGATTTAGAATATTAGATTCCGGACAGTCTTTCAATCCTAATATGCAAATTAAATTTTTTTTTTATAAAATATAGCAAATTTTTAGATTATATAAATCATAAACACTAATAGACTTTTATTTTATTAATGTATAGTAATATAATAGAGACGCGGGTAGAAGTGTATTAATACAAATTCAAAATTTTACTATATTTCACAAATATTTGTTTTTGTTTTTATATTTGAAAATGACCCAAATGTAAGTTAGTTTATGGGAAAGACTATTTAAAATAATTTAGTTATTTGAGTTGCTGTTTGTTAGAAAATCCAATCATAAATTTGAAAATAAAATAAGAAATTTAATCAAAAGAGATAGAGAAACTGAGTACTAATTTAAATAATTTTTAAAAACATTTTGATATTATCTGTAACTAATAAAGTTTGTTGTAATTAACCATTAAATGTTATTTGAATATTAATTATTATTAATTTAGTTTTTTTTAGCATGAATTAAAAGAATTTGAACCTCAAACCTTATATCTTAAAAATTATATGGATAATTATTATTAATATAATTAAGTATATATATATTATATATATATATATATTTAATTGTGTACTTATTATTTTTGAATATTATATGATTGATAGTAGATTAAATTATATATGTTTTAATTTAACAAAAAATTGATTTGATTTCATGATCTTACACCGTGTAGTTTTAAATGTTTTTATTTTGTACAGTGTTATGTTATATTCCAAAATTTTCATAGAAAAATTAAATGAACGTTTTTTAAAATAGCAAATAATAAAAAAAATTCATAAACTTCTACTAAAATGATTTTTTTATTATATTTTGTAAATAGTTTTATATCTATAACAAATCTTGGAAATGGGAATATAAAATTTTCGTTTTTATAAATTGGATTGTTTGAATCATAAAATTCTAAATTTATACACATATCTACTCAACCCAATCATTTTTAAAACATAAAATATAGTACACTCTCAAACTTTTTTAGAATCGTATCTATTTGTATTTCTATTTTCTGTAAAAGAAAAAAAACATTTAATACCCTTTTAAACTTTCACACCATATTTATTCCTTCCAATTTTATACCATGTTTTTTTTTTATTTTATTAAAATCATCAACTTTTCAATTTTGTACTTAAAACTTCTAACATTTAATTTGATTAGTTTAATGTTATGGCCATTAAATATATCAATGATCTATATGATTGAAAATAGACCCTAACATGATTTTGTTTTAAAAGAATTATAAAAAGTAACAAATTTAATAAAATATTTATAACATATAGTACAATTTTTCAGACTCTATCAATAATAGACATTGATAAACAGTAAAAGTTTATCGGTAGTTATCGTTCATATAATTCAAAATTTTATTATAATTTATTTTATTATTTTAAGAAATGATCATTTCATTTAAAAATTAAAATTAGCACGTGGAATAATAAATGATTGAAAGGTGTAACAAGTATGGACTTAGACATAATCTGTTTTCAAAAGATATTAGAGACTTCTGAAACTAAAACTGTTTTAGTGGTAAATATATCAAAATTTTAAAGTTCGTGTACCTATTAAAAAAAAAAAGTAAATAGGTAGATTTACTATTAAAAGAATTTAACAACTCACGTAAACATAATTAATTTGGTTAAAGCATATATCATCAATTCTTTATAAAATTAATTTGTTCTATAATATAATTCAGAGTTTATATTTTGATTGAGTTATTTTTCAGCTTTTTGAGGTTTTAAATTAATACTATCATTAGTGAAGATTTTAAATGGATATTTTCGTGGGAACAAATAACGCAAGGAACAATCCAAACTAACTAAAACGACGTGGTTTCAAATTGATATAGAAAGAGAAACGACTGATTAGTCAAAGTCGTAAATCATTTTACTTACGAGAATCCACGTTCCGTCACCGTCAAGAAACGAAGATTTTAAAATTAGAAAACTCCCATTCTACGGCGTCGTTTCCCAGGTAACCAATAACCAAAGCGTTCTTAACCGACATTTGCTTTGTTCCACGTGGCTGTATTATATTGGTCAAATCAAAGGCGGAGGCCAATAACAAAGCAAATCAGCAACCCGAATTTCTCGATTCGGCGCGCAGTGGGACATGCTCGAATCTTGGCGACCAAATTTATCGGAGATAAAGCGATTTTGGGGAATTTTTGAAGAGGTTTTTCCGATTGTGGGTTAGTGTTTCGATCGCGTTTTTTTCGCTAATTTTAATCTATATAATTTTTTTTTTCAAAATTCTCACCTCATTGAATGCTTTGCTCTGTTGTACATTTACTACATTGTTCGTTTTACTTTAATCTCTTACATTTAGTCAATCTTGAGCTTGAAACTGTGTTGATCACGCTGTGAAATAGTGTAGAAATTGTTCGAAAATGGCGGGTCTTGAGGAACTCAAGAAGAAACTTACTCCATTGTTTGATGCTGAAAAGGGGCTTTCTATGGACTCCCCAGTGGACCCGTCTGATTCTTATACGGTAACCTAATCGCAATTGAAATTTTAGAAAAGGGGTTTTTGTTTCTATGTGTAATTTGAATGGGTTTTGTTCCTATTTGTTAAGAATTTGAATTAAATTTTAGCTAATGGATGATTTAACGTAGTATCATAGTAAAAGGTCTTATATTCAAACTCACATTGATAGTTTGCGTTACTTAAATGAAGTGTTAACTAATGGACATAATTGATTAAAACTAATCGCTGAGAAATTTTGTTGTTGTTTCTTCTGAAGTTTTCAGACAATGGGACTGTTAATTTGCTAAGCCGATCGTATGGGGTTTATAATTTCAATGAGCTAGGGTTACAAAAATG
This sequence comes from Cucumis sativus, assembly GCF_000004075.3. Taxonomy (NCBI): domain Eukaryota; kingdom Viridiplantae; phylum Streptophyta; class Magnoliopsida; order Cucurbitales; family Cucurbitaceae; genus Cucumis; species Cucumis sativus. The sequence continues at coordinate 34,711,735 of NC_026657.2, forward strand.
CACATCTTGGCTGGCTGATGATTCGGGGAGCAGTGAGAGGACATATCGATGTGCTTCCCGTGAAATGAGGATATTTGGAGCCATCGGTAGTGGTGCTAGCAGTGTTGTTCAGAGAGCTATCCACATTCCTGCTCATCGAATCATGGCACTAAAGAAGATTAATATCTTTGAAAAGGTTTGTGATTTGGCATTCTCACTGTTTCTTTGCTTGTTGATGTTTGTTTTTAGCGATGACTAGTTATTATGATGTAATCTTATGTGTTGAAGATGTCATCTTTGAGATGCTGAACATATTTTGTTTAAAGAGAGAATGTCTGTGGTCCAGAAGGCAGCATAGTTGAAACTCATTATCCTACAAGGAAATATTCTATGATTGCCTTGTCAGGCTACCCTATATGTTCCTTTCTTTTTTCTTTTTTTGAAACCATCCTATATGTACCTTAATCGACATTTATGTCACAAAAATAGCAGAATGTTGTTCTTTTTAGCTACTTTAAAGATCATGTGAGTATACAACAATACAACTTGCTGTTTGACTAACTATTCTAATCCATAGTGGATGTGTTTAAGCCAATCCATATACTTAACTGTACTTTGTTGTTTTGTTTCCAGTCAATGATATTGTAATCTTTTACTGTAAACAGACCTCATATGAATTGGCCAGCATCCATCTTACTCTTTTTCTTATGTTTTTCAATTTTCTTGCATTCTAGGAGAAAAGACAGCAGCTTCTTACTGAAATACGGACACTATGTGAAGCGCCCTGTTCTGAGGGTCTTGTGGAGTTTCATGGAGCATTTTATACCCCTGATTCTGGGCAAATAAGCATCGCTTTGGAATACATGGATGGAGGGTCATTGGCAGATGTCCTGCGTTTGAAAAAATGTATACCTGAGCCTGTCCTTTCTACTATGTTTCAGAAGCTTCTTCGAGTATTGTTTCTTTTCCCTTGCTCATTTATTATCTCTAAAATGTTGGACATATTTCTCAATATTATCATACTTGTTCTATTAACCAATTGTTATCATTCCATTCCGTTTTTAAGGGCTTAAGTTATCTGCATGGAGTAAGACATTTGGTTCACAGAGATATAAAGCCAGCTAATTTACTTGTAAATCTAAAGGGTGAAGCAAAGATTACGGATTTTGGCATAAGTGCTGGCTTAGAGAACTCGATGGCAATGGTTTGTTTTCTTAATTGTTAGCATCCTTACCATTTCCTTTGATATTGTGGGACATTGAATTGGAGCTTGCAGAGAGAAATTTTTGTTAACTCAGTTTTGGATCTGATAACAGTGTGCTACTTTCGTTGGAACTGTCACGTACATGTCACCGGAGCGAATTCGAAACGAGAGCTATTCTTATCCAGCTGACATTTGGAGCCTTGGGCTTGCACTCTTTGAGTGTGGTACTGGTGAATTTCCATATTCAGCTACTGAAGGTCTAGTGAACCTTATGTTACAGGTATGAGCTAATGATCAAAAGATATCATACTTTTCCCTCTCAATGTGAACTATACCAACATTTACTCATAACATTTCTCAAATGTTGGGCCTCAGTTGTTCAGTGTACTTGCATGATTAGGTCATCTTTTAACTTATGTAATGTTGCATATGATAGATTTTGGATGACCCGTCTCCATCGCCATCAAAACATAAGTTTTCGTCGGAGTTTTGCTCGTTTGTCGATGCCTGCTTGCAAAAAGATGCAGATGCTAGGCCAACAGCAGAGCAGGTTGGTCTATGCATATTAACACTTCGGTTTTGTAGTTGTTGATCATCCATGCATGAATAATGGTTTCCTGAGGAAAGTTCCTTGGAAGATTAAAATGTTGAGAAAATATTTTAAAAACTAAACTAATCTATTATCGTCTTAAGTTTTTGAGCTAATGATAATTTAACATATTAGGTGTGCAAAATACTGAGTTCAAACTCTTTCTATTAGTTCTTTCCCAATTATACTAATATTTAAGTAATAATCTTCATGCTTAGAGCTCGTGTGAATTTTGGATTGGCCAATTAGTTATTTCAAAATCTGGTAGGCAGAGTTAATTAAAACAAAAGAGATTTATGGATTCAAATCTCCTAGAGTCCGCATACCTTAGATGAAAGAAAATAGTAGGCATGCTATTATTTGAGCTCATGTGTAATGAAACTTGTCGATAATCATAATATATTTGATAGATTAAATTGATAATTTTTTGACATGTACTCACCTTTATTGGCAAAACTAACTGTTGGTAAAAAAATTAGTAAAAACCCAGCTTGATCCAAGGCCTGAACAAGCTTAATTAATCTGGTGGTACCTTGATAACTGTTTTACCAAGCTAGGCATTTATCAAGCAGCCGATGGAAGTTACAAACTACGGTTACTAAAATCATAATCAAAACTGGATTTCTCTTTTCAAAAGTTTCTTTTATTATTATTTTAAAAACTTATGCATTTTGAGGAAGGTGCACACTAACACTATTTCAAGATCAATAATGTTTGCTTATACTTCTTTGATTGCAGCTGCTTTCACACCCATTTATCAAAAAATATGAGAATGAACAAGTAGACTTAGCAGCATTTGTCCAGAATGTGTTTGATCCAACACAGAGGATGAAGGACTTGGCAGATGTAAGTATATTATATTTCTATTCTTAGTCTATAACCATAAATTATGTATATCACTCAGTCAGTTGTTCAGTCTAATCTCGTAATATTTTAAGAACAGTTGATCTATTTCTCTCTTCTCCCTCTCTCTCTCTCTCTCTCTCTCTCCCTCTATATATATATATATATATATCAATAATTAAATTGTTAAACAGCAAAGGAAATACCTGAGAATAACGAAATATGGTTTCTCCTTTTACTATTTTTTACTCTGAAGACTTCTTAAGATTTAGATTATAGAACTTGTTTTTCCCAATCTAAATAATTCTCATATGCACTTTTTAAATAGTCCCTTGGGTTCTAATATGGATGCGATGAAGCTGTGCTGGTGAAATGGTTAAATAGTCTTACAAGAACCTGAAGTCTTGTATCTTTAACACCAATGTTACTTTTGCTTGCTAAAAGTGGATGCTGACCTTTTTTACTCTTGCTTTTTCCTTTTCTTACCAGATGTTGACAATTCATTATTACTTGCTTTTTGATGGACCTGATGACTTCTGGCACCATACAAAAGCTTTATTCCATGAAAGCTCAACTTTAAGGTAGTGTATAGTTGGATTATGTTTTCCCTCATTTTCTGTTGATTTTTATTTTCTTTTTTGAGAGGTAACACTTCATTAAGTTCATTTTTTAAGTTCTCCATTCTGATGCTCATTGCTCAACCCCAAAATTTTACGACGCTTTTATAAGGTACCTTGATAAGAATATTAGTACTGTATCGGTAAGGGGTACAAGGGTAATTAGATGGAATGCAAGTTAGTGAATCTTGTTATAAATAGGAGTGAGTGAATGAAGGTAGGCGATTTGTGAGTGATCAGGGCTTGAGTTAGCACACTCAAGAGCGAGATTCTGAACACCTTGAACTTTGATTATGTTGTATTTCTTCATCTTTATATTTTAATATATTTAGATCTTATTCTAGTTAAGAAGTATCCCGACAGTTTTGCCCAAACTTCTCAAGTCCTTACCAATCATGTTGCCTTTGGCTAAAATACATTTTGATATCTAGTTCTCAAGACATTTGTGCTATAAATACATACTTTTGCTTTCAGTTTCTCAGGGAAGCAATTTTCTGGTCCAAATGATATCTTTGGCAAACTATCAGAGATTCGAAGTACGTTAGCAGGAGATTGGCCTCTTGAAAAACTTGTTCACGTTGTCGAGAAACTCCAATGTCGAGCCCACGGTCGGGACGGAGTTGCCATAAGGGTGTCAGGATCCTTCATCCTTGGGAACCAGTTCCTCATATGTGGAGACGGTGTACAAGTAGAGGGACTGCCAAATTTTAAGGATCTCTCCATTGACATGGAAAGCAAGAAAATGGGATCCTTCCGGGAGCAGTTCATCATTGAACCGAGCAATCTCATCGGTCGTTATTTCATTGCTAAACAAGAGCTTTATATAATCCAATAGAAAAATGACACTGCTGTTTGATTCTGGTATGTTCAAGCCTATACACTAACTTGATTATGCTTTATGATTCTATCTTAGAAACATAATCTTTGTTGAGTTGTTGGTTATTTTTGCATTTCTTTGCAGTTTGTGTAACTTTTAGTGAATCTGCAACGAAATGGATCCAACCCGTCTTTAACTTGGCAATGGAAATTATATATCGAACCTACCCAGTCGTCGCAATTTAGAAGAAATCCCAACCATTTCTCACACAAGATGAATCATCTTCAAAGCAAGGGTGCCTCAAGAAGGCATTAATATAATCTTAGTTATTAATGTAAATTAATCTAATCTTTCACCAGTTCTGTAGTTATTCTTTCTTGTAAAAAAGAAAAAAGCTAGATTACTTTTTTATTTTGTAAAAAGAATTAATATTGATCAATTTTTGTAAAATTAATATAGAAACTGTGTCTTTTTTATTTAGTACTTTAGGTTCTTAAATTAAATATATATCAATATGTTCTTAAAAGAAATTTGTATCCCCCATTGAAAAATGGAGTGAGAGGAGCTCTTTTTTCGTTTCATTTTTCCTTTTTTTTTTTAATTAATAGAAACTGTTGGTTTGATTTCTCGCTAATCATTTAAATATTAATAATTGTTTTCAAAAATAAAATGGAAGTAATAAAAATGTTATACTTTTTCCTAATATATTATACTCTATTCAAGCTTTTTCTTTTCCTTTGGACTAGATATCTTTTGATCGTGTTAATTACCCATAGGTTAAATTCATTCTGATTGCAATGCTTTGTATTAAGTAAACAATCATTCATATTAGTTTCGCATTGATTGTTCAGTATCTAGACAAGGTCACTAAAAGAGTCGTTCTCGTTCTCGTTCTCTCAATAATATCACTCAACCAACATGCAGTGATCTACGCTTGCTGCGATAGCAACTCAAACAATACACTGACAAGCAATTGGTTTGAGACACCATTCTTAGAACTAAACAGCTTTGCTTTTACATATGCAAATAATTATATTTGCAAGTTTTAAAACTTTTCAACAATTAAAAATACATTTTATTTTTATCAAGGAAGATTTATTTGTACATTATTAATTCCAAATCCATGCAAAAAGTACTTGAGCATGTGAGTGCAACAACAATTCAAAAGAGTATATCATTTTATGTGTTCTCTATCAATGCATTACATAAAAATAAAAGTATCAAATACCCTTATATACCACTACATACTTGTGAACCTATCCAAAATTCAAACATAATGTTAACTGCATACCTCAAAGTAATTTAACCTTTAAATTTAATAGACAGGAAAAAGAAAAAGAGGGATGGAGAAGTTAAATCAACACTTTTAACAAAAAATGAATCTCTATACAAAACTACATCCCCTCCCCTCACTGTACATTTCATATAGAAGCCAGCACATCATCTCATAACATCCAAAACTAAGCTATAAATTTTAAACATCACTACCTTCCTAGTCCAAAATGGGGACTGTTTCTTGTTCTGAAAAGGCTTCTATTTGGACCCACCACCAAAATTGAAGGGTTAAATAGTGAGTGAACTCTAAAAATGAATTGGAGAAATATGTAACTCTCAGTGAGGCTTTGCTTTATGGAGCAACTAGAAAGTAATCTCTGATTGTTTTTCTTTTCAAGGAGGAAGGAGGGTGGAGAACAGAAGATGGGCTTTTAGAATTGGCTTCAGGAGTTTTCTCAAAGCTTTCAATTAAATCAGCAGTTGCATCTGATATAGATCTTTTTACCTTGGATTCAGGAGTGCTTAATTTATGCTCCATGTCCATATAAGATTTTGAGTTAGAGGGAGCAGCACGAGCTCTATCAAAGAATGGAGAATCTGAACTATCAGAGTCTTTGGCATGTTCTATACTCGGCATTGCCATAATTCTCTTTCGGTTGCATGAAGTTGGCCTTTTGCTTGAGCTGCAACTGTTGTTTTGAGAATTCCATATCCGAACCTATCACAGATAATTTGTCAAAAGAAAAAATCACAACTGACTAACAATAGAAAACAATATTTAATAGAATATTAGAAACTTGACACATGTTTGTTCGAGTTGAGTTTACAGAGATAAGTGCTTGAAATCTTATGTGTACAACCTACATTTCAACTAAGGTCATGAAAAGTGTTTGAAATAGACCAATATTGAGTTCCAAAACAGGTTTAGATATTTTCAAAATGACTAAAGAAAACGGCTAAAAGGTAACATTTACAAAGATTTAAGTATTCGAAATCTAAGCTCTTTAGAACTCAAAATACCTAATTGTACAACTTGGTTCAAGTTAGACCATAATTCTTACCTTTGAAGCATTTGTAGGAGATCTATGTTGAGTTTCAAAACAGATTTGGATATTTTCAAACTAAATTAGTGAAAGGTCAGGGTAAGAACTAGAGAATTTTTAGAGTTGGATTAAAATATAAATTTGAGGGTTCAAAGGACTAAAGGGGTATGAAATCGAGAGATGGGATAGTCATTAGATTAATTTACTATTATCTCGAGGAATTCTATTTGGTGAGTCATAAATTTGAATAGTCATCCAGTTTGTATTCACTTGCATACCGTGAAATCATCTGAAGATGTCACAAACTTCCCAACTTCAAACGAAGACCTGGAAGAGGCTAAAATCTTCAGCAATGATTTTTAAAACGATGGAGGGTTGAGAACAAGTGGCAAAAGGTTAAAAGAAAATACCAATCCACAGCCGAAACTTCTCCGTTATGTTTTGTCAATGTGATGGGATCTTCATGAGGCTTATCGACCTGATTAGACACAGCTTTTGAATTCGTGCTATAATTTAACAGGACTACAAATAAAGCTTGTTATTAAAAAGAGGCTGACCTGCCAAACATGGGCATTTCCATCAGTAGAACCACTAAGAAGGTAAGAAGCATCAGGACTGATTGCAGACTGAAAAGGTAAGATTTAAACATTAAAATTGAAAATGCATTAGAAATAAATTTTTGCGATGGACTAGTGGCTTGAAGGCTTGCTGAAACAACACTCACCTTTACAAAGAAAGAATCTATTTGGCATCCAGAAAAAGATTTCACAGGACCCTTCTCCAGTTGAAGTACATTGTACAAATATATTCTGTTATAGAGACAAAAAAATTATATCATTACCTTCTTTGCCCCCTACTAGCTCTAAAAAAACACACAAATGACCATGAAAGTTTGCACAAAACAAGCAGTAGGTAGAGCTTTTTTTTTCATGAAAGGCAATGAAAATATACTCGACAAAAGAGGAAAATACAGCGCGGGTTTTAGGAACAAGAGGGCGCTGCGCCAAATTTGGCGGATTAATAAGAGAGAACTTGCAATCTAAATTGGTGAGGAAAACTGTGTATTACAAATAGAAACGTGTAAGGCACTTCAAGATGAGATGATACTTTTTCAAATTCAAAACAAATCAAAAGAAGTAACCTTATCTATGAATAATCTGGTATTCTTTTCTGTCCAAATTCGCGAAGGAAAATCTCTAGTATCATTATCTTTGCTTTCTTTCAAAATCACCGGTCGAAAAAAAATCTAGACTTGGGTGAATAAGAACCAAGAGAGTGGAAAGTGTGGCTCGCTATTGAATGAGTTAGTTACCTATTATCCATGCAGGATGCTGAAAGAAATGCCCCATTCGCATCTTGGGATAAGCTAGATATACCATGTAACCTCGTGTCCTACAAAACATGATAGTTTATATTTAAACTCGAGACATTAATGGTACTCCAGAAATTTAAATAAGATGCCATTGTATCTTTGATTTGAACATTACCTTCTCACTGGATTTGGGTTGGCACATGGTGATTGCATTTTTCAAATTTCTTGTATCCCAGAACTTTACTATGCTAAAGACAGGAACAGAAAGAACTAACATCAGTAACATGGTATGGCTTCTGAGATAGAAACCTACTCCAAGCTCAATAGAAAGACAGTCGACTGTAAATCCAATACGCACCTATCCACTGCACCAGCTGTGGCTACGGAGAGTTCGTCTTTTAGATAAAGAACAGAAGTTATGCTCTTCGAAGCAGACTGGAAAAAATGGAAAAACTAAGAAAGGTTGTATACCAATCGAATGAAAAGAAGAAAATGCCAATAATAACAAACCTTTTGACGCCTAATACGCTTTGCATAAGGGGAAAGATGGGCTCCTTTAACTACTGCAGTTGCTCTGGACAAAGGTAATTTGAAAAGTTTTAAGAACGCTAACAAAAAAAATCTTAATATTTTGGAATAAGTTCTATCTAAACCTTAGAAAAAAATCAAGAATTTCAAGTTTACTTGGTGATATTTGTTGAATGATTCTAGATAATGAAAAACATTCTTTTAAAAAACTTTAAATTGGATTAATTAAAAATCCATTCTTAAAGAAACACTTGCAGATATAAATTATCCCAAAATGGCTTTTGATTACGAGACAATCTTCGATATAGTACAATCAAAAGTAGTGTAGTTTGAAATACTTCGTAAAAAATATTTGATAGAAAAAAAATGCTAGACTTAGAAAGCATATGAATCAGACCCATGTTACTTGGCATTTAAGTTCAGTTGAAACATCATAGAACATCAATTGTACTTACCGCAGGTACAGCTCCTCACTGCCAACTTTGGAACAAGAAGGGGTTCTCAAATCCCAGAGAGCAAATGAACCATCTCTTGAACCAGATACAATGAGATCTGCGTGAGTTAATGAAATTCAAAATCAATCATTAGGAGAAAGTAGCTCCTTTCCACACTCCCTAGGACATAGCTATTTGGCTGTTTAGCAAAATATTATCATGTTAAAGAATATGAAACGTGTACCATGATTAGTTGGGTGAGAAGATATAGATTTCACACTTCCTTTGTGTCCTCTCAATATTCCTATGCATTCCATTTCCTGAACATCCCATAACTTCATCTGCAGAAATCAAATCGCAAGGTACAACTTACTCTCATATGAAAAAAGTATGGCATAGTACAAAATGTAGAGAGGGTGGTCAAATGAATAAACTGGTTTAAGAGCAAAATGACGATACTTACAGATTGATCCCCAGAGGCTGTAATCATTTGGGTATCATCCTGAAAAACATTAGCATGTCATGATTTAGGATGCAGTTTTCTTTTATATTCTGAGTTCGTCCAATCATTAGAGTGGTGGGAAATCAAAACCATCAAACTTTAGGATGGTACTTGGTGTATTAACTACTAAGTTATGCTCAAATTCACACTTTAGGATGTAGTTTCCATTACATAAGAACTATACAAATCAGTAGTGAAAGCAAAAAACCAATATTTCTAGCATTCTGCCTACTCAAGGACTGATATTTTACTACATTGATAAGAAGGGGGAAATAGTTTGAAATAGCAAGTACATTGAGAGGATTGAGCTTGTAAGCTACCTTAATCCAACAAACATCAAACACAGCATTGCGATGTGCCTCCCATTCACTAATCCTGGACTTCTCTGTAAAGGAAATACGAATCGGTTACACATAAAATAAAATCAATCAAAGTAAACTTTCTACAAGATTGACATGCTGGAAAGAAGTTCAAAACCTGTATTTTCCTCGTGAGATGAAAACAATGAAAATCTGCTGCGAGTATTGAACAAGCTAACGTACCCATCCTCATCCGAAAGTGCAAAAATGTGGGAATTATTCAACGTCTGAAAAAAAAAGTTAACAACATCCTCCAGTCATTCACAGGTCCAAACAGGGTGGAAAAACACAAATACAAAACAATGTCAAAAAGCTCATCGAATCAAAACCTTGCAGAACGAAACGGCCAGTGGAGGCGTCTGGTCACCGTCGTGTTCAACAGACATAGCTCCGACTTCCTTGAAGCTAAGGGCAATATCAGAAGAAAACCGCGGCCGCTTCCGAACTGAAAATGAGATTGCTAAGTGTTGGAATTGATAGACTAGAACAGACCAAAAGAAAAAACAGAGAGATGAAATAGTACAGAAAGAGAGAAACCTCTGAATCCATTGAGCTCTCTGGAACTAAGATCTTGGAAGAACGATGGCGATTTTGAGGTCTGCATTGGAGTAGCTTGAATCAGTCTGTGGAGAGGAAAACCGAGGATGAAAATTTGTTGAAGATGGGATTTGGGGTTGAATGTGAAGAGGGATTTGAGACCTTACTTGGCGCCAGAGGCTGTGGCTCTAATGGCGGGAACTTGAATTTAACCTTTGTTCATTCTTGGCGCCGACGGAGGCGCCATTTTTTTTCCCTTCAAATCCAATAGGATTAATAATTTAATTGGAAAATTGTAAAAAAATAAAACCTTTCATAAAATATTTACGCTTCATTTAAAATTCAATTTTAATTAATTTTGTGTTTTAACCTATGCCAGGTAAATATTTTGTAAATTTGGTTAAGAACCTCTAATTAACGTAATGTCTCTTTTTTTCTCTCTTTTTTCTTTTTTGATACTATTATTAAATTACAAATTTATCCTTATCGTTTGACTTTTATTTGAATTTAATTAAGGAGTTTTTAAAAATGTATAAAAATGACAAATTTTTGCATGAAATTATAAATATTTTGTAAATTTAAATTACTGTGGTTCCAAAAAATTATAATTTTCTTTATAAATAGTCTAAAATTACATGAATTACTTCTAGTTTTTTTTGGACGGTTAAGATGGAAAATATTGTCCTCAAATTTCTCAAATTTGTATAGTGTGTATAGATTTAAACTCGCAAAATAATAAGTTTTCAATTAATAGCTAAATATGTCAAATAATAAAATTTTAAAAAATATTTATAAATATAACACGTAATTTATTTATGATTGACCACGACATATTATCGCAAGTAAATTACTATATATGTCTATTATGATATATATCCACGTGTATTATGATATAGACTTAAACAATGTATCTTCGTAGTTATCTCTAGTCCATAATGGATAACGAAGTAGATATGTGACATAAAAGTATATTATTGTAATAATCTATAGTTCTCATGCCAAAAAAGAACGTAGACATTGTAAATTGTATGAAATTAATTAACACTATCAATTGTGATCCTTCAATTTGAAAATATCTATTTCGATCACTATTGAACTTTTCAAAACCAAAAATTTTGACCATTACATTTATTTTGCCTTTAAGAATTCAATAGCTTAATTTTGAATATTTGTTAGATGATTTTAAGCGAATTAGAGATAAACATAGCTGGTAGATATTATGTGGACAAAATCATGAAGTCATTCATTTTATTATAATTATTTTGATTCTAAAATCGTTTAAAATGTTTTTCTACGCTATAAAGCACTCCAAAGCAAAACTCTAATAATCCAAAATTAGTTTGAATATCTTATTTTCACAAATAACATTTTATTTTGAAGAATTAAATAACACATATGGGAGTAATCTTAACTCATTTTAAACTCTTACGGTAACAATTACATCTCCTCGATTCCAAATGCCCAATCCACTTGTATTCAAATAAAAATCATGAAGTTATAATATGTGAAGATTATTTTCAAAATGGAATATAACTATTTGTACACTTGACAATTATGTTCTAAAATCCACTTCCTAATGCAAAATTTGAAAGTTTAGACAGCCTAAAAGAAATATTTATCCACACGCTCTGAACGTCCTTATAAATATTTAAGAGATATGTATGGATTACGAGATAACAAAAAAGACATTGAAGTGTTTGACCCACCAACTTCATTAATTGGTATTAAATAACTCAACTCTACCAACTTAATTAGTTGAGTTTTATTGTAGAACTTCATCAACTTTGTACACCAACCCAATAACAAATTTTCTAACTCTAGCCTTCACAACTCAACTCATCAACCCAAACATCCAATGCAAGGACAAAACTTGTATATCTCTTGGGGCAAAAGAATTGCCATGGCAGTACTTTTCTTTAGGACATCCAAGTACAATGGAAGCACCCTCAGTATAGGTCAATCCAAAAAAGCTGCAAAGCTCAAATTACCGTCTCAAATGTTGATGGATTGATTTTCTATTTTCACTTTTGAACTAAGGGAAAAAAGAAAGAAGGAAAAGAAGAGAAAACCCTAGAAGTATAATGGTATTGGCAATTACACCAAACTTTCAATTATAAAAATTAAGCCCTTAGTTCCAAAAGGAAAATCCTCCATCCAGTTTATCTTTTAATGCAATTTTCGCAGCAGTGAGGTCTCTTTGTTCTTAACAGCACTTTCTGCTATCAGCCTAGACTTAAAGAAGCTATGGTTTGTTTTATTTACAAACAATTACACATTACAAATAAGAGGAAAAAAGGATTAAGTTCCCTAAGATTTTTAAAGTGCAGTCCTAATTGCAACTATTTGAACAAGACACTAATGCCTGATTATAAAACTATCCAAGTTCTTCCAGAGAGATCCAGGTTGAAATGTTCACAAGGAATCTATTTAACTTCAAACAAAATATACATACAATTTTTCCGTGGTTGGAACAAGCATCACTCACTCGCTGATTCCAACCATTCATCATGAGCCTTTTTCTGGACGCACTTGTCATCTTATAATAGAATAAGTGATGAACTCCCTTGAAGTAAATTGAAATGGTTGATGAGGAATTGGGTTCCTGTAGGAAGTAAGAAGTACTTAAAATTCATGACATGAATGATTCAAGTTATCTGCAATTCGCAAGAATAAAAGCATATGGAGACTCACGGTCGAGGTCCATAGATTTTGATCTGGCGGACATGAGTATCCCTACCATTCAGGTGATTTGATAGAACGGCAATTTGCAGCATAAAAGTGTTCACAAAAGTATCCCTGCAAAGTGTAATCGTACTAAATGAGTTTAGGGATTGTGTAACATTTTTTTTATTGCCCTTTATAATGAGAAACAAGTGTTTAATTAAGACAAATAAAAGAGGATGAAAGGAGAAGCTCCACTTTTATACAAGGCACAAACAATGACCAACTTCCGATTATAATACTTATCCCTTATTCACAATGACACTAAAAGTATCCCAAAGCGTTGAAAGAAACTATAGGAATTTCTAGGCAATAATGAGAATACTTCCATCTAATCAAATGGGACAAGCTCCTCCTCCCCATAAAAAAAATGGGGGCCTTGAACAACAACAGGATCGTCCTTGGCAAATGGATTTGGTGCTGTCTTGAACAGAGAAGCATTATGGAAGAAGATTATTGAAGCTACATATCACACTACTACTCACAATATCGAGCCTATAACATCTTTTTTAGCATCTGCTTGTGGACCTTGGAAGTCGAATATAAAGCTACACAACTGGAATTCATGGTTCATTTGCAAAATACCTTTGTTCACATATTATCTTCCATTCACCTTTATCCATCTTAGGATGCTTGGCTGTGGAAGCTTGATAACAAAGGTCCATCTTTATGAATCCAAATGCTGAATTACCTAAAGAAAAGTATCTTCTATGGATACCAACCACACGGCCATATAAGCACACAAGATGAACTATTGCATAGAATGCCTTATGCGGCATTGTGTCCTCTTTGGAGCTAGGTGTGCTAAAAACCTTTTGGGAGGATACCTTGCAAGCTTCTCATAGCTAGCAGTTTTACCAAGCGATCACTGGGTCTTCTCCTTTTACTTGCTGGCCACCCTTTTAGAAGGGAAAAAAGCTTCTTAGGATCCATTTCACTAGGCCATTTTTCTAGACTATGCAGAATGAAATAAATCACGTGGTTTTCCACATAATGATTCTATTGTTTTCCTGTTCAAAACTTGGTGTACATTTGTTAAACCTCCAATTGTGCATGTTTACACGAGGGGCAAACAAGGGCAATTTGGTCGCAAGTAGCATGGATAAGCAGTAGTTTCTGAAATGTCACTAGTATTTATATTTAAATTTGGGTGATAAGGAGTTTTAATTTCCTTTATTAGTTATGTTTCTTTTCTATGTAATTATCTGGTAAACAGTTGGACTTATTTGTGTTTTCCGATTATTAGTCAGGAAAGTGTGGGGAGATTTATGACCTCACGAATGGGTCATAAGTTGACAGGTTGTAATTGTATCTTCTCACTAGATAAACTATAAGAAAATAAAGGATACCTATCAAAATTATCCCTTCCCTTTCATTACCATATCCTTTCATCTCTTTTGTCCCATTGGAAAAGTTTTATGTAACTTTCTTGGTTGTTTCTTCTTTTTTGTAGTTTCATACTATAAATGAAATTCTTTCTAATGTGTCTGTCAGTAAATAGGAGTTAAATTTTATCTGATTATTCCTCTAGCCTGAATAATCTGATACCTATTTAGACTGACAATTCCTATCCAGATTCATGAAGCTGAACTAATGGAATAGCTGATTTTTTCAGTTCACATCAATGGCATGATGTAAAGAATTGAATCCCTTCTCTTGATTCCGTTCCGATGGAAGGGTTAGATTTAGACTTTTGAAATGGGTTGTAACCATAAATCACCACTTTTGCACCTCCGGAGAGCATATAAAAGATGTTCAAGCTACCAAAAGGTTTGTCTTCTCATTATAAAGTGAGCTTTCCCACGGGATAGTGCTAGCAATAACATTTAATCAAAGAATGAGCTTATGAATATATCCAAATTTACACCATATTTAATTTTTCCGATCTGGTTTTGATTGTAATCACATAGTCTATCTTATTATCTCTTCTCTGAATTTGGGTACCTGTGAGGAAATATCACCAGAAAAAAGGAAAGAAGTATTCAGTGAGTTCAAAAGAACAATCTCAACAAGGGTGCGTAAACTCCAATTTGCATTACCTATGCAAGGAGAAGATGCACAAATCTAAATGTAATGGTTTAGTGTTAGATGGGAGAGATAAGTATTTTGTTAGAGGGTGGGGCACTCTCTTTTGTAATACGGTGACAAAAGGACAAAAAGAGAATTGTACAACAGGTAGGCAGGTAGTGAATAGTTAAGTGTGGTTGAGAGATGTGGCTTTTGATTTTCTTCCCTATGTTTCAATATTTCGAGCAGCTATCGAACTCCACAAATCCTTCTTAGAGCAGAGATGTTGTAGAGCCCCTGCCTGATGAACCGAGAACAAAGAGACACTAAAATTGTTTTGATAAGAAATTTCATCAAGCTATATACTTCATTAGCTCAAGGGAAGTACTGTTCCTGTCCTGTCACCGATGATTTAAGGGTTTAGGTCAGAACTCTGGGAAAATAACAATGCTGTGGTATATTAGGATTAAACCCAAGATAAACCCTATCTGATCCTAACAAGTAAACAACGGGATATTTTATTTTGCTCTTCATACAATAATACTCAAGATTGAGCCAAAGAACTACATTGCACTGGAACGAAGATATTGTACTTGAATAAAACGGACAAAGAAAAGCCAGATATTGTAAGTGGTGTTGATGTTCTGCACTTACTTTGGATCATTTCCGGACAATAATAGGTAAACCCAACCAGTTGGCTTAACGAGCTCCACGGTTTTAATTTCCTAATAGCAAACATAGTAATAAATTCAAAATGATTGAAACCTGTTAAAACATAGGCCGTCGGGGATTCTATTTGGATCGAGGTACTGCAAAATGCTAATTACCTTCAAATTATGGAAGCCGTCCCCTGCACGTATAGATATCTTACTAGGCGTGTAGCTCTCGTCCAGCTTGAAATCTACGTACAGAACAACCAGCTGCAAAAAATCCCAATTATTCCTCTACATTTCAATCTCAAAGATAATTCTAACATGTCCGCCCCAATATGAGCTGCACGTATACCTGTAATTTCACTTTCTTCTGAAATTGAATGTTCACCAAATGAGGTTGAACGCCATCAGATCTGCAACCAACAGTGTTGGTAATATTACACAAGCATTAAAACAACGCAAGACAAAAGGAGAACCAAGGAGATAGATTGTAATATTAACTGCCAATAAGTTTCGAGGTTATCGTCGCGTAGGGCGGAGACGCCATTCCCAGGTTTGCACGAGCTGACACTCCAGGCAGCTTTTTTCCCCATTTCTCTGAGATCGTCCTCAACAACGAGGACTTGATTTCCTCCTGTTAGCTTCACATCCTCTTCTCCCTCTGACGACTCCGTCGCCATAGGCTCGGCCTCCTCGAGCTCCGCTATCTCGATTGATTGCCGGTAACCGAGATCCCCCTCCTTCAGCTCACGCTCGGCACTCGACACTGCCCCTCCACGCTCTCAGGATTGTCACCGCCGTCTCCGTCCCCGTCCACCGCCGCGCGCCTGAAAGTCTCTCCACGATAACGCTCCGTTCGGCTTTGCTTTCTAATATTTGAACGATTTTTTAAAAGAAATTGTGCTTAGTTTTACAAGAAAGTCCAACGGCGTTATTTCTGACCATTTTTTAAAACCAAAATGTAACACTTGTGTTATTAAACTATAAAGTTTGGGGCTCAAAGTTAAATGGATGGAAAAGTACATTTTCGTATACTAACCACGGTTTACTCCGCTCGAAAGTAATAAATCAAACCTAAAATAAAGATCGAGTAATGATATTGAGCATCAAAAAATGCTCGATCTGATTTTAGTTAAAAATTGCATACAAGAATTACAAAAATCAACGAGAAAATCAATGAGCGAATAGGTTAAAAAGACCAAATTAACCTTGGTTGATTCCACTGACAATCAAAATGAGCAATTAATCTTATAAAATATAGTTAACTTTAAAATTTATCAATAATCGACACGGATAAACCTCTATTAATGTGATATTGATTGTAGATGTCTACTTACTTTGTAGTCATTTTCAATAAATTCTTTATAATAATGAAAACAAATAAAACATTTTCCCCATCGTTAATACAATGTGATAAAAGGACGGCTCCTCAGCCTCAAGCATAGAAAGATGAGATTGCTTCTTCTTTGCTTTTAGCTAAATTGCAAGTCTTTACTTGAGTGAAGCAAATCGTTAACTTCAAACAATGTTTTAAATTTATTTTGTTTTTTTGAGTCATATATTGATATTTCAAATATTTCTTATTTATTTATTTTTAATTTTACGTCTAATAAAAATTTAATTTTAGACAAATTGAACATAACTTGGTAGAATTTTGTAACTAAAAAAAATTAACTCAATCACTAAGAATTCTTAAATTTTTTTCGATTGTTATAATAGAAAATATTTGATCTAACAAAAGTATGTCATATTATGGTGATGGGAGATCGAACATTTCTTCTTTGACACGAAATGTAGTATAAAAAATGTCAATTATCATGAAGCTAAATTTATTATTAGAAAAAGTTGGATATGTATAGTTATTGGTTATCAAATGTACATGGTAAAAATTATTGGAGTGTTCATAGTGTGGGCGGAACTTTTACACGGTTACATAAACTAGAGATAAGTAAAGTATGAAACTTTTTGGAATTTTTGTACGGATTATTCTCTTAATTTCATTAAATCAATATTATGTGAAAGTTGTGAATCAAATAATTAATTTTATAAAGTTTGTTTTTAAAAATCTCTACATTGATTATCTAATTGGTAAACAAACAATCAAGGTATATGTGTATACGATTCTAAAATAAATTTATGATTAAAAGCATACCATGAGTCATTAGAAATCAAACGTATAATCAATACAATTACGAGTTTCACACAACTTTTTATAAAGTAAAATAGAATGAATAGTATAATGACTAGTTTTGTGTTTAAATGGGTACAACACTATAGTTTAAAAAGGTCACCATTTCGGTCACATCAAAGTAATGTATGGAAGCTGTTGGAGGGGGAGAGAGAGGAATTTTTGTTGATTAGGTAAAAGCAATAGAAGAATTGCTTGGATGAAAGGTTTGCTTCGGACCATTACTTGTAAGTGCTTCAAATCCACACACACTTCTTTCTCTCTTTTTCAATCAATCCCTACGGCGGAGATTTTTTTATAAAGATTTTAATATTTCCTTTTATGAATTGTTATGAACAAAAGATTTAGAGAGAAATCGAAGCAAGAATTTGGGTAGAATCGATATGGATAGCTTACTCTGTGATGAATTAATTCAAGAAATTTTTCATAAGCTGCCGTCGCCGTCGTCGTCCGCCGTGTCTCTCGTCTCTAAGCGGTGGCTTCGCCTCTACCGGACTTCCAAAACTGCCATTTCTCTCCGCCTCTGCAATTTATCTATTTCATCTCTCTCATCTCTTCTCTCACACTATCCTTTTCTCTCTTCCCTTTCAATTCTCTCTGCCGCCGAATCCTCCGCCTCGCCGGCTGCTACAGCATCCGCCCAGATTATCTCCGAAATTCGTCGTTTCTGTACGAATCTCAAGGCTTTGAGATTCCTTGCTGGCCCTGTTTCTCTATCCTCCCTTGTTTCTCTCTCCTCTGCTTGCACTCACCTATCTTCTCTATCTATTAACGTGTATCGGCCGTTGAATTTCCGGTGGGTTGTTAATTTTCCGGGTTTGAAATCGCTTTCAGTCTCTGTTATATCCGGTGAGGGTTTTGAAATTGAAGTGGATTCTGGCGATTGGGAGTGGGAATCGGCGGAGGTAGGGGCCGGATTGGGGATTCAGAGTCTTTGTTTGTCCGGTCTCCGT
This sequence comes from Cucumis sativus, assembly GCF_000004075.3. Lineage (NCBI taxonomy): Eukaryota > Viridiplantae > Streptophyta > Magnoliopsida > Cucurbitales > Cucurbitaceae > Cucumis > Cucumis sativus. Next base: position 34,730,296 of record NC_026657.2, read on the forward strand.
GCTGGCGATTGGGGAGTCGGTTGGCTGTGGCGGAATTGCAAGAATCTCCGGCAGTTGCAGCTCCGCAGCTGTGAGACCGTCGGTGACGGCGTGTCGTTTTCGTCGTTCGTCGAGTGCTTGGCGGGGCTTTGTGCGGTGGAGCTGCGAACTTGCCGGAGTATAGCCGATGACGTTTTGATGAAATTGGCGGAGAATTGCCGGAATCTGACATCCCTTCTAGTTTATGACGGCGGCAGTCGGGAAGGTACGTTGAATTATCACTAAACTCTCTTTTACTTTTATTATTATTGAGAAATTAGATTTAACATTAAACTCGAATTTTATATTTTTACTTTTCAAAATAACTGAAGGTCACATAAATAATAATTTATTATTATTATGGTAATAGAACGAGTGTCACTGCATTGCAAAAATAATAAATTTAAAAGTAAATAATCTTATTATTATCATTTGATATTACTAATTTTGACATTTTCATAATATGAAAAAAAAAAAAAGATTGATAATTTTGTTTTCTAAAGCTTTTTTATAGCATAACAGTTGAATGAGAGGATTTGAACCACAAATTTAGTACTTCTAGCTCATGTATATTTTTAAATCATATGATTTCTATAATAATAATTACACAAAGATTTATAACAATCGGTATTTAGTCGATCGTTATAACTATGTTTACAATACAAACATGCTAGATTTATAACAAAAAACTACAAAATAGTTGGTTTCAATCTATATATATCTAATTGGTGATTAGTGCTATTTACGTAGCTTTTGACCATGATATCAAACAACTGTTATGATCTTCTCCTTACGGTATTTTTAAATATAACAAAAACAAACAAAAATATTTATCAAATAGAGCAAAATTCATAATTTTTTATCAACAATAAACACTGATATGGATAGAAGTGTATTGACTTCTATTAGTATTAGAACTTAAATGTTGTTATATTTTATAAATGTTTTAAGCAATGATGCCATTTACGATGTTTTCATTAAATTTTATTTAGCAAATTTATGTGTTCCAAATCACTGATGAAACACACTTTTAATTTATCGTAATAAAGGTCTCCTTCAATTCCTCAGTCGCCAACAAAGTAATCTACAGAGCCTTGACCTGCGCTTGCCTCTCGACCTCGACAACGAGCATCTCATCGCCATTGCTACGAACCTTCGAGGTCTCTCATCTCTTCGATTGCAGAGTTGTTGTCTTGTCACTGGTGATGGTCTAAAAGCCATAAGTACCGCCCTTAGCTCTCATCTCGAGGAGTTGGCATTGATTAACTGCGACGTAGTTGAGAGAGAGTCGGGGTTGTTGGCCACCATGGGACAGAACTTGAAACGATTAAAGATTCTTGACTTATCTTACAATGAGATGTTGATGGACAAAGACTTCATCTCTATGGCCATCTCTTGCAACTCCATTCAAGAGCTCAACCTTAGGGGATGCAAATGGCTGACTGGAGCTGCCATTTTTGCATTGTGGAAGAACTGCAAGGAATTGGAGACCATTGACATTGTTCAATGTCCTAAGATTCATGCCAATGCAGTGGAACTTTACGCCATGAATTTGCCTAGATTGAGACAGCTCAAGGTTGAAGATGACAAGATTTCTAATATTTTGAGGAATTTGGCATCGCGCCGATTTGTCAAGATTGTTGTTTGATGTTAAGAGGATAATAAATGGTGCCTCCAACAAAATGGAGCATATGATAGATAAGAAAAACAAATCATAAGTTGTACTAAATATTGTATTTTAATTCGAGGTGGAGATCATGATCGTACTTGATCTTTTATCTTCAATGTTGGTTGGTTAATGATTTATGTTAAATGTTGGATTATAAATAATTTATATGACCATTAATGTGGTTGGAATAAACACCAATAATTGTGCTGTAGATCATAATTGAAAGTGTTGAATCTTGTTGAGTTATTGCTGTGGGCCAAATGTGATGGTTGTTTCTCATTTTTGGGTATGGTTTAATAATGCATTGTTAGCCCTTAATGATATATGGCCATCAGGTTAATTTAGTTAAAACTTTCAAACGATGTGGTACGTATAATTTAGTTGGTACAAAACATATATCGATTTGTGAATGATAAATAAAAGCCAGAGTTAATAGATTATCACAATTTGTTCAAAGTAAGTATTTTGTTGGTGTAACTATGAGAAGTATTTTTTGTTTCATCCACGCAGTTCGTTCCACTTTTTGCTAAAAAAAAAAGGAAAATCCGTTGAAAACCACCGAGTTGATCAACCAAGAAAGGCACGGGAGTCTATATGTATTGCCAATGATAAAACAAAACTAAAACAACACGATGGTTGAATCTATAAAATGTGGCATCATTAAGATCTTACAAACATATTTTGTCATTGTCAAATGCCTTCATCATCGCGATTGAAAGGAAACTTAGGCTGCCTCTTTTATTCTTCAAGAGAATATTGGTCGTCAGTTTCAAATGTTACAGACCGTCGGACCCAACTATCTATAACTTTTAAAGTTAGTCTTTAACTCACAAAACCAATCAAGCTAAAGTTGTTTGTTTTAGAGAAAACATAGTGAGCAAATAATAGAACGGATCATCAAGTATATATTTAAATAGAAGACTTACTTAAATGATGGCAAAACTGCTAGTTTTGAAATTTCAATGGAAATATTAAAAAAAAAAAAAAAAAAAACATTTGGAGACGTAAACTAATGTGTAAGCGAAGTCACGACCACCTGCAGAACTTACCACTTCATCGTGCTCCAAGTACACACTCACCCTTCCCTTGAAGCCATTAAAGAAAATGTTGAGCATTAAAAATAATGATAAACTCAAACTAACAATCACTCGTTTGAGATTAAACATAGTCAATCCCACCTAAAACTTGTCCTAAACAACATCATTTACCAACTCTTCATTTGACTCTTCATCTACTAGAATGAAACAACAATTCATGATCCCAACACCAAAAAGTGGTTTAAGTAGTTTTATAATTCAACCTATAGAAAGAGTATTCATACTTTGAACATACCGTTGGTTGGGTATTGTTTTAGAAGTCAGCAATGTTAAATTAAGCCCTTATTTCTATTCTGGACTTTTATTTGTATTTAAAGACAAAAAAAATACATTTTATAAAGCTGTGGCCAACTGGCTATTAGGTTTTATATCATTATGTGAATGATGTTTAATAATAAAATAACAATAGCTAGTATCAAATAAATTGAAAAAATAACAAATTTGAAACCAGATAACTATATGATATATATAATTACTCATCATATAATATGTAAAAAGAGATGACATGAAAATAATATTTGTTATATATATATATTTTTACTGTATTCGAGGTTTTTTAATTTTAAATTTTAGAATGCATGATTATAACGAATAAAGACAAACATATTTAAAAATACTATATGTAAATTTGCATTGTACCATTATAAAATGTTATAACAGTAAAGTTTTATGGTCCATTGGTATTTAATTGTACTTTGTTATATAGTTTATAAATATATATACAACATCTTTTTATGTTCCAAGTATGGAGAAATTTATATATTTATAAACTATAACAAAATTTTGGATTTTATTAATGATAGAAACGAATAAACTTATATCACTGTCTATCAATGCTACTGGTATAATGATATTAGTGTCTATCAATATATATTATTGATATAATTTGAAATTTGTTTGCTGTAAGTTATAAATATTTTGTTAAATTTACCATTTTTTTTTTTACAATTATTCACATATATGTTATTGAGGTTAGATATATGTGCTTTTCATTATCGAGTTGGAATGAACAAAAGTTGCAATTAATATTGATGTGTTTAAACTTTCATTTTATGTCTAATAGTCCAAGTCCCTGCACTTTTAATTTTGGCATAAAATTTAAACTTTACAAAAAGTTTGGAATTTTTAATTCCGTGTCTAACAAAAGTATGTCATATTCAACGTTTTTCTAAAATGTTATTGAATTTATTTTATTAAACTGTAGGTGTAATATATTATTGAAATTTATATTTTATGTCTAATAAATTCATAGAAATTTAAACAAGACTATTAGATCAAATATATACATAGAGAGGTGAACTTTTAGTGACTTAATGTATACAAGTTATGGTTAGAAACTCAATAGAAAAATACCATAACTAACTCGTTTAACTTAATAATAATTGACACGGTATTTCATGATAGAAGTGACAGTTTAAATCCTCAAACCTCCAACTGTCGTATTATAAAAATTACGAACTATCTTGTATATGTATAATAAAACTATAATAAAAAAAATTAACTAAAATCATTTTTCACTGTATAATGTTACTGATTTTAATGTTACTTTGTGAATAAAGTTAGATGATTTAATTCTTACATCTCTAATGAAAGTAAATTTAGTTCGATAGAAATCGATCCATCTCGAAATTTAGATTTGTTCTCCGCCAAACCTAACGTAATTAAGAAATAAAGAATAACAACAAAAGAAAAATAAAATATATAGGGAAAGAATAAATAATTTATATATAATTAATCAACTCCACTTCATTATAAGGTTGATATTCGTACTTATCAAATAGAATACTTAAATTGTTTTTGCCTTTTTCAAATATTTACCAAAAAAAGGAAGCAAAAATATAATTTTTCAAAATACCACGTGAAGTGACGTATTTTATTTTTATAAAACTTAAAATCAATAAGAAACATACGTATTTTAAAAATAAAAATAAAAATATATAAATAATTAAATGGTATAAAATTATAAAATTTTACTATATTTTAGTTTATTTTGTTATACTTAGAATTTAAATATCTTGTTTGGTTGAAAAAAGTTTAAAATAGAAAAATTAGCAAACTATTTACATGAACAAACTCAAAATGGATAATCAAAATTTTAAAATGGATAATCAAAATTTTATTGAAAATTGAAATATTCATTTTTTTGCTAAATATTTTTCCTTTTTTAAAATGTATTTTATCAAAACAAAAATAATTAAAATTTATTTTATCAAAACAAAAATAATATTCTAAAGTGAAGTTGTCATTTGTCAAAGCATCTTGATAGTTTGAAAGAGGCGTGACAACTTCGTGGCTTATTTTTTCTTGTTTTCATATGATTGATTTATTCATTTTGTCATTTTATATTTTCATTTGAGGCACTGATTTGTTGCACATTACTAACAAAACGATGATATGGTTTGAGTGGTCAATAACGAAATTGATGTTTGGTGTTCGTTGTCTTATTAAATTGATATAATATTGTCTCACAATTATTTTATTTTATTGCGTCATATAAACAACATAGACAACTCTTTTAAACTAACGATAATGATATGTAAATTATAATTCACTGATAACATCCATAATTATATGTGTATGGATTGGTTGTACTGTTCATGTAACAGATACCACAAATTTAAATTTCGTGGTAGTGATAAGCATACTGTTATTAAACACATACAATTTGGTATATGTAGTTTTGTATTTTATCAGCCAAGTTATTATAACATAGAAATTAATGTATGACAAATGGTTAAAAGCGGCTTACAACAACTTACTGTTTTTAAAAATGAACAGTGGTTCAAATGTTTTTTTCAGCAAATATGAAAATTGTCAACACAAGCTTGGTTCAATTGACACAATGTCTGTATCATCGTCGATGTTAGAAGTTTGGTTTTCTCATCTCGTGCTTCAATTACAATACTTTAGAGAAAACAAGTACGGTTTTAAAAAACCAACAACAACGAAAATTAAAGATTAACTAATTTTAAAATAATAGAAAACTAAAAACGTAAAACGAAAAATGATTATCAAAGAGGAGCAAATTATGATAATTGTCAAATAGCGTCCACAAGTATTTACATGTGGATCAAGATGTCACGGATTCAAAATATCGTACTCGAGTTTTTACTTAATAAAAACTTTAAAACTGGAATTGAAATAGAGAATTCAAAACAAAATTATGGGAGTGGTAAATAATAATAACAAAAACAATTCCACGGTGTAAATTTTATTTTGACAAACGAAAAGGAAAAACTTTGCAAGATTCGTCCACCTAGGAAGCGGTATCCAATAGTTTAACGCCACGTATCGGTCCTACAGTTACTTTCTTGGTTTCCAAAAGGCAAAAATCTTTGAGATTTTACTAGGGTTCTATTCTCTTTCTTCAACAAACTTCTCATAATAATCTCAAGTTTCTACTCAAGTTTCTACTCAAGTTCGAGCTCGATCTTCACTCCCAAATCTCCATTTCAACCTTCCTTCCAATTTCTCCTTCCTATTCCCTCAAATTCTTCTTCTCACTTTTCTCGTAAGCTTCATGATTGTTGTTACACTGGCTTCAAGTAAAGATGTCAACTCTCGCTCCTGTGCTTCTTCTTCTTCTCTTGATGATCCGTGGAAGCTACGGAGCCACGCCTCATTTCTCCTCTGGTCCTCACATTTCCGACGTGAATATTCTCTTGCCTCCCAGGATGACTAATCCAGTGGAGTATAGGCTTCAAGGAACTGATGGTTGCTTCAAATGGTAAATCTCAAATTTCCAGTTATTTGTTGAATTTATGTTTTATGTTATGCAATGACGAAGTTGAGAAAGAGAGTAGAGAAGTTGAAATCTCCAACTTTGGAACTTCTGTATGAGTTGAGGAGTTGAGTGGGTAACGATTCTAGTTGATTATCACGTTGTTATGTAACGCTAACTCGTTAAGTTTAGAAATGGGGCCTGCCCTGCCCTGCCATTTTACAGTTTTTATGGACAATTCTACCTAGCTTGCATCTGGGAGCTAAATAAATTTGATCAGAAACAGCCAATTATTGGCTTAAATGCTTAATCAGATCATCGAACAGACGCTAGAACTCATTTCTCTTTCTTAGCATCATTTTGAATTTTAAATTTGGTATCTAGTGCTTCGTATTTAACATTAGGAAAGGTCAAAATATTTTAGACTGATAGCTACCATTTAATGAAAAAGGAGATAGGCTTTCCATTCCCTAGACCTCAAGAAAGTTATGTAGCATGTCGATAATAGTCATATGTAGCAGTTTTTAAAAGTTTGACTATTGCACTAGACATTTTGGGGGAGCAATCTCATTGTAGTTTTTGTTCTCTGCTGGTCAACTGCTAATTTATTTATTGCTGTTACAATAAATTATAGGTCTTGGGACCATCACGATATTCTCTCTGTTCTACCGGAATATAATGTAAGTAGTCATTGCTCGACAAGTGCTCTGTTGAGATCTATTGCTCCATACAGCGGTCGCAAGGAGACTGCTGTTTATGCTGCTGACGTACACACTGGAAATGTAATTCGCTGCAAAGTTTTTATTGACAATTTTTCCAGAATCCAAATATTTCACAATTCTATCAAACTTGATTTGGATGGGCTTGCTACACTCCGAGTCCGTGCCTTTGATAGTGAAGGTATACTTCTCGTTCATAACTATGTATTTAAAAATGGTTATGCAATCTTTGATCACTTGTTGTGTCATGTATTGTGGAAATGACAAAAAAAAAGAAGAAGTATACAGTATGAAAATATATGAAAAATACCAGGGAGGTTGTGTGCATAATCATAGTGAAATTCCTGAAAAGAACAGTTTAGATCATTAATGGAACGTAATTTGTTTACTAATCTTGTTCTTTGGGTTCTCTATTGTCTGTGATTTTCACTTCAAAACTTTCTTCAACGTATTCTGGTACTGAAAGGGGAATAAGGAGTGTCCATTACCTTTCCTTTATGATTATTTTCCCTTCGATTTGTAGCTGGCTTGTGAAGAGGATGGGTTTTTGCTCTTTTGCTTCATATGTTGAGGAAGTTGGGATTAGTTTTTATGTGAACTAATCTTATTGTATAGGAGACCCAGTGTAAAGTGTAGAATTTAGAATCCACTCTAAGTATACAGATTTAAAATTTTAATATCTAAGACCATTTTAGTACTGCTGCATGTGTGGATGCTTGCAAAATGTGATGGAACTTCAATTTTCACCTGTGTTTGTGGGACCGGCAGCTGTTTTGGCATGTCTTTACTTTATGTTCATTTCATAGGATCCTTGGAGAGAAATTGCATCTTTAAGGTATGTTCAGCATAAACTATGGCTGGAAAGGAAAAACAAAAGCTATTACTGTTTCTTAAACTGTTATTATGTTAGCTTAATGTGAATTTCATCTGATGGATATAAATTTATGTATTATCATATCAATCAACTTTGACTCCTTTTTCGAACAATTATCTTACATTGCTGGTGTAAAATACTCCCTTATTTTCGTGATTATTGTCTTTCTTCACTTATTGTTCAATGGAAATGTTTTTTTTCCCTCCCCCTTGTAAACAGTTTGCCATATTCTGTAATATCATCTCTTCAATGGAGTCAAGAAATTCATGTTTCTCACTAAAAAAAAGATTGAGACTCTAATTTGTTCCCCATCTTGGTCACTGTCCTAAAGACTAAAACCCTCAAAATGCGTGTGCTTAGGCACACCTTGTGCCTGACCCAGACATAGGCGATGTGATTTGTCTAAAAGCATAAACAAGAAACTAAATAGGGAAAGAAACTTGAAACAAAAAGCCGTTGGTACATATCCTGTGTTCAACCCTCTCATCCTGAGCTCTCTCTCTCTCCATTTGTTGTTGTGGAACATGAAAACGAGAATGAAAAGATAGATATGGAGGGCTTTAACTTATAAATCATTAAAGAAAGTGGGGGATGGAACCAATTCTGTGAGGGCAAGTTTTAACTTTTAGGTTTGTCTAATATGATATTGTGGACCATTTTGGTTTAGAAATGTAATGGATGACCTTTGTTTTTCCATGAATAGGCAATCCTTTATATTCAATATCTCATGCTTTGCGCTGGCTTTTAGCGTTATATTTGTGTGTTTGCGTTTTCACATTTTTGTTCCACCCCTCACCTCCAAGACTGATGCTAATGTGCTTCAGCACATTTCACACTCATCTCTGATCTTCAAATCAGTTCCACAGCTTTGTTGGACTTCACATGTTTAAGATATTTGCGTATGTTTTTGTACATTATTTCTGTTACTTCAATTTGGATGAGAATTTGAATGGTATTCCATTCATTTTGCAGAAAACGTGTTTTCATCATTAGTGGGCTTGCAATTTATGTGGCATCTGATTCCTGAAACTGAAGGATCCTCGCATCACCTAGCTCATCTTCCCTTGAACGATTCTCCTCTTAGTGATTGTGGTGGGTTATGTGGAGACTTGAATATTCAAATAAAACTGGAAGATAGTGTATGTATTCTGCTGATGTTAAGAATTTCACCCTTGATTCAGATCTGGTCCAAGCAAACCAAAATTTCATATTTTGTAATATTTCTATTTCTTTCTTTATAATGCAGGGTGTATTTTCAGATCTGTTTGTTGTAAGAGGCATTGAAATTGGCCATGAAATCGTTTCTGTGCATTTGCTCGAACCAGATGTTAAGCACATGGCTGACAAGATTGTTCTGACTGTGGCAGAGGCTATGTCTCTTGAACCTCCCTCACCCGTTTTTGTCCTTGTAGGTGCTACTGTTCGTTACAGCCTTAAAGTCATTCGTGCCAACATACCCCAAGGTTTACTCTTGAACTTGTTTTACTTGTAGTTATCTAGTATTGTAACTAGTTACTACTTGAAATTATATTGTAAGTGGCAGAGTAACTTTCCTGCCTTGATCCACTAAGACTTAGCCCTTCGTCGCTTCAATTAGAAAAGAAGTTACTATCTAAAATTAGTGACTATGGTGCTGCTTCTTGTAGATTAATATATCTTTTTAATAACGAACCAACTTTCGTTGGTAAAAATTTTAAAAAAGATATACAAGGGTGTTCTCCACAAAGAAAAAGAGAAGCCCAAATCAATGGGGGCTAAGCAGAACTAAATGTGAACCCTAAGTTCAAATTGGACATTCAGTTCTTTTGTACGTTTCATAACTGTTATAGAATTTGCCTACATGTTAGAGTTTGCATGTAAGCCTATCCTTAAGTCTCCTTTTTTTGCTTGAATTTTTTGGCATATGCAGTGGTAACTTTACCATCTCCACACCACCGATGGTCAATTTCAAACTCTTCCATAGCGCATGTTGTTTCTGACCTGGGTTTAACAAGCGCTCTGAGGTTTGGTGTTACAGCTGTAACTGTCGAAGATACTAGGGTGGTTGGGCACATTCAAATGTCAGCATTAAATGTTGTCATGCCAGAATCTTTACATTTGTATATTAGTCCTTTGCCCATTGTTGATGAACCTGTTGAAGGAACAGAAAGATCTATATCTTTTGCCAATTGGTATATTGTTTCTGGTCGTCAATATCTCATTCAAATAAAGGTTTTCTCACGAGGACCTGATGCACAAGAAATATACATCACTGAGGTAATCTTTGTATCCTACAAATATTTCTATTTCAGAATAGATATTCAACTTTGAAATATGGTTTTACTTTTAAAAAAATTTGATACTGACTAGCTCACATATTTTCTTTGGTGTGCAAACTAGAACAAAATTTCAAGATAATTCACAAAATTTCATCAATTTATTATTGTTATTTTTTGGGAATCTTATTTTGTCGACAAAATCTTCTCTATTTCTTATCCAAAAAAAAAAAAAAAAAAAAAAGAAAGCAAAAAGAAGAGAAAAGAATAGAAAAGCAAAGAAAACAAGTGTCTTGTAGGTCTAATGCAAATGTGCCAACTTTCAGCTGCTTCCGTGTTAAGCTAGCTCTACACTGATTTTGTTATTTGAAATTGAATGATAACTTTAAAAACTATGTGCTTAAGAGAAAATGAAAAAGTAAAGATGTAAACACCAAGTCGTATGTGACTTTAGTCGGCATAACCATATATTTCTATGTCATAAAGCCAGTATATACATATCTTTAAATTAAGAGAAAATGAAGAAGTAAAGATGTAAATAATTTTATTTGTTGAGAAAACATTTGTTTCTAGCTTAATGCTAAGAATCTCAAATATAATTTAGGCTTACTGTTGCAGCTAATTACATTCTATATGCTTGCATTTTAATATTAGCTGCTGGAGACAGTACAAGGTACTATTGCAGCTAATTACATTCTATATGCTTGCATTTTAATATTAGCTGCTTGAGACAGTACAAGGTACTGTTGCAGCTAATCACATTTGTTTGGCTCAATGCATAAGAAACACTCAGCGATTTAGAAGGTACTGCTGCAGCTGATTACAGTCAGCATGCTTGCTTTATACATATATATTCTTTTTTTGCAGGCCTTTCTTTGATTTCATCTTCTTAATGCAAATTGATTTCTACAGAGAGAAAACAAAAATGTTTCAATAACATCAAGTTAACAACCATCTTGAGTTGACCTAGTCATAAAGGTGAATAAGAGTCATAGGTCTAATAAAAGACTTAGAGGGAGTGAGTTCAATCCATGGAGGCCATTTATCTAGGATTTAATATCCTAAGAATTTTTTTGGTACCCAAATATTGTTGGATCAAGCATGTTGTCTCATTAGATTAGTTGAGGCGTGGATAAGCTGGACATTAATTTGACTTTTGGCATTCTACCTTGATTTCCACCTTCTGCTTTTTACATTTATTTTCTGCAAGTTGTGAGCTCTTGCAGCTAAGAGCATTTACTGTTAAGTGGAATTTCCTTATACGAATAACATCTTCACTTCTTGTGGATTTTCTTCCTGTCTTAATATATTTGGCACAAGCTTTTTTGGCTATCTTAAGCCCATAATTTATTTCCCACAAATGCAGAGTGATGACATCCAGTTGCATGATAACCAATCCCAGTGCTTGAGAACTTACCTTTTGACCAATGATCTTGTACCTAAACACAAATGGCGAACTTCTAGAATTTTGCAAGCAATTTCAAAGGGACAAGGAATGCTGACAGCTTCACTGTCTTACTATGGTAGTAATTACGAGACAAAGGAGGTACACTCAATAGTCAATCATATACATTTTATCATTCTCCACAACTTTTTCCACTTCACTTATTTTCAAATCTTTTAAATTTCTGTTATAGCATGAGTTATGATTACCACCTTTCCCTTTTATTTTATGAGTATGGAGGAAGCTGTATTTTTCTTGGCTATTTGCCGGTCCTTTCCGGGCATTTATTTTAAATTTTTTGTGATGAATAGTAGTCATTTGTTGGTTTGTTAGGATTACAAGGGTTTGTTATTTGAAGGGTTTTTCCCCCTCCTTTCCTTTTCTTTTTTCTTGGTGTATCTCAATAGCATTGTCTATCTTCGGTTTACTTCATTTTTCTTCTTTCTTGAGGGTTATTTTATCTTATTTGAGCATGAGTCTCTTTTCCTTTTTTCAATGAAAAGTTTTGTTTCCTTTTCAAGAAAAAAAAAGAAAGAAAAAGAAAAAAGAAAGAAAACAAAAAGAATAAGGAATAGGAGAATGGAGGAAGGCATCTTCATTATTGAGGTCATAGTTCATATTGCTCAGATTAGTTATTCTATTTTAACCTTCCAGTTAGAAAATCTATTCCTTTTTTGATTATGTTCATCCAATTTAGGTTCTCAAGATCGCACAAGAAGTTGTCATTTGTGAACAAGTAAGGTTCAGCTTGGACAACAGAAGTGGCGTATCTAGAAACATCTTCCTACCTTGGACCCCTTCTGTTTATCAGGAGGTGTTACTTGAAGCTACTGGTGGTCTGTATAGCATTTTAGCTGCTTGGTCTTTATTTCACTTTGTCAAAATTACTTACATCTTATAACTGTCCAACATAGGCTGTGCTAAGACATCAAGTGACTACAAATGGTTTTCCTCTGACATAAGTGTCGTCACTGTATCTGTTTCTGGAGTTGTACAGGCAAAGAAGTCTGGTAAAGCAACTGTTAAAGTGCTATCTATTTTTGACTCATCAAATTTTGATGAGGTAAGATTTTATATTTATTAGTAAACTCTTGTCTGTATTTACTTGAACTTCCATCTGCATATTTCTTAGATCTACTTTTTCTTCCACCCTTGTAATCTATATTATTTGTTTATTATATTTGCTCTTTTCTATATATAAAATACTAATGTTTTGGTAAGTGAAAAGCACACAAATGGGGACAAACGCACAAAGTGAAGGAAGTTTTACAAATAACTATTCCAATTCATTAATTAAAAAGAAATTATAATTATAGAAAATACTGGAGAGAGTACAAAGATGAGGCCATAAACTTAGGGGATGCTTGGAAAAAAATTGATGTAAACTTCTTTTTGGTTTCTATGCTATTTTTGAAAACTGTTATTAAATTTCCAATAAAAATTAATATTATGTCTTATTTTTATCTTTTAATTTTTATAATTTTACAAGAAAACATCAAAACCGTTTAATCTCAAAAAACAAAAACAAACTAAGGGCTAGATAGAGAGCAGCCCCTAACAAAAAAAAGCTAATGACTAACTTGTTTGTTTGTTAGTTATATTATTTACTTCTGACTTACACATTTATAGCAAATTTGCGTCTCGCTTCATTGGTAGCATATGTCCTCAACCAAATAATTTGATGTTCTTTTGAATAGAAGAAAGGACTTACATATACTTGTGTTCCATTTGTAAAAAGATAGGTTTTATAAATTAATAAAGGTCCTCCTAATGGGAGGCTTTTATTAGCTCTTTTTAACTTGTAGTCTATTTCCTAATTTTTATTATCTTTTCCTTTTCACTCTTTTGAGAATCTGTATCCATAAACATTTTTGTGCCTCTTCATTAAATAATAATCTTTTGTACGAGCTTACTTAATAGGGTATGTTTTTTAAGTTTTCCTAAAAAAAATTATATTCTTTAAGTTCTAATTTTGGTTTTTTATCGAGAAACGAAACTTTTCATTGATTTAATGGAAAAAAGTCTAACGCTCCAAAATGCAAGATTTCAAAAAAAAAAAAAAGAAATTGCCTCTTATCAAAAAAAGGAAAAAACTTGTATCTAGTTGAAAAATGAAAATTGAAGATCCTTCTATTGATTTACACCAAAAACAAATAAAATACATAAGAAATGAAGGCTAACTATAAAGGTTGCATATGTAAGGTATCATTCTCTTGATGCTCATGTATCAAAGCCCAAAGATGGGTGAAGCCCTCTATTAAGTACACGCCTGACTCAAATACAACAATGCCCATTAAAATAACGAACAAAATAGCAAAGAAATGAAATAATGCCTGGAGGTTTTGTACCATAGAAATTTTTTTCTATATTCACCCCCATTGCCCCTTTTAGCTCTTTTTTCTTTTTAAAGTTTGTGATGGAAGAAACCAATTCTTATTGTTCCCGTCAAGCATAGTTCATGTTTAACTTGTTCTATGTTTTACTTTAACTAAATCTGAGAATTTTATCTGTTTAAACAAGTTCTTCTTAGCTTACTTTGAAGTACTGGTAGGTTGTAATTGAAGTAGCTCTTCCTGGATCCATGATGATACTTCCTACCTTCCCTGTAGAGACTGTTGTGGGATCATATCTTCAAGCGGCTGTCTCAATGCAGTCATCTAATGGTGATTGATTTCTGTGACATATTTGGACATAAGTTTTATGCTTCCTTATGTTTCTTATTTTTTTCATTATTGTTTTTAAATCTTTTCATTTTGTAATTTGATTTTTTGTAACATTGGTTTTTAGGTGACTATTTCTATCAATGCGATGCTTTTAATTCTCATGTAAAGTGGAAAGTTGAGAGTGAATATTTCATAATTCAAAATAATACAAGGAAGATGCCTGTGCTGGACGTGCTAGAAAAGGTTGAGCTAAGTGGTTCTTCCTATGGCCCCCCTTGTTCATGGGCTTCTGTCTATGCTTCTGGTTCTGGTCGTACCGTGCTGCAAGCCACATTGTATAAAGAATATCAGCATTTCGATTTCTCTTTGCATGGGCCTATTTTATTAAAAGCATCTTTACAAATTGCTGCTTATCCACCTCTCTTTGTTGGGCACATTGGTGATGGTAGTCAATTTGGTGGTTTTTGGGTTGATCCAGCTCCAGCAGAAGTTGATAGTTTGGAAAGTCTGGATAAGTTACATCTTGTTCCTGGCACATGTTCTAATGTCATGCTTCGTGGTGGTCCTCATCATTGGGGTCAAGGTGTTGAATTTATTGAAAGTGTTGAAATTTTGGAAGAAGAACCTGATTTTGGCAAGGGTGGAATTTTTGTGCACCAAGTGTCTGAAAATTATGGTTCATATCAAATTCAGTGCCAAAGACTGGGAACCTATGTACTTATTCCTCTTCTGCCGTTCATTTGTAATATTGTTATTGTTCTACTTGATTAGAAGATTTTGTCATATATGCTAATTCTGTCTCAAATGACTCAGACACTTCGTTTTGAACGCGGTAATTTGGTTGGAGAGGGCCATCCGACACCTGTAATTGCAGTAGTTCTCGTCTCAGTCACGTGTGGACTTCCTTCGTCAATTGTTTTAATCGCTGATGAACCTGGTATTAATTGTATATTTATCAAGTGTAGGCTTAATTTGTTGATTGTTTATTTGATGATTCACATTTTCATTCTAGAGTTTTATCCTTTTGAACTGGTAACCTGATGGCATACAGTGAATAAAATTGACATCATACGAACTGCAATTCGAGCTGATCGGGCATCAATGAGACTCCGCACTGCTCCTGTCACTGTGGCTAATGGCCGCACTATAAGAATGGCTGCAGTTGGTGTTAGTGATTTAGGAGAACCTTTCGCAAACTCATCTTCTCTTCATTTGAGGTGGGAACTTAACCGTTGTGAAAGTTTGGCTTACTGGGATGAGATGTATGGTTTAAAGATGTCCAAGTATAGCTGGGAGAGATTTTTGATCTTGCAAAATGAATCAGGAGAGGTATAATCCTATATTTTTTTCCAACTCAAGCGATTATCATTTCATGATTTTTGCAGTTAAATACTTTATGCTGATTGTTATAATATTTGGTATTAGCATTATGAGCACAAGTACTGTTATTTATGTGGTGCGGATTATATGGGTGAAATGCATCAAATGTAGATAACTGTTTTATTGGTGTTGCGATCTTCCTTCTTGTGTGATTGGAATCCCTCTTCCCCCCAAACCTCCAACCTTTTACTGCTGCTCTGAGCTGAAAAAAACATCTTTGCTCTTCAAGTGCATTGTTCGTGCAACTGTGACTGGCTTTAGTGATGCTGTGAGGGATGATTATTCTGCCCACTGGCTTGATAACTCAGATAACCTTTTGACAGATGCAACACGCTTACAGGTATGGTCCACACGAACCTTTTTTTTGGAAACAAGAATCTAGCTTTTCAAATGATGAGTAGTTTGAGTTCAAGATGTTCTTCAACCATGGCAGTCTTTTTCTTTCCACGCTTTCCCTGTTCTCATACTTTTTATGTATTTGTTGATAGTCATGTTAACTTCGTTACTCAGTTCTTAACACTGGATCTGTTAAAAAATGCAGCTTGTTTCTACTCTAAGAGTTCACCCAGAGTTCACTTTGCTGTTTTTCAATCCTGATCTCAAGGTAGAATCCTGATTCCCAGACTTCATGCGATCAGTTGGCTTTACTTTTGAATATGAATCCATTGATTTGATACCTTTTATATTGAAATTGCATTTTTGTTTTTGGTGTCTTTATATCTAATGTAGCCTAACATCTATAAATTTCCAGGACTCCAAAAGAAATTTTTATTCAATTTAAATCCTTTACTTGTGTTCAGAGTACTTCAGCTGTCAACCAGAAGCCATTGAACTAAAAGAGTGATCTACTTTGCAATCAAGCAAACTGACTAAAACAAATTGATGAAGTAACTAACAAATTTAACGAAATCGAAACAGCAAGTTCATGTACATAAATTCTCTATAGGAACTAAAATTTTATATACATGTGTGTTTAAGAGTCAGGATAAAACCATTCAGGAACCAGCATATTTGTTCATCCTAGGGAGCCTTATTTTAATGAAAGTTGAAATTGCAATAAATGATACTTTACTAATTGGCATCTAAATATAATCTATAACTCATAAGCAATAAACACGTATCTGTGCCCGGTAGTATACAACTAATATAAATACTACACTACAGGCAAATATGTTAATTACTGGAGGGAGCTGTTTCTTGGATGCTGTTGTGAATGATTCTCGTATTGTTGAGGTTATTCCACCTACTCCAGGTATGCAATGCCTAGAGTTAGCGTTGTCACCCAAAGGATTGGGGACTGCACTTGTGACTGTTTATGACATTGGGCTCAATCCTCCACTATCATCTTCAGCTGTGGTAATTTGTCTTTCCATAGCGTTACTTTTGCAAGTATTAGTAATTGTAAGGAGCTTGATTATATTTGCATGATTGCCTTTTCTCTATGTACCTCTACATGCTCATGCCATGGAGGATACACCGACTCCGTCTTGATTTCTACTCCATTCTTTTTCTTAAAGCATTACTTGGCCTGGAGGCAAATTAGTTTTTTATCGAAAATTTTCAAGAAAGTAATATTTTTCGGTTAATTAGGTTCTGAAAACATCATTCTTCTATGATGTTACTACACTCTTGATCAATTGGAGAAGTTTTCTTTAACTTCATTGGCTTGGGCTTCTTGCCCTTCTTTTGTAAATTTCATATATTAAAGAAATTTGTTTCTTATATAAAAAAAACATCATTCTTAATGAACGTTCTGCTTTCTTTTAAGAAAATTACAGTTATACTGAAGTTTTCATCTCCATGTATACTGCTTTACAGGTTCATGTTGCCGATGTAGACTGGATCAAGATTAGTTCTCAAGAAGAAATAAGCCTGCTGGTATGTTCTGATTTGACTGACAATACCTCATGTAAATTGTGTTCACCATGGGAATCTTAAAATTATCAGGAAGAAAGCTCTCAAGTCGTTGATTTAGCTGCTGGGATTAGTGATGGAAGTACTTTTGACTCCTCCCAGGTTTGATTTTTTTTTGTTTCTCTTTTTTGAAAAGGAAACATTGATGTTTATTGATATAATGAAAATAGTCTCAATGCTCGGAAATACAAGAGAGCAACTGTTTAAAATAAAATACAAAGCGACATAGTTAAGCTGAAGAAATGAAAGCATTCCAAATTATTATATCTTACCAATGAAAAGCAATGCTCCCATGTTTGAATTCAAATTAATTATGTACAATTCTGTGCCATATCAACGAAATGTTTGTTTCTCATTAAGAAAAAGTTTGAGGGCCTTTTTGTGATTTTGAAATGGGAGTATCCGTGTGCCTCCTCTCTTGTGTTCTTCTGTTATTAATAAGATGTTTTATTTCCATTAAGAAAATAGAAAAGTTCATTGAGCACATTTTTTGATGCAGTTTGCGTACATGCATATTCTTGTACATATTGAAGATCAAATAGTTGAACTTGTAGACACTGATGATTCTAGAATTACTGGTCACGGGGTGGTTAAAGCTTCAGGTTTCAAAATTAAAGCTGTATCACTTGGGACAACGACTCTTTATGTAAGTTTACTGTTGCCTTGGTGTTTATCTGTATTGTGTATATTTGCACGTGTCAATTTCTATAGAGGTTAGAATTTATAAGTTGACTTTATGATTAAAAACAGGTGAGTATTCTACAACAATCTGGACGTGAAATCTTAAGCGAGCCAATAACGATTGAAGTCTATGCGCTGCCAAGAGTCCATCCCCACAGTATTTTTCTTCTTCCAGGTGCATCTTATACTGTAAGTCACTAACTCGTGGATCCTGGAACATAGAAAAATAAGCATGAAGAGAATGTTAAGTGTTTCCTTACCAAAAAAGAAAAAAAGAATTAGAGAATAATAATATTAAGCTAGATAGGCTTGTTGTTTTCAGATTGTAATGTCTATATTTCATAAAATAGAAAAATTAATTTATGATGTAGCTGCATTTTCTTTTTGGTGTTACTGCAGCTCACAGTTGAAGGGGGTCCAACAGTTGGGACATACGTTGAGTTTGCTAGTTTGGATAATGCAATTGTGAATGTTCACAAATCTTCTGGACTGCTTTTGGCAGTTTCGTCAGGGAAAAGTGTAAGAGATATTGTCAACTCACTATTATCTTTATGTTTTATTTTATTAATAATAAATTTTTTATTTACACGTTTCTTCAAGTAAGTTTTATAGAAAAATAAATTAGCAATGTGGCTACTCGTGTTCTTGAGTTCATGTTTTTCCTATCATTAAGTCTGCACTCACTGTTTCTTAAGTTAATTCCTCATTTTTTTAAAAAAAAACATAATTCCAGAATATCAGTGCCACCTTTTTTCGCTACGGAGGCTCTATGATTTGTCGAACATATGGAAGCATTAGAGTAGGAATTCCGTCCAATGTGCTGTTGAATGTACAAAACGAACAATTAGGTGTTGGGAACGAGATGCCTATTTACCCCTTGTTTCCAGAGGTAACAATTAAAAGCTGAAGCTAAAATTTTTCACTTGATTACTAACATGACTACCAACTTACATTTATTTTGTTGTCAGGGTGATGCTTTTTCCTTTTATCAATTGTGCAAAGGTTACAATTGGACTATTGAAGATGAAAAGGTGAGACTGTATCTACCTCTGTAGTTACTGAAAGTGAGGTACTGGTATCCCTTGGATAGAAGTGTGACACATGTTGCTTAGGTGTTGAGTTTTAGTTTATCGGAGCGCTTCAGTGGTAGAGACTACAAGCCTACTTCAACTGTCTTAGAGGATGCTCAGTCCATGAGTTATATGAATGAGGAAATTGGTTTTATCAACATGGTATACGGAAGGTAAGCACTAATTATTGCTGCAGCAAACTAATTTTACTTCAGTCCACACACATTTGAGTTTTATGGCTTTTTTGTGGGTTCAATTTTAAGTTTCATCTTCTAATTTTGACGTTGTTATAAAATATGAGCAAAGAAAAAGTGTTTAAATCCATCTAGAAAGAAGCATTATAGACCACAGTCAAAAAGCTTGAGATAAAGAGCATTTACAACACTTGGTTGGGGAGGTTTGATGACTACTTGGTTCCTCTATAGTATATTGTCAAACAAATTTACTATAGCATGTCTAAATGTCAAGGACGGAGAAGAGTTGTACATCCACAGAAATCCTAACATATGAAAGTAACAACAAATCTATGTCACATGGCGTTAAAACACATGGTGGGCGAAGATGGTTTGGGGCCTTTTGGCATATGAGGCACATTCCCTGAACAAGCATGGCTTATACACCTATTTTCATTTGATCCTTGAAAAATGTTCGTGATCAAGAAGCTTGTTGTAAATTTTTATTTTGATTAGTAAGACTGAATTTTTAATGATCTACTGATGAAGACTGGGGAAAGAAAAAGGAAGATTGTATAATCATAAATAGGAATAGAGGAACATTTTTACTTTTTCATTCTAATTCTTCTTCTTTTTCTCCTATTAGTTACTATCAATCTAGTCGTTCATGATGAACATTATGCAATAAGGGATTTTTTAATTCAATCAATTTAGTCATTGATATCAAGCAAGGTTGAATTAATGAAAATAAGGAGGTGATATATTTTTTGGAGGATTCTGGGTGTATGATGATCCCTTTTCATTTATTTATCACTGTATATCTTTCAACTTTCCTGCTTTTCTTTATCTGTGTTTCTCGACTTTGTTTCCCAGATCTGCAGGAATAACAAATATTGCTGTTTCTTTCTTATGTGAATTCACTTCGGGCTCCAAAGTAGAAACAAAAATTTTCAGTTCCTCAGCATCTTTATCAGTTATACCTAATCTTCCCCTTGCTCTTGGAGTTCCAATCACCTGGATTCTTCCCCCCTTCTACACTTCAAGCAAAGCTTTGCCATCATCCATGGACTCATATGGCCACTGGGAGAGTCAGAGCCGAAAAAGAACTATAACATATACCGTATTAAGAAGTTGTGACAAAAAGGACGAAGATGCCTGGAAGAATGCCATTTACATTAATGAGGAAAGAATAAAGACTTCAGAAAGTAACAATATTGCATGCATTCAGGCAAAGGATCGGTCTTCTGGAAGAATGGAGATTGCTGCTTGTGTCAGAGTGACAGAGGTATAAATTCTATTTCATTGTGTCAGTTTCTGAAAATTACAGTGCAATGGTCTTAAATCCATGGGTATTTGTTTCTGTTCAATGGTTAGCCAACTAAGTTGCATGTCATAAACTGTCAGGCCTTCATAACAACTCATCGATATTGAAGATGAACAATGGGACTCATTGCTCTTCATTCTCGTTTAGCTGTCAAGTACAACTCATTTGTTCATTATGAACTCTCGGCCAAAGTTCGAAATAATTCCTTATATTGGAGAACTTGACACTCTCCTAGATCGAGCAAAGGGTTATTCCTTTGCTCTCATTCTGTGTTCCCGATCATTTTATTTTGTTTTCATTTTCCTCACAACTGATAGTTATATTTCTTGAAGAAGCATGAAATACTATTTTCATCACTTATTCTTTGTTCCTTTTTAAATTTCTAAGTTCTTTTACATTGTGGAACTTAAACCAAATTTAGATTATAATAGCCTGACAGGCATTCTTATTGATTAATTTCTTCCAATGGAAAATTGATCTATTGTTTACGGGTCAATTCAAGAGAGACATAATCTCGCTTAAAACCACGCTTAATAATCCTCCTGGCCCCCCCCTAATTACAAATTGATCTTATCCTTATATCCTGCCTCATCTGTCAGCAATGTCTTCGGTGTGCAGATATTTGGAAGTCATAATAATTTTTGTGTAGTGAGATATCATATTTCCCCTTTTAAACTTTCATGGATTCCTGTTTCTTCCCAAATAACTAAAATGAGAGAACTAGTGGATAGAGTCGATCTAATATTTAGTAGCAATGATTATTTCACAAAGCTTTTGGTTCTCTTAGAACTATCCACCATTGTGTAGCCAATGCAATTTTTTCCTTTTACTTTACAAGGGGGCATCCATTCTTTAGTTATGTGCCTTCTTCAAGAAAATCTCTCTGTATCTTTGTAGTATTTGGGAACATTAAAGCTTATATGATATCTCCTCATTAATTTTATTTCCTGTATTTTCTGAAGAATCAGGATTGTTCCAGGGAGGATCCCACATTTTCCACTTCCTTGTTTTCTTTTTTACTCTTTTAAGTGCATAAGAAATCAACCCCTATTTTCATGTATAGTTGATGTATTGTGTTATATATATCTTCATCCGTTCATCAGCTTCTCACTTAGTCTGGTATTTATTATCAGGTTACCCAAATAAGGCTAACAAATCAGAAGTTCCCTTTCCATGTGATCAATCTTGCTGTGGATACCGAACTTCATATTCCAATAAGCTACCATGATTCTCTAGGTACCGTGTATAATCCTCTTGTACTTTGAGCTTTTGTCCTCAATTATTATCATTAATAAAAGAGATTCGTTTCCTTAAAAGAAATAAATTTTATGTTTTATGCTTTGATATTCATTTCTTATGGATCATATCTGACAATGTTTTTAACTAGGCAATATCTTTCATGAGGCTCATGATGTTGTCCTCTCTTACGTGGAAACTAACTACCCAGATATTGTTTCCGTAAATTACTCAAGTGAAGACAATGGATATATTTATTTGAAGGTTTGTGAAATGCTATCTTTATATAAAAATGTATTGGTTTGTACTATATACGATAGATCTTTCTATAGTTGCTAATGTAATTATTTTAGTGAAATTTAACTGTCTCAATTCTCGAGCATATAGTCTACAAACTTTTTGAATGAGCAGCTCCAGGAGAAGAGATATTTTCTCATACTTCAGTAAATGTTCATTTCTTTTCAATAGTCACTTTCATAAGTTGGCCAATCTAAGTACAACTCAGTTAATATGCCCTCATGCTCTCGACCCAAGTTATAAGAGGTTCAAATCCCACCAACCCAAGAAATATGTTCTCAATTGATTTAATGTATGCCCTTGGCTCAAGAGATAAGAGGCTCAAATCCCTCCAACCCCATTGTTTCTAATAGTTCTTGATAAGTTTTAGGACAGCATACAATTCTGGTATGTATTATGTCCTTGAGGTTTCAATAACTAATTTGACTATTAGTTGACCAATGGAAAATAGATGCGACAAATTTTAAACGAAGGTGGAAAATTTGAGAAAAGTTATATTATGTTATTTGTTACATCATGAAAGAACAAGGGAATGCTTTAAGTGAAAAAATAGCAACAACAAGAGAAGAATGCTCAAAAGATAAAAATTTCAAAGTGAAGTGAAAGAAAGAACAAAACATAAAGAAATTGCGTAGGAGAGAAGCCTTCGAATGAGGAGGGGAAAAAAACCCTATAAGAGCAGCTGGAGTAAAGCAATTAGCCAAAGGAAAGCTTGTAAGCAGCAAAAATTCTGACAAAACGCTAACCAAAGATCTAGTCATCTAGAGATCTAGAGAAAGAGACTTCATCAAACTAAAAGATGAACACCCAAAATCACACGAGAATACAACTCCTCAACTATAAAACAAACCATAGAAAAATGTTACAAGAGCACCAAGAGGCAACAAAGAAACCCTCATCGGACTGAAATGGCAGAGAATAAACAACATACTTGGCTAGGCAGCGAGCAAAAAGCTTCAGGATTACTTAGGAGGAGGTTAGAGATTGCCTCAGGCATCTGAGAATTACGCCAATTATTCATTCTCTTGCAAATATTCCTGTTTTCAGAATCCTCCCAATTATGCATCTCCACATTTTCATCTTCTTCTTCTCTTGTTTTTTTCAATATTCAAATAAATTTTATCTTCTACAAGAAAAAAAAAAATTCTTCTAGTAAAAAAGTTCTAAACCACATGCAACTCGCATTTTAGTATATTGTATTTGTAAGTTGGCTATTGATTGAATTTTCAAGTTACCCATATTTAGCTGTAGCTCTGTTGTGACTTTTTCTTCCATTGTTGAAGGCAAGGAAGCATGGTAGAGCTCTTGTCCAAGTGTCGATCGATAAGAATCCAGAAAAGTCAGACTATATATTGGTATGTGCCTTGGTCAACATCTTTTAAATTCGTAAATTTTTTATGTCCATTCTACCTTTAAGAGTGTGCATATTTTTAGAGAGAGAGTAAAGAATTTTTACAGAAGAAAACCTAAAAATGAATGTGTTTCACATGCTCGTGGCTGTCTCTGATGGAATCCGCGGTGCAAGTAAACTTCAACTTATTGATAGTAGAATAGGGATGAATCCCTAGGGTACAATCGTATGAATGAACCACTGTCTTCCTATCTCTCAAGGAATGACAGAGAAAGACTTGCAACCAAAATGAAATTCTAACTGACTTTCCCGCCTAACCCCTCTTTCTTATTTATACTCCTAACTAACCCTCATATTAATCCCACGTGTTATTTATTCACACCTGCTACTTCCCTTTTCCCTTTCCTGCTATATGTATGTATGATAGGGGGTCTATCAGTCTCCTTGCTTTTTAGATAATTTCAATCCTTGTCAATTAAATTGGCAGTGTTAGGACACAAATCAACATGCTGAACTCTTTTACACTTGGATCTGGTAGGGTTGCTCTTTTGAACAAGCTTCAAACTTTTAGATTGAATAACAAGGATGGCATGTTTGTGTGATTGTTGGAAAATTATGGCTCCTTTTGGGTTCAAATCTTTCTCTTCAAGCTCATTGCGAAGCAAATAGCTTTGGAAAGACAAATTTGATCTTATTTGGAAGGCATTTTGTCCTAAGAAGGTCAAGGTTTGTTTTGTGGATATTCTCTTTTGAAAGGTTGTTTAACACTTGCGGTAGAATGTAGAGAATCCTTCAAAGCTATGCTCTCTCTTCTAATTGATGTGTTCTTTGTAAAAATAGCGAGGAGACTCTGGACACCTATTTTTCTACTGTTCCTTTGTTTTTGATTGTTAGGGAAGACTGTTTAGCTTGTTCAAAATGCAATGGTGTTGACCCAAGAATGCCTCAGATGCCCTTTTATATTTAGTTGAAGGTCTTCGGTTAGATAGATGCTCTTGTGAAAATCCTCTAATCCAATGAGATCTTCACCCTCCTTTGACGGTTATGGTTTGAAAGAAACTCTAGAATCTTTTGTGATGAAGAAACTAATAGTGCCTATTTCTGAAGTTCGATTACATTTCTTTTTCTTCTACGTGGTCCTTTGGTTCTAAATTCTTTTGTAATTATAGCCGAACCCAATTTATATTAGTTGGGCTTCTTTTTGTAATTTGTTGTGTGGGGATACCAAACATTCCCGACTTTTTGTATCACTCTTTGAGGTAATGAAAGTTATGTTACTTATCCAGAAAAATCATAGAAATTTATCGGTGTAGTAGTATTTATAAGCTTGATTTTTAAAAACCAAATCCTTATATCCACAACAAGTTTTGTACATTTTCTTGTATCCATGAGTACTACTTCATTTTTTTTAGTGAACATCAACTGCGTAGATGAAAAACTCGGACATCCAATTTACCGGAAAATGAAGACAATATAGATTACTACAAACTCAAAATACAATTTAAACATCTGCTAAATAGTTGGAAAAAATCCCATAAAAGTCTAGTCCTCATTCTTGTGATCACGAGAAAACTCGGACCATTCTTTCACAGATCTTGTACATTCAAACCAGGTGGAAGAGATTGCTTCAACTTGTCTGCCTTCTCAGAGTCGAAAGCACAAATATAAAAAGTACTGATTTATTTAAAAAAGAAAAATAAAAAAGAAAATGGCACTCGTCGAGAGTTACATGTGCAAGTTATATCATGTTATAATTTCTCTATGATTCAGTGAATTTCATTGTCTCCTCCAGATTTCAGTTGGTGCGCTAATACATCCTCAAGACCCAGTAATTCATGTTGGTAGTCATCTCAACTTCAGTATAAAAGGTTAGCATCTTGTGGGAATGGATTGAGAACATTGGATATTCTTCTCGATAAACTGCAAGTCTGAGTTTTACTTGGAAATGTCAATATCAAAACATACACTTAACTATTTTCATTGTCATGTCATGATTTTGGGGGGGGGGGGGTAAACTCAGACATAAAATATTCATTTTAAGGGTTTTACCTTAAAATAATGTGTAGATTTTAAAGCCCAATTTTCTGGCCGGTGGATTTCAACCAATGAAAGTGTTTTATCTGTGGATATGCTATCTGGAATAGCTGAAGCAGTTGGTCCAGGTTCAACAGAAGGTACCTGATATCACCTATGTTAGATCTGTTACTGTATTTTTATCACATTTTACTTTACCCATTGTTAAGTAATCCACATCCTGTTCCATGCTGACAGTACTATTTGAAGGTTCAAATTTGAACTTACGGACAACAGTGATAGTGCAGACTGGGCACACTTTGTCCGTGGTTGCTCCAGTTGAATTTCTGACAAATGTTCCTTTCCCAGCAAAAGGATATAACTTCTCTGTGAATTTCAGGTTTGTAGATTAGTTTGCACCATGCGAATATAGGGTATTAGATTTCAATCTGTCAATATGAATTTTGGAAATAAATATCTTTGGTCATGGTCAGTAGTGTTAAAAAATAGACAGTAGTAGGTAATGACTCTTTTATGTTGAAGCTTTTTGAGGCCGTAATTTCAATTTTTAATCTCCCTGACCAGTTAATTGGACAATAGTATTTTTTTGGGCGAATTTACCTTTTTAGTTATATGAGGTTTCCAAGAAACGTTCTATGTAGTGCCTTCCCTTCTTCTAAAGTTTTTCCATTAGTAACCCCGAATTTAAACACCGTTCAGAAAATTAGTTTTTCCACTAGTAATTGTAAATGGAAGTTGTTGGTTTATTTTATTTTATTTTTAAATTTGGCAATTTTATAATTTCTCTGCTCGGGTTATAATTAGTTAATAATACTTTTTCTAGTTCTTTTCAGTGAAAAATTATCGTAGAGATTGTTAACGTGTTAATTTTTCTTTTGATTTATTATTATTCTTTTAATTACAGTGGCCAATCTGGAGCTCTTCCAAATGATAAGAGAGTCCTGCACGACTGTAGAGTCGACCCTCCCTTTGTTGGGTACTTGCAACATTATTCCTTTCTTCCCCATATTCTTGAATCAAGTAATTGACTATTCATACATTTTCTTTTTTGTGCATTGTGGACTAAAGTTATGCAAAGCCGTGGTTGGATCTTGACTATGACAATTCATACTGCCTCTTTTTTCCTTACTCACCGGAGCACTTAGCACGCTCGGCAACCAAGTCGAAGGCCATGAGACCAGATATATCTGTAACTATCTATGCTTCATCTCGAGAATCCAGTCAAATTTTTGGATCTGCTTCTGCACTCTTCGTTGGAGGCTTTTCTGTGATGGAGATGGACAAGGTAGTTCAATCATTAATAAACACCTGCATTTTATTTATCAGAATACTGAATTTGGAATAATTTAACCAGACGTTTCTTCCAACCACAAATTGGATGATATTCTTATAGTTAAGTTCTTTTCTTTTTGTCCAAGAACTGATTTTGGATAATGTGACAAAGATTTTAGTGTAGCGTGTTGATACCATTTGTTATTCCATGTAGGGATTTTTAAGACTTTTTTTGAAAAACTAATTAATAACAATAATTTTGAATAGCTCGCCAAAGCTGGATCCAACTCTTTACATATTTTCCTTTTTAGCTTGATTGCTTTGTTTTTCAAGAAATTTTGCTGTATGATCGAATTTTGATTATTTCCAAATTTCAGAGTGCAACACAATTGATTCTGACTCCAGACTCGAACAAGACTGCTATAACTATCTTGGGGAATACAGGTAAGCTAACAACTTTATGTTATTGTATTGTACAACACACTATGATTTATAAATTTGACGGAACCTCTTGTATGCTTAATAATGTTAAGGAGGATTCTGTTTCCTTACTGAAGACTCCAACTCTGCGGCTACGGCTGCCCATTCGACTGATAAGTTTTGAAATGAAATATATTTGTATATCTGCCAAATTCTATGTACAACTCTATATAAACTCGAGACAGTTTCTCTGGTCTCACATGTTTCAATTAAAGTTTTGGAGGATTCTGTTTTCTTTAAAAAAAACCATTATTATTTGTCAAAAATTGAACTCTTGGCTCTTTAGCTCATGCTTATCGTCATGGGGTCTGAATGTTTGAGCCTGCTAGTCGGTATTAGTTACCATCCAAAAAGATAAAATGATGTCTCATATGGTTCGGTAAAATTGTTTAAAGGTTTCTTTCTTCCTGTAATTTTTCTTTTTGAGCGCATCCCATTTTGTGGTTGCTTAAGACTGTACAGATATATTTTTCTGCATACGTTAGTGAAATGAGAAGTTAGAAATGTTTCTGGGATTTACGTGGATTACGGCAGCCTTTGGTCGCATCATTCATGTATAGTATACGGCATCATAATTAGTAAAACTTTCTCATTGACTATTATAAGAATATAGTGTCGTTATTGGTGAAACATTTTCCCGCCTCCCATTTAGGATGTCTGTTGACTTGGTGCCTGCCGTACTTTAATTCTATAGCAAACAACTTTCAGTACATTCCTCGGCCAGTAGTATTAAACTATTACTTTTTGAAGATGTGTGTATCTTAAAGTGAATGGAGCTGATGATATTTCCTTTTACACTATCATAGACGTTGAACTTCATTGGCATGAACGGGATTTGGTCATCGTTGGTCCTATTTCTAAAGAAGAATCTCGAGTTGGTGGTCGTGCAGAGTATGAAGTAAGTTTTTCTCTCTTTAGTATTTACTAATAAATCATAGTGCAATCAATTTGACAATTAGTCAAGTGTTTACTAAAAAAAGTATACATTGGATACAGATAAATTAAGTTCTGCCTGTACTTTTTTAGAAATCTAGTGGTAGATTATTAAGAACCTCTTCCTATATTCCCTTCCCCAATGCTAGATCTTATTTCATATTCGCTAATCGCATCATATATACTCAGGTGAAAGCAATGGGAACGAAGAGATTCAGAGATAAAATTCTTATAACATTAGCCGCTAACGGTAACCTGACCTTATGCTATTTCTAAGACTATCCATTCATCATTTTTTCCCTTTTTCTATTTTTTTGGGTGGGGAAAGGGTGGGGATCATTAACATCACTGGAGATGCATGATATGGGCTGTGGTATTTGTGGTACAGGTCAGAGAACAGAAATTGATGTCGTGTATGACCCTGGAGAAAAAGAAGCATCGGAAACCGTCTTCGATACTACAACCATTTGGGCTACAGTACTCGGCTCTCTATCTTTGCTCATATTGACTATTACTTTGTTCATTTGTTACCTGGACAAGCCTAATAGAGCTCAGCCTTCTCAGCCCTCTTGGCCGCTTGCCACTACTCATACTCCAACCGTTGCAGCACCCCGCACTCCTGATCGCAGCAGCCCTGTTATCTCAAACGAACAGTCTCCTCGAACACCACAACCGTTTGTAGACTATGTGAGGCAAACAATTGATGAGACTCCATATTACAAACGAGAGGGAAGACGGAGATTCAACGTGCAAAATACCTTCTAGCTTCGCGTCTGTTGCCAAACTTGTTCCTTCCGAGTGAACAGAGATCCTCAATGTTATGACGTGAAGAAAAACTTGAACCCTCCTAAGAGTTTGGATCCCCCTTTTTATTGGGCTCCATTTCCACACTTTTCTTTGGAGAGGTTCTAGTTTGAACATGGAAGTTCCCAAATTTTGGAATTGGCCTAATGTATGATTAAAATTATGGGATTTGAAATGTGTTACAACCCTAATCATTTTCAAAAGTAGTAATAGGTTAGAAATTAGAATCATGGTAGAGGATGATTGTATTGTACTTAGAGTCATGCTTTCATAAGTGATATTAGACCTGTAAAGGTAGTGTGGCTCTTGATAGAGACTCTTAGATTTTTGTATTTTGTGCCCATTTTAATGTTACGTGGGAAATAAGTCAAAATGTGAGGGAAGAGTTGATTTGTTTATGCTTACATTTGTATCCTAACTTTCAATCTTATCGTTTTTTTCTTAATATAAACAGTTTTTTTTTTTAATATAAACAGTTTTCATTTAATAGACTTTAGGTATACGAAATAGAATCAATAGGATAGTTACAAAAGATCTTCAAAATCAAAACCCAATGAAAAACATAAAAATCTAAATATTCTATTAGATCCATTTTCAACCTTTTAAATGTATGATTCCTCTCTTAAAGATCACACGAAATAGCATACAGGTTGGTGAACCATAAAAAAAAGACTTTTTTTATATGAAAAAAGTGGACAAAGGATGAACTCTTTAATTGTATTCCTGCCAAGAAATGAACTTGACTTTCTTAGAAATCTTAGTCCTCTAAAACGTAGAGAAGATTGATTCACCTGTTGGTGATTCTAATCAATAAACCTACAAAATAAAGAGTTACACAAAAATCCCTCCCAGGATTGGGACTCCACACCCTTAAATCCCTCCATCCCTTTTCTAAAAACAATTCCTCAAGCATGGAAAATATCGAGGCCATATCTATCGCTTCCCTATCAAATAAAGAGCGACAAAACCCTAAACGAAAAGGAGAAGGAACTTCCCGACAAAAGCAAATAGTTCAAGTTCAAACACATCATGAAAATATGGAGCAGAGGGATCTATCCCCCACACTCTAAACTTCCTGAAAATAAGTATCCTTCACCTTCCCTACCAAAGAGTGAGCAATAGGAGAAAAAGAAGGGATGTTCATAGAAATTCCATTCCAAAGATTCTTGATAAATTCCCCAATAATTCCTTGCAAGAACAAGGATGAAACTTGGTAGCAAGAACCTATACCACCAAGAGGAAGACCAACATAAGACAGACTAAAGGGCCATGTCCTAATCTCATCTCCCTCACAATTAATCCTCTAATTTGGCATTCATACCTATTAATCTCAAGCCCAACATATCCTCAAAAAAATGGCAAAAATATGATTCAACGTTGAAAAGCGAGTCATCTTTACCAAAAATAATAATAATAAATAATAGTATCATATCACAAAGCCACCATCTTCTTACCAATCTTCAAAAGCTTAATGGTTTTGCCCCTAATACTATGAACAGAAATGAGCCTAGATAGAAGTACAGAACATGATACCAATTGAGTAGGTAGAAATTTCACAAAGAAAAAAGTGAAAAAATAAATATACTTCCGTCTCTCTAATTTAAATCACTCACTAACCATGAAGTCATGTATGTTTATCACAATATAGTTTTCAAATTAGGGTTCAAACCATGTATTTAATCTCACTAGCAATTAGAATTAAATTAGTTGCACAATGAAAATTGCTATGTTAATTTTAGGAATAGATTTTTCTCAAAATAAATGTGAATTTTTTATTTTGTTCTTTGGTGTTATATCCTTATTTTGTTATTAAAAAGACTTTGGTGCTTTTGTGCAACATTTATATCTATACAACCCCAATAGAAAAACGTCATTTTGCAATTTTTTATTTCTTTCACTAAAATGATTTTTTAAATTACTTCTTATGGTGTTAAAAATTGGAAGTATGGAGTTACACCTACTCATTGCTCTATTTTATTTGACGATTCAATTACATCCAACTTTGTGAAGTAAATAAACAACTTTAGATGATACTAAAAATAATTGAAATTTTAAAACAATTGCTTTGATCTGACTCTAACGTTATTTCAAAATTTATCTTTAACTTTGGAGATGCTGCAAATAATTTTTTTTCTAAACAAGTAATTTAAATTTTATTTTATAATATATTGAGTTGTTTGAATTGATTAGAGAGAAAAAACGTCATATTGAATTGTTTGGATTGACTAGAGGAAAAAACGTTTTTAAAAAAATCATTTTTATTCAAACTCTTTTGATAAAAAAATATTGAAAAATACATTTTAAAAGTATCTCAAAATCTATCTAAGGAAAAAACGTTTTTAAAAAAATCATTTTTATTCAAACTCTTTTGATAAAAAAATATTGAAAAATACATTTTAAAAGTATCTCAAAATCTATCTAAGGATTCACTAATTTCTCAAATGATTTATTTTTAAAATCAAATTTATTCTTTTTCATTATTCTAAAAAAAGCTTCTTAAACTTGTAAGGTTTCACTAAGTATTTTTAATAATAAAAAAATAACAAAAATTATTCTAAATCGCAAAATTATTAAAATTATTTACAAAATAAAATTTCATATTCTATTAGTGTATTTTTCTAGATTTACAACGTTTGTTTTAGATAGTAAGATTACAAAATTTGTAGTTCAAATTTCTTCATTAAATTTGTTCTAATTTAGTAGTAGATAATCGAGTGTTAAAATAATTTTGTATACAGATTAAATGAAAAAAATAAAAAAAATCTAGAATTTTGGAAGAAATACGATAACTTATAGTTTATTTATTTTTGTTAGACGATGGTAAATATTTTATTTTGGTTATATTAGATTTATATAAATGAATGGATAGGAATGTATTTAATTGAAATAGTGATGATGGGATGATGAGAAGGGCGAGAGAAAATGCGGTTGCAGAGAAGGGAAAATAGGAGGAGGCACAGCAGATCGAGAACGAAGATATTTATTTATTGTATTGTATTGTATTGTACTGTATTGTATTGTATTGTTCCGATTAAATGAAATAAGAGAGGTCAGGTCTGGAGGTTGTGGCGAATTGCGAAATTGCGATTTCTAGGGTTTAAGAGGGGGGGCGCCATTTTTTCCGTACTCGCCGGTGCGAACCAACAGCAGCTCACACATGTCCTCTACGGCTTAGCCATCTCCCTCGTTCCTTTGTCTTTACCCTCTCTCTCTCTTATTCTTCTTCTTCTTCTTCTTCTTCTTTCTCCCTTAATGTCGGAAAACTCCATGGATTCCAAGCCAAATGACGTTGCCACTAATGGTGAACATGAAGACGCCAAGCCCTTGAATCATAAAGATGATGGGAGTAGACATGACCCTCCATCTCATGGCGACGGGGCCAGTGCTGGGTAGGTTTTTTTTTTTTTTTTTTTTGCTCCAAACGAATATTTGGTTGCTGGGTCGGTTTTGTTTTGTGGGTTTGTGATGGAATAATCCAGGAAGTGGGGTTGTGGTGTTGTGGTGTTGTGGGTAGAGTTTCTTTAGTTTTTATGTTTCTGATCCGTTTTTCCTTTTTGTTTTATGGCTGGTGTTTGTAGGAAAATCTTTGTTGGTGGTTTACCGCGGGAAACGACTTCTGGTTAGTTTTTTTTTTTTCGTACTTCTTTGTTGTGTTGGTGTCAAGGTTTTTGGTATGCAATTGTTGTGTTGTTGTTTTTTATTTTAATTGATTATATGCAGCGCAATTTGTCAAACATTTTGGTGACTATGGGGAAATTACGGACTCTGTTATAATGAAGGACCGGAAGACTGGACATCCCCGCGGATTCGGGTTTGTGACTTATGCTGATCCCTCTGTGGTAGATAAAGTCATTGAGGACACACATATTATTAATGGCAAACAAGTAGGCCTATGTTTAGTGTTGAATTTGAGTTAGACATTAGGGGGTTCAATGATTTCGTGCTTAAAACTTTGAGTTAATTTTAGGTGGAAATCAAGCGAACAATACCCAAAGGATCCTCCAGTTCTCGAGATTTCAAGACTAAGAAGATTTTTGTTGGTGGTATTCCTACATCTGTAGATGAAGGTAACTTATTGACTACAACCAATGTTTGTTTAGATGGCACTTTGAGGTTTAGTGTACTAACTTTTTTAAGTGTCAAGCAGACGAGTTCAGAGATTTCTTTATGCAATATGGCGTGGTTAAGGAACACCAGATTATGCGCGACCACTCCACCAGTCGGTCTCGTGGATTTGGTTTTATTACATTTGAGACAGAGCAAGCAGTTGATGATCTCTTGGCAAATGGGAACAGGCTTGAGATGGCAGGCAGTCAGGTCAGCAGTGTTCTATCCTGGCTGCTATTATTCTTGTGTCTTCTCACCAGTTCCTAGGTCTCATTGTTTCAACTATCTTTGAATATTAGACAAATTTATTATTTATCTTTTGCTTCAATTTATTGAATTTGGGGTAAGAACCTTCGACAGCAACATGAACATGGTGCTAAAAAATGGTTTGATTGTAAAAGTTCGAAACTTGCATTGACAGTCTGCAACCTGTGTAGCTAGTATGTCTTATAGTTGCCACTTCAAACCGTCCTCTACTGAAGTTATAATTCTTAAATAGTAGCTTATGCTTGCATGAATACATTTTACAAAATTAAAACTACATTATGCCTTTCCAAAATCTACATTGCCGCTATGTTCTGAATTATTTTTCTACTTATCTAGGCACAGCCATGTTCAATTGAGAAGTATATAGTGAGCATTAGGGAACTATTTTAATTATGGTCTGTAGCTTCTCTTTTGAACTTTATGCGCTCTTGGATGCATTTCTTGTGAGATTAGCTCAGGGATGATCTGGATCCAGTGAAGTTTGAAAAAGTTCTAAATCTTGAAATCTATTTTTACAAAATATATTTGGAGAACTTTATTGAGAGAAGTAAACTAGTAGAAAATGGAAAAGAGACTTGGTTTGTTGGAATTAGTGCTTTGATAGTTGATATTGTTTGATTTTTCCCCCCTCATTATGGAGTCAAATATTAGAACATTCTAAACTAACTGAATAAAAAATCATTTTCAAATCAAACCGTTTCTTAACAATTCTTCTCTCTTACAAAAGGCCATCTTTTACTGCAAGCTTATTCAAATTCAAATACACGTTGAAAAGAATTTTTTTGAAGTTAATCACAATAAATGTTTTTTTAGGTTCTACTCCGGTTTGTTTTTATTGTAGTGGTCATTTGTCCAAGTAGAACATCAGAATAAACGTTATTTACTGAACATATCTTTTATGTTGAAGTTATTTTACAATTTAAGGTCTGTGTTTCTTTGTTCTAAAGGTGGAGATTAAGAAGGCGGAGCCAAAAAAGGCAAATCCACCTCCAGCCCCTTCAAAGAGATTCCACGATTCTAGGCCAAGTTACAGTGGTGCCTATGGGGATGCATATGGGGAGTTCGGAGGTGGTGGGTATGGTGGCAGTTTCAGGGCAGGTGGTCCATATGGTGCCAGAGGTGGTGGATATGGTGGATATGGTGGAAATGATTTTAGTGGTTATGGAATGTATGGTACTGGTGGCATGGGAGCTTACCGGGAAGACCCCTCCATGGGTTACTCTGCTCGTTATGGAGCAAGCTTCAGTAGAGGTTATGATTTTAGAGGTGGTTATGGTGGACCTGACGAGAGTTATGGTGCGTATAACAGCGGTGGTGCTCCTAGTACTGGTGGGTATGCAGGTAGCTATGATATGGGCATGGGCACTGGATATGCTGCTGGTGGTAGAGGCTCCTTCTATGGAAGTAGAGGAGGAGGAGGAGGAGGAGGAGGATACGATGGTGCAGGGAGTGCTCCAAGTGGTCGATATCATCCTTATGGACGGTAGTAATTAGCGGTGGGGGGAGCTTTTGTTAATTGATGTGCTACAAGGACGGCAATGCTGAGAAGTCCCTGGTCCTCAAAATAATGATAAATATGTGTGCCTCTTACCGTCACAAGATTCCTGCCATGTTCATCAGGATCGCAATTTTCAGAGATTTAGAATTTGACTGTACAATTGATTGTGACTAACTTGCTCAAGATTATGCTAAGATTATGTATCACCTATATATGCCATTAATTTCTCCATTTTGCTACCAACTTTTAAGTTGTTTTAGTGACATGGTTATTTTGAAGAATGTTTAATGAATTGCAAATTTTCAGTTTCCTTCTATTGCATGTTTATTCTGAAAAATCTTTTTGTCCCCACCAATGGCATAAGCAAAGGGAAAATCGTGATGTTATGAAATAAAGATAAAGGTTTTGACAGAGAGCACTAGGAGGCTACGGAACTCAACAGTTGCCAACTGTATAATGTTTGCACATGCAACTCCTAGTAGAAAGATGGCATGGTAGATGCAATCCTTCTCTAAAGCCATTGCCAGTCATTCTGCTATCCAAAAACTCCAAATGCTTTTTCCTGTAAGTCTCTCTTGGCAACTGAATTCTTTACTCGTTCATCGCAACTCATTTTTACACTTCCAAGAGTGATTACAAGAAAGCAAAGCTCTGAATAATTGATTGCTTTTTGTTTGATGTAATTGCTGTAAATTGGCTCAACTCGAGGAGCATAACTGAAATGCTATCTCTTGATTGAATTCCGAGTTTTAGTAATTTTGTTTTATGTGATGTTTTCTGAATTTGGGCCTTGGGGAGGACTTTCATGTGGAAAAAGTCTTTTTGAAAGGGAACCCAATGTAGGATCTGAATTCTTTTTCTTCATGCAAATTAGGAAGAACCCAGTGAGCCGAGGGTTCACCATTGTAAACCTGAGCTTGATGGGGGGTTCAGGAAGCTTAGAAATATTGATAGCTTAGCTTCTTCAAGTAATGGGTTTGAGAAGCGGAATGATGCAGGAGAGGGTAAACCTTCACCTCAGAATGTGATTTGGGCTTGGAAAGTCAAGCTCACCTTATTAACCCATGCTTCAAGCATCACCCCAAAACGTGACTGGATATTCTTTGCTAATGGTAATATGAGTTTAGTTTGGATTATGAAAAATTTTTAGAGTACTACACCCAGGTATTTGCATGTAGAAACTTAAAACATATAATATATAATGGTCATAAATCATTAGGTACGAACTTTGACATCTTCCTCATGCAATTGTAAGGGCCATAGTTAGGGATATTATTATGGTATTAGTAAGGGGAATACGGGTTAGGAAGTTGATTATTGTATTAGGTTGTAAATAGAGAGAAGAGGATTAAGGGAAGGTATGCAATTGTTGAGTGATCTAGTGGGTAAGAATACTAAGAGGGTATGTTCCAAAAGCCTTTATACTTGTGTTATCTTGTAGATCTTCGTCTTTTATATATTTCAAATCTTAATTCTAGTTAGAAGGTATCCAACGAAAAGTTACCTAACTTCAGATATGGTGACACCGCTAATGCTTCAATCAGCATGGCTATTGTGTATAACTTTTCTCATTGAGTTGTTATTTTAACCACAGTGGCTGCCCACCCAGTTTTTAGTGACATTTGTCGCTTTTTTTAATTTTTTTAAAATTAATTTATATAATATATATATATAGCCAAGTATTAAAGGAGTGATGCTTTTTAAGACTATGCATCATAATGATCTTGGGAGAATGAAGATCAAACCATAACGTGACAACCTCCAATAATTTCTCGGTTGGTGGTTCGACTTTTTCAATGATAACAAAGTAATGTTGAAGGATGTGGAAATTTTAGGCCGTGTAATTGTTTGAGCTGTCTTATCCACTTTGAGATTATGAACATGGAGTTTGGACATTGCATTTTCAATTCTTAAAAGTAATGAATAGGCAAAAGAAAAGCTAGGTTGATGATCTCTACCTGGAATTAGATTTCAATCATTGAACTTTTTCAAATGTCTGTTGATATGAGAAGTCAGTTTCAGGTATAGTACACATGATCCTGACATGTTCGGAAGTAGAGTTCTTGTGGTAATACCCCCTCCTCAAATTCCTTGAACCAAGACCATTCCATTTGAACAGGCTTATTCTATCATATTTTTTGCCATATTTTTGTTTCTTTTACTATCACTGTGGAGTATGTATGGTAGGGCTTGTTCCAGGCTATGTGAAATTTCAGCCAAACATTATCTTCTTGGCATGTAATAATGTAATTTTGTTGTGTTGGTTCTTCTTGATTCTTTTCCCTGTTTATGATTTCTCAATTTTTGTTTGTGTTTCTTTGTTGTTGTTTGTGCAGAATCCACCTGTAAATAACCACACATCAGAAAGAGGTCAGTTCTGGAACTATCCATTCTAAACCTCCACTCTTTCTTTTTTTTAATAGTAAAAATGCCTTTTTAGTTAACCATTTTTTTCAGAATGAAGCCATGGGTTTTTATTTTATATATAGAATAGGTCAAATAAAAGTAGAAAACAGGTTTTAGACATCCTGAAATTCTTTTAATCATTGGACATTAAAAATAGGTTTATCAAATGTCTAAAGATCATTAGAAGATTTATACGTATAGCATACAAACATTATTGTATGTATACAGGCTGTAGGCAATTATTTTGTTCTAGATTCTGTCTTGATGAAAGAAAGATATGGTCAAACATTCTGAGGTTTAGAAAATCCTAAATGTTGTATTAGGGGTTGCACACAACACTTTGAGAGATACAAGTTTGATGTTGGAGTGAGTCTCTTGTCAAATGCTTTTGTAATTATTATTTTCTTTTTCATAATCTCATAGAATGGAAAGTAATTTTCCCAACTCTACTCGACTTTTTCAACCTCTTTTTAATGGGAAAAAAGTGGTGTTTGCTTTACTGTAGCCATTTTAAAATAACACTTTTTCTTAAGAGGTAGGAGATTCGTTCTACGAATGTTTCTAAAAAATTATTATGAAAAAATCAAGATGATAAAATGAATAGTTTAAGATCCCATCACTCCTTTGATTGAAGTTGATTTAAAGGCTACAAAATATGTGATTTCAAATCTATATATTAAAAGTTTGATACAAAAATAAAGGACAAAATAAAAACAATGTAGATTGATATTGGTTTTACTCAGATTTGGTGAGATGCTTTTATTTTTTAAAAAAATTCTCTCTTAATGTGTTGTTGAACTTTAGAGAATATGAAGAAGGGAAGTAACATACAATGTACATTGAAAATGATTGTTAGAACATGTTTCTATCATTGGGGGGAAGTTTGGTCCCACTCTCTCAATATCTTCTAACCTTTCTTCTCTCCATCATCATCACTTCACTCATTCTTCATCTATTCAATCCCCATCCTTTCCCTTCCACCTCCACCACCCCTCGATCCACGTACCAGCCAACGAGCGCATTTGCCCCCTCTCGACTTCTCGGTTTTTCTGTTTTAAATTTGTTCTTTTAAGTACAGTTTAAGAATTTACAAGAACAAAAACCAACTTTGTTAATGAAAACCAAGGCTCGTCCTTCCATCATTTCGATCGTGCATAGTAAAATTTGGAATTCTTTGTTGTGATACGTCCTCTATTCTTTATAACAAATCAAGTTCAAAACATTTGTTCGTAATGGAGTTCGAAATTGTTGGAGGCAATTTTTTTTTCTTTTACCAATTTTTGTTGCTTAAAAGTTCAATTAATAAATACTTAAACTTTGAAATTTTATTTTAATTCGCTATTTTTTAAATGTCTAATAGATATATATATTTGTAATTTAGTGTCTAAAAATCTTTAATATTGTTTTTTCTAACTAAATCTTAAATTTTGAATAGTGAGTAGTCATATTATTTCTTTAAGAAAAGTTAGGTCTTATGTTTACATGAACTTCCGCTTAGATAAAATCTTGGATCTGTCACTGCTTCTAGATCATTATTTTAGCCTTTTTTTCAATTACTATATGTTTTTATTGTTTAACACTTTTACTTTTACAAATTGGCCTATTAGCTCAGTTGGTTAGAGCGTCGTGCTAATAACGCGAAGGTCGCAGGTTCGAGACCTGCATGGGCCACCAATATATTAGTTTTTTAGTTTTTTTCTTAATAATAACCTATAAATTAAGTTTACAAACAACAATTTTATCACTAAATTTTTCTTTACATTATTATATATATTTTACCAATGCTTCAAATATTTTCTTTTTATTTGGTTAAAAATTTAACTAATGCATTTAACAAAAGTGCAAATTTTTGTGGAAAACAGAGGAGACGCATGCTTAATTATTAAAAACAATACATATATATAGTTTTTTTCTAAAAAAAAAAGTTTAAATGAAATATCTATAATTAAATAGTTTCTAAAGTTCCATACATATATCATTATTTGTCCACGTAGACACAAGAAGGAGCTCTCAAAATCAATACGTCTTAATGTCATATCAATCAAAATCATTGTAATTGTAATTTTATATTTTCCATTTCATATCTCATCAATATACTTTTAATTTTTTAAGAAAATAGTAAAAAATATAATATTTGACCAAATAAATAAATAAATATATATATATATATATATATATTATATAAAAATCAAAGTAGTAGATTTTATGTATGAGTAGTTTTATGATTTTTAGAAATTCAGTATTTTTCTTCTATGTAAGTTTACTTAATGTTTATTTTGATAGTTAAGTAACTTCTATTTAGTTCTTTTAAATTTTAATTTTGGTTTCAAATTACTATCAAATTATTAAAATACTATAATTTTATGTCTAATATTTAAATTTTGTTTCAATTTAGTGTATATATTTCGAGATTTTATATTTTTAAACTTAAATTTTTATTAAATACTCGTTTTCAAACATTGACGTAAATATTTGTTAACTAAGTTAAAGTAATATGAACTAACATTCCAAATTTAATTTAAAATTTGATTTAAATCATTTAAATTCAAAATTTACCCTCTAAAAAACCACTAAAACACAAAGTTTAGTATTACACTTTAATTTTCTCTAACATTAAATATTTGATCAAAATGTATACTTTTGACTAACTTTTCTAAAATTTAAGTAATTATAATTGGAAAACTTAAAAGAAACCAATCGAAAGGAAGAGATTAAATAGTAAAATTGAAGAATGTAATTAATTTAAAACGAGAATATTAAATAGAAAAAAGAAAAGAAAAGAAAATCCTCCATCATAAGGACTCCCCAACTACCCTATGACCCTTCATGCCTTTTTCTCTTTTATATATATATATATATATATATATATTTCACTGCCACTTCGAGGGACCCTCCAGCGTGGCAACCTGGGGGGCGCCTTTATCAAAAAGACAATAATTATTGCTAAAGAGAGCAACCCCCTCTCTTTTTTCAAAAAGACGACTATGCCCCCCCCACCCCCTCCTTCCTTTCCTTTCCTTTCCAAGTGGGTCCCATATTATTATCATATTCTAAATCCAAAAACATTACATACTCTTACAAATATAATCTCTTCATTTTACTCTCATTATCACTTTTTATTTTTAATATAAAGTTTAAAATATGGATGTCAAATTTTATAATTTAAATTAAAAAATATCATTTTAAAGTAAGTTATTAAATAAGAAACAATTTTTTTTAAAAAAAAAAACTAATACGTCATTCATCTGTTACTAAATGTGAGTGAATTTGAATTTTAGAGAGAAAAAACATCATAAATAATACTTTGACGTTGTGTTTTGCACTATAGTCAATTCGATAAACTAACCACAACTACACGCCTCCTCAGTAACAACTTAAGAGAATGAATATGAAATATCACAAAGGAATCAAACAACATCTATATATCTAGAAGAAGAGTGTGTGACAAAAAAAAAAGTCATATAAACCACCACTATCACGAACCAAACAACAAGCCATCCCATATGCTAAACGAAGATGAACGAAATTATCATGTTCTAATATATAGTAGACAATTGAGTTATGGTATAGTAGGATAGTATATATGGAATAGATTTAGAAGATTTAATTATATGTTGAGTTAGCTAGGTAGGTGGTTGGAGTTTCATATTAAAATCTATAAATTATATGTACTGTGATTTATGAATCATACACTTATTAAACATTAAATTACAAATTTCTTAGATCAACCTATAAAATTAAAATATATATTTAAAGGCAAAATACAAAAGGTGATTTTGGCATTTTGTTCTTAGTCATCGAACCATTTTCCCTCCAACAACAACAACAAAAAAAAAAAAAGAGAGAGAGAAGATAATTAAATGCCAAAATTATGATTCATAATTATCCAATAAATTAAAGTGTTAATTAGTGTTTTACATATTTCTGTACTTTTCAATTTTTAGTATGAAATTCATTTTTACTATTTACTTGTAAGTAAAAAAAAAAAAAAAAAAAAAAAAAAAAAAGTCTTATTATAAAAATAGTTCGTAGCCCTAGTAAATAATAAATATGATGGTGTAAAGTCTCCATGGTATAAAAATGGTATGAAAAGACGAGCCTACCCTTGGGAGATGGGCCCCGTGAAACAAATAATAAGACGAGAAAAGAGAGAGAGGGGGAAATATTTATTAGGGGTGAAGAAGTAAATAACAATGATAATAATTTTTATATTTATTAGTGGGGGGGTGAAATGCGCCGTATGAGATTACAGCCGTCCACGTGCTTGGGGGCTAAGTTCACGTGCGTGCATGTGAATTCCCGCCAAGGAGTTAATGATTATTATCAATTTTAATTACTTTCCCTTTCTTCCATCCCCATGTGATTAACATTAATTTGTGCTTTTTTTATATTTATTTTTTTACAAAAAAAAATAAAAGGAGAAATTACATGTTAATGGGAACAAATAAATAAATATTAAGTTTGTTTTTTTAAATGGTATTTTGTTAGTTGGACTAATGTTCTCTATCCTTATTCACTATCAAATTTTGATTTCGTTCAACTTTAAATCAGCTTAAGATGCTGCTTAATTTGTACTAAATTTAACCAAATATATGTTTTCAAAAGTCATTCAATTTTGTTTAGAAGACATAATTTGAAAAATACATAAATGAGAAAAAAAAAATTACGTGTAGAATCCAATCCTTGAATAGAATTTCACGGGATGAGGATGAGGATCGAAGGATAGAATCCTGCTCATGGTCATTTGTACGTACTACCTTGGATCTTTCTATGGTACCTGTACGACCTCTCTAGTACCAATGAGCTACCTCTAAGCTCCTATCATGAGTC
Source organism: Cucumis sativus (assembly GCF_000004075.3). Classification (NCBI taxonomy): domain Eukaryota; kingdom Viridiplantae; phylum Streptophyta; class Magnoliopsida; order Cucurbitales; family Cucurbitaceae; genus Cucumis; species Cucumis sativus. Next base: position 34,772,813 of record NC_026657.2, read on the forward strand.
TTGTTAGCTACCTCTAAGCTCTCTTGTATGTCACCTAAGCTACCTTTTGTTTCTTTATAAGATCTATAAGCTACATCAAGGCCCCGTCATGGGTCCAACCAATCTACTCATGCTCGTTTGCTAATACCATATTTGACTATTTGTTGGATGTTAGTCCCACCGACCTTAGTTAGCCCATTTCAAACCTTTAATTTATCTATGCCCTTCAACCTTTTATATGTCTCTCATACCCTAAGGGACCATTGTTTAGGACAAAGTTTTGTAGTTTAGGCATGTGAATAAGTTGTTCACATTCATCATTTATATCCATTAACTATACCCATTCAAAATGATGAGTTTCTTTCTTCTCCACTTTTTCTCTTTTAATACATTTTTTTTTTGTTTTCATTTCATTGGCTAGATTATTTTTTTACGATAACAATGTTTTATTTGGATTAATTTTTCTTTCAACCGTTGTTTAAAATTAAATCAATAAATAGTTTTTAAAAATGAATTCTACTTTGCCACCGTTAAAAAAAATGAATTAATTATATTATATTAGTTTTCTAGACTAAATTTTATAAACTTTTAGAAAATAGAGTTGACAATGGAATAAAAATACAAATCAAGAGAAGTGGGAAACACAAAGTTTTTCTCTTATACAAGTACATATAGATATTCTTAAACACATGACAATTAATGAGATCTTTTAAACAATTATTTCATAAATCACTAACTAGCAAATAGCTATCGTTTAAGAATGTATTTTTCTATTAGTGGGTCTTGTTCTTCTATTGTTGTTTGTATGGACCTTCGAATATGCTTTCACTTTTACTGATACCTATGAATTTACATATTAGACCAAATCTATAAACCTCTTAATTTGATCCGTCTAGCCATTGGTGGATAGATCAAATAGATACTCAATCGTTAATGAAGATATTCTAAAGTGTAATTTTTATATATCAACCTGAAACATTAATGAAATGTAAAAGATTTTCGAAATATATAATTTTAAAACAAATACATAAGCTTACAACAACTAAAATAAATAAATAAAAATTAAAAGTAGAGAAAGTAAATAAAATACTTACACTGAAACTACAAATTAGAAACATGCAATCAAACAAACATATTTTCTTTGTTGAATACTATCCCATTTGTTTGCAAACTTGTGATGTAGAGAAATGAGTTTTTATAGCAATTCAAAACTTAACTAATTAATGCTATTTAAGATTTTTCTAAAAGTTTGTTAATTATATATTAGTTAATTGACTTAGTTATTAGTTCTTTCCATTTAAAAGTTGGATAAACTTGGTTGAGTTACAAATTTACAATTAGCATAATTATCTAATAAGGTATTCATAAATCATCTAATTTTTTTTCAATTAGTATAATTTAAAACAGAACAAGATAAAAGAACCAAATGAATTATTGATTATTTTTATTTTGAAAGTTTGATGAACTTTTAAATTTCTTGAGCTACGAGCGGTTCACAAGCGCTCATAGTTAATACATTCATAAGGTATTTATAAAATCATGTCATTTATTATTCAATTACTATTAAAATAGGAAAGTAAAAAGACAAAATTGTTACCAATACAATAATAGAAAATAATACAATAGAAGGACAAAAATGTCATACAAATTTTCTCATCCTCCAAAGTTTTTATATATACTATAGATTATTAAAATTAATATAAATTTATTTCTTAATAATTCTACAATAATTATAAATTCATCAAATTTATCCAATCAAATTTCTCAATAATTTAATTAATATTATTATTCAATTATTATTTAATTCATTTTTCTCAAAATCTTGAATTAGCTTGACTGTTTGACCATTAATTTAGTAAAATTTTATAGAGTTTTCACAATTAATTTTACAAATGAAATAAAAAAAAATATTTTCACACATTCTTAATACCATTCCATTTTCATGTACGACCAAAAACCTTAAACATCTTTAATTCTCAACAATTTTATTTTTAGAATTATTATTTCTAAACATCAATGTTATTTTCATTTCAATTTTCTCTATCCAAACGATCCCTATTTATCGATCCATCACTATAAAATCTATCCACAGCAACTTGTATAAATTTGGTATCTAATATAATAATATGATAAAATTGAAAAGTAAAAAGAAGATCAAAAGTATAATATAAGTCCAACTTGCAAGATTCACATCCATTATTATTATTATTATTATTTTCGATTCTAATAAAAAAAAATGTAGTGAAAATTAAAGTTTAAATGTCAACTATAATAATATAGTAATTTAGAAAGTATATTTAGGTTAAAATAGACCTTTAGTCTATATATTACTTTTGATTTTATGATCATTAAAAATAGACCTTTAGTCTCTCTATATGTACTTTTGATTTTATCATCCACTTATGCTTTTAGGTTGTGACTATTTTTAATCATTAACCCCTTTTTCTTTTCTTTTCTTTTCTTTTCTTTTTTCTTTTTTGGTATATTAATATTTTGTTTAGCTCAAACATATGTCCTCTTTTAATTAAAGTCATGTCTTACCTTTTTATTAACATCAATATCTTTAAATAATTAGTCCAATGATGTATTAATAACCTTTTGTGTAGGTCAAAGTTTCCAATATTTTCACACTCATTTTAATTAATTATAATATAATTTTGTTAAATTTAAATGTTTGAATGGACCCATCCCATAAAATTATGAACAAATTATCAACTTCATACATTTATCTTACTCATTCTAATATTAGAAAATTAATACTAGTAATTTTGTTTTTAGTAGATAATATGTGGATTTTTAGTTAAATTAAAATTTTTAAAATATGTTTGATATTTTTTTAAAAAATATTAAGTTTGAATTTTGAAAACGTCTTATTTTTTTTTTTAGGTAAACTTAGTGTTTGTAAATTTATTCTTTTTCTTTTCAAATTAAAAATATGACACCACTTCTATGTTCAAATTTCTTTCTCTATTAGCTACTTTTCACCTATGGTTTAAAAGAAACGAAGTCAAATTTTGAGAACTAAAATAAGTGAATGTCAAAAATTGTTTTTGTTCGTAAAATTTAACTAAGAATTCATTCATTATACTTCGTAAAGATACAAACAAAATAAACTTAAGAACAAAAACAAAAAACCAAAAGATCACCAAACTAGACTTCCCAATCTTTTCTCTTAAATTCTCAATTAAAATTTTAAAAAAACACTTTCAATTTTTTTAAAATTATTATTTTCTAAACTTGCCCATGAGATAACGAAATAAAAAAAAATCAATAATAAGTAAAAGCAATGTCTTTAAACTTAATTTTTGTTTGTGGTTATTAAATAGAAATATTATCTTTAGTTGGGATAATAATTGTTGATGTGAGAAATGAAATTAGTTTTGCATATAGTTGAAACCAATAATGCTACATGTTCAATAATTAACAAGCAACAATAATGGTGGTAAAAATTTGATGCAAAATTAAAAGTTATTTGAATTATTTGTTTCCTTTTTTATACTATTTTAAGAATTATTGTTGCTGTTCTTTCATTATTATTGTTTTCTTTTTTGTTAAATCATAAATTTTTATTTATATGAATCTGCCAACAAAATTTGTAAAATGTCTAATGTGACAATATTTATTATTTTCTCTCCAGAATTTACAACTGCATTTAATGTTAGCTCAAATAAACATCTCCAAACTCCAATACAATTACTCATTTCATTTATATTGAGAGTATTAGAAATATAGACATTTGGTCACGAGTATATGTTAGTTAAATTGTGTTTAATTTGAATTTTTTATATTTTTATCAGTCTATATTTTTTAGTAATTAGTAATATATGTTTTAAAACAATGATAAATTTGTAATCAGTGATAAACCTCCAAAATAAAATAGTTATATTTTTTGTCATCATAATATCTCGAGCTAATGTCCACGAAAATAATAAATAAAGAATACATTTATGGTCTTATTTTGACTTTTGGTTTTATCTTGTTAGATCAAAATTCAATCAAAATACTAATAATAATATCTGTTGTCAAAATGAACATAGCTCAATTTTGTGAGTAAAAATAAACACCAAAACTTACCATTTTTATTCTCAAACGAAAGTTATTACGAGGAATGGTCATGCAAAATAAATTTATTTTCCAAAATATAAAGAAAAAACACACCATTTGCCATAAAAATATGAACTATAAGTATATTTTTTAAAAGTTATAGAATATTAGCAATGACAAAATAAATATATTAATGTTTTAAATGAATGTTTAATCTTATAGTACTATTGATCCATAGATTGAAACTTTTCACGGTATTTATCAATATCACTGATAAAGTTTATTTACGATAATTAATTATCTTTTTAAACATATAATTAAAAAAAAGGTTAGATCCAACCATATTTCTTTACTTAAGAGAAAAAAAAAAAGAAGAAAAAGAAAAAACAAACCCTTTCTAAAATAAGAATTAAATATAACAAAACAAAGGTCCTTGAAAAAGAGAAAAAAATGATGAGTCCTTATATTTTTCAATACACACATGGCTGTGTTCTTTTAAAACTAATAAGTTATGTGTACTTTTCCAATGGTTTGGTCACCAATTTAAGCAATTAATTAATAATCATCAACACATATAATTAAATTGACTATAAAGGCTATATAATTTAATGGGTCCATTAACCCTCTTTTATATACTGTACCTCATACCCTTTTACGTCAACTCGTCACTTCCAATTCTTGAGGTGAATATTAACATTTTTGTCAATCATATCAAATTTTATTATTATGTTAATTTTTACCGTTCAAACGTCAATTATCACAATTGTGTAAAGAAATAAACCATTTGACTATCAAAAGTAGGGGTGTTCACGGTTCGGTTCGATACGGTTTCAAGCTAAAACTGTACCAAACCTCAAAATATAAAAAAAAAGTCTCATACAAAACCGAATTGAACTGCACATTTGTGTCAAACCAAATCAAAACCGAATCGCTATTTAAAACTCATAGAATCTCAAGCCATCAAAGTGTTTTCCTTTTTTGTTTTAAACTCTAAAAAATCTTGGACCACCAAAGCGTTAGTTCTATAAAAAATCCCTTTCTATTTTAGATCTCGAGTCAACATATTTAACTGAGTTTTAGAAACAAAACTTTTACGACAATTCCTTTAATTTATTTTTTTTTAAATAAAGGAGTTTGGTTTGGTTTTAGAATCAATTTAAAATATTAAATCGAACCAAACCACATAAAAAATGGTTTCTACACAACACAAACCGTACTAAACTACATAGAATCGATATCAGTTTGATTTCAATTCGATTCAGTTCAATTTTCAAATATTTTATGAACATCCCCGATGAAAAGATAAGGTAGTCTTATTTTTCTAATTATCAAGAGTTACTTGTCCATTCCAATGTAAAGTATATATATTCATTTACTTAAATTTTGATGGAGAGATACATCAACATAGTTAATTACTTCAAAAAATAATTTTTTAATCTTAATATTACACAACATAACGGTTTTCTAAAAAATAAAAATAAAAAATAAACTATTTATCATAAAAAAAAAAGAAAAAAAAAACTACTCGGTTTAAAAGGAAAAACTATAAATATTTTGACTATTTTGTTATTTTTGATCATTTTCCTACTTCACATGTAAATTTAATTTTAGTATAATTATATCCTTAAATTATGATGTAAAATATAATTTAATTAGACTTTACTTTATATATAAATTTCAAAATCATTCTTAAGAGAAAGTTTACACTTTTCCTTTGATGTTAGGATTCAAATAATTAAGATCGAATTTTCTTTATTTACCTCTTCAATAACTTATAGTTTGATCTACTTAAATCATTTAGACTTATTTGATCCCAAGTTCACTCAATCTTGTATTTATATTTTCTTTAATTTTTTTGGTTGATTTTTGGCTTATTTAGGTTAAATTTGACCTACAACGACACTAAGATTAAATTACAAGTTAATTTGATCTTAGAGAGTCGGAAAAAATTAAAATCGAGTTCTTATAGTTTTTAAAGTTATAATATAGTTTATGTAATTTGACTAAATCTATCCATAGTCATTTTTTTGTTTGTTTAAATTTTTTTTTTGTTTGTTTAAATTTGCATTAATAAAAACTAAAATCTAACCATAATTTTATCAAACATATAAGCTCTTCCAACCTCCCATAGGTTAATTTAAAAAAGTTGACGTGTTTTGCAATTCAAGTTAAATAGATTTTTCAAGAAAAAAAATCAAACTTACCAACACTATATTTATAATGTTGTTTTCGAATATAGTAAGATAAACAAAATTATTTACAAATATAACTTCTTTTATTTTCTATCATCAATAGACTACAATAAACGAATACTTACGGCAATAGATTATATAATAACTTATAACGATAGACCGACTACAATTTTTTTTATAAGTTTTGTCATTTATAACTATTTTCATATTAATATATATATTATTTACTAATTAAATTTTTTATAATTATCATATATAATTTTTAAAGTTACATTTTCTGAAACACAAAATTATTGAAATTATTTACAAAAAAAAAATAGCAAAATTCATATGCCTCTCTCTCCGACCAATTTAAATATTTTGTAAAATTTTGTTAGCTTTTTTTTTGCAATTTTCCATTTTAAAACTTATTTATCAAAATACATTAATTAGAACAAAAACATTTCCAACCTACCTTTTTTTTTAATTCAAAACCAAAACTTCCATAATTAGAAGTTCAATATTAAAAAAGAACAACGAAAAACTATTAAAATTATTTATTTAATATATAAAATTTTAGATTCTATTAATAATAAATCACGATATCTATAACTATATAAAAAAAAAGTCACGATATGGATACTATCTATTGATTATATTTTATATAATATATTTTGATTCATATTTTTCTATTTTTTATTATATTGAAAATGAAAAGTAAAATATAATTTAAAGAAAATGGTTAGATCAGATTTCATTATTAGGGCCGCAAGTGCGTTGTTTATTTATTTTCATTTAATGAGTTGACAAAGTTAGAAGTTACCTTTGCTTTGAATTATATAATATACACACATATATAGTTTGAGATTTATTAAATACTTTGTTATCGATGAGAGCTTATTATTATTGGGCACCATTATTAACTATAGAGAATTGTACATCACATAAAATATAAAATAAATATAAAGTTTCAAATCATTAATAATTTTGAAAAGAATAAAAAGAAAAAAGATAGATAAATAGATTAAAGTGAGGTGGCCTATTTTTGCCAATTTGAAAATGATTGTTTTGCCTATTATTAAATAATTTAAGAGAGAAATACACATAATGCATACATCTTCTTGCACTCTCTTGATAACAAAAATTAAATCAAAATCTAGACGTTCTTGAAGAATCCACTTTAATCCCTACCTTTTAAAAATAAAAAATTATTACGTTAGTCGCTATATAGTCATTCGTTTATGGATTGTTTGACGTTGGTAGACGATGTGGTTGAGACTTTGAATGTATGTATTAAAACTAAAATATGCTTGACCAGTAGTATTAAGCCTAGCTCAGTAGTTTAAGACGTTTGAAATAATACTCTTTGTTATTTTATTTTATATTTTTTGAAATTTTAGCATGACATAAACAATAATTTAATGAGTTTTTCTTTACTTTGATGGTATCTAAAGTTGTTTAGTATGATTATATTGATTTAAACACTGAAGAAAAAAATGTTAGTTTAAGAATTCAATCGTGTAGTGTTTGCCAACTTAGTAAAATACATATTAAAAAGATTAAGAATAAGAAAATATGAATTGTTTTTTAAAACATAAAACTATAAATAAAATAATTATCAAATGAGACCTAAAATACTTTCGTGATCGATCATTCATCTGAAGCTTGATTTTTTCACGATGTTTCAACATTTCAATTAATTATTTTAATGGATTATATAATTTTTTTAAAACTAGAATTAATAAAAATATTTATAAATTATCACAAAATACGATAAATATATTGCCAATATTTGTAAATATTTTCATAAATTTTGTTATTTAATATAAGTTTTTATATAATTAATTATTAATAAAATACTAAATAGAACTTAAACATAAAATTTGTAAATTAAACAAAAACACGCCAGTAGAAGTAATATTTATAAACTTAATTTTCAAACACAAAACCAAAAGTAAGTTCGAGTATAGTTAGTTTGAAAATACATCTTCGATCGATAAGTTAATGATTGAAACTCTCTAATCGATAAAAACGTAATTTTTCTTTCTTCTAAGAATTAAATTGATTTAAAAAATATTTAATGTGTTTTGTTGGTTGGAAGTACTATACCCTACCGATTAGTAGATAATGAAGGTTTTAAATATTGATATCGATTAACTATCTCGAGGTCGATATCATGCAATTAACAATAAAAATGTGAATGTCTCACTTTTTTTTTTTCTAAGAAATTTGTATATATTGAAAACTTAAAACAAAAATATGTAAATGAGTAAATAAAAGTGTCACATCTCAAAACAAATTTAAATATCTTATTATTATGAAATTTCTCTATAACATTCCCTTCACATTGACGTGGAATTTATTTAGAAAACGTTGACAAAAATTTGAAAGTATATTACTTTTTATTTGATAAATAAATGAAAAAAAACAAAAATTGACAATGAAAAAAAGAAGAGATTACTTTTAACTATAAAGAAGAAAACAAACATAAAAAGTCTTGACCAATTTTCTTTTTTCTTTTCTATAATACTACACAGAAAATCTAATATTTTACAACTCATCTCGTTAAAAACAGGTGTAACTTTTAAAGATGATTAAATTAAGAATTTATTTCAAATATAATAAAATTAACAAAAATAAATATCATATAAATAATACTTTAATGCAACGTGGGATAATTTAGTATATTGTACGCGACAAACTTATTGAAAGTATTTACAAAATATGAGAATATTTCATATTCTATCGTAATTGACACTCGTGCACTCCTATAAAAGTTTGTCAAGAAAATTTTTAGATTTATGTAATATTTATAGTAGAGTTTGAAATTTTGAATTTGAAAATTTACTCTATATATATATATATATTTGTTTATTTTGCAATATTCGAAAAAGTTGAAAATAATCGGATATTTGTTGGGTTTAAAAGAGGTGGCTGTAACAAAAGAAAGTTGGAGTGCCCATAACAATTTCATGGGTCCAATCACTTAAAAAAAAGATGAAGAGAAATAAATAAAAAAGAAAATAATTTATTAATAAAGAAAAACAAGAGCTTAAGAACAAGAGGAAGAAATTTTCATGGAGGGAACATTTTCAGAGAGATAAAGACTGCCATTTGTAACTTCGCTTCTCAACTTTGCTTCATTTTTCTTTTCTTTCCTTTCCTATTTCCCTCTCTTCTTCTTCTTCTTCTTCTTCTTCTTCAATCTACGGGAAGAGAAAGAAAAAATAAAAGTTGCAGAAAATTTTGTTTGCAATTATTATATTCTTCCTCTAACCTCAACTCTTTCTTTCTTGTGTTGGATCGGATCTGAAAGTGTACTTCACAGACTCGGAAGTTAAACAACAAGAAACTCACAAAGTTGCTTCACTTTTCTTTCTGTGCTTGCATTTTTGGTGGGTCTCTATCGCTTTTTTTTTTTTAGTTCTTGTACTCTTGAAAGATTTGCTTGCCGCTGCATTGTGTAGTTGTTGAGGTTCGTGGATATATTGTTGGGTATTTTTTAGTTTTTGATTTTCATTAAAGATTTGGGGGTTATGGGTTGAGTGTTTTTTTTTTTTTTTTAGTTTCACTTTCAAAGAATCAAAATCACTAGTTGAAGCTACTGGGGTTCTCGTCTTGTAAATCTCTTGGAAATTTAGCTTGTTTTTGTTGTTTTTTTTAAAAGAGTGTTTTTGGGGAAATTAGATGAGGTGTTGATGCGTCTGAGGAAGAACTTTGAAATTATTAGACGGGGGATTAAAGAATATGTTGCCGTTGTGTGATTACAAAGATATTTATAATTTACTTTATATGATTTTCCTTTTTTTTTTTCTTTTGAATTTGTAGGTTTTGATATTGCTTTGATTGTGAATCAAGGTTCACTGCTTGAGTTTCGGGTCAGCTATCAACAGGTATTTTTGATTTTATTCACAATCTTGGGGATTTTCTTTGATTGCTTCGGTTGCTGGATATGGTATCTTCAATCTCTCTCATAGTTCATCTAAATCAATTTGAACTTTTAACTTCCAGGACAGATAGATATTCATTTGGCGTTTTTCAACAAAGGCATTAATAAGTGGAAGATTTTGTAATTAATGGCTTTGGAAATTACTATAATGGTTATTATCAATTGTTGCATCCCATTCAGAACACCCTAAGATCTGGCCTGAAAGTTTGCTTGAGCCGGAGCTGCTGATGGAACCACTTGTTGATGGTATGAGTTCTTTACTGAAGACTCAGAACCCGGCATCTACATCAAGGAATCTCGTTTCATCTCGCCAGCCATCTCCTAAACAATCTAGGAATGAAGCAACTTCGTCAACGTCCTATGCTATGTCTCAAAATTGTGCCAAGAAACCTCTTCGCCATCCAAATGGGTCTTCTGTAAGTAATAAAAAACATCCTACCAATTTGAACGTGCAGAATGAAGGTTTAACTGATGTGACAAAACACACACATGTTTCCAATAAGGGGAAATCCGAGCTCGTAAACCTGACAGATAGTTCAAATAAATCAACTGAAAGTTCTTTTCAGAAGAAGGTTTCTTCGGAGGGAGGTGGAGCAGAACCTCTTGTGAAGCATATTATTGATGATTCTAAGGATTGTTGCTCAAGTGGCTCAGATGAATCTGGAAATCAAGTATTGAACGCATCGAAAGGAGCTTCCACACAAATAATTGATCAACGAAAATCTCAACCAGCTGAAATATCTTGTCCAAGTCCTCAGAACAGCTTATATTCCACGACTTTATATGCAGAGGCCAAGCAAAGTTTCTCAAACACAGAAGTCAGTGAATGTGCAAGTAGCATTGAAAAGTCTAGTGAAAGCGTCGATATCACAAATTCTCTTGATCTTGACAAGAGTAGGAAAACAAGTGTTTACCGAGGGAGCACTGGCAGTGATATCAGTGATGAAAGCAACTCAAGTAGTTTAAGCAATGCCATGTATAAGCCTCATAAGGCAAACGATACAAGATGGGAAGCAATGCAAGTTGTGAGATCTCATGATGGGATGTTAGGACTTAACCATTTCCGATTGCTACGAAGACTGGGATGTGGCGATATTGGCAGTGTCTATCTTTCAGAGTTAACTGGTACCAAAACTTACTTTGCCATGAAGGTTATGGATAAGGCTGCTTTGGCAAGTAGGAAGAAGCTTCTGAGGGCTCAGACCGAACGCGAGATATTGCAATCTCTGGATCATCCTTTCCTGCCAACTTTGTACACACACTTTGAGACAGAAAAGTTCTCTTGTTTGGTAATGGAGTTTTGCCCTGGGGGCGACTTGCATGCTCTTAGGCAGAGACAGCCCGGCAAGTTTTTTCCAGAACATGCTGCAAGGTCTGGAATTGTTTTCTCATCCTTTAGCTCTATATTGCTTTCACTCTAATAACCAAACAGGACGTTTGATATCTCTATTAGGCTGTTCATATATGAATAAATCAAATATGAACAGCCCAATACGACCAGGTGGAAATATTTCTCCTCAACCTTTCCGCAGATTATCATAGAACTTCAACATGAAATCTTGATAGGCCCAGGAAGCACATATCTTTCTAATATAACTTTGACCTTCGATAACTTCTATTGCTTCTGCTCTCATTGCGCTCTTTGCTCAAATGCCCGGTGGAATAGATGTAAAGTTTTATGGTTATTTCTCTGTATGCTTTTAAGCCAAGCACCCCTCATTCATGTTACAACATTCCTGAAGTTTTCAACTTTTACCTTTCTGTTTGCTTATGAAGTTATTCTCTTATAGCTAGCAATGTACACATTATCGTTAGACTTCTGTAGACATCCGTTTTAATTGAACGGCAAAGGGACTGTTACTTATGGTCATCTTGATTTTCACGTGATATGTTTTATACTTTTTCAGATTCTATGTGGCTGAAGTTCTCCTTGCTTTGGAGTATTTGCACATGCTTGGGATAATCTACAGGGACCTAAAACCTGAAAATGTGTTAGTGAGAGACGATGGGCACATAATGCTCTCTGATTTTGACCTGTCTCTTAGATGCGCAGTCTCCCCGACACTTGTTAAATCATCGAACTCAGGTTTAGAAGCTAAAAGCTCAGGGTACTGTGTTCAGCCTGCTTGCATTGAACCTACTTGCATAATGCAGCCAGATTGTATCCAGCCTGCATGTTTTACACCTCGCTTCCTAAGCAGACACAGGAAAGAAAAGAAGTCCAAACCAAAGAGTGAAGTATATCATCAAGTGAGCCCTCTACCGGAGCTCATTGCCGAGCCCACAAGTGCAAGATCAATGTCATTCGTTGGTACACACGAGTACCTAGCACCTGAAATCATAAAAGGTGAAGGCCATGGAAGTGCCGTGGATTGGTGGACTTTCGGGATCTTTCTTTACGAACTTTTGTTCGGTAGAACCCCATTCAAGGGGGCTGGGAACCGTGCTACTTTGTTTAATGTGGTTGGTCAGCCATTGAGATTTCCTGAGTCTCCTTCTGTGAGCTTTGCAGCAAGAGACTTAATCCGAGGTTTGCTTGTAAAAGAACCACAGCATCGTCTCGCATATAGGCGTGGTGCTACCGAGATCAAGCAACATCCATTCTTCCAAAGCGTGAATTGGGCACTTATCCGCTGTGCCAATCCTCCTGAAGTGCCAAGAGTAGATGTCATTGATTTCTCTTCAAGAATGGAGACACCACACACACCGGCAGGCGAAAAGATGCCGGGAGTCGATGTGAAGCCTTCAGGTAATTATTTAGAGATCGACTTCTTTTGAATCTTATTGTCAGTTTGTCTTTCAACCAATCTCCCTTCTCATCTCCTCATTTGTATTGTGCTGAAATTCAATGCCTTCCTTGTTTTTTCCATTGCAATGGGGGTTGCTGAAGTCCTGTTGTGGTTTCATTTTTTTTCTTCTTCTTTTTTAACTATCACTCTGTAACTCTACTGTGATGTCTGGTGATGCATAATAAAACCTGTCTGAGAAAATATGAAGAAGATGCATCAAATCAAATCAAAACTGGGGAATGGAATTGTTGGATTTCCTCTTATACTGACATAATTCTTTCATTATTTTAACTTCTCCTCTTTGATTTATCTTTAGAACAGTCTGTTTAGACAAGGATTCTGTTGCTTTTCTTGTTGACAGCAAGGAGACAGTCTGTTGGTGAACAAAGTTCCATTTCTTTTGATATAGGGAGAAAATAATAATAATAATAAGATTCAATTTCATAACAATTTTGTTTTCAACTTTTTATGCCTGCAAAAAAGTTCAACTTCCAACTAATTTAATAAACTTCAAAAAGTTGTTTTTTCATTATAGTTTATACACACACACACACACGTTAAAGGTTATTATCTGCCTTCTGATATGATGTCCATTTACCTTCTCTTTCAATCATGCTCTCAACTGTAGAGTAGTATTTAAACTTCGTGTGTATTTTAAAAGATCAGATTAAATGTTTGATTCTTTTCTACTCACATTTACTGTATTTGTTGTCTACACAAACTTTTGGCACAAAATCATATGCTTTGATGATATCAATTTTGGATACAACAATATCCAACATCAGTATAGTTCCAATTTTATTTAAATTTGATCCAATCCAAACGGATACTTCCATTTGATTCAAATTTTATTTGGAGATACATGCAAGAGACTAAATCTAAATAGAAACTAAAGTCAAATATCAAATATCTTTAAAATCTATGGTTTATTTAATTATAATATTCATATTATTAAAAAGATATTTTAGGCCTTTTTTTTCTTGGTAATCTCTATAGACAATTATGTGAACTAATAAATGATGATAATAATAATTATAAAAAAGCAATGGAAATGTCACAATTTTAGCTGTCGGTTGTTGGGGGCTCCCTCTTTCTAATGTATACTTTTTTGCATCATTTGAGTTTTTATTCTAATTTTTAGGGAAATAAAATGTAATTTATATATTACTATATTTATTCATCCATATATTTAATATAAATAACTTTCAAATGAGTTAATTAATAATAGAGTGCTTTCAATTTCATTACAATAATAGACCTTATAGAATAAATGGTTTCATTTTATTTATTTGATCATTTTGGGAGAAAGCAATTTGGAGTAGAAATATATTTTTTTTCTTTTTTCTTTTAGGTTGTGCAAAGCACTAAATTAGATCGATGAAAATTTTTTAAAATGTTTATTAAGCCTATAAAGTATATAATATGTTTCAGGCTAAATTATTAAGAAAACAAACATGGAAACATTGTCACCTTTTAAAAAAGTATATATACTCTTTCTATTGTTAAGAGTATAAATATATCAGAATTTGGAACTATACAAGAAGGGAATAAATGAACCGAGTCTAGTGAATAATTACAAAAAGACTTCAAAACTAAAGATCGAAAAAAACTTTTTCTATAATTTAATCAACTTGATCCAAAAGACTCCACGTGATAGCACAAGTTTCATTCTACCACAAAATAGCCTTTATCACCTTGAGAACCGACAATACTAAAGTCTTTGGTCTAACCACCTAAGCAAAGTCACCTCCAAGAGCTACGATCGAGGTCTGATACTTTCCTTCTTGCAAAGAATATAATAATTGAGTTCGACAAAATTTCAGATAATTGTTAATTGTGGTTTTAACATCCTCAAAGCTGAGCACAAATCTAGTTAGATTTTAAGTTGAATTTGCCTTCACCCAACAACTTAAGCTTTTGGCTTTTGGATTGAATCGGTGACAATCTCGTGAAAAACGAATGGATTATATAGTTTGGTTTACCACTCAATTTCAAGACACCCTCCTATAAGAGAATGTTTGCTATACAACTTCCACACTGCCTTGTAAATAAGATCTTGAGTTAGAGCTATGACTTTCATCTTTCATATTAACATTCAAATTTCTTAGCAGCCTATAAATCTGGTCAGATTCTGAGTGTAATCTATCATTAGCTACAAAACTATGGACCTCATTCCCTGCTTCAATTACACTTTCCCCAAGCATCTTCTTCAAACGCTTCTCCTTGACCATATCCCTAAGTTTTCCCACATTGTCCCAATTCTTCTCCACAGCATAAATTTTAGATAGCAGTATATGATACCCTGCATTATTAGGATCTAACTTGAAGAGATTCTTTGCTGCAATTTCTCCCAATTCAGATTTGTGATGAACACAAGCAGCGCCTAAAAGGGCACCCCAGACATGGGGCCCTGCTGGAATTGGCATTTTCTCAACAAAGTTTAGAGCCCTGTCGAGTTCTCCGGTTCGACCAAGAAGATCGACAATGATGCTGTAATGCTCCATCATGGGTTTTATTCTGTATTTATGCAACATCATGTTGAATATCTTGATCCCTTCTTCAATCAAACCAGCATGGCTACAAGCAGATAGCAATGAGAGAAATGTTACTTCATTAGGCATAACTTCTGATGTCTCTATCATTTTGTTGAACAGTTTCAAAGCTTCTCTTCCTTGTCCCTGGATTCCATAACCTGCAATGATTGCACTCCAAGTAACAATGTCTTTTACTTTCAGCCCTTCAAATACTTTCATGGCATTAACTATGTTACCACATTTTGAATACAGTTCTATGAGTGAAGCTCCAACAAAAATGTTATTAGTAAAGCCAGTTTTGATAACATAGTCATGGAGGCAAAGTGCTTGTTGGAGAATGCCCAAATCTGAACAAGAAACAAGAATTTTCACCATGGCAACAGCATCGGGTTTTATGTTGTTCAACCGCATGGTATTGAAGGTTCCCATTGATTTGAAAGACATTCCATTTGTGGAATAACCACTTAGCAAGGCAGCCCAAGAAACCACATCTTTTTTAGGCATTTTTTCAAAGACATCAAGGGCTTCTTCAGGTGAAAAGCACTTCATGTACATATCAATTAGTGCCGTGGAAACTGAAATGTCCAACTCCAAACCTTTCCTAGCAACAAGTTCATGGATCCTTTTTCCCTCTTCCAAGTTACATGCAACTGCACATGCTTGTAACGCAGCAACCACTGTAACTGAATTGAATTTGATTTTCCTATCAATCATTTCATTGAAAAGATTTAGTGCTTCAGCTGCTAAACCATTGTGAGAATAACAAGCAATTAACGAGCTCCATGAAATTACATCTTTTGTCGGCATTTTCTCAAACAATTTGGCTGCAGCATTTACCGATCCCGTCTTCGCATATAGATTCAACAACGAGTTAGCCAAAGATAAATCATAATCTAGATTTCGTCTAATCATAAAGCCATGTATGCTACTCCCAAGCTTAGAGTCTGATAGTTGAGTGCACGCCGACGCTAAGCTGACAAGCGTGATAGGATCAGGATTTAAATGCTCGATAATCACCATTTGAGAGAAAAAATCAACTGCCTTCTCAGCATTTCCATTCTGCTCATACCCAGTTATCATCGAAGTCCACATAACCACATCTGGTTGAGAAAATCCCAAGAAAACCTGAAATGCCTCGTCCATTTTTCCACATTTCGAGTACAGTTCAATCAAGGAAGCCCCAACAAACATGTCAACATCAGTTTTCTCAATTTTCTCGACAAACCCATGAACCATCTTTCCAAATTCAAGAGCTTGCAACCCTGCACAGGCCTTCAAAACTATAGGAATGGTGTAATTGTCGGGTTTCCCTTTTGTAATTCCATAAGATACCATATCATGAAAGAGATGTAAAGTTTGTTTCCATTGATTTTCTTTGCAGTAGCTTCTAAGAAGAGCATTCCAGAGGTGTACTGTTTTGGTTGGCGTTTCATCAAACACCTTGTGTGCTTGCTCAAGAGAAGTGTATTTTGAATGCAGGGCACTAAGTTTGGTGGCAAAGAAACTATCATGAGTAAGGCCAAGTTTGAGCGTAAGACATTGCAATTGAGCTAGAATTTTGCTACTGTTACATTTTTCAAACAACCTCACTAGTTGATCCCTGCTAGAGCTTTTCATGTATGTGATTGAGAAACTGCAGAACAAGAGAAAGACGATCACCTATCGCAGCTCACTACTCAACCATTTCGACTCTATTACTCTATTCACAAACTTAACATTTTCACTATAATTTTTTTAGAATGTTATTTTATTCTTATTTTTTCATTTTCACCCGCAAAGGCGCGCATTTATTTGCCCGTACTCTCAACGGCCTTCGGCGTCAGGCGACACGGCGGCGCCTCCCAAAAGACGAAGCTATGCGTTTATGGCGTCCACATCGTTCCCTCTCATTTGCCGGAAAAACTCCACGTGAGTCTCTCTTGTTTTTCCGTTCGACCAATCTCTCCTCTTCCCACCGAATCCAGTCGCCAATTTTGCTCCACTTCTCGGAATCTCGCCGTTTCTCTACATTTTCAATTGCCGATGACGAGAAGCATGGTTTCAGTCGGCCGGAGATGTATCGGAGCAACCTTGCTGGAACGGTTTCTGCTTACGAGCGCCATGTGTTCCTGTGTTATCGAAGTCCTGAGGTCTGGCCGACCCGCGTTGAAGACTCGGACGCCGATCTGCTGCCGAAGCTTCTATCTTCTGCCATCAAAGCTCATAAAAATGAGATCTCTTTTAGGGTTAGTAATGCACTTTTGATAATTGAATTTGAAACGGTAGCGTATTTGATTCATGAGAAGGCTTTGTTGTTTATAGTTTACAGAATTTGAGTGCTCTCCCATCACTTTTATATATTTCTCATCGTTTTGGCTTGCTTGCTAGACAAAACTGACGATATGCGAAGCCGGGGAGGGAACGGAGTGTTCGGATGGAGATGTATTGATTTTTCCGGAAATGGTCAAATACAGGTGAGGTAATTGATTTAGTTCTCATAATCATCATCGATTGGCTTATTTTGACATAAACTGAATGATAGTGTGCGTTAACAATTTGTTGTTACGGTAGAAACTAAAATCTGATTTGTTCCAAAAGGTAATTGAATTGTAATCGCGGTAGATTATAATACATTAATCCCAATTAAACGGCCGATCTTTAGGACCTTTGAAGATCATTAATGTTATTCCCTTGTTTACCTGTTTTTGTAGACAAATTATGATCATGAGTTCTTTTGTTCAGTCCAATATATTATCACTTTCATTCCTTAGGAGTTAATTTGATTGTGTCTCTATTTCTGCCGTGATTTTTTTCCGTTACAAGATGAGCAATGACCCCGTCTCCCCCCCATCACACCTACCCAATATACAGGGGCTTGAAAGATAAAGATGTGGAGATGTTTGTTGAGGATGTGCTTTTGAATGGTAAACTGTGGGACTCTGGAGTATACGATGTTTTGGCTGGCTCTTACATTTTTGTATGTGCACATGGTAGTCGAGATAAGAGATGCGGTGTCTGTGGACCAGTTCTTGTTTCGAAACTTAAAGAGGAGATCGAACTTAGAGGGCTGAAGGATCAAACTTATGTCTATCCATGTTCACACATTGGTGGACACAAGTATGCTGGAAACTTGATTATATATAGCCCAGATTCAGATGGGAGAATCATGGGGCATTGGTAAGAAAAGTCTTAAATAGAGAAAATACTTCACCCCAGGTGAGAGAGATTTTCAATTGGTTTGATAGTTAATTACACATATTAAATTTAGGTATGGCTATGTTACTCCTGATGATGTGCCTGAATTGCTGGACAAGCATATTGGAAAGGGAGAGATAGTAGAAAGGCTTTGGAGGTTAGTGTTTTTCCGGTTTGCCACATTCTTTCTGATAGTTCATCTTGAGTCCTATTGAGACACATAACTATTGTCCATTAGTAGCCGCTGCTAGTAGCTTATCAGTTTGACCATGCAGTTTATAAGCAGCATCCTTCTTGTTTTTGTTTAATTTCATGTAAGTGTTTATTTTGTTGCTAAGATCTGGATAAAGTACAAATCATTTTCACTTGTTTGTGTTTGATTTCATTCAAGTGTTTATTTGAGAGTAAGATATGGATTCAGTATAACAAATCGTTTTCAAGGACAAGTGATAGATTACTACTAGATTTATTTATTGGGTAATTACAATTGATAGCAATTTTAGGGATAATAATCAAGTGTATTGTAACATTTTAAAAAGAAATATGGTATCAGAGCAGGTGGTCCATAGAGGTCCTGTGTTCAAGCCCCTGCATTATCGCTCCAATTAAAATTGATTTCTACTTGTTAGGACTTTTAAATATTTCAAGCCCACAAGTGAGAGAGAGTATTAGTGATATATAATTAAAGTTGCCTTCAACGACAAACTTAAGGTTTTGGGTGAATTGGTGGTTTAATAAATAGAATGATAATATGTAATTATAATAAAAAGGAAACTATCATGAGCTCCAACATATATGGGATTAGATGGGATAGTCTATGCTTCATAGTGGATATATAGAGTTTTCAAATCTAGATAACATAAAGGAATCAAAATTCTCAATTTCCTATAGAAAATCTAATCACGTAACTAGAGATCAGAGAATTACAAGCTAAACATAGAATGATCAATATAATATATAGTTTTAGAATAAAAAACACACTATCATGAGCTCCAACGTGTATGGGATTAGTAGGGATAATTTATGCTTCAGGGTGGATCTATAGTGTGTATCCGAATCTAGATAACATAAGAGGAAGAGAAATTCTCAGTTTCTTACAAAAAAATTGGGTCTCTAATTAAGACCTGTGAATTACAAGCGTTAAACATAGAATGATCAATATATTATATGATTAGAATAGAAAAAACTTTTATGAGCTCCAACATGTACAGAACTAGAAGGGATAGTCTATGCTTCAGGGTGGATGTATAGAGTTTTCAAGTCCAGATAACATAAAGGAACCAAAATTATTTGGTTACATGACAGTCGAGCTTGGAACCTTTCTTTTCTTGTTATCCTATAAGTTGAAAACTGTGTGATTTGGGATTGACAATTGCAGGGGTCGAATGGAGAGGACCTGTGATGAGGAAGGTAAAAAAGAAGACGAAGATAAACTTCCTAGCACTGAAATTTATAAGGAAACTACAAACAAGCCTTAAGAGGATGGCAGACAAGGTAACATTAGAGAAGTGGCAGGGCACATTCTCCTGCTGGATCAGAACTTCAGAACAACTTGATATTCTTATTTCTTGCTGCTCTTGTATTTGTAATGTTTGAGCTCTGGCGACAGAGGTCCACTAAAAGTATATTCTTAGATTATGTTTATATTTCCAATTCATGCACTAATATTCTCTAGGAACAGATAGTGGCATTTGGGAATTGAGAAAACAGTGGTAGCTTAGGGAAATGATATTCATATTGTCCTTTTACCAGGTATTTATGGATTGTGAAAACGTAGCAAATAAATGGAATTATTTTTTCTGCTCCACTGCTGATTGTTAGTTGTGGTTTTGACATTCTCAAAGCTAAGCACACATCTTGTGTTAAAGTAATGGATTATATTTTGGTAAATGGTCTAATCATATCACCGGCTAAAGGTGTTGACCACTGCATAGTTTCCTTAACTTGCATGACACCTTCAGTAGAATGTTTACTATATGATTTCCTCAATGCCCTGCAAAAAAGATTTTGAATTTGAGCTATAATCTTCATCTCTTATAGTAACATTCAAATTTCTCAGCAAAATATTAATGTTGTCAGATTCTTAGTGTAATCTGTCATTAATTACGAAACTATGAACCTCGGTTCCTGCTTCATTCACACTTTCCATAAACAGCTTCTTCAAACTCTTTTTCCTTTATCATATTTCTAAGTTCTGCCAGATTGGTCAATTTTCATTACAGCATAAATGTTAGATTTGGATAGCAGTATACTGAACTCAACATGATTTGGATCTGACTTGGAGAGATTTTTGCTGCAAGCTCTCCCTCCTCAGATCTGTGATGACGACAAGCGACACCTAACAGAGTACTGCTGGATTGCCGTTTTCTGAAACGAAGTTTACTGCCCTGTCGAGTTCTTCTGTTCAACCAAGAAGTTCGACAATGATGTTGTTATACTCTGTGTTGGGATCTATACTGTATTCATGCAACATCATATTGAATATCTTTATCCACTCTTCAATAAACCGCCATGGCTACAAGCAGATAACAATGAGAGAAATGTTTCTTGGTTGGGCATAACTTCTGACATCTCTATCATTTTGTCAAACGGTTTCAACTCTTTTCTTCCTTGTCCCTGGACTCTACAACCTGCCATTCTCGCGAAGGTAACTATTTCTTTTACTTTCATTTCTCTAAATACTTTCATAGGATTAACTATGCTGCCACATTTCAACCACAGCTATATTAGCGAAGCTCGTACAAATTCGTTATCTGCAAAGCCAGTATTGACTACATAGCATGTCATGGAGATAAAGTGCTTCTTGGAGAATACTCAAAGCTCACCAAGAAGCAAGAATTTTTATTTTTCACCATGGGAACAACACCAGGATTTATCGTGTTCAACAACAAAGCAGCCCAAGTAACCAGGGCTTTTTTTAAGCACGTCGAGGCGTTCTTCAGGTGAAGCATTTTATGTCATATTAATCAGAGCTGTAGAAATTGAAATATCCAACTCCAAACCTTTGCTGGTAACAAGTTCATGGATCCTCTTTCTTTCTAAGTTACATGAAATGCACGCGCCTGTAATGCACCAATCACTGTGATCAGATTGAATTTGTTTTTCCTATTGATAGTTTCATTGAAAAGATTTAGTGCTGTCATTGTGAGAACACAATCAATTAAGGAGCTCCATTAAATTACATGTTTTGCCAGGATTTAGTGAAACTAGTTAGATGCATGATCACCATTATGCTCATACCCAGTTATCATTGAAGTCCACAAAATCACGTCTGGTTGAGCAAATTTCAACAAACGTGGAGTGGCTCGTGCATTATTCCACTTGTCAAGTACAGTTTGATCAACAGAGCCTCAACAACTGTGTCAAGGTCAGTTTTCTCATTTTTCTTTACGAACACGTGAACTGTCTTTCCAAATGCAAATGCGTACAACCCTGTGGACCTTCAAAACTATAGAAACAGTGACACTATCCAGTTTTTCCCCTTTATCATTTCATGAGATACTATACCATATTACCATGTCAAAGAGATATGAAGTCTGTCCCCATTAATTTTCGAGAAAATTGTCAGAAATATTTTTTCATCTTTCACAACTTTCCCTTTTCCCTTTTGGAGAACTCATTGGAATAGTTTTTCTCGGTACTTTCCGATGGAGATAGACCCAAAGATTGGAACAAAAATTAATTTCTTTCCATCGTACATCTAAACTATGGATTTTTTTGGGTATTATAGATGGAATCTCGACCAAATCTTACGTAAACTTTTCTAAATCTTAAGTGATATCCCCCAAGTCTTATCAAAATTTCAAATCTTATGTCCAATTTCTGTTTCCACAATGGTCTAAGTTGGGAATTTCCCAATTGATTTACAAATTTCTTGTTGTTTCCCCCCTTCAAGTGATTGTCTGCAGTCTACAAAGAAAATCGGAGAAATATTATATATGATCACAGTCTTTATCCCAGCCAAAATTCCATCCCCTAAAGAAATCAATAGTTCAGACGTACAATGAAAAGAAATTAAAATTTGTTCAAATCTTTAGGTCAATCTCGACCCAGAAGTACGAAGAAAAACTGTAGTAAAAAATTGTAAAAAAAGGGTGTTAATTGTGAAAGATAAAACTGTTTGCTTTATTTTCTTTGACAATTTATCTAATTATCTTTGCAATAGCTTTGGGAAGAGTATTGTTTTTCTCGACGTTAGAACGTCTTGTGTCCTTGCAGGAGAGTGGTGTATTCCCCAGCTTTGAGTGTTTGCCATTGCAATTGTGCCAAGATTTTGCCATCGCTTCATTTCCCAAACAATTTCAAGCTGCCACTCGCTTTTCATGTGTGAGCTGCATAACTATCGAGCTTCATTTACGCATTGGCTGATCAGGTTAGCGTGATCCTTTCTGGCTCGAAATTATAAACTATGAAGGAGCACAATATAGTTTGTTCGAAGCTTAAACAAGCTGCAAAGGGACACCATCTAAATTCTACATGAAGATATATGGATTAAAAATATAATGAAATCTAGAGTACAGTGACCAAAATTGTACTTTTAAGTGTAAAAAACCATTGGGATTGAATTGAAGTTAGATATTGGTGGAGTAATGTTTTGTTGGTAATGTTCTGATTTGAAGTTTTTCTGAGGAGCAAAGTCATTAGTGATGGGTGGTGAAATTATCTCAAATTTGATTGAAAAACATTTGACTTTGAGCATTAAGCAAAGCACATGGATTTGATTAAGAGGTTTGAATCTCTTAATGATAATTTAAGATGAGAATCTTTTCTTGAATTTGTTACTACTTCAAGTCATCCTTTCACCTATGCTAATTAATCATAATGTTCTCCAACTTGTAATATCGTAGTGCTTAAGTTAATACTTAAATTGAGAAAGTATTGATTGAGTTAGCATTCTTTGGTATGTAGCTAAGAATTATGTTGACAGATAGATATGAACTCAGTTCATTTAGGAGACATTCTGTGATGCGAGTCGCGAGTCTTGACCATGTGGTTGTACTGGAGACCCATAGAAGTCTATGTTATGGGCTCGACTCGACATTTGCATGGTCCAATAATTACTAAAAATGAAAAGGGAAAAAAGTTTGAGAAAGAAGATTTGGCACAATAATTTGGATGATTGGTGAGGAGTTAGGGAAAGTGTAGAAAAAGAGTCAAAATCACTAATTCACCGACACACTTCGTTTTCACATAGCAAAAAGCAAACTGTTTCTTTTTTGACTAAACAATACGAAAACAACAAATACTAAACACTATTTCTACCTTTTTCCTTTCCCTTTTCATTCCCATCTCACCTTTTCACAACCACTAAAGTCTTCATTCTCAGCACATTTCTATGGTCCCATTTTCTCTCAATCTCTTTATTCAATTATTCATACAATTATAACTTTTCAATATTATTTCATCCAGAAAATCGAAGGTTAGTCGATAGAGACTATCTTTCTTAGATGAGTTCGTTAATTGCAATAGGTGGCATTTTTTAAGAAAAATTACAAATATAACACAATTTATCAGTGATAGTTTATACTCTTTAGTGTTATAGTTATCTTTGATAGATTTCGAGAGTTGGATATAAGTTTGGTTATATTTACAACTATCTCTAGTCTTGAAATTTATTAAAAGTACGAAAGATTAAATAGAACAAGTTGGTGAAGAGGAGGAGGACTAGAATAATGTTTTAAAACTATTTCAAGTTTGAAGAAATCAATTTAGCTTCTCTCTTTTTCATGGAGATTGTAATTTGATTACTTCAAACTCAAAGCATATATACAAAGAAAAGTCAAAAGGGGAATTCTTCCCAAAAAAAAATTGTCAAAGATGGAAATTGTTAGAGAGATAGATAGAGAGGAGGTGGTTAAATAATTAATATTTGATTAAAATAGTAGAGTTGAAAATGTTAATTTTGATTTTTGGAGTTTATTATTAATGATTGAAGGGGAAGTTGAAGTACAAAAAGTCATTCATCATAGTATTCTATTTGAATGGGAAAAAGTTTTTTTTTCATTCTTTTTCAAAATTCTCATACGTAAAATATATTTATTTTCAAAAGTGAAATAAAAATTGATGTTTTTTCAGCGACGGACGACACAAACTCCTTCTGAGAGATTTCTAAGAGATATCACGAAGTTTAGAGACTTTTAACTTGGTAAAATAAAAGAAAATTGTTGTTTGATTAAATTACAAGTTAAGTTGTTGAAATTTTATGATACTTCTAAAAATATTATTCCATAGTTTCTTCAACTTTCAACTTGGTATCTTTATTTATATATATAGATTGTAAACTTTAAGATTTCAATAAGATATTAAACTCTTAATATTTTATCAAATAAAATGTTGTAATTACTTTTAAAGTTTTAAAATTAAAACCTATTTAACAGAAACTTATAATTTAGCTTAAAATACTTCAAATATGTTGAATTATATATTTAGAAAAAACTATTCTTTTCCCTTTTAAGTCCTCTTTTTTAGGGTGGTTTCAAATTTATAAATCCACAAATCTTAAATATTATAAATTGAATTGCTCTTCCCGGATTAAAATTAGAATATCTTTAACCTTAATACAATCATAAAAATTAAGCTTCGAACGATCCTTAAACTTGTAAAGTCGTAAAAATTAAACCCCAAAAGATAAAACTTAAACTCTCAAATCTATACATTTGATACAAAGAAGTATGAGTTTGAGAATTTAATTTATAACAATCGTATGAATTTAACTTTAGACCGTCGATGTTGTATTTATAATTAATTATTACTACAATAATTTTTAGTAAAAATAAATAAATAAAGATAAAAAATGTGAAAAAATAGAATGAGGAGAAAAGGTGAGAAAGGTTAGGTTAGGAGAAAGAGTAATAATTTGGAATTAGCCCTAAAGTTTAAGAACCGACATGACGTCATGTGGTTCAACAAAGTTGTATTTTTGAGATTATATCGTAACCGCGTCGGTGTCTCCATTCAACGTCACCATCTCCTCAATCCAACGGCATCCTTTATCACACGTGTCATAACATTGGGTTTCCTTTTAAATCATACTATTAATATAAATTATTAACTTCCAATCTTATTCACTTCATAAACACTATTAATTAAGATTGTAAACCATATATTAATTAAGATTCGATAAATTTAGGAGTTTAATTAAAAATTTATAAATATGGTTTATAATTTAAGTTGATACATCTTGAATTTAATCATGGGAATTTAATTTGCCCTGACTGTTTAAATTTTAATTAAAATATTCAGTTCTCGGTATCGTGTATATATCAAAAAGTGTTTTGTTTTATTTTAGTTCTAAGAGAATTTAAACTTTTCTTCTTAATCAAAGGTATATATTTAAACGAGTTGTATTATGTTCAAGTTAGCAACTTAAATTAAATAAGCGTTAGTTGTGATCCTTGAAAAATTGTTATGGGTAACAAAAATAAATTGAATGAACTAGATTTTGATGTATAATTTAAATTATTCATTTGAATATTTGTTCTTTTAAATTGAAGTTTATTGGGAGAACCATTCAAAATAAAATCTTTTATATGTTTGAATAATGCATTATATTCAAACATGTGAAGTTTGAAATTTTTATTTTAAAATAAATGATCATATGAGAATTGCTTGATTAGATTTTCTTTTTGTCAATTTTGATTTTGATTTTTTTTCTCTTTTGAGTGCACAGTTAAATAAAGTAAGAAAATTCAATCATAAATCTTAAGAACATTAACATATAATTAATGCTTGAATTAGCCTAAGCTTAACGAAAGAAAAATAAATTATTTAAGGGTAGAATATTAAATTTTTAGTATTTAAGATTACAACATGTTCTAACTTTATAATCATAGTTGGGAGATAGAAACTATATTATATGAAAATTTAATGTCTAATCAACATCTTAACATCGATAGTTATATTTGTGAAGAAATGATAAAAATAATAAAATATATAAATCAATAGATAATTCTTTTATGTTTAAAACATGATTATTATTTTTTTATATTCATAATGATTATTTTTCTTACGTTTTGTAAATGTTTTAGGATATAGTTGAAATGACTATTTACTATCTCAATATCAAATCTAAAAAATGTATATATATATAAACAAACAAAATTGTGAAATACTTATTTTCCTCTCTAAATAGTTTTTGAAAACAAAGTTTACTTTAGTCACATTCATTAAAATTTTGTTAATTCTCTAACGTAATAATAACGTGGATATTTTGATGTTTAAAATTCAGATTCATCATATTAAATATATTGATAAATAACTAATAAATCTTACTAATTTATTCTCTAATTTTTCTACGTCAACACCACACTTGAAATAAATAAAATTAATAAGAATTAGTATATGAGTTAAAGAACGTGAAGTAGAATGACAATAAGTCAAAATGGTGATGATCAAAATTCCGAAGACAGAGTAACCTTTTAAGTTATTCGATAAAACATCAATTTACCAAATAGTTTTTAATCAAAAATTAAAACCATATACTATTAAGAGTGGCTTTCTTATTTGATAGTCCTAGTTATTCATATATAGAAAAGTCACATGTGATTCTAGTAAAGTTAACCGAATATTTTAACTACAAAAGACTAAAATATACTTATTTTAAAAGTTTAAAGACTAAAACAAATACTTTTTAAATAAAAGTTTAATATCATAGAACATATAAATGAATGCAAACTTATAATAATAAAAAACATAGTACAAACGGAAAATGTTTGTAATAAATGATTGTGATTGAATTTTATTGTAAACTAATAGGTGTAAATAAAAATGTTGAGATTATTACTATTAAATATTATTATGAATTGAAAAAAAGAGAGAGTGTTTGGTGTACCAAATTAATTTAAAAAGATTAGGGAAAGAAAATAAAATGATTGGAGAGATGAATGTTAGAGAATATTAAATGTCCAATTTCTATAGAAAAATATTATGTAAAATTACGGTATTTAAATTTAACTTCTAATCCAATATTTATTTATAATAAAGTATGATAAATGATAGATAGAATAGAAAGAGTAGTGTATGAGGATCACGATTGATTGTAAATGAGATAGAATACAAATAGTAGTGTATGACGATCAGAAGGATTTGTATAAACGTATTTATGTTGATTTAGAAAGAAAAGAAAGGGAAGAATTGATAGTCAGAAAACAAAAAATAAAAGTTGGATTATGAAAGAAGACATTATGAACTTTGTCTCTATCTCTCTCTCTCTCACACACACACACACTATAAACAAAAACAAAGGGATTGTTTAGTGTTTTCTTAAATAGCAATTTTGGGCTATGCCCAACTTTGTCCTTATCCATGCATTTGGATTTCCCATTCTAAACCCCATCGTCTCTTCTCTCTCTCTCTCTCTTTGTTTTTATTCTCTCTATTTTTCTTTTTTTTGGCATTCAAAGTCAAATCACGAGACGATGTACAGTGACAATAAACTCACAAAGAAAGGGGAAAAAAATAAAGGGAAAAAAAACTCTCTTTTGCAGCTTTAAATTGCAGATGGCAACCGCATTCACTTCCATACGCGGAGAAGCATCAATTTCACACCTCAATTTTGTCCCTTCACTTTCATTTTCATTGCTTTCCTCCCATTCAATTCTTTATTTGCCTCCCCTGCTTCTGACACTAACTCTTTTTCTGATTTCTATTGTTTTTTCTTTTAATATTCTGGGGCTGCTGGATTTGCGTTTTCCTACATGTGGAGAGGCACTATATTCTTTTCCCACCAAGCACAAGAATCCGTTCGATTTCTGGATCGGTTACCGGGATTTTAGGGATGGGTCTGTTCAGTATCAAACATGGGTTTTTTTTAGTTTTTTTGTCTTTGGTTTAGTACTTTGTCCGTACCTCTTTGAATCTCTGATGGGTTCTTTTTGGGAAAGGTTTTCGTGTGTGAATTGAGAGAAGAAGGAAGTGAGGAAGTGCACTGAAGGTGTTTGATAAAAGTCGCGAGTGAAGAGATGGGTTCTGGTAATGGTTTTTATTCCACTAGTGAATTCAATTTGGATGCCAAATGGTTGATTGATCCTAAGCATCTTTTTGTTGGGCCAAAGATTGGGGAAGGTGCCCATGCCAAGGTGTATGAGGGAAAGTACGTTTTCTTTTTTCTGATGTCAATTGCTTTTTTTTTTTTTTTCTTTGTCTGTCTGAGATCAGATATATTAAAGGCCTTTCTGTCACTCTGTCTCTCTTTTTAAACTCTCTCTCTTTCTCCCTTTTCTCAGATACAAAAATCAGATTGTGGCTATCAAAATGGTGGGTAAAGGAGATACTCCTGAGAGGATGGCCAGAAGAGAAGCCCGGTTTGCAAGAGAGGTTGCAATGTTGTCCAAAGTGCGACACAAGAACTTAGTGAAGGCAATGATCAATTCTACTTTCACAACTCTTGCTTCTCTATCTGAGTTTCATGCTTTTCTGGAAATTGTTATTGAGATACTTTATATAGTATCTCTCAAGTTCTAACTGTGATTCTCGGTTGGTATTGTTCTTGTTTTCAGTTTATTGGCGCTTGCAAGGAACCTATGATGGTTATTGTGACTGAATTACTCACAGGTGGCACATTGCGCAAATTTCTCTTGAATTTGAGGCCAAGGAGCTTGGAACTTGATGTGGCAATTGGGTTTGCGCTTGATATTGCTCGCGCAATGGAGTGTTTACACTCCCATGGAATTATACACCGTGACCTTAAACCAGGTACAAGCATGTACTTTACTCTTTCGATTCTGGTAGATTGCACTCGCTGATTTTTGTATGATATAGAATCCATTTGGTAACATTTTCATTTCCTTTTCCCCTGAAAACTGCCTTATACCTCTGTCAAACAAAGTATAGGGAGAGAATTGAAAGAGAGAAGGAAAAGAAATTGGCTCTTTTCTTTCTAAGAGGGCTAGTTATTTTGATTCCAGACGAGATGGACTTCTGATATATTACTTAGAATTGGTTTTTGCTGTTCGAAATGAGTTCATCAGCATATTAGCTTTCTTTGTCTAGTTTGGGGTCAATTAGAGAGTAGAGACATCCTTGAAGAAAGCAATTGAGGATTTGGATTTGTAATGTAGGAATCTAAAACATATGTTGTATGTGGATTCAACATGGCACTTCATTACCTCCATGAAAGGTTCAAAATTGAATGTAGTATTTATCTTGTCTCACAATCGATGTATGCCGAGATAAGAAAACTTGTCCACCCATGTAGGAATTGTTTCTTTGACACCAAGATGTTATAGAGTTAAGTATTTACATTCTTAAATTTTCTAGCTCTAACGAGACTCTTCTATTGCAGAAAACTTGATCTTGACTGCAGACCATAAAACAATTAAGCTTGCTGATTTTGGTTTGGCAAGAGAAGAATCAGTAACAGAGATGATGACTGCAGAAACAGGAACGTATAGATGGATGGCTCCAGAGGTGGTTTTTCCTTACTCCTCACCCCTCTTTTCTTTGTTGCTGATGAATATTTGATTATTATAGAGTTCTTAAGCATTTCCTTGCTGGGTGGGTTCTTAAACAACTTCCGTTTTCATTTGTTGGCAGCTCTATAGTACGGTCACTTTAAAGCATGGAGATAAGAAGCATTATAATCACAAAGTTGATGCCTACAGCTTTGCCATTGTATTGTGGGAGCTCATCCTTAATAGGTTACCTTTTGAAGGCATGTCGAATTTGCAGGCCGCGTATGCAGCTGCTTTTAAGGTAAGCTAAGCACGTAGTTACAAAATGTAATGTCTTCCAACTATCCAACAAGCAGTAATATGATTGAAAGAACTGTTTCTAAAACAACATTTTATGTTCATTGAGTACCAATGTTTGAAGAAAGTTAGAATAATTTAGCTTCTATAATTTGATAAAATTCCAATAAATAGTTCCTGAGTAGGTTTATAGGAAATGTATGACTAAACAAGTACTCTATATGTAAATGATTCAAAATTTGTAGCCCTTTCAAGTGTGGTGTTATGAGTAATAGCTTTGTTATTTCAGAACATGAGGCCCAGTGCTGAAAACCTTCCAGAGGACTTAGCTTTAATAGTGACATCATGTTGGAGAGAAGATCCAAATACAAGACCAAACTTCAGCCAGATTATACAGATGCTATTGCAGTCCCTTTCTAGAATATCACCACGATCACCTGTGATCCCACCTCGGATATGTGCTTCTGAAAACGTTGTGATGCCACCCGAATCTCCCTGTACAAATTCCTTGATGGCTGTTAGACATGGCTCAGGGGAAGCCCCACATGGCATGATCGAAGAAACACCAACAACCTCCTTCTTCTGCTTTAACAAATGTTACTGATCCAATGCAAGAAAATCCTAAAAGGCACAGTTTTAACTTTAGTTGTAGTTCTATAAGAATACCCAATAAGCCAAACCAAGAAATGTAACAGAATTTGGGATTGCTGTCAGCTCAGAAGCTTGAGAATCTTAAGCTTTTTTCAACAGATGTGTAGGATCATTGAGTGATGGATGGCTCCCACCTTTCCAATAATCAAGAAAATCTTGGCATGTAATATTTCTGAATTCTGTTGGGAATTAGATAATGAGAAATTCACTGATCATAATGATTGTAAATAAACCTTGATGCCTGTCTATTGAAACCCTACATTTCCTACTTAAAGCAAATCAAGAATCAGAGAAACGAGGAACAAAACACCCACAAAATAAAATATTCACAACATGCTAATATTTTCATCGAGTGCTAAATTCCTAAGTCATCGAGCATGATGAGGGAGGCACACGCATAGGAGTTCACCATCTATTGTTACAAAAGTAAACTACATATTGGTGATTTTATAAGATTCAAATTAGTTTTTACATAGTAAGATCTTACAAAAGGAAGGTCCTCAGTTGCTGTTTCTCTTCATTGCCTGTATCATTACTCGTCACACAATGAGGCCAGGAGCTCACGGGGTGAACCCCAAATGGGAAGATCGATTAGGCGCTGCTTCAACCGGTCTTCTTCCGTCTGGCACAATGCTTCAGCTATATCACAAAACTTTGAAACATTGCTAATGAGGGCGTCCTGAGCTTCCACCTGCATAGTTTACACTTCAGACATCGCTAACCACTTCAGCAGCCATAGGCGAAAAAAGTAGGCAGTGACCAGCAAAAAGGTTCAAAAGAGGTTTCACCCACAACAAGACACCTTCAATTTTCCTATTCTACCGCCCAATTCCTCGAGACAAGAAGGTTCTAAAATTTTCAATTATGAAGTTTCTACTCATAATCTAAAGCCCTACAGTTTCAGTTTGCGGATATGTCTACCCTCCCTCAACTCTCGAGCCCTTACCTTGAAACTGAAACTATAGGGCTCTCGATTATAAGTATAATGGTTCAGATTTTTTAGCAGTCGGTGGAGTAAAATGGTTGAGAAATACTAACATTAGCGGAAATGACAATTTCCTCTCCTGATCTTTCGGTAAGAGTAACAAATTGGATGTAAAGTAGCATAGCAGTTAGGGCAAACTTGGCAATGCAATGATAGCAATATCAGATTTGTATATTCTCTAAATCTTCGACATCATTAATAGTGAGCATTTTGATTGATTTGCCAAACCTAGACCTTACACTGAAAGACTAAAGCCATATAACCAATGAATTTCTCAAGCAAGTGAAGGAATAATTAGTTCGACACACAGTTCCACCCAATCTACAAACAAAGGGAAAACTGAACTGCAAAAACCATCCCTCGCAACATGAAAACTAACCAACGAATGATGAATTATGAGCAATTTGAGGAAATTCATAAGCAACTCAACGACTGAATCCGTAAAATTTCTATTCCTTGCACCTTTATCTTAAATTACGACACAATACCAGAACACCAATTTACCTGAGAGAGAAGATCGTCCACCATTGACGCATAAGAAAGCTCCTTCTCTCGAACAACAGTCAACGATGAAGCTTCAAGTAGCGACGGCGGTCCTTGTTCCCCATGCCGTCGGTACTGTTCCTGCAGATTCCGAGCCCTCTCCTCCATCTCCCGCAAAGTTCCCGACAAAACCTCCCATTGCTCAATCTCTCTCTGGTACTTCGCCCTAACCTTCAACAACGTCTTCCTCCTGCGGTCGCGCCGCCGATTCTCCTCCGCCTCAAGGTCCACGGCCTGAGCCGCCGACGAGCGAGCTGCGACGGGTTCCGCGGGGTCGAGCCGGCGCCTCTTCCGCTTGTAGACGAAGCCATCGTCGTTGCAAAGCTCCCAATCGTCTTCTTCTAGAGAGACAGTGGCTACGGCTGCTGCAATTGACTCCATGGAAATCCACACCGTGCGGGAAAGGAAAAACAAATAGAAGAGAAGAACAACAAGAGAGCCTTCCCCTATCAGTTTCAATTTCCCTCACATTTCAAAATTTGATACAAATCTATGAGTATCTGAGAGCGCGCGCGTTGCCTATTTGGGCCTGAAGCCCAATTAGCTCCTTGTACGACTCCGACTTCACGGCCCAACTCAGTTTGAAGGCTGTTTATTTGACTGAGTTGTTATGAGCTTCTTTTTACAAAACCGACTCAACCGACCTCAGTTGAATTGAGTGGTCGGTTTCACACTAAAAAAATATTTTTAAAAATTTCTCATCCAGAACTTTTCAAAATCGACCTACTAGTTTTTTAGTCTATCATATTTACTCTCTAGTCTACGGTTTAGAATTGATAGTTTCTACAATATTCAAATACTTCACCAGAATTTTGATTCATTTTATTATTCTTGAAAATATCTTGAAAATAACTCAAATATTAAATGTTTGATTATCTATTAACTATAAATATTAGACACATTTATGAAAATTATTGTTATATCAAACCAATTTCAATAAATATTAATGAAAATCATGCAAAGACTAAATGGGAACAAACTGGAAGGTATATTTGACCAAAATAAAGGCAGTTAAGTGAACTAAAAGTTATTTTAAGAATCATTGAGAATAATAAGAGGAAGAAAGAGGTTAAACTAAAACTTATTTTAAGATTGATTGATGAAAGGCTACAAGTAGACAAAATTATGTCATATGAAAAACAAGATGTTATTATTGTTATAATTTAGAGAACATCCACACAAGACTGATATATTATTGGGATTCCTCCAACTACTAAAAAGGATCCCACCAATACTTAATTATGTATCATGGAATTTCCTCACCATTGTTAGAGCTTAATGAGGCAAAGTGTGAAGGTACTCAATACACATTATCATCTCTCAAATTCAAAGACAAATTAAGTAGGATTCTTTTTTGGTCTACGATTTACATACAACCTTATATTTTATTCACAATATAAACAACACAGGGAGCTTACTGGCGAAGTCCTTCAGGCAAGGCCACCACCTTATGGAAGGGTACTATTCTCTGGGGCAATGTAGAGGACCCGTCTTCCTCATCGTCGTCGAATTCCAACAAGTAGCTGTTCAGACATAACGTAAGAATGAATTTGAAATGTACAGCAGATCATGTTACTATCAGTTTCTTGGAGAACATAGATGGAATTCA
This sequence comes from Cucumis sativus, assembly GCF_000004075.3. Taxonomy (NCBI): domain Eukaryota; kingdom Viridiplantae; phylum Streptophyta; class Magnoliopsida; order Cucurbitales; family Cucurbitaceae; genus Cucumis; species Cucumis sativus. The sequence goes on from NC_026657.2 coordinate 34,806,928, forward strand.
TGTTGTCAATATATCGAGAACAGACAGATCGCGTTATTTAACAGGGAGAATCGTCATGAAAAATAATCGAATTGGAAATTGGGACGCTGGTCACCAAAACTGATGGAAACAAACATGAAACAGAGAACTCAAACCACATTGAACCGTCCAGTGAAATTCAGTTTTTTTTTTTTTTTTTAAGATAAGAAACACTTTTTTTAAGGGGAAACCTCAAACCCCTACAGGCAACTAAAATAGAGATTTTTAATAGGAAGCTACGTACGAACGACTAAAGAAAACCGTGAAAATAGCTTGAAAGCATTTCTTTCATAAGCACGTTTTGAAGGTCTATGCATTACTTAAAATGATTCTTATTTCAGAGTTTTATTTATTTATTTATTTATTTCTTATTTCAAAAGTTGATTTTAATGGACTAAGAAAACCTTTTCCACTTCTTAAAGTTGTCCCAAGTTCACCCAAAAAGGCCATGTTGCACAATGACCCCTTCAGATCAGGTCATAGTGCATTTGGGACAATCAAGTTCTAACATGAAGGAAATAATTTCTAATGAAAGCCTGACTGAACCCATCCATCAATACTTTGTAAGAGATCAAAATGAAGAGCAGAAAAGGTCAGTACTTTCCCCCATATTTCGTCGCCAGTCAGGGTCTAAGAGATGCTATTTTACATGAGAAGTTAAAGGAATCAAAACACCGTAGTCACCAAAGAGGTAACAATCAGAGCAGAAAGTAGAAATGACATGATAAACCTTAGAAGAATACGAGGTACTTACTCGTCTGTCTTCCTCTGGAAGGATGCAGAGTTATTTAAAGGGGGTCGTTCGTTGCAAGAGAAATTTACTTGTCAGTAAGTTGCACATAGAAGAAATAAATATGATGTATGCTAACACAGTCTAGATTTAGATCAAGAGAATCGAGATAGTATGGTGTGTAGGGATGAGATGATGACCTTGCGATGACTATTGACAACAGTTGCCCTATAAAGAGCAGTTGTTCCTGGATAAACTGCCAAGACTCGTCTTCCAGGTAGGAATTCAGGGAGAGTAGAAGGATCGTTTCGTTTCGGAAAAGATATGATGGCTGACATTGGCAACTTGTATTTTCTGAATATGATAGAATTAAACATTGGTTGATTAGGCATCAAACTGAATGAAGAAACTTCCAATTAACTAGTGGTCTAGAATCCATTCCGAGCGAAATGATAAATAAATAAAAATCTATCTAATTGTGCAGAAAGTTACCTTTGCCCTCCACCTTCATCTTCATCGCCTGGCTCCTCATCTAGTACTTCAAATCTGTACATGTACATTTTACATATTAAACAACGAAATATCATGTCAAGAAAATCCTTTTCAAAAGGATATCATCTATGAGAGATTGTAACAATTAAGCATGTGTTAAATGATTTGACTAGGTCTAAAATTTCACAAATGATGCTAAAAACAGATTTCAAAGCTGTACACATAATCAAATACGTCAAAAATAATGAATGACAAAGCAAGTAGCACAACTGATATGCACAAGTTAATAACATCGAACTGCAAGTCCAACTCCACAATTAAGGGAAACTGGCGCAGAGACACTAGTCACTTATTGAAGCGTGTAAGAAGGCAACCAATGTGTGACCTTCAATAAATGGGCATGATGAGATCTGAGTTTTCCATGAAAGATACCCCACTAATCAGTTTTTTTTATCCTCTTTTCAAACAAAAATAATAATCCAACTTAACTTCCAGCACACAAAGAATTCCACCACCCAAAAGGAAAACAAAACGCTGTTAAGAACTTATAAGTATAATTTAACTCACAGTTTTGTCTCCTTATCAAAATGTATCACTTTTACAATAAACCATTCGTCCTTCTCAGCCCCATCTGGAGTCACCCTGGCTGCCACCTGAATATAATAGTAGATGCTACTAAATAGCTATCTTTACTGAAATTAATCAAAGCAATTGAATTGTTTTCGGTCTGTTTAAAGTTGGAAAATATGAATAAAAAAATACAAACTGGAAAATGACATACAGACCTGTTCATCTTTCATGTTAGCACAAGCCTCGAGGTTTCTCATTGCAGGTGAACTACGAGCATTGTCCGAATCTGCCTTCATTCTTTTCTGTTTCTCTGCCACATAGATTCAAATCAGTAAATCAACAGATAATTGCTTCATGACATTTCTTCAAAATTTTAACAAGAGAGGCAGCAATTATAAACTAATGATTGTTTGCTACTAAGGGAAAAGATAGTAAGGAATTAATGATAGTTTTCAATCTGACAGCCATAAGTAGTCGTATAAGTAAATCTAATGCCATTCTGGAATATCCTTTCCCAGTGGTGCCTCCAAGGTGAGAAAATATATTGAGCAAACAAATACAAAAGTCAATGTCCTTTCTTCTATGATCCATATGCAGCAACCATAAGTGTAGACATACTCATACCCACACGCAGGCATGCATTTGGTAATAAGAATGGGCAGAACAGGACATACAGTTGTCTCCTCAAGAATAGAAACTCAAAATTTCTATTTCAGACACCTTAAGTATGCCCATGAGTATAAGGGAACATGGTATACAGTAATTTACCAACTTAATTCAAGGGCTGAAATTCATTGACCATCCAAACAGAAGGCTTCAAACTCAGGAATAACAAAGGAAAGAAAAGATAGCTAGTATTCATATTCAAGCTTCCAATAAAATCAACATAAATCCCATCATCTCCACCGTGATTTTTCCTTTTAATATTTTTGAGGGTCTAGGACACCTTACCTACATCTCGACTAATTTCATGTGACAACTAGCCTCACTCTGCAAAGTTTGGATGTCAAGACTACTTGAAAGATACTAAATCCTTGGTAGGTGACCACCATGGAATGGGCCCATTATCTCTTAGGCCCTTATCATCAATCCATTGTGATATTTGTTAACATGACCCTTCTATTGGTTATGATTATTTTTTTGAGAACACGCATAAGTCATGTCCTGTGGTTAATCCAAGTTGTAATACTTCGATAGGAGTCAATGAAGTAGAAGAAAATATTATTGAGTTTCCTTTTATGATCATGCGTATAATATATCTTCAAATTTATCATTTATGAAAAGCATGAATCAAAAAGCTTTTGGGGGAGTTATCAGTAAAACACAGTATAGATGAATAATTCTTGGAAACACCTATCCTTCTCCTTGGTGGCCCAGTAGGTCCAGCGGGGAGCAAACTTTCAAGTTGCCCCAATAAGGCCGTGGAAATGCTGCAATACAAAATAATATGGACTTTAATGCAAGTTACAATAGTTATGATCCAGGCACACTTGGGGTAAATAAATAATCTTTTACCTATATGCATCTAATCACACACAAATTGACAAAAAAAAAAAAACCACAAGTAAACGAACTCTGAACCATGAATTTCAATGTAAGAAAAGAAAAAAAAAAATACCTCACTTCCTCCTCTGAAAGTTGTTTTGCTTGAGTATATAAATGCTTCAGTTTTGACAATGAATTATCCCCAGGCTTCTCAACCACTTTAGGAGCTGCAAACAACCAAATATTAAGGAGAAAGCCAATTACTAACGGAAATTAGATGGCAAGCACTAATAGAAAATAAAACACTCTAAAAGCGTCAGAAAGAAAGCAAATTGATAAACTCCCGAATGTTATATACTTCTTTGTTTTAGGTAGCAATTCAAACCCAATTAAAATTGCAGAGGGTATCATCCTCACGTTCCAGCTTCATATAAATGTCGGAGATCTCCAAAACAACATTGTGGTTTTAACATTTTCATATCCTATAGCATTCAGAGACCAGCTCAAAACTTTACAGAAACCTCATATTTTTCGTCAAACACTTATTACAGAATATCAGTTCCTGAATAAACTCAACAATTCTTCCCAGAAAAGGAAGAAAAAAAGATTAAAAAAATCAAACTCAAGTAACTTCCCCCGTAAAATTCCAAAATACAAAACTCTCAAAATATTATCACCCAACCATAGCTTCTTCGTCCACTAACGAAACTAATTAAACAAGCAGCAGAGCAACAAGAGTCGAACATTTAGGCCAATTCCTAGGAGCATGATCTCAAAAGGGAAAAAAAAAAAAAAAAAAAGCATGATCCAATCAAAAGGTTTAAGAATGAAAGACTACTCACTAGCGAGGAGTTTCTTATGCATCTTGTTGATTTCAAGAACAACAACTTCCTGTTCCTTGCGCAGGCGATCGAGCTCTTTCGTGCTACCCAAAATTCCTTCAATGTCGATCGACGACATTGCTGAGTGTCGGAAGCTGCGAATTTGTTCCACCGATGATAATCAAATTTGTTGAATGAAGAGAAGAAAAAAAATGTAAATTGAAAATCAACCTGAAGAACGGGCTTATGGGTTTCTCATTGAATGCCCTTTTTTTCCCTTTCCAACTGAAAATTATTTTTGCCCTCTTTTCAAAGTTTCTAGAGAGAGAGATGGAGCTAAGAGAGTTCGATGATGATTGTGAAGAAGCATTAAATTTGTTTTGGATATATTTATTTTTAAGCCCTAAGTTTCTCATATGCTTATGGTTGTATTGAAGTATAAGATATGTGTTTATGTATGTATACATTTGGTAAAATGTGTAAGTTTTTTGTAAATTTCATATTCTTCTTTCTTTCTACAAAGGCATTGTTCTTGAGGAGATTTTTTCTTAAACAAATTTAATGGGTTTTAAAGGGTAAAAATTACTTATAATATTTATATTATTAACAAACTTTTATAGTCTTTAATTACATACATATATCTATGTTAGAAGGGTATGTTTTTGTTCGTTTTACTATATTTGAAAACAACTATAGTTTAAATTGATTTTGTATTTGTATTTAATTTACTATATCTTTAATCTTGTAAGTTGATATTTTGTGTTGTAATAGTTTTTATATTGTTGATGCTTTAGAGTCTTCAAAAGAGCTTCATCGAGCTTCGATCTTGTTCCCTTTTAATCATCTAAAGGTCGTTTGGCCTTCGGGGCAAGAATTATGCAACGGTATAGAATGACCCCTTCAAAGAGGCTAGATGAAAAATAGTCTCAAGTTTAAAAACTAATGAGGTTTGGCCTTTTTCTCATTTTATCATCATGTGAATTTACACTTTAATCCTTTCTTCTTCTTTTTTCTTTTTCCTTTTTGTTTTTGTTTTTCGTTTTTTTGTGTCGTCGTCATCTTCTTCTTCTCCGTTCTCCAAAGTTTCCTTCATTCTGCATAAGCTAGAAAGAAAACGAAGATTATGAACAAAGAGAAAAAAATCAAAGTAGAATGAGAAATAGGTAATTGAAATGAAAAATAGAAACAAGAAGTTATTCATAAGCGAGAAATAATATTTAAACACAAAGAAAAAAAAAACAAGAAATAGATACTTGAAACAAGGGAGAAAAACAATAAAGAGAAACGAGAAGGTGTTCACAGGTGAGAAAAAAGCAAGTAGTGCAAATTTTGAGTATGATGTTGGGCAAGGACAAGTAACGAAAGGTCGAGAATGAGAAACGAGAAATAGAAACAATAAGAAGTTTATAGCAAATTGGTCTCGCGTGCAGATGAGATTATTTTGGTAAATTCATACGTTGTTGACGTCATCATAAGGTCATTACTCATAACAATTTGAATTGTGGATCAAATTTCATTTGGACCACCATTTGGCGGTCATTTGTACAAAAACCTCAATGATTATTCAAGACTATAACAACCAACTCTCTCTAATGAATACTATCTTGTACTTCCTATTTGCCTACAATCAACACTATTTTAGAACCTCTAATTTGTAATAGCATTTACTATTTTACATTCATCGTTCCTTTTATTATTTGATTTTCTACCATGTTTACTATTTCATTCTTAAACTAAATTAGTTTATAGCTCAAACATTATAATCTAAACTAAAGTAATCTAAATCCAAAATACAAATTATTACAATCTATTTATAGTAATCTAATATTATAGTAATCAACTTCTCATACCAAACGGGAGCATCCATTGCTCCATCTTTCCCTCATCTCTTGTGAGGTTTGTTTTATAGAGTTTTTCAGTGCTTGACCTTGGCCTTCTCAGCTTTTGGCCCCAACAAATACACTTAGCTTTGGACCAATAGAGCAATTACATTTGAGCTAAACTTATGGTTACGGTTATTTTAGCTATTGTTCTTATAGATATTCGTATTCACTCTCACCCATTTCAACTCTCATTTATTTCAATTTTTATATTTTCTAGAAAATAACCTTAAATTAAAAATCATGAAAACAATTTTTTTTGGTAAATACTAAGTTGAATATCTAAAAAATATTGTAATTGATTCAAAATATTGGGATATATAGTAACACTTTTTCTTTTTTAAAATGTAATTATAGCAAAAACTACGTCAACAAACATTGATTTATCAGTAATAGATCGTAAGAACCTATCCGTAATAAAAGTCCATCCCAATAGACTCTACCATATAAAGTTACCACCCATTATTTATAATATATAAACTATAGACAAACAAAAGTTACTAAAGAAAAATGTTATTAAAAAGTATCATTTTTATTTATACACTTTTCAAACTTTCTTAATATTTAAAAAGATTACTTTGAGTGAATTAGCAAATCCTTCCTTTTTCTCAAAATTATACACTTAAAAACGTACCATAAATTATAACCATCATTATACATATCATAAATCATAACAATCATATATATATTGTTTAGGGTACATCTATTAAACTTGTCATACCCCTAATGTGTCTATACTTATAAAATCCAGATTTTTCTTATATTTTATAAATATTTTAACAACTTTACCACATAGACTAACTCCTCTTCCCATATAGCAATATACTTAATTTTCACTTCTAAAGCAATACTTCAAAAGAAGAAAAACCAAGAACTCAAAAGTTCCAAGTTTTTATTTAGTACTACAAATACAAAAGTACATGCTCAATGTAGTAGTAGAACTTCAATATTGCCTACCCATTAATAGTAATTATTTTAATTTCTATGGCATGCTTGTGTGATTGGAATAGGAGGGCTTGATAACGAACCACTGAGAATGTGACTTGCAACAAAGTGATTAGCGGCCTCAGAGTAGTGGACTCCATCCCAACTCACATATTGAGCTCTGTTTTCACATGCATCTCCAAACACCAAGCTTCCATTTATGGGTGCTTTCGTCCCACACCACACATGGTCATACCTCACATGGTACCCACAACATACTTTGAGAGGTTCCGGAAACCCTGCAAAAAAGTTCGATAAGTGAAATAGATGTTGATTCATATTTTGTATATCTACACCATGGTTCAATTAGCTTAGATCTTAAGAAACTTAGGACCGAGAAAGATAGGTGTATCAACCACTGAGAAACACGACCACTTTGTAGTTTGCTAGCATGTCCATTTGAGTGTTAGTGCAACGGATAGTGTTAGATATTAGTTAGTTTTACAAACTCAAAATAGGACCAATATTTATTAGAGATGGCACGTATAGGAGGATAAAAATTATAAAATTGAAATAAATACATGGAACTTATTTTCTTAGGCAGCCTAACTACGGGTATTTCTATTCTTTCATTCCTCATCTCACAATTCTAGGCAATAGACTCTCAATTCTTTGTTTGCTAGAAGAAAAACCACGAAAATGTGTAGTAGAAAGTGTTATTGATGATTAAAAGATGGAAGAATAACCTTGAGTTTTGCCATTGCTGATTAGAGCATACTTGGCAGCATAGACATCCACATAGGTAATGGCAGCATCTGGGAGCTCTGCCCTAAGCTTGTCCAATTTTGCTTTGAGCTGATTATTTAACTCCATTGAAATATCATTTTGAGCCTTGATACAACCATGCTCATCAAGGATGCCAGGGGGAGGGTTCAGATTGTAAAATTGGTTCACTGGGAGGCAACCAAATGGCCCTGTATTGTGTATCCAAAATGATCTCCCTCCTAGCTTGTATATTCTCTGTAATGAATCAAATGACAACCAGATTTCACGTTCTCAGAAAATAACAACAAAACAAAACTATGTTCTTCATCAGTTTGAGCTTGTTTTCATTACAGAAAATAGAGGTATCTTTTTCTGGTCAAAACCCAGGCTGAACAACATCAAACCGAGATTTAATAATGTTCAACACACATTGAGTAACTGTCTTCTAGAACTCATCTCTCTTATTTTCTTCCCACAAAAGACTTCTCTAAGCACAATCGAAGTTTGTTTCTCTTCCTCTAATGCACTACCTACATTTTGAACTTTTTAATATTAAATCGCCGATTCATCCAAAAGTAAAAACTTGAGCTAATGGGAGAAGATTAATTTAATATATTATCAACACTCTAACACTTGTCTAAAAGAAAGAAAAAGAGAAATCTCACCGGTTTTTAAAACAACTCTATAAAAGTAGCCTAAAAACTAAACAGCCCACACCAACATATGACCGCATGGCAGACAACTCCGTGAGATATCAAGAATGACAAGGAAACAGCTCTGTGAGAAAGAAGGGTGAGTTTTCTTCTGCTTACTTGAATTGCAGAGGCAAACTGGTTAGCAATGTCAGGCAAAGCAGCACGCAGTTGATCAATGCTCAGCTTTCTAAACCCAACAGCTAAATCATTTTGCCCGATATCAAAAGTGTAGAGTGCTTTGGAGTAATCCTCTGGCCTTGTAAGTTTCTCTCTGTCATATGGGTTCTTGGCTAAAATCATCAACAACAACAAATTTCAGTATAGGAAAAGAAAAAAGGTCAACTTACAAATTGCAATTTTAACCCCGAACTTTGACTGTTGTGTCAATTTAAACTTTAGTCTTTGCAAAACAAAACTTCAATTGTATCGTTCTATTAAATCTACTTCATTAATACCACTATTTAGTACGTTAAGAATTAATTTAGAATGGTGACTTGACATGCTTATTGATCAATGACCTAATTCCAACAAGTAGGTTGGCATAATGAAAAGATTTGATATGTTGACTTAACACAAATAGCAAATGTTAACTATATTTAATTAGAATGAGATGACAAGGGTCAATCGTTTTAATTTAGTACCCTACCCCATACAAATAGTATACACTTGGATAAAATCATCAGTCTCAATAAAAGCTAGTTCACCACTAGATTTGTTGTTAAATCACACAGAAAGTAAAGTAAATGATTGAAGTTATGAGTCTTTGGAACCTTGATTGTAGAGATCATTGGAGCGAGCTTTGAATTGTTCAAACTGTGTAACCTGCATATCAAGAAAAAACGGACTAATTCCATACTCATAAATCGTTTCATTCGGCTTCCGTACAGTCGACCCCCCGGTAGCGAAATTGGCGCCGTGCCGGAAATTAGCACCAAGCGAATTCAGATAAGCACTCAAATACGGCAATCTCAACTTCTCGGCTACAAAATCATCAAGAAACCCCAAAATCAACACCAACAATCCCACCCGTAAACTAAGAGAGAGAGAACCGGAATCAATGTTGCGTCACTTACCGATGAAATCAATGATCAGACGACCATCACTATCTCTTCCGGATGGCTTGTTGAAGAATACATCACCATATGGCCATCGAATGGGCTCGAAAGCGGCGGAGATGGCGCCAGTATCGGAATTCGAGTCACCGAAGTTGAAAATCACTGGAAAGTTACAGTCCGGTGCAGCCAGTGCAACGAAAACGTGAAAAACCAAAAATGCCGACAGTGCCGTCGCCGTAAACTCCATTTTTGCCCTGCAAGTGATTTCTGGAAGAAGGTTTTAGAGAAAATGTAATATGTTCAGAAAATTTAACATTTATATATTATATATATGAGTGCTCTTCACATTTGCCACACACATACTCTCTCTCTCTCTCTCTCTCTCTCTCTCTCTCTATTCGTACATTATCTTGTTCGAAGTTCGAAGGTCTGGTGTTGTGCGGCCATGGCCAGAGCTTCAGCGGGAGTGGGGGGAAAAAGTTATCTTAACGTTTTGTTATAATGTCGGTGAAGAGTGGAAAGATTGGGTGGATTGGGACCGTTTGATTGGGATGGTGAATGGTGATCGTCCGGCTGTGATTTGAAGTTGGGGGAATCGAGGAGAATATCTCAGCCGTGGAATGGATCGACGTGTCACGTGAGTGGATAAATATATATTATTTAATGCAGACTCTCTTGTCCTTTTCTCAACGTCAATCAAACAACCCAAGTTAGTAATTCTATCGTTAGAATTTGGTTTTTGATTTATTGGTTGGTAAATTCAATTTGTAAAATTGAAAGTATTATGTTTAATTATTGATATGTGTATGTGGAAAGTTAGGGTGGAGTAAGAATAATTATAGTATGGAATAAAATAATTATTAAAGAAAAATATAAAAGAGACGATAGAATGGGTTAATTTCAGTTTTGTTCGTTCTAATTATCAAATTAGTAAATATTATAATTCAAATACAAATAAAAGTTTAAACACACAACTAATATAATATATTAACATCTCTACAAGTTAATTTGCTATCAACAAAACTTCTTTCAAACGTGTATACGTTGTAAAGGAGATGTTATAAGTGTGTCAATAGATCATAGCTGTGAAAACTCGATGAAACAATAGAAAATCAACGACAAGCGTGCATGATGGGAACTTGGGGGTCGGAAAATGAGCCTTTAACAATTTGATTAGCAATCCATTGGTTTGCAGCTTCAGTATAGTGGACTCCATCCCAACTGATGAATTTTGAAGGATCTTCACAAGATCCAGCATACACTTCGCTACCATTTATGGTTTTTCTGTTCCCACACCACACATGGTTAAGGCCTTCGTGATATCCACAACATATTGCTCCCTTCTCCATAAATCCTAAAACCTCAATACCACTCAGTCAAGTTCACTTAAATTTGTAAATAATAATAACATTTTTAAATTTTAAATTTAAGCACGTATTTTTAGTGTATATAATGTAAGTTAAGGTTAAATTATAAATTTGGTTATTGATGACCTTCAACTCAAAATTCACCAATTTTCAATCTTGCATATCTTATAATATTATTTTAGAATTAATAAATCTATTATAAACTTAATTTTTAAAAGTTTAGAGATTTTCTATGCACAAAATTAATTGTTAAAATTTTTATTTATTTAATATGTATCTTATAAATTAATGACTAAAACTTGTAATTTAATTTACAAGTTATTATTCAATTAAGATAATAAAATAAAAAACAACAAAATAAATTTATGAAAAATATTTTAAAAATTTATGAAAAATTAAAATTAAAATTAATATAGTTATAAAATTGGAATATTTTTAAAAATAACAAAATAAATTAAAATATTTACAAGATATAACAAAAAAATTTATTCTATTAATGATAGTCTTCTATCACTATAACATATCAATAATTATTAGTAATAGAATTTACTATTAGTTGTAAATATTTTATAAAATTTGCTATCGTTGAAAATTTGGTTTAAATTGATATAATTAGGAATTTATGATAAAAAAAACAATAATTTAAAGGATACAAATTAATAATTGGTCTGAAAAAATAGAATCCATTTCATATTATATATAAAAAAGAAAATTGTGCAAATAAATTTACCTTCTTCCTTTGCATTAGCTATGAGTTTGATCTTAGCTGCATACACATCCACGTAAACAAGAGAGGCATCTAACAGATTTGCTCTTAACTTAACCACCCGTTCTTTAAGCTGTCTATTGAACTCCAAAGCGGCGTCGTTTTGTTCCTTAACGCAGCCGTTTCGATCCAAATCTCCCTCCTTGGGATTGGAAACGCTGCGAATTGCCACCGGAATGCACCCAATGGGCCCAGTGTTGTGTACCCAAAATGCCCTTGCTCCTTCTTTATATAAATCCTATTAAAGCGAGGGTAAACTTGTAGTTTTTATTTTCTTTTTAAGTTGATGAGATAAAGTTTAAGAACATATATAGAAAATTGATGGATTATATTATTGTCCTTATAATTTAACCTTTTTGGACGTTTGATATCGAAGTATAATAATAAAACAAGTCAAAATAGAAGGACGAAATTGATGTTTTAACCATTTTTTATAAGGGAAAGTACAATTTAATTGATGGGAATTGACTTACTTCAACAGCGGTTGCAAACTCATTGATGATATCAGGAATCGCTTTTCGAAATTGGTCGTTCGTCATTTTTCGAAATCCAGCCGATAGATCGTTTTGGCCAATATCGATGGTGAAAAGAGCCTTGGAGAATTCTTCTGGTACAGGAAGAGTACTTCTAATGGAGTCATCTATTGCTGCAGTGTACAAGTCGTAATTAATATGAAAAACCACGTACATACAAAAAAAAATTCATGGAAAAACGTTGAAACTCAACCTTCGACGTATCGATCAATTGTGCGATTCTTGAATTGACGAAATTGAACGACTTGAATATCAAGTGAAAACGGACTAATTCCATTCTCAAATACTGATTCGTTCTGACGTCGAATTGTGGAACCACCGGTTGCAAAATTTGCACCATGTCGAAAATTTGTTCCAATAGAATTGAGGTACGCACTTAAATACGGTAACTCTAGTTGCTTAGCTACAAAATCAAATTCAAATTAACCTCATCTTAGTTTATTAGTGACAAATGATTTATATACTGTATTGCTCTTTGAATTCTTATGCTATCTTATAAATGTTTAAATAAATAAATAAATAATAAAAGTAAAAAGGAATTTAAATAAAAGAAATATAACCAATGAAATCGATGATGAGGCGGCCGTCGCAACCCCGACCGGCGGTTTTGTGGAAGAACGTCTGACCGCAGGGCAATATGGTTGGGTAAAACGCGGCGGAGATTCCACCGGTATCGGAATTGGAATCGCCGAAATTATAAATGGCCGGAAAATTACAAGCTCTAGAATCCGCCATTGAAATCAGAATAATGGAAGCTACACTAAAAACCATCTTCATCTTCATATTCATCTTCATCTTCATCTTCAATCGAATGAATTAGAAAGAAGAACTGTGTGTCTTCTGAGAAATGGTTAATGGATCGTTTTGTTTTGGAGGATTCATGGAATTTACTATTTACAAGAAAAAAAAGTTGAAAGTGGAGAGTGAGAAATCCATTTTTCTTTGATGGGTTTGATTGAATTGTTTAATTGGTGCAGTTTTTTATGAATCAATTAAATAGACGTTTTTCTTGATCATTAAAAATGATATTAATGATTCTTGGTTTGAAATCTGTGTAAGTGTTGTGTTGGATATGATTATTGTAAGTTGAGGAGTCCAAGATTGTTTGGTCAAACTGAACGGATTTATTTATTTAATTTCATTGAATTACCGATTATCATTTTTTCTATATATAATTTAAAATATAGAAAATATTAGTTTAAATTGCAAAATATTTATAAATATAATAAAGTTTTATAATCTATTACAAATATTTTGGTTCACATTATATTATAAAATATTTATTAATTTTTTTTCGTGTATTTACATTTTTATATTTTATATTTTATATTTAAATTGCAAAATATTTATAAATATAACACAACTCAATGTTCCTATTTTTCAATATTTCAAGTTTAATCATATCATTATTTTATTTTTACTTTAAAATATCATTTTAATTTGTCCTCTTTGTTTTTTGAAATTTGTTATAGTGTTAGTTTATTTTATTCATCCAACAGTGTTAATTTAAACTTGTCTGGGATGATGCACATTTATCTATAATAAAAATAGTTGAAATTTTTTTATTATCTATTATGTTATCTAATTTGTAATAAATTTTTCATTATATGATAATAACATTAGAACAAAAATGGTTGTATGGTTATGATAAATCTTAACTTAGGAATACTATGTCTAATTTCTTGGAGGAGAACTACTGTCCTGATTATGCTTAGTTTAGATTAACATATAGAATGGTTTATTTTAACGAAAAAGTTATTTAAGTTTAAATATTTCAAATCATATTTGTTTATTTATTGATTTTGACGCCTAACTTCTAGTTGATCATATATTACAAGTTATAGTGTGGTTGACCATTAGGTGTCATTGTTATACCCGTGAGCAAAAATATTGAATATTTAAATTACACTAAGAAACAATGTCTTAGTGACTAATAATTCAAATAACATTATTAAAACAATAATACTTAGATACATTTCAAGATGTAATTATTTGTATGTATCACACTCTCATCACATACATAAAAACAAAACAAAAATTATTTGAAGAACGTAGAAAGGATAATTCGTTACGTGAAACAACTATAAAAAATAGTTGGTGTTTAAAGATGCATGCAACTTAAACCGAGTCGATAAAAATCAACTTTAATAAGTAGTAGAAATATTTGTTAGTATTTTGTATTTTGACTAAGCCATAGTACAAAATCAACATAATTTTCTCCACCGTAGAAACTTCCTTTCATGATCATAAATGTGACCAATTTATATCATGATTAAGTACATATATATGTGTGCTCCAACATATAAAGGTATGACATTGAGGAGCATGTAAAAAGGGGAGACAAAGCAAGTGCTCATTTTCAAAGAGAGTAGGATGAGTGTATCCCCCATGCTTTCAATAAGTGGATAGTTAGGTATTTACAACACAAAGTGGGTTAAGTCAAATCTAGTGCACTCTATGCAACAAATTGCAAATTGCTTTTCTAAAAGGCAATTGAGCAAAAGAATGAACTCATGCTAGGAAAAAGCATGAACTCATGCTAGGATTGATATTCCCTTTTTATTATTGCTTTTTTCTTTTGGTTCGATGAAGGGTAATTATAAACTTTGTAGACGTTGACAAAACTTTATGCTAGTTGAACTATGTTTACTTTATCGATTGATTGGTGTCTCTTTAAAATTGAGTAAAAGAATGAAGTTTAGCAAGTTATTAATTTGAAAGATGTCCGATGATTAGCCGTTTTTAGTTTATGGTGAATGTAATTCTTATTATTAACGTATTATTCTCAATCGTTGGTGGATGATTTGAAGAGTTCACACTGGTTAAGTACACAATGATTTATTTTTCTTTGAAATATTACACACTAGGAAATAAAGATTGAACTCGTGGCCTTTTATGAAGATAAAAATGTCTCAACAATTGAGTCGAATATTCAAGTTGGTTTAAGAATGATAAAGATGTCTTTACAATTGACATATAATATGTGTTAACGAACAAAATGTAAATGATTTGAATAATCTACTATGATTATTGACGTTTAGCTTTTAAAACGAATTTCATAAATATCTATCTTTTTTTTTGCGATATACTTTTTACCAGTGTTTTCAAAATTGGAACGAAGTTTTAAAATTAAATTTAAGAAAGAGTTGTTTTTAAAATTTAACTAAGAAGTAAAAACCGATTAATTGACGTTTCTCCCATTTGTACATCATATTAGGACTCCACTATGGTGTCGACTACTGCCAACGAGAGACAAGGTACAGACCTTCTAGGCCAACTGAACTTCATGGAGCTCGACAATGCTTCATATGTTTGACTTGGAAGTGTAGAAGTGAGAAATTGATATGAAAATGAGGTTAAGAGACTGAGTCATATTTATTTGCTTATTGTTCTTTGCGGGAGCTGAAATGAGAATTTGATTAATCTTGGAAGTTGGTATTCTATGTTTTTCAGAAATAGTGGCATTAACTTTGTAGTATATTTGAGATTTGTTTTAGAATATATGCACCCACGAATTTTTGAATACAAATACTTTTGGGAGAACATGCTTGATAATGAAGTGTATTGATGATCGGTGTTTTTTGATTGAGTTAAAAACACTCTACAAGTGGACACTAGGGTGGGAAGATCACCTCTAGATACTGCCTTTGCCAGATTATTTGCTCTCCCTAATCATAAGGAGTGTAGATTGCACAAGCTGTAACTAGTTTGCGGTAAAATCTAAATGAAGAAGAGAATTGTTAATGGTTTACACTTTCTACATTACTTGCTGCCCCTAGTAACCCCATGGCCCAAGTCAAATGGAGATGGAAATTAGATACATCGGGTCAGTTTACTGCAAATTTCTCACAGACTCACGCATCTTCTTTCATCAAGTGGTAGTAAACATAATGGTCTCCCTGATAAAAGCTTATGGAAAGGTCCAATCCCAAAGAATATTCAATATTTTTATGGGAGGTTAGCCATAAGGTCATTAATAAAGCAGGAGGTTCTTATCAAAAAGGTCCCGTCGATGGTGTCTGCCTTGAGCTGGTGTGTTCTGCATCTTGCCTTTTCGTGTATTTACTCAACTATTTTGGAGGAGGATATTATCTTGCCTCAAATATCCTATGGTCTTCCTAATGACCCTCTGGTTCTTTTGAATATGTTGCTTATTGGTCATCCATTCAAGAATTATAAGCCGATCTGTGGACCTTCATCATCAAAGGCTTTCTTTGCCCATTTCGAATGAGTGAAATCACTTTACTTTTGAAGATAGAGATATGGAATTCACTCAATTTTTTTTTATCATCTTTAATATACATCTTTGTCTTGGTTTAAATTCAACTCCTCTTCTTGTCATTACAATCTCACTTCTCTTATAGCACATTCGAATAACAATATGCAACTCTTATGACATTTTCTTTGCCCTTTTATAATTTGATACTATCAATGAATTTTCTTTGCCCTCTTATGGTTCACAATTTATATGAACACATTATATTTCAATTCTCAAGGAATTCCAATTAGATTGGGGTGTTACACGCATTGGATTAACTCAATTAGATTGGCATCTTATTACTGCAATGGTGGAGCGGTGGAGACCTGAAACTCACACGTTTCATATGCCTGGAGGAGAGTGCACAATTACATTACAAGATATAACTATTCAATTTGGATTGTCGGTTGATGGAAAGGCAGTAACTGGATCATTACAACATGATTGGCCAATGTTATGTGAGGATTTGTTAGGTGTAAGACCTCCACAACCACAATTCAGGAGGTCTAGATTAAGCCTACCATGACTAACATCACATTTCACAAAACTATCCCTCGAAGCAGACGAGGTCATGATCAAACATATACTATGGCATATATAATGCAACTTATGGGAAGATTTTTATTTGCAAATGAGTCTAGTGCGTTTGTTCATCTCATGTTTCTCCCTTTCTTAAATGACTTTGAAGAGGCTGGACGATATTCATGGGGGTAGTGCATGTCTTGCACGGTTGTACTGTGAATTATGTCGAGCCAGTCAAATTGATACATTAGAGATAGCAAGACCTCTCATATTATTGCAAGTGTGGGCTTGTGGTAGATTTCCTACCACTGCACCACAATGCAAATCAACCTCTAATGAATATGTTGGATGCCCACTTAGTGCTTGGTGAGTATTTTGTTTACCTAGTTGTTTTATATTGCAATACTAAATAACTAGATTCTCATTCACTCAACCGATGGAGTGGTTCTTTAACTGCCACCAAGGTATCCACACATGTACTAAGCAGTAAAATTGTTTGGAAATATTTAAAAAATAACCATTTTTTTTATCTCATGATATATTTGAATAGACATTTGTGGCCATAGATGTCTATTATGATAGAAAATACAAATTTATTTATATGAGTTAAAAAAATAAAAAATTATGACAAAAAAAAATTAAAAAATAACAACTAATATAACATTAATGAAATGTGCTTTAAATTTGTTATTTTTCTAATTTTAAAAATATAAGTGACATTAGTTCTATTATCATAAATTATTTTTGCTATGGTTGCAAAACTCCAAAAAAAAAAAAATGTTTGCTAACAAATATGTCAATAATAACTCTATCGACTAGATTAATGTTTATTTTAATGGTTTATTTACACTGTTTTCATATATAAGTAGATTTCAATAATATTTTTGAACCACTGAGACAATAAAACAACATTAGAAGATAAACACGAGTTCATATTGATATATATATTTTTTTTGTTAATGTGTGAGTGTTCATATTAGCATCTTGAATAACTTTTTGGGATCATTTATTCAATCTTACAACATTTGAACGTGGGAATCAAATTAGAACGTAATTTGTTGGAAATTACGGCTAAAAAATCTAGATATTAAAAGAATAGAAAATGTTATAGTTTCAGTTAAGAAATTAGAGGTTGAAATCTCACCTTACATGTTGTTAACCTCCGAAAAATGTATTAAAAATTATCAAAATATGATAAAAATATTTGTAAAATATCTAATTTTAGTTTGCTATAAAACAAACTTATAATAGTTTTTTTTGTTAAAGCAACCTATTCGAGCAAAACCCACCCGATATCACTTATCCCACAAATCAAAACCCATCAATGTCGACGAGTACCGCCGAGGAGACTGCGGCGGCGACGGTGGAAGGGGTGGACCTTCTAGGGCAACCGACCTTCACGGAGCTCGACAATGGTCGCTTCCGGTGCGTTGAGACTGGTCACGAACTTGTTGGCAAGGATAAGGACTCTTATTCTCGGACCAAGCGCTGCCGTCTTGGCCTTATCGATCTCGCTTTGTCCCGTCGGAAAGCTCCTCTCAATATGTTTGAGCAGGACCCTCTCTCTCGGTACTCTAAACTTTTTTCGTTTATGTGCATACAATTCATTATCATCATACTTGGAGATTTGTAATATGAGAAATGTTTAGCTCGGTGAACCGGTTGATTTCTTGATCTCCGTGGAAATTAATAGGAATTTCATTGGAATATAGCTTTTGGTTGATGGGTTGTTTGCAGCTTGAGAATTGATAATGTTATGATGAAGTCAAAGTCGAGTAGAGTAGTGTTTATTTGGTTGCTGTTGGTGATTTAATGAGCTTCAATGTGAGCTCCATTAACTTGGAAGTTGGTGATTTTGGTCTAATTGAGTTTGAAATTTGTCTTTTCTTGGTATTTGAGCTGTAGTTATTTAGGTATTTTGGACTGATTTTCCCTTTCTTGTCAGTTATTTCATGTTCAGTTGGAAATCAATGGATCAATGGCATTGGCTTATATTATTATTATTTGTTCTGCAGTTCGAAGCTAAAATGTAAACTGACTGGTGATACGATCAACAAAACAGAGGAACATATATGGAAGCACATTAACGGCAAACGATTCCTCAACAAATTAGGTTTGTACTTCTCAGTTTACATGGATTTTTTATTGTAATCTTTTATTCTTACCGATGATGTGCTCATGACAAGTTCTGATCTCGTTATGCTCAAGAGACAAATTGCATGCTGGTTGGTGCTATTAAGTGTTGACAAAGTTTGTATTGTAATTGTAGAGCAAAAGGAGTCAGAGAAAGAGTTAATGGCTAAATCAGGAGAGCAGCAAAGCAAGAAGAAGGCCGCCAAGGCGTTGAAACCAAGTTCAGAAAATTCAAAGAAGAAGAAGAAGAAGGAACAGGAGGAGACTATTTCTGAAGCCCAGGAATGCAATGGGGAAAGTAATGCAGAGGACGCCTTCTGGATGCCTCCAGTAGGGCAACGCTGGGATAATGACAATGGAGGAGACCGATGGGCTTCAGGATCAGATTCAGAGCATGAAAGTGATAAAATCATTGCAATGGGTATGTTGTCAATTTTGCAAACTTCACATTATGTTTACTTTTACCTTTTCATTTAAGTCACAAGCATGCTAACGAGGAAATGTAGTAGCTCATTGAATGCAAAATCTGGAATGAGTTGGGTAGTATGACATGAAGTGTGAACCTGATGTATATTAAAATATGGTTTAAACCTTTATATGTTACTCTCTCGTTGTTTTCTTTTACATAGTAACACTTGTAATTACTTGTAGTTAGTTACTTTCTGTTTAGTAATTGCAGATGTTATAGTTAATCATAGTTGTTAGTTAGTTTGGAGCTGGTTATCTTTTGTACATATATTTAAAGGGGACTTCTATTATTGAACTAATAAGAGCTAAGTATTCCCTTTAATTGTGAAACTTTCACGGTAAAGCAGGGAGTTAGATTGGGGTTAATGGTTGTGGTAGAGAGATCTTGGGAGTTCTTTCTTGGGTTTGGTTTCTGACTTATGGGATTTGGTTTGGGTTAGGTTGCTTGTCTTTTGGCTGTTTGGATATCTCCTATGCATTTAAAAGGTAGGAACCTGTGTTTAGTAAGGAGATCCAAGATTTATTGATTGAGTTTCTGATATAGCTCTATTGGTCAACCATCAAAAGATTTGTTTAAGTTACCCTGTGGGGTGGGAAGGGTTACATTCTTTGGGTATTGGTGGAGTTCTTTGGTGATTTTAAAGATGGCTCTCTCCTTGTATGGATGGAAAGCCATGATTTTCAAGATCTGATAGAGCACTGGTGACTAACCAATTATTTTAGACCTCTGAGAGATTTTGTTACTTGTCTGCCACATGATGAGATTTCAGTTGCTACACTGAGCATTATGCTATTGATGTTCCAGCATAGAATGTTGATAAATCAATTAGGGACCCTTGTAATTCTATTAAAGCATGTTTTATTGCCGAGTCATAGAATATATTTCCAGCATTTAGGGAGCTTGAGCTTTTCATAGAATATATTTCCAGCAGTTAGGTTGAGCTTTTCCTGCACTGTTATTTGTTTCTTCTGCTGGGGAGCTATGCACGTGTCTAATTTCTTCAGCATGGAATTCAGTTTCCCCTTCGTCTACTTCCTCTTCTACGTTGGCCTCCACTTTGGGGTGGGTGGTTTTTGGCTACATGATTTTGCTGTTGATGAGCAGAATTGTGTCATTCCCCTTTTGCTAACTTGCAGATCTCCTTCCCACCAAGGAGAAGGGATCATAACATGTAGGATCCAATCCAGGCTTTTGTTGCCCATGATTAGGTAGGGTTGTACGTAAAACCTCTATCAATCAAATCAATTGAAAGTGAAGTGCGGGGCATTTGGTCCACCGAGTGGAGTTAATAAGTATGAAGTTAATATGTTGGAGTTAGTAAGTTTGTGTTTGGGGTAAGATGAGTTCTTAGATAATTATGAAAAGTAGATTAAGAGGGGAGTTGTTTCTTAAGAAGTTGGATAGGAAACAATTACATTGATTGATTGTAAACAAATTAGATCAATGGACTTCTTTTTCTTGGTAGAAAACAATTACTTGATTGATTGATTCAATGAAACGATATGAAAAGAATCCGTCTATAAAGATTACAAAAGATTTCAGGAACGTAAACATTATTAATTTTAGTATAGGGGTGATCCTACCAAGAATTCGAGCTAAGTGGAAGCTTAGCCCAAGTCTTGGGTTCAAGCCTCTAGGTAGAATGTAAAAAGTGAGAAGAACTCTTTTTGTCTATCGGAGGTTGTTGATGCATGCAAAATTTTCATTCAAGGAGTTGACCTGATGCTGCAGATATATTAAAGAAAGAACACAACTCTTTTGAAGCTTGTGGAAACTGCTCACTTTCTTTGTTTTGATGCATTACTGTCTAAACGTCTAACCGGTTGGATGACAAATAATTTTTCACCCAACCCATAGGATCTCGTGTCTACAATATCTTGATTGGCTTTTTTATGGAGTAAAAATTTTACTTTACTGAAATTGGTTTTCTTTCCTCTTCAGATGACAAGGATGATAAAGATGAACACGGTGGAAACAAGTCAGATGAAGATAAACACCATGAAAAAGAGTCAGATGAATTGTCTAAGCAGTATGTAAAAGAAACCGTTAGCTTACACATGCATCACTTTTCTCAGTCTATCCCAAATTATGTCAACTTGTCAAGTCCCATGTTGATTGTGTACTTACTGAATGTGTTGATCACAGGACCAAAAGAATGTCCATAGAGATTGGACCCAGCAGTTTTGCTTCAAGAAAGAAGAAGAGTAAGAAAAGCTCTACGTGAACAATATTTCTTCAACAAGCATCCCCAACAATCCAACTATATCCAGGTTGCTTAGGCATGCACAGATGCCTCCGCTCGCTATTTCCGATATGCTGCATCTTTCATTGGTGCCGAATTTTCCAGCTTTAGCTTCTGCTTATTTAATCACCTTTGTTTTATCATCTTCCTTAAGGTTTTTGCTCTTCTTAGCTTTAGCCTGATTTTCTTGATAGCTTTCTTATACAAGCAAATTGCATGGTTGTTGAGCAGGCTTCAGTTTGGCTCTCTTCCTCCTTTTGTAGAATTAGATAATAGACTGGTCCATAATATTCATCACATTTCAAATTGATTCTTAATATCCCTTTATTTTAGTTCCAATTTCTTTTCCCCGAGAAAATAAATATTTCTTAATTTTAGATTAAAGATGAATTGGGAATTCTGTCTGATAAATATTTTGCTCGGATCGATTGGCTTTTTAAAAAGCACGAATTTGAACCAAAGAAACTTGCGTCAAACATATAGTTGTATGCTAGTAAATAACAATGACTAAGAATTGAGATAGATTGGGCCGTTTGGTTTGTGGGTGAAGAGGGTGGGAATGGGTATGGGCTTACAAAGTCCACGTTGGGTTGACGAGTATTTTATTTTTACCCTGGAAGAAATATTTTTCAGAGTTTATTATTCATCACGATTTACAATCTCATCAATAATCAAAGGTTTGTGATTCCTTTCCTCATGCTTGGGTGATCTCGATGAATTTTGCCTTGAGTCTCAAATCGAAATCATCTTGTTTTTCATCTTGGGGTAACTTTGCCTTAGTTTTAAAATTTAAATAATTTGTTTTCATTTCGGAACATCTAGTACAACTTTGTTTCGAGTTTTAAAACATTTTTCTTCTGTTTTTCATCTTGGTGCATTTTAGAGGAACTTTGCCTCTTAGTTATTTATTTATCCTCTTAAGTTCTTAATATCATATCCTCTTAAGTTCTTAATATCATTTCCATGCGCAGCCAAACAAGTAGGGAATAAATGATGACTAAGAATTATAATCAAGGATATCTGCTTTTGGCTATGCATGGTAAAATTAATTGATAAACAATAAATCTAATTGAAAAGTTTGAGAAAAACTAATTATTTAACAATTAAATAATAATATTAATTAAATTATTATAAATTTGATGGATTTATATAACCATGATCAAATATTTCATAATTCTAATTAATTAATTATAAAACTATTAATAATAATTATCATTAACTAATTACAAATATAATCAATTAATTGATAGTTTATTTATTGCATCAATTCTTTACCATTTATTTAAAAATAGATATGAGTATATGTGTATATAATAAACTAATTTATTAAACTAAAATAAAAGGTATATATATATTAAATTAGGGTAGTTAAACGCTAAGGTAGTTTTATAAACCACAAATTTAATTTTAATATAACTAATTTCAATAATATAAAAATAGAAAAATGTATTAAAAGAAAAAAGAGTAGGGAGAGTAAGAAAAATTCATCATTTTGTATGAGTATAGTTAATGAACATAAAAGATACATAAAAATAGTTTTGATTTTATACCAAAGAAGGAAATGGTTACAGTCATATTCATTTCCACCCTTATTCTTCCCTTAATCCAAATGGTCCCGGAAGGATTAAGAAGAGTTTAAGAGACGTAGAATTTTCCCTCATTCGTCTACCTTTTGAGTTTATGAAACTAGCAATGAAGATGAGATGTGTAATCACTTATTATGACTTGCAATAATGAAATTAAGTAAAAAGCGTAAATTGTAGTTCGTTGGTACATTTTCACGTTAAAAGATCTAGATAATAAAGAAATGTAATAATATGTAGAATCAATTTAGACATGAACTCTAATATCTTTTTATCATCAAAATATATAGAAATTTAAACAAATCAATTGGCAATTATTGTAATTTAAATGTTCGAGATTTTATACATAGTATTTAATATTTGATAACTAGGTTTAATAGATTTATAAGTTAAATTGCCATTAATAATGAACATTACTTTTTTACCACTTTAGATTTTATCTTTATTATTAGGTTTCAAAATTGTATAGTTTTATTATTGTGTTTTCTTTCTATTTAGTACCTAAAATTTTAAAATTATAGCATATATATAATTAGGTCGACACCAATTTTTACCACTATAGGCAATTAATTATAAATTATAAAATTGTAATTACTTTTAATTAATTAATTTATAGTTTAAGTCAAATATGAAAATAAGAATTAGCAATGTATTGAAGTAAAAATAAATGTAAGATATTGAAATATGAGTACCAAACAAAAACAAAATTTAAAATTTACAAGTAAAAAAGCACCCTTTTGTAATCTTAATCTAAGAGTAAAATAATGAGAAGCACCCTTTTATAAGTAAAATAATTCCTTAATCTAAGAGGAATTAAGCTTAAAATTAACTTATAAAGTTAAAGATATATCATTAAGGACTAAATAATAATTAGACCCAAAACTTATGATCATAAAAACTTAACATCGAAATTAGATAAAACGATATGTAAGAACGACGTCGTGTTGGCCTTCTTCATCTTTCATCCCGCGTCGTCCCGTCTGACTCTGAACTTCTCAGTCAGCCCACCGACGGTTCGGTTAAGTGATTCTCCACCGCACCGATTGCCGGAATTTTTATCACATTTTGTATGGCTTTTATATCCGATCTAATGGCTTTCGCTTTTCATCTCTTCCTCTCAAATAAAATCCTACGAACTCGCCGCCATCCTCTTCTTCTCCGGTTTCTCCACTTGCTACTCCGCTACTTGCTCTAAGTTGAGAGTGTAGGTGAGAGCAGTGGATATTTTGATTCTGAAGTTGCGAAAATACTAATGGCAAAAATGATCATAATTGATAAATTGCCTCTCAAGTTTGTGGAAGATGAAGGGTTTAGAAGGTTTTTGGAGCAAACTTTGTGTAAATATGTTCCACAGTTTGTCATTCCCTCTCAACCTACATTAGCTAAGTATATATTGAAAATATACTCGAGTGAGAAGAATCCCTGAGGAACATTTTTGTGGAACAAAGTCTTAGAATTTCTCTCACAGTTGATACGTGGACGTCGGATCATGATATGAACTATATAGTTCTTACTGCACATTTCATTGATGTCAATTGGAGAATGCAGAAGAAGATTCTTAACTTTTGTCCAATTGAGAGTCTCGATGGAGGGAGGGACTATTGGAAAAGGAGTAGTATCTTATTTGATGAAATGGTGTATTGAAAAAATATTGACTTTCACCATAAACGATGGTCGTTCAAATGATGCTGCCATTGCTTATTTAGTTCACCATTTCAAGAATACGTTGGTTATGGATGGTAAATTTATGCACATTAAATGTTGTGCCCACATTATTAATTTGATCGTATGTGATATCATGGAAGATTTTCATGAGTTGATATCTAAGGTTCGAAATATTGTTAGGTATGTGAGATCTACTCCTGAACGATTTAGGATCTTCAAAAAATGTATTGCAGAGCAGAACTTATCTAGCCAGAGTGCCGTGTGCCTTGATTTTCCAAATATGTGGGACTATACCTACTTGATGCTTGAGGGAGCAGAGAAGTTTGAAAAAGCATTTGAAAGACTAAAGATCTATGAGAAGGCTTTTTTGGAAGAGGATATTCCCACTAGCAAAGATTGGGAGGTTGTCAGAACACTTGTTCCATTTTTATCGCTGTTTTATAAAGCGACTTTAAGACTCTCTGGTTCTCTTCACGTCCCTTCAAATGTGATCTTTGATGAGATAAGCACCATTCAAAATTACATAAAAAAGTATACTTCCAATTCTGATAATCTTGTTCTCAAAGACATGGCGACAAAAATGCAAGTGAAGTATGATAAGTATTGGGGGAGTAGTGAAAATACTAATTACTTGTTATACATTGCCGTTGTTCTAGACCCTCGTTACAAGTTGAAATTTATGGGATATTGCTTTAGTGAAATGTTTGAGGGTAGTGTGGCAAAAGAGATGTATAAGAAGGTTGAAATTTGTCGAGGTGCACACAAATTATCTCGATAATAATGCATATGAAGAAAATTTGATTTCATTTCATTTCATTTTATTGCATACACTTTCTATTGATTTATTTTCACCCTCACAAGTTGTTTCAAACTTTTGTAGGGAACATCATCAAACTCTTTACCGTGCAAATTTTGAGTCGTTGAAACCCATTTTTCTAGTAGTGAACACCCCATGTGCAGATGAGGTTTTGGTTGTGAATGATGATGAAAATGTGGATGTATCACTATCAAATTCCACTACAAAAGATCAAAACAGTAGGAAGTGAAAAGGTAACATGATGATCCTTATGCGAAGTGCAAATACTTCAGGTGCGTCATATAC
This sequence comes from Cucumis sativus, assembly GCF_000004075.3. Classification (NCBI taxonomy): domain Eukaryota; kingdom Viridiplantae; phylum Streptophyta; class Magnoliopsida; order Cucurbitales; family Cucurbitaceae; genus Cucumis; species Cucumis sativus. The sequence goes on from NC_026657.2 coordinate 34,833,003, forward strand.
TAGTCTTTCAAATAGAGATGGGATGGAAAATGTGGAAGCACATCCTGAGAACTATTCCGATAACGATAAGTATCCTTTTCGTAGCTCTTGTTTGAATAAAGCATATGAAGAGAGTGTGATTTTTGAAAGTGTGCGGCCGATGTAGGAGAGAATTCAAAATCATTAGGCTCATCACTCAGTTGAGGTGTTTTTGATGCAAAAGTTGCCAGAGTTCCAATAGCAAAAATGATCATAATTGATAAATTGCTCCTCAAGTATGTGGAGGAGGAAGGGTTTAGAAGGTTTATGGGGCAGATTGTGTGTGAATTTGCTCCAAGGTTTGAAATTCCCTCCCTACCCATAATAGCTATGAATATATTGGAAATATAGAAAAGAAGAGAAACAATTTGAAAAACATTATTTTTGGTGAACAAGGTCCTAGAGTTTCTCTCACAGTCAATACTTGGACATCAGATGAAGATATGAACTATATAGTTCTTATTGCACATTTCATTGACGACTATTCGAAAATGCAGAAGAGGATTCAGTATGTCCATTGTGAATAACCGAGGAGAGGTTATAGGAAGCAGAGTTAAAAAATGTTTGAAACAGTGGGGTACAAAAGTTGAAGATGTTTTAAGAGAATTATTTAATGAGTACAGTATGTCCATTGTCAAAAACTATTCATCTACGTACTCCTATCATGGCCCATAATTCAAATACCGGAGAAAGTTCTCAAAATGATTCAGAGTCCTGTTTCAAGGACTATATTGATGAATGGGAGAAAGAGTTTGAAATTGAAGAGGCAGCTACAGAGATAGAAAGATACTTCTTGGAGCCACTTGAGAAACGAGAAATTTTTGACGTATTAAAACGGTGGGAAAATAATTGTTAGAGATTCAATGTTCTTAGTAAAATCGCTCGAGAAATGTTAGCGATTCCAGTAGTATCCACTGTTGCTTCTAAATCTGCATGTAGTTATAGTTGAAGAGTGGCAGATTCTTTGTGTTTTACATCCACTCCAAATTTAGTTGATGGTCTTGTATATGCTTGTACAATTGGCTAAAAAAGGATGCTACTACGAGTATTGATCTTCAAAAACAGCTCGAGGACGTTATTCGTATGGAAGAAAGTAAGGAAATTTTAGCTTATGATCATGTGTACTAGGGTGTTATCAAGCTTGAAGGGGAAGAAGCATCGACCATGGAGGTGGGCTCAATGCTTCATCAAAAAGATGACTAGGAAGTAAGTGGTTTAACTATGAACTCTTTAAGACTTGTTCTTTTGTTTGTTGAAGTTCTTGATGATGGACTACTGTACTTTGTGAATTGTCAGACTTCATTTTCAAGTTTTCAACCATATCCTTGATGTGATCCTTCTTCATTTTGCATGCGAACGGTTTGATGGACGTGAATATTTTGTTAGTACATGTTCCGAATATGTGTTTTCTAATCCAAATAATTAAAAATTTATCCGAGGTGGTTATAATAATAAGTTAATAGTTTTACAGCAGATATAATCTCAATAACTAACTAAGAAATCGTGTATTCAGTCTATGTGGTCACCTACTTTGATGTACGAAATTTTTGAGTTTGTAACTAGCAAATACTTTCTTGCAAGGATGATAAAAGTCAATTTTTGCGATGCATTTTTACAAGGGTTCTTACGTTCTTAGTCCATGCAAAGATAACATACAAAAAGGACATTAAATCAAATCAATTTTTAAAAATGAAAAGAACAAAAACACAAACAAAAAACATCCGGGTTAGGTATTTGATTTGGTATTATTTCGTACGACATGTTTTTCACTTATTTATTTAGTCTTCTATTTTTTTTTACAATAAGTAATAGACGAGTGATTTTGATAGATATTGGTAGAATATATAAATTTTGAAATTTTAGTATATTTATAAATATATTCTTTTAGCATATTTGTCATTTGCAGTAATGTAATCTATTCATTTTCTAATACGATTGGATTGAAAAATGGTATAATTGTTTTACGACTTTGATTGATAACAACAAACTTAAATAAAAACGTGAGTGAGTTGTTGTAGTTGTCAATTTTTTAGTAAAAAGATGACTAATTCACTCTCTTTTATATTAAGTAGGTGACCTTTCTATTTTTATTATAAGCAAGTAGACAATTCAAATCCTTTAAAATTTACCTAATACATATTTAATATAAACATTTTGATTTTGTTGATTGGATTTGTATTCTCTTTTCTATGAACAAAAAAGATGAAGAATAATGGGTCAAACTTGATTTCGTAATTATATGATGACATTAATCTTGAAAATAATTAACTAGAAAACAAAACTTGAGGATGAGATTTTGCTTGTTTGTTAAGTATGGATGAGAAGCAATATAATCCACGTAACCCTTTGCTTAGTTGGCTAAGCATGCATCACTTCACATGACACGTCCCTTCCACGCCTTCTGTGTTGCCATTGCTTTCTTCCCAACTGGATCATATTTTGTTGGAATAATTCAATACATATCATTATGGATTTCCAAAAAGTGGATTTGCAAAACACTTTCTAATAATATGAATTAGAGAAAATAATATTCTCTTTATTTACATTCATAAATTTATTCTATTAAGTAGGGAGAAAACTAAGTTGATATTAGTAAATTATATATTAAGAGTATGTTGACGTCACACACCATAAATATAAAAGTAGATTAAGGTAAAATATTTATATTAATGTTCAGTATAAGTTTGTATTCACATTTTGTTAAAACTCTATTTATCGGATTATAATTTATTTAGACTATTTTATTTCACTTCATTTTTTAAAATTTCCAAATCTATTTTTTTAACTTTCTAAACATTCTCATTTGAGAGAGAATTTTTAAATTTTTATGATGAAAATTTAATTTTACTTTTAAAATATTAGAATTGAGTGATTATTTATTAGCATTAAAATGGAGAAATAAATTGAGGTAAGTGAGAAAAATAAAATACTAAAATCTGATGTGGATAAAAAGAAAAATAGCTTCACAAAAAAGTAAACTATAACAACCAACAAATCATATATTATATTACATATAAAAGAACTTATTTTATTGTGGGTTACACAATTACTTTATAATATATAAAGAAAGTATAGTTTTGATACCATATGATATGATATGATATGAGATGATATGACATTGTATTTATTTATCTAATTTAATAAGTGACGTGCCGTTACATTTATAATTAACATGAAAGTGATTAATTATAGAGATTCTTTTTTCTTTTTCTTTTTCTTTATTTGAAAGAACAATCAGGAAGATCCCGTTGTCCATTCAAACAAATGGCGAAACTCATTGGATTCCATTGAAAATAAATTTCTTTTCCGTTCTCAAAAGTCTTCAAATCCCACTAATTTCAGGCAATAATTCAGCATTTCTTTGCTGTGGAACCCCACTTTAATGCTAAATCAAGGAATCGTTTTACCAGATTAACAAATTTCAAGATTCCCGTTCGAACAAACAAGTCAAAAATCTGTTCCACTTCCCAATTTTCTTTTTCCGATTTGATTTTATTGTCTTCCTTGTGCATTTCTCTTTTGAAGTGGATTGTAATTTTGTCAATTGCCCAAAAGAAGAAGCAATTTGGAGAAATGGAAACGATGGTACGGATTTCGTTTTCGTGCCTTTTCGAGATGCTTTGCAGCTTTTTAAGCGGTTTCTAGGAACTGGGGGTTGAAGGAGAATCTTGTTCATTTTTATTTTTCTTCTGGGTTATGGGGTTTTTAAATGGCGTTTGTTAGTTTTAGGAGTCTGCCACAGATTTGAAGTGATCGGGTTTTTGGTTTGCAACTTGTGAGTTCGGAAATTACTCAGCTTTTTTTTGTTTGTGATCATGATTGGAAGTTGTCAAATGGGTTGAATGTTTTGAATGTTGAAGTTGAAAATATTTAAAAGTCAAGTGAAATCGTGTTGTTTATTAGGATCTTGGATCTCTTTTCTCTTTCGTAAATGTTTTTTCCTCGTGAGAATGCATTTATATTTTGAGAACGTTGCAAATTCATTTCCATTCTTCAGCCATTTTTGACAGACGGCGGCTCTATCTTGTTTGAATGTTCCTTGTTTTCATACCTTCGTTTGGTTGTTTCTTCTCTTAGTCGGTAAAGAAGCGTGTCGTAATTGAATACACAGCTTGCTATTTTTTCTTTTAAATATAAAGCTTGAGATCTTTTCTAAAACTTCATTTGCAAGAGAGAATAATTTATACCCTTTGGCTTGCTGAACTGCTATTTCATCCTTTTGGATATACGGGTATCTGCCTTTTAGCTGAGGATTTTGGTTTATTTAGGCTGATTTTATTGCCTTTATTTGTTCATCAGACAAGAAGAGGTTCTTAAGTTTCGGAAGAATTTGATAGAGTTTGAAATTCATGGGGGCTGCGAATTCAAGGGAGGAACCTTCGGTTTCATCGTCATGGAATGGTGCATATGGCCAATCCCCCCCTTATGCTCAGGAAGCATATGCTCCATCCCCATATGGTCAAGCAAGTCAGAGTTATGTGCCACAGCAATCATTTTCCTCGCCACAGTATCACCCTCCTGAAAACTACCATGGTGGTGCTGCTGCTGCTGATAATCGTAAAAAATTTGATAGAAGATACTCAAGAATTGCTGACAACTACAAATCCTTGGAGGAGGTATGATAAAATGGAATGTTTCGAATGGGGGAGTTTTCTTTAAATATTAAATTTACGTTTAACTGCAAGAATATAATGTTAATTAGTTGATAGCCATTGTTTAAGAGTTCGTTTTTTTCCTACCTGACATGTTCTTCGCTTGATGTAGCTGTTAGGGTGAAAGTAGTGTTATTTTTTGTGTTATAAGAAGATGGACACATGCTTTTTCATAACTATGTTCTGCAAACTTCAAATAATGAGGTGAAACTTGTTGTCGATAGGTAACAGAAGCTCTTGCTCGTGCTGGGCTTGAGTCGTCCAATCTCATTATTGGGATTGATTTCACAAAGAGCAATGAGTGGACCGGTGCAAGATCCTTTAACAAACGAAGTCTTCATGACATCAGAAATGGCCCCAATCCATATGAACAAGCCATATCCATTGTTGGAAAAACGTTGTCTGCTTTTGACGATGATAATTTGATTCCGTGCTTTGGATTTGGAGATGGTAAATTCTTGAATTTTCCTCGTTGGATTTACTTTTCTCTTTCGAACTTCCAAGACTTCTCATACTACAAATTTCTCATGTAATTTGCAGCATCTACACATGATCAAGATGTCTTTGGTTTCTATCCAGAAGGGAGATTTTGTGACGGATTTGAGGACGTTTTGAATCGTTATAGAGAAATTGTTCCCCATCTACGTCTTGCAGGTTCTAGAACAAACATACTCATTCTTGTATTTCATAAAATTATTTCGTACATGTAATGGTTCTTATGAGGTCGTTTATTATTATATAACAGGACCAACTTCATTTGCACCTGTTATTGAGATGGCAACATCAATTGTGGATAAGAGTGGTGGTCAGTATCACGTTCTGTTGATAATTGCCGATGGACAGGTACTAATACAGTTCAAAATAGTTTACCATTTTTCTTTGATAGTAAAAAATGATGGTAAAAAAATGATAATATACAAGGGCACACAAAAAACCGCGAATGCACAGGAAAGAACATCCCACTAAAAAAAGGGACTTCAACTATGTAAATGGTGTCTATCGAATCAATAATCTTTACCATAGAGACTATTTAGTAGGATTTTATCAAACCGTAGAGATTAAATTCTAATTATAAATCATATGGACTAAATTCTCACTTTCTCCAACCTCCAAGGACTAAATTTACAATTTAATGTTTTTCTTTGAAAAAAACAGAAGGAAAAAAACTCAACAATTAGCCGTAAAGAAAGCTTTTTAGATTTATGATCTCATTGATAGAGAAAGATGATTAAATTTGGACATTTGAAATTGAAGGGACTAAAATCCAAGTATAGGACACAAATGGAGTTGTAACCCACAAAAAAAGGATAAAGAAAAAAAGTAAAAAGAAACTCATTTTGATTGAGAATTCACATGTGATATAGCAAGATATCTGTTCTGTTCCTGTATCTTGTACTGAAATGTAAAATAAATATCTCAGGTGACTAGAAGTGTGGACACTGAGCATGGGAGGCTAAGTCCACAAGAAAAGAAAACAGTTGATGCCATTGTGGCAGCAAGGTGAGCATAGGATTTATGCGGTATACTTTTTAGTTATAACACTCTGAACAGTTTGTAATAATTTTATTTGTTTTCATTTCAGCAATTTCCCTCTTTCAATTATTTTAGTTGGTGTTGGGGATGGACCATGGGACACAATGAGAGAATTCGATGACAACATCCCTGCTCGTGCCTTCGATAATTTTCAGGTAAGCAGAGGTGCTTTGTTGCCTTTTTTTATAAACAAAGATATGCTTGCTTATCCTATGACTGGAAATTTAAGATACGTTATCTTTTTCTTTTTTTGGTCCGCATCTCTTTAGTTTGTGAATTTTACCGCAATCATGTCAAAGAACGTTCCCCAGCCCCGGAAGGAAACAGAATTTGCACTTGCCGCTCTTATGGAGATTCCTTCTCAATATAAAGCCACCTTGGAACTTAATCTACTGGGGTAAGAAGCGTTTATTCCCTTAGTTATTTTAGTAGGAGATATTTTAAAAAGGGAATCATCATCTTTATTGCCACAATCACTTTATTCATTCTTATCGCAGGACTCGGAAAGGCAGTGCTCCCCAAAAGATTCCACTTCCTCCACCTGTTCCAGCATCTTTCAGCACACCAAAACCTCCTCAATTCTACAATTATGAGCCAAGTGTGCCTCCGTATCCTGGGAATAATAATCCGATCGAAACTGTTCGTTCTATTGGGAATAATAATCCGATCGAAACTGTTCGTTCGGTTGATCTTTCATCATACGATGACAAGGTAACACTTTGTTTTTCATGATGTGTATTTGTTTGAGCACTGCCCCAATGTGACTATGACTGTTGTGACTAGTTCTTTTTGTGTAAAGTCAGTTTTGGATGTTTCTTAGAGCAGCGAAAAGTTCCTAAAAGATCAGTTAGATTATTTGAAGTCATTAGAAATTCTGAAAGTAGTTCATTTATGTATAAGATCAACTGGTGAAATGCATTATAACCTCAACCTAATAGGTCGGAGTTCACTCCAAATAGAAACGTTGCACTTAAAAGGTATTTTTATCAAAAGAAATGTCAAAATTCATAAGACGCTTGTATGTTGACATTATCATGTCCATTTTCATTGTTCCTTTTTGAGAGTTTTTATCAATAACAAAAGCTTGTTTTTCTTCTCACAGTTGTGCGGCATTTGCCTCAGTAACCCAAAGGACTTGGCATTTGGCTGTGGACATCAGGTATTCTTCTGCCCTTCAAGTTCAAAACTATTACTAAAATTTAGATTCTTTACACTCACAAATGCGCTCGTCAACCACAGACTTGTGCCGAATGTGGACAGGATCTTCAAATATGCCCGTTCTGTCGGAGTTCAATCCACACACGGTTAAAGCTCTACTGATCAAGTCTCAACTTGCAACCGAGCCATACTAGTCGAAACAATCGTGAAAGTTGGTGATTTGGTACAGGCATATCACTTACGACGTCAAACAGTATATTTGCCCTGTAGATGTGAAAATGTAGGCTACCAATTCTATTCATACCTTTTATTACTGAAGGATTTTTTTTTTCCTTCAAAGTTTGATGGTTTTGAGTCTTCTTTTTAGTCCAGTAGCCAAACCTTTCTTTGCTATTTATGTACAAAGGTGAAGAGGTGTTGTAAATGAACTTTGGCCACTGGAATTTGATTCTATTCTTTCTTCAATTTATCTATCCACATGTCTTTTTGTACATAAGAAAACATATAATGCAGTGTAATGTTATAAGTATACTTTCTGCTTCTTTTGTTTTTTGTTTTGTTGTAATTCTTTACTTTCTTTTATTTATATAAATGGAAACTAAGAAGAAAAAAAGTGATGTGTATATCTTCAAGAATAATAATTGTGCATTTTGGCAATACTCTTTTGCCACATTTGTGTTGGAGAAATCATCAAGGGTGCTCTGATATATCTAACAATTTTAGGGGAGAAATCACAATACTTTTACTGTTAAAAATCACTGAGTTCTTAAAAAATTCTTGCACCATAAACTGATAGTCCAATCCAACTAATCCCTCACTAACTAACTATGATTTAAAGTGTAAACATAAAATAACTAACACTATCGTGTGTGAGGCAGTAATACTTACGAGTGTTTTTAATATTTATTATTTTCTTACGTGATGACATGATTGTTCAAGGTGCTTGACCGATTGATGTGTTGAGGTTGTTGTGGAGCTAAGAGCATGTCATGTTTGATGTATTTCCTTTCCTATATATTTCTTCTTAGAAGAATAAAACACGTTTTACGTTGAAATCATTCCTTTTTAGAGTTATTATAGTTGAGTTATATACTAGTTTGTGTGTAGTGTATATTATTTTAGTTTGAGCTATAATATTCTGTCTAAATGAAGATTTTAAAATAGTATTTACTTGTGGTTACTATAATCTTTTGCATATTTCACGTTTCGAACGACTTGATCACGTTTTAAAAGATTCTAAAGCTCAGTTATTTTGGATTTTTATTGGAAAATGTTATCCAATATTCATAGACTTTGAAAACATTTACGTATCCGAGTTAGGATTTGGATCAAAATTGAGAATTTGAATTCGACAACGGATGGTCTTACCATCCCTTTACATCATCCCTCGCAACGGTTAAAAATTCCATTGGACCGATTTGTTGAGACAAGGCCCGTAAGCTCGACCCATCTTGCACAAAAAAAAAGCCCAACATCGTCGAACCCGCGCACAAACGCGGGAGGGTTTTGGTGAGAAGCTCGTTGGAGAAACAGAGTGAGCTCCGTTTCACTTCGCTTCGTCGATCGATTTCAGTGTCAATGAAGCTCCTTCAATCTCTCGCCGGTTTTGCTCCCTCACCATGAAGAAGTTCTTCAGTTCTTTATCCCCATTCATTATTTTTAGCTTACACCTTCCTCGTTTTTCCATTTATGTTCAGGTCAAAGCCGCTCCCTTGTCCGTTTTCTTGGACAGCGTCGATCCTTTGCTGTTTCTACGGAAGAATACAGAAAACGGAATTACGCTGATAATGTTGCCGAGTACAAAACTGTAATTGCCTCCCTCACTGCCCAGAGAAGGTCTTCTTTCTTTCGTTCTTTCTTTCTTTCTTTGATTGATTGATTTGTTGTTCTTTTTATTCGTGGGTATTTAAAATGGTTTGTTGTTCAATACATTTCTGGTTTAGGTACTTCTCATTGACGGATGTGTATGACGATATGATGTTGGATGGAGTGCAGCCTACAATGGACGTTTTCCATTTACTGATATCTGGAACCATGAAAGGCGCTCGTTTCCAGCATGCTTTTTTCTTCAGGGATGAAATGAAGGCCATGGGTTTGATTCCTGATGTAGGTAACTTCTTGAATATCAATTGAGTCTTTTTGGCCTCTTTCTATGCTTGGCTCTTTCCATTGATCATTACCTTTTTTCTGTACTTGCATATATGTTTTGCAGGTTAGTCTGTATAACATGCTGATCTCATTATGTGGTAAATGTAACAACTCTGAAGAGGCTGTCCGGGTAGGTTTCTATGTGTTTTTGAAATGTTCTTTAAGGTTGTTTTGGAAGTTCGAAGGAAAATCTGGACCCGTTTTTTAATTGTCAACTATTTTATATTTAAATTGAAGATCTTAGATGAGATGAGGAGATATGAAGTGAAGCCCAATTCACAGACGTACATCTGTCTACTTAATGCTTGTGCAGCTGCTGGTAGATTAGATCGCGTGTATGCTTCTTCTTTCACAACCTAACCTCTTATCATTCAGCCTGCAAGGATTATAGTCATGTTTATTGATCTATGTCATGTATAAATGGATGAGAGTGAAATTATCAGCAGTAAATTCACTTATTTTCTACTTGGTTGGTTTAATAGTTGTCTGGCATTTTTTATCAATATACTAGGTATACGATTGTCAGAGATATGACTTCTGCTGGCCTTGGCTTAAACAAGTTCTGCTATGCTGGACTTATAGCTGCACATATGAACAAGAAACCTGTGGCAGATGATTTTGATACTAAAGTAAAAATCATCTCAGCTGTTCTTTATGTCCTTGTTAATATGGGGTTTGTGATATATCAATACAATGCTACTTTTCTATGATTAGGTGGTTGAATTTGTTGAACGGTCAAAGGAATGGTTATCGGTCGACGCATCAAGTGTAACAGCTGAAAATTTTATGATGGGTGTTTCAGAAGAGGAATTGTACAATATTCCGACTGCTGAATATGTTCATAGACGTGGAGGATTTTTGAACAAACAATTGACTATTTATCATGTTGCTTTAAATGCTTGTGCAAATCTCAAGAATGTGAAGGTATCTGACTCATAATTTCACAATATTATTGGATAAACTTAATCGGATTAGGGTTTCTTTATTTCAGTTATGTTCTACATATATGATAGTCGAGCCATTCTGCTATTGTTAGGTCTCCTGCTATTATTTCTTACGTAGTAGATACCCTCTATTCTCCTTTATAACTTAATTTTTATCAAATGTTTTCATATATTACATGTTAACTTCCTCGTCATGTATTTTCATATAAAATACTTTTTTGTTTCTTATCAGTTTTTTGTTTCTTATAATCTAAGTAGGTTATGGAGACCATAATGGATATGTTAAAGAAGGATGGAAAAACTCCCGACGTCTACATGATAATGCAAGTTATGAGGTAAAGAGCTCAGTCCAAAAATTAAATTCTGTTGTCTATGGCTCCATGCAGTTTCTAATTAAATGTCACTGGATAGATCAATTTGATTGGACTATTGCATTGATTGCATGGGAATCACTCACAATTACCCCAGTAATTGAAAGCCAACAATTTTGTTTGATTGAGCTGGTTTTCTTTAGCTGTTCATTAGTTCGCTTCTTGTTTTGATGAGAATGACCAGGGTGATAAATTTTAAAGATCAGATTGTTATAAGATAATAACTATAAAGTTTGCGTAGATCTAATGGAACTACTGATTTGGCCTTGTTTGTGCATTTGCCTGCCATTGATCAAGCTTAATGTAATATGGTTGCAAGTTGAGTGTTTTTTTTGTATGGCTCTCGATTACACCAGTGATGGAGGCTTGTGTTGGATTGATTATATTATTGTAGAGGTTCGTGTGATCATTCAGTTTTTGTCTCTAACATGCGCTGTTTAGTAGCTTTTGTATGGGTGCTTTCTTGTATTTTCATATCCTTGTCATGTAGCTTGAATGAAAGTTGCGAGGATTGTACATCAGCACTATGTATAGGTTGCAGTCGTGTTGTTTCATTATTTTTGACATCTCATTTATAGGATTCTTGGTTATTAGAATTCCTAACCACTCAGTGATTTTTTTTTGTTCTATTGAAATTACAATGTAACCCACTCCATGTTTATTGGAAGAACTGCTAATAGTCTAATACAGATTTTCATCTAAATAGATGTGTGGAGTTTGAGGCTTAATCATAAAATTGATTATTTTGGACATAGGATGGATGAGTCAAGTCATCAATACTATTCTAGGATCTTCAATTTTATTAGTTGTTCTGTGATTTGACAGTTAACTTCTCACAGGTGCTATCTACATTCTGGAGATATTGATCGTGGTCATAAAGCTTTTGAGGAGCACTTAAATTCTGGGGGTTCTATAGCACCTGAACTCTATACAGTGAGTTTGGCCCAACTATGTTTCTGGCTTCTGCTTTTACAGCACTAAAATATTACTCCATATTAACTGTTCTTAACCAAAAAGGAGATATCTTTATATATATATATATATATGTTCTACTGTCCATCTACACGTTTTCTATTTTCTTTGGAAATTCCTGAAAATCTAGAGTGAGAGTTAACTTTTTCCAATATATTTTATCTCACTTGCAAATGAGATTGCTGTAGTATAGACACTTCAAATGAACAATACGAGAGTTTTTATTAGTAAGCATTCAAGGTAACTACTGCGGATATTTAGCAACGGTTTTTATTTGGCTGTAGACGCTTGTGGAAGGAGCCATGATTGGTTATACACCAAAGGGAATGCAATTGGCTCAAGAAACACTGGTAACTTCCAATTTCTACTGAAGTTACAATTGAAATTGAGTTAATCTTAGTAATGCGATGTTGATTATTGCTTATTGCAGGAAAACATGAATTCCAGGGGCTTTTTCTTGAACCCCAGATCAGGGAGTGAGCTCCTCCTTGCAGCTGCGGGTGAAAAGGTAGGCCGACGGTTTATTACATTTTAGTTCACAAGAGACCCTTGTGGTTAGCAATTGGCTACTCAAAATTCTTACACTTGTTACTTCGAGGTCCATATGATTCAAAAAATGTGTTTAATTTTTTCATATTACGATGCAGACTGGTGGTTATACAACTGCCAATTATATATGGGATCTCTTGCGAGCTCGAGAGATAACTCCTTTATTCCCTGCTGTGGATGCATATTACAAGGGATTGAAGGTACTTCTCTTTCCCTGATCTTTAATTCTTTTGTTATGAAATTTCTTATTCTTGGTGTTGATATTTGATAATTAATACATGCAACTTCCTTCTACTAGTAGTTGAGGTCTGGTTGAATTGAGAATTTGTCAATCCAACAACTCACTGCATTCATTTCTCTGATGTTTTTGGGTTTCTTTTGGTGACATTTTATTCCCGTGTCTTTGTGCAACTAAAGTGTAATTACAACATTTGATTTTAACCATGCCCAGTGGTAAAAAGGGAAACCGTCTCAATAAGGTAAGAGGTCATGGGTTTAATCAATGGTGACCTACCTAGGAATTAATTTTCTACTAAAGGGTCAAGTGGGTCGAGACACTCACGGATTAAAAAAAAAAATATATATCACATTTGATTTTAAACGGTGTTTGCTAGGTTAAATCAAACCTTATGTCAAGTTCTCATATCATTTGATAACGGTGACATTTGAATTTCAAAATGCAGAAACGCGAGATTCCAGAAGACGATCCTAGGCTTGTATTAGTTACTCGAATTCACGAAAACCTTCAAGCCAGATTTGGTGGTGACCGAGCATAATCTAAATCAGATTTGGTGTGTCTCCACATTGAGAATAATTTATGCTCCAATTTTAATTGATTCTTCCATCAGTTGAAGGTATGCATTATGATGGGGATCCAACGGTCTAGGGGTGCAAGCCTTGAGAATTATGTATTTTGGATAGTGAATGTGGAGATTTGATAGCAAGTTTTGAGTACTTGTTTTGGCCTAGTTTTAATATTAATTTTAGCCTAACGTTCAAAGAATTACAAGTTTGGATTCCAATTTCTTTCTTTATTTTGTGTATATTATACATAGTGGTTTTAGTTTCATTATTATTTCCAACCTTTTTTTGGTAGGGTCTATTTTGGTTCGTATATTTTTAAAATATCTATATTAGTCTCTTTTTTTATCGCTTAATAACATAATCTTAAGAATGTGTATTAGTATGTCAATGTTAACATCTTTTAAACCGCCATAATTTGATGTTAATTGAAGAAGTTTTATAGCAAAGATTACTATCTTCCATCGGTATTATTTTAAAATTTAGTGTGCAAAATAGACGTTTAAAATTTTAGTTAAAATTTATAGACTAAAATGTAATAAACTTTCACACAAGTTTTATATTAAAAATTTGTTTTACATCTCACCAATTTTGGAAATATTTATAAATATAGCAATATTTTATCGAGTTAAATTATTATTAAGAGAAATATGTGCTTTATAGACATATCTATATCTATGTATAATCAAAATACACGATTTTGATTATTTTATTTAATTTCATATTCAACAAAAATTTCAAAGAAAAAAAATTAGTTTATCTAATTGTTCTATTTATAACAAAATTTCAAAAAGAAAAAAAAAAAACTCATATGATCTAATTCTAATTCAAACAAAATCTCATTTTGTCTCATTTATAATTCATGTTAAATAACATCAATTTTCTTTATCTAATAGTTTCGATTAAATAGAAGTTTTGCTTAAAAATAATCTAATTCTAATTTTTTTTTTAAAAAAATCTCATTTTATCTAATAGTTCAATTAAACAAAAGTTTGGCTTTTCTACTTCATGTTTATATCAATGTACAAAGATTGTTTTATTTTAATCATAAAGATTTGGACATATTAATTATAATTTTTCTAAAAAACCTATTTTTTTATAATAATTATATGGATTATTTTAATTGTGAACACTAATAATTTCCCATCTAAAAGGGTTATGAAGATGAAATTTGTTATATATATATATAACATTATTATATCTACTTCTAATTCTAAATATATAATTTTTTTTAAAAGTTCATTTTACCTAATTCTAGTTTTCATTAAATGAAAGAAATTTTATTTTAGAAAGTCTCATTTTATTTAATAATTTGGATTGAATAAAATATTTTGACATATTTGATGAATTATATATTTGCATGGAAGGAAGAAAATAAGAATGTGTTGTAATGAATAAGAATGTGAATCAATGGATAGAAGGATACAATAGTTATAATCCAACGATTCTTAGTTATGTTGTTGATCTAATGGCTTCCAAAGCGAAAAAATAGTGAAAACGATTCATTAATCCTCATGCATTCTATTGGATTATTCCACTTTCTTCTTCTTCTTCTTCTTCCTTTCTTCTCCCATTTCTTTCCTCAATTCCTTTTTCTGGTTCATGATTGCAGGTATTAATTTTTTACGTTCTTCCTCTCGCTTTGGATTTCTTCTTCTTCTTCTTCTTCTTTTGCATTGCCGCCATTGATGGATTTTGATCCATTTCAGTTTTTCTGTAATTCGATTTTTATTTATTTTATTTTTCTGAATGATGATGACGACGATGATCTATGAATGTTGATGTTGATGTTTCCATTGAAATTATTAGTGTGATCGTGGTTGTGGTTGTGGGAAATAGAGCTTCAAATCGCATTTTGATGAGAGGTCACAAGAGAAGGAAGCAGCACATGCATCTATGAAGAAGATTGGGGTACGCAGGTCGCTACCGCACTACCTGATGCAATTGTCGCTTGTCGACATTGTTGTGCTTCTTCTTCATGCGGTTTCCCCACGATTTTCTCAGATGGAATGGCAGATCCTGCTAGTTATGGGAATCACGAGCGTGACTTTGAACAAGTCAGTTTTTCTTTCTTTCTTTTTTTCTCATCAAAACTTTCCCTCTCTCTTTTGTCTCTTCCTTTCTTCTAACACACCTATTTCCATGTGTTTTTGTGATTTTCAAGGCACTTATCGCTTTGAAAAAAGGAACTCAACTAATTAAGTATAGCCGAAAAGGAAAGCCTAAGCTCTGTCCATTCAGAATCTCTACCGTGAGTAATTATTATTTCCTTTCTTCATACACAACATGTTTATTACTTAATTCCTTTAGTAACAGGTTTGTTGTTTTCTGGTGTTAATTACATGTATAATGCAATTTCTTTTTAAATTTTGTAATTCACTCGGTTCTGTAATAAATGATGAACAAATAGTTTATCAACTTTTTTGTATTTCTTTTACTGGAACAAAATTTTAATGTTCTCAGAAATTACGCCATACGGTAAAATGGTGAATAACTTTCCACGTACATTCCACAAATTTGTCTTCATTTCTCCAAAGACTTTCCTTTGGTAGCTTCATCAATAGTTGAAGATATGTATTCCAGATTTTGGGTCTTAGCAGGCTCGACGTATGTTTGCCACATACGAAGAGTTGAGGGGGCATAAACAAAACTAATTAAACTTATACATCTGCTGTTCACTTCCACAAGCATTAGATGTCATAGACTATGTATGTCTTCGAACTGTAATTTTACTGCAACTAATTTTCAGGACGAAACGACGCTGATCTGGTATTCACATGGAGAAGAAAGAACCTTGAAACTATCAAGCATCTCACGAATTATCCCAGGACAAAGAACTGTGAGTTAAAAACTGCACCAAAATGGCTAAGTAGTAGAATATGTATACACCTGTGATTAACTATAAGGAACACATATAATGTAAGATCTTCTTGAGGCATGGCTATATTCTTCTCTTGGAATATATATTGTATTTAAGTTATGCTTTATTTGGTATTTCATTTATGTTAGAAACCTATTCAGTTCCAGGCCTATGAAATTTTGGAATTGCATTTAGTTTTGTTATTATTGAATAAGACTTTGGATTAATTAACTTTATCAACTTCCAGCAAAAGTCACTTGGGTTCTTTCTTCTCTAACCATTCTAGGTGGGTCTAATGGTAAAAAGGGAGACATAGTCTCAATATCTAATTAAGAAGCTATGGGTTCAATCCATGGTGGCCACCTACCTACGAATTAATTTTCTATTAGTTTTCTTGACACCCTAATGTTGTAGGGTCAGACGAGTTGTCAGATTAGTTGAGGTGCGCATAAGCTGGTTCGAACACTCACAAATATTAAAAAAAATAAAAAAATGTTTAGCTTTTGTCCATATTACTATGATTGGCGTTTTGAACTTGAAAATAATAGTGATATATCTCCTACGTTTTTCCTCCTCTTTTCTCTTTTCCATTTACAGGCCGTATTCAGAAGGTATTTGAGGCCTGAAAAAGATTACTTATCATTTTCATTGTTGTATAGAAACGGGGAACGGTCACTTGACTTGGTTAGTGAAAATCAACTTCAAATATTCAAATTTCAACTTCTTATCTACAGCATCTCTGATTGCAGAGTAATTTCAGTGATTTCTGTTATCTGTAATCTTTTTATAGATCTGCAAGGACAAAGGTGAAGCTGAAGTCTGGTTTCTTGGCCTTAAGAATTTAATTTCTCCAAGACAACATCATGGACGTTCTAGGAGTGATTTTTCAGATGTGAGTTTTTTCATTGCATTCTACAGCATTCACTTCTATTATGAGCACTGTCTTGTATTTATTTTAAAATTTTTTTTTTTAACACATTGGCAGTTAGATTTATTATTATCTTCTTTTGGTATTGTTATTGCATCGATGTTGAACTCACATGTAAGACGGCATGAAGTAGCTGTGCAATTATTCAGGATAATGCAATAGCACAATGGTTTTACAGATAGTCTTTCTACAGAAAATTATGTGATACTTGCTATATAGCTGGAACTCAATGCACCATACCCTGGATGGTCCTCTAATACACTCGAGGATGAGTTTAATATTCTCCAACACTATCCACATGTTGGAGATTTGAAAGGCATCTCTTTGCCATACCATTTCTAGCTTATAAACAATGAATAAGAACTAATGAGCCATAGAATAGAAGTGTGTATTCAAAACTACATCACTGATTGACCCAAAAGTGGATAAAGGCATATTTTATTATACATCACCAACAAAAACATATCTACAATTTCTTCCATTCCTTGGTATTTTATTTGAAAACAGTCATAATTTTTTATTCAATTCCTATATTGTAGTTCACTGTTCCCAGAATAAAACCATGTTAAAAACTTGAAACTATAGCAGCCCCAAACATTTCAAATTGTATATTGGTTGATCTTTCATTTTCTATTTTTTTTTCTTCCAGTTATGGAGTAAGTATATGTTTTAACCAAGTTGCTGAATATGATAAATCTTCCAAATTTGGGCATGTATTTTTTAGCGATCTTGATTCCTTATGATAATCATAGACGACATGGGTTGGGCAGTAACACTTTTTAGCTGGTTATCATGTGGCTAATTTTCTAAGCTATCCTATAAAAAAAAAAATTATAATTTACTATGGATCCTTAATTTCCAGGTTCAGGATGCTAACGAATTCTTTCAAAGTAGTCGACCTTTTGGTGCAACTTTAGAATTTAGTAACAGCTTAGCTCGTGGAAGGGATTCTATTGATTTAAATTCTCGTGAATCTCATTTGCATCTGGTAAGTTCAGATGTTGGTTCGGAACGTGCAAATATGCAACTAAGAACAAGTGGTGGAGATGGTTTTCGCAGCAGTGTATCAAGCACTCCTAGTTGTTCAAGTGGAGGATCTGGACCAGATGATATAGAATCACTAGGTGATGTTTACGTATGGGGAGAGATTTGGACTGATTTAGTTTTACCAGATGGAACTTCAAGTCAAATTCCAGTTAAAAATGATGTGCTCACTCCAAAGCCATTGGAGACGAATGTTGTTCTTGATGTTCAACAGATTGCTTGTGGTGTCCGACACATTGCTCTTGTAACAAGGCAAGGTGAGGTTTTCACTTGGGGTGAAGAATGTGGTGGACGTCTCGGTCATGGAATTGATAGAGACTTTAGTCGCCCCCATCTTGTTGAGTTTCTAGCAGTTAGTCATGTAGACTTTGTAGCTTGTGGTGAGTATCATACATGTGCCATAACCTCTTCGAATGATTTATACACTTGGGGTGACGGTATTTTTAATTCTGGAATTCTTGGTCATGGTACTGACATTAGTCACTGGATACCCAAAAGAGTTGTCGGTTCGCTGGAAGGGCTTCAAGTTTTATCTGTTGCATGTGGCACGTGGCATTCAGCATTAGCAACTTCCAATGGAAAACTATATACATTTGGTGATGGAACATATGGTGTCTTAGGCCATGGTGATAGGGAAAGCGTGGTATATCCAAGAGAGGTGCAACTATTGAGTGGACTTAGGACCATCAAGGTTGCTTGTGGAGTCTGGCACACTGCTGCTATTGTTGAGGTTATGAGTCAGACTGGTTCAAATATGTCATCTAGGAAGTTGTTCACGTGGGGTGATGGTGATAAATATCGCTTGGGTCATGGAAACAAGGAAACTTATCTTCTTCCTACTTGTGTTTCTTCACTCATAGACTACAATTTCCACCAGTTGGCTTGTGGACACAACATGACAGTGGCTCTTACCACCTCCGGTCACGTTTTTACCATGGGTGGTACTGCATATGGTCAGCTAGGCAACCCAAGTTCAGATGGAGTTATTCCTTGCTTAGTGCAGGATAGATTAGTCGGTGAATTTGTTGAAGAAATTTCTTGTGGTGCATATCACACAGTTGTTTTAACATCAAGAAATGAAGTATTTTCTTGGGGGAGGGGTTCCAATGGAAGATTAGGGCATGGAGATGTGGAGGACAGGAAAGCCCCAACACTCATAGAAGCTTTGAAGGATAGGCATGTTAAAAGTATATCTTGTGGGTCAAATTTTACTGCAAGTATATGTATACACAAGTGGGTTAGTGGAGCAGATCAGTCCGTTTGCACTGGTTGCCGTCAGGCATTTGGTTTCACAAGGAAGAGGCACAATTGTTATAACTGTGGGCTGGTACATTGTCATTCGTGCAGCTCCAAGAAAGCTTTGAAAGCAGCACTTGCACCTACCCCAGGCAAACCACATCGTGTATGCGATTCTTGTTATGCCAAACTTAAATCTGCTGAGGCTGGCAACAACTTTTGTGTGAATAGAAAATTGACAGCCAATCGTCGTTCAACAGATTACAAGGAAAGATTTGATAGAGGGGATGTGAGGCCCTCTCGCATTCTATTGTCCCCCACTACAGAACCTGTTAAATATCATGAGATTAAATCGGTTAGACCAGGGAGTAGACCAACTTCTCCTTCTATGGTTAGAGCTTCTCAGGTCCCTTCCCTTCAACAACTGAAAGACATTGCATTTCCAAGTTCGTTGAGTGCCATTCAAAATGCTTTGAGACCTGCACTTGTGGCACCGCCGTCACCACCACCAATGGGCAATTCCAGACCTGCATCACCGTATGCAAGGAGACCAAGCCCTCCACGCTCAACTACTCCGGTGTTCTCAAAAAGTGTTATTGACTCTCTTAAGAAATCAAATGAGACGTTGGTTCAAGACAAATCAAAGCTTCAAAGAGAAGTATTAACTTGTTTCCTTATAAATCCATATTTTTGTTTGGTCACTGTAATATTCTTATGCTTTTTCTAAAGAAGCCTAAACCGAAAGAAACTTGGTTTCATTCATATAAATCCCGTCCTTCCTTGTTTATCAGGTTAAGAATTTGAAGCAAAAATGTGATATTCAAGGTGCAGAAATTCAAAATTTGCAAAAGAATGCAACTGAAGCAGCTTCATTAGTTGAAGAAGAATCCTCCAAGTGCAAAATAGCAAAGAAATTAGTTACAACAATAACAGAGCAGGTAATCCAAATATATTAGCATTTGAGTTACTTCATTTTTTGTTCAATAGCTTGTTTAAATAATTGAAGAGAGTGGTTTTGATCTCATTGGTAACCTCACTAAGTTTATTTGCAGGTTTGTGAAAATTTGTTATTGTATTAGATAAGACAAGCAACCTTCTTAGCTCTTAACATATCAAATTACTAATTTTGCATCCTTCAGTTGAAAAAAGTCAAAACATGTTTGTCCCGCAAGTGAATGAAAACAAGTTATCTTCTTAAGTTTTTTCATGACAAAACCACATGAGATGTATTGCTAACCAATGATTCAAATATTAGTCAGGCATGATGATTAATGTAAATTTGTTCCATTTTCTTATAGTTGAAGGAAATGAAAGACAAACTGCCACCTGAGATATGGGATGGTGAAAATTTTAAATCCATGTATGCCCAAGCTGAAGCTTTCTTAAATATGGTTGAGACATCAAAAACTTCATCCTTACCTACGAGTCATGAAAAAACTAACAATCTAACTGCACTCAACAATGGATCTACTCCCTCACTTGACGATTCTTCAAAGAGGATAGAAGACGATGGTTCAGGAAGGAAGGACTTAACGCAGGAGAATGTAAATAGTCTCCTGGAAAGTAAGAAAACTTCAGAAAATGGCTCGAGATCTCCATTATCTTCGACTGAAGGCGAAAAGCAAGTTATTGAGCAGTTTGAACCTGGTGTTTATGCAACTTTGGTTGTGCTTTCAAATGGTACCAAGATTTTCAAACGCGTTAGATTCAGGTATATCTAACTCTAATCTCTCTCTCTCTCCCTCTCTCGGCTCGGGTGCGCACCTACAACACCCTACCAACGTAAATCTATAGTTACTTCAATTTAATTTCTTTTCGTTTTTGTTTGCAGCAAGAGAAGGTTTGATGAGCAGCAAGCAGAAGATTGGTGGAGTAAAAACAAAGACAGGCTGCTTAAAAGATACAACCCATCAACAAGCACAAGCAGCTCTACGCCAACCGGTTCGCCTAAAACTCAACCAGTATCATCTACAGAGGAAAGCAATGAAATTCCATCAGCCCCCCCATAATTATTGGATGTATAATAATCCAAAGGTTTGCTTTAGAATAGCTGCATCATCGATGAATTCGTAGATTTTATTAGCAACAGAAGGCAACAAGATGGAGAAAATTCAAGTTGAAAATAAGGCAAAGGTAAACGTTTAAGTTCCAAGTCGGAAACCTCAGAGTGAACCATTTCTTCTCCTTTCGTTTAATCTTTTTATTCATTCATTTCATTTTGAGCATCTCCTTTTTTTGGATGCACACAACCCACTTTCTTACAACTTTGTGATGATGTTTACTAGAAATAGGAAAACAAAGAAAAAGGCTCTAATTTTAGTGTTCTACTCATTGAAGCTCTCCATTCCTTACATCCTTCAAACAAAATTATTTCAATCGGAGGTTTGGTTTATGGCCCTACCCTTTTCATTTGGTGAACTTACACCTTTCAAGGCCATTAATTATATATATATAGCTTTAACTTCACAATCACTGTGTGTATAATACGAAACTTGGAATTCCCATTCACAAACTTTAGGACTTCAAAGTTAGATAGTTTCAGTTCTAAGTCCCATTTCATATGGATTTATTTTGCTATATTTCACAACAAACAATCCTTTTTGTTTATTTGAAAACTATTTTCTTTTTTCTTCATAATAGGATTGAGGTTCGGAGATGACTAAATTATGGTTAACATAATAATAATAATATAATTCAAGTATTCGTTTATTTAGTAAATTCTATCATATTTGAAACTTACATAAGACAACATTTGAGAAAAAAAGTTCATTATTAGATTTTCAGATTGATATTTGGACTTTATTACTAAAACATAACATTGATTAGTAAAATAATTAATAGATATAAATTCATCCATTCATTCATTCATTAAACAATTGTTTGAACAACGATGTTAATTGTTAAACCTATGATTGATATTTAGAAATAGTCCGAACTCTCTCGATTCCAACTTAATTATATGATTAAACAACATAATAAAATGATTAGGAAAATAAATCAACAGCTCATTCATTTCTTAAATGAAAACGATATTTAGAACATATTTTCTAAAATTAATAATAAAGGAAAATATGGTTTAGAGAAAAGAAGAGAACAATGTAAGGATTGCAAGGGGACTGAATAAAACATTTATACATTTACACAAAAGTAAGAAGAGAAATTGCATTTGTTTGCTTTCTAAATAATCAAAGATTAGGAGCCAATAAAAATGGTGTAAGAATCTGAAAATTTAGATTATAACATAACAAAAGAATTCTGCACATTATGGTTCCATGAACATTTCTACTTGATGTTTTGATCTTAGAAGTAAGACTTACAAACTATAAGCAATCTGTGTAATCAGACATTAATTATCAATAAAATTTGAGAGCTACGGTAGAGGAACACAAAACGGAAACCCAAAAGAGTTTAGAAAAAAACAGCTCGGTGAGTTCCTCCAACCATTAAAACTCGGTTGTCAGCAAATTCATCAAAACCCTCGATACTCAAATTTGGTTGTTTCTCGGACCACTTGGGACATCAAAAGTTTTCATATGACCCCACAAAATTCTTCAAATTAGTGCAATTGTGATTCAAGAAGTATGTTTGTCGCAATGTTAACGTCGTTTCTGGCCTGCACAAGGGCCTGCCTGGCCGAGTTTCTGTCGAACCCCATTGAAACAAGTGTAGCAATGGCGTCTTCCGATGGTTCTGTGGCAGTTGGCACAGAAGGATAGTTCCTCTAAAATTATAGGAGGAAACAATTCAGGTTTTAGTATAATTGAGAATGGGGGAATCGAGAATCACAAACCTCGTAGTTATTATGTTAACATAATGGTATGTCAATTGAACCATCCTCAGTTTGACCAAGAGAAAACAATCCAGTTTTTAGGTTAAAGTATCAACTTAAGTAATTCATGTTTTCTGTGTCACCAATACGAACTTAATTACAACTGTAAAGATTAGATTATGCCAATAATAGCAATGCCTATATTGTGACGACTATCAGGACACAGTAAGTTCTCGTGCTTAAAACCTAACAAGTCAGATATTGTTCCTCGAATCATTTAGCTTATCAAAGTATGTTTAGAGAAACCAACACCAAATAGAAGCATTCGTCAAATGTACTAACCTCAACCTGGCGGCTCATGAAGGATGGCATGTTTCCTCTAACATCTCTATTTGGGGCTGCTGGAGGATTCCCCGCAGATGGCAAAGAAAGTCTTGAAAAAAATGAACTGATAAACTCTGGAAACTGTAAAAGCCGAAGAATAATAATAACACATTATTAGAAAACTAGAAAGACCTGATTGAAAAGTAAGAAAACCTACATCAAACTGACTCCAAATGGAAAGAGACTAATACTAAAAAATACAAAACATTCAATTAAAAAGACAAATAAAGACACAAAATTAATGAAGTGCACCAACCAAATAAGATGAAAAACCTACAACTAAGAAGCACCAAAAACTTAAAGAGAGCCCCCATAAGAAGCTAAGAGACTAACCGAACTAAAACAAAACAAACCAACAAAGTGGGGCATCAAACCAAAAGGTCCAAAATAAAACTATAATTATAAACAACAGAATTACAATTTCAGAAAGAAAGAAAACTAAGAAACCAATGTGTGCTTAAGCAAAATTTGAATTTAACCTTGGCCTTGCGGATGCCAAATACATTCAATCGATATAAGGAACCAGCAAGAATTCCGCATATCCCTGGTAAGATAGATCTTCTCCACGAAGACAGAAGGAGCTGCAACACCAACAATAAAACTAGCTTACACAGCTGAAGAAAGTAAAGCAGGTTATCCAAAAGAGTATAAAACAAACAGTCCTTAACCTGAAGACCAGCCAGATATATGAAAGACTTGTCAGAGAAACGAACTCCAAATACACGGAACCGTGTTGAAACAGGAATATCAAAGAAGAAGGGTACAAAGGAAGCAAACAAAAGACCATAAGGTCCAGAAGTCACTAGATTTGCTGCAGGATCTGCTCAAAAAGAAATAAAAATACATATTAACTAAATGAAAATCATAAGCATGGATGTGTTCAGTTTATAGGCATGGTTGGAAAGAACAACAAAAGAAACTTAGGAAAACAAGTCATCAGTTAGCTAGAACGTGTATCGAGGGAGACATGACCAAAAAACAAACTTAACGTGTTTGGATCACATTAAGATCCTGAGTCGGTGAGATTTTGAGCACACGTTAAGTTCGCATTTTGGTCATGGCTCCCTCAATACAAGTTCGTTTTAGCTAACAAACCACATGTTTTCATACATTTTTTCGTGCTCTTTCCATATATGCTTATAAATGGAGAAACATTTTAAAGCATTTTAACTACCCTGAAAAACTTGGTATAAATTTATTATTAATATTTTTGTTCCTATAGAAAACAACTTTCATTGAGAAAAAATAAAAATAAAAATACAAGTGCATACAAAAAACCAAGTCTACAAAACAAAAATACCAGTAGAAAAAAGGGACTCCAACTATGCAAAACAGCACCTATAGAATAATTACAAAAGGTTTTTGAAACCAAAGTCCAAAGAGAAACATGAAATCAAAACCCTATAAAAACCCTATTATTTTATTCCCCCACATAACCTATAAAAAGTGATTCTTCTCTCAAGAGGCAAATAGAGCCATTGCGGTGATCATATCACTAGAGTCCTTGGACTCACAGGAAACTCAAAGACTCACAACGCCATAGAATATGGTCCAAATCTTCTGTCTTCAAACAAAGAAAGCAAAAAAATGAACCGACTAGCAAAGGCAACTTCCTCACAAGTCAAACCATCATGTCAGTGGTGTAAAACTTGCCAAGTAAAAAACGTCCCTTCTCTAGGGATCTCATTCTTTGAAGCATTGAAAATATCAAATTACCTAAGGAAGAATGGTCACTCATACTACAAAAGTGACTTACAGAAGAATCCGTCCAAAGGATTGGGACTCCAAACTCTCACTTCCTTCTCCCACGCCTAAAGAAGTGGCCTTTGAGTAAATAAAGAAGAGAGGCCACATTCACTACTTCCAAATTGAACAAAGAATGAACAAACCCAAAAGAAAAGGAATAGAAGCTCCCTGACCAAACTAAGAAGTTATGATTCAATTTTTTTAATTAAAAAAAAAATGGTAAAAAACCAAACTTTCATTGAGAAAAATGAAGGAATATGCAAGAGTACAAAAAACAAGCTGAAAAAAGGTCCACAACTAGCTACAAGAATGGTCTCAAATCCAAAGGAATTACGCAACGTGGAAATTAAAAAGAATCCAATTAACGAACTTCCCATATCTCGAACAACTTCTCCAACCTCCTAACAATTTTACTATTCCACCTAAGCCACGTTCCACGCAGAATTGCACAAAATCAAGCTAGCCAGAAAGCTTTTCTTTTCTCATAAAAGGGAGAACTCATAAGGACATTCATAAGGACCCCCTCCATCATAGAAAGACAATCCCTATTAAACATCACTGCCATACCAAACACCCTACAAAGTAAACTGCAACCCCATAAAAGATGACCAAGATCCTACTGACAATAACAAAACAATTGGGCCACAAGACAAAGGCAGACAATCGCTAAACATGATCCTACGTGTTCACTCTACCATGTAAAACTTGCCAAGCAAAGAAGTGAAGGACTTACAATGTCGTAAGAACTTCCACTTTCCAAATAGAGGGAAAAAGTGTGGCCCCGGTTTGGGAAGCGAAGTAAGAGCGAGGCAAAAGGAACAAACTTTGGCTCAATCGAAAAAAATGATATAATTCAATTCACCATCCATTCAACTAGCATCTCTAAATCACCATCATTGCTAGTGCTGTCTTGTACTCTCCTTAAACCTAAATCACCATCATTACTACTGTTGTCATGTACTCTCCTTAAACCTAAAACAGCCAAAGATTGAGGGCTTGTTGTCAGATTGCGCCCAAAACTTGGAGGACAGCCAACTTGAGAAAAACATAACCTGCGGTGTCACGGGGCAGAAGTGCGATAGAATGATTTCCCAAAATTTTTCCCACGCGATGCCAAGGTACAACCTTGACCAGCCTAGATGTTGGACCCAATTTTCCCCCCAAAGGTATGGCCAAGTCACACGAACCCTAAAGTGGGTTGTGGGGGGCTAACTCACGTAAGGAGGGAAGGAGAGGCGTGCACTTTGTGGAAATAACACTTTACTCACAAGGTTATAAAAACCACAATCAAGGACAATATACAAAACCGACTCTACAAGAGAATTTTGGACAGCAATTCACTCTTACAAAAGTAATCAAAGTGAATGTTATGTGTGATGTCCGACAACCCCAAGACTCTCACTATTCATATAGGTGGGAGGAGCTAAAATCTAGGAAGTAGGGGGGAGTGGTCCTAGTGGAGGTTAAAACGTCAACTACCCATTACTCCAGGACCACTCAACATGTCCAATGATCTCCTACCTTTTAGGAGAGAACATGCCCACTAACTCCTATATTTCTGCTCCACTTTCCCACTTACTAAATATTGGACACCACTATCCTATTTTGTAGGAAAATAATGAAATTTCATTTGGATTTTCTAATTCTGAGTTTACATCATAGATGAGTAGGTAGAGACTCATCAAAAGAAAAAAGAAAAAAAGTAAACAGAAGAAGAAACTAAACAGGTTTTTTTTATATAATATATATAAAAACTTTCCAAACACTTGCCAAGAAATATCAAAAGACCAGGCACGATTGTCAATATACCCAACTAACTCCCCAACAAGTGAGCTACTTGCTAAGAAAAACTTTGGGTCCTATTTTACAAATATTAGGGGAGAAAAAGTAACAAGAGGAGGGTAGTTCAGAGCTACAAAATGAAAAGTACAGGGATGGACAGCAAAAAATAAACAATAATTAAGCATGGGTTAAAATTATCCTAGCTGCCAAGCATACTAGTATATTAAACGAAAATGCATACCTTTAAGTAATGATATTGCAAGGACCTCAAAAAGTAAGGAGGATGTTATAGAGAACAATATAAAGACCTGTATCACAATGGAGTATTAATATAAATCTATTTAAGAAAAAAACACATATCACTAAGGGAAAAAACAATTAGATTTTTGTTGTGATCCATTCATTTTAAGGATCGTGACTGGTAGCTTCATTATGACATATGTTTTAATGAGATCTTGCAGCATGAATTGAATAAAAAACTTACCGAGTATTTGTTGGAACCTATTTGTCTCTCAAATACTCTGAAGTAATATAGCAGAAACAGTCCGAACATCAATTCAGGAGTAGATGAAAAGGCAAAAACTGACATTACTAACTTCCACAATCGGAGCTTCACAATTACATCCTGCCATAAGGATTACAATTAACTGGTCAAAAGTCTACTCCCTAGTCCCTACCAGGAAAATTAAGAGGTAGAAGAGAGATAAAATAAGTTGAATCTAAGTCCTCCATAATAGGAATATATCAACAAAGATGGAATAGAAGCAGTCAGAACAATAAAAAAATATATATATTTCTACAAGTGGATCCTTTACCACGGCTCATTTGAACCTATATGCCTTCCAAACTTACTATGTTCATTCACTCCCATACCCCCCCGTCCCGGGGTTTGAGGAATTGTATCTCTCCCTCCCCAATATATGTATATATTTTAGGAAAATATCAATATATACCTTTGAACTAATAATTCTATTAATTTAAACCCTAAACTTTTGTAAGTTTATCAATTTATACCCTCCATTACATTATGTTTAGATAAACATCATATGAAACTTATACTTTTATCAATTAAACCCCTAAACTTTCATAAAATGAACCAATTTAGACTCCCATGGTCTTCGTTAAGATTTTCTTTACAAATCGACCATGAGTCAATGCTAATCTTGTTAAGTTGATATTCGAAAAGATTACACATGTAGAACTTATGCATGAATCATTTTCAAAGATAATCTTAATTTTTTAATCAAACCAACACAACGTGCATTCTATATATAAGAATGTGTAAACAAAATAGGTCCTCTGTACCAAACGTGTAGAAGTTATTAAGTTAAAATCCCTTTGAAAACATCGAAAACAAATTCCTTCGATGCAAGATTACTTCGAGAAAGAGAGAAGAAAAACAAGTCAGAAATGCATGGAGTTCATAGAAAAATCAATCATCACATCAAAAGGTTGAAAGAGGAAAACTGGGAGAGGACCCTTTGGTTGGAAATTCAAAGATAATCTTTATAAATGGCCTAAATCCATTCATTTTGATAACTTGGGAATTTAGTTGCAACTATTATAACTCCTCACATGATGCTTTTTGAATGAAATCTGAAGGAGTGTGTATATTGGGTACACTTAAGAAAGTCCAAGGTTTAAACTAACGCAATTGTTAGTTTGTTTTTATTGATACAATCCAAAAGTTTAGGGTATAAATTGATTTTCCCCCTATTTTTAATAACCAACCTTACATTGAGAACAAATGAAATAATAGAAATGAAAAGGGTCAAACAAAAGGAGGAAAATCGTAGTAAGCAACTCCAACCAAGCAAAAGAAAAACGTGAAGCCAATGGAGATACATGAAACTCAATAAGGAACCAAACATAGTTCAAAAAATTGTTGATAAGAAAAAAAAATCATTTATGCATGAAATTCACAAAAGAATTGTTGTCCAATAAAACTTTAATTTCTCTCCAGCCAAATTTCTCATAAAATGAAAGCACTGCCTGCAAAGAACTCATTGGAAGTTCCCTTGAAGCAAGAAGCACCAACGCTCTATTGTCTTGAACTATCCTTGATTGCTTCACATTTAACCAATCTATCAGCCTTCAAAAATCGGATATTTCCTCTTCTAGTAAGCTCCTTATCCAGTAGAATCTTTATCTTCTGGTCACCAAATCCTGAAAATCTTTGATTGCAACTCCAATGTGTACAGTAGCACGTAATAACACTAGTACCCATTCAAAAGCTGCCCATCCACCCAACTATCCTCTCAAATTTCAACTTTATTGTTATACCACCATCTTAATTTCAAAAACTTCTCAAAATTAATTCTTAGCTATTAGATGAAAGACAATCAAGGATAGTTGATACCAACTAATTTCATTTTCTTCTTTCAAAACAACTTGCTTATTCCATTCCAAATTTGTTTACAATAACTTTGTGTCAAATTTCCTGACTTCGTCCAAAGAAACTTCAAGACTATTTTTCCAACGACACTACATTCCCCTCTCTAATATTCCAGTTCTTTAACCCACCTTTTTTGATGGGATATGATGTATTATCTCATCTCAACATCTCATTAGATAACTTAACTGGAAACTTACATTATCTATACCAGGCTCCCAAAATGTTAAGAAACGTGCATCACCTCCTGATAGGTACACCTATTCGTTCGATAGGTTATTCACATGCCGCACAACCAACCACAAGGCAATATCTAATACTCTTTCCACATTCAACAACAAAGAAAGATATAAACCCAACTAGAACCAAAAAATGGCGGAGATGGCTACTATATTCAAAACAAAAAGTGCAGAGATCAATTGAACTAAGTCCTTACACCCATGAGGGAAAAAATCAATTACCCAACAATCAACAAGGCCAATTCGGTATATAATCCTAAGATTGAAAAAGTAGCTGCCAGTCAACAGATACAAGCACAATAAATCAGGGAATTGATAATCAAACATTGAAAGAAGCAATAAGGGTCATGTTAATGAAAGAAAGAAAACCCAAAATCAAACCAAAGGTAGTGGAAGAGAAGTACCTGATAGGACAAACCAAGCTTAATTGAACGGCCTTGGATCCCGAAGAAAATAGTGAAAAGAGCGGAGGCGATGATGAAGGTCCGGGTGACGGGGGCATTGTCTGCGGACACAAAGGTAGAGGAAAATGGATCAGAAGAAATTGAGGAGTAAAATGGGTGGTTAAGGAATCGAAAAGAAGAGTGGAAGTGAACGTACTAAAACCGGAGGGGCCGCCGTTCATCGTCTCAGAGAGGAAGCAACGATCCTCTCAGACGGTCACAGCCTTCTTCTTCTTCTTCTTCTTCTTGTTTCTCTATTTGATTTTGATTTGTCGTCTTCGTCTGTTTGGAATTTTGGAGTGGAAATTCGATATCTCTTTCTCTTCCTCTTCCCCCCACCTCCTCGCTACGGTTGGAAACTACTATTTATATATATTACATAAATTACCCCCAAAACTTTGTAATTTGTTTACAAATATCAAACACTTACCGATACAACAAATGTAGAGTTTATTTTAAATTATAACAAACACTTCAAATATTTACGCCGACAATTTCAAAAACTGTAAAAGCCCACATATCTATGTGTTAAATATCAAAAGTTAATTCAAACGAGCACGTGATTAATCGACCACAAGCGCGAGGGTAATCTTCTTCTAAACGACCCTCTTATAGCCTAAATGAATGATCGATCGTTTCAATCATGATACACAATTGTATAATTTTTTTACGATGAAAAAATTCTACAATTTTAACAACTGTGTTAAACAATCATGTGAACGACAATACATCGTCGTTTAGATTGTGCAGTTCTTTTTAAACGATGAAAGCATGAGCTTGGGTGATAGTTTACTCTAATCTTTTAATCCTCTCGTATTTGTAAGAATGAAAATTTTATTTTTGTTGATCATTTTCCAATTTCAACTTAAGCTTATTTGTGGTGATAGTTTAAAAGATTCGTTATCAAATATGATATTTCTTTTGGTGTCCTTTTTCTATTTTGAGATTCATTGTTCTTCTAAGTTTAAAATGAAAATTTTGATTTTAGGACTTGAATTTTGAGACACCTTGGTATGGGCTTGGGTCTACTTCATTTTGGGCCCAACTTTTGGGCTTGGCCTTATTTCAATTTACAATTTTGATTCAAATTGATGCGTAAACCAAATTAATCTCATGTCTAACTACCACGTGGCGAAAAACTATAATTTTGTATTGATTTTTAAAATTAATTTAAATTTGTTTTGGTCACGACATGTATTGATTTAAATTGATATATTATTCTCGTAATAATAATATTTTGTGACCATTTTATGTTTATTGGTATTTGAATAATTTGATTACTTTCTTAATTTCAAACTTTAATTTAAAGCAAGAAGATGGGTAGAAAGGAGGAAATAACTTTTAAAGTAGAGTCCTTAACTAACAAATTAACAACTATTAAAAGGAAACATTTGAGGGTCTCTTAGTAAAGTGGTAGATTGTTGCAATTATTCTATCACATTTAGATGAATTTGATGTTGAGATCTAATTACTAATTAGTATAAGAAATTCATGAAATTAAAACAATAAATTGATTGAAAAGAGTAAAGTTGCAAGGCTTTTAACAAAATAGATATCTTTATCGATTTACCTTTCATTACACTTGTATATCTTTTCTACCCAATGTATTAATCACAGATTGTCATGTCATTTACGAAAAAAATGCATAATTAAATTTTAAATTAATTAAAAGTTGACACGTGTTCCAAATTGAAATTGAAGACATAAATTGTACGTTTTAATGATGACAGTTGAAGGTTAATTATTTTTAAATATTATTTATTTGGGTTAAAGTTAAAGCAAAATAATAATAATGACGCAAATGCTTGTGATTAAGCCTATGGGTTTGATTCATGGACCAACCAGACCGTCCAAGTCCATAAAGCTTGCCAGAGAACTTTTATAAATAGAGGAATTATGATCATTCGTAGATTTAATATTTTTACTCCAAAAGGCCTAAAAGAGATTTTTTTTTTCCATGCTAAAAGATTGAAGTTATAAACTTTATTGCAAGACTCCAACTTTAAAAACATCACGTACTCTGTTTCCTCAAATCAAACATAAACATTCAGTAGAGAGAGAATTAAAGGATGAAAATGAACCTCATCGAATCATAATCAACATTAACACAAGTTAAACTTCACGAATTAAATTTCTCTGAAATTCTCAACTGAACAAACTCAATTTATTGTTTGTGTTACTTTTGTATAATATAGAACTGCAGATATATAAAGTTAAAATTTTAATACGATGAATGAGTTAATTAATGAAAATGCGTGACATATTATAATAAGTGTTTTTTATTAAATTGGACTTTTATAAGTATATACAAAATTATAAATCAAACTATTTGAATGGATTCTAAGTTAAAACTCAAATGAATAAGACAACATTTGGCAAAAACATCAATGATCAAGTCATACAAATAAATATGTTGCAATGTAAAAATCACTAACATCACTAATGATACAAAATATCCAAAAACACATATAATCACATCTCTAAATATTAAAATCCATAAACTCAATCATCAATAAAAATAACTCTATGAAAATTCCTAACTATATATAAGACTACAAAATTAAAAAAATGGTATAGAAAACTCTTGAAGAACTCATGCCACTCTTTCTAGACATGAATTCAACAATCTCCAGCTTTGGATTCCATTCTTGGTTCCCAAGAAATGCTTTCTTGCCTATAAAATTCAATAGAAAAAGAATATGAACTTTTCCCGCTCTAAAATTCAACCATAAAAAGATGCATTTATACAAAAAGTTGAGCAACATTGCAATTGCTATAGTACATGTCACGAAGCTATACCAAAATTTTTCTAAACATAGCAACGCAACTTAATTATACAAACGGTGGTCTTACAAAGTTATGCTTTATAGTTTTTCGGTTGTTGCATCATCGTCTTCAATAACGAAACGCTATATTGTGCATTGAGGTGTTGTTTAAGCGTGTTTTTAAAGCTTGGAGCCGACCTTTTTCAAAGTTTCCAATTCTTTAGTTAAGGACCCAAAAGCTTCAGATTATTAGTTTGATTATTAGTTTTCTTAATGAAAATATCGATTGTGTGTCAAAATACTCAAAATCTGTAAATCAAATAAATAGATTCATGAAAGTAATAAAATTCACGCATTTTGTTTTGTTGTGCTTCAAATGTCTATAATACATATTGAATTATTTGTGCACATTTTTATGTTAAGTGAATTATATATTATACAATCAAGACTTTAGAATCATGTTAATGTGACAATGACGGTTCATGTTGCCTTACGACATATGAATGAACTAAAAGACATCTAACTCAATAAACTCAATCATAATCAACACTAAAATCTCGCTAAGTTACTAAATGATCAAGCTTGAAAAACCTCCATATTGAAGATGAGAATCTAGCCTCCCAAAGGGATAACTTTGCTCGACTCCATAGTTCAATCACAAAGCTAAAAACCTAAAGGCTAAGTTACAAATCGTAAACGGAAAACTAGAAGGGTAGTTGAAAAGTCGTCAAATTCATCTTCTCTTCTAACCTAAAAATAATGGAACAAATATCTTTATAAGTTATCGTGAGCATCGAGACTTTACGTACTATCGCATGCAATGGGGAGCAATCTACATTAGTTGACTAACATTGCACATATTGGCTACCCTATCTCCCTTCGAGCATTGTATCTCGACATTTAGACAATGACATTTTTATAACTTTCTCAAACATATTTCCTTTATAACTCTAATTTGTCCAAAATGCTTTGAATGACTCCCACCGCTCAATTTCCTCTAAATAAATCATTTAAGCTCTTACAAATTTCTCGAAATAACATGATTAATCAACTCTAACCTAACGCACTTTAAATGTTATATACTAATAAGAACTTAACATGATAATAGTTCGAGACACGTGTCAAAATCTGATTGCTCAAATCCTAACTAGTAGCTAAAGAAGAGATGGAAAAAGAATTGAAGTGGGAGTGAGAATAGAGAAGAAGAAAGGTACAAAAAAGTGAGAGAGGCACTATGAGAAATCCAATGAACAAAACCCACCAAGTGAGGGATCTTGCTTTTCTTTCTTTCTTTCTTTCTTTCTTCATTCCAATTCCATTCTATTCCATACCCTTCTTTTTGGTCATACCATTTTGGCATACCATTTTTGGTGGGTCACCTAACCTCATACCCACCCATATATTATTACAAAAGAAATATATATATATATATATATCTATATATAAAACATAAAAACAAGTTGGGTCCCACATCCATCATTTTTCTAAATTAACAAAATTTCCCTCTTAATAATAATCATTATTAATTTATTACAAAAAAATTTTAAAAAAAAAAATTCTCTAGGTGTTACTGCCCTTTAAACTACTTCACCTCCCTCTTTCCCTCCCCTTTTTCTGCCTTTTGAAATAAAGCTAAATGCCTCTATTTGGCACCACATGTGAGTTCTTAAAGACAGAAATGCCTTTTTTTTTCTTTTTTAAACTTCATTAACTTCACTTCTGGGTTTTCTATTGTGTATTTTACTTCCTTCATTCACTTGTCTACTATATATATTTAATTGCATTCACAGACATATTCAAAACCGTACCTGCAGGCAGAAAGTAAACACCTACCACAAACCACTACTCCCCAAAATGTAGAAAAAATGTTATTTGAAAAAATTACACAATACGTTCACCAAATTGCATGCCAACATACGATCTTAATAAGAAAAGTTCATGTCAATTTATATTGAGAGTTCAATACATAACAACTACTCTACTTTATTTAGAAGATTGTATCAATGTGTGGAAACCTTTTCTTTTTATATTATATGAATGTAAATATATAATACATTATTAATACGTGGAATAATGGGATTACAGACAACATTGAAGAAATCAAGAAAAGGAAATAAGAATGAATAGAAGAAAATAGAAGAAAGAATAATAATTAAGTGGAGCAAAATTTAAGGGAAACAAATGGCAGCTTTATTTATTTATTTATTTATTTATAAATAATCAATAGTGAAATTAATATAATTAAGCATCGTGATTGGCGGAAGTGTTTTTGACCAAAGTAATTTAAGATCATTGATTAATTAAATAATTAAGAGTGAGAGGAGGACTCATTGTTCTTAGGAACTATATATATTATGTTATATGCTATATTATTATGTCATTGATTTGCATAACATCTGTATCCCATGTTCTTACATGTTTTCAATATAAACACTTTTCCCTATTTTCTCTTTTACTTTTATTTTAGTCCACTTGTATTTTGCACTTCAAATATATATTTGCTTCTACTTTTAAATTAATATTTTTGTAACCATATTATTATATTCTTTACCAAACTTTATTATATTCCATGGGGAAAAAAAAAAGAAAGAAAGAAAGAAAGAAAAGAGATGGGTAATGGGATTAGGATGCCTAAGGAATAAGAATTATTACCTTTTTTGTTTTGCCCTTTTGGGTGCCACAATACCTCCACTCTAAATCAAAGCAAGAATCACTCCCTCTTTTACTAACTCTTGTTAATTATAGTTAAATTTAGCTCAAACATTTTATATAATCATTCAGCTTCCCTAATTTAACACTTATGTCACAAATATAATTATTACCTACTATGGTTTTGGTATATATATATATAATTTCAAGTTTCTTCTTGTGTTTTTATTTAACGTTAAACGACCATAATAAAATAGACAAACATATAGTCAATTTATAAATACAATATATATATATATATATAAGCTCTCCTTTACAACAAAATGTAGAAGTGAGTATGATAAGACCCAAAATTCGGGTCGACCAAAACCAATGGTAAGTTTGTGTTCCTTTCATAGTCAAAATCCATTTGAACATTATTACTTAATCAACCATTGTCGATTATTCGGTTATTGTTTGGTTAAAAAATCGACTATGATCGATAGATTTATTCAATAATTTGTAAGATTTCTTTGATTTAAAAAACTTGTGAGATTCGAGTAGATAACAAACTAAAATTTTAGAATCGTCATAATCAAATTAAGATTGCACCATTGTTTCCAACAAAACAAAAATAAGATATATAGGCCAAAAAAATATATATATGTAATTTGGTCCATTTATAAGTAATAGAAGATACTTTATTTTTATTTTTTAAAAAAAGTATTAAACTTTTGCACGATAGTTAATGTCAAAACGAGTATATAATTCAATTGAATGTATTAACGATGCATAGATAAGTTGATCAATTAAATTCTACGTCAAACTAATTCTAATTATGTGATTTTTGTATTTATCACTTTTAGATTAAATTTAGATTTAATCCAAAGAGTTAGAATTTAATCTTATTTTTATAGTTTCATTAAATGACCTTTAAATAGTCGATAAAATATATTTTCACAAAAAGTTAATACTACAAAGGTTAAATTTAAAACGCTTTATGAAAGTATAATTAGAGAGTACCAACTTTCTCTTTTCATACGTCAACAAGATTTTTTAATCGTACACAATTTATTTTAAGTTGTATTTTAAATATTATTCAACTTATTTATAGTAAAATATCACTATCTATTAAACATTGATAGACATCTAATAATGTCTATCATTTATACACGGTGATATTTTGTATTCTATTTGAAAAATAAAACGACCGTTTTGTCATTTAAAACAATTACCAATTACTTAAACGAAAACATGGAAAGTGTGTTCTCATTTTTATGAATATTGAAAAAGATTTCAATTCTTTTAGTATCAACCATAACGTTATATAGAGCTTCTCGTTGACGAGTGTTTGGTATTAACAAACACATTATTCTTTAGTTTCCTTTCCTTACCTAATAAAATCCTAAAAGCATTTAAAAGATTAAATCTTTTCATTTATCATGAGAAAGAAAAAAGAAAAAAGAAAAAAGAATAATTCTTTTCAGAAAAAAAAAAAAAAGAAGAACAAAAGAAGGAATCAGAATTTATAAATAAAATAATTATTAACAAATGAAGTTCCTTTTCTTAATATTTTTGTTTAGGGTTAAAATTAAATTAAATAGATTCTTGAGCTTTATAAAAGAATGGTTTAGTGTATTATTATAACATTTAATTTATGCTTTTTTTAGTATTTAATTGGTGTGTTTAAACTTGTAAACGTGTATTAATAGATTCTTAATTTTAGTTCCAATAATTTCATAAACTATCAAATAAGCTATTGACTTATTTATTATTTCTTAATTAAGATGTGTTGACTTATTAGAATACAAATTAATGAAAGTTAAAAAATAAATCTATAACGTCATTTCAGTTGGTAAACGATAAATGTGTTGAAAATATTTATTAAATGTAATAAAATTTCATATTCAGACATTGATAAATAACGTCGTCACACATTAATAGAACATACATTATTGTTGATTTATCAAATATGAAGAATATCAAAATATATCCAACAATATTGTTGAAATGCGAAACGTGGAATACTAGTATATCATTCGAAATGATAAAATTATAAAGTATAGCATCATTAATTCAAAATGCATTTCAAATATATTATTAGTTTGAAATGTCGATAGTGATATACTGGTTCAAAATTCAATTTTAAGTCGATCATTGGTGTAACAATAGTCTATCGATATATATTCAAAATAGTTACCAACAAGTCATATTGGATCATTATGAGTTGACGTTATTGCACTAAAAAATTTATATATAAGACAATATAAGTTAGGAATTAATTTTCTAGTAGTTTTTTTTTTTTTTTTTGAAAATGTATTGTAATACAACTAGAAGTGGGAGACTTGAACTTTGGGATCACTTGTCCTCGAATACATACAGATGTCAGTTGAACCGAGTTCATATTAACAAAAAAAAAAAAAAATTAATGACACATTTATATAAGAAATATAAAGTTTCCTTCCTTAGCATCCAATATATGTTTGTGTGTATATATAACTGGCTTTGTATCAATACTATTAGTTGGCCTAGTGGCAAATAGGTTCGGGTTACTATAAAAGTCCCGAATTATTTTTACTGAACTATAAAGTCTCTCATCGACGAAATTTATGCATTCGTCACTAATAGTCTAGTGTTTTTTGTGAGATTAATTGATACGTGTAAGTTGGCTTGAACACTCTAAATTTAATTTTTCTCGGTAATCTAATCCAAATTTACAATTTTAATTAGGATTTTATTTTCCCTCTATTATTGGAATTGCCCTTTCAACAAATATAAAGAATATTTGAACATTAACCAAACATAAAGACTGCAACTCGAATTTATTCTTATTCCAATCATAAAACTTTATCAACAAAGAAAATATACATTTTTCAAACATAAAAATTCAATATTAATAATAACTATCTTTCTTTCCATTCTCATTCCATCTAACCTTGGAAATATTATTGTTTGTTTGAACGTACCATACCAAGAATCAAATCATTCTTATGCTTAGTTAACAAAAGTAATCGATAAGATTAAGTACGTGACTATTACATTTGAAACTATACTCTTTTTTTACACGTGATTTTGATATGATCCTAATTACAAAACGATCTATTCTAATGAATTATCTTGGTAAATAATTTTTTCATAGTTAAAAAAGAACAAAAAAAAAAAAAAAATCAATCACTCACTCAAGGGCCTTTTGAAATTAACAAGCTAAAAAGGGTCTTTTTTTTTTTTTTTAATTCTCTTTTCTAAAAACATCTTTTGCAATTAATTCTTAACACTAAATGCCCTATTGAGTAGAATGACTATACATATTGACTTTAATTTTAGTTGCAATCAATTAAAGTACTTCACATGATGTGAATGAAAATGAAAGTACGACAAAAAGGAGATTTGTGGATCAAATAACCACTCATGTCAATTACCGTTGAACTAAATTAGGATTTGAAATCCAAATTCGACACTCGATAGTTTCATCATTTCTCTGCATCCCCTACAACCCTAGCATTACATCATTATTTATTACTTATACATCCTGAAAGCTTTTAAGAGTGAAAGTTGTCCTCATAAAACATAAACCAAAGCCCTTTCAGTAGTATTTGTCTTCATTCACGTACTTTTCTAGAAAATTTGACGTAGTTACTGAAATGGAAAGTATACCTCATTTATTTTTAAATTTTTAAAACCTTTATTAATTATACCATTATACATCTAAGAGGGGTTCATTTACACGTTTAGATATTATTCGCATGACGATTTCTTTTAACTTACATACATGTGTGTATATATTCTCACATAATTCCTAACCTCTATATGCAATACTTTCTCTATACTTTGATTTATAAAAAGCTACATTTGTCAAGCTATAGTGGAACACAGAATTTTGCTTCCAACTTTTCACCTAGCTACCTACTTGAATTTGAATTCAACTTTATTGTTTATTGTATATATATAGAGAGAGATAGAAAATTAAATAAAAATAGATTAATAAAATGGAAAATATAAAAATTATAAAAATTGAGCATCTTTTTCCAAAATTTTGTCTCTTATTTTACTTAAAGGTTGATATAAGCAATTCAATCAAGAATCCAATTCTTTGCACCTCCCAAAGACAATCCCTTTTCAATTTTTCATTTTACTATTTATCTCAATCTCATCTTCTTATCAGAATCAACCTTTTATTTTTACTTTTTAAAATTTAATTTCATTTATGATTTACTTTCATATTTAATTAGACTAATAAATTTGTGGTTTGAATTTATGGAAATATTTAAAGAATGAAAAGGAAAGGTTAAATATGATTTCTATTTTCTATATGTGTGTGTGTGATTATATTTTGGAGAAAATTGCTAAAAATATAAAAGGTAATGAGTGGAATATATGCCATTGCTTTTACATTTGTCTTAGTTTTAAATTATAAAAACAAATCATGTATATAATTCAATCTATATCTCTTTTTTTTAGATTCTTTTCGATAAACTATCCCTAAAAATAGAGAAATAATTTTTGGGTTGAAAAAGGAAAATCGTAATAATTAGAATATTAGACCAACAAAAAAAAAAGTGATTTTGTTATAGGAAATGTAAATAGTTTATTAATTTTTCTATTTTTGAAATAAAACACTTTGTTATTGTAAAAAAGAAAAAAAAAAAACCCAAAACTTAACTTAAAATGAACCAAATATAGTAAAATTTTAGATTATATTACTCATAAGTACCGATAGATTTTTATTAATGTCTACCAATGTAATGATGTCAAAATTGATAAGCATTTGATAGATTGAGTTTGTCATTTATGTCGTATTAAATTTTGCTATACTTTATAAATATTTTTTTTAGTAATTTCATATTTTTTTATGTCAATTATTTATAAATATTTTTTTAGTGATTTTTATCATTGACAGACTCATATGAATAATATAATCCATCACTTATAGACTTTGGAAATTTAATCAAACTTTTATTATGTTTGAAATTTTTTTCTTTTGTATTTTGGTATATCGACAAATATTTTAGATATGATACATTTGTAATTGTTCTTAAAGATGAATATAGATATATATAATTGAAAGATAATATATTTATTTATATAAGATATAATTACGAGTGAAACCAAAATTAAAGCTATGTAGACTTATATTCAAAAGAAACATTATCATATAATTGTAGACATGTTGAGAGTGAAAATGGTTAAAATGTTGAGTGATGAAATTGACTTGAGCATCGATTAAATATCAATATCAATATCGATTAAAATAAATTAATATAGTGAAAGTATCGATTCACTTATAACATTAATTGAAAATATCGAAAAACGTCTCATTCTCGGTGTATTTTGAAGCATAGGAAAAACACAGTACAAAGGATCTATCTATGTATATGGGTGCAGTTTTAACTTTAATAATGTAAAGAGATTTCTGTCATGTCAATTTCATCCTCATCTCTTCTCTATGCCTAATCCTTCTATGCCAATCATTAATTTCAACTATTGCTTCTTTAACAAAAATAATCATCAATAATTATGGCCTCCAATTTCTAATTCTTTCTATCAGTTTTAACTATCAACTATTCCTTTCATTAAATTCCATTCTATGCAACAAAAAAAAAAAAAAAAAACGATATGATTGTTGTTATCGTAATTAGCACATAAAGTAGCAATCTAACACCATATGGTGTTACTTTAAACGACGCTTATTGTATTAACATGCAAAAGAAAGCTAAGGTTCGTCAATAGTAGAGTGTCATTGTCACTTCATGGATCATCAAGTTGATTTCCAAAAGAGATTGCATTTCGTCAAATAACAACGTATGGGATGATTTGAAAAAACGTTTTTCATCAAACGAATGGAGGATCAATGATTTGTCGATATATCTCCGAAATCAACTTTAGGATGTGTTACAATAAGTTATATAATATAATATAATATCAACCATCCATGCAAATATCGTTCTTATTTTATGTTATTTACGAGAAAAATATAATATAATTTATTAATATAGATAATAATAAACAATATCAATTTTATTTGATGCCATAATAATGAGACTAAAATAGTCAATGATTAATAGACGTATTGATTAACTATTGATTATATACATTATAATAATAATGAAATAATAGTATACATTGATTGCTTATAATCATGACATAGTTACTTAATTAATTAATCAATGTGCATTTTACTTTTTGTTATTATTATACTTTTGGTTCTTTCCCACTTTGTAACGTTTTGTATTAACTTACATTAGAGTGAAAATGAACCTTCAATTATGGTAATATGTTTATCTTATCCATTCAACTATATACTAACAAACAACTATATATTTTACATATATACGTATATAACCATATACTATATCTTTTCTATTTTGATTTGCATTTTTTTAATATAGTGATTGGATTCTTAGTCAAAGTTCAAACCAAAACAACTTTTGGAAATACGACCGTTAGGTATGTAAACACATAAAGCCTTGAAGATTTTATCCATAAAAACATAGAATAGAGAAGAAGTGTAATGATATATGCAATTTGGCAATAAACATGACTCCAACTGGCAACACTTTAATTAAATTGTTTCAAAATGGCAAAAACTTAGTTTTCTTTAAGGTCATAGACACTTCAAGGACACATAATCAATTCAATGCTAAGACACATGTGCGCTTTCTATACCTTTTCTTCTACATCGATGAATCCGCGATTCCAAATTCTATTTTATGTTTTTAAATCGTTTTAGTTAAGTAAAGATTGTAAGTTGAGGAAGAAAAGTGGAGGATTTGTTTATTTGTGGGTGAAAAATGAATGAGATTATTATGTTTGATATCATTGAGAAGTAAGAAAAAGGAAGTCAAAGTTATTTATTCATAAGCATACACAAATATCTATCTATTGTATTGTATGATAGGCTTGGGTTAGCTCATATTTAATAATATATATGTTTTTGTTTATAATTATGATTAGGAAAGTTTTAATTAATGAATTAATTTGAGAGAGAAAGAGAAAGAGAAAGAGAGAGATTTATTGTTAGTTTTTGGTGATGAATAAAGACAGGCTGGAAGGATCCAAACCCAACCCCACTTCTATTATTGTTAAGAGAGAAGAGAAGC
Source organism: Cucumis sativus (assembly GCF_000004075.3). NCBI lineage: Eukaryota > Viridiplantae > Streptophyta > Magnoliopsida > Cucurbitales > Cucurbitaceae > Cucumis > Cucumis sativus. Next base: position 34,875,462 of record NC_026657.2, read on the forward strand.
CAAAGGAAAAAATGAATAAAAAGCTTATGAAATCTTTCATTATTATATTATCTCAACACAACAAGTTATTCAAATTCACCACATTGCCTCACCAAGCCATTAACCAAATACAATCAAAAAAATATTAATTATTATTTTTAGTTTATGTATTTTTTAATTAATTTGAAAATATAATTCTATATTGTATTTTCCTTTTTTGAATATTGTATTATTATTGTATAATATTTTGATTAAAAAATGTTATGTTAGGTTATAAATTTAGTACTAGTCAGAAAGAACTTAGTCGGTTTAGTTTGATAAAACTTTGACATACCGTCTAAATGATTACCAAATGACTGGCTTTTAGAAAGAAAATAATATTGACTTGGATTATTTATTAAGTTTGTTCGGACTAATATAACAAAATATCAAAATATTTTTTTAATTTGATTATATTTTAAAAATTGTTTTAATAGTTTTTTCTTCTTTTGGGTGGTTTATGATAATGATAATTTTGTAAAAAAAGAAAATTAGATGGATTAAAATTGTAATTAAAAAGAAAAAGAAGAACTTTACTTAGAAAAAGCAAGAAAAGGAGGTTGGGGGGGGGGGGGGGGGGGGGGGGGGGGGGGGGGTGCTTCTCGTCTCTTCTCTCTCTATCTCTCTCTCTCTCTCACTCTGCTTTTCTTTTTCTTTTTCTTGCTCCCTCTGCTAAGCATCTTTTCCTTACTTTTGTTTTATCTTCTTTTTCTCCATTTTAATTTCTTCTTTCTCCCTTTTCTCTTCTTCTTCTTCTACTTCTTCTTTCCCTCTCATTCTTCTCAATCCCCTCTCCCTTTTTCTCTTATTCACTCACTTCTTCTTCTTCTTCTTCTTTCTCACCATCATTTACTTCTTCTTCAACAATTCTCTCTTCTTCTTCTTCTTCTTTTTCTTCTTCCTTCTCCCTTCCTCACTTTTTTTCACATTCAATCACACAAACCTTCTCTCTGTTTTTTATTTCCAGGTTAGTTTGCTTGCTTTCCACGTGGGTTTTCTCTTTTTCTTCTCTTATCATCATACCATTGGAATATTTGGATGATAATCTCTCTACCCATTTGCTGATCTCCCCTGATTTGGCTGATCAACTCCATAATTCTTCCCCAATTGTTTTTTTTTTGTCTTTTTTTTTTGTTTTTGTAACTGTGGAATAGAATTCAACAAGTTTTGTGAGTATTATTGGGAATGGTATAAGAACATTGCAATTGCTGGAGTTTTGGTAAAACAAGGAGGTCTAATCTGTGAGTGATTTTAGTTTGTGTGTGTTCAACTGGATTTCGGATTCCATGGGGCTCTGTCATGGAAAGCCCATTGAACAAAACCCAAAACCCAATTCAGAAAACCCCAATTCAGTGATTCAATCTGAAACCCCCAAAACGCCAACCAATTTCCCATTCTATAGCCCAAGTCCTCTGCCCAATCTCTTCAAGAGCTCCTCTCCGGCCAACTCCAGCATCACCTCCACCCCTCTCCGCCTTTTCAAGCGCCCCTTCCCGCCACCATCTCCGGCCAAGCACATTCGGGCTCTTCTCGCTCGCCGTCATGGCTCCGTCAAACCCAATGAGGCATCTATCCCCGAAGGAAGCGAGTGCGATGTAGCCTTGGATAAGAACTTCGGCTATTCCAAGCACTTTGCCGCTCACTATGACCTTGGTGACGAAGTGGGTCGCGGCCATTTCGGCTATACTTGCTCTGCCAGAGCTAAAAAAGGCTCCTTCAAAGGCCAACAAGTCGCTGTCAAAATCATCCCTAAATCCAAGGTTGATTTTACTTACTTGCGTCTCTGTTTTCAACTACAAATTTGCATCCACTAAGTTGTTGTAGTATTATGGTTCTATGTTCTTATTTTCATCCTGCGCAATGTCAAGAATATCGGTTCACCATCTCGTAATGGTTGGACAATTTATTAATTTATTGGATTTATGAATCTGGAGTTGTTTTTATTTCGGATAATTTTTTGGTGTCTCATGATTTTCTTTTGTGTAATGCGGGGAATTTTGAGGTTGGAGAATTTTTGCTTTGATGAAATGTTCGTGGAGCCCCTTCTTTTATTAGCATTTAAGGTGATTGTGTGCCTACTTAACCCAATATCATGTTCGTCTGTCTGTTTTATGTTGGGGAATTGGGACCAAAAAAGCTGTATAAGGCACTTCTTTACTTCTTTTGGTTAGTAATGAATCATCCTTACATTGTTTTCTTTGTCAGTTATGCCACAGGCTTGGGTGAAATCGAACTACAAATCTATTTAAATTAACTAAAATAGTTCCTAACCAGCTTATGTAACTTGTTCATAAAATATTGATTGCTAAAATTAGTTAATATAAGATACATTCTTACTTTTAAATTTTTGGTTGAATTGGACGATAGTCTTTTTATAGACGATGAATGCCTTTTGGACATGAATTCAGCATTTTGTTACGAGTAGTTTTCTGGTTCTTATTGGGAAGAAAATAATGTGCAGATGACTACTGCAATAGCGATAGAGGATGTGAGAAGGGAAGTGAAAATACTGCGGGCCCTCACTGGACATAAAAACTTGGTGCAGTTCTATGATTCATATGAAGATGAAGAAAATATTTACGTTGTGATGGAGTAAGTTTATATTGCCCCTACCGACCAACCTCCAGCGTGATTGAGTAAATTCACACAACAATTTTATTTTATTATTTATGCTCTTCAGGTTATGCGAAGGAGGTGAACTTCTTGATAGGATACTTTCGAGGTATCCTTTTATTGTTGCATGCTACTAAACTGAATGTACAGGAAGATCGTTTACTCTAGAACGTCTTCGGTTTGGATTTCTTAGTTGTTGATAATCTTTTGAATTCTTTAGGGGTGGCAAGTACTCAGAGGAAGATGCAAAAGTTATCATGGTTCAGATTTTGAGTGTGGTCGCTTACTGTCACCTTCAAGGTGTGGTTCATCGTGACCTCAAGCCTGAGGTAAATGGCTAAAAATTTTGCTCATTTGTATTTATTTTTATTCATGTATTCACCCATCTACATCAATCAAGTTCCAGCATCTTAATGGTCGTTTCATGATATTTCTGCTTTTCATTTTCAATTTCTTGTTTATAGTTGTTGACAAAAATGTGTTTGTTAACTATTTCCTTTTCCTCGTTTCTCTTTCTTTTTTTTAAATATTCTTAAAAACCATATTACAAGTTTTAGAAATGAAGAAAAATTCTACAATGACTATTTTTATATATATAAAGTAAATACAAAAAAATACTTTTGGATATTTTATTTAGAAAGTATTTTTTCATGTAAATTTTAAATGTTCTAGGTTAGAGTTTGAGTACCCTAAAAAAAGAAACTTACAATTTGAGAGAACAAAACATTCAAGGGTTACAAACACTACAACACATCTCTGTTTATTTTTTAATATAAAAAAAGAAACAACACAAATAATAACTGAAAGTTGGTTTCATTTTTCTTCTTTAAAAAAGTAAAAAACAAGGAATAGAAATTAGAATTCCTATACAAAAGATATAAATAAAAGAAACTAGGAGTGTTATCAAATGCCACAATTTCTTCGGGTTGCATTTTGGTTTTGAAAGAATTTGGATCTAATTAATACAGTTTCTTTAGTACACAAAAATGTGGAGGTGAGATTTGAACCTCTAACCTGAAGCAAAGTAACAAGAGTCAAAATCATGACACGTAGCAATTTCTCTTTCTAACATTTGTTTGTTCATCTTACTGACATTCGAATTGGTTGTTTACTAATCTTTGTGATATTTTTGCACTTTTTTCTTTCTAATTGTGATACGCCTTTTACTTCAGAATTTTCTTTTTACATCAAAAGATGAGACTTCCACTCTTAAAGCTATTGATTTCGGCCTTTCTGATTATGTAAAACCAGGTCTGGACTCTGAACTCTTGTTTTTTTATCCAACCATCTATTTGAAATTAGACTGCAGATTTCTGACATTTTGATCCCTTTATACAGATGAGAGATTGAATGACATTGTTGGAAGTGCTTATTATGTTGCTCCTGAAGTTTTACATAGATCATATGGAACCGAGGCAGACATGTGGAGTATTGGTGTAATTGCTTATATTCTCTTGTGTGGAAGTCGACCATTTTGGGCCCGAACAGAATCTGGTATTTTTCGAGCTGTTTTAAAGGCAGATCCAAACTTTGAGGAAGCCCCATGGCCTAGTTTATCTATTGATGCAATTGATTTTGTGAAGAGACTGTTGAACAAAGACTATCGCAAGAGATTGACTGCTGCTCAGGCCCTGTGTATGTTTGCTGAACTTCATTGTGAAGATCTTTCTTTAATTGCTCTGCTTAGAAAGATATATTTTATAGCATTTGTTTGTTTTATTTTGTAAAGCTCAAACAACAATTCTTGCATGTAGGCCATCCGTGGTTAGCTGATCACCAAGATATCAAGATACCATTGGATACGATTACTTTCAAGCTTGTCAGAAGTTATATTTGCTCATCTTCACTGCGTAAATCAGCGTTGGGTGTAAGTATCATCATACCATTTATATTTTATTGTTTTATTGTATTAGGTCATTTTTCTGTTTTGTTTTTCGGCCTCGTAAGATGCCAACTTCTTGCAACTGATTGGTTTGGGACATCAATTTTCCACAGGCTCTTGCAAAGACATTAAGTGCTGTTCAACTAGGTTATCTTCAGAAGCAATTTACACTGTTGGGGCCTAACAAGAATGGGCTCATTTCCATGCAAAACTTCAAGACGGTTGGATCTTTTTCTGATATCACATACGATGATAAAGACTTCCAAGAACGTATTGTAATGGAATTATAATTTTGCAGGCTTTAATTAAGAACTCAACAGAAGCAATAAAGGATTCGAGAGTTCTTGATTATGCCAACGTGGTAAAAGTTCTTTTTATTTTCTTTCAATTCTAATACGTCTTTGAAAGAAATATGGGTGACGTGTCATATCAATTATGTACGCGTTGCATGCTCTCTGGCAGGTTAGTTCCATTCAGTACAGAAAATTAGATTTTGAAGAATTCTGTGCGGCTGCCATAAGTATATACCAACTAGAGGGAATGGAGAGCTGGGAGCAACATGCCCGGCATGCTTATGATCATTTTGACAAGGACGGAAACCGACCAATAATGATCGAGGAACTTGCTTCAGTACGCTCTTTTTCTCTGTTTTGTAGATCGTTTGCTGTGCATGTGGTTGAAGTGGCATGTTTTATGATATATGTTGAAATGCTTTAAATATGTTCTCCAACGCTCTGGATGACCAGGCACAGAGTCCTGCCTTGGTGGGGGCTCATGGCGAACGCCCTTGGAACTTAAAAGTTGGCACTATAGGCTGTTTATGATTTTGGGTCCAGTGTTTAGAGAGATGTCGTATATAAACACCCTCTAATTCTATTGGACCTCTGCATCTGAGTTATCTGTTTTTCTTTTTCCTTTATTAATATATATGTTACATTCTCTCTCAGGAACTTGGACTTAGTCCTTCGGTACCGGTCCATGTGGTTCTCCAAGACTGGATCAGACACTCAGATGGGAAGCTTAGCTTCCTGGGATTTGTCAGACTTCTACATGGTGTCTCTTCTCGCGCATTTCAGAAGGCATAAAGAAAAACCCAGATAAACAAACCCAAAATTTTCTATTGTTAAACTTCCTTGACCAAAATTGTTGAAGGAATTGGATATGATTCTGAACTCGGGGCGTGCCGTAGTGAAGAACCATAATAATATGATCCTGCTCAGAAGGAATAGGGGTGCAGAAGCTTGTTGCCTAAGAAGCGTTGTTGGTGCATGTTGTGATGTGAGGTGTAATTTGTTGTAGTTGTGCAAGTTGTTTCTTACGTTTTGTCATTGAAGTGATTGGTGGGGGTTGAAATTTAGAGGATTATTGTACAGTGGAAGAAGAACAGAGGAGGATAATGTACCCAGGTTTAGCCAACTACTTAAAACTCAAGAGTTAAGAAGAAGGCCATTCATGGCCCTTTGGCTTTTACTACTACTTTTTTCTTTTTTTAATTTTTCCATTCTTCATGTAGAAATGTTAAATTCCCCCTCTCTATCGATGCTCGTGGTAGGAAAATTTCCTATACTACCTTTTTTCTTTTCCTCTTCTCAATTTATTTGTGAGTTAAACACAGTATGCGAAAAGTGGGATTCCCTGATGTTAGTGTGGCGTCTATTGATACTTATAACCACCAATTTATAGTGTGGAGAGAGGATGTCTGATACTAAAAATTCTCTCTTTCTCTGTTCTTCAATTAATAATAAAATCTATAATATATAACATATAATTAATTAATTTTGGTTGGATTGGACTTAATCCAATTTTTCACTAAAAAAAAACTAGAACTTTGAATTCAATCCAACCCACGCTTTAACTTAATTTGATCCGACTCTTATAATATGAGTTGGATAGCATGTGTTGTCAGGTTATTTGGATAATTCTTACACTGATTCACCTAATTATTGCATTTGTTAGAGTTTTCGAATTCCTTTAAAAAGCCATATTACAAAAAAGAACTTTTCTAAAAAGTAATGTAAATTTTGAAACATGTCAAAAATAGGATATACAAAACTAAAATAGGTGAAGTCGTGCACCCGATCCATAACTTCAATGTAGTGGATCCCACATCTTCTATTTTTTAACTTTATTTATATACATATTCATATATATATATATTACATTACATTGGGTTCCACAATTTTTTATGTTCTCATTATCTATATACATTATACGTGGGTTTCACATGTTCTATTTTTTCTCATTATTTATATATACATATCCATATATATATTATATATATTAAACATTCAAATTCTAAAAATATATTTCTTTATTAAATTAATTTATATATATATATATATATATATATATATATATATATATATATATATTTAAATATCTCAATTTTTAATCTTCAATTTTTTAATTTAATTTAATTATTTTTTAATCAAAATTATACCTACATATTTTTTCAATTTTCAATTTTGTTTAAAAACCAATATATTAAGAAAAGATGTTATTAAAAAATATATTAAACAAATGAAAATAGTAATAATAATAATCAATAGAAGTTGAAGTTACTTAAAAAAAAATAATAATAATTGAAGCCATCAATTGATAATTAAATAAAAAAAATTAATATTTATGAAAAATGAAAAAAAAAAAGAATTAATTCGATTACAAATTAAATTTTAAAAACTTAACTAAATCAACATTTTCTTTTTTTTATTTATATATTAAATATCTCATTTCTTATTAAATTCATCTTTTCTAATTTAATTTAATTATTTCTCAACCAAAATTATACATAAAATTTTCTAATTTTCTATTTAAAAACACATCTAATAACAAAAATATATTTTTAAAATATATATTAAACAAATTAAAAAAAAAAATTGAAAGAAGTTAACCTTACCCTAAAAATAATAATAACAACAATAATTTGGAATAGAAAGTTATTAGTTAAGTTTTTGAATTTTAATTTGTAATGGAACCCATTCTTGTTATTTTCTTCCATTTTTCTTTATTTAATTCCACTTAACTTAAATCAAAACAATTTTCTTTAGATATTATTTGACAACAATTCCTTACTAATCTATCTCAATCAAATAACTATCCATCATTCTCAAATTGTATTCAACAACATTAAAAATTGATATCATATTAAAATTAGATAACAATTAGTATTATTGGCAAATTATCATACACATTTGGTATTATAATTAGCAATTATATAACAATCCTAACAACAATGACATAATGGTCAAATTACGTAATTACGTATGCCATTTTTTTTCTTTCAATATGATTTGATCTGTCAGTTTCTATATATTCATGGAATCATTTGTGTGTTTAATTTGTTAATATGTTGCACATATATATTGATGCTAAATTCAAACAACAAAACAACAAAACACCAAAATATGATCATATGAAAAATTATACGACAGAGAGTAAGTTATAAACAGAAAAACCACCTCCAAGTTAATTACAATTACGTCAACAAATGATCCATATATAAATCAATTACATCCAACCCTAACTATATAGAATGAGAGAATATCAACAACTAATGGAATGTTACGTGAATGTGTTTGTATTATATATATTGTAATTAGAGAGACAAAAGTCTTCGGATCAACAACCCACGAGTACTGCTTTAACTCTAATTTGAATGTGCTGTATGTATGTATATGATAGTAAGTTTAAGTTTCTGTATTATAATATGTATCTGAATTAAAATTATTGTTATTTCATCAACTTTGTAAAAAGTAGATAGCTAGGGTGTTATATTAACACCCCCCACATTAATTCTGTTGTGTCCACTCACTCCCTGCTTGTGAGGAAGACAGTAAAAGAACATATACTCATCATAACTTTACCCACTGATCTTCTTTTTCTCTAGGTATTAAAAAGGTGTGTGTTAATTCAAGAAAAACTTATCATATTTTTATTAGGTAACACTTTGTTTCACTCATTATTCCATTTATATGATAACCAATCTATTGTAAACATTGTGAGATCCTCATTTTAGTATTGATTTTAATAATTAAGTTGAATTTACATGTTTATATAATCTAATATTATACCTCTATCATCCAAGAAAATCACGTATACATTTGAATTTTTGAACGTAGGTAATCTTTTGAAACATGGAACTAAATGAAAACTAAACCCTATATAAACTTTTAAAAAAACTCTTTTAAATCAAATCAATAGACTTTAGCACTAAAATCGAAAAATCGGTGTTTTTTTATGTAAAAAAACCAAAGTTACTTATACACGTGTAAATCTTGATACATACGATAAATTAAATTTAAAACAAAATTCAAATCTCAAAAGTAAAATTGTAACATTTTGAAACGTAAAAGAATAAACCGAAATTAAACTCATTAGTTAAAAGACTAAAAGTGTAACATTTTCAAATCTAAAAACTAAAACAAACCAAACTCAAAACAAATGGTATATTTGGTTTGATTCTCTCTCAAAAAGTTAATATTATTGCTTGTCTCAAAGCTCAAAGGAAATATACATACACACACATTGAGAATGGAAATATATGATAAGTAAAGTTATATATTTTTGTTTAATTATCCCAAAAGTAAAAGCTGTATAATTTAGTAAAAGTGATTTACAAATATAGAAGCTAAAATAATATGTAGTATAATAATAATAATCTTGATCATATACTAATTAATATTTATGGATACACACAAACATTATCATTATTTATAAGCCAACCCCAATAATAATTAATTAACCCCACCCCCATATTATATTATATTATATTATATATATATATATATATATATATATATATAATTTAAAAAAGAAAAGGGAAAAATAAATTATAAAAACCCACCGAAAGCTTCCTCCAAAACCCAATCTCTCACTTTAGCAAAAGAAATTTTTTGAAATTTAAGAAGAAGGAATTTAATTTAGAGTAATGATGCAACGCCCTGATCATGATCATGATCAACCACAAAGCTCTGAGCTTTACAGATTGCTGGCACAGACCGGAGCCTTCACCCTCGGCGGTCCGGCCTTTCCTCCGCCGCCGGCTTCTACTCAAACCATGTCCAGCTCTTCTTCTTATTACCCTCTGGATAATAATAAGTCTCCCCAAGGGGTGGCCGCGCCGACGCCTCACGATAGAGCTTTGGCGGCTTTGAAGAATCATAAGGAGGCTGAGAAGCGGAGGAGGGAGAGAATTAATTCTCATCTTGATAAGCTTCGTACTCTTCTTCCTTGTAATTCTAAGGTCATCCTTTTCTCTTTTCCTTTTAATTATTTTACTCGTTAATAATTTCTCCATCTCTTCTTTTCTTTCATTTCTCCACACCCTATTATAAACCCAACAAACACTGACAAATTGTTAGAACAACAGACCTCTTTATATATTATCATTAACATAGTTTGTCATTCATTATAAACTCAGAATCATCCTAGCCTATTTGATCTGGGATTTTGTTTTCCTCACATATGAACTTGGCTATTTGTATACACAGTCAAAGAAAACTGGAGTCCGATATTTAGACGATGGTGATGAGATTCAACTCATTTCTTCTTAACCCAGCTTTATAAAAAAAAAAAAGGGATACGAGCGTATATGTGTACAAGTAAAAGGAACAAGAATGAATTCTTTTTAAAGAATCTTTGGTGAACTCCAACCCTAAGATTTTCTGAACACTACAAACAGATGTTTGTTTGTTTGTTGGTTGAGTTTAGACAAATTTAGAGACAGTGTTTGTTTGTTTTCTTCAAAGCAAAAACTGCCAAAACTCTCTCTTCACTGCCAAAAAGTCATAAAATACAACCTCACTTTTTTGTTCTTTCTCTCTACTTACAATCTTCTTACCCCTATTATTTTAGTGTGTATTTAGGAAAGTTTGAAACCTTTATTATTTCCAACCCTTATCTACACTCATCCGGTGAATTTAGTATATGCTCAATGGATCGAACTAATATATATATAACTCAAATTCAAGTTTCGCTCCTTACATTTTTTTTTCCAACATACACTTATAATTCACATTTTTTCAATTAGACGGACAAGGCATCTCTTCTTGCAAAAGTTGTTGAGCGAGTGAAAGAGCTTAAAAACGAGACGTTGGAGATCGCAGAGCTCGAAAGCTTCCCCTCGGAGACCGATGAGATCAGTGTGCTTTCTGGGGAGAAATCGGAGGATGGAAGGCTTCTGTTCAAGGCATCGTTGTGTTGTGAGGACCGCTCTGACCTCATCCCTGACCTTAATGATATCCTTAATTCTCTACACCTCAAAACCCTTAGGGCTGACATTGTCACGGTTGGTGGTCGAATTCGTAACGTCCTGCTTATCGCCGCTAACGACCACCATAGTGTCGAATCTGTTCATTTCCTTCAAAATGCGTTGAAATCTCTTATTGAACGCTCAAATTCTAGCCTTACATCCAAGAGGAGGCGCCTTGTACTTCACCACAAATGATTATTATTCATTCTCAATATCTTCCTTTTTTCAGACTAATTCATATTCTTCTCCTTATTTTCTTCATCTCACTTTTAATCCAATTTTCAATCACATCAACAACCTAACTTAATTAGAATTTGTTTTAATAGTTCGATAAAACTTTCTCGAGTAGATCTATGGATTTTATCAAAACGATGAACATGAGTTATTAGTTATTACAAGGTTTTATATCAAAACCTTATTCAATTAAATTCTAATTTTTAAAATTATATAGTTTAACCTAAAATCAAATAGATCCTCCCATGTAAAAAAAACGAGAAGTAAAATTGAAATTTTGATATCGATAATTACAATCATATTGATTTTTTCTGATATTAAAACTTTATTATTATTATTTTTTAATTTAAGAATTACATGTATATCAGAAACTTGGAAAAATGGGTTTTCAATTATAAAAATAAAAAGTATGATTTAGAAAGAAAAGAAAAAGTTAAAAAGAGAAATGAAAATTATGATTGGGGTTTGGTTTTTTTTGTAAGTTTCCAAAGCCAAAGGCATGAAGAGAAAAAAGGGAATATTTTTCCTTCAAGTTTATAGTACTTTTATGAGAGCTGCAGGGGCAGCCAGAACTCAACCTCCCTCCCAATGATGTTCGTATTAATGATAGCAACGACTATCGTCTTTCATCTACAAAATTTAAAAAATACGTCTAATCTTCACGTGATATCATATAATTTTAAATAAACCAATGATCTATAAATTAAATGGTAAAAACGGAACGTTAATGTCAAAGTCAATAATGATGTAATTTTCTTAATTAAGTTAGGATTAAATCTAATTTGATCCCATGGTAATTAGGAGATGCTTTTGTTTACTTTATTTTCTAGTTCAAATTCATCTATAGTGTACTATATAACCCTACTTTCATAAATGAATGGTATTTATTTTTTCTTAAAAAGTTTGGGGATTGATTAATACTTATAAAGATAAATTTACAAGGCAAAATATAACAGATGAAAAGAAAAGTATTACTATAAATTAGGTTGGTGAGTCAACCAAGCTAATTTGAAGAAAAAAAGAAGAAGAATTTAGAAAGAAAAGTTATAATGAATGTGAGCAAATAGTGATATGAAATTATCCAATTGTGACTTCAACTTCATGGAAAAATGTGACCACAAAGCACAAAGGAAATGTGGAAACAAAAGGAAGAAAAGACCACAACCGAAAGGTAATGAGCATTTTGGCATTGATAGTGATTTTATTGTTATTAATGAAAAATGTTATTTTATTGTTTACATTTACAACACTTTATTATTTATTTAACTTTTTATAAGAATAATAATATAATCAATATATAAAAAAGAAAAACCCATTGGACTGCCAAAAAAAAAAAAAAAAAGAAGAAGAGAAAAGTGGTCAAAGTGTAATCATAGCTAAAAGGCACATTTTATTTTGCAAAGAGAAAAGAAATATCATAATTAATTATGATGGTACACACATATGTGAATGAACATGAATTGAAGAACATGTTTCTTTTTCTAATTAGGAAATTTTAATCACAAACTTTTTCTAATTTTAAGTTTATTATCCTTCATTAGTCATAAAATTTAAATTTATATTTAAGAAATCAATTGATTTTCTTTTATTTTAAATGAATTTGTCAAAAATATTTAGATAGATAGAGTGTTTGAGGTCAAAGAAATAATTAATTATAGTTGAATTACGATAATTTAGGTACAAAATATAGATTATTTTGGTTTGAGTTATATTAACATATATGTTTGATATATGTAAACTATTTTAAGAAATGACAAATACGATAGCAAATAAAAAAATAAAGCTACAAGAAGTCTTTTATAATTTTTTTTAGAAACTTCTCACACCCATGTAATTATTTAAATGTACGGGACTTTTTATAGTGTTTTTGTAAGACTATATTCGATGCTACAATAAAGTATGAGAGTATAGCTTAATTCTTGTAGTAAGAAAAAAAATAAATACTAAACATTTAAACAAATAATTAGTAAATACGATATCAAATGAAAGTTTGAAATAATGATATGATTGTATCTAATTTTGTGAGTGTTGGGTGATTCAAATCCTCTAACCAAAGTTTAATATTTGTTGACTTTAATTTTCTCTATAGGAGTTTGATCTAATTATCATTGATTGAATTAAGCCATGCATAATTAAGCTGCTTTAATTATGGTTTACACATTTGGTGATGCATAATTTCATGCTTTAATAATAATAAAATAAAACAAATTGAGATTTGTAGATTTGAAATATATAACTTTCATTTTTTTATATTAATTGTTAATAAACCGATATACTAGATATCGAGGAATTAGTGGATGTAGCCGAATATCTCAACTAGGTTAATTATTACCTTTTTAATGTCTTTATCACATTACGTTACTTATAAAAAGAATTAAATAGGAATTAGATTTATGATTAATCTAATATTATTATTTTTTTTTTCTCAAATTAAGGAATGTGAATGTATCCCTTCCTAAATTTTAAATAATAAAACGAGTAATATTTGGGTATAGCTTATGTATGATCTATCTTTATACGTCTCAATTTAATTATTGCAAAAAAAAATAGTTTTTTTTTCTCATTTTCTTAATCACTCCCCTTCATTATAAAATATGATATATTATCTCATATTTTTGTCCATCAATTCAACGAAAGGTTTATTGCATTAAACTACATAATTATGGTTTGTTTCTACGACGTGAAATTTTTTCGTATTTATAAATATTTTGGTTCTTTTCTTTCTATTAATTAGAATGTTATATCAGGGTGTACAAGAATTTTGTTCACGTCTAAACTTAATTTTCGAGTTGCTAAATAAGCCAAATTAAGTGAAATTAAAGCAACCCCTAAATATCTATATATATTTTTCGTTCATAGCCTTATGGTAAAAAAAATGTGTCGAGAAAATCATGTTAGACAATTCAATGACTAATTATGATAACATATTATACGAAAAATAGTTGAGTATATCTTGGGGTGCACTTATTTTTGTGAATTCAATCTAATCATCTAATCTCCTTCCTATTATACGATTGAGTATGGTGTACCTCAGTATCCAACTTTTTACTCATCTTTCTATATTAAAAGAAAAAGAAAGTCGAATCATAATATACAACAACTCATTTGAATTGAAGCAAAGTTAATAGGTCATTGTTGAAGCTAACTGCAACTCTACTCACTCAAGGCAGGTTTTGATCAGTACACACTTACCTAATATTCTTCTACTGGTAGTTTATAATCATACCAATTTTGAAAGTCCACTTTTACTATACATACATTCATTAAACCTTCCATTCTCCAAAAAAAAATTAATATAAAGGAAACCTTTTAGATCTCCTACTTTGATATCATGTTAAATTTTCGATAAGAAATATATCAATAATCCTAGCTACGTTCAACCTCATATATTATTTGTCCTTTACATTTGTGTGTATCAATGATCTAACACTTTATTAGAGTAGAAGATCCTAGAGGCTATGTCTCTATCAAACTCCTATTTTCTTACAAATTATCAAACCAATAAGTGAGATATAATGTCAAATTATTTATATATAATTAAATTTAACCATATATCTTTGGATAATTAGTTAGTGACGATTTAACAAAACTACTCTACCAAGACGTTGAAGTGCTCAAGTAGACACACCACACCAATGTTTAGTAACATGATCTCTTAGTACATATATATCCTTAATTCGACTTTACTAAACGGCCTATGACCTCATCTTTGGTCATGCATACGCGTGCGCATCCGGTCGCCGGATCAATGCTAGACTATAGAATGACATATATATATATATATATATATTAAGTAAAAACGGGGGATACTAATTAAGCCAGAGAGGGTTTATATATAAAGAAGGAAAAAGTGTTTATAGTTAGGGTTATGTGAAGTAGTTGGAGAATGTTATTGTGGGGATAGAGAGAATGAAAACAGAGGGGGGAGAGCGTGCAAAAAGAAGATGCTGAGAGGGAAGAAGGGGCAGCAAAAATGATGATGATGATAGATGTGGTTGGGCACATACATTGATAACATATATATATATATATGAATATGAAAGCTAAGACAATTACACGACAAACCACAACATTACAAAAACATAGATCTATGTGAGACAAAATCACTTTTGGCGTGGAGGGCATTTGTGGGGTAACCCTAATCAACTTTTTTATTTGGTGCTTACTGCCTCTTTCAACCACATACACACACACACACCCTACACTTTTTTCCCTCTCTCTCCCTCTCTAAACTAACACATGTGTTATTAGGGTTTATAAATTATAAGTTTCAAGTTCTGGTTTGTGCTGACTGCTGCTTGGTTTGTTTCGTTTTTTAAAATTATTATGCTGCTAAACACACTTAGTTTATCTTTCAATTTCACTTACTTTATCTTTCAATTTTCTTGCTTTGCATTGATGTTTTAAAAAATTACTAAGCTGAGAGAAAAGGAAAACTAATTAAGAAAAGTTTAATTTACTTTTAATGACTTGTTTGGATCATTTTAATTTTTTTGGTTAATAACTCAACCATTCTCTTATTTTCTAAGTTATGGTAAGAATTTGAGAGGATATAGACTTAGTTTTTAACAGCAAACTAAACATCTCAAATACTTACTTTCCAACTGTTTTCGCATCCTACTTTTTGGTTTTTAGAAATTTAGAATCTTTCTTACAATGCTTTAAACATTTTTTTAAATTAAAATTTTTAAAGAGTTGAATATTTTCTCAGTCAAATTCGAAAAACAAAGAGTAATAAATTTAGCTAATGTTTCAAACCATTTGGTAAAAAAAAAAAAAAAGAAAGTAGAAAATGGAAAAGCAAAAAATTTAGAACAATGAAAATAGTGGTTATTATATGCTTAACTTAAAAGCCAAAATCTAAATAATAATCAAACATAACATAAATTTTAAAGTTTGTGTTCATTCTATTGGTGACTTTGAAAATAAAAGTATTTAATTCATAATAAATATTTAAAGTTTTTTAATCATGGTTATTTATAAATTAAAAGTTTAGTAACACTATTTCCATTACTTCTTCTTTTTTCCCTTTTGTTGAAAGTATATTCAAAATGAAAGTCAAGTAAATTTCAAGAATAAATAGAAACTTAACTCAACTATCACATGAACCAAAAAGGTAATAAATAGTTTAAAGAAAAGAAAAGAAAAGAAGAGACAAATGCATGGGTGAATGGAAGGAGATGTCGGGACATAGTAATTTGATATATTGTGGGAATAAAAACGTATACATATTGTCTCCTTACTCTCTCTCTTTTTCACCTCAGCATGCGGTCTCCCTCTCTCTTTTGTAATCATTGCTACCACACACACTATTCCTTTTCTCTTTGGTGTTATCACGCACGAGCGGATCCAACGTTTTCCTTCTGCTCAAACATGGGAGAGAGTGATCAACAATATCATCCTCTCTAGCTATGTTATTATTATAAGTGTTTCCTACACTCACACTACCTTTTTCATTACCTTCTTCTTCTCCATATTTCATATGATCACCTCACCTCAACACCTCTTTTTTGACTTACCTTCCTCCACCCTCCAAATTATATATGAATATACAATCATTTAAGGAAAATATATATATGATAATCTTTATAGTTTGTAGCTACCCAGGTGTTTTGGGGATTTAAAATGTTTTATTTTTAGTCTTTTTGTGTTTTCACTTTGCTTTTAGTTTGGCACATGCATCTACGTTTTAGAATATAATGCATTTTAACTTGTGATATTATCTGACATTTTAATTTGGTTTCCTAATTAAGTTAACAAGGTTTACGTTTTTTTTACTCTCCTTCAACAGTTTTTCCCATTTTATTATCACGTTTTTATTCATCTTTTAACTCACCATGTTCTCTTCAAATTCCACAGCTGGAACTGTTTTTTTATGCTAAGTTTGCCATGAGTATTCGTAAATAAATTCATATTATTTAGAGTGTCAAGTAGTTACACCCTCTAACTCAAATACACTAAACCTCATTTTTCTTCTTTGGAACATAATCTGTTACTGATCTCTGTCGTAAATAATCCATAGTGACAGAGAGTATTCTTGAGAGCTAAAGAACATGAACTTCTCCTTTTTAATTCAGTAGGTTTGGACAAAGAGTATTCCTGTTTTTGTATTATAATAATAATGAGTGATTATTGATTGTTTTCATCATTAGTTGCTTGTTGTTTGTATGTACTTATGGTTGATTTAATTAAGAGATTCTGTATACATATCTTGTTTTTAAATTGATCCAATGGCTTGATCTGATCCTTGTTAAAGTTCAATTTGTGTCTACATTTGATTCAAAGTTATAAATGGATAGGAGTATGAAACAATTATAATATCCAATTGAAGTTGATCACAAGAATTTAGGATCAGGAAAAAGTGAAAGAATTAAGTGCAGAAAGGAATGTAATTAACGTTATATGTTTATGTGTGGGGAAGTTATGATCATTATATACTAATCTTTAAGAGAAAACAATGATCTCTTACTCTTAGTATTGTTGCAACAGTATACATATAACATTGGATCTTTAACTAAGATAGTCTAAAATGATATACCATATTACAAGATTGACCCAAATTTTTTAAAATTTCCATAAATGTCTTAAATTGACTAATATTTTATACAAGTGTAACGTCCAAATGACTAACCCATCTTTATTATTAATAATATATTAAAAAAATATATGTAGATGTATTATTAAATATATGCAGTAGTATATATGTAACAAATCACAAAACATAAATTATTCAGTAGCATATATGTAAGAAAAAAAATTAATGGATATATAATCTATGTATATATTGGTATATATATGCAATAAGAAAAAATCACAAAACATGAAAAATAATGTGTATGTATCATTGAATATATAGTAGTATATATGTGACAAATCACAAAACATAAATTTATTATTCAATGGTATATCATAGTATAGAGTTTAGGGTATATCATAGTATAGGGACATTCAATAAAAAATTATACATCGAACATAACACGAAAATGAACTGAATAATAAAAAAATAAACCAAATAGAAGAAACATAACTCGAATATATGCTATGGAACATAAGGACAAATTTTTTAAGGAAAAAAATGCTACAAAATGAAGAAAAAAAGAAAAATTTAATTTTAAAAGTTCTGTATAATTAATAATATAGATAAGATTATAATTGTGGAAAGGAAATAAATATTAATTTAGATTGATGTATTTTGGTGGAATCTTTGTATAGCATTTTGGAGGAAACTAGGCTATTTGATACTTGGGCTCATTGCATATTATTGGGCTAACATACACACACCAAATTTTGGAGGAGGAAGCCGTATTTGATGATTGGGTCCTTTGCATTCTAGGTCCATTACTTCATAGAGATTTGTAGTGATTAGCGGTAGAATCTAAATAATTCGAACTACCCGATTCTAAATTATAAGAGTTGGGTTGAGTTCGGTTAAAATATGGGTTGGATTTAGTTAAAATTTTGATTTTTTCAGATTGGGTTGGGTCTTGAATTGGGGTTGAATTG
The DNA here is from genome assembly GCF_000004075.3 of Cucumis sativus. Lineage (NCBI taxonomy): Eukaryota > Viridiplantae > Streptophyta > Magnoliopsida > Cucurbitales > Cucurbitaceae > Cucumis > Cucumis sativus. The sequence continues at coordinate 34,893,962 of NC_026657.2, forward strand.
AGAATGTCTTCCAATCCAACCTAACCTAATTTGATTTCATCCCTAGATTATATGATGTTATGTTCTTTCTTTTCCGTTTGCTATTAACAATTTTTGGCTGATTTAGATGCTTTTTTTTTTTTTTTGCAAAGTATTGTAATAAATGTTGAGGTGGGGATTTGAACTCGGGACCTCTTGTCCACATGAACATAAAGGTGTCAGTTGAGCTAAACTCATGTTGGCTTTAGATGTCATTTTCGAATTTTTGAATTGACATCTTACTGGTATGATCATGATAGATTATAAACTATCTGCGTTTAATTTTTTTAAAAAAATTTTTATGATCGATTATCTATTTGTTCTAACTTGTAAAGTGAAAATTTTGGGATATAATTGGATTAAGGCAACAATTTGGTAGTCTTCTTTGGAGCTTCTCAACAGTATTGATACACTTATGCAAAACAGCCCATAAGAAAAACTTACATTTATTGGAAATTTCAGACTTCCACACAAATTTGATGTTGCTATCATCTCTTTGATCCATAATATGGATTACTTTTTTTATGGAAGCAATTGTGAACAGTCCATCATTATTCAGCTTTCATTTTGGCGTTTCACAACCTTGGGATGAGTTTAGAGAAGGAAACAAGGTTTTCAGCTCAGATAATTGTTGTATTCCGATGCTCCTTAACGGCCTTCTAGGATTGTATATCACAATCACAAAACTATTGGTTCCACATCTCTTTTATACTCCCATTTCGAAGATTTGAGAGGGAGAAAAGGCAAGTCTTGTATAAGGATAGCGAGGATTTTTCGTTCCATGAACCATTCCAGAAGGAAATTTTATCTCCATTTTGAGCTACCAATTTACATTTGTTGAGAACCAATCAATCCCTTTGATAATAGATCTCCATAGGGCCTTTAAACTGCTGAATTTTTCTTTAGTAGGAAAGTCACTAATAGAATCTTTTGTGTATTTTGGTAGATATCAATTTTTTCCAAAGAGGTTGATTTTCAGAGATGAAACGCCATAGCCGTTTGCTTAATTATGCAAAATTTGTGTTAGTGATTTTGTGATGCCCAGGCCACCTTTGTCTTTTAGAGCCTTAACTTTAGCCCATTTTAAGAGGTGAGAGTTGTTATCCTCTTTGGGATTTTTCCACAAGAAATTGCTCCAAAGTTTCTCAATACTTTTACAAACACCAATGGAAGCCTTGAATATGAATAACTTGTAGGTGGGAAGACTTTCGAGAGTTGCATTGATGAGGGTGAATTTGTCACCTTTAGAAATGTTAGAATATTTTCAGTTGCTAAGCTTTTTATTAATTTTTTCAGTGATATTATTCGAGAAATTTTTGGAAGTAGGCTTGCCTCCTAGAGGAACAACCAAGTAATTTATAGGCATGTATTAGACTTAAATTCCCCAGTGGATAACAACAGTTTCAACCCTGTTTGAATCAACGTTGATCTTTCTGCAATCACCTTGACAATAAGTTTATAAAGAGTTAATGTTAGACTAATGGGTCTATAGTCATATGCTTTTTCATATTTGTTCTTCTTAGCAATGAGAGCAATATATGTTTGATTGACAGCTTTGTTGATGAAGCCTTTGATTTGGAAGTCTTTGAAAATGTCCAATATATCTTTCTTCATGAATTTCCAAACACTTTAAAAACATTTCTTTTGATGTTGTTGTATAATTGAATCCTCAATAGAGTTAAAAGAGAATTGTTGTTGAACTTCCCATTTAGACTTTATAATTGATAATATAATTAATTTTTTTTAAATCATGCATAAGAGTTTGGCAAATTGGAATAAATAAGCATCAGAGAATTTTGCAAGTTGAATGTGACTTAAGACCACATTCATAGAATATTCTTTTGATGCCTAAAAAATGGTGCTCATGCATATGCTTAGGGTTTGACAAAAACTCTATTTTTCTCTTTAATTTAATGCTATGTTGAATTTTGTAGGAATCCAAATGATGCACGCTTTCATTCAACTTTCTCTTTCGAAAACATCCAAGAGTACTTTAAAAATTTTCTAATACTACGATAACATAGAAATAGTTTGTGTCAAGTTACCAATTTAATTAATTTTAGTACACAACAATGAACTTCTTGTTCTAATTAGTTTTTATGTTCTTATAAGTTGGACGTTCTTGGAATTATACATTATTCATACAAACGTGGTATTCAATGAAAACAAATTCTTAGTGTAAAAAAGTACCATTACGATACTCCAACAACAACAGTATTATAATTAGGGTTTTGGATGAGTAAAATGGAGAAAGAATTCCAATTAGTTTCTCTTTCGACTTCTTTCTTTTCTTATTTTCCTTGTGTGGCGTTAAAGTCTTCTTGTTTTATTTTTTTAATGTGCCGCCCCCATACACACCAACCCCACTTGGAACTTTGATCAATGTTATTTCTATTATCATACCTTTGTTGATTAGTTCTTGTTATTTCTTATCATTTTTCAATTCCACTTTCAAAATATTGCTACACAGATATACTAACCAAATTTGCAATAAGTTTAAGGAAGAAGGGTATCTGTTCCTTCATATAATTTTTGTATTATTCTGAAGCTCAAGTAAATAGTTTTCCAACTTCAATAATGAAATTACACGGATTAATTAAGCAAACCCAGAAACAAAAAACAAAAGTTATTGATACAAAATGAAAAATACAGAGTTGGGATTAATTAGAAAGTGGAGTTCTTGGGATTATTCCGGGAGATGACAATAGGTTCAACAGCAACAGCAGCCTTGTTATTGGTACTGTGGATTGCTCCTTTGGGTTTGGCGGTAAGATCGTCGGGTTTGGGAGGAACGACGGAGACAACGATGTTGTTGGGGACGTCGGAGGATGATGATGGACGAGGGTAGAGGAAGTCAGTGGGGAAGAACTTGTATTGAAGACCTGCCATATAATAATATATGAAAGAAGAAGAAGAAGAAGAAGAAGAAGAAACAAAGAGAGAGAATTTGGTGTTTGATGATGATATAGATGTGTGCTTATAATGGGGGGCTATTTATTTATAGGAATTGTGTGGAAATTTCAAGAAATTTCTGATCTATACAATGTGAATATATGAAAATAATTCTCTCTAATTTAGAATATTGGTTTACTTTTAGAAAGCCATATTGAGGCATCAAATTGGTAGATCAAGTTGGAGCATTTGTTTACTTTTAACTGTGGGCTATGGGCGGTTGAGTATGACGTTGGTCATCACTCCTATTAATACATCTTCTCAAATACACATTACCTTATTCAATATTTATTTCTTTATCTTTATATTATATAATTATTTCTAGGAAACATGAATGAAACTTCCTTTCTTAAAACAATGTTTTAAATCTTGAAAAACTCTTATTTTATATTAAGTGATTAATTAATATGTGCAATTGTTTTAAATATTGTTTTTTTCATTTTCCTTACTTTAATCACATCAATTCTATAAATACAAATCATTTTCGCCTTTTCAATCTTGGGTTTAATTAAAGAATCAAATAAATAAATTCAAAGGGACGTGTATGCAATTTTAAATTGTACTTTATTGATTAAAAAAATAATAATAAAAGAGGTACATATAAATTAAAAATAGGAAATGTTTATGATGGAATGATATTAAAGAAAAGAAAATGACAAAAAGGAAATATAATACTATGAGTAGAAAAGGATTGTAATGTTGAGGGTAAAATAGTCATTATGAAAAAAAAATTAAAGTTTTTGGACTCTATAGTATTTTAATTTTTCCTCCTACATCTTGTAATTGGGCTTTACCATATAATTTGGCACCCCATGCCCTTTGGACCAATTACTCCTTTCTTGTTTGGCTAAACCAAATTAATTGTGTTAGGCCTCAAAAGGAAAAGAAAATTGTCATCTTAGGGCCAAAATAGTCATTATACAAAAAATTTAAGGTAAAGAATTCTCCACTCATACTCTCTTTTACAATAGTTTAGATAGATAAAATTTCGACATGATCTATATTAGATATGTTTAGTGAATTAGATCGTGTAAACAAGACGTTAAAAACAACAATTTAGTTTTATAATGAAATCAATGATAAAAGAAGAAAAAAAGGTACCAATTTCCATCAAACACTTGTATGAGTGGATTGCAATCTTTGTGTTGATCATGATGTGTGTCGTGAACTAGACTATGATAGAAAGGTTTTAGTTTCTACTTAATGCATTACATATGTGAGTGTTGAAGAGTTCATACTATACTTACGGAATCCTAAGTTTCACTACTTCCTTATACTTTATATATTAATTTTAGAGAAGTTAGCCTATAAACCTACAATATATATATTTATAGACTATAAAGGAGAGCTCATGCATGTAAAACGAGCCTAAGAAGAAAGTGAGAGAACTTCAAACTTCGGGGAAGTCTATATTGAATTTGAAAAGCTTAAAGAGTAGGTGATATATGTTGCACCAAACTAGGATGACGTGTAGTTTACAAATTTTTGTGCGCCTTGTCTATTTTTCTAATAGTAAGTTATTCTATTTACCCGTTATCACGATACATGATATTGGGCTTGACGCCTTTTGTATTATTGAATTAAATTTTCACTTTAAAAACAAAATATTATTATGTAGTTGTAAACAAGTTAATTAGTAGGTTATGGAGAGAATGAATGGTTTTGAGGAGATGAGAATGGTAAAGTGATGAAGGTGACAAATGGGTTGGGTTTGAGTGGGTGAGATGGGTGGCTATATGCTTTGGGAAATATTGCCAAAACTTAAGAAGATGAATGATAATATAGAAGAGAACAAAAAGTGATCACGAGAGGTCCATAAATTGTTATATTATATCAGAAACTCCCTGCTAAATATAAAACTACTTCTTATAACTACTTTTGTTGGAAAAGGAAGAATTGAAAATAGTGTTAAACCCTAATGGCAGCATGTGACCTTTCTCTGTCCCTCACCTGATCTCTTTTGATTTCTTCTCTGTTAGTTTTTTTCTTTGGATTGGGAATTAGAAACACCAAAAACACACATGTGAGTTCACATGCATTACTGGTGTGAGGTCATTCTCTTCCATCATTTTCTCACAAAATGGCCTTTTATTTGATCCAAAATTGTAAAGTATATATGATGCTTTTAAGTTGTTCTCATCGTCTCAGTTCTGACTGTTTATCAAAACTTAAAAATGTATGTGTAATTGAATGGTCGTTTAGAAGCAACAAAAATAACTATTATATTAAAGGTTCTTTTTAGCTAAATACGGTATCATATGCTTCTAACGACTTATCTTAACTCAAATCTTAATATGAAACATTACTTTTAAACATCAGTAATTTTAATTTTTTTAAAAATTGGTTGGTTTTGAGAAAGAAGGTAATTAACTATTGCAAAATAATTGAAGTTCATACAAATAATTAAAGCTATTTATATTTGATGAGACAAACAAGGTTTTCAAAGACGAATAAACAAACTAAATTCCAAAAATGATTTGCAAAACAACTTATTATATTTTACTAATTAGTAATCAACAATAATGATTAAGTGAAATATAGGCTACACCTCATCTCATCCTTGAACAAAAATATTGTTCAATGCATGTTTAAAAAAATTAATTAAAATGTCATGTGCCATTTTATACCTTCCCTTTTAATTCTAAACCACACAATATTTTTTTATAGCCTTTCTTCATCCATACATCCAAATGTGTGTGTATATATATAACAATAATGTACACATTCTCAAATGAATGAATCAATCAATACAATCTCTCTCTCTCTCTCTTTCTCCCTATATTTTCTCTCTCTCTCTCTCAATTCTATATATAATTTAGTTTTGAAATTATGGGAAGGAAGCAAGTAATAGAGATACTGTTGTTTGTAGTAATGTTGCTGAACTGTGTTCTCTTAGTACACAATCTTGTAATAACCCTTTCTCCTAACTCCATTTTTATTTTATTTGATTTCTTACTACCAATAATTATATATTTAGGGGTTTTTCTTTCTTTTTTTGTACATATATATATATATATATATATATATATATATATATGAATCCTGTTGGTTTGGTTCATTGTGTTTTATAGGCCATTAGTGAGGCTCCAACACCACAGCCACAGACTAGTTCCAATTATTCCAATCCCATGGTATTTTTCTACATTGTAATATATGGTGAATCCATCCATTGATTGTCTTTTGTATATACAAAAAGTTGGAAATTAGTGTATGTAACTTCCTTTTCCCATTTTTTTCCAAATTTCAGCATGGAGTTACTGAAGGCAGCCTTCAACCTCAAGGTAAAAACTAAAAACTAATAATGAAAGGATTTTTCATGTGGTCAATTATTTTAAACTAAGCATTTATGCAGAATGTGGGGCTAGATGCACAGGGAGATGTTCAAAGACAGCATTCAAGAAGCCATGCATGTTCTTTTGTCAAAAGTGCTGTGCCAAATGCTTGTGTGTTCCTTATGGGACTTATGGCAACAAACAAACTTGTCCTTGCTACAATCAATGGAAGACTAAGAGAGGAGGCCCCAAATGCCCTTAATTACTTTCATTTCCCAACTCCCTACAAAAAAAAAAACCATCATTAAGTTACTTTCTAATCTCATTTTCTGAACGTCCCTATTTTTTCGTTATACTTCTAAAAAGTGATGGTTTTGACCTTTCATGGAGGGTGACTTCTTAAAAGTATATATTATATGGAAGGGTTATTGTTGTTGTCTACACCTTCATCATATATGATACCGAACTCAACTAACACTAATTCTAGTAAAAATAGGATAGATTGATTCCACCATTTTGCGTGTAAGGAATTTGAGAGAATTAAATTGAATATAATGAGAGCATAAAACCTTAAATAGGATATGTTAATTGTTCAGAAGTTCTATTTTTAGAAGTTAGAATAATCCACTCCAATTGTTGTTTATGTGATTATGGAGAAAGCAAGATTAATTGTCCAACATGCAAGCGTTTGGCCAATTTGTTTTAAGAAAGAAAAACAAATCAAACACCAGCTATTAATCAAAACTCAAATCCTAATTAAATTAAATTGTTCAATTTATAAGAAGCAATATTCTTTACAAAACAAACAATTATTGCGTTATGATTAGAGGAAATTGTCAAGACGATTAACAAGTAGAAGGCTAACTTAATTAATGCGTGAAAATCTAAGCATGTGGCATTAAAGGTTTGGTTAAATCCTAAGCAATAAGCATGCATCAATAAATTGTGCTTGAGACAACTTACCAACTCTCATCAAATTGCACTTAAGCAAGCATCGATACTTAATGTAATCTACCAGTGGCATATCTATTTTTCTCCTCGAACTAATTCTTATTGTGGTGAAATTCCTTTCTTGACATCTCAAGCATGAATACTTAATGCAACCTACCATTAGCATATCTATTTTCTCCTTGAATTAATTCTTGTGAAATTCCTCACTGACATCTCACCAGAGCCAAGCTAGAGCCACAATTAGATTGATACATTTCCGCTTTGCTTACAAACTTTTGAGACTGCATGCTGACACTCCGACTGGCAGCCCTTTTTGTCGATGAGATCAATTTATGGCTGCTGGAGGTGATGCATATGTTTTTTGGTGTTGGCATGTTGACGAACTCATTTTCTACATGAACTGGAAGAGGCCTTCAATTAAGGGTTCCTTGATGTTTTTTTCACTTAGATCAATTAAAGATCATTTTTTTCAAGGACCATATTGAACTTCGAGGAGAGAGAAAAAAACTGCTTCCGTGCCGAAAGTTATGCTTATAGAGCCTGCAAATTATAACTCACAACAATCCAACATTTTCACATAAGACCACAAAACCTGGATGGCGATAGAATGCCAAATGTTTAAAATCACAAACAGAAAAGAAAATAAAATGTTACTCGAGAATTTGACAACACACACACATGAACCCTTTCTCTCGACATGTACGAAACTCATACATAAAATAATATCAACTCATGAACAGATTTCCCTCAAAACGTGATTTTCAAATAACCAATCAAACTAGTGATTTAGAAACTTGAATCACATGAGGCATAATCAAGTGAACGAGACATTTCCCCCGTTTGATCTTCCATCTCATTGCAGAGTGGAAAGGAATATACATGAAGCAGAAATGCCAAACCCGTATGTAGTTCCTTTCCCTAATGGCGGAAGCATATAGTTCTGTCTATCTACTATTTGCATTTATGAGAAGAGAGATTATAGTCATCCCTGTTTGGCATTACAAACCTCTGTCCCGCAAAAGTATTAGACAGTTGAGATGTCAACTCGGCTTTTATGAAGCTGAAATGCTGGGGTGATCCAGCTTCCACAACTACATTGGATGCCTGACCAATTAAAGTATCCAAGACGAGCTTCACAATGAGCACAAGATAGTTTCCCTTCCAATGCACCTTCTTCAACTGGATAATAAAAGTAAAATCATTCAGCATTGGATTTTTTATACATGGAGATTCTATGGAATGTTTTCTCATGGCTTGAACATCAAGTGCATTTTTTAATGGACTTTCTAAACGTTTAAAAACTTGTTTATTAGTGAAAAAATAAAAAGTGTTTATAAACATTTAGAAAGTCAATTCAAACTCACCCTAAATTTTCTAGACCTTAACAGCCTTTTTTCCACTAGGACAAAACATTAGTCCAAGTAGTCTATTGTGTGCTGCAAGGCTGTTAATTTAATCCAGCTTTTCAATGACTGCGTCTAAATTATCAGATATTACAAGATATGGCAGAGGTTGCAGGATTGATTTACCTCCTGTCATCCACCGAAGGGGCTCAACAAAAATGGATGAACACTCAGGTTCCTCTGACTTATTAAAAGGGTTTCCACTTTTTCTCTTATACCAGTCAAAGGACGTCTCACCTTCCCCAGGAATGTGATCCACCACATTTTCCAGCAAGGCGACCAGTCTTCGACATTTCTTGCAGCGGTATGCACGTGCATGGGAAAAATCTACTTGTTGAGATGACTGTACCTCTGAAGCAACTTCACGGGACAAGCCTGGATCTGCTCCAAGTTTAGAAATGTTGATTTTTTCCCCACGATTATAGGACTCACCTGAAGAGGCAATAAATAATATAAATGAATAAGCAACAAGAAAATTCACCTATAAAACCTCGTAAAAATAAATTCACAAAGGAAAAAGATATCACCCACTAGAGGTCCCGATGCATGAGACCACACTAAAGGAGGTAGACGTCTCAAAGCAAATGCCTAACACAGACGTGTGCTCAAACATACATAACAATTATTATATGATTGGAAAAACCATTAACAAAGTAACATTTAGGTAAAAACAATTGGGAACAACGGAGGTGACACTCTGTTAGGGGATGCTTCAGTTTGATCCTAGGGGTAAGGATGATCATTTCTTAAGTCCTCATCCTTCCAAGGACTTTTTCTTGTGGCTCAACACTTAGTTAATCTTCCGGAATCAGGAATGACCTTGACGAGGCCAGGTCCAGGAATAAGTACCATGGTGGCTCAACACTTTTCAAACATCTTTTGATGATGATGCATAATTATTTAGAGGCCCTTTGATATGTATACGATCATTTCATTTTTGTTTACAAATCTTTTGACTTGTAAATGAAGTTCAGGACACCAAATATGTAAATTCTTTTGCTGGCAAAAATCTTTTATGCATGGCTCCCTGTCTTCGCCAAAAAAGGTGTCCTTTGACTCAAGAAAGCTGTTGTGATATAGTGAGATCAGTGGGTGGCAATACCAGAGGCAATGATCTTGCTCTTTCAACTCCTTAAATTCAGACTTCCATCATATGTGCTGGACTCAAGATAACTAAAACTCAGAATTTAAGATAACATCCGAACCAAATAAGTGTGTGTATGCACGTATGTATACCTTGACTAATCACAAACCAACTGTAGGACCATACAACATACAACTGTCAAGAAATTCTAGGATTTTATCAAGTTTGTTACAAGATAAATAAAAGCATATAATTGAATGTTGGGGGGAGAGAGAAGAAATAGGCCAAACAAATAATATAGAAAATCAAAATTTTTAAGAAGAAAAATAAATGAATTGTATAACAGCAGTATGCATCCAAACAATTGAACTAGATTGAAACAATTCACCAGGGGGCAGTGAAACAAGCAATACATACCCAATACTTTCAGGCGAAAACGCTTGTATATAGGACTGGCATAATCAACCTTGAAACCCATTTTCTCGAACAGTTTTAACTGGAAAGAATATAGACTAGTAATTAGCAAACTAGAACGGCTTAATTAAGGCATTGATTCTGCACAAGACCTTTCAGTAACTTATGAATTAACAATATTTCCAAGAGCACCTGCTCCATAAATCCATCATTGGGGCTGACAAATTCATTGCTTTGTCGTAAAGAATCAAGCGCATCTGCATCAATGGATAGTCATAAAAGAAAAACTAGCAATTGATTGGGACCATAAGCAACTACGTATACACTGGTTCAAGCAAATGATGGTTATTCACACCTTCTAGAGATAGCTGTTCGTTTCTCATAAGATATGCTGTGATGATGGCAGCACTGCAACGAATAAATGAAAATGAATTAAATAAATATTTGATATCAAGAAAATTGGAAAGATCATCATATAGGACTGGATTAATCTATGATAGAGCATGAAATATATTTTAATCATTCCTAAATTTTAACTTCAAAGAATTTGGTACATCGCTCTTGGATGGGGAGAATCTTGACTGCTGCTAAAGAATAACTCTAGTATCATAGTACCAGGTCATTAGAGATAATCAAGAAAAGACCACAGGATGCTTCTGTCCACTGCCAATATTCTCAGGCATGTTGGTCGATGAAATTCAACACATTCAAAAATCTTTGGTGCTCCCTTGGAGACAATGAACTTCTGTATCAAGTTCTTGCCTTTCTTCTCCTTATGGGAAGTTTAGTTCTCTCTAGCTCAATGTCTTTAGAGCCATTCTCTACAATTTGTGGTTGGCAAGGAATAGGCACATTTTCTTCATGCTACTTCTGAAAGGCCCTCTATATTGAAGACATACGAGAAAGGGTAGAGTGTGGAATTTCAAGTAGTGAGATGAGCCGGAGAGGTCATCAGCTCTCTCACACTAAGTTGCGTGCTGGGCTATTTTCTGTTATCTTGAAGTTCATACTGAAGAACTGAACTTGGGGATCGCTCCATTATCTCCTCTGTGCTGGGTTGTTTCCTCCTCACAATTTTTTTTATATCCGTGAGTGTTTGGGCCAGCTTATGCACACCTCAACTAATACCACATGGCAACCCACCTGACCCTACAACATTTGGGTGTCAAGGAAGCTCGTAGGAAATGAATTCTTAGGTTGGTGACCACCATGGATTAAACTCATGACCTCTCAGTTAGTTATTGAGACTATGTCTCCTTTTTTACCACTAGGTCAGCTCATGATGGTTTGTTTTCACCTCACAATACAATCAAATAGTAAGAATATGCTTAAAATAGCATGTGTTGACTTGCTCCTAGAAATGCTCACAAAGTGGTAACTAGTACATCCAATTTTGGAGAGGTTAGGAAAAGTGGCTAAAAACAAAAATTTGAAGAGATGGTAGGAGAAAGTGGAAACAGAAAGAGATTAATGAGATAAAAGAAGCTGAAGAAAGGCTTACTTGTGATTTTCAAGAGAGCCAACACTCAGCGGTTATAACCCTATTACAAGTATGCATGAAACAGAACTCCTGTGAGACCCCTATATCAAAGATATATGCAAGCAAGAGTAGTGAAGGGAATTCTCCTACTGATGGTTAGCAGCAGGAACATGCTAAGAGCATACAAATGGACTGTAGTCTTAATAGGGAAAGTTGGTTTTTGGGGTGTAGAATTTAAGGTAGTCAAGTGGGTAGATGAGGTTACCAACCCTCTAAAAATAAGATAGGTAGTTGCCTATTTTCTGTTATCTTGAACTTTGGATCAATTTATTGAACTTGAAAATTCTCTGTGTTTCCTCTGTTTTGTGTTGTTTTCTCCTTATATTTCAATGAAACAGTAAGGGAATCCTTACAACTTCCTTCAGAATAGTTTTTGTTAATCACTCTCTTCAATCGTGACTTCCAGCATAATTTTGGGATATGCCCTCATGTCATCTGGTATGAACCACATAATTTTACCAGATGGAAAGATAATAACAATAGGGTTGATAACATTTTGAGAGTATCATTTCCCTCCCACAATTTCCTTTTCTTTTTATGAGAAACACGACTTTCATTGAGAAAGAATGAATCCCGCTTAAGAAGGGATTCCAACTATACAAAATCATGTTCATAGGATAATTACAAAAGATCTTCGTCGAAGCCCAACGGGAGACATGAAAGCGAACAAGAGACCATCAGCCTCCCACAATTTTTTATCCAATGTTCGTGTATCTCACTCAGTTCCTCCTTCCTCTATTCTTTTTTTTAATGAGAAACAGAAATTTATGTTCAAAAGGAGACAAAAGTACAGCCTAAGGCAACTAAGGTTCCCACTCCCTGCCAAAACTAACAAAAGAAAAGTCTGCCAATTGTTAACTAACCCAAAGTTTGTAATTACAAAAGAATTTTGGGCAATTTGTACATCTCCAAGAGCCAATGTCTTGCACCAAAAGCTAAAAAGAACCGAAGAGAGAACTTATCTTTGATCACCTGGTTGTTCCTTTCCTGCACCAAAGAAGAGAATGTTTTGCACAACACCAAAGCACTCTTCCCAACCACCAATGAAATACCGTCAAGAACCTCCAAAAGCCAATTAACAATCTTTTTTGGAAGGCAAAAAGCAATGCCAAACTCCTTAAATAACGTATTTGAGCTATTAGCCACAAAATGGCAGTGGAGATGAAACAAGCGGTCAAGGTTTTCTTCCTCATGTAAACACAAACAGCACATAGAAGAAGACCTCACCCAATTTTGAAGTTGCCTTTGGAGTTCACGTGGGTGTTCAAACTTCTATAAGCCAATGACCAAAGAGAAACTCAACCTTTTTTTGGGATCTTGAATTTCTGTTTACCAAAGGATAGCACAGTGTCTTCTCCCAATTGGTTAGCATCAAAAAGGTGGATTTAGCAACATATGAGGCGAGTGAGTCAAGCTTCCATCTCATTGTATCGTGATCAATGCTCACAGCCCAACTATTTAGAAACTCAACCAAATTAACTAAATTCCCTAATTCCCTATCAAAGAGAGGTCTTTTAATCCCCAAGTCCTCAGTTTTCTGTCCACTGTCCCAACAATTAGCAATGGAAGACCCATTCTTCGAGGTATTTGAATAAAAATTTGGGTATTTATTCCACCCCACGTCAATAACGTTCCCGCATTCTTCTATCGTTCCCCGAGACAAACTCCAGAAAGCTCAAAATAGATTTTTGTCCTTTGTGTTATTTGACTAAAGCCGCTGTCTATCTTTCTGATTTTGTAATTTTATCAATTTTTGTCCTCAAAATTGTGGGAGGTGGCTGCACCAGATGTCTTAAAATGTTCCATATCTCACATTCAGCTAGTTTTCAAATAATTCATGTTCAAAATTTGGGATGCTTTATTTGTTATGCACAACCTTTTTTTATATGATTGTAGTACCTACTTATGATCTTCATAACACCCATATCCAGGTAGAACAAACAACTAATATTAACAGAAAATTTATCCATAATTAACGATGAAAAATCACAGTACCTTCAAAATAACCTAGCAGAGATACCATATCACATATCCAAAGCAAAAAAACGAGTGGTTAAAATAAAATGAAATGATAAGTTGCGTATACCTTCTAGATACTCCAGCGAAGCAATGCACCAGAACAGATCCCTCCTTTCTACCCCGCTCAATAAAATCATAGCACACATTCAAATAATCCAACAAATCCTCGTTTTCCATATCTCTCAGCGGCACTGCCATCCTCTCCACCTTCAAACCATTTCCAGCATATTCCAGCGAGTACAAGAGCTTCTCAGGTGATAAAGAACTCTTCGACCCATCAACATAGTCACTCTCAGAAGCTAAATCACACCCAGTCCCACCCACATACACCTTCTTAATTTCCTTGCTGGGGATTATCAATCCACTGCGCCATTCGGAAAAAAACGAAATCGACTCAGAACTAAGAACCGAAAGCATGTGTGTGATATCTGAGGTACCAAGCTGTAGAACTTCTGCTGCATCACCAATATTTCCAATGAAAAGCCTCTCACGTACAAGGTGAGGCATGACAATAAATCAAGAACAGATGTCACAAACGCCTAATAAACAATGTTTCTGCAAACACAAGTGAAACCTCATTAACTTTCTCTCTTTGCTTCAATTAAACAATAACTACATCCACAACAGTACCTCCAGACATACTCTACTTCAATTCCTATTCAAGATTGGCCATAAACAACAAAATGGGTTTTGTATAAAATACTTTAACATGTAAACCATAGCATGGAAGAACTTATTAGACAATGGGGATTTGACGAATCAAGCATGTTTGTTGAATGAATTCCCCAAAGAAGAGTAGGTTTTTCACAAGAATTGCGGAATTCAAAAGTTTAAAAAAAAAAAAAAAAAAAATCCGCTATATATTTGATTCAAACATTGCAAGGAAAAGAAAAAATAGATTGATTAAGAAGGGGCGAAGGATCACCTGAAATTTGGACGATGGAAAATGGAGCGTTATGTTGTCTTTGACTCTATGCTTCGCTGCCGGTATTTATATATTGTAAAAAAAAGGTAATTACAATAGATATCAATTATAACATCAATTTCTTTTATTGAAAGGTTGGGTATATATGTAGGTTAGAATCTCGCTTTCGTTATTATGGTTGTTTAGGGTGTGATAATGTGTATTAATGAGAGTTGATGGTAGAAAAAATGTATGAAATAGAATTGGTTTGGTAAGATTAGGGTGATGATCATTAAAAGAAATTGGTAAAATTGGTTTTGAAGCCAAAGGGAAGTGAATTGTACCATAAGGGAAGGGTGGAATGGAAAGAGTTAGCGAAGTGTAATGCTTTTAGGGTCGGACTTTGCTTTCCACGTGGCACAAAATGAACGCCGTGGCTTTCTTTGACTACGATTGGGCCCCACGGATCACCCTCCACCGAATTATTCCTCTCTTTTTACCCATAAAAAGAGAAAATATGTATTGCACATGTAATTGTATCAATTTAGGGCTCCATCCCTAATGTTTTCCTTCTTTGTTTTCTATTTCTTGTTTTATGTATTTAGTAACTATTTCTACTTCTTGCTTAATTTCTTAATAAAAGAAAGCAGAAAAGAAAATGTATTTGATAATAGTTTCTTGTTTTCTATTTTTTTTTTTGGATTTATTTTTTATTTTATTCACATATAACTCGATTAAAAATTACACCACTCACTTTATCAAACCTAGATAAGAAGATTTTCCAGTAATCTTATGGAGAACAAGATTAATATTGAGATCTGAAGCATAGAGATGGCAAGGAGGATGATGAAAACCCACGATGAAGAGGTGGACTGAAATCCACATTGAAGAGGAAGACAAAGACCCCCTGCGAAAACATAGGTACGAGAGGAAGATGATGGTTATTTGGGGAAGACGATAGAGATAATAGGAAGGGTGGTTACTTGGGAAAGAAGATAGAAAAAAGAGGAAGAAAAAAGAAATCATGTAAAAAAATGAAAAAGGAAAAGGAAATAGAACAATAATTGAGAAAAAGAAAAAGAAAACCAATAAAAATAATTGAAGAAAAGGAAAAGAAAACCAATAAATATAATTGAGAAAAAAAATGATAAAAATAATTGAGAAAAGGAAAAAGGAAACTGATAAAAATAATTGAAAAAAAGTAAAAATGAAACCAATAAAATTAATTGAGAAAAGGAAAAAGAAAACCGATAAAAATAATTATAAAAAAAGAAAAATGAAACCAATAAAATTAATTGAGAAAACAGAAATCAATAAAAATATTTGAGAAACGTAACATGATATCAAACACCTTTGTTTCTTAATAAATGAAAACAGGAAACAGGAAACGAAAACGTTACCAAACGGGTCCTTAAATTCTTAATCAGTAACTATATCAATTAAACTATGAACTTTGAAATTTATATTAATACAAACTTCAAATTAATGATTGTATTAATTTAAATTCAGAACTTTTATAAATGTGTCAATTTGAACTTCGAACTTATATGATTATATCGATTTAAACCTCTATTATGTTTTTATTGTGATACAGTTGTGAAAGTTTAGGGTTTAAATTGATACAATTGCTAATTCGTGGTCTAAACATCTTTTTCATTTTTTTCGTTGATGTTATAACTTTTATTTTTGACTGTTGATTCCATCCGATTATTCTTTAAGTATTGTCAACCTTATTTTTGACAGTAAGATCGAGAATCGTACGACTCATAACTAACCTAAAACTTTAAAGGAAAGCTATGCACTCAATACATATATATGTGTATGAGGTTTTTTTTTATGAGTTTTATTCCATGACCAATTTCTTGATTCTTAAACTATATATCTAATAACATAAATGTAACTTAGACTTAACTAAAATAAAGATGTTTTATAGTTTTTGTTTTCTATTTTTAAACTATGGCAAACAACCCTTTCATAGTCTAGACCATTATGAGGTTGGCACATATAAATCTACTAAATGTGTATGCAGAATAACGTTGCCAATAAACGTATTGAGATTTCTGCCTTGATAGCAAGAACTTGTTGAGATTTTGTTACGATCAAATAAAGTTTATAGCAATATTATAATAGCACATAAAATTAAATTGATTTGCAGAGAAGTGCAACGATAGTTTCGAACCGATAAAGTTTCTAACTAAAGCAGTAGAAAATGGGGTGTTTTGGTGTGGATTGAGAATGTAAAGTGTTTGATTGATCATATAGAAAATGGGGTGTTTTCGAACCGATAAAGTTTCTAATTTTTTAAATGTGCATAGCTATTTGTTGCAATCACGATCGAAAGCACCAGCAATTGTACTGATTGAATTCAAGAAGATTGTCGTTTTCTTTCACTACGATTCAACACTTTATATTTGATTCCTAAATTAATTTACGAGTGTCCAACGTGTCTTCTACTTCAATGTTGTGTTCTAACAAGTCATTGTCCTAATTCAACGTGTTTTTTAAAATACATAAACCCAAAACTTAATTCAAACTCAAACATAAAATATGATTTTATGTAAATGAAATTAATTAGCTAAATATTTTTAAAAGCGTTTAAATAGTTTAGGCAAAAATACACCAATTTATACCCCTAAACTTCGAAGGTTATATCAATTAAAACCTTGAACTAATAATAAGTATCAATTTAAACTTTGAGCGTAACTTATAATTGTATCAATTATATCATAAATCTTTCACCAATAAATCAATTTAAACTCTCTAAATCTCTAAATCTCTAAATTCCTTTTTGTTTACTCTAATATTTCCTTTTGTAAAACTCGCTTGTAAAGTAGTCTATGCACGTATGAATGATTTTAAAAAGAAATTATAATTAAAGATCTAAATTGATTGATTTATTAAAATTTTGGAGTTTAACATACTCAAATCATAAGTAACACACGAAACCGGTTGAACGATATTTTTTGAAGAAGTGTATAAATTGATACATTTACAAAAGTTCAAAGTTTAAATCGACGTAAGTAGTAATTTAGAGCTTTGAATAATACATTTAAAGTTTAGGAGTATAAATTGTTGAACGAGAAGTTGTGGCAGTGACGTTAAACCCTAAACATGAGGAGCAGCGTTTTGAGAAGGAAAGTGGTTTGTTGTATAGTTGTTATAATTATATATTAGGTTTGAGGATGATGAAATAATAAAAGCTAAGTCACATGGTTGTCCACATCAAAATCACCCTTATAAATTTATATATACCTAAATAACCTATGCCCTACTCACTATCACAAAGATAGTGACATTAAATCAAAACAGATTTGGAGGCTGACTTTACAATATTAATTTTAGTTCCTAAAGAAGTCGGTGGAGGCAAAAAGTAGGGATCGAAACGAAAGAGCATCGAGCGATATCAACTAAAAACAGACCCTTTCATTCGTTTCGAGCTCAAATGAGTATTTTCATTTGTCAACTTTCATTCAATTTCAAAAACGAAATCTATTTTTCATTAACATCCCTAGAAAATAGTCTTTTTTACCCTTTAATTGTTTTTGGATATTTTTCTTTAAATGATTTTTTTTTTGTTGATTTTTATGGGATTTTATTTAGAATCTTGATTAGTTTTCTGAAAAATAGGAATTTTTTGGACTTTAGCGATATTTTATTATTTTTGTATTGTTTGGAAAAATTGAAGTAGGTCGAGTTTGATCGAACCAGTGTAAAATTGTAGTGTCTTCTTCTCTAACTATTTTTTAATTTAATTTTAGTTTTATATTCTTGTTGACTGATATTGATTGTATACTCGATTACATACTTTTTATCAATATTGTTATTTAGCGTAAATTAGTTAATTAGTTTTTTTTTATTGAATATAAAAATTATCTATTTATTAAAAAATTTAATCAAACCCTATTCTCGTCTAGGGTTGTCATATCGGTTCAACAATTTCATTTCTTTTACTATTAAATTTGGCAACATTATGAGAGGAGGTGGGAAGAGAGAATAATCGATGCATCACATAGCTTCAATCCATCTTCTTTCCTACATTCTACTAATTGCCTCTAGTGTCAAACATACTAGAGAACGTTTCGATAGAAAGTAGTGCCTTAGTTTTTATTTTAAAACGAGATGGATCTCAAATTTTATTAATAAAACGAGACTAAAGCTCAAAGTACACGAGTGATATATAAAAAACACACAAATGAAAATGAAAGTAGTGTCGTGTAGGGTTGTGAATAGAAACAGGTGGAATAATACCAAGCCTAATTACGACTAAATGATAGTTGCTCTTTTTGGTTTATGTTGACTAATTTAAAATTTTTTGTTAAATGATTTTTTCTTCTCGAGTCTTTTGACAATGTCTCAAATATATATTATTCTTGCCTCGTAATAATGGTGGAAAGTGGGAACATGATTGTTGGACCTACAAATTTATTGTCTATGAGTGTTAGATACGAATGACAATATCGATCATGGTGGTTTCGGAAGCACACGATATCATTAGATTTAGATTTATAGTGTCACTATTGATCAAAATCTCTTCCATAAAAGACACTGAATATGTGTTGTGTGGCTATTCATTTTGTTATTTTTCTTACTTTGGAAATGATCAATTCCCATTTTTCTCATTTGCATTTTGATTTTTAATCTACAAATCTAACACCTTCATTTGTTTGGTTTAATTTGATTTAGGAGTGTTAGATGTTTGTGTTCAAACATTTTCTAATATTAATATTGTTGATCTTAAGAAGAGTAATAATTTTTCATTTTGAATTATACAAAATACAAAATTTATGCATTTTGGATCTCTTTCAAGTGAAACATAGATGTATATATCTTTTTAAAATGTATTTTAAAACTAGATATTTTGTCCCGTCAATCCCAGTATTTACTGTACTTAATTGCCGATTATAAACCGAGGTCAATTGAACTGGTGAATATTTAGAACAGTTTCGAAAACGAGAAAAATTACAAGCCCACAATGAAAAATATAAAAAATACCCCAATCAACCGACAATTAATTGGTCACTCACACGAATAATATATCTATTGGTACCCAAATTTAAACTACCAATATCCAAACGATTTTTATTCAAGATTATCGTATACCAAGATCTTTTATATTTGATAATGAACAAAAAAAAATACAATATTTATGATTGATTGAAAATAAAGTTCATGATTTCAAAAAAATATATAATAGAAAAAATGCAGAAATAAGAAGAGAAGAAAGAATATGGAAAACAAGAGAAAAATTGGAGAATATGGAAATGAATGACAAACATGAAATATTTAAAAAATTATCAGACTTCATAAACTTTTTGATTTTGTTACATAGGTCGTAAATATAATTTCACTGTTTTGTTATATTTATGAAAATTAACTCTTAAAAAATCCACGGCCTTATTTTAAAAATAAATGTGAAGGCCTAGATTATCTTCTTTAATTAAAATTAATGAATGGTAAAAAATTGAAACTATTTATTATATATATATATATATATATATATATATATATATATATATATATATATATATATATATATATATATATATATATATAAAGTTGAATGGTTTTGGTATATTCAATGTTTTTTTTTTTGCTATATATGAAAGTTGCTTTTGCAAAAATAGAAAAAAAAATTATGATAATAGAATTCATGTTACAACATTTTTAAAATTTTCAAAACTAGTAAATTTAAAAGTGATGACCCTCTAATAGCCCTAAGATTACCGTATTATAGGCTTTTGATAGTTTTATGATTACGGTTTGATATCACTAATTATGATACATTTGCAATATGAAAAAAAATTGGTGTTATGAGCTGTTTTTTTTTTCTAAATATTTTTGTCATTTGATGTAATTTTTCTATAAGAAATGTGTCCGTGCTTATATGCTAACCTAACAAAATAAAATAAATTACAATGAAATAAAAAAAAAATAAAACTAGCTCCTCTAACAACCAAAAATAGAGAAATAAAAGAGGGAGTCTTTAATATATATATATATATATTCACTATGGCTTCAACTTTCCAACATCGATAGCTTTCTTAACGTTAAAAATATTCTTTCCATTCAAAGTATGTCAATTATAACAAGAAGTAAGTAGAAGAACAGAACTACTAATTGACGTTAAGACTTCAATATTTTAATATGGTTTTACGTTAGTAGTTGAAAGTGAGTTAAGAATTTGGATCAGTTTTGAAAATAACAGTTGGAGAGGAAAGAAAGAAAATGCATGCATTACCAATTCTGTAAAGTATGGATATGAAGAGATTATATATCTTTTTAACCAATTTTTAAGTTTGGTTCATTCTCAAGGGAAGATGACTTCTAAAGAAAAAAAGTTGATTGTGTAAATGTTGATGTTGACATTTCTTTATATATATTTGGACAAGCTAAAGAATGATAGAATTTTTTTTGTATCTAAAGTTATCTAGGGAGAAAACGTAGAATGGAAGAAAGTTTTTTTTAGATTTAGAAAGGAAAGAAGGCAAAAAAGACTTGGGTGCATCCATCTATCTTGTAGCCGATGAGCGAGAAGTATTTTGTTGATCTTTTCTACTACTTTATAGTAATATTTTAAAAGAATTTTATCAATTAAAATAATATTCAATAAGAATATTTTTGAGTTGTTATTAAAAACTCCAACTTTGAGAAATTTTCTAAACCCAACGGGAAATTGGAAAAGATGAAGAAGTATTAATTTTTTATTGAAAGGGAAAAAGACGTAAGAAGGGTAGTTGGAGAGCAAACAATGGAGGGTGAAAACGAGGGAATGTATGGAGGGAAAGCTTTGGAAGCATCATATATGCAAACAAGGCAAAAATGGCCAAATGGGGTCACTCCTTATTTAAATTCACATAATCAAATTTCACACTCCATGGGTTGGTGACCAAACCAACTTCCCCTGCTTATCATAAATGGCCTACAATGGCGGTGGTGGTAGCATTGCCCTTTCATTGCTTCTAACAAGCTGCAGCTCCTCAGGTCTCCCCTTTTCATTTAATGCTCCATTTCTGTTTTCCACCACAACTTTAATTTTCTTCCTGTAGGGTTTTTCTCCCTTTTTTTGATTTTTGCTAATCCACTCGATTTTACTTCGTACTCTTCCTCTTTTTTCAGTGCTTGTTTTGGACCATTCGAATCTTCTGTCTTTATCGTGGAGTTTTGTGGCTTTGAGGGTTTTATGTCTTTATCTCTACTGGGTTGTGGTCCAAGTTTGGCTTCTCTTGTGTTTTTTTCAGGATTTGGGCATCTGGGTATCGCTCTGTTTTTGTTTGTTTTTTTTATAATCAATTTTGAGGACTTTTCATTGAATTTCTCAATGAGGGTTTTCAATTGACTATTTACCATCATTTCTGTCTAAGAAGCTTCATGATGTTTGGATGACAATGGCAATGTGTTATTAGCTCTGATGAAGCATTTAGAATTTCCCTGTTCTTGAAGTTGTTGCTGTAGCCTGTATTGCTGTTTCTTAGTGAAAGAAGCTTGTCGGTTGTGATGTCTACAACAATCACTTTCATGATAAAAAGTTGTCTTTTCTTCTCCTTGTTTCTTCTTTCTTTCTTCAAAATCAAAAGCTGGTGATTTCAATAACTGTTTTCTATCACTTCGCTTTTTATATATTGGTTTGATTCCCCATTTTTTATTCCTTGGTCTAGCCATTTTTGTTGCATTTTCTGCTAGGATTTCATAGAGCACAATGCTTTATCTGCTCATCTCTTTCCTTTCCTTCATCCTTCTTTCGAAGTCCTTCTCTTATAAACGCTTGCTGCCATGGGAGGTCAAGATGAGTTTGTTGACTGCTTTACTTGTATCATGGTTCCATAAGAGCAAACTTGCTTTGAGTTTCTTTCTGGTTCTCAAGGTCTCCGATCCGTCATTAAAGAGCATCAGATGTAGCACAAAGCTGGGGAATTTAGAGGAGAAAAGGGGCACTTCACTCTTGGATTTGCCTGAGTTGGCTCTCGAGTCAATTCTCGACCGGCTTTCACCATCTGAGCTGTGTAGGATGGCAAATGTGTGCACTTATTTGAGGGATGTTTGTGAAGATGACTATTTCTGGGAGAAGCACATGAAGCAGAAATGGGGGAAGTTGATGGGTAATTCTGCTTCTAAAGAATGGCATTTGCACATAGCTCGTCAGAGGAGATCTAAGCTCACAAGTTCACCTCAGAAGAAAGGTTTCTTCAGTTCGTATTCTGGAAGTTGGTCTTTTCTGCTGACTAGACCAAAACCAGAAAGTAGAGGCAACATCAGGAGTCCTTTACCAATTGATTCAATGAAGGCTTGGTATCAATCTCTTGAAAATGGAAAGTTATGGTTCCCAGCTCAAGTCTACAATAGAGAGGTAAGAAAGCTGATGCAAGCTTAATAAACAAAGTTTTCTTGAATTTTGAGTTCACCATTCCTTATTTTAGAATGACAGCAACTTTTGCTAGTAGCATCCTTGCTAGTAGCATCCTTGCTTTATAGATTTCTATCTATTTTTGCAGAGTGGTCATGCTGGTTTCATGTTGTCTTGTTATGATGCCCAAATATCCTACGATTGGCAGACCGACATGTTCAAGGCAAGGTATATCGAAAGACATGCTCACATTGACTTCAAAACTTACTTGAATCCTGCACTTGTTTGTATGGATTGCACATTAAGTGATTTCCCTTTTACTAGTGTAGACTTGCTTCTTCTTTGAATGGTTTATTTAATTAAGCTATGATTCGATCTCAGATATCCACCACATGGGAGACGGGCAATAGAGGAAAATATTTTTTGGAACAGGCTAAGAGCACCGCCTGTGGATATTCCTCCCCATCTTCTTCATGCCTCTGAATGTTTAGCTGACCTGAAACCTGGTGATCATGTCGAAATCCAATGGAGAAAAAGCAAGGAGTTTTCTTATGGTGTGTTTTTCAACTCCAAGCTCTTGAAAAACATGTAGCTTACATGATAGTTTTTAGTTGATTTCCAAACCTTCACCTACCATTTTTCCTCCAAAAGCAACAAGATTCGTCGTCGAATCAAAAACCTTGTCTTGCTACTTGACAGACATTCCCCTTTTATCGTAGGTTGGTGGTATGGTGTCGTAGGCCACTTGGAAGCATGTGATGGGAATGCAAACAAATGCCAATGTTGCTGGAATGGTAAGTGAAAATTTGCAAGATAATTACAAGTTTATATTTGAATAGAACTGCTAGGATTTCTGAATGCGTGGTGAATGTAGTGTTTCATTACATGTTTGGAAGCACCCTCAATAAAAAAAAACACTCAAGTCCGGCACTTCACAAGTACTTAGTCTGAAAACATTTTGAAAAGTGCCTATTGGCCTAACTGAGGTTGTGGACTTGGAGTGAGACTGATAAGTTGTTGATGATGGACAGACATGGTGCTGTTAGAGTTCAGTCAGTACGGCGTCGAGTCACGATGGAGAAAGACAGTTATAAACCGAAAGAGCCACAAGGAAGTAGGGAATGGAGCAGATGGGTATTATGGAGGAGTGCGGAAGCTTTACAAAGAAGAGGAAATTACGAGGTGGAAATGCTTGTGGCCTAATAGAGTTTTGGAATAGAATCATTACATTCTTCAATGCTTCTCTGCTCCTGTTTTAATGTACAGATTTAGTTTTTCTTTCTTTCTTAACCATCTTTTCTATTTCTCTCTCTGAGATTTTCTCTCAAATTATGAGTCAAGAGGCATTGCTTGGAGAGTCTTTCGGAGGATGTTTTACATATAACAGACTTCTCTAATGTTGCATCTTATATGTAAAATTTGAGAATTTTCAAGGAGGCTTTTTGGAGTTATTCAACTCTTTTTTCTTTGGGAATATTCATTGCATTGTTCTTGGTGATATTTTACCTTTGCCATTTGATTTGGACTTTTGAATAGCTTAGATCTACTCTTTCTCTCTAATAGACTAGGGATTGAAGATGTGAGATTTGCAAAAAGGATTTCTTTTTTTTGACACTTGGAGAACATTTTTGACACCAAATTTCTTTACTTTGATGTATTTTCAATAATGGAACTAAATTTTGCAAACTAAAAAGATGGTTTTTAAAATAGTGTTTTTGCTTTTAGAATTTTGTATTTAACTCATTTTTATAAATAATTAAACTTAATTTTTAAAACAAAACCTTATAGAAAAGAAGAAAAAAAATCAATATTTATGACCTTACTTTAGAAATTACAACATTTATTGTGTCTTAGGTCTATTTTAAATTTTAATCAAATAAAAAAAATTATGATAAAAGTTGGCACACCTTGCCAAGTTTTAGGATAAATTTATAATAAATTTTAGGAAAATTATCAAAACAAAAAAACAAAAGACACGTTAAAAATAGTAAATTTGATAAAATATTTATAACATATAACAAAAGTGTTGAGATTCAATAAAAAAAATTAAAAGACTATAAAAACTATTATCAATAAAATCTAAAATTTTGTTAATTTTAAAAATACTCTAAATATTAACCATTAACAATAAGATATGATATTTAAATAGAATGTAATAAAACCCTAAATTTTATTAGATTCATATGTATCTATAAACTATTTTAAGCAAGTAAATGAAAACGTTAATAAGGAAGATATATATTTTTTGAAAAAATGAAGTCACATCACCACCAATAACCACAACCAAAATTTGAACCACCAACTCCCTTTGTTTCTTTTCCAATCCTTCTTTATATTTTCACCTAAAAAGTTACTCTTTTTTTTTAATGATTTTCCAAATTTACAATTTAGCATTAAACAAAACTACACCAACTTTCATATGGTTAATGTCTACGCGCCTTAGCATATCATTTCTTTTTCTTCACGTCGGTGATCTACCTTACCTTACCCTTTACTACACCAAACTTCATATATCCTTCATACTTCATCCCATGCCTTTCCTACTCTTTCCCTCTTTAATCATTCAATTTACCCACATGCTTAATAATAATTCCAACCCTCATTTATTTTGTCTACTGAATTGCATCAAATGTCGATTCTAAATAAGTGTTCACGTCTTAGTTCAAACTTTTCAAAGTTAGAGTCGACGTAAAGGGCATGTGTATACATTTGTTATTCTTTGTTATCTTTTTTACTTCAAATTCACCGTGAGTTTATTATAGTTTGTATAAGAGATGTGAGCTTTGTGTGGTGTAGTGTTTGGAATATTGTTTTTGAAGTGATTAGATAAAAAAATAATAATAATAAGTTGTTTTGAAAAACATTGATGTGTTCGAAAACTACCTAATGTGAATTTTAAAGAATGAGTTTGAAATAAGTTGATTTAGGTTAATGCTTTAATACTACTTTTTTTGGAAGATAAAATTTGAGTGTTTAATGGTTAATCTCTTTATTGTGAAAATTAAAACTTTGACAACCACGTTAGCCAATTTCGACTACCATCTCAAGTGAACCAATTTAATTAAACAAGCTTGTACATAACCACACTAATTTTGAAAGAAAAAATGGGTCAAACACACGTTCTTATATATATAAAAAAAAAGTAAATAAAAGTGATTTTTTGAAAAATACTTTTCTTCTTAGGTGAGCCCAACTATAATCCAGGTCACTTGCAAAAATAGCAAAATAAAAGTTTTGATAATAGAGAAAGTTTACAATCGATAGTCCTATGATATCACTAATTACTTGTCATATTTGTCAGTTGTGCAATATGCAAAAATGATGTGTCGTTGACTGTTTTTTTTTTTCTAAATGTTTTTATCATCTGAATGTAATTTTTCTATAATAAACGTCTCAAACGTGTAAATTAAAATCGTAAAAACTTAACGTGTGGAATGTAGTATCGAGAGAGAGGAGACAAAAACATTTCACAAGTTGACATAGAAAAGTACACAATGGTAAACAACTTGAGAATCTCAAGCTCTAGTTGGGAATTGGAATGAGTGTTTGTGTTGGGGATTGAGCCCACTCAATTTATCCTCTCCACTCAATTCAACTTCCTTTTTATATACATAATATAATTTTCTTTTTGCAACTATATTGCAAGTGAAACAAAATTTAGATGGTATGAAAAGGTATTAATTTTTTGTAGATGAGTTGGTGGTGGTGGTAGAAATTGTATATTGCTTAAGTTGATAATCAAATGTGTGAATATCATACCAAAGTTGTTGGTTGTCGAAGTGTAGTATAAGTAATCATCGACATGAAGAATCATTGAATTCATTAGTGAAGCTCGAGGGAGGAGGATTATGTTGAGTTTGTTAAAGTAACTATCAACTCTTGTTTACTAACATTTTATAAAATTGACGAGTCAAATGTTGATTTGATAATCTTTAAATTTGTCAAAATTATAATAAGAAATAAACAATTAAAATATTAAAAACACTCCCTTTGATTTTTAATGGTTATTTTTATAGTAAAAATAAATATTAGGTTATCTAATTTTCATTTGATTTTTTTAATTTTAATTTAGTTATTTGATTTGGAGATCTACAATTTTAACCTTGATTTTTTTTTATATATATAT
Source organism: Cucumis sativus (assembly GCF_000004075.3). Taxonomy (NCBI): domain Eukaryota; kingdom Viridiplantae; phylum Streptophyta; class Magnoliopsida; order Cucurbitales; family Cucurbitaceae; genus Cucumis; species Cucumis sativus. The sequence goes on from NC_026657.2 coordinate 34,920,986, forward strand.
TTTAGTTTATAGTTTGTAGGGTTAATAATGTTTACTATTTTAATTTAAAAGAATTATAATTAGTTAAGTTATCATTTTCATCACTTTTTACCTCTTAAGTTTTAAATTCACACTAAAGTGAGTAGTAAATTAGTTAAAAAATCAATATTAAAACTATAAACTTTTCTAATATTAAACTTTGAAACAAATTAAAACATAATTCAACCTTAAATTATAGAAGTGTAACAATTTAAAATCCAAAAAATTAACTAAAAACTAGATCCAAAATCTTTTTTTCTAAAATATTTTGCATGAGAATTTATGGAAGTTGGAGAAAAATTTGAAAATGAATGTATTTAAGGTTTGATGTTTGGATGATAGTGGTAAACGAAAAGAAAATTAAGAATCGAAAACAATCGTGTAGTTTACTTTTAAAACCTGAAATCGTTCATAAAAGTTTTAATTTGTTAAAATGCTTGGTTCCAAACAAATTATAAGATTTTAAAGAATAATAAATTTAATTTAATGGGCCCGGACACTCACGAATATTAAAAAAAAAATTATAGAGTAAACCAAATTGTCTAGCAAAATGTGCACGTAAGCTGACCTGGACACTCATGAATATTAAAAAGAACTGGTTAAACTAATGATGGAAACAAATATGAGACGTAAATAGAAAGGCTAAATATTTGTGACTATCAGTAGGTTGAGTTGATTCGCTAGCTATTTTAAATTTTGGATTTAGTTTCTATTTGGTTTTACATTAAATATTGAACACTTCAATTTGTAATTTTCTAAAATGTATTGTTTTAGCCTATAGTCTCTGAAAGTGAGTTTAAAACGTATAATTGCTGTAAATGAAAAAAACTGTTGAGAATATTTACAAATAGCAAAGTTTCAAATCTATCACCGATAAACATTAGACCTATTGATAGATAGTAGTGTATAATGTCTATAAGCTATAGAATGTGAAATTTGGCTAGATAAAAATTTTGGTATTTTAATAACTGAAAAAGTATTTTTTTTTTCAAAATTAAATTATTTTGTAGTATTTTTATAACACTTCGTTAAAATTACTTGAGGTAGAAAAAAGAGTTTATCATTTTTCCATTCAAATAATGATTTATATATATTTTTTATTTATGAGAATTTTGGTTAAGTACTAGAAGTGACTTCTTAATAATCAATCTCCCAAGTAATTTTTTTTTTTTTAAAAAGTAAAACCCCATTTAATATTCATTTTGTTTCTAATTTCATGCTTTGATCCACTCTTTGATTTGACCAAATCTTCCTAAATACAAGCCTTTCTTGTGTTGTCACCACCAAATGCACAAAAGCCAATTAAAAAAAAAGGACAAATTAAAATTTAATTTTCCCACAAAATAAAAAAATGGGATGAACATTTTCTTACTCCATTTTTAAATTTATGATTATTTATTACTACTTTCTAACCATAATAAAATCGTGTGACCCATGACTAAATTCACTATAACAAATGACCAAATTCATGATCAATAAATATAATCCATATGTTGAGTTATTGACAATGACTAATCCAATTAAACCAAAATTATAAAGTAAACAAACTTTGCAAATGAAAAATTCACCAACCCCCAATTTTGTCACGCGCTTCAAGTTCAATCCAAGCGCGTGCTCTCATATTTTTAGGCTTAACCATAATTATAATTCCACAAAATTGTAAATTTGGTTTTCCAAAAAAAAACCCCAAAACTATTGTTATTTTAATTTGCCACCCCCTTCCACCTCCCAAGATCTGCCACTTCATCATCTCTATATTCTATAAATAAAACTCCATTCCACTTCTTCCAACTCGCGCTCGCCCTTGTCTCTTCTCTACTCTGTGGCTCCCCATTTTCTCTCTTCTCCCTCTCTTTTGCTCTTCCTCCTACTTCGTTTCTCCATTTCAGGGGAGCTTCATTTCTCTCTCGAGGTTTGTTCTCCACTTTCCTTTTCTTCTTCTTATGGCCGAGATCTGATTCCGTGGAACATTCTTTCTTTTTTTAGATCTCATTCCTTTGCTACGGGTTTTGTTTTATTAGTCTTTTCATGTACCAGATCTGTCTACTGCTGCCTTTTCAGTTTTTACTTTTGCTGATTGGAATTTGTAATTTTCTTTTTTTACATTACTCATCGGATCTTTCGTTTATGCATGCTTGTTGGTTTCTCTATCTTCTTGCTGTCTTTGCAATTCTATTGATGCTCTGTTTCTGCTTTATTTTTGTGACAATTCGTTTTTTCGTTGATTTCAACTTGTGAATTAACTAATGCTCTGCATTGGACTGCACTCTGGGTTGATCCATGCATTAGGGGTTAGGGGATGTACCAATTTACTCGCGGTTTGGAATTTGAGAAATGATTTTAAATCCTGTGATTTGGAATTTGAGAAATGATTTTGAATTAATTACTTAGTTTGGAGCGCGTTTGAAATGAATATATTTAAAACTATTAGTTTGGATGTGACCATGTATTTAAAATTATTAGTTCGGATGTGACTGTAAAAGATTAAGGATTTACTAATGTAGGTTTTCATCTATGATGTGTTAATTGAAAATTAGAATATGACAAGGTTAAAATGGTAATTTATGTCACATACTCTGAAATCAGACTCTATTATTCTGGGAAGTTTTTAAAATAAAAACAGAGTTTTTGAAATCACTCTCTTTCGTATAACAAATAACGGAATTCATTTGAAATCCATTAGGACTTGAAATACCTCGCGAGGTTCCATAGTTGAAATGGATGGAGAATGAAATAATAATGGTGTAAAATGTATAATGGACGTTGTTTGTTAATTAAATACTTTTCGTTTGTGATTTGTTGAGCAGAACAATGGCATCCCACATTGTTGGATATCCCCGTATGGGACCCAAGAGAGAGCTAAAGTTTGCTCTTGAATCATTCTGGGATGGAAAGAGCTCTGCCGAAGACTTGAAAAAGGTGGCAGCGGATTTGAGGTCATCCATCTGGAAACAGATGGCTGATACTGGGATCAAGTACATACCCAGCAACACTTTTTCATACTACGATCAGATGCTTGATGCTACCACAACTCTTGGAGCTGTTCCTCCTAGATATGGTTGGAATGGTGGTGAGATTGGATTTGACACCTACTTCTCCATGGCTAGAGGAAATGCATCTGTTCCAGCAATGGAAATGACCAAGTGGTTTGACACAAACTAGTAAGTAATCATGAATGGAATAAACAAGACGTGCTCTAATAGAATGGAATTGCTATATGTATAGCTAACACTGTCAATGCAATGATATGCAGCCATTTCATTGTCCCTGAGTTGGGACCAGAGGTGAAATTCTCTTATGCTTCACACAAGGCAGTGGAGGAATACAAAGAAGCCAAGGCTGTAAGTGTTGTTCTCAAATGAATTTCTGAAATTTAGATAATAGAAGAATCTATAAAGGGAGGTTTAGTTTAGTTGGTTGTAACTGTACTTATAATGATGTCACGTAAATTTCCGCAGCTTGGAGTAGAAACTGTCCCAGTTCTTATTGGCCCAGTGTCATATTTGTTGCTCTCTAAGCCAGCTAAGGGTGTGGACAAGAGCTTCTCCCTTCTTTCCCTTCTTGACAAGATCCTTCCCATCTACAAGTAAAGAACTGTTGATTTACGTCTGTACTTTGAGTTTTGCCCATTAACGACTATCTCTTCTCATTTTTATTAATAATCGACCACTTTTCAGGGAGGTTGTGTCAGATCTTAAGGCAGCTGGTGCTTCTTGGATTCAGTTTGATGAGCCTACATTGGTGAAGGATCTTGATTCTGACAAATTGAAGGCCTTCTCTGATGCATATGCTCAACTAGAATCAACTCTCTCTGGGTTGAATGTTCTTGTTGAGACATATTTTGCTGATATCCCTGCTGAAGCATACAAGACCTTGACTTCTTTGAAGGGTGTCACTGCCTATGGATTTGATTTGGTTCGTGGGACCAAGACACTTGATTTAATCAAGGGTGATTTCCCCAAGGGAAAGTTCCTCTTTGCTGGAGTAGTTGATGGAAGGAATATTTGGGCAAACGATCTTGCCGCCTCAGTCAGTGTATTGGAGGAACTAGCTGGCATTGTGGGCAAAGGTATCTCCTGCTTATATCTATGATAATTAATACATACACTGTATTTGATGTTAGAGTTAGAGTTTCGAGACTGTCTTCTTACTGATCTCCTATTTTCCCCTTCGGCAGACCATCTCGTGGTCTCCACCTCCTGCTCACTTCTCCACACTGCTGTCGACCTTGTCAACGAAACTAAGTTGGACAACGAAATTAAATCATGGCTTGCTTTTGCTGCTCAAAAGATTATTGAGGTCAATGCATTGGCAAAGGCTTTGGCTGGTAACAAGGACGGGGTAATTTTTTGTGCCTGATGCAATTCGTCTTGGCTGGGTGTAAAGCTATGTTACAAGCCACATTTTCTAAACTCTTAAGCTAAGCTCGTGGATTCGTATTTGCAGGCATTTTTTGCTTCTAATGCTGGAGCTCATGCTTCAAGGAAGGCGTCCCCCAGGGTGACCAATGAGGCTGTTCAGAAAGCGGTGAGCTCATCTGTTCTTATCCATTAAGTGTTTAATTTTCTGTTTACTGACACCTAATGCTGATGAATTGCTTCATCGTTTTGCTTGCACAGGCTGCTGCTTTGAAGGGCTCCGATCATCGCCGTGCTACGAACGTCAGTGCAAGACTTGATGCTCAACAGAAGAAACTTAACCTTCCAATCCTTCCCACCACCACCATTGGATCCTTCCCTCAAACTGTTGAACTTAGGAGGGTCCGCCGTGAATATAAAGCAAACAAGTGAGTAATACACTAATACTACTGTGTTTCTTTAAAACCTGAATACAATTTGTTCCTGTTTCTAATATTGTAATCTTCATTGGCGTCCTATAGGATCTCTGAGGATGAATACGTTAAGGCTATTAAGGAGGAAATTAACAAGGTTGTCAAGCTCCAGGAAGAGCTTGATATTGATGTCTTGGTTCATGGAGAGCCCGAGGTGAGTTTTTTGGAGCCTTTTAAAAGGAAGAAATGAAGGCTATCCTATCCTGCCCTTTTTTGTTTTCTCATTTTGCACCTTCTGACTAACTTTGGTTTTTATTTCACTGTAGAGGAACGATATGGTTGAATACTTCGGTGAGCAGTTGTCAGGTTTTGCCTTCACCGTTAATGGTTGGGTGCAATCATACGGATCACGATGCGTGAAGCCTCCAATTATCTATGGTGATGTGAGCCGCCCAAAGCCCATGACTGTCTTCTGGTCAACCACAGCTCAGAGCATGACATCCCGCCCGATGAAGGGAATGCTTACTGGCCCTGTCACCATTCTGAACTGGTCCTTTGTTAGAGTCGACCAGCCGAGGTAATGGAAGATAATGCCTCCATGAAAGAATTGTTTTTTGTTTGTTTTCCCAATGCCAATACCAACGCCATACTTTTGTGTATGCTTTCACCTTCCAGGTTTGAGACTTGTTACCAGATCGCTTTGGCCATCAAGGATGAGGTTGAGGATCTCGAGAAGGCTGGTATTAATGTTATCCAGATTGACGAGGCTGCTTTGAGAGAAGGGTTGCCTCTTAGGAAGTCAGAGCAAGCCTTCTACTTGGATTGGGCTGTTCACTCTTTCCGTATCACAAACGTTGGCGTCCAAGACACGACTCAGGTTACTAACCACTGCCATTTTTGTTACTATTGTTATTACATTGATTAAAAATATTCAAATGAACCTAACATTTCACCATCCAACAGATCCACACCCACATGTGCTACTCCAACTTCAATGACATTATCCAATCCATCATCGACATGGATGCCGATGTGATCACAATTGAGAACTCTCGCTCCGACGAGAAGCTCTTGTCAGTCTTCCGTGAGGGAGTGAAGTACGGTGCTGGAATCGGACCAGGTGTGTACGACATTCACTCTCCAAGAATACCATCAACTGAAGAGATTGCAGACCGCATCAACAAGATGCTTGCAGTGTTGGAGACAAACATCTTGTGGGTGAATCCTGACTGTGGACTCAAAACTCGCAAGTACGCGGAGGTGAACCCGGCCCTGAAAAACATGGTAGAGGCCGCAAAGCTTCTCCGAAAAGAGCTTGGGAGTGCTAAGTGAGTTTGAGATTTTGTTGGAGGTTGTTGAGTAAGTATCCAACCGATCCCTTGAAGAAAAAAAGAGATGAGTTTGTTTTTGTTTGTCTAAATAACTGAGTTGCGAAATGTTTAGTAGTGTGTAGGTGTGCTCTTGGGAGCAATTCTTGCTTTCGATATTCTCTCTCTATATCTGTTTTTTTTACCCACCAAAGTGACCAAAACTGCATTATGTGTATGGAAAAAAAGAAGAAGAAATGGCATTGCTAGTTTTGGGGCATTTTGATGATGGTCACATATGATGGCTTTTGTTACTGAAATTCTTATGAATAGAATGGCTGATTCCCTCTTCGCCAATTCTTTCGTATCAATAGTTGAAATTTGCACTCCCCCCCCTTCAATATTGTTTAATATTTGGGAATTTGATTTATATCCCTCTAACTCTAAACTAACAATACTATTAATTTGAATAATTCAACTTTGATACATTCATCTATTTACATTATCATTTAGATTGTTGGATAACAATCTTAGTGAGATTTTTAATTACTAATTAATTTTCAACCATCATTGCATCAAAAGAAATCACCCGGAAACAATGTAAGTGGATGGTTTTCTTTATTTTTCTTTTCTAAGATATATAACTCACACACAAAACAAACCAAGACAATCTCAATTCGGGCAAGAAGCAACCTCCTTTAAACGATTGATTTTCAAAATTAAACATATAAAAATATATATGAAGGGCACCTTATAATGATAAATGACAACCAAGTCAAAAGCTTCAACATCACAATGGAAGCTGCACCAACACAAAACCTATGAATTAGAAAACTCTAAGCTTACGCAATCACTGAGATAACATGGCCCAAAATAGTGATGGTTTGATTGGAAACAAGAATTCATGCAAAAGAACAAAGGACTGCCAAAGGAATCTAACTAAAGTCATGTATTTTAAAGTGATGGAAACAAACGAAAAAACTTGGCTGCACCATCTATGGTAAAAAATAATCCCTTTGAATCACCCAATAAAAAACTGCCACTTTTTATTTTGTACTTTTTTAAAATATATTAAAATGTTAAGTATTTTTATTTTTGCTATGCTTAAAATTGTATTTAAATTATGAAGTATACCATAAAAATCAATTAAAAAAATTACTCATTAACGAGTTACTATCAATTTAAGATGTGATTGTAACCAAATCATAGTTCAGATTAGAATTGATTGCACCATTCTTTCAAGCATAGCATAATAGACACACTAATATGTTTCTATTAAGATAGATAGAGTATAAAATTTTACTTTTAATTAGGAAATATTTTAATTTATTTTGTTATTTAAAACAAACAATTTATTTTCTATATATATATATATAGTTTTTTTTTCAAAAGATATATAACTTTGTGATTTTATTACAGGAGCAATGTTGGATTTGGGGGAGCCAGGTGGAGGAAGAACTGAAACGCTTCCCTTCTCCACCGTTACCACTCTTCTTCTCAACTTCTAGGGTTCTTCCTTTTCTCTCTCTATTTCACTCCATTTTCTCTACTCAAACCCCTTCCATTCATTCAACATGTTCAAAACAAAGCTTCAAGAACTCTGTCATCGCAAATCTTACAAATTACCTGAATATTCAGTGGTTAAACAAGGCCAAGACCACGACCCACGTTTTGAAGCCACTGTCACTGTCGACGGCAAGCAATTCTGTTCACCCACTCCTTCTAAATCTTCCAAGCAAGCACAGAACGATGCTGCTAAGCTTGCTTTTGACTTCTTTTCTCTTCCTTCTTTACCTCAACCGCCGGAGCAGCTTTGCCCTCAACCACTTTTGCCACAATCCTCTTCTCCCCCGAAACTAATTCCTTCTATTCCCCCATTTCCTCCCTCTCTAAATTTATCTTCTTTTCCTCAGCCGTCTTTGACTTCGCAATTGGGTACGTGTTAATACTCTTTTTTCTTCCCACTTTCTATTTTCTTCTATCACTATTTTGTTGAGTGTATTTGTTAATACTATTTCCATTTTCATCTCCATGGCAAGAAGATTGTAAAAAAATTGCAAGTTTTTGTCTTCTTTTTTTTTTTTTTCGTGGAGGAGGGTGGTCTAGGTATTGGTTATTTTTAGAATAAGAAATATTTTCTATGTTAGGTAAGTTTGAGGTTCCTCATCAGAATGTTGCTTTGTATGATTGTGTTGTTAGTAAGTTTAGCATAACAAAAAATTATTCCAATGGGCTACGTGAGAAGAAGATATACTAAAAATGGAGGAACCAATTTACAAATTACCTCATTAAAGAGCTAGGCTAGGCAAGTAATTCCATTGATGTGAGACTCTAAATCTTGCTCTTTGCCAGCGAAAGTACAAAAACGTCTCTCCAGCCTAATATACGGAAGGACAGCTTTGATAAAATTTGCCATAGGGTCTTTGTCTCCAGGGATGCTTGATTGAGTGATAAAAAGAAGAGTCCATACATTATCATTCTTATTATTTTTCTGATAAGAAACAAAGAACCTTATATATCATTTAGATTTTCAATATTCCATGATCCAAAAGCCAACCATATGAAATCCCAAAAAGATCTTGCTAAGGAACATGAGCTGGAAGGTAGCTGTGAGCTTCAAAATCCCTTTTGCATGAAATATAACAATTAGGAGAGATATAAGCCTAGGGGATGTTTGTTGTATTGTATCTTGTTTCGGGGTGTTTAAAGAATGACTCCCATATAAAAAAGTGAAATTGCATCAAATGACAAAAACATTTAGAACAAAATAGCCTATATCAACTAGTTTTTGCATATTGTGAATGTGACAAATATGACAAGTAATTAGTGATATCAGACGACTATTGAAAGGCTATCAGAGAGCTATCAGTTTTTAAATTTGCTACTTATGCAATTTAGAAAATATAGTGACATGAGTCCTATTATCAAAATTTGTTTTGCTATTTTTGCATGCGTCCCTATAAAAAACTACACATTTTTGGGTGGATATTTTCCTTCCCGGATGGTGTGATATATTTCATCTTTGGCTTGGATTCCAAGTCTTGCTAGGGGTTTTGACCAGGATTTGGATGTGAAAACACCATCCTTGTACAAATTCTAGATCCATGTGTCTCCTTATTTATCAAGCATATTAAGTGAAAGGGCATTTGAGTGCCTAGTCCATTCGTTAATTTCAACATCAGTGAGACTTCTTTTTGGCCAAATGTTTCATGATTAAGATGGTCTCCCTTATGGTTTTTTCTTGAAACGGAGACAAGCTTCTTTGTTAATGGAAAACTCAAAGTACAAGAGAATTATACAATAAAAATAATAGAGAAGCATAAAAAGAGGGGGAGGAGGGAGAGGAGGGGATAAGGAGGCGCACCCGTACATCTCAACTAGGTTGACACCCCATAGTGCCAACATCATATCCCAAAGAAAATCCAAAGACCATAAAAAGTCCAAGTACAACAGTGCAAAACAACCAAAGTAGTAAAAAATAAACCTGAAAAAAAAAACCAATATAAGAAATAAACCAAAAACAGAAAAGATTGGTTTTCCAAAACCAGCAAACCGACATAACTTGGGAATGTTGAAGGTGCAGGAGGATCAGCAGCAGATTAATCATAAAACTAGAAGGAAGACAACCCAGTTTAAACATAGATCTTGAATGGAATAATCATTAAATTTCTGACCTAAAGAGCACCCGGCTGTTGCATTCCTTTTTGCAGTGTCCATGACGTCTGACCAAGCCCTTGCCTTTTCATGAAAGATTGGATTACGCTCGAACCAAATTTCTGCCAGCAGTGCTTTAAACATGTTTTCCCATATTAAACGTGGTCTCTTTGATAGAACCGGCTCCCTCAATAATTGGAAAACGTTTGAGCTTTATCTAATGGAGAAGATGGAGAGAGGTGAACTGAAAGAAACTTGACTGAGAATCTACCCGACGGATTGATTTTCTAAATTCTTATAACCTCCATTTCAGTCAAGCTTTCTGTGCCATAAGGATTGAGAAGTAGTACCACCCTCTCCAGACCAGGTAAATCTGTTGTTTTGTAATTGAATCTCCATGTGAAAGGCTGCGCCAAGGAAGTTATTAAATGACTTCATTCCTCTTGTGTTTCTGCCTGAAGGAAAGCATTCATGGGCCCATCTAATGACAGTTAAGTCCTCACTAAACACCAAGCCTCAATTGAACATGCTGCAAGGGATAATAGCTCCAGCCACATTTGTAACCCAACAACTCTTTTTGCAAATTGTGAAGCAATTGATTGAGAGAGAGAACTTTCCTTTAATGGTTTCCACTACTGAAATCCTGCTTTTGTGTCACATGGTAAGCATCCCCCCATAAAATCCTATTGATTCCACAAAGACCCAGCCAATGTCCCTAGAGCTCCAAAGTGTTTATGTAAAAGCAGAATTAAATCTTTCCATTTTAGATTCCTAGGTCTTTACCAAAACTGGATTAATCGCTTTAAGGAACTTCTTGAGTGCAATGTGCTTGGATGGAACCTTCGAGCCCCCTGTGTTCTCTAGGAGACTACCTTCATTGGTGGCAGTAACTACATTGTAGTGACGGAACAACTTGCTTAAACCAGAATAATATGACAATCTTTGACTATGGGCACCAACTCGTTCGGTAAATCTGAAGATTTTAGTGGGGAGGACCAAGAGGCGTCGTCTAGCGAGGCACAACCAACTTTAAATCCATCCCTTCAATCTTCGCATCAACCTTATGATCAGAAGGACACCTCAAGTCCGTTGAATTTTCACTACTAACACTGAAGGGTGAGTCTATCTCCATATCTGCTTGGTTCTTAATGGAGACAACAAAATGGCCGGGGGAACCTCATTGTAACGTTACCTTTGGGTTAGGGTATGTGAAACTCGAGTAATTGAGAAATTTTGGAGCAGGAGAATTAGTTACTGACTTGTTGAAAGAATCAAAGGCTTGGACTTTGGAACCACACACCTCTAAGAGATATGGGTTATCATAAAAAAGGGAGGGAGTTTATGTTTCCAGTGGGGATCCAAAATAGGGGCTTTGGTCTCCCTTCTATTAGTAGGGGTGTTTTGGTAGGATGGGACTTTTTTTGTATGCCCTTGTATTCTTTCATTCTTTCTCAATGAAAGTTGTTTGGTTCATAATTAAAAAGAAGTTCCATGATCAAGAAGCAATACTGCGTAAAGTCTAAAATGGATGCCTCATTCTTGAGGGTAAGAGGATATAAGGGGGGAACCATGTAGCTCACCGATGACCTAGATGACATAAATGAGCCTCACTTCATCATTTTAGACCCAATCTACCTCTTAGCACTCTATTCATGCAAAATGACATTTAAATCTATAATTTTTCATGAACTAGCTCAATTTTAACCATAAAATATCACACATTCACTGCGGTATCAGTTCCAAATAGAATAGCTGATATTAAAAGGAAACATGGAGTAAAGGGTCTATCTCCAGGCAATTTATTCCCAAGTAAGCATTCTTTCCATCTGTTTCATCATAATGAACAAATTGGAAAAGAAAAGAAAGCTTAGTAAAAATCTCCTTTCATGTGTTTCTGAAAATGCATTTTAACTCCACCAAGAATCCACCCAAAAGGGTGAGGGATGTACTTAATTATAATGACCTTGTGGCATAAGCTGTCCGTTCCCAATGAAATTGCAATAACCATTTAGCCAATATGACCTTGTTCCTGGCTCTTATGTTATCTATGCCTAACTCTCCAAGGTTTAACAGCCTAGCCACCACCTCCCATTTCACAAGATGAGAACCTTTCCCCTCATTAACCCCGTCCCTTAAGATTCCCTTTCACATCTTCTCAAAAACCTACCTAACTACACTAGGGACTCTAAAAAAGGACAGAAATAGATCAGGTTGTTCGGGACTCAATGAATTGTATTTTCTTTTTTTGGATAAGAGGACCTTACCACCTTTAAAAAAAAAAGAAAAAACTCTTCCTAAAATGTAGACACTTTTTCAATCTTACATATGACGAAGTCCTACTATGTGAGCTTCCTAGGATTATGATCCAGGGGAAGACCTAAAATTGGAAGAAGAAGAGGCTCCAACCTCACACCCCACCCCAGTGAACCGAAAAGTTAATATTAACAGAATCACAAATTAGAAAAGTACGAGGCAAGTTAGTGTAGAGTGTAGAAGTAGAAGTGATTTTGGTTGGATTGAAATTCTCGACGTGGGAAGAACAAATGGATGCAAACTTAAATACAAGTTGGCTGAAGGCATGGAGATCTGCTTTATTGGTCAAGTGGCTCTGGTGCTTTGCTCTTGAGCCTGAATCCTTACGGCGTCGGATGATTGTGAACAAGCAAGGCCTCCATCCTTTTGATTGGGTGGAAGGGTTAAAGGCACACATTGAAACTCTTGGAAAGACATATCCTTTGAGTTTCTAACTTTCTTTCGATTCACTTATTGTTGGGTGGGGGAACAACAAGGAAATGTATTTCTAGGAGGACCAGTGGGAGGGGGACAATACTCTTTGTTCTTTGTATTTGCATCTTTATCTCTTGTCCTCTTTTAAAAACCATTTGGTTTTCAAAAATTTTGGTTTGATTTGAGAATTTCGTGTCCTTTTTCGAGTTCCATCGTAATTTATCTAATAAGGAAACCACAAAGGTCGCTTCTCTTCTTTCTTTGCTTGGGAGTTGCAGTTTTAGGGAGGGGAGGAGGGATTTTCGTGTTTGGAGTCCTAACCCAAGTCAAGGTTTCTCGTGTAAATCCTTGTTCAGTTTGTTGTTGGATCCCTCCCCCGTTAGGAAGTATGTTTTTGATGTGGTTTAGTTAGATTATTTATTTGACAAGTCTTGCTTGGTTGTGTGAACATTGTCGATAGGCTTGTTAGGAGGAAGACCTCGATCATCTCTTTTGGAATTGTCCGTATGTGTGGGCTTTGTGGTGCTCTTTTCTACACGATTTTGATGTTAGTTATGTTGGCCAAAGGAGTGTTTGTGTGACGATCGAGGTGTTCCTCCTCCATCTGCCTTTTAGAGAGAAATGCCGTTTTTTGTGGCTTGCTGGTGTATATGCTGTGCTTTGGGATATTTGGGGGGAGAGAAGTGATAAGGTGTTTAGAGGTAGGGAAAGGGATCCTTGTGAGGTTTGGTCCTTAGCTAGATTTCATGTGTTTCTTTGGGTTTTGATTTTGAAGACCTTTTGTAACTATTCCATTGGTATTTTCCTTAGTTGGAACCCCATTTTTTAATTGGGGTGTTTTGGTGGTCTTGTTTTTTTTATATGCCCTTGTATTCTTTCATTTTTTTCTAAGTAAAAGTTGTTGATTTTTATTTATAAAAGAAAAGAAAAGGAAGAAAAAGAAAAGAGAAAGAAGAAAAGAACCCTTAAAAATCCTTAGAGATAAAGATGTGCTCTCATTAATTTTCCCTCCTTAGATCTAAAGACTCACTGTAGGAGTAGGTATATTATTGGGGAGAAAGAAGTGCCGTGAGCAAGTGTACAAATTGGTTTGGCCATGGAGAGATAGTGGACACATGCTTTAGATTACTGAAGATTGATCATGTCTAGAAACAGTGGGATGAAAGAGAACACATCACATGCATCAAAGAGAGACTGAATTTTGGGTTGGAGCATGTTCGTTGCAAGACGATGGGATAAACTTGCACAAAATGTTTTCTACAAAATGGAGCCTAGTGTAACTGTTTTCTGAAAATCATTTCTGGATTCGTGCCTGCCAAATACTAACCTGTTATTGTTATTATGTCTGCATTTCTAGAAAAATAAAATTAAACATGATTTCATCAACTCACTCAACGTACAGTTTTCAATTTCTTCTGTTATAAAGTTAATGACATTTATAGGGTTGCACTAATTACTTAAAATATTTGGCCTTGCTGCAATTGTTTGTTATCCTGGACAACACAAAGTCAAGAGGGTAAGTTAAAGTAGGAACTTTAGGATTTAGATATTAAATTGATTTTCCTAATATGCAAGAATACATAAAGTTGTCACTTTTCTTTTCTTGCAGGTAATTTTGGTGCAATAACTAACCTGGACAACAAAGTTACTTCCCCACCGAGACCCGAAGTAAAGCATGAGGTGTCATACAAATCTTCTGAACTTAAGGAATCTAGTAAAGGTATTAAAAGCAGCATTCAATACTTACAAAGCTTTCCAGTACCTCTTCACATTCTTAAAGAAATAGTTATTGTTTGTTTCTGAGCCAGCAAATTATTTTCTAATTATGCATGCTTATGGATGCTAATAGTTGTATTCCATAATGTGATCTGATTCTTCCTGTAGATTCTCCCATCATGAGTAATATGGACGTCAAATTTACAGCACAATCAGTTGAACCAAGAATTCAAAACACTAACAAGTCTCCCGTGGTTGAAGACTTCGACAAAGAATGCCTTAAATTGACTGGTTAGAAAGTATTACCACTAAATTACTCTACATTTATGAAGATATATTGCTTCAATATTATGGTAACGTTGTGACACAGCTTGGTTTATTTTGACCAGTTATGCTAAGCACTTCGTATGATTTTACTAATACCCTAACCAGTCAAGGTGGTTGAACACTTTAAGGGGGTGTTTGGTCCTTAAAGGGAGTTCCTCCTCAATCTATTTTTTAGGGAGAAAAATTTGTTTCTTTGGCTTGCTGGTATACGCACGGTTTTGTTGGGTGAGTAGAACAGTAGGGGGTTTAGGGGTGTGGAGAGGGATCATTGGGAGTTATGGTCCCTTGTTTTCCTTTAGGCTTCAATTTCAAAGACTTTTGGTAATTATTCTCTAGGTGTGATTTCACAGGAGGGAGTCCTCTTTTTTGTGGTTCTTTTTGTTTACCCGTGTATTCGTTCATTTTTTTAGATGAAAGTTGTTATTTAAATAAAGAAAATGGGTGTTTGGTCCTCGGTGAGATTTCATGTTTAGCTTTTTGCTTCGGTTTCAAAGTTTTTATTTATTTATTTATTATTATTTTGTAAATATTCCTTAAACAACATCATAGTGGGGAATTGTTTTTGAAGGGGGTGCTTTTGTGGGCTTTTTTTATTTAATTTTTTTTCCTGTATGCCTTTGCATTCATTCATTTTTTTCTCTATGAAAGTTGTTGATTCTATATAAAAAATGGAGTTTTTGGCCCATGAACTTAATAAGTCAAATACATATTTTCCTTTACCAATTAACACATCAAATACACATTTTCTCTATGAGAATTGAATTCCCTTGCTTCTTGTTCCCTTAATTCTTAAGAAAATTTCAATATGCTCAAATCTTTTGTATGGAATTGACTATGGTAAAAGGTTATTAGGGATTGAATAACTAGTTCATCAAAGGGGTCAGGTGATTATCCGTTGGTTGTAGTCAATTTTGGGCTAAAACGGATGCCAACCGGCTACCACTGACATAAGATTTGTTCATTTGGTTTTAGATGATTGTTAGGAGGTTGCTGATGGCAATCAAACTAAACAAAAAAATGCAATAAAGATGAGAAAAAACAAAAACAATGAGAAGACAGAAGCAAAGGGAAGGAAGAAAATAAGAGAAGATAATAATGAAAAAGAAAAAAGGGGAAAGAGTTTTTAGAAGGAATAAATGAAGAAAGAAAATGAATAAAAATCTTACCCAAAAACAATGAATAAAAAAAATTAAGGATAGAAGAGAAAAAGAAAGAAGGGAAGAAGGAGGAGTGAGGAGAAGATAGGCTAGAAGGAAATAGGAGGGAAAATTAGGAGAATCAGATTTTGGGAAATGGCTGGGAAAAGAAGAGAATCAAATTTTGGGATATGGGAGTGGTAGGGAGATTTCCATGTGTGAGAGAAGAGAGGAAGAAAACAAGTTTTTCTTATAATAACTGATCTTAAAGAAGTGGCTATAAGTTATGTCCACACTCTTCTGGAAGAGGTCAATTTAAGTGAGAAGAGGAAAGTTGGGGTCATTGCATTCTTTTTTCCTGAAATGGTTTTGATTGTGTGAAGAGTTTTTTTTTTTTTTTTTTTGGTTAAAGAGCTTGATTCAGGTAGACACATTAGACGTATCTGTATTGATTTATTTTTATTTTATTAATTTGGATTTCAGAATTTTCAAGTAATAGGTTTCTCCTTGGTGTTTCAATCATCCACAACCTTTAGGCTAGTTCCTTTTTGTTTTTGCTCAGCATTACCTCCATTCTTATTTAAAGGAAAAAAGAACCAAAAAAAAAGGACTAGGCCGCAGTTGACTTAGAGAATGTAGGTGCCTACTTGGTCAGAAAAATGGCACTTGGAAATAAACTGATTTATGATTGGGCAAGATTCAAAAGATTTTATTATGAATTTTTTTATTTCGACCATTTCAAGAGAGCTACATTTGAGGTTATTGGCTTCATGCGAAGGACGTGTTTGAGTGTTCGGTTGCATCAAAATGCTAGCTGTATACCTAATCTATTCTATGTATAATAGTAGCCGAAGAAAGGAACTTCACAAATGAACTTAAGCTAAACATAGCTGTAGTAGAGGTGAAGATGTTATTGATGGATATGACTTATGAGTGAGGAAAAGAAATTTAAAGTTATTACCTAGTATGGGAAAAAGGCTGGGTATCAACTATAGTATTAATCCAAAAGTTGGGAAGAATGCAAATGCGACAATACCTAAGTGGCCAAGCCTCCAAACTTTCAATTCAACACAAAAGGATAGTATCTTGGTGTATAATTTTTTAGCACCTTTTGTATACATTTCTCACTTGGTGCAAATTCACTTTCTTTTCTTTTTTGGTGTCATTAAAATCTCAAATCGCTTATATTGTTTTAAAATAGTTTGATGTAATATCTCACTGCAGTTGTTGCCCTTTTGTAATGTGACACATCAGTGAAATTCTAATTGAATGTTTCTCTTAAAAAATGGGTAGTCTTACTGCAGAAGTGATTAGGTAGACCTGCAAATAGGAAGAGAACATGGTTTACGCTTCTTTACAGTGAGAATTCATTGATGTGGGAACAAGGACCCGGTGATATTGATTGTATTTCTTTTTCTCTAGGGGGATAAAAGTACCATTTTTTTGTCATACAAATGAATAAGATTGCAAGAGGAATCCAAATACGAAACAGTGCCTTATCAACAAGAACAGAAGCAACAAATAACAAATAGAAGTACTGCAATCATCTCCCGAGTTTTTGTTCAATTCATAATCGCAATGTCTCTATCTTATCATAATCTTGTTTGTAGTGTGTGCACATATGTTTGGTGTTTTGGGAAAAGACTTATCTTTTTAGTTCTTTCATGTTATTTTCTCCCATGTATCTCAGAATTTGGAGTTCATATACTGCCACTCCAGTTATGTATGATTATTTATCATGGCTACTTCTTTTGATGCTCATAGGTATGCAACATTTATACAAGAATAAGCTGCAAAATTTCTCCCAGAAGAGAGGCCTCACTTTACCCATGTACACATGTGAGCGTGATGGCCCACCCCATGCTAGTCGCTTCAGATGTAAAGTGGAAATAGATGGAAAGACGTATGAAAGTCTAGAATTTCATGGCACATTGAAAGATGCTGAGAATGCAGTTGCAAAAGTTGCTTTAATGTCTTTATGTCAAGATGGAGCTCAAGAGGCTAGTATTCTAATTTAACTTTCATGAAAAAGAATAAATAATTGCCATGCACATAAATGTGGTTTTGTGCTTGAATGAAACATCTCTCACGTGTTACTTCTATAAATTTCTGGATGTTTATTTCTTTTATAAATGATAGGATTCTGATTCTGGCCTTTACAAAAATCTCTTACAAGAGATGGCCCAAAAAGGAGGCCTAGGTTTACCAGCTTATTCAACATCTCAATCCGGTGAAGTTCATGTACCGGTCTTTGTTTCTACAGTGAAAGTAGGAGAAGAAAATTTCGAAGGGAAACCATCAAGAACTAAGAAACAAGCTGAAATGAGTGCTGCAAAAGTTGCTTATTTTACCATAAAGGAGGGTAAGTATTATTGGCAAGTATATATATTGAGTGCCTTTTTGTCAGTTTCAGTTCTTACCAAAGCTTTTAATCCCCTTAAGCATGCATATTTTTTTCTCTAAATTTTATGATCGAGGTATGCAATGTGTACAAGTTTTTGGTCTGATGAGACATGGAAGTCGATGGACTAGAGCATAATATTTATCCTAAATGTTTAAACTATTAATCACCAATTATGGATTGACTTGAACTTACCTTGAGTTTCTTTGCTTAGCATTACAGCACTTACTATATTTTGTGCATTTGCAATCTAGGCAAGATTGCATCTTCTAGAGAACGAGCTTCTCAAGTAATTTCATCTAGCTTGCAATCAAATGTTAGCACTAACCAGGAACTTCAAGCGATCTTCAGTAGGGGTGTAAGCGGTTGGATTCCAGTTTTATATGAAACTCGGACCAAACAGCTCATTTGATGAAAGAATAAGCGTAAACCAGTATTGAACCGGTGTCATTGATAAACTGAGTCGTCCAAACCGTTTGGGCCATTAGTTTGGTCAGCTCAGATCTCGGTTCGTCGAATATATACATGTTGCATGTGTGCTTCATCACGAGTGCCTTTTTATTAAGAAATAAAATAAAATTTTACAGGCTGCCTAGATTCGAACCCACATCCTGGTGTTTCTAGGTGTGCTCCCCCATCAACCTAACTGGTAACCTTTAGGTTACATTAGTCACACTTGATATATTTAGTTTATCGGCCAATTTGGTTATGCAGTTTACTCTTTTTGGCAAACCCAAAATGGACTGTTAGTTTTGGTTTTTTATTTCTCCAACCCGAAATCTTCAAACCAAGCCATTTCAAACCAAACCAATAAAGCGGTTTCGGTTGGTGAGTGGTTTCACAGTTTTTCCTTGCATCCTTGGTCAATAGTCTTGGAATTTCAGATCTAAACATGACAATTGAGAAACAACACAATGATGGAGGTGGTTTTGTCCCCTTAGACTATTATATTAAGTACTCTGTTGCTTGGTTATTTCATATGTTAACGGGAAAATTATGATTTATGGATTATTATTATTTTTCATTATAATTTTCCTTTTTGTCATTTTCCATTTATGTATTTTTCTTTAGTGGTTTCTTTAAGGTCTATTTATTCCTCTATGTAAAAGGTCGTTATGTACTCTGAATTATTCTATATATTATATAAAATGATCAACATAAATTTCCAATTTTACTCATCTGTTGAACATTAGATGAACTGATGGCAAGCGATCAAAACTTTTCAAATTTTGGAACTCCATGTATAAACCCTCACCCAAATATGATATAGAAAACTTATTCAAACCTTGAAACATGTTACATACATTTCAATCTTCAAGTTTCCGTCTATTGTCATCTTATATTATAAATTTATTGTGCTACATTAGTCAGTCTTTTTATTCCATGTTTAGGATCTCAAAGCATTTCAACAAGAAAGAGAGCTCCATCGTGTGACCTTGCTCTTGAAATTCCCCGTGATATTGCTACATCATCCCATAATGTTGCTCAACCAGGTCAGAGCAAGGATTACGTCTCCAGGATAGTCTCAAGGCTAGAAGCTGGAAAAAGCTCATCTTCCAAAAGGATATTTGTTTGTCCTCGTCAGCCGAATATGACAATTCCAAAGGAAAGTTCAGTATTACCAATAAGTGATGACCAATGGGTTGCATTCTCGTTTGAAACTGGACCTAGTCAATAACTTTGCCATGAATATCAGAGTTTTGAACTGTAACTTAACCTTGCTCAGGACTGAAGTATGTCAACTCCTAATACTTAGGTAGATACATATGTATCTATTAAGTATTTAACTCAAAATTGTTGACAATACTTGGAACAACACCGTTGATGTATGCTTTCTTCTGTGGTTTAGGATTATTGGTAGGCTTAGTTTTTACCTGCAACTTGATCTTCATTGTCAAAAGGTGTATTATAATAATTATATATGATCGGATGTTACTTTTTCTTTTTGCTTTTAAATCTGTTATTAGTAGGAGGCTATTATCTCTTGAGTTTTGCACAATATAGAAGTATTCTCATTGTTGTCACTTATTAGCTATTTGGTTTCCGTCATCCACTGTGTAACAAGGAAATGATGTTGGATACTTCTCCTCTCATTGATGGAGGGTTTTAACTTTAGATTTGGGAGACAGGATGTTCGTGTTTGGAATCCTAGCTCTTTGGAGGACTTCTCTTGTAAGTCTCTCTAAAATGTTATTGGATCATCACTCTCTTGTTGAGTTAGTTTTGATGTTTTGTGGAAGATTGAAGTCTTAAGTTCTTTTTTTGGTAAGTTCTGCTAAGTCGTGCGAGCATAATGGATAGACTCTCGATAAAGTTGCCTTCATTAAAGGGTTTTTTTTGGTTGTATCTTTTATCTAAGGTGGAGGAAAATTTGGATCACCTTCCACCAGAGGGACATTGGTTTGATGATAGTAGAGTTCGACCATCTACCCTTGCGTGCTTTGTTGTGGGATCTTTAGGGGGAGGAACAACAACAGTGTTTCAAATTGTTGATAGAGACCCTTGTGATGTTCTGTGTTTCTCTTTGGGCTTAGTGTCAAAGATTTTTTAGACATTTTTTTACTTATAGTTGGAATCCCTTTCTATTAGTGGAGGTTTTCTTTGTTACTGCAAAAGAGAAAAGTAGACACTTTTACAATTTCCAATCCAAATTTCTATTGGAGAAAAATTGTCATAAAAGTTGGGTTCACATTATCTTATTTACTTTTGGGTAAAAGTTTCAAGTCACTATTACTTTAAATAATTAATTTTTATAAATCAACTGTCATGTGAAAGAGGTTATAAATGATGTCAAGTATGTCATCTAATTTTCACACATTAACCTCAATCGATTTTCTTTGAAGGTACTATACAAAACAAATCTCAAAGTTGGGGATAAAAGTGAAAGTTTCCAACATAATTGAAACTTATCCCAAAGTTTATGGATATTTTATGTACTTCAACCTATTTTCTTGATAATAAGTATTTAATTTAAATTATGAAGCTTTAAAGGTATATTATATACTTTGAATATTTGAAGAACTGAGAGGAAAATAAAACAATTGAAGCAAAGTGACTGTGTTTGGCTGTTGAGTATAATCTTTGAATATTTGAAGAACTGAGAGGAAAATAAAACAATTGAAGCAAAGTGACTGTGTTTGGCTGTTGAGTATAATCACTGAGCTTTTTTTGTGGCCAAAGCAACCAAAAAGTCTCTATAATCATCACAAGAAGTTCTCTCACAAATTGCATCTGTTAATTGAACGCCATATCTTCCTTTGAAAGCCCTTTGAATTTCATCCAAATCAACCTCAGCTCTGCTTAACATTACTCTCTTCAATGCTCCATCACTTTCTCCACCCTTTATGCTTTTGTACAGCACCTGATTCATTAAATCATATTCATATGCAAAGCTTTTTTCACTTCATTAAAAAGTCATTTTCAAAATAAAATGAACTCATATTATTTGTGCATAAATGAAACCTTGGCAAAATACTTTGGAGGATTACGTATGCACTTGATGACTGTCCGTAGGGCATTCTCGAATTCTCCACAGTTTCGAAACTTAAGGTCCTGTAAAAATATAGGACAGCGACAAGTGTAGCACTTTTAGTACTAATAATTGAGTGTATAACAACATATGGCATTCAACATATGTAGACTTTTGGAGATTGGAATTAAATTTTAGTATGT
Source organism: Cucumis sativus (assembly GCF_000004075.3). Classification (NCBI taxonomy): domain Eukaryota; kingdom Viridiplantae; phylum Streptophyta; class Magnoliopsida; order Cucurbitales; family Cucurbitaceae; genus Cucumis; species Cucumis sativus. The sequence continues at coordinate 34,942,715 of NC_026657.2, forward strand.
TCGTATTTCGAATATGATAACTATATTTGCAATTGGATCAAAATTAGGAATATGCAGTTTGAGTGGGTGGAAACAGAGTTGATAAAATGAAAAAGATAATACCTTGGTGAAGTTATGACCAAAGATGTGTTGGTAGCAAGAAAAAGTAAGCTTTAGCTGTGGAATGCTTCTTTTAGTGAGCATTTCAAGAACAAAAGCTTCTTCTATGGCTCCAGAATTGTCTTTTACTGTTTCATACAGCTTTCTAGCATCACACTTGGCAATATGTTGGCTAATATCAGCATTATGGGCTTTGTGTGAGGCAGCCAATGCTACAAGAATCTAATGCAAAATTTCAGTTTCTGTGCCACATCTAAATCAGCATGTAAATAACAAAAAAATTGAACTTTTTTTTCTTCTTTTTTACTTCTTTACCTTTTGGTACGAATGGGGAGGGTCTATGTTGATGATATCTTGATCTAATTGCTTTTTATATCTTGCTTGATAAGATTGTCTAATAAGAAAGATTTGGCTTGATTTTCTCCCTACAAATATTTCAATAAGAGCCTTGAAATTAGTGTCCCCTGGTTCGAGTGCTTCTCGAGCGAAAACCGCGTCGCGTTCATGAGAATCAAGCATCCATAACGACAAAGCTCGATTTATCGGCTCAACATCAATTGTCCCTAGTCTGTCCACCAAATCCTCACCATAGATTTCCTTGTAGATTCTCCTCGTTTGTTGTCTTTCCATCGCGTTTCGACCAGCTAGAACTCGAACCATCACATTGCTTCTTTGATCCCATGAATCATGAATGTCTCTACAATCGTTTTCAATACCGAGGTCGTCGATCGACATGTTGTGGATTTTGGTAGCCATAGTAAACTTTGGTTATGTTGCAAAAGACAGCCATTGACTGACATATATAAAGGGGCAGAGAAGCCAACAAAAAGATAATGGGAAAAGAAATGAAAGTGAATTGGATTGCTTATGTGTACCATTGGATTATGTGTGAGTGAGTGAGTGTGTGTTGTCTTTCAAAGCACAAAAGGAGGAAGTTTCTTTGGCTTTTCTTCTCACTTTTGAAGAAGGAAGTGATGAGGCAAAGCTTGGCTGGATTGAGACTTTGTGGCATGTGACTGAGCTTTGTTTTGTGAAATAATGGTTTATGTTGGGTTTCCTTGTAGACAATGAGTATGAATGCAAACCCTTTTGTGCATCATATCATTTCTCTAATGTCCCCATTCCCAACCTTTTTTCTACTTTTTTTTACCTAACAACCCCTTCTTTTCAATTTCAAAAAAGTTGCATATATGCACAAAAACCAATTTTCTTGGGTTAGAAGAAAGACAAAAAATTTCACATGGTTTTTTTTTTTGGCAAAAAGACTTTAATCATTAGTTAAACGTTATTATAACACGTGCGTAATTAAAGTATGAATATTGAACTAACATGAAAGAGAGATCTTAGGGCTATGGACTCCAATACAACAAAACTATATGCATCTAATCTTTCTTTAATCCCATCTAAAGTCATCTAAGGAGAGGTTCCACTTAGGACATTCAGAATAATTTTGCTAACACAATTAATTACAAATATAATAACGACCATGTTCAAAATATTAGCATATATAACATAATACAAAGAACGTGTAGATATAACTCTTAAATCTTTTGAGGTTTGAACACAAGACATCCTAGACCTAGCTTATTGTTAAGATACCATTTCAAATCAATAATTGAACCAAACGCTTAAACGGATGAATAAAGACAAATTTAATACAATAACAACATTTAGATCAAACTCTAAAAGTTTATGAGTAGTGATAGACTCTAGCATTTGATAGAAGTGATGGTAGATTTTTGTTAATTCTTAAAAAATGTTGCTAAAAACATCCCCCAACACTTTTTACTTCCCTTCCTTCCACTCCCTTGACAAAAGTTGTTTTCTTTCCTATACAAAGGACCTATAATAAATATAGTACAAAATTTTAAATTAGAGTACTGATATCAATCTTGATAGAGTCAACATCCAGCTTTGTGGAAGAGAGGCTTAGATAATTATATCATTTATACATATATAGGGTCTAAAAAGGAAACTTATGATGAACGATTTCTCATTGAAAGTCTGAGGCTTTTAGGCTTTTTTACCCATTTGATCAGGATGTTGCTTTTACAGATCCATATCTTCTGATATGGAGACTGCTTACACTGCCAGTTTAACCTTTGAAATCTCAGTTGCCTTATAATGGAGACCATCCAAAACAAGTCTAGAAAAGTTCACATAATTTTCTTCTCATCACTTTAGAAACTATTTTACAATGCTTTTATTTGGATTTGAGGATGAATCCTTCCGAAGAGGAGAGGATAATATATCTCTCCAAAACATCAAATTATTATTTATATATTACTTAATAATTTGATGTAATTTTTGTATTTTCAAAATTTATCATTTTTATGACATAATTAAGTAGCTATATATATAATCTAAGAGGCCATTGATGGACTACACTGAGTTATGAAGTTTGGAAACCTATCGTGTAAGGAAATAATGATGTATAAAGTTGATAACTTTTTATCAGTGAAAAATTAACCACAAACTCGTTGAACCAAATAAGAAGTGGACTTCGATCATTTGCTTTCCTCAACAACACACCTTTAAATTTTGTAAACTATTACATTAGATATAGATCATCGTTTCATGAAAATGTTATTAACTAAAGAACATGGTTTTTCGAATGACCATGAAAAGTCTATAAATAAATTTTTTTGGTTGCAAGAAAAATACACATCAAAATCATTTGTCTTCTGTAAACAAATTTCTCTCCCTATCCACAATCTTCTATACGAGGTGTTATACTAATTAAAAGAAAGTTGATCAGGAATTACTTTAAATACTCAAGCACTAGGATGAGTAAATTTGTCTTAAGGAGACAACGTGAATTCGTTGGACTCATATTTATATTTATGTATGATTTTCTGTTCATTGTGATAAATAATCTTCCTGATATTTTGATAATCTGTGTAACATTAATTTGATTCAAATTAATCACATGGAATTTAGTTATTTTGTTTATTACACAATTAGTTTATGGCCCTCTATGTATTGATGTTAGTATATCAGTGTTAGACATCATGGTTAAAAATTCAAATAACACATCCAACTCTAACACTAACGATATAAATTAGACCCATTCAATAAAATCATTACAAATTTTACTTACTAATCTTAACATCAGTACCAATATTGGTTCTTAATTACGAAGTCCAAGTGAGTTAATATTGTTATAAATAAATTAAATAAACACATATTTGGGCACATAAAGTAAAACAATAATTAGAGATCAGTATAAGCTCTTTTATGTCCAAACTGAAATTGGACACAAGAAATCATGCATGTAAGTTTACAAAAACAACAGTTTCAAGTATGTAATAGATCAAAAAATCAGATGATGAACAGTTAAAAGATATTGTGATCTCTTTATTAATTATAGTCTCTTCTTTCTATAGACATTGTGAAGTTAAATAAGACATTGTTTGTACAAAAATCAAAGGGAAAACAGACAGAAACAAAAGAAAATAAAGGACTTGGGAAATTGGTGGGGAGCCCATCCATTGGTCAAAATAACATTGAGAGGGATGGGCTTATCATTATTGTATAATTAATTATAATAATGATTATATTATATTGGCAATTTAGCCATCATGGTGCTTAAATTAAAGCATTGAAAACTTTTGAGAAAAGTTATTATAAATAATGTAAGAAGTGCTTGATTTTCATGTTTTGTTAATTAACCCTATGATGCCCTTTACAGAAATATATAGGATTAAGTGATATAACTTAGTATATCAGTCAAACAATATGTTAAGTTATGTTACGGATACATGCTTATCGTTTGATTATGGAAGTATTGTTGATGAGTGAAAAGATTAGAAATCTTTCAGTGTGTAATTATTTATTGGTGAGTCGGTGACAAGTAGTACAAAATATGCTACCGATGATTTGATGGCTAGGATCACCCTCTTTACCACTCCATATAACATTCATCATCGACAACACGTGTAGGTCAAATGAACCTCTCTCGACCCGAATGTGCCATCACCTAGCTAGTTGGTTATGTGTTATGAACAAAGATAATAATGTGGGAGAGAAATAATGTGTTATGTGTTATATTAGAAAGAACCAAAAGTATATATAGAGATAAATAACACGATCGACCTAATATATAAATGAAAATAAATAACATAAATAAATAAATGAATTTACGAGATTCTAAAGGCCAAGGTCGATGATGACCAACTACTAATAGTTGAAGTCAAAACTAACCAAATCATTAGGTGGTTGAGGCCCAACCACAAGAATTCTGTCGGAAGAGAGATCTTAACCCAAACCAACAGTCAACGAGATAATGAACAATATTATGATTGAACTCATTTTCCTTGATTAACTTGTCGATCCTACCTATTATATATATCGTTGATCTTCATATTCAATTTTAGCCAATAGAAATTGAGTTTTGACTTTCAACGTGTGGTTCGACCTATACTCAACTCCATATAATTCAAACCCTAATTTTAGATCCACCAATGCGTAATTTCAATAAATATTTTTTGGTTTGGAGACCCTCCACACAAATCTTACGACCAACATGTTTAAAGCTTTCACAGGAAAAATGATCAACCTACATGTGAATAATTAATTAATTGTACAAACCCTAGAGCAAGAACGGAACCTTATTGAGTTGTGTTAATTTATTTTAGAATTTTCAAATCAATTTTTTATATCCAATAGTGGTTAAGCATATCAATCAAAGTGTAGTGAGTCACATCCAATAATTTTTACTGTATATAGATGTGAATGTAACCTTTTAATTTATATGTATAAAGAAAGATAAAAATAAATGAAATTGGTGTAAAAATGGTGAGAAGTACTTAAACATAAAGAAAGTGTAGTTGGGAATTAACAATATATATGTATAGAATTTTATTATAATGGTGGTAATTATGATATGGAAGGTGACACTTTTATCTCATGAACAAATTAAAGTTTATACACACTGTAGCTTTTTGTAAAGAAAGTGGACCATCAATACCAATTCACCAACACCCACAACTTCTTCACAATGAATTGATTGAGACCTCCCAAAATAATTTCAAATTAGAACTTTGTTATTATGTGCTTTGCAAGTGTATATATATGCTTTGTGTGGAGCCCTATTTCTTCCCCTTTTTTTTCTTTTGCAATGAATAGATCTTAAATATATAACATCTTTTAACAATATTTATCACTCTAAACCTTCAAATTAAGAATGTTTCAGTCAAGAAATTTTCAAACAAAAAATATGAAAAAACATAAAGAAAAAAATTAGTCGACACACATATACGTACATGGTTTTTTAACGGTGTTAACTATGAATGCTATAAAATGTAATAACCTTACCAAAAACAAACAGTTTATAGAGTATACTTTTCATATGGTAAATATTTTACATATGCTGCTGCTGTGTCTACTGATATGTCAGATTGTATCATTATATAGTATACTACTGTGTGTTTGTAAATACTACTTTTTTTTTTCACCACACTCCTCCTTTTCAGAGCTTAGCCTGCAAAGCCCATACCCCATTGTTGAGAATATATATAATATATATTATTTAAAATTTAAACCCACTAAGTGTATGAGTACTATATTCATAAGGTAAATTAGAAGAAGACAATTTAAACCCACCAGCTTTTTAGTATTTTATGTTTATTATGACCTGTCTTTCATGTGACCCTTTTTTTTTTCTTTTTAAACTTGTTTATGCCTCTCTCTCTCTCTCTCTCTCTCTCTCTCTCTCTCTCCTACACTTCTTTTCAATATATCAGTACTCACTTCATCACCTGATTTTTGCAGCAGATGGAGCACAGAGAAATAATAGAGAGTTAAAAGAGGACCCCTTTGCTTTGATTGCTCAAATCATGAGATATTTTTGTCTGTGTGTTTGTGAAGAATTAAGGTCAAAGAAAAGATGGTGTTTGGAATGAAGTTTGATCCAAGATCCCTCCTCCACTCCCTTTCATCCACATCTCTTCTACTTTCGTTTTCTTTTTATATATATACATGTATATATATTAATTCTCTCATTAATGTTTACCCTATAAATTCTTTCCCTAGTTAGAACAATAATTAACAATAAAGGGAAGAAGGTTTTTCTTTTTCTTTTTCCCTTTTTTTGTTTTGTTTGGGGTTTCATTTAGCTCTCTAAATGATCACATGCACATAAAAACCGAATAGTGTTTTGATAAGAATGAAGAATGAGAGTGAGATATTCCATTTTGACATCTTTAGATTTGTCTTCTTTTGTGGGTAGGAAAAATGATTTTTTTTTTTCATAGTATTGTAGGAGGTAAGGATATTCACAAATAGTTTCTTGATTACTAACAAATATGTGTCAATTGAACTATAGGTTCCATCTTTATCTTCCTAAAAAACTTGCATGTACTCTCACCTATACACTACTTAGAGGCTTAACCCTACTCTAAGGTTTTCATCAACACTCCCACTCAAAACCATGACATATGCTTTTTCTTATGCTTTTCTGTACATGTAGGTTTTTTTTTTCAACTTCCTTTTGAGTATTTCTCTTTGGGTATATTTGTTCAATTTTGGTACTATGTTAGGGTTTTGTAGGTAGTCATATATAGTATATATAAAGTTTGTTATGGATCTCGGACCAGGCTTCATTCCTCACACCAATCTTTTCAACCCTACAAACGCCACTTTACTGTAGAATAAACGACGCTATAGAGGTATGTTCTAAGTTTCTAACCCTAATCTTATGTATGTGGCTTATATCGTATGGACTATATACGTGTGTATATATATATTATGGACATTTTCAAATATAAAATATTTTAGATCCGATAAAATATGAAATTTTGTTATATTTTGTAAATATTGTTAATGTCATTTAGAATAAAATTTTCTATATATTATGTGTTAACCGATTCATCTAAACTCTTCCGTCTGATTATTGTAACGAATATTCGATTTTACTTAATGATGTAATTAAATTAGTAATTTTTGTTCACATTTATTTAATTACTTTTTGTTCTCTTACTTTGATATTTATATATATAACAATTATGTTCTCAGATCATTTTTCTTTTCTTTTATTTTTTATTATTTTATTGTCTTCAATCATATTCTTCTAAGTTCGTTCTTTTTTTTTCTGTCAATAATCTGGTTGTCTAATCTCATTGATCATATTAATTGTTAAGTATATATGTAAAGGCATTTCTTAACCAGAGGTCTTTTAATTTCTTTCAGTACATAACACACAAATTAACGGTAATAGATAGAAAATCGAACCTCCAACGTCGAGATTGATAGTATAAGCTTACCGACGAAAATAAGGTTATCTTCTAATTTTCTTGGATAAGTTTTATACTCATTTAGTTAAATGATAATAAAAAAATCATGATGGTAGAAAAAAAATTCATAAAATTGTTCTCTTCATGCTTTAATAATTCAAGTATGCTCTCCAATATTACTTAACAAGTTTATTTATTTATTTACTTTTGTTACTAACTACATCAACCATAGATTTGATATAGGCTTAGAAGTTCGAACCCTCTAAAGGTTTTTAGAGATCTGCCACTGACAATAGGTTTTTGGTTCAAAGTATTTAGATTTTTTTAATTTAAGTGTTAGTTTATAGAAATTTGCTTCTAGTTATGAGGTCTTTATTTATATATATATATGTATATATATAATGAAGTTGTAAAATTCTCAAAATGGAAACCAATTATTAACATTAGACCCTTGTTTGTGATAGAAGGGGAAAAATGATCAATTACATATAAATTACAAGTGTTGTAAAATGTTTTTATTTTAAGTACATGTAAATTGATTTTCAATATTGTTAATTTTTTTTTCTTTTTACAATATAGGAAGTGAGAGGATTGAATTTAACGTAATTAAAGTTTCTTTAACAAAAGGAGTAAATATGGAAAAAAAAACCCCTTTTTTTCTTTTTTTTTTTTTGATTTATAATTTTGGACATATAATATCAAAAAGTGCTTTGAAAATAGAGTAGGAAAAAATAGTAACTAAACGTTAGTTCACAAATAACCAACCCTTTAGTAATCTTGGTTAATTAGTCGTTTATTAATTTAAAATAAGTGTATATATATATAGGGTTGAGCGTTGTAAAAGTAACAAAAAAAAAACCCTAATAGAGTCTATGTCATTGTATTTTCTAAATTGCAAGAGTAGTAAATTTAAAAGTCGATAAACCTATAATTACCATCTGATAGTCCTTCAGTAATCCTATAATTACCGTCTAGTATCACCAATTTTGTCATATTCGTAGTGTGGAAAAAAAAAGTGTTATGGATTGTTTTTTTTCTAAATGTTTTTATTATTTGATACAATTTTGTATGTGTATGTATATGATTCAATATGGTATGTATATCGTTATCGGTTGGCAATGCTATTCAATGAAAAAGAGTTATTAGTATAGAATCAATATAACCATTGTGATTAAATTGACGATAATGATGTATTAGTAGAAATTGATTACATTCACCATCTTTGATTCAAAACAAGAAAAAAACTATTTGAATAATCATATTTTAGAGCAAAGAATCCAACTTTAGAAAGATGTCAAACAACGATAAATAGTATTATAAGTTCAGTGTGGACCTTCGTATTCATTATTATTTACACCAAAATGCCTCTTTCATGTAGTGTGTTAGTAAGATATTTATTTAAATGGTGTGTCTTTAAAACTTTAATTCCAAATTTAGATACTTTTTGGTTGGTGGTGAGAGTAGTTTTCAACTTATACCATTTTCCATTTTCTTATATGAACTTATACCCATTGGTGTAATGATGTATATAACAAGTGTCAATGGGATGGGATGGGGACAATGTTAGGCTAACTTTTTATCTGTTGAAATTTCTCTTCTTCCCACTAAAATTTGTGGTTGAAAAACTTATGATGGTGGAGAACTTTATGAGAATGACTTCTTTACTCCTTTTCTTTTTATTTGAATTATATACAAACTATCTTTTAACTTTTTAATCAGGACTAGAGAGTTTCTTAAGATTCAGGAATATGATTAGTTGAGCTACTTGGTGTTGTGTACACATTAGCCCCCAAAAGAAAAGGTTTAGGGCTAGTAGGTTTAAGTCTTATGTTTATCTGCTTTAATACACACTAACAAGGAGATATTAATGAACTAGAATGTGATATATTATCAAATTATATGCATAATAATAATAAACTTGTGCCATAATAATCTCTTGACTAGTTTTGCATATACGTACCTCAACATATACTAATGAAGGCAAAACTACTTCCTAATTGGCTTTAATAGGATTGGTAGTGAGACCAAATCCAAATGGAAATAAAGGATCATAATGTGCATCTCCAACATTCATTGGTAGTTGATCAACTGTCTTGAACCATGTCCTTGACAACTTGCCACTAAAACCATAATCACCAAACAAAACGTCACTAATCCCTTTGCCTTCAGTTCCTGGAAGCCAAGCAGCAACGAGTGCATCTATTGAACTGATATAAGGTTGTAAGACGACAGGTCGCCCGGAGATAACTATAACAACACATTTGACAGCTCCACACACGTTTGTGATGGTGCTTGGACCAGGTTCAGGAATGGTTAAATTTAAGCTGTCACCGAACGTTTCTGCATATGGATACTCTCCTACTACTACGATGGCGTAAGAAAATTTGTTCGACTTGACGAACTCCATGTCTGGATTCTCTTTGAATACAACTTTCGTTTTGGGGTCGACTGTATCCTTGATTGCTGAAAGTATTGTTGTACCACTGGTGAGATTGTTGCCACCGAGACCTTGCCACTCTATGGTCCAACCACCACATTGAAAACCAAGGTTGTTTGCATGGCTACCAGCAACAAGTATTTTTGGAACTTTCTTTGGAAGAGGTAATATAGGTTTGTCAGCAGATTCTCCATTCTTTAACAACACTAGTGATTTCCTGACAGCTTCTCTAGCCAATTCTCTATGCTCCTGATTGTAAAAAAGAGCATGTGTGTTATTATTAAGACAACCATGAATGTTAATATAGGTAATCGTAACGGATAACAATTTTAAGAAAAATAACTATGTGTATAGCAACAAAAGTCTATCAAGTACCTTTTTACCAAGTTCATTGACAAAGCTTGAATCAGCTAATGGGTTCTCAAATAAACCCATAACGAATTTCACTCGTAAAATTCTCTTCACAGCATCATCAATTCGACTAATGGGGATTACATTAGTTTTTACCAAATAGGTAAGCCCATCAATAAATTCTGTGTAATTGAATGGAACCATTATCTGTGACGAAAGAAAATAAATAACTGAGACCATTATGTTGCAATGAATGTAGAATTAATATACATTGTTAAATAAGAGAGATTATTTTAACTGACGAAACAGTTCAAAATGCGGAAAATGCGGTAGACGCGTGACTGATTATGACGACACATCTGTAACTACATTTTTTATTCAATATTTTGCTATATTTGAAAATGACCGATTAAATAAAATAGTACTAACCATGTCGATGCCAGCGGTAATGCCTGCTATGATGGAATATGTATAATTAGCATGAGGTGGAGAGGTAATCCTATCAATACCTTGCCAATCTGAGATGACAAAACCCTGAAGAAACAACATATTTATAAATGTTCTTGATTCATTTATAGTTTTCTACTTTAGTATTTCAGAAAGCTACAAAATTTCACAAATTAAAGAGAATATATTACCCTAAATCGAAGAGTGTTTTTAAGAAAGCCAGTAATAAGATCTCGATTTTCGTGCATCTTCTTTCCGTTCCAACTAGAGTATGAGATCATAACAGTTGATACACCCTTGATGATTGAGTTATAGTAACCTGGCATATGAATGCTAAGCAGTCCATGTCTACTTGCAAGTGTGTTGTTTTCATTCATACCTTTGGTTGTTCCACCATCACCCACATAATGCTTTGCACAAGCTGCCACTTTTTCTCTATAACAAACAAACATACGAGTAAATCATAAATATATATAAAATATCAGAGTCTATCGCAAATAGACTATATAAAAAGTTATACCTTCCAGCAACATAGGGAACACCCTTGCGGGAGTTTGATGGAATCTCTCCTTGTAAACCTGATATAATCTCAGTCATCTCTTGAACAACTTTAGGGTCTTCGCTATAACTTTCAAAACATCTACCCCAACGTGGATCTCTACAAACCTAAATGAAAAAAGATAGTCATATTTTTGTACATTAAGAAATTAGGAGAATATTTCATAATAAACCATTAATTTAAGTTAAATAATTTGTTACCGCAATACAGGGTGCAAAGACATAAGAAATGCCAGTAGCTCGAACTTCAAGTGCAGTAGCTGCTCCAATCCTCTTAGCAAGATTGGGATCCCTATAAACACCATAAAATATGTTCTAGTATTGAGAAATGATCAAACTTGTAATTTGAGAAGTATATATTTTCTCCTTAAACAAGCTTAATTATTATTAGGAGTGCTCATTTTCAACCAAACCGCCGCGGAATTGACTATATATCGTCGATTTAGTAAATACTCAACCCAACCTCAACCTCCATGGAGAGAAAAACCAATATTCCAAAACTGTCGGTTTTGAGTGTTTTCCAAAAAGTTTAGTCTAATGAAATCTCATTCATTAATATGAGGAAAACTAGGTATGATCATCATCAAAATATTCTTACCGAGTAGCTCCAAGCCCCACATTATGAGGAAAAATTGTGGCTTTATAGACATTGTTGTGACCATGAACTGCATCAATTCCATAAATCATTGGAATGCCAAGACGAGTTGACAAAGAGCCTTTTTGAAATTCATTGACCATGTCAATCCATACTTTAGGAGAAGCCTCTTTTGATGGAACACTGCCTCCACCACTTAGTACACTCCCTATATACCAATTCATAAAGTATTTTAATTCTTCTACCCATAATTAGAACGTTGAAATTTCTTTTTCATTGTTATATGGAAAGAAGAAAAAAAAAATAATAATCAAATACACATTACCAATTAAATACTTCTTCATGACCTTCTTCGATGCAACGGTTCGGTCGATTTGCACCATTTGCCCTATTTTTTCTTCTAAAGTCATCCTACCAAGTAGGTCGCTTATTCGAACATTTAAGGGTTGTTTTGGGTCTTTATATCTCATGTATTGATGTTTTGCCCACACTTCAGTCAAGCAAAAAATGAAAAATCCCATGAAAAAAATGAGATTTTTCGCCATATCGCGTGTGCTAGTTGCCTGCAAATTTCAACATATATATGAAGTGCGTCAATATATTATTGTGTGGACAAGAGACTCGTGACTCAAATCTCCCGTTTAAAGCTTATTAAAAGTTGATTATGCTTAAATGCTTTTCAAGGTAAGGGAAAAGAGTGATTCAACTTACATAACTAACGCCAAATTTATTAAATAACTATATTATCCTGATCTACTTAGACCAGTACTTAGACCAGTACCTCAAAATGTTATTGCATTATATTATTGCGCCATCTTAGATTACATCATTTGCTTATTATAGGAAGTGATCAATAATTAGACTAGCTAGATGATCGTCATATCCCACATAAAAATCTCACAAAATATATAATTTGTCTTGTTTTTTCAATGGGTATGATTATTATTATTATAGAAACAATTGAGGTTTAATATTAGTAATTTGGTGACTGTTATATAAATACTTACAAGCTAGTATATATTTCATTTAGTACTTTCTTCTTTATCAATAGTCGCATTTTTTTTTTAATCATTTTACATATTGCTAATAAATACCTCACCAATAGAAAAAGGTAGTATGAACTTTGATTTTCAATTTATGATTTTATAATTGTTATTAGTTTTATTGTATTGATATATCATGCATATCAATGGGATTAAAAAATGTTACCTTTTCAAGGATATTTAACTTTTTTTGTCCTATGGCTTGGACGATGTTTATTTTGGTCAAACACCCAGGGATAACAATTAACATAGCAATGAATTAAAAATAGTAAATAGGTGATACCTTAATATTAAATAAGACTACATAACAAATAACATTCAAACCTTCGTTTGAATTTTAAGTCATTATTAATAGTCATACTATATAATAAACTTATTATTGTATGAAATAACAAGAAAACAATCGAACCAACTATTCTATATTATATTATTTTGTTACGTTAAGATTTTTATATTCGATGTGGTCTCTTTGTAATGTTATTAGTATTCTTTTAGGATAATGACATAAATGAAATAAAAAATAACGTCGATTCATCTTTAACACAATTACAAATTATAATAAGATTCAAATTTGTCTTTATGATTTAAAATAAATGTTAAATCACAAGTTTGGTGGAAAAGTTTGTATCTAATGGTTTTATTTTTTTAATTTTAAAAGTTATAATTTTCAGGCTCCGTATAGTTGGTGAGAATTAAGTCTATAGTCTATTTTTCTTCCAATTGTTACAACAAGTTTTATCATTTTTAAGTAGAAAAGTTAGTTTCCTCTCCAAATTTTAAATTCCAAAAACATGTTCTTCAATATTTTTTTTAGTATTTAAAAATTGGATTGATTTTGTCTTGTTCGATAATTAAGTCTATTTAACATGTTTACATATTTTAATAAATAAATAAATCTTTTAGACAAATTTCTAAAACAAGCTAAAACATGAAATTTAAGGGTGAAAATGATAGCTTAATCTTAACAAATGAAAAATTAAGAACAATTTGGTAATGGTTTGATTTTTTTTTTTTAATAAGTTTTCAAAAGAGATTTTTTATAAAAAAAATAGAAAATTTGACAAAGTATATTTAATTTTAAAAACTATTTAAAAGGACAAAATTAATTAGATTTTGTATGAATTATAAATATTTTATGAAATGTTACCTTTTTTTTAAAACGTGTGTAGTGGGTAGTGGATATGGAAGAAAGTAATAATAATTTAGAGATAGAAATTTGATAAATTTTATTATATTTATAATTTTTTAAAAATAAACTTACCTACTTAATTATTTTAAATTTAATTATTACAACTAACAACTGTCTTCTTATTAAAATCTTAAACTTTAGTTCTTTGATTAAAATTTCCCATGTATAGAATTTAAGAATTTAAATTTATAATTAAGAAAATTTAGAGTTTAATTAGACATTACTCACTCAAGTTTAGTATGGAATTAAAAATTTAAGCACCAGAAATTAAGATAATTAAGAAAGAATTAGATATTAAAAAATTAATAATAAAAAGTATGTAGATTAGAGATGGGTGATTTGATTGACTGATGATTTCATTGATTTGGGTATTGACCAAAACGACGTGTGTTTCATTACAAAGTGCTCACCCAACGATCACCATCGTCATCCACGTCGTCAACACCCATTTAATATTTTCATTTCTTTTACTTAAATTATCATTCTATTCATTTTAAATTATTGTTTTATTTCAGACTTTTGTTCTTATCTTACTATAATTTTCATATTTAATTTCTCTCCTCTCAATAAATGTTACATCTAGATTTCTAAAAGAAAGTTAAATAGTAATAAGTCTTCTAAAAACAATTGTTGTCAGTTTATTTTCTCAAAAGAAGAACATTATAAAATCGTAAAATAAGTAAAAGAATGAAAAATATATGTATTTTTTAATTCTTTGAAAAAAATTGTTTTTGAAATCATCAGAATGAAAAATATGAACTGAATTGATAAAAATGAAACCTACTTTTTCTTACCTAAGTTAATTAGTGTAGTTTTTGAAAAAAAAATCAACGATTACCATAGCCTAAGTGCAAATTAGCTTTAATTAATTATCAATGCTCCCACTCAACTCCATAACGGAGTTCCTAACAACTCTAAACGAAACTTCTCGACTTCAGCCAATCAAGTGTCAGCCGCCACCAATCTTCATCTCCGGCCATTTACCGATAACCGTTCCCGTCCGATTGACGGCGGCGCTGCTACTACTCCCAAATTCTCCAGCAAAGCAGCACCGTCCGATCTCTGAATCTCTTCTCTCCTCTCCTCTCCTCTATGAGTGTCATTGTAAGTTAAAACAGATATTGCAAATTTCCGTTACTTGTAGTGATTTGTAATTAAAGTTGGAAGGTAGATTGAAGTAAAATTGTTAGGTCGCGAAAATGCTCTGTTTCCTTAGGTTTCATTTTGTTTCAATTCTAGATTTAAGAAGAGAAGAAATCGTCTCAAATTAATAAGCAATTTACGTAGATCTAACAATATCACACACAACTCATAGCAATATAATTCGAATTCGTCCTGGCATTTTGCAGTGTGTATCAAACAGAAACAGGAAATTTGAGAAGAACAAAATCTCAGAGAATTTGAACTTACAGTGGGAGGAGATACGCGATGAAGCACACAAGCAACAGCAACTCGCCAGCTTGGAATAATAAGTCTTTAATGGCGGCTTTATGAATATCAAAGAGATCTGAATTTTTGAAGAAGAATGTGAAATGAAATTAGTGATTGGAACTGTTTGTGTGTTCTTCAGTCGGCAATTTGTGTGTTATTTATATACACAAAAAATTAAAAAGAAAACTATTCGTTTTAATTTTTTTTTTTCCTTTTTTTCCATTTCATTTTCTTTCCATCTTTGTTTTATTAGATAAATTAGAGTTACATTTTTGTAAATGCTAATTTCCACGTCAGCATATAAATATCCATTTTTGTTTTTGTTTTTTTAATCTTTATCACAATATAATATATTGTTGATATGATAAGAATTAAGATAACCAAAAAAGATGCATTTATGAGGTTGGATTAAATCATTTAAAGCAAATTGAAGTTTTGGATTTTATTTTGAATATATATATATATAATTAGGTGAGTTTAAAAGAAATGTGGACTTTTCAAACCAAATTGTTATATATGATAGGGGAAAAGACAAAACAAAACAAAGATGTTTTGACAAAGAAGTAGTAGACAAAAAGAGTCATCATTTAGAAATTTCTCAAAATATTTCTATCCTCCCAATCAAGTTTTAAATTAGGTGAAAAGAAAAATTAAGAAATAGAAACCTAATTAAAAATATTAGAAAATCGTCACAAAGTTCAAAATTTAATATATAAGCATACGGCTCTTTTAGTGACTCATCCCAAAATTAAGTAATTTACGATATTTATATTTTAGTAACCTTACTTAAGCTTTTAAGAGTTGAGATGATTGTTATATTTGGTAATTATAATAACTAGTGGGTTATAACAATTAGTGCATGTGACTTAAGCTATTCTAATAAGTTATAATCGTTTGTATTTAGGGTATAAACTATTTTTGTTTGGGTAAGAAATATACTAAATTACGTTCTAACAAAAAAAAATAAAAAAATTTAGTATTTATGTTTGAATTTTCAATTGTATTTTTTAAATAAAACCCTAACTATACATATCTATTATTGTTTCAAATGAAACCGAACGTGCTAACTCGAATCTAGTTTTCAAATGAACGTATAATATAATATATATACTATGACTAAGATCTTGAATAAAAATAAAAACTAATTAACATATTCAAGTAACCTGTCATCGACCTATTTATATATGTAGGTATTAATTTAATTAAAAAACGAAACACTAAGATATTTTACAAATCCAAAAAAATAAGTATTCTTTGGACAAAAGTTAAAATTAACTAAGATTGAATATCTAAATTAAATGGTTAAACTTGATTATAGTATGATTAGTAGTAGTAATAGTAAAGATGCCTTTACGCCTACGGACTTATTAGTCAAAGAAAGAAGAGAAAGCCGAGACGTTTATTCCAAATTAATCCAACGGCTTGGAGCATTGATTTGGATTGATTTTTTTAGTAAACTGTTATGATTAATTAATTCTGATTCCCTAAGATCTTGATTTCTGAATTGAATATATTTATTTAATTTCCCAAAGTCAAATTTCTATGTAAGTATATAATAAACAAAATCACTTAATTTTCATATATTGTATTATTTGGATTTGAAAAATCTTTGGTATCTGTATGTGTGTACAGGTTGTTAATGGTATTATATTTTCCCTTTCAAAATGGATATTTTTATAAACCTTTTTCTTTTCATTTGTGATTGCAATCTAGGCTGGACCAAGCATTATTGCTTGGATATTTTTTTTCTTCTCAAGATTTAAATGTTATATTGGTTGTAAACACAACTGCATGTGCTCCACACTTTGACCATTTAATTGAATGTTATAGTTTTTTTCTAGTACAAGTGTGGGTGAGGATTAGATTTGGATATTTCGATTTTTGGCACTCGAGAACACTAGTTCATGAGTTAATAACTTTAATTTTTCGATATATATATATATATATATATATATTGTTCCTGAAGATGGATGGTGGGTGTGTGTATTGAAGTGCTTTTGTTTCTTTTTAATTTAGAATTACCATCACAAAGTGTGATGAAATATGAGGTCTTGTTTTCTTAATCATTTTCTTAAAAGAATAGTTGATGAGGGAGAGATCAGAGTGAGAATTGAAGATACTAGTAAAGTACTTAGGGCTATTTGTAAAGTTAAAAGAAGAAGATCAGGTCAAATAAAGACATAAATTTAAATTGGTTAAGTAATGATGTATCAACTGTGCAGAAGGCAAAATGGAGTCCTAACAGAGATAGTTTTTTTTTTTTTCTCGAACGAAGCGTTGATCAGTAAATGTCGGTTTTTCGATCAAACTAACGATAAACTAATAATTATGGTTGGTTTAGTAATTGTTCAAATCAATCCAGACTATGAAAAGGAGTGTAAACTGATCATTTGTTGGTCGATCAGTCGGTTTAAGCCTTTGAAACTTTTTAAAAAATGTTATCGGTTTGGAATTTTTCTCAATCTGACTCCGACTGAACCTCTCCTTGACTCCAATCGACCACGTTTGATTTGGTTTTTCGACATATCATGCTCACCTCTGGTTTGTTTTTTAATGAAATTAAAAAGAAAAACTAATCGTTGGGGACTAATTTTAAGATTTGTCAAATGTTTTGAAACTTAAAAGTGTCTGGGAGTGAACGGATATTGATTTTAGAAGAAGAGATTTATGTTTTGGTATTAAACGCATGTCGTTAAAAGTGATTTTCAATCATTATGTTTGGTTCTAAAGGTTAATTATAATTAGAGTTATCTATTTGGTAATTGCATTTTCTATTTGAGAAATAATTATGATAAAGATCTATTTCTATTTATTTTATTGTTGGATTATTATATGCATGGTTGATACAGTACATTCATATATAAATGTTGAAAAAAAATTCAAAACGTATATATTAGTTGTTCGTTTTATTAACAAATTAAAAATGGCTAACGAACAATATTTTACACAAGAATCTGAATTAGATAATCATTTTTTGAGTGATTGAAGTAATTACCTAACAAAATCACTCTATCACCTAATTTCTCCCAAATCGATTTTATATTCTTCTGAACTCAATTTTAGTTCATGCAAAACACCGTTGTTTAAAGGAAAAGTGATTTTGGCAAAAGAAAATTTGGTTTTAATCATTTCAAAAGAACTCTCAAACACATTTTATTCAAATTACACACATTTGAAACTGATATTATAATTGCTAAAGTGAAACAATAGCAGAAATATGGAAAATAAAATGGTAATAAGAGTAGATTTGGGAGCACGGTAAGTAGTGATTTTAGAAGAAGAGATTTATATATAGAATTGATTTTGTAAGAGTGAATTATTTTTACCAAACAAAATTTTTGTTTGATTCCAAACTTTTGAAAGTGATTTTTAAATACTTTACTTTTGAATTTACTATATGTTTGATGGCACGAGTGATTTTAAAACTATCAAAGTATATTTTATATTTGAAAATTATTTAACAATTACCACATGAGTTACTATGGAGTAAGCAATGATTTTCTTAAGATCGATCTGTCTTGAAGTGGTCAAGGAAGTATAGATTATAGCAATCGCGCTTAGAGTATAAATGAAAGGAGTGGCACAAAGTGTCGCTTCGGGAAAGATGGGTATTGAAAATCTTAAAAACCCGTGGGTTCCCAATTTTAAAAGAATTCCTGCCAAGATGACGGATCCTGCCGTAGGTGCCTCTACATGAGCTTCGGGTAACCAAATATGAACTGGTACCATAGGCAGTTTGACGATGAAATATTTTTTATTAATTTATTTTTATATTTGTTTTTTCAAAATGTTTTTATTAAAAAGTTGACAACCAAGAGTTGTTGAAAAAATGTGGTTGAAAACAGTGGTTTGTCGTGGTCACTAAAAAATGATCATTAGATTCAAGTTGGGAGCAATGCGGTCATTGAAGTTGGTCAATGATGGGTGTCAAAATACAGTCGTCGACGGTTGAGCAAAAACGGTTGTCGGAAAAATATGGTCACCCTAAATTCTAATAAATATCTAGTTTTGTTAATTTATTTTTAATAAATATATAATTTATTGGAAGTTGTTCAACTTCAGTTGCTGAAATGCGATTATCAAAAATTGATTGGTAGTGATGCTCGAAAATGTTGATTTGAGGTCGGTGATAGTAGTTGCATGAAATTGTTCGACAGTTGTCATAAAAAAAAAAAAAAACAGTTGTTGAAAATATTCCAAAGGCGATAAGAGGTTGGCTTGTAGCCGTTGCGAAAAAAATAGTCTTTAACAGTAGTTGAGAAATATTTAATTGGGTAATCATCAAAAATAACAAATTTGATGAAATATTTAAAATACGTAAGCAAATACAAATAACAAAATTTATCGTAAATAGTTTCATTTCTAGCTCCATTCAATTCTCCTAATAACAAAAATTTAATTTGATGAAATTTAATTTTTGATGATTACATATGATTTGATCTCAAATATATGTGTTAAGTAATTATTTAATTTTGATTTCTATATAAAACATTAGTAAATTACAAATACATATATTTAATTAACTTTCCTACAATAATTACCTTGCATCTCATAAGAAACAAAAATAAGTATTATGTATTACAATTGAAGGGTTGAATTAAGCCAGTGAAGCATAATTAAAATTAAATATGAAAGTATCATAAGAAGAAAAAATAAAACACAATTTATACTTTGAACATTAGTCTAATTCCATTGATTCAAAGATTAATTATAGCGTCAATCTAATTAAATGCTCAACTTTTGAAAGTATATCAATTTAACCTATTTCTTATATTTATTTCAATTCTTATCGATCCTACGTGTTTACTTCTGTCATCAATTTTATAAATTTGACATATATCTGAAGAAGTCTACGCATGTTTGAGAATTAATGCATAAATGATTTTAAAAGATAATCGAAAAGAAAGATCTAAATTGATTATATATTTCGATATAATTAACTGTTGATCTTCTCCTCCATCTTCAAAGCTTAACTTCAAAACCAGAGCTTCAAATCTAAGAAAAACGTGATCTCTTTCATTCTGTCTTCCAATCTTCTTCTTCTTGGATTCTAAGCAAACTAATTTTCTGTGATGTGATTTGATCAATTGCAATATATTCCTCCGTCCGTCTGACTGAGGAATACACACGTAAGAAAAGGAAGAAAAAGGAAGTAGTGGGCATGCAGGCGTGCATGATTCACAAATCACAACTTCACTAGAGAGGGACGATGGACCCAAAACCCATGGCCACGCCTTACTGCACAAACCCCACCTTTTAGATTATTTTTCAACATTTCAAGATTCCCCCGGCCTTCATTCCATTCCTTTCGAAAGGAATTCTTTTCTTTTCTTTTCTTTTAACAATAAAAGTATTGTAATGTGTCTCTAGTGGGTTTACTTTAGGAACCATTCATAACCTGCAGAACACAAATTCATATTATTAAAGAGAAAAAAAACTCCAAAGTTTATAACCTCAAGATTGTGCCAAAAATTAATTAGAATTGTAAATTAGTGTAGTGTGATGACAATCTTAGAATCATCAACACACAGCCAATCTCTCGACATTTATTTACTTTAGTTTCAAATTTTGTGTGGAATTAGTGACCGTTTTCTTTTATAAAAAAATGATAATATCTTGATAAGGTATTTTCAAACGTAGCAAAATGAACCAAAATATTACTGATATTGAAACAAAAATCCTATTAGTGATATTGATAGAAAGTACTTATCGATAAAATCTAAAAATTGGCTAGATTTTGTAAATATTTTCATCAATTTCATTCTCATATCTTAAACCTTTCGTTTTCCTTCGTAGAGACTAAAATGGTCACTTTTTTAAAGTTTAGGACTCTAATAAACTACCATGGAAAGTACAACAAACAACCAAAATGAAGGAAGTTGTAAATATATGGATGAAAATGAACTTCATAACAAATTCTATCCTTGTTTTGCGATAAGAAATGTTCCCCAAAATGAGTAAGAAGCTGTGATCAAAATAAGTAAAAATTGAAAAGAAAACAAAAACCACTCATTCAATATCCAAAGTTTAGATGTAATAAAAATAGTAATTACTATATATATAACTAAGTTTTTCTTGTTTAAATACCTAAACGCTTTCACATCCATAATCAAATCATCTCCCTCTTTCGGTCCCAATCAGGATCGAAGAATAAATTATAATATATAGATTTGTATATAGGAATTGGGTTTGTGTTCGTTTGGATCCTCTTGTTCTTCTCGCTCAGTAAGGTTTCTAACCATTTTGTTCTTGAATAGTGATTATTATTTTACATTTTTTCTCTCATTCATTCATCTCTCACCTGTCAAATTTTTATCACATTTTGTAACAGGAAGAAGTACAAAAAGCAGAGATCAGTAGATGTACCATAGGAATATCTCAACAGAGTTGAACACATTATATTCGTTACACATACCCTCATCCTATAAAAAGGTTTTAAAACTTGCAATACATGTCTTTAAACTTTAGCCTTTTTTTTTCCAACCATGCATATTTATATTCTATCATAGTTCCAAACTAAAAGAACTTAAATGAAGTTTCTAAGTTTAGTGATAAAATGTGATTTGAAGTAAATAAAAACTTAAACATTCAATCTAATATTACTTACTATTTCTTTTGGTTGGTTTTTTTTAATGAAGCCATGATGGCAAGATCAGTTCTCATCACCTTTGTTGGGCTTTTGGTACTTTGTTTCTCTGAAACATTGGCCAAAGCTGAATACTTAAAGTACAAGGACCCCAAACAACCTTTAAATGTTCGCATCAAGGACCTACTCGGTCGAATGACTCTCGAGGAAAAAATAGGCCAAATGGTGCAAATTGAAAGGGCTAATGCTTCTGCTGACGTTATGAAACAATATTTCATCGGTAAACAACTTTCTTTATTTTTCTCTTATAGCGACCGTAGTACTGTGATATTTTGTTGTATATTAATAAATATTTTGAGAAACTTTCTCGTGTAAAATAATTTTATGTGTTTTTAAAATAAAGTATATTAATTGGTTCAACATGTACAAAGGAGACTACTAAGATAAATGAAAGTGGCATCTTATTTTGTAGGGAGTGTATTGAGTGGTGGAGGCAGTGCTCCATCAAAGCAAGCTTCAGCCAAGGATTGGGTCCATATGGTTAACAAAATTCAAGAAGCGGCTTTGTCAACTAGGCTTGGAATTCCTATGATATATGGGATTGATGCTGTACATGGTCACAACAATGTCTATAATGCAACAATCTTCCCTCACAATATTGGCCTTGGAGCTACTAGGTAAGATAAATATATGAGTATATTAATTAGGAGTTAAACTCTTAAGCTTCTAAAGCCAAACCGAGCGATAATTGACATGAATTTCTATTCTAATAATGAGGGGTTTGAATCTTCTAACTCCAATTGTTGCAACTTTTAACTCCTAATTAAGATGGACATTTTCTTGGATTAAACAGAGATCCTCAACTCCTCAAAAGGATTGGGGCTGCTACTGCACTTGAAGTTAGAGCTACTGGGATTCCATACGCTTTCGCACCTTGTATAGCGGTGACTATTTTTTCTCTTCTACCATTTCAATTCATGAACATGTCATAGCAAAAACGGTAAATATAGCAAAGTCTATCTAAAATGGTTACTTATGGTAATTATCCTTTTCCCTAATTAGGTTTGCAGAGATCCACGATGGGGTCGTTGTTACGAAAGCTATGGTGAAGACCATACGATTGTCCAAGCTATGACTGAGATCATACCAGGTTTGCAAGGAGACGTCCCAGCTAATATTCGCAAGGGTGTTCCTTATGTTGCTGGAAAGTGAGTCCTCAAGAAAATTCTATACCTTTATCTTTGGTCTAATATTATTGGAGATATTTCCATATTTATCAATAGATGTTGGATATATTCATTGACGATGATGATCCCTATATCCAACCCTTGGATTTGTGGATATATATCCACGACTTTTTCAATAATCCCTGCTGATCACAACTAGTTTCTCCTCGTATATTTGTGTATTTTAGAAATAATGTAGCTGCATGTGCAAAGCACTTTGTGGGAGATGGTGGAACAACAAAGGGTATCAATGAGAACAACACAGTAGTAGATGGACATGGATTATTTAGCATTCATATGCCAGCTTACTATAACTCAATAATCAAGGGAGTTGCAACCGTTATGGTTTCTTATTCAAGTATCAATGGAGAGAAGATGCATGCAAACAAGAAACTTGTTACTGATTTTCTTAAGAACACCCTTCATTTTAAGGTAAATTAAATTTATACTCTTATACAGTCGTCATTGCTATACATATATTATCACATATATTGTTTGAACTTAGATTTTTTTGTTGGTTTTTTCTTTTAGGGTTTTGTAATCTCTGATTGGCAAGGTATTGATAAGATTACAACTCCACCTCATGCTAACTATACATATTCCATTTTGGCAAGCGTTAATGCTGGTGTTGACATGGTTGGTATTCGTATTTCAATTACTTTCCCTTATCATTGTCCTATCGCATTGATAAACATTTTCCAGTCTCAGTTTTGTGATCTAAAACAATTTTCTAATATTACATAATTTGTGACAGATTATGGTGCCATACAACTACACCGAGTTCATCGATGGTCTTACCTATTTGGTAAAAAATAACGCAATTCCTATTAGTCGAATTGATGATGCAGTGAAGAGAATATTGAGAGTCAAATTTGTTATGGGTTTGTTTGAGAACCCATTAGCTGATTTAAGCTTGATTAATGAGCTTGGTAAACAGGTAATCAATAAGGATTCTGTGTAATATATATCTATGATTCTGTGTAGTATATTACACATTTTCTTATGGTTTATTTCTTCTACAAATATATAGGAGCATAGAGAACTAGCAAGAGAAGCTGTAAGAAAATCATTGGTGTTATTGAAGAATGGAAAATTGCCTAACCAACCACTGTTGCCCCTCCCAAAGAAAGCACCAAAGATTCTTGTTGCTGGCACCCATGCAAATGACCTTGGAAATCAATGTGGTGGTTGGACTATGGAATGGCAAGGACTTACTGGCAACAACCTTACTAGTGGTATGCAAATTATTTAGTAAAATTTCACAATAATCTTCAATGATAAACCATATGATAGAGACTGTTAAGTGAAACTGATAGCCTATCAATATCGAGTATCTCTGTCATTATTCTGAAATTTTACCACAATTGTAAATATTGTCAGTAGTTTTGTCATTTACAATAACCTCCATCCTTTTTCGTAGGTACAACCATTCTTACAGCAATAAAAGACACAGTTGATCCTGAAACAGAAGTCGTATTTCACGATAATCCAAATGCAGAATTTCTCCAAACACACCAGTTTTCTTATGCCATTGTGGTGGTTGGAGAACATCCATATGCAGAAACCAATGGTGATAGCTTGAACTTGACAATTCCTGAGCCCGGTCCAGAAACAATCAAAAATGTTTGTGGAGCAGTGAAATGTGTAGTTGTGGTAATCTCAGGAAGACCAGTAGTTCTTCAGCCTTATATTGATTCAATTGATGCAGTCGTTGCTGCATGGCTTCCAGGAACTGAAGGCAAAGGCATTAGTGATGTGTTATTTGGAGATTATGGGTTTACTGGAAAGCTTTCACAGACATGGTTTAAGAGTGTTGATCAATTGCCAATGAATTTTGGTGATGCACATTATGATCCTCTTTTCCCATTTGGATTTGGTCTTACTACACAGCCTGTTAAAGCTTAATTATTGAACGAGTGTTTCATGTACTTCTTCTTGAGCTATATATGTAAACCCAATGCAATGTTGTAATTCCCAAGTTTGAGTTGAAAAGAATTCTTATTTTCAAACCTGTGTCATCAAAATTATAGTTTCCCTATGAAAAAAAGAAGGTCATGTTGGATTATATATCACACTTTTGATTCTTGATTTTACCACTAAATATATTGTGAAAGTAACATCAATGGATTAAAGATAATTATAAGTTGATTGTAACCATTCTATATAAAGATTAAACTCAACTTATTGCATTTTAAAAAGTAGGACAATGATTAGATTATAGAAGCACCCAAGTATTTTTTTTAAGATTTATATTTTTTAATGATTTAAAAGAAAAATTGGTCACATGGCAGTTTTTGATTGGGTGCACCGGTTTAGTTCTTTCATCTTAAAAAACAAGTTAACTATTTTTAAAATAGTTAGAAATTAATAAGCTAAATATATTATGGATATATAACACATTCCTAGATACATTTCTAATTTCTAAATATACATGTAGTTATTATTCAAGTACAATGATATGTATACACACATATACTTTATTTATTTTGTATATTTTAGGAAATCTCTCCAATACTATAGCTATATAAAGAGTTCACGTCCCTCGTTTCTAAACAAGAAAAAAAATCAAATCAATGGAAGCAAATTGAAGATTATAAAGAAAGTAAATTTCAAGATAAACAATATTCTTCTTCCACCTTGTATTCTTGAGTTTTGTATGTTTTCTTAAAAGTTTGTATGATTTAGAGTAAGCTCATCGATACTTTTAAAATTATATGAGAAATTTTACCTTCCCAAGCTAAACTTATTCATTCGCAAATAGACTGAACCGGGTTGTTGTAGTGTATAACATATCCTAGACAAAGTACGTAAAGAAAACTAAAGAGAAAATCTGGAGGAAAAGGAAACTCTTTGACATGATCTCTGTCACAGTACTCATCTCCATCGTGATGTTATTCGCGATCTCGAGCCTTGAATCCGTTCTTTTGTTATAAAGAAATCAGAATATATCTTAACATGGAGACGATTTAAACAGCATCAAGATGTTATTTGTAAACAAAATGATTATGATATGGTATTTTGGTTATTCAGCAATTGTAATTTAATGCTAACACCTCCAAAATGATTTCCTCGAAACTACAATAATTAAGATAATAGCCATATAAGAGGTTATTTCAAAAGAAATCAATGTCCTCTTGGATCATCCAAACATAATGCTCTACCCAAGAGACCTTAAACCATTTTTCTAATAGATGTCAGTTGAGATGTTTCATATGCTTTTTGGAGCTAAACGGAGTAGTTAAGTTTAGTTGAGGAAATGAAGCTTTTTCTTTGTATTTCGTATTGTATTCAAGTTAAAAATATGTCTAATCCCCACCACATCATTCTGACCGGATGCATTTGATTTCTTCCTTGTCTTTGATATTTGTTTTTAGCCTGTATTTGTAAATGAACTGACCCTTTATTCACTTTGCATGCCTAATACTTAAAAAATTTAACATAATCTATAATCATTCAGTTTAGACTAGAGTGTTACATCTTAACTAGTTCTTAGCGTTTGCTCAGTTTATTGAGAAAAAGTTGGCGAGTAGGTCAGCTATGTGTTTGTAAATCAAATGGTTTCTCTAAAATTCTATGAACAAATATTCAAATTACATAGAATTGCCCATAAAAATTGTATTTTATTAGACCCCTCTCCCTATCCCCCAATCAAATCAACCAAAAACCTTTTATAAGAATCCAAAATAGAATAGCATTTTTAATTTAACAAATAATTAAATAATAAAACACATGAAAATAAACAATCGATATCTTACTATACCAAATTTTATATTTTTGGTAAAAGATGTGACATCTCTACAAAAAGCACCATAAAGTAGTTCAAAAGTTTCTTAGACAATAAAACAAATATTGCTCAAAAGCCTTAACTGAGACTGCACTAGACTGCAAGAGGAATATTCTTGCTCGAAATCAAACAAAAACCTTTATCCATCACTGATTTTTACCAAAAGGATTTTGAATCCTTTACCTTTAGTATTGATGTATTTGAGATGTCCACAAACTCATAGACTTGAACTGACAAATGAATAAAAGCAGTTTTGAAAATTTGAAACACACTGTTTACTTGTTAAAAAGCACCAATTGTAACCTCCCAGCTTCTTAATCAAACATCACCTGAGTTTTCTTACCAGCACAGAAATAAAATGAAATTTTACGGAGAAAAAAAAACAGTGTAATTATACATATTTATCACAGTACATGTACATATTCACCCATGGAAATGGTGAGGATAGGGAAAACCTGAATAAGAATACATCTCCACGTTTTGTTTTATACAGCTGAGGATGAGAAAAACAGAGCCACCAACCTATGCCACTTCCACTGCTTTTGCAGCGACATTGTTGCAATTTCCATCTTCAGCTTCTTTTATTTGCTTCATAATGTCTACTTTTTTCAGGAGCAAGGCGTTTATTTTAACATCTAACTTCTCCAGTCTCTGTTTCAATTTTCCTAGATCTCTAGTTTTGTTTCGCTCTTCACCTTTCATTCTCTTTTCTTCCTTATCTTTCTTGTTTTTCTTCTCGTCTTCTCCTTTAGGTCCCTTATCAGATTCTTGTATAACAATTTCCCTACTGGTGTTTGTAACTGAGGTATCAGTCTTCTTGGATTCTTCTATCTTGATTTCCCTACTGGTGTCCGTAACTGAGGCCTCTGTCTTCGTATCATTTCCCTTCTCTTTCTTCTTCTCCTTTCTTCCCTTCTTGTCTTCTACTTCATCCTTGTCTTTTCTTTTATCTTTGTCCTCCTTTTCTTCGTCTTCTACTATTTTCTTATCTTTTTTCTTCTCTTCTTTCTCTTTCTCGCCTTTTTCTTGTTTCTTCTCGTCCTTCTTGTTTTCATCTTCTACTATTTTTTTATCTTTTTTCTTCTCTTCTTTCTCTTTCTCGCCTTTGTCTTTTTTCTTCTCGTCCTTCTTTTCTTGCTTTAATTTCTTTTCTTCATTTGCAGTATCTTCTTCATCCTTGCCCTTCTTCTTCTCCCCTTTGTTTTCCTTCACTTCATCATTCTCTTCATCCTTGCCCTTCATAGTAACTCCTTTGTCCTTTTTCTCCTTTTCCTTCTCTACTTTCTTCTTCTTCTCCTCTTCTTTACTTTTATCTCCTTCTTCTTCTTTGTCCTTCTTCTTCTTTTCCTTCTCTCCTGTTTTTTTCTTCTTCTCTTCTTTACTATCATCTTCTCCTCCTTTCTCCTTTTTCTTCTTCTCCTTCTCTTCTGTCTTCTTCTTCTTCTCTTCTTTGCCACCATCTTCTTCTCCTCCTTTGTCCTTTTTCTCCTTTTTCTTCTCTCCTTTCTTCTTCTTCTCTTCATTACCATCATCTTCTTCTTCTCCTTTGTCCTTTTTCTTATTTTCCTTCTCATCTTTCTTCTTCTTCTTCTTCTTCTCTTCTTTATTTTCATCTTCTTTTTCTTCTTCCTTCTCAACCTCCTTCTTCACTTTCTTATCTTCCACTACATCAGAACCTTTGCCCTTCTCCTTATCTTTCTTACCTTTTTCCTGTTTCTTTTCCTTTTTTTCAAAATCTTCATCTTCCTCAGCTTCTTTTTTCTTTCCTTTCTTTTCTTTCACTCCATCATTCTCCCCAGATTTCTCATCTTTCTTCTTAGGTTTTTTTTCATCTTTTTTCTCTTTCTTCTCATCGTTCTTTTCCTTCTTCTTGTTCACTTCTGTTTCCTTTTCTGCTCCATCCTCATCTTTGTGCTTCTTTTTGGATTCCTTCTCTTCTTTGGCTTCATCTTTGTTCTTGTGCTTCTCTTCTTTCTCTTCTTTTTTGTTCTTCCCTTCCAATTTTGAATCACCGTCTTCCTTAACCTTGACCTTCTTATCTTTTTCATCATCGGACTTCAACGATTTTTCCTTTTTATTCTCGATATCTTTTGCCTTCTCTTTTTGTACTGATGAGCTTTTTCTTTGAAGCTTGGCCGCTGTCTTCTCTTTCTTGTCATCTTCATGTTTTACCTCCTTGTTCTTCATCTTAACCTCGAGCTTTTCTTTCTCAACCTCTTTATCCACCTTAACAACTTCCCAATCAAGTTCAACCTTTGTCTTCTCTTCTTTTCCAATAACTGGGATACTAACAGATCCATCAGCCATCTTGATGAATTTCACTAGAATTTCAAATTTGAAATCCCCTTCCCAAATGCCCTTTAAATTTCAATAGAAAACACACACCTAAACAATTAGAAAGCAGAGAAAGTCACCAACTGAAAATAGCAAAACAAAACAAACTGCATGAAGAAGGGAGAAAAAGATAAAATGAAGTAGCTCAAAAAATTCTTGATCTGTAATTATAAACAAGCATATAGAGGGAGAAAATTCGACCTGAATTCCTGTTGCACTCAGAATTATAAGTAGTCAAAAAATTGTCTAAGCCTGTCTTTCCCTAATCCAAAAGAATCATGAAAGCCCCATTCAGCGACCATTTAGTTTTTCGTCTTCAATTTTTTAAAATTAAGTCGAAAGGAAATACAATAAACGAAACTAACAAAATAGAAATTCTCCACAATCCATGCCTCAAAACACGACAGAAGGCGTTATCATCTCACAAATATGAAATAACAATTAGCAAGAACTATACTAAAATCCATACGAATAAAAAAGAGACAGATTCCTCCCTAACTAAGCAATCAAGAAGAGGAAAAAAAAAAAAAAAAAAAACCCACCAATAATGAGATCCTAAACACAAATTAAGATTAACAACCCGGATTCAAATGACAAAATCGAAATTCATTAATTCCAACACATAGATGAGGTAGGGCAAAAATGCATCAAATAATCCGAAACAAAACAGAACACAATCAGAACATGGCATGGATTCAATTCAACAACACAAACCCTGTGGAACGTTACCTTATTTTAAGAACTGAATCGAAGTAGAAATTGCTGTTAGGAGAGACAGATGAGATTAGGGATGAAGAGGTTATTAGAATTTATGAGAAATGGGAGTAAAGGAGAATGGATGAAAACCAATGGAAGGGGCAAGAAGATTGACTTGGTTATTTTATTAGCTTAAAAGCATTAGTTTTCTCATAGGACCGAACACGGAATGGACTATGAAACCTGATGGCCAAAACTTGAGGTCGGTGAAGTCATTTCCAAATTATTTTTCAAAATACACTTTTTTTTCTTTCCCTCTTTTTTTCTTTTTTCTTTTTTTCTTTTTTTTTTCTATATTTTGGATATGGACAAATTTTATTTTGCTTTCACATTTACAAGAAATTAAACCATATAGTTTTTAGAAAATATAGTTTAGGGTTTAATTATAGATTTGGTAGTTTTCTTTATTTTGGATATTCCTATAATTTTCGTACTTGATTTTAAACCATATAGTTTTTAGAAAATAATTTGGTAAAAAGTTTAAAGATTTTCTTCCATAACATTTTTTTCTTTTTTAAATTAAACCTTTGTTAAAATTTGAAAATTAAAATAATAGCTTCCAATAATTAATTGTTTTTCAAAATTATGATAATAAGGTTCATGTCACAACATTTTTTTAATTGCAAAAGTAACAAATTTAAAAGATGATAATTTTTTTATAGTCAATTTGATAGTTTTCTGATATCACTGATTACTTGTCATACTCGCAATATGCAAAAAAAGATGTCATGAACTGTTCTTTTCTAAAAGTTTTTGTCATC
Source organism: Cucumis sativus (assembly GCF_000004075.3). Lineage (NCBI taxonomy): Eukaryota > Viridiplantae > Streptophyta > Magnoliopsida > Cucurbitales > Cucurbitaceae > Cucumis > Cucumis sativus. The sequence goes on from NC_026657.2 coordinate 34,973,544, forward strand.
TGACCCTTTTTAAATTTGATAAAGAATTCAATCAATATATTTAAGAAATATGCAAATCATAATAAAGTATGAGGATGAAATAGTCTTAATTAAAAAAAAAAACGAAATGGTTAGGTTTTAATTATTAAGATTTTAAAAGTTGGTAAAGTAGAAAATTTAAACCATAGATTTCGAGATTATTAGTACATCCAAATGTCAATCGATTTAAATTATTCTTACTTAAATGTTAGAACTTACTCGTTACTATTTGATTAAGAAAAAGCTATTTAAGAAAAGATTTTTTAGGATTATATCTAATAATTCTCAAACTTTAAAAATCAAATTATATAACCTTTTTAAAAAGAGAGTAAAATTGGAAATAAAAAAACAAAAATTAAAAGTTTGTTTTTTTTCCAATAAAAAGAGTAAGCAAATTAAAGGAGGTAGCTAAAGCTAAGCTACGTAGGCAAATAATGTTAATTTAATACAAGCTTTTATCAACTTTATCAACCCTTCTTGCCGGTCGCCTTTAAATGGCATGGGGGCGTCCGCAAGAAGGCATGACTTTCCGATACTTCTTGCTAGCTATCTTTTCCATTTTTTAATATACTAAATCTATTTTCTAGTGTTACTTTTGAATTATTTATGTATACGATTTAAATCCTAAACATTTTTAATTACTTTTTTTAGTTACTTTTTTAGTTGTGTTAATTTAAATCTTAAACTTCCATACATGTATTAACATAAACCTTCAATTTTCATGAGAGACTGTTTGGTATCTAGCTTGGAATCAGGTGGGTTTGACATTTGATGTCAAGCCTTAACATTTGGTGTAAATTCATGATTTTATTTTAATTTTAGTTATCAAATTTAAACTAGTAATCTTAGTTTCATTTTAAAATTATTACTATAATTTTTTTATAACAAGTCAAATATATTAAAGATTGAAATAAACTGAGTTGGTTTGACTAAAAAGACTAAAATTTTGTTTATAATTTTATGAATTTTTACAAAAATAGCAAAAATATTTACAACAACATAGTCCATGTCACAATATTTTCTAAATTTGTAAAGTAGCAAATTTAAAAGTGGTGATCGTCTGATAGTCCTATGATTACTGTCTGATTGTCCTATGATTACCATTTGATAGTCATATGATTACTGTCTGATTGTCTTATGATTACCGTTTGATATCACCAATTTTTTGCATATGACGTTCATGGTTTAATTTGTACGAATATCTTAAATTAATTTATTTTAAAAAATAACTTTATCTTGCCATGTAAACATCTATAAATTTCTTATATTAAATTTAAACAAATTTTTAAAAATTCAGACCAAAATAACTCATTTGAAACATAAAAATATTTAGGTGCATTTTATCAAACCGGTAATTCATTAGTTAACAATTTGATTTTGCTTTTGCTTTTCCCTTTTGAAAATTAAGATTATTTTTTAAAAAAAAGCTTTACAATAATGTGTAAAAAATTTGAATTATTGAAAAATTTTCAAATAAAAGATGTGTTCTTAAAAATTACTTGTTTTTCCGTTTTCAAAAATAGATTTGGTATATTTTTTTAAAAAAACATTGTTATAAATTTAAAGTTGGAAGAGTTATTGATTTAAATTTGAGAAGCTAAAAATAAAAAATTATGTTTCGTTCGATAATCATTTTATTTATTTTTTATTTTTTTAAACCTATAAATATTAGTTTCACATCCAACTATTTTACTTTGTTATATATATATTCTACTCGTGATTGAGAAAGCCAAGTCAAATTTTAAAACCTATTTATATTGTCTCGACCACTTGCTTCACATAACTTTCATTGTTCATATTAGATTATAATTTAGGAAGAAATTTGTAGTACACATTTAAGAGTTTTTTTGCATCGTATATTGGACGTAGTCCTCAAATTTGAGATAAACAAATATACTTTTACTTTTAGTGTCATTTTCCTTTTTCTTTACTTTTCACGATCGATTGCTTATTTTGGTTCTAACTTAGAATGTGGGAATTGGTATATAATTTAAATTTATTCTATATTTATAGAGTAAGGTAAGGCTCAATCTCGATGCCTAAGAAAATTTACACAATTAATCAAACGTTGGAAGCGTTCAAGGATTAAAGGAACAATTTCATTGACTTCTTGATTGGTCCAAAGTTTTGCATTTTCTTGTAGAGTGAAAAATAGCTTTGTAACTTTCTTTGTTTAGCCCACAAAAACTGTACTTTCACACATATATTCCATGAGAATTTCACCAATTGGATTACCAAAACCCCTGACAAAATGTAAAAAGGTAAAACGAATTCGTCTCGATCCTAAGTTTTGGTTCAATTTAGTATCGTACTTTCAATTGTGTAATCATTTAGTCTTAACATGAAAAGAAAAAAAAAAAGAATCATCAACCTTTCAAGTCAATTTTTATTATTTTAAGATATGTAGATTTTGTAAAATTATTAAGCCTACCTAAATAGTTTATTGATTTTTTTTTTATTTTAGAGGGTGAGAATTAAATTATTGTTGTATATTAGACTTGAGCTGCTACTAAAAAAACTAACTAAAATTTAAGAATTAACTAATTATTACTTACAAGTTTAGGAAGTAAATGTGATTATTTAACCTTTCATTTTAATACTGACATTTTCCACTTCAAATACAGAAAAGAGTCATAAACACATGCTTTCCCTAGTAATGAGTTCAATTAATTACCCAATACTTTACCCATTTTTTCTTCTTCCATTTCTTCCCATCTCTAAAACGATCTCACTTCAATCAAAGTATATGTGTGTGTGTGTGTGTGTGAGACAAGAAAAAAAGAAAAAAAAAGAAAAAGAAAAACCTCACTGAAAAGCCTTAGAAAGTTGAATGTGTTCTCAACAAGATTGCATGTTGATACATAGTTTGATTTGAATACAAAATGTGAAATAAAAGTATACATCGAATTTGGACTCGTTTGAAAGAGAAATTTGGTAATTTTTTTGTCGTTAGTCTTTTTAAGAAATTTGGTAATTTTTTTGTCGTTAGTCTCTTTAAGAAATTTGGTAATTTTTTTGTCGTTAGTCTTTTTAAGAGATGCATTCACCTTGAATTTTGTGTCATACTTCACTAAATTAACCGAAAATTCATCGAGGAGGGGTAAAATAGTAATGGTTTAAAGTTATTTATATAGATAAACAAGTGATAATTGAATGATGTAGGTAAATTTATAATATTTTGATTCGTTTTGCTATATTTTGGTATGTTTTACCATAATATTTGTAAATAGAAAATTTGAACTATACAATTATTTAATTAATCTAGTTTAATATTGGATTAATTTATTGCAATGTGACAAATGTGATATATTGAAAACTCCAAGAGAGAAAAAAATAAACTTTTATAACAATTTAAGTAATATAACCAATTTCATGGGTCTTTTATCTATAAGTTTGAAGAAGAAAAAAAATGTGTATATGTGGGGGAGAAATCCATTGATAGAGTTGAAGATTTGGATGAATCATTTATAACAATTTATATGTTGTGACTGAATTCATATATAATAGAATTTATTGTAGAGTATTGCAAGCTCTTATTTGATAGTATATCGATCAATTTGTTTTGAAGATTTTTGGAAAAATTTTTTTTTAACAAATTTGAGTAAACAACATTGCACACTCAGAAACTATCTTAAATCACTAATATACTCACAAACTTAAATTGATAAGTGAAGACAATTTTAATATAATATCTAATAGACAAAAATATAATAGCAAACATGACGGTGATTTTAAAATTTTGCAAATATGGCAAAATTCTTATTTTTAAAAATATTTTTCATCTTAAATTTGTTGTTATTTCTAAAGTATCCTTATTTCTTCTTCCACTTTTTTAATTTGTATCAAGTAGTTTTTTAGAATAACATACAGTAAATATGACACAAAGTTTTAGAATTTTGCAAATATGACAAAGTTCTCATTCTTGAAAATATTTTTTATATTAAATTTGTTATTATTCTCAGACTATCGTTTTTAAGCTCTAGTCATCATTTCTCTTACATTCTTTGAAATTTGATTTTTTTTCGTTCTTCCTCATCGATAGATTTTAATTGGTTAATCGTTTTAGAGATGGCGTATTCATTTGTTAATCGTTTGTCAAATCATTGAAAACTCATATGAAGATGGATTCTTGATTTTGATTTTGTCCTTCACCATTATTGATTTCGATTTTGTCCTTATGGTTTTAGGAGTTCGGTTTTTTGTATCTTCAACATATGAACGATTTTTTTAAGTTTTATTTGTGGGTTTACTTCTTTTATTTATGGTTTTGAAGTTAGGCATCCCTCAATTTTTTTTATTATTGTATTAATTTTGATTTTAAGATATCATTGGTACATTAATTGCAGTATGATATATAATGGTTGTTAAATATGTGATTGTTCTCTGCTTTCAAATAATTTTGTTTTACTTTGTTTTGTTTTGGTTTTACTTTGCATATGAGTGTTGTGATGTACTTATTTTATATGTATTAATCAATTGATATATTTATTGCGTGATTTTCATTTTTTAAAAATATTTTGCAGTTCATTATAGTTATGGTTAAGCATATAATAAAATGTGTATCAATTGTATAAAACAGTTAATTGTTAAGTATATAAATGATATAACTTAATGTATCATTATCAAGTATATCAACCATATATCAATAAAATAGTATATCAAAATACAAACATATTATTGACGCAAATTAAAAAATTAAAACCAAATAAATAAAAGGAAAACTATTATAGATAAAAAAAAAATGAAAGTAGAAAAATTGAAAAATAAATGAAGAATTTTTGCTATATTTTAATGTTTTCAATATTTTGTTATTTTTAAAAATCTTCTCCTGAAAGAATTAAAACTAACTAAGAGTGAAAAGAGGTAAAAATTGTGCTCCCATTAAATGACAAATATACCCTTGTCGTACATCTTACGCATTCTTCTTATTATACACCGCGTCGTCTCTGCTTCAATTTCCAATTTCCATCTCCATCTTCATCTCTTTACTAAACTAAACCCCCACTGTACTTCCTTCCCAATTTCAATTTTTGCTCCAATTTCTATTCTAGGGTTTCTCTCTGACTACTCCCAAATTTAACCTTCCCCCCCCTTTCCATCTCACTCTCTCAATTCCTCTTTCGATTTTCCTAAAATCCCTAACTTCATGATCGTATTCCACATTCTCTCTTCTCTGCCCTGCCCCCGCCTGAAGAATCCTCTTCTTTGATCACTCACTGCTCCAGATTCTCTTACATCCGTTTGCCACTTCGAAGTTTAGCTGGATATCGATTTTTCTGATCTGGGCTGACTGGGGTTTTCGATTTAAGGTATGGATGTCGATGGAGGCGGCAAGCGCGTTTTTCAGAGGCTGGGCGCACCTTCTGGAGATTCTAGGAATCAGAAGGTTTGTTTCCATTGGAGGGCGGGTAAATGTAGTCGCTATCCATGTCCTTATCTTCACCGGGAGTTAAATGGTCCTCCACATGCCGCTTCCAATGGAGCTGCTAATGCTGCCTCGAAGAGGGGTCATGGATTTGCTTCTGATGATTCGAGTGTTTCTGTTCCCCGACGGAGTCCCAATTTTAGCGGCGGCTCGACGTGGGGACGAGTTCATGGTGGTGGTAATAGAATAATTAGAAAGACAGAGAAGCTTTGTAATTTTTGGGTTCAGGGGAACTGTACTTTTGGTGATAAGTGTAGATACTTGCATTCTTGGAGTTTGGGCGAAAGTTTCTCTCATCTAACGCAGCTAGATGGGCATCAAAAGGCAAGTGATAATATGTCTAAAACAAAACCAGAATTCCCATTTATGCGGAGAATTGTTGTTTTGTTTTGTCCTATATTTCTTCTATTGACTGCAAGTGTGGGACCTAATATTTCCTTGACTTTTACTTTTTATAGGTGATAACTGGGATCACTTTTCCATCTGGTTCTGATAAGCTTTATACTGGTAGTAAAGATGAGACCGTCAGGGTCTGGGACTGCCAGTCCGGGCAGGTTAGTTACCGACCTTCACTTAATTTGTCCTTCTGCTTATATCCTCATCTCTGTCATAGACATCTTTACTATAAATATTATATCACTTAAGTATTATTTAGTGTTTACTGTGAAAATTGGTGTAGGCTTGTTCTGTTTCTATTCAGTTTGAGAGCAATTTTATCGATGAGAGATTGCATGAACATTAATGGGATAATGCTATATTTGGAAAGTAAATCGCAATAAGCTTCTAAGCAACCACTGAAGGCTAAGTTCTCGATGTTTCTTAATTGGATGTCGAGAGGGTAAGCTGCAAGCTTAGAGTGACTGGATAGGCCATGTAAATTTATCCTTTCTCTGCATGTATTTTTATCATACATTTTTTAAAATAGATTACTTGTTTAGGGGGTAGACAAGTAACTTGGTGGAAGGGTTTGGAGTGGGTGAAGGTAAATATCCACCAACGTTTACGCACCAGTCAACATTATCTTTTGCTAGTAAATAGAGGTCTTTCATTAATACTAATATGATTCTTTTCAATTTTTAGGAGTTTTGGCTCCTGTGTTGCTCTATTATCATATTTCTCTTGTATTATTTGGGTTTATATTTAACAATTTTTAGGCATGCCTTTTTTATGGACTTGAGAATAGAAAAGATTAAGAAGTGGGAGTCCCATGAGGAAATAAAAGGTTTTCGGGTTCTGTCGTAATTTGACCTATAGGAAATGAAGGAGGTCGTCTCTCTTCTTTCTTTGGTTGAGGGGTGCAGCTTTAGGGAGTTCGTGTTTGGAGTTCTAACCGGAGTCAGTGCTATATGTGTAAATCCTTATTCAGTCTGTTGTTGGATCCCTCCCTTAGGGAGTTCGTTTTTGACGTGGTCGGGAGGATTAAGGTTCCTAAGAAAGTCAAGTTCTATATTTGGCAAGTCTTGCTTGGTTGGGTTAACACTGTTAATAGGCTTGTTAGGAGAACTTCATTTATTGGGCCTTTTTGTTGCTTGCTTTGTTGGAAGGCGGAGGAGGACCTTGGATATTTGGGGGAGAGGTATGATTAAGAGTTTTCTGCCAGATTTTGGTGTTAGCTATGCTGGCCATTGGAGCGTTGGTGCGACGATTGAGGAGCCTACATCCACCCTTCAAAGAGAAAGGGATTTTTAATGGGTTTCTTGGGTGTGTGCAATATGGGATATTTGTGGGGGTGGGGTGGGGTGGGGGGGAATGATTAGGTGTTACATAGGGAAAGGGTCCATACTTTGTAGTGAGGTTTAGTCTTTGGTTAGATTTCACGTGTCTCTTTGGGCTTTGATTTTGAAGATCTTTTGTACCTATTTCGTTGGTAGCATTTTACTCAGTTGCCCTTTGTTTAGTTGGGTTGTTTTGGAGGGCTTGTTTTTTTTGTATGCCCTTGTATGCTTTCATTTTTTCTCAATGGAAGTTGTATAAAATAAAAGGTTTTCTATTCAACAATTGCAATGCCATACTTAACCTCTTTAGTCTAGAGTTATTTGGTCTCTTGTTCGTTTTCATGTTTCTTATTGGGCTTCGATTTCAAAGGCTTTTTGTAACTATCCTCTTGACATGATTTTGTATAGTTGTGGTCCTTTCCTGTAGTGGGGGTCTGGGGTCCCCCTTTTTTGTGGGCTTGGTTTTTGTTTGCCCATGTATTCTTTCATTTGTTCTCAATGAAATTCATGGTTTTTATAAAAAGAAAAAGTCAAGCTGATGATGCTTTTATTTTTTATGTACGGTTTTGAGTAGCTGGCTTCATTAGTTATTCTAGGGCTGCTAAATGCTACTCTTCTCTTGATCACTAATTTTCTGATGTCTTATTATTTGACCCTAGTTTTCTGAAATATTTTGCAGTGCATGGCCATTATTAATCTTGGAGGACAAGTTGGTTCCATGATTGCTGAAGGCCCTTGGGTGTTTGTTGGCATACCTAATTGTGTGAAGGTGTGGTGGAATTGATCTGATACGAAATTTTATGTGATGCTTTGCTGTTATGTTGTTATTTTACATAATGGATGAAGTGTATGTCTGTAACTGTAACTGTGTTTTAGCCTACTGGATCTACTTATTTTGCCTGTTCAGAATATCTTTTAATTCCAATGTATGATGACGTGAACTAACTCAGAGAATTTTATGTGATTTGAAGGCATGGAACATTCAGACTTCAGCTGATCTGAGTCTTAGTGGACCTGTTGGCCTAGTTTATTCCCTAGTTGTGGGCAATGATTTACTCTTTGCTGGTACACAGGTATTCCCGTAACTTTTGAATTGTATCTGTGAGCATTTTAGCAATGAGCTTATCCCCAGAATATAACTATGATATATCAGTCTCTCGTAGTATCCTGACCAATGATTCAACTGTCCTTGACTACCCTTAGTAATAATGTTGATTGACAAGTTTCTTGTTTTTTCTTTTTATATGTGGTTTTCCCATTCAAGGAATAGAGTAAATGTGCTTTGATGCCATTAAAGCTCGTCTTCAGGATGGGAACTGTGAATGAAAAGAAACAGATCATTTTAGGGTTCTTTTATAGATGACAGTATCCTTTGGGGAGGGTTAATGTTGTTTCATTTATATATATATTTACACACACACACATCTATACACATACTTTATTATTATTATTATTATTTTTGCAAAGGAAATTTCTTCCTTTTGAAAAGCTCCTTGGTTTCTTTGAGGATGCTATAAAGTCGTTTCTTATAGCAAAGGGAGAAAATCAATTTATACTCACGAACTTTGGGGTTGAACCCCATACCAAAGATTGTATTGAATTCCTTGGTGTCAGTGATTCAATGTAGACCCTTTGTGTGAGTGATTACAACTATTTTAGTTGATTTTATCTAAAATAAACTAAATTACTCTTCTTGAGCCAAAATGAATAGGTTAACTGGCATAATATTTGTATCACAAATCTCTATATCAGATGTTTGATTACCCCATCTCACATATTATCTAAAAAAAAATTATACTTTCTGAATCCCACCAAAGTAGTATAAATTAGGGAAAATATCAATTTATTCTCCTCAATTTTGGGGATTGTATCAATTAAAACTCTAAACTAGTAATTGTATCAACTTGAACTATAAACTTTTATATGTGAATCAATTTAGACCATTTGGTAATGATTTATAGCATTTTTTGCTTGATTCTATCTAATTTTAACTCAAAATCACTTTTAAAAATTTGTTATTTTCCAAAATTATGAACTTTATGGCTTTATAATTTTGGTGGCCACGCTTGCTTTGAAGATTGCATTTCTTATTTTCTCATGCTTCTCATATTTGTATGGATATGGTTCTATTCGGTTCTTTGTACATCCATCAATTTCAGCCGGATATTTTGCCAAGTTCAATCTTAATTTTTAACTTCTGCACATAGGACGGGTCCATATTGGCATGGAAATTCAATGTGGCAACCAACTGCTTTGAGCCAGCTGCATCACTCTCTGGCCACACCCTTCCTGTTGTTTCATTAGTTGTCGGAGCAAATAGGCTCTATTCTGGTTCCATGGACCATACTATTAAAGTGAGTTGAGCTCGAGTATGTGCCATCTTTTCTTTAGTTGCAGTTTTTCCATAATCAATTCGATTCTTATTCTTTTTTTTTAGGTATGGAGTCTGGAGTCTTTACAATGTCTACAGACACTGACAGATCACACATCAGTTGTAATGTCTGTACTTTGCTGGGAGCAATTTCTCTTATCGTGTTCGCTAGATAAGACAATAAAGGTTGATTTTCTAATTCAGAAAGGTGGTAGTTTGACACTGTTCACGTTCTGCTATGACTTGAAAATTAAGTAATGGTTCAACTTGTCTTACCCGCAGGTGTGGGCTGCTACAGAAAGTGGAAACTTGGAAGTAACCTACACGCAAAAAGAAGACCATGTATGTGTGGTTTTCCGTTTTCTTTGTTATTATTACTATTGGATAATACACAACGTTCTTTACTAAAGAAAGTGTATAAGGGATGAGAATAAGTTACGGTCAAATGCTTTAGTATTCTGCGGTTGTTGTATCTGAAAAAGGCTGTCAGGATTGTCCTCAAGTTCAGATGCATCTTCTTGTAATATGATGGTGATCTAATTACGAGTGCTATTTTAGAACTAGTCTTAAGCATAGGATCAACTAATAGTATATATTGCGGAATTTCAAGTGGCTCCTACTGAAACTTTATTATCCTTTTTGGTTCATCGAAGGGGAAATATTTTGCATTTCAGAAGTTTGGGCTTCCTTAGAGATTATAGTTTCTACTGAATTTATCTCGGTGTCTGGGACAGCCATTTGGATACAGTGGGATGATACCCGCAAACATGTTCAATTCACTTATGTGATGTGATGGCGATCTTTTTCAGGGCTTGCTTACTCTCTGTGGGATGCATGATTTAGATGGGAAGCCTATTTTGTTATGTTCGTGCAACGACAACTCTGTTCGCCTTTATGATTTGCCATCGTGAGCATCTTCACCCATGTTCACTATATTTCTTGTTTTGATTCTAGGTTCTTGGTATTCTCTCTCAACGTATATCAAAAATAGCTTTTTGTTAATCCATATCACTTGTGTATTGTTTGTAATAGGTTCTCGGAGAGGGGCAAAATATATTCGAAGGAAGAAATTAGATCAATTCAAGCTGGTCCAGGCGGCATCTTCTTTACCGGTGACGGGACTGGACAAGTGAAAGTATGGACATGGTTGACCGAACAAGCAGTGGCAGCAAGCATGTAACATGTTATGAGCTAAACAGTGTAACGTAATTTGGTCTTCACCAGCTTGATCTGATAAGTTTATACCTTTTTTTTTCCGGGGAGGGGATGGTTAGTTCTTTTGTAATGTACAAGTTGAGGGAGTCGAGGTTGAGAATGCAATTTTTTATTTGTTAGGTTTTAAGGGAGAAGCAACAAAGACCATTTAGATGAATTGCTACACAATGATCGAAGTGTCTGTATTCGCTGAGTGGTGAAAAGTTGTATGTGGCGCATCAAGAAGAAATATAGAGCTGAATAAGATCCACAAATTATTGCTTCCTAAAGAAAATAATTCCGCTATTCAATCTGTCCTTTTTGTTATGTCTTTGGACTGGGGCATGCCTCGTCATATATCAAGTGAATGTGGAAAGAAGTTGAATGTCATAGCTGCTTTTAACGATTTGATGTTTCCATAATTGTATTTAAATGACAAGAGATTGAATAAATTTCTTACGTTTTGTTATTTTAATCTTCATTTGGAGCAAGATAATGTCTTTTTCAGTGCTCATATCATGAGGCACAGCGTATTCTCTCAATTCTTTTAATCTTATCTTATGTAGGGTTAGGGCAAAAATAGGATTCAATACTTTTAATATTAATGTTGGCAAAAAAAAAAAAAAAAAAGAGTAGTTTCTTTTTTCAGTATTTTAATTTTCTTCTCATTAGTGTATTCACATGTCTTACGTATATAATAATTCATGCAATGTGTACAAAACAATCTATATCCTATTGACCTAGAAATAAATCATGACAAGAAACCCAATTGACGTAGAAATAAATCATGATATTACTATGCATTGTTATTTTGAAAATCATATCCTTATTTTACTATTGAAAATTTTAGTTTTTGTACATAGTTGAATCTCCGATCAATAGAAAAACGTGATGGTTAATGATGGAATGCAAGAAATCAAATATTGGTACGGTGCACATACAAATATAGAGAAGTAGCATGACTAAAAACTCACACTTATGTAAAAAGAAGCAATAGAATATCCTTTTACTTTCAAAATACGAATAATGCGTTATTCAAATGTAAAGGCAAAGAAGAAGTTTTAAAACATTTAATTGCATTAAATTAAATTTTTACTTTTACATGTGTTTATTGCAACAAACGTCGTTTCTTAAAAAAAAACTTGTTCTTGCAATCGGATCTATGTACATAAAGTAGAACAAGTAAAATCTTTATTCCAACACATACAATTGGGGATAGAGACAATATCAAAACTTTAATGGGAGGATAGAGTAGGAGCACATAAAGACAAGAGTTGTGTGTACTATTGATGCCAATACGATGATGTAATTCTTCAAGATAAAGACCTTCAAATTGATGCATTCTCAATACAACAGATATAATTGATATTGAATGATGTGACATAAGTTACAAATTTAGAAGAGAAAGACGTCTTTGAAGAGAAAATTTTAAAAAATAAAATAACATAGAAGTAAAATTAATAAGTTAAAGATACTATTTACAACGAGGAAATTTAAACCAAGAATCTCATGTCCTAAGTGACGTGAGGATGAGAGTTGAGCTAACCTCATTTTAAGCTTAATCTAATTTTTATAATATTTAATTATTCAATTATAATTATATAATAATAATATTTATATTTTTACTTTCATTTGGGAAGAAGAAGAGAAAAAGTATATTAAAAGGGAAAGGGCCTTCGTTTCCGCTCTGTCTCTGATCTGTCGCTCTCTCTATCTCTCTCTCTCTCTTTCTCTTTCTCTCTGTTGCTGTTCCAAATTTTGAACCTCAACGACGGATTTTCTCTGTTTCAGGAGCATTCAAAGCTTTGTTCCTATACCCATTTCTTTCCTCTTGAAGCTTTCATTCTCACACATTTCTCTGCCTGAACTTCCAAGCTCGTTTTCATAATGAACGATCTTCTTTCGGTAATTTTCCCCAAATTCTCTGTCCTTGTATTGCATTTTGTTGTTTTGCAGATGGGTTTCCTTTTTTTTTTTTTTCTCGATGATTTTGGAAGTTTTGACTTGTGGGTTTTGTCTTGAATTTGATCCAAGCTTTGTTTTGTTTTCCGGATTTGTTCGATCCAGTTTGCTTTTTGTTTACATGATAAAGGAATTAGACTTGTTGGTTTAATTTCACCTGTGGTTGTTTAGTGTAGTTTAGAGCTTGTGGAGTTTATGGGTGAATTCAATTTGGGTATTCTAGACACTGTTCGAGGGCTTGGCAAAACATGATTTTATCTTTGTCCACCAACTGTCCACCAACTGTCCTCTTATCTTCCATTTATTACCGGTTATGTAAAGGAGACGATGGCTACTTAGTCTTTAATTTCTCTGTTGCTAGAAGTGGTTTGACTTTTGTTGACTCTTTACTTCTCATTTCATAAAAAAAAAATCGTATTGTGACAGTACACCGATTTATTTAGATGGTTCTGTTATGATAAAAATAAGACGGTTAGGTCAGAACATAAAATTGAAAGCTTTTGGACTGAACGAAAGGTTGCAGAAAATGATGGATGTTTTTGGTGTGACATGATCCTTTGTGCGGTGTCAATGTTGCTACCGTTGGTGATACTGGTAAAGCACACTATGTGGTCATCAGGAACGTCAGTACTTTGATTCTCAAAAGTTTATCAGAAGTGCTGGTTGATTTTAGTTTAGAATTGAGTAAAGGGAACTATAGATTCTTCCATAAGATACCCATTTTCAGTTAGGGGCAAGAGCTCAGAATAGCATGGACAGACAGATGGATGGATCGTTTATACCTTGCATCATCATGAAAACTTTTTATTATGAACTTGTTTAATTATCTTTTCTATTTCCAACTCTTGGTCTATTATCTAGATTGTGAATAATAAGAGAATGACTGTAGAAAGACTTTGTGGGGATGATGAAGGAGAAGAACTGAATGTTTAGATTGCTAATGGTTGCTTCTTGGTTTTAATTACCATGATTTCAGCCTTTTATTCCCATCCAAGCTAGAGTGAAGAAACAGGTTGGAGATACAGAGCTTAGCTCCTTTGATTGGTGTTTGTGTAATGGTAGGTAAAGTTCACTGACTTTGGTAGTCAAGGGAAGCTGTTTTTCTTATAAGAAACAAATTTCATTGATATATGAAATTTACAAAAGAAGGGAAACATGCCCAAACCAAAGGAGTTACAGAAGACTTCTCCAATGTAAGCTCAAAGGAGTTAAGATGCATGCTTGCACCAATTTTTTAGGCTGTAAAATTAAATGTGTTTTGCAAGGCAGAGTTTTGAAATGCTGCTTCTTTAGTTTGAGGCCTCAATTTCTGAAAAAATCTTCATGTTAATAGAGGACTCGGTTGTTTTTATAAAGTTATAAGTAGGAAAGTTGCTTAACCGCTAACAAAGAAGATCTTAGAATTAATGACTCATAGTAAGTCTTTACTAGATTTTTTCCTTTTAAATAAGAAACTTTGCAACTGGAAATAATAACAAAATGGGTAGGTCATTAAGAGTTCCAATGAGCAGATAAATTGTGTATGCCACCGTGTATTTATTTTCTCTCAAATTTTTTTCAAAGAAAAAAAACGACTGCTTTCGAGGAGAAAGAATGAAATTAGCCCAGAAAAGAATCCTTTAGCGTAAGAGGCTCCAACATAAAATAATGTTGCCCAGCGAATAATTACAAAAAGTCTTAAAAAACAAAGGCTCAAAGAGAAACATGAAACTTCATCAAAGACTAGAGATCACTAGATCCCTTTCCACACCCATGAACACTGTTATTTCTCTCCACCCAAATACCCCATAATAGAGTGCACACCCTAGCAAGGCATAAGAAGCACCCTTTCCAAAACAAAGACAAATTGAGGAGGAACTCCCTGATTGAGTTTATAGCACTACCCCAACGAGCATGGACTTGTGAAAGAAGCGGTTCTATACTTATCTTAGATTCTTAAGAATTCACAACTCTAGAGAAGGTGACCAATTCTTTCTTCCGCTTTCAACAAAGAATACAAAAGAAAGGTCCCAGCAACTAAAGTGACATACTCGTGAGCCGATCCAAGGTGTTCACACGGCCATGAGGATGGCTTTGGCAAGTAAGACATGTCAAACAAAGAACCTGTCAAGGTATTGTTAGAAGTTGGGAACTTGATGGCTGATAATAAGATGAAATTAGCTGAATGGCTTTGGCATTTTCCCTTTGAATCCAACTCTCTGTGGGATAGAATCATTGGTAGCAAATTTGGTCCTCATTCTATTGAGTGGCCGTTAAGTAGGGTTCTTGGTGCTATTTGGAACTTGTGGAAGGCAATTTCTAAGGAGTTTCCTTCGTTTGCTCATTTGGTTCATTGTGTGGTAGGTGAGGGTATGGGTATATGCTTTTAGTAAGATCAATGGTGGGGGATAGACCCTTTGCTCTTTATTTCCCCGTCTTTATGAGTTTGTTGTTTGGTTAGGAAGCTCTTGTTCTATCTCTATTGAGCATTGTTGATCTTTATCTGATAAGGAAGTGATGGACATGTCCTCTCTTTTATCGTTGGTCAAAGGCCAAACCCTTTGGAGGGATTCTTGTTTAATTTCTTGTTTCGTCATCTGATTATTTAATAGACACTATTTTGTATAGACTATAGTTGGGAGTCTCTTTAGTGGGACTCTCTCTTTTCTCTTGCTATAGTTGACTTATGCTCTTGTATTCTTTCATTTTTTTTCTCAATGGAAGTCCTTTATTCTTAAAAAAAAAAAGAAAAGAGAAGATATTTGTGACTTCTTTGTGAATTATGCGTACAACCATAATCTATAAAAAATGATACACCATACAAATTTTGTGGTGGGATGATGCGTCTTTTTTATGAAAATTTGGGTGTTCAGTTATAGGGTTACTATCTTAAAAATCCTTGGAATTCAATGATGATTCCCTATAACAATTAAAAAGACTCTTAGACCCTATGCAGGAAATCTTTCAAAGGAAAGGAAAAATTTATTTGGTATGCAATACATTAAGGCCCTTTTTAGGAATCCTGGCTTCAAGGAATCTAACTTTTCCTAGATGCGGACACAAATTATTTTGTGAAAGGGGGTATTAGCCTAGCTTCAAAATGGAGTCTTTTTGTAGAACTTTTTGCAATTATGCTTTGGTAGATTTGGGTGGCAATTGTAGTGTGTTTATTGTTAAAATGTTGACCTAATTAAATTTAATATATCCTAGCAGGTTAAGATTTTGGGCAAATCAATTATTTAAGATGGTATTAGAGATGGAGGTTCTTGTGTTCATACCTATAATGTCATTTCCTCCCTAATTAATATTGGCTTCCACTTGTCAGCCTACAAGTGAGGGAGGTGTTGAAGTGTTGATATAATTAAGTCTCTACTATAACTCATCGACTTAAGCTTTTGGGTGAATTGGTTATTGAACATTTATTATATAAACCTCCTTGGGTGTTTGAGGATGCCTTATTCTCTTTCCTAAAAAATGAAGGACATTTTTTTCTAAAACAAAGGAGAGCCATAATCATGGTAAATGGTAGTAAAAGCCGTTTGGACTTTTCTTAGTGGTATGAAGATTTGTTTGTGGGTTCCTTTTGAAGGTTGTGGTTGATTGTGGAGGATTTTTTTCATAGTATAATTTTTGTTTGCAAGCTCTCTATTCTTTTGGGCAAATATATTGAAAAGGCCTTTGTTCTGGGTTAATGTTTATATACATGGCTATTTTTCTTTATAGGTATACTTGCTGTTATGCATTTTACCCTTTTCTTTTTCACTCCCTTTTGGAGTTGGAGTTTGGATCTCTGAATTTTTCTCCTTTTCATTATAACAATGAGAAGTTTTTTCTTTTTTAATAATCTTTCTGAAGCTATAAAAATAGCAGGCCTTTTTTATTTATTTTTTAAATAATTGTAACAAGTGGGTGGTTTGAAACAAAGAGGAATTGTTCTCTTTCAGGCTTGAGATTGGTCTTTGACTTACCTTATTTTGGTTTTCCATATCCATCTAGTTTTCTCTAAATCGATGAAAATTGTTACTCATTTCTGTCTGTCTGTGTGTGTGGGGTGGGGTGGGTAATCTAGAGATGGGTAGTAGGACGTAGCTACATGTTTAGTTTCTACTGTATGCTTTTCGAGGGTTTTGGCTCTTATAATTTTTTTTTCTGTTTTTGCATATTGGAGCCCTTTCTTGTTAGCTTCATTGGTTTCTGATGCATTCTTATCTACCCTCTTCTGTGATTTACTTTTTGTTTGAAATAATGTAAGTTTCCTATAAAAAACAGCATAAAGAGAGAAAGAGAAGCAAAGAACTATTCTAATTGAAAGCATGCATTTGTGCTGAATCAATTATGGGAAAGTTTAATATGAAATGGAAGTTAACTTAAGACTTGGTTATGTTTTGGGCTTCACTGTGGAATTTTTATTATGCCATGATATTTTATCCTTCACTAATGCTTTAGCATTAATTTCATTTTAGGATGTATTTGCTTTTTCATCCATACGTGCCTTATTTTAGTTTTGGGAGATTTTCGAATTAATTTCTAAATGACTAATATACAAGAAGATATAATACAAGAAAATTCAAACAAGGAAATTAGCTAATAAATCCAAACGAAATAGAGATAAAATATTTTACAAAAGAAGAGTTAATCTACACTTTCATTAACGGAACTTGATATTGTTTTGAAGGATTCCTTTGAGATCCGTCGGGGTCAACCTTCTGGAGGAAGAGACATTGAGCTAGGAGCAAATGCGCCTACTAGTGCAGGGGATCAGGGCATGGGGGATTTCTTCAAAAAGGTATTTGAATAATATTTTTTAACTCTTATGGTCGAGCAAGTGGAGAATTTGATGTTGCTACATAAGAGTGTTTTCAATAACTCAGCTCGAGGGTGCATTATAGTTGTGTTCTTTCATCTTATCCAGGTCCAAGAGATTGAAAAACAGAATGAGAAGCTGGATAGGCTATTGAGAAAGCTCCAGGTATAAATGTCTATTATTCTACCTTTTGGTGATATCTGTATTTTGAATGCAGCTCACTGGAATCCTGGATAATTGTCGTTTTTAGTTGATCGGGAAAAGATTGAATCCCCACGGAAGTGATTGATTGCCTATTGCTTTCAATTTTTTTTTTTTGAAAAAACCAATACACAGAATACAGAACATTCATAATGCTGTAAATTTAGGCTAAGCACCTAAATAGAACTGCAGATAAACTTTACCTTTGAAGAGCCATTCTTCAAGTTTTTCTCTAGGTTTCTAGTAGGGGGCTATCTTTAGCCTGGCCCCTGGGCTGTATTTTTTCCTTCTTGAATATATCCCTTTTGTCGTTTCCTATAAGAAAAGAGAAGTTGTAGGAGGAGGAAGGCAGAGAATTCTATAGATAATTTTAGGTTTGAGTTAGTATACTCAATAGTGGGGAGGTTCTACTACGAATACTTGGGTTATCTTGCAGTATATTATTCTAGTTCTGTTTTGGTTCTAATCAGATCCTCAGGATCTTTTAAGTGTATCACCCATCTGTGAGAGAATCAGAACTGTTGGGGCTTCTAGTTGGAGGGTTGGTTTTGGCGTTTAATGCAATTCAAACTTTCTGGGATTGAATTTCATGTGACATTTGATTTATTTATTGAAAGGAGAGACAAAGAGCACACACCAATTTGTGTGGAAACCCGAGTATTGGGAGAAAAACCACGATTGTTTGTCGTTATTATTTTCTAATGAATAATACAATAGGTACAAAGGAGAATAAATAGAGAATACAAGGGAATAAAAAAGGAAAATATTTAGGAAATAAGGAAAATATTCCCATAATCTTTTCATAAACATTCTAGGATTCTAACAAGGAAAATATTTAGAAAATAAGGAAAGGATTCCAACACTCCCCCTCAAGCTGGGACGTAATATCAATGAGACCTAACTTGCTAACACAAAAATGGAAGTTTTGGTCTGAGAAGCCCCTTGGTAAGAACATCAGCAACTTGTTGACCCAAAGGGATGTACGAAATGCATATGCTCCCATTTTCAAGTCTTTCTTTGATGAAATGTCGATCAATCTCAACATGTTTAGTTCTATCATGTTGAACATGGTTGTTAGCAATACTAATAGCAGTTTTATTATCACATAAAAGCTTCAATGGTGTCTCACATTCTCGATGAAGATCGGACAGGACTTTCTGAAGCCAAATTTCCTCACACATTCCCAAACTCATAGCTCTGAATTCGGCCTCAGCGCTGTTCCTGACCACAACACTTTGCTTCTTACTCTCCAAGTTATCAGATTGCCCCAAACAAAGGTACAATAACTTGATGTAGACTTTTTATCAACAACAGATCCTGCCCAATCCAAGTCAGTATATGCCTCAATGGTCTTTCTGTCTGTTTTTCTAAACATCGGCCCTTTACCAGGTGTTGTTTTTAAATATCTCAAAATTTGGTTGACAACTTTCATGTGTTCCTCATAAGGAGCTTGCATAAACTGGCTGACAACACTCACAACAAAGGAAATATCAGGACGAGTATGGGATAAGTAAATTAATTTACCCACAAGGCGCTGATATCGTTCTTTATCAACTGAAACTTGATCATCAGAGTTTCCTAGTTTACAGTTGAATTCCATAGGAGTGTCAGCGGGACGACATCCCAGCATACCTGTCTTGGTTAGCAAATTAAGGGTGTATTTTCTTTGAGACATGGAGATACCTTCTTTAGATCTGGCCACCTCCATTCCAAGGAAATATTTCAGATTTTTCAGATCCTTGATTTCAAATTCATCACCCATTCTTTGTTTTAGTTGACTGATTTTTGTCTGATCATCTCTAGTCAAAACAATGTCATCCACGTAAACTATTAGAACAACAATCTTCCTTGTCTTGGAAACCTTTGTAAATAAAGTATGATCAGAGTGTCTCTGACTATACCCTTGGGACTTGACAAAGGTAGTAAATCTATCAAACCATGCTCTGGAAGATTGTTTCAGACCATATAGGGATTTCTGGAGTTTACACACTTGTTGACCAAACTGGGCTTCAAATCCAGGCAGGGGGCTCATGTAGACTTCCTCCACAAGGTCTCTATTCAAAAAGACATTCTTAACATCTAGTTGGTATAGAGGCCAATCTTTGTTCACAACAACAGATAACAGAACTCTAACAGTATTCAACTTAGCAACCGGAGAAAAAGTTTCTGAATAGTCAATACCATAGGTTTGAGTAAATCCCTTTGCAATTAACCTTGCTTTGTGTCTGTCAACTGTTTCATCTGCTTTGTATTTGAGAGTGAACACCCATTTGCATCCCACAGGCTTCTGTCCCTTTGGTGGAACACAAATCTTCCAAGTGTTATTCTTTTCGAGAGCTTTCATTTCTTCCATGACAACATTCTTCCATTCAGGACATTCTAATGCAGTGTGAATATTTTTCGGTATTGTGGTAGAGTTAAGGCTGGCAGTAAAAGCTCTGAACTGTGGTGAGAGATTCTTGTATGACACATAATTACATATGGAGTGCTTTGTGTAGGACCTTGTACCTTTCCTCCGTGCAATAGGAAGATCAAGAGATGAATCATATCTGCTACTATTTTCAGTATGTTCAGCAACAACCTCGTTTTCAATAATTCTGTCCTCTCTGTCTATAATGGCCTCATCAATACTGCCCTGCTCACCCATATCTTCCAGAATAGTTGTCTCAGACCTGTCATTCTCACATGTTCTGTTATTAATTGAATCAATCATACATTGATCTCTTATTGGTTCAGAATCTTGCACTGGAGCCGTGTGAACAACATGAGACTCAACTTCCTTTCTGAGATTTCTCCTATAGTAAGTTTTCCAAGGAACTTGATTTGTTGGTAAGACTGTACTATGAGGGCTATGGTCAAGTAAGGTAACCATAGTAGGATAAGAAGACTCTACGGGAAGTATATAGTTAGACTCTTCACTCACATTCTCCCCCTGAAGTAGACTAACGAGAAAAAAAGGACGATCTTCAGTAAAGGTGACGTCCATGGTAACAAAGTACGTGAAGAAGGATGAAAACATTTATAGCCTCGTTGGTGTAGAGGATATTCAACAAACACGCAAGCCTGAGCCCTAGGAGTAAATTTAGTTTGGTTAGGACCATGGCTATGGACATAGGCAGTGCAACTGAACACCCGAAGGGAACATCAGGGATGAGACGAGTGAAGGGATAGGATTCTTTGAGGCAATTTAACGGTGTCTGGAAGTGAAGGACACGAGAAGGCATGCGGTTTATGAGATGAGCTGCAGTAAGAATGACATCACCCCAAAGATAGGAAGGAAGAGAAGTGGACAACATAAGGGAACGAGCAACTTTCAAAAGGTGACGATTTTTTCGTTCGACAACCCCATTTTGTTGGGGGGTGTAAGCACATGAACTTTGGTGAACAATTCCTTTAGAGGACAAGAACTCGTTAAGAGAGTGGTTTTGAAACTCACGACCATTATCACTTCGCAGAATTGCAATCTTTGAATTGAATTGCGTTTCTATGGTGTTATAGAAGTCTCAGAATGTGGAGGTAGCTTCAGATTTGTCGGAGATCAGGAAAAACCCAAGTAAGACGAGTATGGTCATCAATAAAGCTCACAAACCATCGTTTCCCAGAGGAGGTAGTGACCTTGGATGGTCCCCAAACATAACTATGGACAAGAGTAAAAGGTTGAGTTGGCTTATAGGGTTGCGAAGGAAATGAGACTCGGTGATGTTTAGCTTTTATGCATATATCACAAGATAAGGAAGAAACATCAACTTTGAAGAAAAGATGAGGAAATAGGTATTTCATATATTTAAAGTTGGGATGACCTAAACGGAAATGCCACACTATAGGGTCTTTTTCAGAGGTTGTAAAGTAGGATGATAAAAGACTGGTCCTAGAAATACTACTAGAGGGGGCATCATCATCAAGTAAGTAAAGACCCCTATTGTGTTGGACAATGCCAATCATCTTCCCCGAGCTCAAGTCTTGAAAAGAAACAGAATCAGGTAAGAATATTACTTTGCAGTTTAGTTCACGAGTAATCTTACTAATCGACAAAAGATTATATGAAATTCGTGGCACATGCAACACATTGTGTAATGAGAACTCGTCAAAAAGAGAAATCTTCCCTTTCCCGGCAATGGGAGCTAAGGAGCCGTCAACAATTTTTATCTTCTTATTTCCAGCACACATAATGTAAGACACAAAGTGTTCAGAGGAACCGGTTAAATGATCAGTGGCACCTGAGTCCAAGATCCAAAGATTCTTTCCATCAATACTAATGAGACTAAAGGACTGAGGTATACCTGACTGGACAATAGCTCCAAGTGTGGTAGGACTAGCATTCTTACTCACATGGAAGAAGATAAAATAGGGAATGAGGATACCAGATTCTTAGAATACATCGGTACAGGAGTGTTGGATGTCGTCCCTAGGGTAGCCTCAATTGCTGCAATCTGTTGTTGCAGCCCTTCCAGTTGTTGCTGAGTTATTCTTGATGAGGAAGCTTACACGATAGGGTTGGAATGTGCCGAAAATTCACCAACCTCAAATGTTGAGTGAATTTGGGGATTCTTATCATCAGGGTAATAAATGAGGTTATTGGGTGGCATGACATACAAATTTGATTGCAGAAGTGGTGATCGCCGGTTGGAATTAGGTGGTAGAACACGAATTGGCACGTGGGGAACACTACAGGCAGCAGATGAAGAACGAGGGTGGCACGGTTGGGTTGGCCGGCAGCGTCTGAACACAATGGACCGGCGCGTGGGATGCGTGTGGCGGCGCGTGGGCGGGTTCTGGCTGTGCGGACAATGAGAATATTTGCCGAATTATGTTTCCCGCATTTTCTGAAGGCGGCGGAACCATTCGTCCATGATAGCATTGATCTGAGCATTTACAACGGCGGTGACGACGACACTAAAACTGGTGGCTGTTTCCTTTGTGTGATTTCCATCACTGGTTGTGTTTTCTAGGGTGTGTTCAATGTCTTGCTATGATACCATATTGAAAGGAGAGACAAAAAGCACACACCAATTTACGTGAAAACCCGAGTACCGGAAGAAAAACCACGATTGTTTGTCGTTATTAGGTACAAGGGAGAATAAATAGAGAATACAAGGGAATAAAAAAGGAAAAGATTTAGGAAATAAGGAAAATATTCCCATAATCTTTCCTTAAACATTCTAGGATTCTAACAAGGAACATATTTAGAAAATAAGGAAAGGATTCCAAGAATTTTTTAATAACCTCAATAGTGGGCATACTCAAGTATTTGTTTTGAACACTTCTCTCTCCCTTGTATGCGGTGGGGGAGGGACATTATTTATACATAATCCTGTCCTGTTTATACAATAATGGAATATTTTGAGGATATTATGTTGCTACTCAATGCGATCTATGAAGAGAGCCTTGAGTTGTAAGTTTTCTAGAATATAAAGTTTATTTTCAAGTTGCAAGAAACCTTGGTGTAAGAATAGGTGAAAAACGTAATGTTTTCGTTATTAAGTATTCATCATAATGTTGTGATTTCTCTTTTTTGGCCTGTTGTCCCAAACTTGGTTCTAGGATTCACATGAGGAGTCCAAAGCTGTGACCAAAGCTCCAGCAATGAAAGGTAATCTTTATAACCACACATAATTTTTGTATCCTACTTTTTCCTTAAAACTTATGTTTGTTTGAGATCTCTGGAAATTTATTTGCACAGCCTCGTTTTTGGTTTCTATTGCATATACTCTATGGTCTCACAAATGTAGTTCATAGAACTAATGAACTATCCAATAATATGTGGTGGATGAACAAAGTGAAATGGAAATTAAGGTGTAGTGAAATGACAGATGAAATTTTACCAACACACAAAGCTTTATCTCCTAACACACTGTGCCCAAGCATAAGTAGATGCATGAGCAAATAATACTGGGTTTGTATTTGAGGGTTGGTTCTTTGGGGAAAATTTCTTTCCCTTAGATGTGTTGAAGAAAGAAACCATACAATGCTCACACAGGGCAAGTAGGTAACCAAATAACCTTCTTGCAACCAAAAACGGGTAACCCACTATAAGGATGTTGTTGGAAAGAGCAGTAGCCCAACAAAAAACCTCCAAAATGAGATTCCAACATTGTTGAGCAAAAGGACAATGAATAATAATGTGGGCCGGGGACTCAGCATTAACATAACACATAATACACCAAGATGGTCAATGAGACATATAAGGCATACGACTTTGGAGATGATCAGTAGTGTTAATTGGTTTATGGGTAAGCTCCTAGAGAAAAAGAATAATTTTCTTCGGGAAATGATCCATCCAAATAACTAAATAAAAATCCCAATCAAAAGACTCGAGAGCACCTGTCAAGTCATCCATAATAGATTTTATAGTAAAAGTAGATGAGGAGTCCATAGCCCATCTCCAAAAATTAGGCACCATACAAAATCTGACATTGGACAAAATTGTAGACAGAAAGGCCCATTCCTGAATTTTAGGGTCAGTAAAACGGTGACGAAAGTGCAAGTCCCAAGTCTTAGAATCAGCAAGCCACGCTTCAACAACAAAAATATCAGGAGTACAATAGAGATGGAACAAATGAGGGAAAATCACAAAGAGCGTACCACAATCATGCCAACGATCTTTCCAAAAAGAGATAGTGTCACTAGTACCAAGACAATGTTGAGTCAAAGAAACAACTAAGTTAGTAGTATGGCAGTCGCTCCATGGAGACTTTGATGACCTTCTAGCAGTAGTTGGCCAAACACAAGAGGGATGGTAGTACTTAGCCACATTTAGCTTACGCCACAGCATCATGCTCGTGTCAAAACCTCTGGATCCATTTAGCCAAAAGGGCATAATTTCGATGGCGGAAATTACCAATACCGCTTAGGGTGCTGTGTAGTAATCCAATTAACATTATGCATACCATTTTCAAGAACCATCCCAAAGAAAGTCACGAATCAGTTTTTCCAACCAAATAACATCATTAGGTGCAAGAAAAAGTGTATGACGACCACCCTTGGAGATATAGGCATGTTTCCAGTTATGAAGCTTATGATTTCTCAATAATTGGTTGCCAAAAATCATCGATTTAGAATTACCACCAAGGGGAAGACCAAGATAAGAGGCTGGCCAATGACCCCTTTTACACCCAAAAGCAGACACCATCCAATGCAGATCATCATCAGAAATATGAATACCAAGAATCTCACTATTAGAGAGGTTTATAGATAAGCTAGAAGCTTGTTCGAAAACATGAGTAACCTCAAATAAATGTGTAAGTGCAGCACGATCAGCAGTGGAAAAGAGCAAGCTGTAGTCGGCAATTTGCAAGTGATTCAGAAAAAAACTAGAAGCACCAATATGTTGAGTGGCAATCAAGTTTTTAGATATACTATGGTCCAACAGACGACTTAAGCAATCAACAACCAATATAAAAAGAAAAGGAGAAAGCAGATCATCTTGTCTGATACCACCATGGGTGGGGATAATCTTACCACCAGGTCTACCATTGATAATGATAGAAAAGTTTGCACTAGAGATGTAACCTTGAATCCACTTACGCCAAACCCTTCCAAAGCCTTTAGCCTGAAGAATGGCATCCAAAATGTCCCAATCAACTGTATCAAATGCCTTTTCAAGATCAAGTTTAATATAAACACACCCTTCTTTTGTTCATGAAACCAATCATCAACCATTTCCTTTGCCATAAGGGATGCATCCAGAATCTGTCTATTCTCAACAAAAGTAAGTTGGTTCAAAGCAATGGTGGAAGGAAGAACCTGCTTCAAATGTTTCGATAATACCCAAGCAATAAATCTTCTAAGCACAAGGAATGAGGCTAATCGTCTGGTAATCAGAGACCTGTCTTTGCATCCATTTTCTTGGGGATGAGAGTCATGAGACATATATAGGTTTCATTTAGGGAGGCATTGATAATTCCAGAATCAAAGAAATCATGGATCATAGTCATAGTATCACCTTTTAAAGTAGGCCAGAAAAATTTGAAAAATTCAGCAGTAAAACCATCTGGACTGGGAGAATTATTAGCCAAGAGAAGAAATAGCCAAGAAAACCTCCTCGTCCGAAAATGGACGTTCAAGATCAGCAGCAATAACAGTCGATATTGGACTCCAATTCACATTTGTGGGAAGGAACCACGAACCACCCTTCTTAGTAAAGAGTTCTGTGTAAAAATTGCAAAATTCAGATTCAGTACTGTCAATATGCAAAAGGCTCTAACCTTTTCTAGAGAGGATTTCAGTTATCGAACTCTTCCTTTTTCAGGCAGCAACCATACAATGAAAAGAATGTGTATTTTCATCCCCAATCCATGAACCATTTAAGTTTACAACGTTGCCGCCATTGGATGTGCTCTTGAGCTGTTAATTGTTCGATTTGTTCTCTCAATGAACGACTTGTAGATAGTTGTTCTTCAGAAAGTTGTGTCCCGTTGCTGATGTTGTTCAACTATCAAGCTGTCAAGAAACTTTATGTACTGTTTTTCGACCTATGGTTGTGGATTGTGCATGTTGAGATCACTACCATGGGTATTGACTAAAAATGCTAAAAAACTTCATTCTGTTTTCATGGATATATGGGTGCACGTCATTCTATCAAAGTTCTTTATCATTTAGGGAAATTAATATAATTTGGTTTCATTTTCAAAGGTTAATATTATCTGATTCTTTTGGCTAAAGATTTTCCCTCCTTTAATCTAATTTTTAGTTTATGCTTAGGGGCTGCATGGTTAGGTTATGCATTATATTGGTAGTTTCTAGAGATTCCATATTCATCAAAGTTACTAATGTGCCTTGTACTCCAGCGATCAAGCAGCGGATGGAAAAAGATGTCGATGAGGTTGGGAAAGTCGCACGTTATGTGAAGACTAAAGTTGAAGAACTCGACAGAGAGGTAAGTCCTTTTTCTGCATCGACTTGATATTGAATGTTCCAACAATCTATTGCCACACTTTTGTTTCTAGTAGTAGTAAGTTCTAATATGCCATGTTTTTAAGAAAGGATTGTTGAGGCACCCTTACTCCCATATTTATCATTTTTGGGGTGTTGGTGTTACAGAATCTGTCAAATAGGCAGAAGCTCGGGTGTGGAAAAGGATCAGGTGTAGATAGATCAAGAACAGCAACTACTCTGTATGTTGCATTCCAGCTTTTTTGAATCATATAGCTTCTTTCTTTTTATGATTGTTCCCACGTTAATTGAAAACTGTTTCATAATTAATGAGATAAATACAAGCCACTGTGTTTATGATGCGTCTGTTTTTACTATTACCATATGGGCCAACTTTTTTAAGTAAGATAAAAGTTAAAACATTGTGCCTTCAACTGCTAAATAGGAATATTGTAGGCTCTCTTTGATAATCATTTGGTTTTCACCTTTGGTTTTAATTTTTAAAATTAAGACTATATACACTACTCCTACCCTATGGAGCACAGACCCTTTGTTTTTTACCAAGTGTATTGTATGTGTTAGAAATGTGTTTTGGCACGAATAGTCTGGACATGTTTCAGACACATGTCTGCAAGCTAAACAGTCTGATGAATATATTATTTTTCTTTTCTAATTTCAAACAAAACTTGGAGATGACTTGTAGATCGCTCCAGAAAATATTTAACTAAAAAATTAGGGAAAAAGTTTGTGATTCTTATAATTGAATCCTAATATATTGATCAATCTTCGACTATTAGGACATCTTCATCCTCTAGTCATATCCAACTAAAACTTTTTATCTCTGTTAGGGATTGTTTGGCTCACCAAATTCTTGAGTTGGTGTTAAATAACTGAATTCCATCAACTTCAATAGTGTTGATTATTGCAGTTTGCTCAATTTATCGAAGAACTTCATCTTACCTTCTCTCTCTCATTTTCATATTTATCAAGGAACTCCAACTAACAACTCTACACTGTAAACAGACTTCCTAACTCCAGACTTTTGAACTCAACTCAGCACCCAAAAATCCCATTAATATTTCTCTGTTTTTATGATAAATTTACATGTTTTATCTATGTAAAAAGGTCAGTTCCCTCTCCTCTCTCCTCTCTCCTCTCTCCTCCCTCCACCATTCTCCCCGGATTAGCTAGGCCTCTTCGACGAGCCCCTCAACATGGAAATTGCTAGCTGCAAAGTTAACCAATCTCGCTATTGTGTTTGGAAAGAGAAAGAAAACTTTATTATTGAAGATGTGGAAGCTAGCAAATTCATATCAATCTTCGAAGCTCAACTTTGATGGACTTTGCACACTATTTCAGATTTCCTCAATAATCCAGGAGACCGCTTCTTCACGAAAGATGGTGAAGTTGACGGAGGGCAAATGAAGATCTTCAAGTTCCAAGCCAACTCAAGGTGGATCCTCAACTGTGACATTTGGTCTTATTCAGGCGGTTACTCTATCCTTAGAATCTGCTCAGGAGTTAATATGCAAGGTTGGTCCTCCTTCTGTAGAATGCTGAAAAAGTATGTAGACATAGTTGATTATCCTGTTGGTTCTCAGACATTTCTATTAAAGACCCCTTCCAGCCTTCGGTGGAAAAGCAAAGTTATGCTACGGTCAAATCCAAAATCTCCAACCAATCAGTACCTAGGTCTGGAAAAATGGTACCACGGCTGACTTTCAACCATAAAGGTCCTTCACCGGTCTCAGTTCGCCATTCCCCATCAATCCAAAAACCAAGTTAAGTGAAATCCATGAAGTGGCCAAGCTTAACTTTGATAACCTCTGGATTATCTCAAAACTTTTTGCTTCTGATGATTGGAGATCGATCCACAAATTTCTTGAATCGAAATTCCAAACCAGCATTGTTATTAACCCCCTATATGATGAAAATACCCTTATCAGTATTGATCAGGTCTCCCTGAGTGACCTCATTGGTAAAGTAGGTAAATGGCAAGCATAGGGTAATTTTCACCTAAAACTTGAAAAATGGGACAACTCGAAACATAGTAGGCCACTAGTGTTGAAAGACTATGGAGGTTGGCTTAAAGTTAAGAACCCTCCCCTTGATTTCTGGTGTAGAAGTATTTTCGAAGCAGTTGGAGACCATTTTGGAGGTCTCACAGAAATAGCCATTGAAACCCTCAATTTTACCAATTGTAATGAAGCTCATATTAAGGTCAAGAAGAACCAGTGTGGCTTTGTTCCCTCAACGATTGAAATTTCAAACCAAAAGAGGGGAAACATATTTTTACATTTTGGAGACTTTGAGTTTCTAAGCCCTCCTTTTTTATGTGCAAGACGTTTACAGTAATTCCATAGACTGGTTGAGGGTAAGAGAAGCATTGCTTGATGAGGGGTGTGATATTTCCTCCTTCCCACAATTACTTAATGTACCAAGATCGGTTTTGCAACCTTACCAAGATGTAGAAACCCTTTTCAATCTCTGCAACATTTTCCGGCCACCTCTCTGACCCCGGAGAAGATGAAAGGTTCTGTTACATAGGTGGCAGCCAACTCCATTGGGCAGGAACCTGAACAGTCTCCACTTTTAATTAATGAAACTTCTATTGGACACAACTGTATCAAAAAGAAAAGGGTAATTTGACAGCTACCCTTTAATTTGACAGCTGTAAACATAAGTAGAGAGAGAAAAAAGGGTAAATTCCCTTTAATTACTATCATGCATAATTATAAAATTTTAAAAGTAATTAAAGATAACGGTTTTCCCTCCAACCAACGGCAATTTCCTAATCTGACCTCCACAGATCCTTCTCCTTAAGTATATGGTTTCTGTAACAAGACTAAATCTTCACAAGGTGACAAATCTCTACGAGTACAAGCTCCGAAAATTCTGAAGTACTATTCTCGGAAGCATACTTTTAATAATTTATGGATCGCCTTATTGAAGTCTGAGTTGAATGGATGTAACATCAAAATACCATTTTCAGCCCCCTCTCGGAAGCATAGTTCACAACCTTCTATTTCAGCAAAAAATCCAGACCTTTTGGAGGTTTGCAGCTCCAAAATCTAGACTTCTAATTGCCTTTTCAGGTCAGTAAACTCAGGCTCTCCTACCAAGCATTTCAAATACTTAAAACTCCCCAATTTTAACTCTAAAGTTAATTTGTTGCCAGGCTTCCCTTGTCGTGCTGCCATTGACAAACTGACCCTCAAGACCTTGGAGTCTCCATTTAGTTTCTGTAGTGAGGAATCCTTGGGATTTCACAATGGTTTTGATTTCAAGAGTAATGAGGAAATTGAAGGGGCTGACCTCTCTTCCCTATTTGATGGAGCCAATGTTGTTCCCATCAAATTTCCCTCGGAATTGCCTAAGGATCTGCTACCCTTAGTCAATATTGTGGCATCATTTTAGTTTAGGGGTTTAAATGACATCAAAAAAAGAGCAGGCTTGAAGAAATTGATAAAAAATCATAATCCAGATATCGTCTTGATACAAGAATAAAAAATGAAAGTCGTCAATTCTGTACTTATAAAATCAATATGGAGTTCTAGAGACATCGGCTGGGAATTCGTGGAATCAATAGGTGCCTCCGGAGGAATATTGACAATGTGGGACAATAGTTTAATTTCAGTATTTGAGCAAGGCAGATTCTCTGTTAATTCTCTCTCAGCCTACTTAATCTCTGCCTCCCCAATGGATAAAAAACTCTTTAAAGCCCTATGGAAATCATGCTGCCTCGGAGATTGAACATCTTGATGTGGACCATGCTTTACGGGTCCCTAAATTGTGCAGAAATTCCCCAAAAGAAGTTCCCAAGCAGGTGCCTCTAGCCTTCGGTTTGCCCTCTCTGTATGAATGCTAACGAGTCTTTGCTTCATCTCTTCCTGCTTTGCCTCTAGTCCTCCTATTGTTGGAGCGGTTTCTTCTCCATCTTTGATATTGCTTGGGTCTTTGATGCCTCCCTCAGCTCCTTGGTGCTTTAGCTATTGGAGGGTCTGCCTTTACCTAAGAAACCTCGACTGATTTGGTTAAATCTACTAAAAGCTCTTTTAGCGAAATTATGGTTTGAACGCAATCAACGGATCTTTCATGACAAGAAAAGACCAAGCTCAAAAATCTTCAATTCAGTGCAATGTAATGCAGCAGCTTAGTGCTCTCCCAACAAGAATTTTGCAAATTACTCCACTCAAGACCTTTTGTCTCAACTGGACAGTTTTTCTATCTCAGTTAGTTTCTTAGGCCGCTTCTGATGTGTTTCTCCCTATCTGGACTTCCATGGAGCTTATTTCTATGCCTTCTTTTTTATTCTCACATTAGTATTTTTGTTGTGTTAAGAAGGCTCAGCCGGTCCAACTTTGTGTTTCTGCCCTACTTTCTTTTCTTTTCTAGTTTTCGGTGGTCTTTTAGTTTTGCTATAATAGGCTGGATTTCGCTCTCATTGTATGAGGCTGGACTTCGTTCTCATTGCTGTAATATGCTAGTTTTATTTGGGATATGATGTTTTGGTGCCAAGGGAGTGTCAAGTTAGTTGAGATGTCTGGGTGCACCTTTTGATCCCCTAGTTTTTCTTTTGCTTGTTTAGACTTCTTTATTGTGCTCACTATATATTTCTCTTGTACATTGAGTTCTATTTATTAATAAAGAAGTTTGCTCCGTTTCAAAAAATAAGTATTAATATGTCAATATAGACATATTTTACTATAAAAAAGAAGTTTCCCCAACATGTTTGTGTCTTACGTCTTAAGATATCAACATGTCGTCATGTTCGTGTCATGCTGTTTAGCTTCCACATTTGTTTTGTTATTTAGTTTATATGGATGTTTCAAACTCCAAGTCAAGATTTAAATACTAAAAAGTGTACTTTAGCTATGAATTCAAACATTCCCTTGAAAGCTCTTTACTAATGTCTTAACTCTATGTTGCTTTGGTTCTTTCATTGTTTCTTCTTTGTGATTGTTTGTTGGTCGTTTTCCCTATAATATTGCTCGAGTTCATCTTTGTTTAGTTTATTTGGATGGTTTTGTCTTTTTCTTATTTTGCTCTAAGTATAATACTCTTGTACTTTGAGCATTAGTCTCATTTATTATTAATAAAGAGGCTTGCCTGCGTCTCAAAAAATTCAAACATTTCATTAAGTAAAATGAAAATCATTTAAAAAAAACTGTGAGAACATAATCACAATAATTGTATCAATTTAATCCCTGAAATTGTAAGTATTCCATTTACACCTTTTTCTATATTTTATTAGACCTATTGTATAGCACTTGTTCCGTTTCATCTTAAAAAGTTATCGTATTGAACTTGCAAGTAGTGAGTGAGCTGAGCTTCAGATTCTTAAGGGGCTTTAGTCTCACTGGAAAGAAGGGGTTATAATCAACCAATGTTAGTGGTCGTCGGCTCCTGTTGAATTTTTTTTTTTCATTCATTCATTCATTCCTTTGTATTCAAGCTGGAAAATTCTATGGGATTACCGAAGTCTATGTCGATTCATTAATCTAATTTGGAAAATGGATTTTGATCATGAATTGTGTTTGGGAAGATCCTAGAGTTTTTTTTTACCAAGCAAGCTTCTCCGCATAAGACCTCGATGGGGTCATCATCTCTTAGCCTCCTCGTGGTGTTCCTTCTCCAAGGATCTCAAGTTTGTCTCAGTGTGAGTTGATGGATGTCTCCTATAGTCTTTTATTTGTATTTGTATTTGTATTTCTTTGTACTTCTTTTGGTTTTGTTTTGCCTTTGGATATTACCCCTTTGTTTTGGTCTTTAGCTTGTTTGGATATGATGAGGGTGTCAACCCTTAGGAGTTAGGTGCACCTCTTGATCCATGGTTACATATGTTCATTGTATAATTCTTTTGTACTATGAGCTTTTGTCTCATTATTATTATATTAATAAAGAGACCGTCTCCTTTTCAAAAAACAAATTGTTATAGTCACGACTTTATTGAACAATATATGTTCTATAGGTTGTTTCCTTCGGTTCTAATTATACAATCATAAGTTTCACACAAGTTTTTTCCAGAAAAAATGTAATGAGTGAAGTAGGTTGATATACTTGTAAAAGTTTAGGGTTTAAATTGATATAATTGTTAGTTTAGTGTTTAAATTGATACAACTCCTAAAGTTTAGGGGTATAATTCGATATTTTCCCTAGAATTTGTTTGTGCAAGATTCTTATCTTAGATGGTTTTTCTTTTGTATAACTTAAAGAAAGCCTTGTATTTGCTTACAAATACAGAGAAAAAATGTAATAATATTTCTATTCCAAATTCAAGTGAAAAGGTGTTTTCTTGGATCTTGCTGTAGTTCGGCTATAATGTCAAGTCAAAGTTTAGTTTTTCTTTTTGATTTCTTTTTCCCATTTTTCGTTCAAATTTGTTATAATTCATATAGCTTCCTCAATTTGTAAATTTCATGAAGTCTTGTAAATATATTTTCTATGAATTGAATTTTCCGCTCGTTGATTGTGTTCTTTTTTGTTTTATTTAGTGCCTTAAAAAAGAAGTTAAAAGACAAGATGACTGAATTCCAGGTAAGTTTTTTTTTATCTCTTTATTGGATTCAAGTCATTATTGCTTAAAACCATGGGTTGAATATATTGCAATGATAACTGTAGATTTTACGGGAAAAAATCCATCAAGAGTATCGGGATGTTGTTGAGAGACGGGTTTTCACAGGTGTGTTCCCTCCCTCAGTCATGAAAATTCTAGTGCTTAAAGTTTTATAATTTTGGAGTTAGTTTTCACTGTTGGCTTCTTTGATTTTCAGTCACGGGTGCTAGGGCTGATGAAGAGGTAGTACTTCCACTATTCTTAGAATCCCTGTGGATCCCATTGATAATATTTTAATGTGCAACGGTCGTGTTTCAATTTTATGAACGTGCAGACCATTGAGAAATTAATTGAAACTGGGGATAGTGAACAAATTTTTCAGAAGGCAATTCAAGAACAAGGGCGAGGACAGGTATATTAGTTCTCCCTTATCATCACTTCCCCTTCTTCCTTTTCCCAGTAACATTATTTGCATTGAAGTTTTAGCGTTGAAAGTTTATGCTTTGAAGCTTTATTGGTGTACATGGTTATGAACATCTCAGTACACTTTTTGTGCCTTGATTCGTGTTGTTGATATTTTTCTTTTCATATATTACTTTGTAGGTAATGGACACTTTAGCTGAAATTCACGAACGTCACAGTGCAGTTAGAGAACTGGAAAGGAAGTTACTTGAGTTACAGCAGGTACATTTTTATGCATACAGGATCTTGATTCCCCAGAAATGGTAGCTATGTGAAGTCAAACATTGAGAAGAAAAGTTATCTACTATCAGCAGTATAATGTTTAATATAAATCTTATTTTGCTGTGCTGACATTCATTATTATCATTTCGCTCTTAAATTTTGCATCCAGTTGAATATCCAACTTTAGTTTGATTTCTTTTATGCAACTGCTAAGTCAACTCACCATGTTTGGATATTTAGACGGGCTGGTTGTACGATTGGTTTTTATGGCTGCTTCAATCCAATTATTTTTCAAGGCAGGTTAAGAAAAACATTGGATGAAATGAGAATAAGGAGTTTTAATTACCGTCTGGTGTCTATTTTAAACATTGAATGACATTGTATTAATTAGATTTGTCATAAATCCTTGAGGAATTTATAAACTACATTACTATAAACTTTAGCACCACCTCCTTTATGAGCTCTTCCGAGAGTGGTATCTTCAGAAAATTTTCCTGCAAGTACAATAGTTGTTGGCCTTGAATGTTCAAACTGCAATCTGAAGAGGCTTTTCTGTACCTCTTTTTTTATCTTTCCTTCTTTTTCTTTCCGATATCCATCTCTCATTCAAAAGAATCACAGTACATATAACAAAACATTACATCGACCAACTATCCTTAACTTTGCAGGTATTTCTCGATATGGCAGTATTGGTGGAGGCACAAGGGGATATGCTCGACAATATCGAATCACATGTAAATACTCTAATAGTTTGATCTTGGAATATCTTCATTTTGGAGTTGTAGGTGTGAAGTGTAACTAAATGTAAAATGAATTTGTAACTACACGATATTCATTCTGTTTGTAATTCTTTCAGGTTACAAGTGCAGTAGATCATGTGCAACAAGGGAATACTGCTCTTCAAAAGGCAAAGAAGCTACAAAAGAATTCTAGGAAATGGATGTGCATTGCCATCATAATCCTTCTAATCATTGTTGTGGTCATAGTAGTGGGAGTTCTTAAGCCATGGAATAATGGTAAGGGTGCCTAAGTGCCCAGCATCTTTCTGTATAAATATATCATTTCAAAGCCATTTGTACCTCTGCCTTTGACCTACAATTTGTGTTGATTTTGTGATCCATTTTTGGAACAAAGATGCTAGGTGTGTGTCATATTGTTTTCAAGATGAAGCATATATAAATATATGTGAGCATATTCTTTATCTCTTCAACAAAATGTGCATTTGCTTGTGCATTCTGTGAAATAAAACATTTTTCTCCAAGTTCAGTTCATTGGCCTCCCTTTTTTCTCAACCGCAAGGGGGTTTCAACCTGAGCTGTTTGTGGAATAACTTGACTTTCAGCATGTGGTAGCTATATTGGGATGTATTCAACTTCTCCTTCAAAATCAATTTTAATAATATGAAATTTTCGTTTACAAGATTAGTTATACAAATATAACCAAATAATAACGACCAAGTATTTGGTAAATAATAGATTAGGAGATTGATCTTTACGTACATATTATAAGTGCTTGAATTGAATTAACAGTTCAACCACAGCCCTGAATTCTCATATTTTGAAAAATCATCAATAATCTATTCTTTTTATTATACTGCAAATGGAAAACTGGATTTGAATCGATGAACACAATTAAAGTAATAGAAGTCTGGCCATTTGAACCTAGCAACTAAAACTAATAAAATGAACTTGCTATATCTACTCTACAAACTTTTTCCAATATAAAAGGTGTTAACTTTAAATAATACATAGACCACATATTTTTCAAAGAAATGCATGACAAATTTTGTTAAGGTGAGCAGGATAGATCCAAAATCAAGCCAAATGACCAAACTAAAGGTGGTCGGTAGGAGATAAAGAACGGTTCAATCGGTTTCGATTTGAAAAAAATCCAGATTGGTAACTTACTAAAAAATAAAATCAAGACTTGAACCGATTGATCAATCAACAAATGATCGGTTTGAACATTTAATAAACTGACTTCGACCGATCGATGTTCATCCCTAAATTTAATGTGAGTCGATCTTTTACTAACCATATGATTATCACCTAATGCATTCCTACTAGCAATATGAGACATTAGGTTTTGAAAATTGATGTTTAAATTTGGATAGCTACATGATGAAAAAAAAAAAACTTTAGATAACAAATGGAATTAACCTCAAAACTCATGAGTCTCAAAAAGAGCATATAGGCTTTGCTTATTTTATTTTATTTACTTTTGTGGAATATAGTCTTCCCCTGCTCCCCCTCTCCTCCGCCCTGTTCCTCTCGAAGAAGCTCAAATCCCATCGCCTGCCGCCGTCCACTACTCGACTTTCCTCCGGCTTCTAGGATACCGGTACGTCTCTCTCCATCTCTCAACCCAACCCACTACCTTGATTCTCGTCCAGTTTAGGGTTTCATTGTTATGCTCACATCGGCGACCATCTTTGGGTTTTTAGTACTTGCCGTTTCCACTGCTATTGCATTCGTGACAACTAAACTGAACTTTAGCCATCTATAATCACCTGTATATATTGATCTTACAAAATAAGTTTTTTTTTTTAGATTGTGTAAGCAAATTCAGTTTTAGGGTTTATTGCCTTCCTTGCTGTTTCTGTTTCTTTTTATGTTTCTGTTACGTTGTCTGATTTGCGCTGCTTTGTTCTCTCCTTGGCAGTTTTGATTCAAATGACTGCATTGTCATTTCTGAGGCCAAGAAAATCTGCTATCTGCTCCTTGGTTTTTGGCATTTCCCCTCAAGTTTTTGAGAAATTTGGCTTATTCTGCCCCAAGATTGTTAAATCCTTCCTGAATCCATGTGCCCATCAATCGCACATTCAAAGCTTTTGGAGGGTTTTTCCATTAGGTGTACTGTATTCGACTCAATCCTCAAAACTTCCTGAATATGAAATGCCTACGGTCACATGGGGAGCTGTTCAAGGGCGAAAAGAAAAACTTGTGTCCCGTGTCATAATCTGTGACTACTTAAAGAGTTTGGGGATTGTTCCTGATGAATTAGAACACTTGGAGTTGCCTTCTACTGTTGAAGTCATGAGAGAGCGTGTCGAGTTTCTTCAGAAGTTAGGATTGACAATCGATGACATTAACGAGTTCCCATTAATTCTAGGCTGTAGTGTTCGCAAAAATATGATACCTGTTCTAGGTTACTTAGAGAAAATTGGGATTCCAAGGCCGAAACTTGGAGAATTTATTAAGAATTATCCACAGGTCTTGCATGCCAGTGTCATTGTTGAGCTTGCTCCCGTCATTAAGCTTCTTCGTGGGCTCGATGTCGAGAAAGAAGATATTGGATATGTCCTCCAGAAATACCCTGAGCTTCTGGGTTTCAAGCTTGAGGGGACAATGAGTACATCTGTTGCATATCTTGTGAGTATAGGTGTTAATCCGAGAGATATTGGACCAATGGTCACACAGTACCCGTTCTTTCTGGGGATGAGGGTTGGAACCATGATCAAGCCCCTTGTTGAGTTTATTGTTTCTCTAGGTTTGCCGAAGAAGATAGTAGCAAGAATGCTCGAGAAGCGAGCATACATACTTGGTTACGATCTTGGAGAGACAGTGAAACCCAATATAGATTGCTTGCTAAGCTTTGGGATTAGGAAGGAGCTGCTTCCTTCAGTGATTGCACAATATCCACTAATTCTGGGGTTGCCTTTGAAAGCTAAGATGTCTTCTCAGCAATTCTTCTTTGACCTAAAGCTCAAGATTGATCCTGCAGGGTTCGCACAGGTGATCGAAAAAATGCCACAGATGGTCAGCCTTCACCAACATGTGATAATTAAACCTGCAGAATTCCTTCTTGAACGCGGTATAGCGTCCTCTGATGTAGCAAAGATGATCGTTCAATGCCCCCAGCTTCTTGCTTGTCGTGTACCACTCATGAAAAATAGTTACTACTTCTTCAAGTCTGATATGGGGAGGCCAATTAAAGAGCTTGTCGACTTCCCTGAATATTTTACATACAGTTTGGAATCGAGGATAAAACCAAGGTATCAGAGGCTGCAGAGCAAGGGAATCAGTTGTTCATTAAATTGGTTTCTCAACTGCAGTGATCAAAGGTTTGAGGAAAGACTGAAAGGTGAATTCATTGAGACAGAGAGTTTGAGGCCATCATTTTGTATGGGAGGGAGGTTAGAGCTGCCAAGTAATGAGACTATTGTGTCAGATGATGAGGATGAGTGTGATGAACAACTTCATAGACGCATTGTTTCTCTTTAGAAAATTCCCCCTTTTATTTACTCTATTCAATTCAATTCATCTTTTTGCTCTGTCTGTTTGGTTTGTGATCTTTTTTTGGTTTTATGTTTTTCTAAAACCAAATATACAAAGATAGTGGTGAGATTAAACATTGTATACTTGTTCTCACGAAGGATTTTCAAAAACTAACTCTTGAAAACAACCCTACCCTAAATTCAATGATATTTATTGTTCATTTAATTAATATATAAGGTTGCCAACTTCATTTCGTAAATTAAATACAAACATAATTTTTCTTCATATGTTTTCCATGTTAATCCAATTCAATCATCTTTGATTCCTTAAACTATCTCTATCTCTATGGATTATTTACTTTAGACACTAAAACTTTAAACTAACACACTTCTGAGAGTTATCAATGACATGTAATTTAGTTGGATGGTTACACAAAATTAGTGGTTTTTTTTTTGTTTTTGTTCTCTTATGTTCCTTCTTTTTGCTTTTGCCCAAAATCATAAACTTTTGATTGCGCCCATTGTGGTGATATTCAAATGTTTAGTTCTATCAAGTATGCTTTTACTATGTAAAAATTATTATTAACAATGTTGATATTGAATTGTATATGACCATATTCAGACCCATAATAACATTTTATGTAATAACAATTGTCTCAGGTGGACTTTGTTATCCCAAGTTACCTGGGCTTTCGAATGAAAAAAAAATGTTACTTTTAAACAAATTAGTTATATAATCTATTAATATAACATAATCCAAATTTTGTTATATATGTAAATTCTTGAAATATATTTGATATTGTAACGCAAAATAGAACAAAATCAATCAGATCTTTTGTAGCTAATTTAAGATTTTTTCCTTTTGTTTTTCAATATTTTACGAATAATTTCAATTTTGTTGTTATCATAACAATTTCACTGAATTCTTTTGCATATACAAATACTTTACTATATTTACAACAACACCCATCAAGGATTAAACACATAAATTTAGCCAAACATGAAAAATTATCATAAATAAGAAAGAAACGGATTGTGCAATAATATCTTTTGCCAAGTTTAAAGAAAAGTAAAAGAGAGAAAATGTTAGATGGGAAACATCATTCGAATTAAGTTCTATTATTTAAGTGACTAAAAAATGTAAAGAATTATATACTACCTGTATATGAAAAGTATTTTTCTGAGCATACTACAACTTCTCACTAGTAAATTTCTTCTGAGAAAAAAGAAAAAAGAAAAAAGAAAAAAAATGATACAACTATACTTTTCTTGATTTCAATGTTTGAGAAAAATGTTTATGAATCGCATGCACTATTATTTCCTATAAATGCTATATCCTCTACACAAAAAAAGAACAAAAATCTTCATTCCGAAGCCAATATCATTTCCACTTACCAAATTTTAGTCGTTGGGATCCATTTCCTCATCCTGATCAATGAGATTATCCAAATAGCTTTTCCCACTGTCGTAATTAGATTCTGCTTGTTCCGATGATTCAATCTCTTCATCCCACTTGTTATCCCCTTCCTCAGCCGAGTCCAACGATTCAATTTGTTGACCATCTGACATCCAGTCAGGGCACTTCTCTTCGTCTCCATAAACAGTTTTGTCCTTCTGCTTCACAAGATGAACAGATGCTTCACCACCAGAAGATAATCTACAGAAGCATTCTGGAAGTGGATGCGACAAAAACGACGTAGGCTTCGAGAAGATGGCCTGTTTTATCAGGCCTTCCTCACCCAAGCTCTTGTTGAGATGCTCCTGCACTGTATGTGTCCAGTTATGCATCGGATGATACAAATTATCACGGGTAATGTTCAAAACAGTTGCTAGGAACTTCCTGTTAAGGAAAAAGAAACCGTCAGAGAAGAAAAAATTTCATCGCATATCTGCTCCAATAATATGCATACGTTCAACATAAACAAGAGAATGATCCGAAACTATAGTGCATATTGACCAATCAATATTGAAAAATTCAATTATACACAAATACAAATATACAATGCATCTTATTCTCGTTTTGTTCAAATGTAAACTCATTGTACTTGGTCAACCAGAACAGTCAACTGGAGCACATCTTAATTGGTTAACCATCGATTAGGAGGTTAAAAGGTTCTTTGATCTCCAATACTGAGTTGTCAAACTAAAAAGGAAATAAAAGAAATAGACTCCCTGAACATGCAATAGCATGCAAACATTCACTTGTACACATAAATTAGATTCCATAAAGAATCCAAAACCCATGTAAGACTGGACATCGAACTGTTGTTTTTCGCAACTTCCAAACATAGGAATCAAACACTCGACATCCATATATTTTGCCTGAATGTACCAAAAATATATCTCTCAATAATTCCTCTAAGATGGATGCTTTTTATAGGAAAATAAATCCCACTAGAACCAGTATCCAAAAGATCAACGGGAAGAGTTAGATCAACTTAATTAATAACTTGCCCAAATAATGATTTTTGTAAAATTAACAATTAAGTTAATAATTAAGGGATAATTGTGTATCTATAGGATTTATGAAAATGAGGATTTATTAGAACTGTTCAAGACCTTTTACAACTATAAGCTAATAACGAATGAGCAGTGGTTCATCATCAGATTCCTTAATATACCTGTCAGGTCGATAAGTCCTAGATGAAGAACTCTCATATAGTCGTTGTCCCATGACCAAGCTTGAAAAATCTGGCCAACTGCTACCATCGTTGTTAAAACCCGGAAAGAATGCATCAGCTTCAAGACAAACCATGTAATCAAGAGCATCCAAAAGTAACCGATGGGCTTGTAACCTCATATCCATTGGTGAAGGGTCGGGTTCTTTATCAGTTTCTGTAATCCAACCATACCACCCTTCTTTCTCATGACGATAGATAGGTCTATCTGGAGGGGGAGGAAGAGGTCTTGGCCGAGGACCAGCCTTGTTCCACTCATCTTTTAGTTGTTGCTCACTTTTAGAAGGAGGTGGCCGATAAAAATCAAGAGGAAGAGTGGTCTCAGGTCCAAATATGGAAGCTAACTCCTCCTCACTGCAAAAAGAAGTGTGATCGACCAAATTATTAAACATTGCACGCAGAGGGATCAGCAATCGCTGGCCACCAAAAGTTTCAGACCCTGCTACATAAACAATTGTTTTAGGAGGATATCCCATTGCCCGAAGGAGAACCCCAACCTGCAAAAATTTTAACAGAAATAAGTTGTCAAAATGTAACTCTTTCCCTGCTATTTGAAGACTAAAAAATTCAGTGTAATCACTAAGGGAACGTTTCGGCCTCTAAATCACTATTTCGTAGCACAGGCCAGGGCCCATTCAAATGTTTTGAAGATTTGAGGAAAGAGAATCTATAGTAAAATAACAGAGTGCAATCAGTATTCCTCTGTACTAAGACTAAACTTCACAAATTAGACCAATAGAGAATCACAATCATTTCTTCAATAAAAAAAGAAAAGCTTCCATTAAAATAAATAGAAGCATGAAGTAGGGTGAAACCAAAGATGGAGCAATGAGGAAAAACACCCACCCTCAAAGCCAAACAGAAAATCTACATACCCCAGGCCCAGTTGATTGAATTCACATTCTAACATATTTTTTGGAAGAAAACAACATGCAGAATGAGGGATTTCGACTTCTAACCTTGACCTTAGTTGAGTAATTCTCATGTTGGCTATTCCTTGTACAGATCACAAGGAACAATTTCTTACATGACTGTCACAATTTCTAAAAGTACACAGTGAAGTGCTAGAAATAGAGAGATGCTATAAGTAGTGAGCTGGAATACAAATTTCACAAAGAATATTGTATCACCTAAAACATCACAAGCATCAAATACAAAGAATTGCCTATAGAAATTTAAAGTGCATCCTAACCTTTATGTCTACACTTAAATGCTCGAGTTAAATCCTTGTCTGAATGCATAAGTAAAGCATGTTAATGCAGTGACAAGCAAACAAAATACCTAATAGCTATACAATTAAAAAAAACAATAATAAAAAAAAGTAACTCTAAAATTGAAAATGGAATAATCGCAGCCAAGCGTAAAAGAGCACACTTTATTTAAGCTAGAGTTATCTGTTAATGTACAAAAATTTAACTCGACAGAACATCAAGATCCAAATATGATACCATCCAAAAGCATCCATGTTAGTTCTTAAGAAGAATGAAAAGCCTGATTCATGGATAAAAAGATCCTTTCACTTATTTATGTCCCAAATAACTGGGTGAAATGATATCAATCATTTATCTTATCAAATCTTCAGGTATTAGATCCCAAACATTGTTTCAAGAGACTGAATATCATTTAAATGTAGGAAGCACAAAAATTTAAACTAGAAGAGATCCATATAACCAATTGGAAGTTTGAACTTCTAATTAGCAACTAAATCTATAAACCATGACATTCTAGAGACAAATTAGAACTAGATTACCCAGCCTTCAGAACCACAGGTATCCAGTTCATTTCTGCACAGTTTACTTATCCCATAGTCAATTATCTGTGCTCATAAAATTTAGCATAACAAAACTTATGATATATTAAGATATTTAACATCTTCAGTAAGTAATAATCATAGTTTGAACCAATTATTTCAAAGACTTCAACATTAACTCCTTAGCCCACTCAACTACTGAACTAAATCAGGGTGGTCGTGGTCATTAAATATCAGCTTACAATCTTTGTATGGAAGCCTAGAATATCTCCAGCTGGTTTGTCACTTATTTGGTAATCAAAGTATCAGTCAGCAATAAAGGGATATTTATATTTGACAGTACGTTGTGCTTAAAAAGTGATTAGTCAAGAGACTCAAGCTCAAACCTCTTCAGGCATCAGAGGGCAGGCACCATTATCTCTCTGTTTGCGAGAATCCACACTCAGTTCTTCCCTGATAATCCCTTTTTTTATCATCTGTGCCCTTCGATACTGAATGAGTTCAGTGTGCACATCCTAAAAAAGTACAACTCAACAAAATGATAAATAGCACAAACTCATTGAGAATCAAACGTCATTTCCCTTGTCAACTATTATGCATAAAAACGTTCTCAAACGGCTACCTGAAAGAGTTCAGCACACCCATGGTATGCCAGGATATCTCTGATTAATCCAGGATGAAAAGCAAGGAAAGGTTGGCCCCAAGCTCGTAGCCTGTAAATTGTGAAGATGCACATTTCAGGATTCCAGTATACAAGTCTATGATATTAAATCATCCACACAGCATCATGGAGCATATATATATATATGCAGATGTTATCTTTCCAAGTATCTGAACAGTATATAAGTCTCTGTTTAATTAGTTTTCTTTCCCATGCTTATAGTGCAGGAAAAAAAACAATAATAACAAAAATAAAATAAATCTACATCCAGTGCACAAGTCAGAAGATACCTCTGCACTATTTTCTTTCCAAGCATCTGAACTTCTGGCCGGAAGTTGAGTGCATGGAAGGCGACCCTGCATCTGAGTCTTTGTAGTTCAGACATGCCAGAAGGAAGGGTAGACTGGAGATAGAAAATATGAAAAATGAAATTCCTCAATTCGTGTGTAAATTGTCCATACATTCAAATAAAATATAAAATAACAAAATGAGTGAAAAATGCAGGAAATTTGCATCAGTATAGAAAGCCTACAAAACTTCCGCTGAAAAATTATCAGATCACAATAAAATGTCAACAAATAAACTAACATGGATGATGATACGCTCCATAATGTTCTTGTGACTGATGTTTTTAGTCAAATGGTAAAAGCTACTAGGGATGACTTTGTACAAGGTTTAACTTTCAATGAAGACAGATTTAAACCATTTTGTCATCTTGATATCACATAAAAATTTTGAAGTTCAGAAGAAAAGCTACCTGCAGACATCCACCATCATAAAGAACCAATCCTATAACCTTGGCGCTCTTCAAGCTTGGAAGAACTTTTTGAAGATAATAGCTAGGAGAGGCTGAACTTTTGGGTTTAAATATAGGGAACTCGTTTCTTTTCCTTGAAGTCTTCAAATTATCCGGCAAACTTTTCATGACAAGCACATCATTTTTGAGATAAGATATGAATTGTTCTTCGTTGTAAAGATAAGAAAAGCTCTTGAATCTGTCACTGGACAATTAATAACATGCGTAAGCAGTAAGATGTAGATCACCCCCATATAGAAACTAAAAAGGAAAAGACAAGTATTGACTAGCATATCAATCATTATACCTGATGCCTTTAGCACGAGTACTTTCTTGAATCTCAGGGAGAACAAGAGTTGCATTCAGTAGCCTAGCTATAGCAACCAGATCACAGATCTAGAAAATTAAAAACTATTAGGTTAATAGTTAAAACTCAAAGTTAAAAAAAAAAAAAAACAAGAAGAAGAATAAACGTATTTTCTTAATATCTTACCGAAGATCTTATATTTGCAAAACCACCAAACACTTTTGCATAAATGAAACCATTACTCTGCTCACTTGGGGCTGCAAGGAAAAGAGATGATTTAATTCACTAAATCTACTCCTGCTTGCAGCAGTTCAACAAGAAAAGAAAAAGGGAGAAAAGGTTAAAACTAAAGGAAACAAAGAAGAAGAAATTTGAATTCAAAATAGAAAGTCAAGATCACATGAGTGGGAAATATATGATGCGTGCATATGTATAAAGGAAACAATGTCACCACATCTATCAAAACAAGTCAGATTTTTTCTTAAAAGTACACAATTTTTTAAAGGATACCACACTTTTCATTATTTTTCTTTTTTGGATATCCGTGAATGTCCAGGCTAGTTTACGCATATCTCGACTAATCTCACAGGACAACCTGCTTAACCCTACAACATTAGGGTGTCAAG
This sequence comes from Cucumis sativus, assembly GCF_000004075.3. Classification (NCBI taxonomy): domain Eukaryota; kingdom Viridiplantae; phylum Streptophyta; class Magnoliopsida; order Cucurbitales; family Cucurbitaceae; genus Cucumis; species Cucumis sativus. The sequence continues at coordinate 35,018,358 of NC_026657.2, forward strand.
GTAACTCATAGGAAATTAATTCCAAGGTAAGTGGTCACTATGGATTGAACTTATAACCTCTTAGTTAGTTATTGAGACTATATCTCATTTTTTACCACTAGACCAAACCCATGATGATTCATACCACAATTTTTATTAAAAAGATGAAAATAGGCCAATGCTCCAAGATAGGAGAGGAAAATCAATTACACAAAACTATTAATCCATTTGGTGATGAAAATGTTTACAAGAACCAAGATTTGGGTGGAGCCCAACAAATTTTTCTAGATTTTTTTCTTTTCTTTTTTCTCCTTTTTTCTTTTTTTATGTCCATGAGTGTCCAGGCTCACTTACGCGCACCTCGACTAATCTCACAGGACAACCCGCCAAACTCTACAACATTTGGATGCAAGAAACTCGTAGGAAATTAATTCCTAGGTAAGTGGCAACCATGGATCAAACCCATGACCTCTTAACTATTGAGATTGTGTCTATTTTTTACCACAAGGCCAACCCATGATGGTCCTTTTTTTATGAAAAGATTTTAAATGATCAAATCTTTTCGCAAAAAAAAATGAAAAGAGACTAATGTTCAAGGATACAAAAAGAGACTAAACTGAAAGATAAAAACTGCATATAAGGAATAATGAAATAACTAAGCAAAAGTTTGAAAACTACAAGCCAACATCGAAGCCAAATGATGCTCTAAAAAAATAGTCCGACAACAATAAATATATTGACTTGAGACCCCTTCAAAGAAATTGGAGAGATGACACCTTGAAGAAGCCCTTAACAAGCTGAATCAAACCGAGCAAGAGAGCTTTGGAAAGAATTCTGAATAATGCGATGATTTCTTTCCTACCAAATGTTTATAATGGATAGCATTTGCAGCATTAACCTAATTTGCAGCATTCTGGAAAACCTTGTTTAATTTTGTTTTGAGAAGTTTTAAGAGTTCTCAGGTCAGTCGTTTAATCTTTTCACATGCTCATCACAAGGATCCTAGTGATATGATCATGGAGTTCTTCGTCCATTCACCCTCGAGAGAGAAGGAATGTTTTTCATGCCTTGCTGGGGTATGCACTTTATTGTGGATGATTTGGAGAAGCGGAATGCTAGGGTGTTTTAAAATGTGATCTTATATCAAACACTTTGCTAAAATGCAGAGAAAGTAAATAACCCAAGAGATCCATTTATTGAACTGTGGAATTTCAAAACGTTGATTGAATCAATGAACCTATTGAACTGTCTCATGCCTCTGTGATATTAAGTAAAACGTTCATGTGCTCACATAGTGAATTAAAATCTCCACAAATACACCATGCATCTGTGCAGTAATCTGAAAGGGAGAACAGTTCTGGCCACACAAATCTTCATTCTTTGTAACCATTTGGACGTATACATTAGCCCTTCTACTGACTCTAGTGTTGTCAAAAATTTTGTCCCACTTTATTTATGAAGAAGTGGTCTAGGAGTGATCTAGAGGTTGTGCTCCCTTCTCTAGACCAAGTGTATTTACCATTTTGAAGAGGAATTTCCAGAATGTTGATTGAATCAATGAAACTATTGAACCGTCTCATGCCTCGTGTGTATCTTCGAAAGGAAAACATTCATGTGCCCACCTTGTGATATTAAAATCTCCACTAATACACCATGCCTCTGTGCAGTAATCTGAAAGGGAGAACAGTTCCGGCCATACAAATCTTCTTTCCTTGTAATCATTAGTTACAAAAACGTTCCCATTTTCCTAACAGTTCCAGAGAAAAATGGAGCCAACAGATTGTGTCGGATTGGACCCATTGCTAATTTTGATAGAAAGACACTCTTAAAATGCTTTCCTACAAACAACCAACAATTTCAAAGAATGTTGATTTGAGCTTCTGCTAATTGTTCATAAAGCAGGCATCGTTTATCCTCCCCATGAGTATTTACGATAACTACGTATCAAACCTCCACACCCATTTGGGGACCAAAGCAGAACCTCCTGACATGAACACTCCACCCCCTCTTATGACAAGAGACTATTTCCCGACCAAATAAATGATTACTCAAATCAATACTCTCACAGGTCCCAGAAAAATCTCTTTCAAGAATTTTAGAAACTTTAGTTGGGTTCTTGAACGAAGAAAGAAAACTTTAGTTGGAATTGTTCGTTGATGCAATTCCTCCTCGATGTGCAATTTGTTCAAGCCATGCGGATTTTGAATTAAGTTTCATCGATGATGGGAAGACTTTTGGAAGCTGTTGGTGGCAGCTGTTTTTTCACCATTGGGTTGGAAAGGGATCACCGTATTTTGAGATACCTTCTTTGACACTATCCACAGTTGACATTAAAACCCCTTTGGCTAGTTTTGGAAGTTTCCTCCTTCTCACTGTTGTGTCAGGACATTTTTTACTAGAATTAAAACCTTTGTTTCTTTACCCACACAAACACACTCAAAACTTAAATTATTAAGCTCTAATCCGGTAACCAAATGTTTGCCTTTTAAACTTTAAATTAAAGGATAATTTACAATCTAAATAAATTTTTTTGGCTGAAATCATTTGAAACAAGCTTTGAAATAAGACATAATGAAACTTAATGAAGCATATGCTATCTGGTAAAAATGCTAAACTATCTAACCATTTCATAGTAAGATCTTTTTTCATAAAAAATTAACAATATAAATCGTCGGATCCAATCATAAAAACATCAAAATTCCATTACCATGATAGTTACTTCTGGAGTTGGTATAGGGTTGCAACGAAGCTAATGGCTTAACAGCTCCCCACAACTTCTTGCTCCTATAACCCTGCGGCAATTGATGCAAATTAAACTTAGCACGTGGCCACAAAATGCAGTCAGAGAATAATAACTGAAGTAAGCAGTTGATGCATACCCGCCCACCAATAATTGAAGTATTCAGCATACTAGCCATCTGGGTGTAATATACCAAACTAACACTCGAGGATTTTGCTATAGAGAGATGAAGCAACAGAGATGCCAAAGACAAGACAAGAACGAAAAGAGCAATCCATTTGATCTTTGATCTGAACACCATCTTTGCTCATCCAGTACCAATAGCGGTTACAATTCCACTATATCCTAATACCACATGCAATGCAATAACAATTGCAATTCATATTCAAATCGAAGATCCATTTGCCGCAAGCATCAAGAAGTAAGAATCAATGCAAATGCGAGCATTCAATGCATAATCCCTAGAAAGCAAAACCCAAAAAGCAATTTCAATTGGGGTACCGCAAAAACATACAGAAAACCAAACCGACAGCAAAACTGATGCAGAGCAACAGCAGTTACATCAGAAAGGGAATACCAAATCCCACGATCTGAAAATGCAAGCATGGATTTGAAGAAAGAAAAAGGTACGAAACTAACCTTGAAATCAGTGAAAATGGATTCGAGCACAAACAATCAAATCGAGAACCAAGCAGGAAATGAAAGAAGAAACACGTATTGTAGAAGCAACTGAGAGAGAATGGAAGAAGGGGGAGAAATGACTGAGTGATAAAGAGTGATAGGATAAAGAAGAAGATCAATGGAGAATCAAGAAGCTGTGGCAAAAAGGGAAAGATTGGATTACCTGAAATTGAAGAAAGAAACAAAGAAATGGTAGTTTTCAAATCAGTAATCGTTTGGAGAGTGAAGACATGTTCATTCGTTCGTTCGTTTATTCTATGAACCATATGATGTTTACTGTTCACTACTTACACTAACTCAATGCTTTTTTTTTCTTTTTCTTTTTTCTCTTTTTTAATTTTTCCATTTTCTTTCTATAGACAAAAAAAAAATATATAGAGTAATTTACGTATAAACATAAAAAAAAAAAAATCCAAAATATTTATAGCACCAATAACAAAAATAAGAAAAATCTGATAATAGAGTCTTTCATTCTAAGCATCACAAGGCAATGTATGTTTAGATCGAATAAAGTAAGACGAAACTTTTTCATCTCAGATAATCTCAGTGCCACCAAGGCTCAAGATCCAATAACTAAAGAAAGAGTTCTTTCATTCCAAGCATCTCGAACATTAACATTGTATACTCGAGATCATCAAATGAACTATAGACATAATTCTTTCATTTTGGTGCAACTAAGGCCTGAAATCGTGTATCATGATCTACACAATTGTTTAAATTCGAAAGTTATCATTTAAAATGAAGTACAAGATTGTATAGATCTACACTTCTATCTTTCATCTCGGTGCATTGTATGTTCGATATCGAATAAACTAAAGACATAATTCTTTATCCCTAGACATTCTGGGACACGGTTCGAGATTGTGTATCAAATCGATTGTGTTCTACACGATCGTGTATCGTGCATGTGGCCGATTTATCTCGTGTTGATGGTAATTCTTGTACTTTACATTGTAGGCATGTAGGCTTTTTCGTTTTTAAAATTGTTCCTCTCAAATCCGTAGTTAAATTTTCATTTTCATATATTGTTCGAATTTTAAAATATTGGTCAACTAGTATTTAAATTTTTTTATGTTCAATATTTATAAAAGAAAAAATCGAGCATAAGATGCTTCTTACATTACAAAAATTATAGGTTAATATGGAAGTTTGGGATAAGCAAGGGAGATTCACATATTCTTCCTATCTTTCAATCTTCCCCTATTTCTCTTATCCATTCATCACACAGTATCAAAGATTTGAAGACATGAATGGCTAAGGTACTCTTTTAACTTGGGAATAAGATTTAGACAAGTTTTTCCTTGAGGTTTTATGTGTATTTTATAGAATATTGTTGTTGTAACTCTTGGTTTTTGAGCATACTATAATGGAGTTATCTTAATAGATTTGACATAGAGGTATGATTAGGAGATGAATGTACAATTTATAGGTTGGTCTAATGACTCTAATCCTTTAATTAGTTCTATATTCATAATCAGAAGGAAATTGCATGCTGAAATTGGACTACTTTCTAGGCTTAGTGACTTTAGTGGCAATTCTAGTTTAGTTTGATGGTTTGTTGTATAATAACTTTAGTGAGTTTGCCTTTGGTTTCTCTTCTTCATGTATTTCTTTTTTATTTTTTCTTCCTCATAGTTTAAATTCATTTCATACACATTATAAAAACAACTATGCATTCCAATAGGATGAAAGAGTGAATTATTTGTTTGTTTTCAATTCTCGTAATTGTATGAAATGCACGATCAATCCATAGTGTAATATTTTCAATTTTTTTTCTAAAATTAGTATTAACGACCGATCTCCTCTTTTTAGATTTTCAATCCTATAGAGATTTTAGTTTTTTTTTTATCACATGACAGGAAAAGAAGATATAGAGTCATATTCAAACCAAGATGATAGTGTTTCTTGCAATAATTGATTGCCTCAAACAGATAAAAAAAAAACGGTGGATTTTACTATCCCAAGTTAGAAGGTCGTTGAATGAAAAAGACGGTTTTTATATTTGATCATGGAAACCGAAAAAAAAAAAAAACAACAAATTGTCTCAATCACGCTATATAACCTTAATTTGAAACTATTTTAAGCGAAATCATATTAACATATATTTGTGTTTATTTAGTCACCTTTCGTACCTTTGTCTCCTTAAAAACACTCATTATTTTCTGCACAAGATTTCTATTTATCGTCTAAAGATGTTACGTATATGTTTAGAAAGGTACAATTATCTTGTGATGAATAAATGATACTACACTTAGAATTTAAAACGTCATTATTAAAATTAATATTAATTGGTTGTTTATATTCTTGATAAAATTAAATAATGTCAATAATATATTACATTATTATTAAAGGAAATTGCATCAAATGACAAAAACATTTAGAAAAAAACAGTCTATGACACCTATTTTTGCATATTGCGAATATAATAAAATTAATTATATTTGACGGCTATTGTAGAGCTATCGAAGGACTATCAAATCATAGAGTTATTGACTTTTAAAATTTCTACTTTTACAATTTAGAAAATGTACTACATGAATCTTATTATCATAATTATTTTTTTTTGCTATTTTTGTATGGTCCTGTTGTTAAATACTTTTACGAAATGAAATTTACAAAATTTCTGCATACATATTTGTATGTTAACCAAAAAAATCTATTTGATTTTAGTATGCTCTTATACTAGAGAAAAAAATGGATAGATTAAATATTTTGTAGTCTAGTTTCGTATAAACTCTTTTGTATAAAATACTCTACTCTTCACAACGGGTTAGATCGACTCTTTGTAACTATTATAAACTAGATCATATCCATAATAGATAACTCTTTTATTTAGTTATGAAATTTTATTGATATTAAAATTAAAATTGATAAAACATTTATACTTTATCACGAATTTAATCTTTATACTTAATGCATGACATCCATTTAAACTATTAGTAATTGAAAAAAAAATCATTAAACAAAATTTAGAATCAATATACCAATAATCAAAACATGTAGATGTTTTAGATATAATTTTGAAATTGTTAAAAACTGTTCTATTATGCTCAAAATTACTCTAAAACACACCCTTAATCACAAAAAATAATTTGATAAATTTGCTATTTTACGCTTGTTATTGTAATGTTTTCGTATCATCAAAATTGGGTTTGAAGGATTAAAAAGATATTTTAGTACGGAATCGGATTTAAAGAAGTCATTAGCTAAAAGAACCCATCTTCATTCCTTAGAACCAAATAAAGATGACAGTCAGTTTAAGAAGGAAGCAAAATACCAATGACACAATCCATGTAGGGAACTACGAAGTTTTCTGTTTGTAAATGCTAACTTTGTGACTAAAACAAACTCTTTCAACTTTCCCACTTGTGTCATTAAACCAATTGTGTGGAACTTGTATTATGCAACTTCATAGAATTCATGTGATGCAAATACAAGGAGACAACCTTCAAGCTCGTTAGTTAGTCACCAAACAGTACTCAAAAGAGGAATCACGATAGAGATATGCTCAAAATTTTCAGTATGTAACCATTATAAAGTTGTTTGGCATGACAAGGAAAGTCATATACTTCTTCTTGGTAATCTCTCACTCACATCCTCTGATTATATAGACTTTCAAACTGAAATCTAGCATGTGGCAATGGAGAGGTTTATAGGCAAATGCTTATCATTTACAAAGATGATCATCCATCCAGAAGCTGTAAATTGTATCTCCCTAGGTCATTTTTTACTGGCTGCTACTATTTTGAGTATTATTCTGCTTAGCTTAGTCTATTTCAGAGCTAGTTATGTTTACCTTGTTGACTTCGTCTGTTATTTGCCTCCTAATAATCTGGGAACACCGGTCGCCAAGTTCATCAAACACGTAGAAATTTGCAACCTCTTTGATAAAGAGGAAATGAATTTCCTACAGAAAGTCTTAGAGAGGTCGGGGATTGGACCTGATGCATGTATGCCACATTCATTGCATAAACTCCCGCCAGATACTTCCTTCGAAAGTACAAGAGAAGAGATTGAAACAGTTCTTTTCACGGTTGTCAACGACCTTTTTTCTAAACATAAAGTCGATCCTCAGAGCATCGACTTTCTGGTGTCTAATTGCAGCCTCTTCTGCCCCACCCCCTCCATCACTTCTATGGTAACAAACAAATTTGGATTTAGAAACAATATAAAAAGCTTTAACTTGAGTGGAATGGGCTGTAGTGCTGGAATGGTGTCTATAAGCTTGGCCAAAGATCTCCTGAGGGTTCATGAAAACACAACGGCTTTAGTTCTCAGCATGGAAGCTGTAACACCAAACGGATATAGAGGCAAAAGAAAGTCGATGCTTATTTCAAACACTCTATTTCGAATGGGTGGAGCAGCAATATTATTATCCAACAAGAAGAAAGACAAGCAGAGAGCAAAATATAAGCTTCAACACCTTGTTCGAACCCACATGGGATCCAATCACCAGGCCTATCAATCTGTTTTTCAGAAACCTGATGAAGACGGGTATGTTGGAGTTTCACTATCTCGGGACCTTCTTCAGGTAGCAGCAAAAGCACTTACAACAAACATATCATCTTTAGGCCCACTAGTGTTGCCATACTCAGAGCAGATCCGGTACGGATGGTCTTGGATCACCAAGAAAATTTGGCCACCAGCAAAGGGGAAAGAAGTGTATGTGCCAAATTTCAAGAAGGCTTTTGAACATTTCTGCATACACGCTGGTGGTAAAGCAGTTATCGATGCTGTAGAGAAAAGTCTCAAGCTGCAAAAGGAGGACGGAGAAGCTTCAAGAATGACCTTATATAGGTTTGGCAATACTTCATCTTCTTCTGTATGGTATGAACTCAACTATCTTGAGGCAAAGGGAAAGGTGAAAAGGGGAGACAGGGTTTGGCAAATTGCATTTGGAAGCGGGTTCAAGTGTAACAGTGCAGTCTGGAAATGCATTTCTGAGATTGATCCAAAAGCAGAAAGTGCATGGTCAGATAGAATCCATCTATATCCTGTTGAAACTGGCATCCCTGATGTTTCTTCTTGAAATGTCCTAAAGAAACCCAACTACAGAATTTTTCTACACAAGCATAGTCAGTAATCAAATGGCAGACAGTACCTTCTTAATAACTTCGGGTCTATAAGGAATCATCCATTGTGTGACAAAACTAGAACTACATGAATATAAACATATTTTTTAGAGATAAACCGAACTTCCATAGAGAAAAGAAAAAAAATTACATAGTATTTGTCTGCAAGACCATACATATAATAAGTCCAATAAGACCGCAATCTTGTTCGATTCAGATTAACATATTTTTTTCCATGTAAACACACTACTGCTTCTGCATAGTGTGTTGTTCGGTCAGATCCTTCTCCAGGGATTAGCAGTTTTCCATTGGCTTCATTATTTGGAGTATTTACTGATGGTGCAAATGAGATCCTTACCTCTCAACCTTTCACCAAAGAATCAACTTTTATTAAAAAAAAAAAAAAAAAAAAAAAAACTTTAGTCTCCATTATCATAATAGATACACTACATATATTAGAATCAATGAAAGGGTTGATCAGTCATACTAACAAAGAACCCTATCTTTGATCTCCACATTATTCAACCCAATAATCTAATGTCAAATGGGATCTGCACCCATTGGAGAACACCTATTCTCTCTAAAAATTGGTTTCAGAATCCTATTCTGCCCTCTCCATTAGTCCTTATCTATTTATCAATACAATCGTATCATATTATTTTAAAAGAAAGGTTTTCTCACGAGATTTTGTGGATTTTGACAATAGACTATGCTTTGATAGGATCTCTGCAATAAGCTGGCGACCAAATAAATGTGCGTTCTTTAAGATAAGGTTTCTTGTTGATGAGTCAACAACATAACCCTGACCAGGCATCCACTTTAGCAATTGAATAAATAAATCCTTCTTTTCAGGTAGCTCAATGTAGCGTGATGTAGCAATCATAAACAAATCCTGCGGAAGAACAGGTAACTTAGTTATGGAACCTAAAAGTAAAAAGGTACACAGATTGAAGCCACATATTAATATTTTTTCTGTTATCTGTCCCAAGTCAAAATATCTATGACACTCAACCACCTAAAAACAACCTGCTAACAGACTTTTTATAATCACATGAAGTTAAAGACAAGCTAAAACTACAACCAGTTGACATGACCAAATTTCAATATTCTATGTCCACTGATAATTTACCTGATCAATCTTGTATCCAGAACCATGGATTGCCTTCATTACGTCATTTATCAAGTTGACATTACCAAACTTCATAAATCCAAAAGCAAACTTTCTTATAGCAGGTTTAGAAATTACCCCTGCATTGTCCTACAAGGAAATAAATTTTTCAGCATATGAAAATAGATGATATATGAAGTACAGAGTTGAAAATTATAGAAATATAAATTAATTATTAAATACCTTGACAACGACGTAAGCATCTTTGAGAAGTCGACCTGCAATTAGAATGTGCAAAATCTTCTCATGGAGTGCCTTGCACATTGTTCTTTTACTATATTTCAATATATTGTAAACGGAAAATGCTTCCGAATAAGCCCGTATGTTCCCAAGAGACAATATTAAAGATGAACAAAGCTCCTGCACAAAGTCACATTTGGAGTGGATAAACCAATTTTGACCAAGAAAACCTACTGCATTTTTTCCAATGTGAATATGAAATATTGAAACAAAACTTGCAATCTCCCACAAGTCAATTGCTCAAACTTTATATTGAAAATTCCTAATCTCTGTATGGATAAAGTTCTGTTTTGTGCTACATCAGTTAGAAAAATACAACACACAATCTTCAGGGGACCACAAAAATTGTTGCTTTAAGATAGAATGAAGTATGAACCAAAGAACAATCAATCATACTCTTTGTATTCAAATTCTTTGGGTTAACTGTGAATTGTTGAAGTGCTAGATAATTTTACAGTTGCATAAGATGAAATTATCAACCCAAGATAACGTAATGATGGCCCATTTAATCAGCCTACAGTAACGAATCCAACTCAAATAAAATATTAGTTGAAGTATTGTCATGATATTATAGAGTTCATTAAAGTTTAAGGCATAAACATTAGCAACTATAAGATTGCATTCACCTCAACTCTTAACAAAGAATAGCTCAGCAAATGTATAAATTTCCAAGTGAAACAATAGGGCACAGATTATAATAGTTGACATTAAAATGCATTCAGCTCTTGTTCCTTTTATTTTCTTTCCTATTCTCTTTCTCTCTCTCTATACTGTTTTACATCAGAACTAAATAGGAATTAATGACACAATTCCTTCAAGAATATTGTTTGACATGATATAACAAAATTTTACCTCCTCTGGTTGGTGGCCTTTACGATGCATGTCCTCCAATGTCCTATAACAAAGTAGATATAGTTTCTCCTTAAAGAAATATTTGATTAAGATATGGAAGGTATTATAATCTGGACTGATTGCTAAGTCATCCATTTTCCTAAGCATTTGCATGACACTCTCCATTTCCCCTGCTCTGCAGTAGGCACAGAGCATTGTATTCAATATTACAATGTCATATCTGTCATATGTGGCTTCAAAATCTTTAGCCAACAACTTTGCCTCTTCTAGAAGCCCACCTCGGCAAAAAGCTGATATCATGATGCTGTGAGCATATCCATCTGTGAGAAGAAAAAACATTATTGCCCTCGTGGTAGCAGAAAGAATAAGTAAATTAATTTTCCATGGGATTGGCCCCTACAAAGAGAAATTTTTTACAGAATGTGAAGAATCAGCCAGAGCTAAAGTTTCACCACTTTTAGATGGTATTAACAAAAACTCCACACAATGGTTGATAATATGAAAAAATGTGCAAAGATAGTCCTTAAACTGAATGGAGTAGGGCATAGTAACTGAAGCTTGTGTCACTGACACTGAGTGGTGTATCACCAAAGAAGAAATTATCTATTATTCAATAATTGAAAGTAGACATCAACTATTTGTACTAGAATATAAACTGTACAAATTAATAAACACTAACCGACCAACAAATCAGCAAACAAACTACAACCTACTAACAACAAATTAATGTGTATATACATATATATATATAGAAATTTATAAAATTGGCAAATATCAATTTATGCACCTAAACATTGGGATTTGCATCAATTAAAACCTCAACTCAAAATAATAATATTATCAATGTAAACTGTTAGTTTTCACAAATGAATATACTTGGACCCTCCATTACAATGTCATTTTAAAACCATTCATATATAACTTTCAGTCTTTCACACATGTATAAAATTTCTCTAAATGTAATGATTTATGACTATGTAAAGAGAAAAATACGATAATCAAATAATCAAATAGATCATGGATGTTCTGTATTAAATATGAGTTGTTTTCATCTGTTCATCTTCGTCTATTTTTCTTTACTTTAACAAAAAAAAAATTATATGAAAAGAGACAAATTTCTTTATTAATAATAAGAACTCAATGTCCAAGAGAATTATACAAAGAGCTAAATAAAGAAGTCTAAACATGCAAAAAAAGAACATGGATCAGAAGGTGCACCTGGACATCTCAACTAGGTTGACACCCCTACATGATAATTTTTTCTTCTTCTTTGGAGGGATTTAGAGAAGAATAATTTTATGGGTGATTTTGAGTTAATTTTGTTGGAATTCTTTCCTTTTTTTTCTAGGTTTTTTCCTTGTTAGAATCCTAGAATAATTATGGAAAGATTATGGGAATGTATTCCTTATTTTCCTAAATCTTTTCCTTTTTTATTCCATTGTGTACTCTATTTATTCTCTCTTGTACCTATTGCTTTATTCATTAGAAAATAATAACAACACAAACAATCGTGGTTTTTCTCCCGGTACTCGGGTTTCCACGTAAATTGGTGTGAACTCTTTGTCTCTCTTTTCAATAAATTTTAAATGGAACCAAATGAAAATAGTTACAAATCACATTTTATTGAGGTGATTTTGAGTTAATTTTAAACGGAATCAAATGATAACAGTTACTCTTAAGACACCAATTGACCCAAAAGCTTAATTTCATGGGTGCAGGTAAATTAAATATTATATCAAAACACTCCTCTCACTTGTGGACTCGAAATATATGAAAGACCCAACAAGAGGAAATTAATATTAAATGGAGAAGAAACAACAATGCAGGGGTTTGAACTCTCCTCCTAAACCAACCTACTTTGTTATCATCTTAAATTACCAATTGACCCAAAAGCTTAAGTTGATTGATGAAGATAAAGTTGATATTATATCTAATAGTTACAAATCACTAACAAATAGTCTAAACGGATTATTCTAAAAAGAAAGCCTAAACTGATTCACTTTACACTTATTCAAGTTTAGAGTTTGAATTTCATTTATGTATACAACCCCAAAATGTAGGATTAAAATTTGATAGTTGTAATTATTTTTAAATAATTGTGATAATTTTCCATTCTACTTGTGTTAAATTCGTGGAGAAGAATACTTACATTTAGGTGATTTTAAGTTAATTTTAAAATAGCTATAAATCACTAACAAAGGGTTTTAACTAATTCACTTATAAAATTCTAGAATTTAGATTGATACAATTATTTGCATGAAGTGTTGATACACCCCCAAAGTTTAGGAGTAAAAATTAATAATTATCATTTTTTTTCCTACTCTTCTAACTAGTACAGTTTACTTTTGATTTACAAATTCAAGTCTAAAAGGAGAAAACGTACCAGTTTTAACGTTTTTTGCTTTCATTTCATCAAAAACTGTCTTTGCTTCTCTAATAGAACCTGCCTTGGCAAGGCCATCCATCAACAAACAATACGGCATCTACAAAAAGAATCGCATTTATGAGTATCAGAAGTCGTTTTTCTTTTTTTTTTTTTTTTTGAACCAAGGAAACGAACTATTATGTGAAGTTGTTAAAAATTACACACATGAGTTACGAAGAACACCTAGAATAAGAAGTAAAATATACTGCCAAAAAAAAAACCAACTAATTACATAAAATAATCCACCTTACATACAAAGGATAGATTATGAAAAATAGAGTTTTAAATTTTGATTGAAAAGATTCTTGATAACACACGAAATGTGTTACCTTAGTCTCTTTAGTTTATGCTAGTTTTGAGGGATACTTTGATGCTTTCAGGTTTAAATTTGGTTATTTCATAGATTTAGAGTATTTGGAGCAACATCGGAGTTTTTGGTGAAATAATGAGCTATTGGGCCATTGAGACAACAATTAAAGAATCCAAGTGGCGAAAAGAAGAGAAACTGACCAAAACAGAATGCTTAAACAGCTCCAAGCCATGCTGGCCGAGAGCACAGCATCTAGATGCTATGTGTTTTCACGAGAATTGTAGAAAAAATGACCACTAGGCAAAATTGAGGGTATTTTGGTCATTCGAGGGCAGGGTCTCTACATTTTGACTAGGGTTTTTTGTCACTACCAATTCATGCAAGCTACTTATGAGGAACACATGGAGACCATTAACAGAATCCTGAGGTACTTAAAAACAACTCTTGGTAAAGGGTTGATTTTCAGGAAGACAAACGGGAGAGCTATTGAAGCTTATATTGAACTGATTAGGCAGAGTCCGTTGTTGACAGAAAATCCACCTCCAATTACCGTACCTTTGTCTTGTAACTTGGAGGAGTAAGAAACAAGGGGTTGTGGCCAGAAGCGGTGTTGAAGCTGTGAACAAGGCCATGAGTTTGAAAATATGTGAGGAAATTTGGCTTCAAAAAGTTTTATCCAACCTTCGTTAGGACTGTTGAGAGCTTTTGGGTCAATTGGTGACTTAAGAGTAGGAAGTTGAACAATGAAATTATTCTGTAATAATAAGGCAGCTATTAGCATCGCCAACAATCCAGTTCAACATAATAGAACTAAACATGTGGAGATTAACCGACTTATTAAAGAAAAACTGGACAATGGTACATATGCATCCTTACATCCCTGAGCCAATAGGTTGCTAATGTTTTCACCAAGAGGCTTCTCAGACAGAGCTTTGACTCTTGTGTTAGAAAGTTGGGTCTCATTGATATCTAGGTTCCAACTTGCGGGGGAGTGTTAGAACTAGTGGGCTTGGCCCAAGGAAGGATTGACCCTGATTTCCTTTCCTTTTTATCATAAGCATGTTTATTTATTTTTCCCCTTGTATCTTTTGTGAATATTAGAAAGTTAGATCGTGGTTTTTCTCCCGGTACTTGGGTTTCCATGTAACTCGGTATTTATTTTCTTTACCGCTTTTAATACAAGTCATTGGCACATACCTCATTTTCACCATAGCCAAGGGATTCCAATTCTGATAACAATTTCCTTGATTTCTCAAACAAACCTCCCCTGACATAAACCTTCAGCAACGTCGTTAAAATCACCTGCAAGGAGATATTTTTCTTTTATAAGAAACAAACACCAGCAAGTAGATATGAATACCTACAGTATAAAATTTTCCATAAACGAGACAACTTTTCCATTTAAAATAAAATGTTGAACAACAAAGAATATATTTCTAAACAAGCCAAAGAAATTACAGTTACATTTACTAAAATTTGAGAGAATCGAACTATTTCACACATTAAATATGTTCAATTTAGGTCTTCTAATATAGAAGAAAGACCCCATACAAATATATGGGGAAAGAATAAAGATAATAAAGGTAAATATTTGACAACTAATATTTTTACACAACTGTTTATAAATAACAGAAATTCCAATGCTCTCCCTCAAACTAATTTAAAGATGTCTTCCATAGCCAACTTGTAGATCAATCTCTCAAATTCAGTACAACAGCAAATTGCTTTGATTTAGAAAGCCAAGGGGTACATGTTGTTTCTGCTTCAATCTTCCCCTTGATAAAATGCTTCTCAACCTTGATATGTTTTGTTCTACCATGTCGAACTAGATTCTAATAGATAGAGATGACAACTTTATTGTCACGACAAATACATATAGGTGTCGTCAAAGAAATTGTCAATTGTTCCAGCATTCTTTTGATTCATATGCCTTCACAAATTCCTTGGGCTAAGTTTTTAAACTCCGCTTCAGCACTACTTTTGCCCACCACATTCTATTTTTACTTCTTCAAGTAAACAGATTCCGTCCCACAAAAAAACAATAACCAAAGGTAGATCTTCTATTTGTTCAACTTCCTACTCAATCTGCATCGGTGTAAGCTTCTATTTAAATGTGATTATGTCATCATAATGAAACACCTTCTCTAGTAGATTCTTTCAAAAACCTGAAAATTCTATAAGCGGCTTCAAAATGAGTTGGCTCAGAAGCATGCATAAACTGACTAGCCATGTTGACAGCATAAGCAATATCAAGATGTGTATAAGACATAAATTGATCTTCCAACTAATCTATGATATCGTTCTTTGTCCTTTATTTCTTCTACTTTAACTATTTGTAGCTTGAGATTAGGCTCAATGTAAGGGTTTCTACAATCCTAAAGCCAAGTAAGTCAATAACTATTTGTAGCTTGAGATTAGGTCACAGGTCCCTCTATTTATTTAAAGCCATCTTGATTGCCTAATCTTGATTGTCTATTAATTGAGGATCCTTCATAGGCAATACTTTGATGCATCTACGGAGGATAACACAAATTTGGAAATAGAGAGAAATAAATTAAATAATTGTTGGAAGTTAAAATTTTATCTTCCTTATAATGCTCTTGGACTAATCCATTTTCCATGATCGTGCAAATTCCAATTGTTTTTCTAATTTCATAGTCTTACAATTGATAGGAATTTTAATCATATAACTTTGTATGTTTTCCTAACTAAATATTGTGTTTTTTTTTCTTGATTCTTCTCAAAACTATTCATACGTACGAAACAAAATCCCAAAGTTACCAAGATACCATAAACAAGAAAACAAACCTTATTTGGTACTAACCCGGTCAATTTCATATCTTCAATCAGCTCATCAGCCTTTTTATAATCTCCATTGATTGAATAAGCATTGAGTAGAGAGCCATAATGGAACATATTGGGTGAATGACCTTCAGCTCTCATCTGGTTGAAGAATCTCTCTGCATCTTCCAGTCTATTATGTGAAGCACAAATAGCTATCAGTGTCCCATACGATACACAATCCATGCATAGTCCATTGTCTTGCAGCTCCTTAAGAAGCTCCATTGCTTTAGCATAACCATGTTTAACCCTGATGCAACCAGTAAGCATCTGTTGGAAGTAGACAAGACGTTAACTTTTACTTCTCAACAAGAACATATCAATTAAAAGTATAACTATCCCCTCTCTCCACTCGAACAAATCAAGACGTGCATTGTTTATATTATTGCAAAATTCTTGGCGTAGAATATAGCCTTTATATAAAGAATAATACAGCAGACTTTGTTAGTACAAGAAAATAACAATAATAAACAAGGACAGTTGAATGCCACAAAAAATGACATACAACTCGGTATACAACCCCGATAATGAAATCTATATGTACACATTTTAATTACTGAAACAATTAACTTCAATTACTCTTTCTCCACAATATGGTAAGCTCCCAATATCATCTATCAACAATGGCAACAACCAAGGGGAGGATCACAGATTGAGCCAAGATAGCAAAGACAACTACATCAGCATATCTAATCATACAAGCATCCCCTCACCAACTAAATGTACTCTCAAACCCCTCTATACTCTCCTCACATACTTCCTTTAACATGCATTTCAAATAGGGGTGCCGGTCACAATATCATTGCAACTTTTATGCATACTAACAAGCCATTGTACTAATAAGTACATCATTGAAATATGATAGATGTGTACACAAATTGAGCAATTAAGAAAGCAACATAAAAACTTTTACTAAAGCGTCTACAAAAGAAAACTATTGTCATTCCTAGAAAAGAATTATTATCATTGCTAGCCAAGACAAGACACAAGCTTTCGTCTTATTTAAGAAACAATTTAATTGATAGACAAAGAAAAGGATGTACAAAAAGCCAGAGAGATTATGTGAAAGCTCTCCAGTTTAGGAGCTTGAATCTCTAAAGGACAAAGCTCTCCAGTTTAGGGTTCTCCTCAAGTGTTGGTTTGTTAGGTTTTTTAAGAGTTTGCTTATTTCGAGTTTGCTTTTCATTGTATCTCAATAGTTTTGTCTATCTTCATTTTATTTTATTTCCCTTCTCTCTTGATGGTTATTTATCTTTGAGCATTAGTATCTCTTTATTTTTTCAGTGAGATTTTTTGTTTAATTTAATAATAATAATAATAAATATAGTATATTAATAATAGTTTTTTTAAAAATGGCTAATTTGTCTGCAAAAATCTAATAGCGGTATTTGCAAAAATGTACAACAAAAAAGAAAAGTTGGGTCAACTCACAAAATAGGTGTGATGCTACGAAGATAAACTATCATACCGTGCTGTATGTAACTGTATCTGGACATAAACCATCATTCTTCATTTGATGAAACAGCTTAACACTGGTATCAAACTTTCCATTTCTCACCAGACAGTTGAGGATAGAATTACAAATAAAAATACTATTCTTTATTGATACTTCTTCAATATTATTGTATACTTCTAGTGCCTTCAAAGGATTGAGACCTCTCCCCATGAACTTTATATAACTGCTGTAAGAAGAAACATTGGTCTTTCCAGTCTCTTGCATCCACTCAAACAGCTGCAATAACAAATGTAAAATGACTGGTATTAGAAAGTTCTCAAACCCACCGGTTAAGGCGACCAATAAAAGTGAGCAACTAACGCCTTGATCCTCATTCAACAATACATAGTTACAATCAGATAAATGTTCCCAGAAGCACCTGAGATAGATCCTTCCACCTACTTAACATCCCAAAATGCCGCAGTATAACATTCAAATCTTGCGCTTTTAGTAGTCCACCATATCTACACAAGAAAAGTTAATCCAGCTTAATGTTTTAGCCCCAAAAGGATCTTCAATTTTGAATGATAAAAAGAAAGATAACTTCTGGCAGAATCCTATCTCTTGAACCAAAATAGGAAAGAAGGAAAGGGAAAATTAAAGATTAAAAAAAATAATGATGAAAGGCAATGAGAAAAATGAGAAATAGATAAGTCTTAGCAGTTTGTAATAAGAATAAAAATGGAAAAAGTCATAAAAACAGTAAAACACCAAACAAGAGGTATTATTGAAGTGAGACTAAGCAATAAATATCCTTCCATAACTTTCTAGCCAGACAATCCAACAATTAGCAAAAAACCCAGCCCACCTGGGCGTTCGTCCTCTGTCCTAAAATGTAGATGGTAAAAGGACCAAGACCTTGTCCATCATAGTTCACGTTCGTCAGCCTCAACTTGGGCCAACAACACCCTAAAAGTCTGCAAGAATCTTAACCACATCTTTCCAAGAAAACCAATACTTCCAAAAAGGATATGTGTCCTCCATCACCTCTTTACACAATAAATGCTAATACAAACTATAAGACTATTAGACCTCAACCTGGAATCCTGTGTTACCGTGTATGTTCTCCCAAGAAAAGTAACCCAACCAAAAACTTTTCAGTTGCTGTTTTGATTGTTTTTCTGCCTTGTTTGTAGTTTTTTAACCTCTTGGTCCTCGTTTTGTTAGTCCGTATATTTGGATTCTAGATTCTTTGTCCTTTAGAGATTCAAGATCTTTCTATACTTCTCTTGTACTTTGAGCATTAGTCTCATTTCATTATATTAATGAAGAGGCTCGTTTCCTTTTTTTAAAAAAAATAGAAACTTTAACCTTATGATGTAACTCAAGTGAGAGAATTTTATAAATGTTTAAAAGTTGTCAATACAAGAAGACAAGTACTCTATTTATAGCAAACTAATCATAATCCTAATTAATAAAAGAAACTAATCCTAATCCTAATTAATAAGAGAAACTAATCCTAATCTTTATTAACAAAAGAAACTAATTCTAATCCTAATAAGTAAAAGAAACTAATCTTAAGCCTAATAGATTAAAGATTTGATCATAATATCTTATTCCTATTACATCATTCTATCCCTCCAAACAAAAAAACTTGTCCTCAAGTTTTAAATCAAAAATGAAGGTAAAAATAAAAAAGTAAGTTAGACGAATGGAGGCAACTCAGAATATTCAACATCAATAATATCCCAATTTTGTAATTCCCGCCATTCAATCCTAGAACTAATGTGGTAAAAAAGAACTTTGTTGTCAAAGAATATGCAGAATTCTCATAAAATGAATAAAAATCAATTTTGTAAGCATAATGAAAGTCCAATTGTGGTTGGATTTTTATTTCTTTAGTAGGTTTAGATATGGACCAGATGACATATTGTATCAATATTGGATGGACTTCAAAACAAGTACTCTATTTATAGCAAACTAATCATAATCCTAATCCTTAAAAGAAACTCATTCTAATCCTAATAAGTTAAAAAAACTAATCCTAATCCTATTTATAGCAAACTAATTCTAATCCTAATCCTAATAGATTAAGGATTTGATCATAATATCTTATTCCTACTACATCACTTCCTTGAATAGGATTTGTTCTGTAGGTGTACTGAACCCATAGGTAATGAGGAGACAAGATAGAAACATTAAGGGAACCTTCTACAACTTTGCAAAATAAAAGGGTGTATGCTTGAATGAGATAATGAAGTGCTTGAAAAGATTGAACTATAAGAAGACTTTAGATTTCTTATCTTTATCCACCCATCGTAAGACGGGACAGGATCGTTACTCTACCCTTTTCCTCCTCACCGTTGGTGCTGTTACGATTGACCACTTTTTTACTATAGAAAATCATTTGGGTTACATGACGAAGTTCATGGCCCCATATCGTCAGCGAATCTACCCAGCAACACGTCACAAAATCCCAAGCTTGATATTGACAAATCATAAAGTATTCTGGGTCTATATCCATACCCTTTACCAAAATTCAATCATACATTGGTTGCTTCCTAGCAACTTCACTCAATCCTGTCCCTACAAAAAGTCACTCCCCCTTTGATTTTTCCTTTACTTCCCCCTTTACCTCCCCCTTCACCATCATTACCCACCGTTGCCTCCTTTTCTTTTATCCCTTTCTATCCCAAAATTCTTGTGGCCCCCAATTCTTCCCGACCCCTTTTTAGCCCTCCACTCAACCCACCCCAACTAAATATTAACCTAACCACAAATTGCTCATGGCTTCTAACACTTGTCTAAACCTACCCACTTTTTACCCACTTGCTCTAGGGTCTCTTTTCCATCACCGACCCTTTGTTTTTAATGAGGTAGAGCTCAAAGTGCAAGAAGGTTATACAATGAGCAATTAAAGAACTAGGAATCAGTAGACGCACCTGAACATCTAAATTAGGTTGACACTCCCTTAGTGTCCTCGGCATATCCAAAAAATAGAGAAATGAAATGACATTGAGAAAGTAAAAATGGTCCAAAAAGTAAGACCTTTACATCAGCAGCCTGTCATTAACAAAAGACTAAAAGACAAGTCTAAAATTACCGTTAACCCCCACAACAGTCCCTACTTTCTCAAATCCAACACCCAAAATTAAATCTCCATACATCTTCTCAACATCAATATCTATGACCCAGTTTCTAGTCCTTATGCTTCATCTTTCCCCCATCCCCACCCCTAACCTCCCTCTCTTCTTCTCTACCCCATCATCCCTACCAATCTCAAACCTCCACATCTAGAGCTCCAGCTTTACGAAGCCCCTGTTATGGGGCAATGTATTCAAGGGAGGAGATTCATTTACTTTTTCGTTCACTAGAATCCCCAAAACTTCTTTACCCATTAAGTCTTATTTTCTAAAGGAACGGGAGGGTGTGTCTCATCTTTGTGTTGATCCTGGGAGGAGATTCCAACATGGCACGGTGGTCTTCTCAAACTTCTAACTGGGGATAAAACACAAGAAGTATGAGCTTTTAATTGGTTCATTGAGAATATTGTTCTTATTGATATCCCCCTCCAAAACAACCTCTACACTTGGTTTTATTTTCAAGATTCTCTGACGCTTATATTGATTAATCGATTCTTAACAATTAAAAAGGTGTTTGATAAATTTAATGACCACTGTTCGAAAGCTGAAAGACCAACCTCTTATCACAACCCGTTGCTTCTCTCCATTGGTCACACATCTTAGATGTACACCCCCTTTTTTAATTTGAGAATATGTTGTTGCAACAGTATTCCCTTTCTCCTTTAGTGGACCATTGGTAAAGAACGCCCCTATTTGTGGTTGACCAGGACATGGATTGATACAAAAACTTAAAAGGTTTCAAAAGCTATTCTTAAAAAGTGGAATTGAGACCTTGAGCTTCAATATCACCCAGAAACACCAGCTTATTGCAAAAATTACCTCAATCAACAGCACGGAGCAATCAGGGGATATGCTGGTTTCTCATAAACTACAAAAATACACTTTTGAAGGAACTTCTTTCTTTCTTTGGCTGCTAAGGAGGTGACAAAAATGTAAGACAAAATGGCCAAATGAGGGCAACATTAACTGATCTATACATACCCAAAAGCAAAAAAACAGGGCAGCCACTCTCTCCAGAAAATCTCAAATTGGCTCCCCATCTCCACACAACAAGAATCACTTCTAGAAACCACCTACACCGAAACCACCTACACCAAGAAAGAGGCCAAATCTGTTTCTGAACTCAATTCCAACAACTTTTCAGGCCCCACGGATTCACCATATACCAACAAGGTGCATTTTCAATTTTTTTGTAACTCAATCATAGAAACTTCAAAGTTAAGCGTCTTTAGCTTGGAGTAATTCTATGTTAGCAAGCACATGAGTAAGAATCAAGGATGTTAAAAGGACTCGGTATTGGTATGTGAGTATGTGGAAATATTCTTCCCACTTAGAAACAGTTTGAAAACAAGTAAGTATAACATTGTCATATCGCAAGAATGTAAGGAATGCCAAAGACATTAGGTGTTGAATACAAAATTTGAATCAAGATCTGAACTCTGGCTAACGTATTTCATCTTCCATCCATTGTTCTTTTTATAGGAAACAAACATTTCATTGATAAAATGAAATAAGGGGAAACCCCAAGCACCTAAAGGTGATTACAAAATGAGCGCCAATTGGCAACTAAGACCAATAAGCTAAAGTTCTTAAAAGGGTGCTCAAATCTGCACCAATAAAAAGCCATGGACAATACCATGTCAAAAAAATAACTAAAAGATGAGAAAGACGCCTATTAAGCTCGCCCCATAAAGTCCGAAAGAAAGCCCAAAGAACAACCAGCTAAATAACCTTCTTGCAACCAATAAACGGGTCACACCCACCATAAGAGAGTTGAGGATGTCCAAAATGTCATTGGAAAAAGTAGTAGACCAACCAAAAGCCTCCAAAATGAGATCCCAAAATTGTCGAGCAAAAGGACAATGAATAAAAAGATGAGCAGGGGATTCAACATTAGCACAACACATAATACACCAAGACGGAGAAAGTGGCATATAAGGCATACGATGCTGGAGACGATTGGCAGTGTTTATAGCTTTATGACTAAGCTCCCGAAGAAAAATTTTAATTCTCTTTAGGAAGTGATCCATCCAAATGATCAAATAAAAATCCCTTTCAGAAGACTCGAGAGCACCTGTTAAGTCATCAATCATAAATTTCCCAGTAAACATAGATGAGGAGTCAATAGCCCATCTCCAAGAATCAAGCACTACACGAAATCTGCTAGAAGACAAAGATACCCATTACTAAATTTCATGATCAGTAAAATTACGTCTAAAGTGCAAGTCCCAAGTCTCAAAATCATCAAGCCATGCTTCAGCAACAGAAATATCGGGAGTATAAGAGAGACGAAACAAACGAGGAAAAATCACAGAGAGAATACCACAATCATGCCATCAATCTTTCCAAAAAGGGATAGTGTTACCAGTACCAAGGCAATGTTGAGTCCTAGAAAATTCAAGGTCAGCAGTATGGCAGATGGAGCTCCACAAGGACTTTGATGACCTTCTAACAATAGTCGGCCAAACACATGAGGGATAATAGTACTCAGCCACAATGAGCTGACACCATAAAGCATCCTACTCGTGTAAAAACCTCCAAATCCACTTTTCCATAAGAGCAAAATTTCGATGACGAAAATTGCCAATGCCAAAACCACCAAGAAGCTTTGGGCACTGAGTAGTAATCCAATTAACGTTATGCATACCATTTTCATCACATGAACGGTCCCAAAAAAATCACGAATCAGTTTCTCCAAATAATTAATCACATCGTTAGGGGCATGAAAAAGAGAAAGGTAATAAGTAGACAAGCTTGAAACAGTGGCTTGAATAAGTGTGTGACGACCACCCTTGGAGATGTAGGCATATTTCCAATTATGGAGTTTTTGTTGAAACTTCTCAATAATTGATTGCCATAAAATCATCGATTTAGAGTTGCCACCAAGGGGAAGGCCAAGATAAGAAGCTGGCCATTGTCCATTCTTACACCCAAAAACAGTCACCATCCAATCCAAATCATGATCAGAGAAATGAATGCCAAGGAGCTCACTTTTAGAGAGATTAATAGATAAACCAGAAGCTTGTTCGAAGAATAAATAGCCTCAAACAAGCATGCAAGGGCAGCGCGGTCAGCAGTGGAAAAGAGCAAAGTGTCATCAGCAAATTGCAAGTGATTCAGGATCAAACTCGAAGCACCAATAGGATGAGTGGCTATCAAATTGTTAGATAGATTATGGTCCAACAGACAACTTAAGTAATCGGCAACCGATATAAAAAGAAAAGAAGAACGAGGATGACCTCGTCTAATGCCACCAGTAGGGATTATTTTACCATGAGGTCTACCATTAATAATAATGGAAAATTTGGCACTAGAGACACATCCATGAATTCATTAGGCCAAACCCTTCCAAAGCCTTTAGACTGGAGAATTGCATCTAAAAAGTCCCAATCGACCGTATCAAAAGCTTTTTCAAGATTAAGTTTATCACACCTTCCTTGGTTTCATGAAACCAATCATCCACCAATTCATTAGCTATAAGGGATGCATCCAGAATTTGTCTATTTTCAACAAAAGCAATCTGATTTAAAGCAATGGTAGATGGAAGAACCTGTTTCAATCGATTCGAAAAGACCCGCGCAATAATCTTGTAAGCACACGGGATTAGAATTCTCTTGCTGCCATCCAACTACATATAGTTCTTTACCAAAATCGATAACTAACTAACATTGACAAAAAAGAAAACGCCCTTCTAACGAAGTAAAAAAAAAAAAAAAAAAAAAAAACGGGCAAATGATTTCCCACAGTTCAAAATCCAACTACACGTAGCAAAAAGGTAAGAGAAGAAGAACCTGGCAAGAGCCGGTGCCAACTCGGAGCAATCTTTAACTTGAGCAATAGCGGACTGTCTCTCAAGGTATGATTTGGAGTGGCGCTTCTGGGCGCCATTGATGAGTTTAGCATTTGAAGAGCCGGGGAGGAATTGAGGCTCTTTAGGGAGAATTGCGACAGAATTAGATTGATTGTTCTTGATAGTGGTGACAGCATGCGATGCAGAAGCCATTACAGAAGAAGGTGTGGGCAACCGAGTCCGGAGGACATGGCGGTGATATCCATTAGCAACAAGGGAGAGTTCCATTTCGAGACAGTGCAATGTGCATGTGAGTTTACTTGTGGATAGAAGTAGAATATTTGAACCAAACCATCGTCCGTCGCACTCCAAAATATCAAACCCATAGTAAAATCAACGTCTCTCCTTGTAACAAAAAGGAGGTTTTAGTACTAATCATCCCTTGAATTATAATGTGTATAGTAATTCTAAAGCAATAGGATTGTTCGAGGAAAAAAAAAGCATATTAGCCATGGAATCTACAAATTATTATCAAAATAAATTTGTAGGAACGAAATTTTCAAAAAGATAAAAAAATTATGATAATAAGCATTTTGATCCTGAGATGTTTTTGGTTTTCTTCTAGTTCGTAAATTTTGAAAAATATGTTCTAAAGCTCTTACTTCTACTTTTTATTAATTAGAAATTATTTTTAGTAATGAGATTGGCAATTGGCAAGCATTCTTTATAAATTAAAATTAAAAATCTTTTTTTTTCTCCCTTTTCCCTATCACATTTCTCTTGTCATTTAGTGGCATTGCAGGCAACCACTTGTCTTTGGCTCGAGACTTACAAATTACAATCAAACTCTCCAGTAAGACTAGCAAATCATGCTAAGAGAAAAAGAAAGGGCATAAGAATAGAGGCAATATTGGCCTGAAGGCAATTGGCTTTAGTCGGCCTCGGCCGAACTGAGGCCACCATCCTACTAAACAGAATGGACCTGTCCTATCTTCAACAATCGGTCCATTTCGTTTCAAGACTGGTTCAGGCCACTCCAACTCGGTTGAGGTCAAGCCCATTATCTCTGCCCAATAGAAAATCTTAAAGAAATAGGAAATTCAAAAAGATTTGTAGAAGAAATCCTAATTATTTTCTTAATAATTTTACTGTTTTCCTTTGCATTGCCAAATAGTACAATCACCTAATTATGTCTTATCTATAAGTTAGTTTTAAAAATTTATAAGTGTCTAACAGGGTTAACAATAACGGGGTGGGGGCGAGACCAAGTACATCCAAGATCATAGACCTTGTTGTAAAATCAAGTACCTATAAGGATACCCAACCTAAAGTTGCTCCAAGTTAAGCGGAGTTAACTTTTAAGTTCCTATGATCAAGCTACCAACAAAGAAGTTGTACATTGTTGATGTAAGTAGTAATTTTTAATTATTTTAAAGTATTTTTTAACATTACTTTCATGCTCTCAATATCTCTTTACCGGTTCATTCATGTTTTTCTCCTAAACTCATAGCGTTACAATCAAAATCCATAAGACAATGACTTTTTGAATTCTCCTATCAAACATCAACTTACCATCTAGCCTTTAACTATAAATTAAAACTCTAAATTATTAAAAGTGATTATCTTATTTGACATCTCAGTCATTCAATACAGAAACAACATCACCATTTCGTTAGAAAGTCAACTGAAACTTAACTACAAGAATCTAAATATGCTCTTTTAAAAATTCAAAAACTAAAGTACATACTTTTAGAAGTTTAGAAACCAACATAGAATAAGATACAAAGTTTAAAAATCATCTTAACATTTAACCATTTTTTTTTTTTTTTTTTGTTAGTTGGTAGATCCAATATCATGTACCAATGTGTGTTTGGACTTCTTTAGAATTAAAAGAAAATTTATTTAATGTATAATTAATTTTATTTCACTGTTTAATATAATTTGATAAACTCAGTATTAAATTAATTACATGAACAAATAAAAATATCACACGCATAACAAGTGCCACCTACAAAAATGTAGGGTAAAAAGTATATACAAAACTTCTATTGCAAGAGTTGGAGCCAAAGAATCTCATTCATCTTGCTAAGGATCACTTGTTCATCATAACTAATCCAGTAACGGAAGTCGAACCGACGTTCTCCGAAGCCATAACTGATACATAACCATATGAAAAGTATCATAATCAACTGGAGAAGAATGCCATTTAAAGTGTTTGCGCACTTTCAACACATTACTTTGCAATCTTGCATATTCCTCATCATTGATTCCCTTGAGGATTTCCTTCAACCTCGGGATATCTGATGTGGTTACAACAATCGAGAAGCTCTTCCAATTCAAGATATCACCAAAGGGGAGGTCATAGTAGTTGGCAATGATCACAGGAACGCATCCATAAAAGATAGAATCTCCAACTCGGGCAGTGTTTACTTCGAAGCCTTTGACATGAAGGCAGAACTTGCTCCTGAGTAGTTCATCAGCATAAGGTGTCTTAAGACGACCCGAATAAGCAAAGATTTCTGAATCCTTACCCCACACTTGAACAAGCGCTTGACGCGTTGGGGAGTTCATTGCTCCTGCAAAAAACGCCAGCCTCGTCCTAAAAGAAGGAATAATTAATTATCACCTCACGTTGACGACATTACATTCACATCAATAAACTAACTATTAAGCCAAAGGGAGGAGGAAACAGAAGATCCATCAGTTTGCATTAGGCATAAACTCACCTCTTTGAGGAAGCAAGATTTGAAGGGTCTTCTTTCCTAGGCCAGATTTGGGGCAGAGCTGCATCCTTATGTGAAATATAGCCCGTTAAGAAGTAGCTAGAAGAGCAAACAACTTGGACAATGCTCGACTTAGCTTCACTTGATTTATCCATAGCGGATCGTCCAACCGAATGGCACGCAACGTAGAAATGATCCGCCCCACCCGTTCTATTCCAATATGGATACTTGTGGCTAACATCGAAGATGTAATCTCGAATGAAGTTGGGGATACCGCTAACGCTAACCCGACGGTCATTGCGGAGGCCAGTGATCGAGAACGGCAGGAAGAAGAAGTCAGCCTCCTTAGGATCATTTGTGATGAAATGACTTTTGATGAGAGATTTCTTGAAGTAACTCTCACTAGCATAGTTGCCATGGGGCTCAAAGTTCTCTGGCAACAAAGAACGTGCGAAGGGATCACTTCTTTTGTGAGGATAAACGTAGATCTTGAAGCTTTTGTTCATTTCTTTGTAGTCTTCAAGAAATAACTCTTCATCATGGAACACTCCCTCGGCTTGTTCGTGAATTCTCTTTCCTAAAGCACACACAAGCAGGGCATCCATTAAGGCAAATTAGGAAAGTGATTGTACCGTAGAAGGAGGAGAAAACAGAGGAAGCTCAACTCAATCATTAATAATTTGAATAGAAGATTAAACATACATCAACCTATTAACTTAAGCAATTCAACTACACAAGGTCATTCTCCTCCTCCTCAATAAATATCATCAATTATTGGGTCACAAAAGAGACTTAACCATTTTCATTTATGATGGTTTGTTTTGAAGATTAAACCTATTTTTTCTCAATTTTTTACAAATATTTGTATCTTTCTTACCAAAGTATTATTTGGTAAATTCTAAAAAATAAAAACGAACTTTTAATTTTTTTCCCGTCTTCAAAGTTTAGCATTAATTTTTAAAACATTGATAAAACATAGATAACAAAATAAAAATAAGAAAGAAGTGGAAGGAGGTGTTCAAGAGCTTAAGTTTCAAAAATTAGAAACAAAAAACCAATAATAATTATCAAATTAGTCCAAACTTTTAGATTAAGAAGTGATTCATCCTACATTTGTCCTTTCTCCTACAATTCTAGGTAACCAAACGAACTGGAAGAAAACCAATAAAACAAATAAATAACCTACAACAATAATCAATCAACCATTCAGTACAAAAGTCATACAGATAATTCCCATTTCCTCCACAGAAAAAAAAGAAGAAGAAACAAGGGTTTTACCAAATGAGGGAAGAGGAGGGAAGGGTTGAGTCTGAAACTGAGGCAGAGGGGGACCGCCATTGTCGTCCGGTAAACTGACCTTCTGAGCAACCCGAAGAGTTGTAATGGAAAGATTAAGAGAAGAAACGTAGCGAGAAGAGGAATCAGAGAAATGAGAAGGGATTTGGGAGGGGAAAGGATTAGGAGTAGAAGTGGAAGAGATGTAGAAGAGGATGAAGAGGAAGGAATTGAGAGCTAGACAAGTGGGGATGAAGAAAAGGCCACGAAACCAGTTGGTAGAAGAAGAAGAAGTGGAGGAGGAGGAGGAGGACCTCCATGGAAATGGAGATTGAGGCATGGAGGAAACAGAGAAATGAAGAAATAATTAGGAAGGGTTTGTTGTAATGAATGGGCAAATTTGGTAGCAGAGACGAAACCCATTTCTTCAAATAACAAAAAATTCTAAGTGAAGAAAGGTCAAAGAAGAGGGGTTTGTTTGTGGAATTTTCAATTCCATGGGGATGATGAGAGAAAGAGAAAGAAAGCAACAGTCAGAATCTGTTTCTGTCCAAACTCATATTTGCCTTTTCTTTTCGGTTTTTAATATTCTCTATTTTCTTCTTTTTTGTCTTAATATTAAATATCTTTTCTTTTTCTTTTTCTTTTTCTTTTACTTTTCATTTCCATTTCCATTTTTATTTATCTCAAAAGTTATTTTGATTGATGTCAATTTAGGTTTTAAAATGTTATGGATGACATATTGCATCATATCTCTAAAACTCACATCCCCTCAATATTAATTACACTTTTTTTAAAATACATAAATCTTTGTTATAAATTAAAAATTAAAAAAAAAAATCATCACATTATCTCTCAAACATTACATGTCATAATGTTAAAAAAATGGTTAACATTCAACCCAAATATGAAAGTTAATGAAAAATGTAGGAAACAAACTTTCCTATTAAAGACTACCGTAAGTGATTATTATTTTTTTATTCTTAAAGAAACTAAATGTGGAGTTTGTGGAAATGGAAAATTTTAAAAAATAAACATTGTGTTTTTTAATTTGATTGAGCGAATATTCGGAATCTTTAGAGTTTGCATCTAAGTGAAATTAATGAAGATTTATATCATTATATATTTTATTGGGTTAGAATATCATAGATTTGTACTCACCGTCTTGTTTCAATTGCAGTCTATGTAATTTTATATGTTAGAATGTTGAATTTTAATCCCTTTTAATAAATCTTAAAATTTAGTTTGGTTGATTATTCATTACATACAAGAATATGTTGTATTTTAGGTTATTATTACTTTTATAAATGGTAAAAATGTCTTCATCTTTAAATCATCACATTTATGATTTATTGAATATGAACTTACGTTACACATTTAAATAGACTCGAGTGAAATGAAATCAAAATATAATATAAAATTAGTATACTAATTAACCCAAATTTGTTGGTTCATCAAAGAGTCCATGAGAGAGGTTAAGAAGAGAGCTTAGACATGGTTCATTGGGATTCGTGAGGTAGGCTTAATATAAGTTCAAAAAAGGCTAGAAGAGAGCTCAAAAGGAGTACTCCATGAAGAACTTAAAGAGCTAAGTGGGACTCGTGAGGTTTGAAGAGGGGTAAGCTCGTAGGAGTCTAGAAAAGAGCCTCCCAAAAGAGGCACACAAGAAGAGGACACACATGGGAGAGCCTAGCCTTCTAAAAGTGGAGTTCAGCTCGCGAGAGGAGAATGAACTATAAGAGATAGTAGTCTCAGGACAATGCTTAGAAGAGCTCAAAGGATCTATGGAGGAAGACCTTTAATTAAGTGTCTGATGTGAACCATTTGGATTCTAGACAGACAAAAAACTTTGAGAATTTGGACAGGTGCATCTTGTTAAATGTCCCGTCTACATTGTGATAATGATTGAATACTTGTCGATCCAACATTAACTCGATTGTTTCTCGAATTTAAGAGAGACATCACGAGTCTTAGTAACTGTTACAATCCACCATCCTATTCAAACAATAAAACTCATTGGTCGAAAGTATATCTGTCTTGATATCCTACTATTTTCTCTACTATCTAGTTATACTCACGAACACACGATTCACTTGAGTTTTTGGATTGTATATGGTTGGACACCACACCCACACTTACCTTTTTTTTTCTTTGTCTTGCAAGCACTCGAACGAATCTCTTCTATAAAACAAATCTTATCGTTGGATCCATTTTTAATTTCGGCATCAACAAAGTTGCTAATTTTTATTAGATATTTAAAAACAATTAAATAGATATTTTACATATTATTTTCCGAAGCTCAAAATAAGTATTTGAAGAAATAGATTAAAGAGATAGAAGAAGTCATGCCAAAATACGTAATTATTAAAACTAAAGATATCATTATTTAAATTTTTAATACACACCCTAAAGTCCAAATCTCCAATCACAAACTAAACATATCCTTATTAAAATTTATCACATTATCAATTATCTCATACTTAAAATCTAACATGTAATTAATTTAATTTAATAATGGTTTTTTTAATAACATTAAATAATGGTATTTTCTTTTTAAATTGAATCATAATTATTTGTTTATTAGGAGGGTGTGTGATGAAAAATTGAACCTTTCATCTCTCAATTTGATAATAATATATTATATTTTAATATTTAATAATGAAGGAAGGTTTAACTTTGGATTCTATATTAATTTTTCATAAATTTCATTCCATTATCTCAAATCATATAGCAATTTTTCTCAAAAAGTTTATCATATCTATCAAATCTTATTTTAAATTTTTACACTTTTTCTTTTTAAATTAATCCTAAAACAAAATCCCAAATTGCAAACTTCCACAAATCCAAATTCGATCACTCCTAATAAATGACATCCAAGTAAAAAATATCTCTTAATTTGAAAGAACTGTATGAGTTTGAGCGTTAATTCGGGCAAAATGACACTGGATACTATATATTAACTTTAAAAAAATTATATGAATCTTGGACAAAATAACACCAAAAGATTCTACATATTTAGGCCGGTGAAATCTCGAACATATTTAACACAGTTTTTTTAGTTGAAATTCTATACAATTTTTTTGCAAAATTTGATTTCCCCAAAATTTTAAAATATTAAATTAATTTGAAAAAGCTATTTTGATTATTTGAAAACCCAATAGAGGGAAATTCATATTTTTTTTTTGTGAAAACATAAATTTGCTAAAGATTTGAAAAATTACGTTATAATTTGTTATATATTTAGTAAAGATAATCAAATTTAAAGAAATTTTGAAAAGATAAGACATAGTATAAGATTAAAAAAGGTTAGATAGGAAAGTTAGCAAATCTTTGTGTTAATATAGTAAGATGTAAAAAGAAGACCCTAAACAATCAATAAGTTAGAAAAAATAATTCTTTTACTAAATTTCAATATCGATCTGACGTCAAAATGACAAGAGCTCTCACCTGGTTGTATTACAATACCTTTTAAAAAAATATCAGTCTCACCTGAGATGGATCGAAATAACAATGTACCGCGAGTTCTCCACTAACCTTTTACCATGTGACGAAATTTTATTTTTTTAAAAAGTAATTTATAAAGAAGGTAACAAATTGTTGTCGACACCTATACTACACCTACTTATTACTCCCACATCAATATTTCAATAGTAAATGAATTAAAAGTTTGAAGAAAAACTATGTGTTTGGTCCTTTACTACACCTATTTTTGGTGCATTTCAAAAACTTGTCCATTAAAATTTACAAATTTTGTTTAAATAAATACTATTTTATCTATTTATTTAGGGAAAGCTATATATATATATATATATTAGTCTTCGAGTTTTGACGAGTATGTGTTTTTGGTCTATAAATTTAAAAAATGAACATTTTTTACCCTTGAGTTTATAACAATAGACTTTTTTCAAAAGGTACTTTTTTAGTGTATGAATTTCAAAAAATAGGTTTATAATGTCTTAAAAGATTTTATATTTGATTTTCCAAAATTAATTACAGAATATTTAAAAAATTTAAAAATAGTTTTAGAGATGATATGATTTTCAGAAGTTATTCTCGTAATTTAAAATGTCATATAATTATTTAAAATAAAAGTATAAAGTTATTTCATGGCCTTTTTAAACTTGTTTTTAAAAACTCAAAGACTAAAAAAGTACATTTTGAAAACTCAAGAATCAAATGAATCTATTCTTATAAACACAAGGACTAAAAATGTCTACTTTAAAATTTAATGATCGAACACACAAATTTATCAAAATCTAAAGACTAAAATGGTAAATTTTTATTTATTTATTTGTAGATAGTGCACGGGGAATGATAAGTATAATTTGTTTAAGGTATGTTAACTTTAACAAAAGAAAAGAAAAATTGCGTAAATGACAAAAACATTTTTAAAAAAATAGTCATGACACATTTTTTTTTGCATATCGCGAATATGACAAACATGACAAGTAATTAGTGATATCAGACGATTATCTACACTTAAATTTGCTACTTTTGCAATTTAAAAAATATAGTAATATGAATTTTATCAACATAATATTTTTTTTTTGCTATATTTGCGAGCGTTCGTAGAGAATAGGTTTTCAAAGAAATAAAAATAAATAAAAGATAAAAAAGGGGTTGATGTGTAAATAAAATGAAGTGAACATCGCATGTCAGTATTTAAAATTATAATTAATTGTTAATATTGGAAACGGCGACGTTACTGTCCACGTGGAAGTATTTGATAATTAGCATTTTATTGTAAGAGAGTGAGAAAGTAATTAATGTAAATAGAGATTAGGTGACAAATGGGACTTTTTCTTTAATTTGTGTTGTTGACTCAAACCAATAATTAGAGATGAGATCCGTTTTAGGGATTTGGAGGCTGCTTCTTCATTACCCAATCATTCTTTAATCTTTACTTCCTCAGCCTCCGATGCTTCTTTTAATTTTATTTTTAGAGAAGGATTGACGTGTTAGACCATTATCTCTTTTAAAAAAACAAGTTCATTCATTGAATTGATTTGATATACATCCAAAATTAATTTTAACAAGCTTGTTATACAATTACAGAAAAGTCATCAATAAATCTCTACCTCATCGTTATTAGTAGATCTAATATAGGTTAGGGGATTCGAACCTTGCTACCATATATACAATAAAGAAAAATAGTACCAATATCAATAGCTAACTTAGTGATAAAATTGTCTTTCAACTCAAGTTCTAGTCTTACCATTTATATTTTTTTTCAAATAATTTTTATGAAACTATAAAGTACTCTTTGAAATAATTTATAGATCTACCACTTCTCACCATCCAATATGTTGTTATTGCTACCAATGATATCTCTAACGAAACTTTTGACAACCATCTCTAGTTAGTAGTGAAAACTTAAACTTTTCATAACCATCTTTAGATCGTCACCATCTTCGCTACGAGTAGACGCTGTAGTGACCACCCTGCCTACCACCTTTGGTCAACACCATCGAAAAGCAGGATTCTGCTGACAACCACTCAATATCACAATCTCCTATACTATATATTTTCTTTTGAAGTGCTAAAGTGAAAATTGAAACCTAATAATTGAGGTTGAGATATACACAAATTGTCTGCACCAAAACAAAAATCACTAATGAAAAACATTCATTATGTATTTCTTACGATAATATTGCTATACAAAACCTTTGTCCTTAACTTTTGTTGGCCAAAAGACCATTGTTCCATTTGTTCAGAGCAATAATAGAAATTGATAATTTGCGGAAAAACAAAAAGGTAACCAAATCACGGAGAAATGCTTCCGAATGTCAAAGTTTGAACTAAACAATAGTAATACCAAATTCAAACAAAGCACTTGACTTGCATATCTTTTAGAAGATTCAAGGAGAAAATCAACAATCTCTTGTTGGCACCATATGGAAAAAACACAACATCGTAATTATTTTTGTTTGCTTTCAGATCATATAAATTGATGCTATCCTAAATGAGAATGAGAATATGGCAAAACTTTGTAAAAAAACAACGTCTTTAGTTAGTTTAACATGTGATGAGGCAAAACCCTAAACCCTAAATATAGTACAAAATGACAATTTGTTCTCATAACTATTTGTTTGGTCCTTTGCCTTGGATCTTGTTTCTTCTAGTCGTCCCTGTAAATAGCACAAAATTGTAGTTGAAAACATAAGTCAACCCGAAAAATAGACTATAACATCACACGCACATTTTGTTTAGAATATATCAATTTACATCCCTAAGCCAAGGGGTTGTATAATTTAAATTCTAAACTAATTTTTATATCATTCTGTTCTAACAAGCATGATGTGAAATTTATAATTCGTGTGAAAATCTCTCAATAGGAAAAGAATAAAGGAGAAAACCCAATCAACTATCAATTTACTTGGTTCATTTCACCAGAATTGAAGTCTTAATTTCTTCTATTAGCAATTTGAAGCTACCGCCTATACCAAGCAAGATCTTTTTTATCCAAACTGTTGTATATTTAAATCCAAATGAAAATCCAAATGTGGGGCTTACGTGAAAGTAAAACTATTGACACTTGCACTTGCTTCTACCGTAGTAGTAGGAGCGTTTCCAGAACTTTGCAATAAATCCATATCCCACAGCTGCGCAAACAATAACACAAAGATGGAGGTTTTATAAGTCACAAAAATTAAAAATGAAAAACAAAGAGAACGAAAACAGTTGCAATCAAGGTTTCACGACATGTGAAACTACAGGTACCATATGTAGACAATAAAAATATGGAAGAACCATTCCAACATATTTCTTAGGCCTCCCAATTTCAGGAAATTTCAAAATTGAAAAAAGTACAATAAAATAGAACTGCTTTAGTTAATTTTTATTCACCAAGAATAATTTCCCAAGAAGATAAATATATTATAATTTTAACTAATGCAAACTCCGCCATTGTATAGAAGTGTAAAAGTAAAAGAATTCATATACTCTTGCTTTACCCATTGTTGGGAAGGTAGGACCAACATGATGGTACTTCAGTTCATCATCACACAACATTTTTTTTTAAGAAAACAATAATGAATCTCTTCATTGAAATAATGAAATGAGAGTAATGCACAAAGTATAAAATGAATACAAAGAACAAAATAAATAAGAACATAGATGACTAGAAGGTGTACCCAGACATCTCAACTAGTTTGATACTCCCTTGGCACCCTCATCATCACCAAATAAAATACACAATCCTTATAGACTTCCAAATTAGTTCATCATCAAGCGACTAATAAACGTGATAAAGATCCATGTCAATTTAAAAATATAACTTTTGACTAGAGAGCAAAACGACAACCGATTTCCATAGGCAGCCTCAGTTGATACCATGTACTTATAGTTGTCGGCTTCTTATACTAACAAGGGAAAAGACCCTTTTTATGAGAAACAAAGAACACCATTAAAAAACATCCCACCGCCTCAACAAAACAACTTCGAGGACAAGGAGACAAGGCATCCCCACTTTTTCTGTTAAAACGTTTTGGATACAAACACATCAACAATGCCAACAAAAATAATTGTTAACATAGATGAATTGGGCCAACTTACACATCTTGAATAAGTTTTCTGGACAACCACAACCACAATATTTGACATTAGTATCTAGATTGGGATAATGATAGGCCTCGCCTAAAATTTTTTTACTCATTAGAGGAAACAAGGAACTTTTGAGGGTTTCTCACATCTCCCAATTCTCCCAAGAGAATTCTCTCAACAGAAATTAGCCAAAAAAAAAAAAAGATAACCCTCATACACATCCTTCAACTGTGTGCTCTAGCCTCTCTGCCACTGAAACAAATTCACCTTTGTGGTCCCCACTACACAACTTGTTCATTTGTTTTCAATTTGTTTTTCCTTTATATAAATATATATACACACATATATATGAGAAACCATACTTTCACTAAAATTAACTGAAGAACAATGGCAACAAAAGTTCCTGTCTGGTTAGTATCTTCCTTCTTTTTTTCTTTTTTTTGATACCAGTGAGTGTCTTGGCCAGCTTACACACACCTCAAGTAATCTCAGTGGACAACCCATCATGGATTGAACCTATGACTTCTTAGTCATTTATTGAGACTATGGTTCCTTTTTTATCAATAGGTCAGCCTATGATGGTTTAGATTAATAGTTCAATAGGGATTAAGCATAAAATGAGCTGACCAAAAAAGTTGGAGTGGGGACTTACCTTTATCATGTAATCATGTGAAATACTGCCGAGAAACTTTCTGTCATGAGAGAAAGCTACAAAACAAGACAAAATTGTCAAAATGTTATTCTAAACATCAATAGAAAAACAAACTAAAGAAAAGTAGCTAATTAAGTGTTGCAGATCAAAAAGAGCTCAAATGATATGCTGAATTAACAGTCAAAGAAACTCAGGTCCTCAACTCATTGATAAAATGAATGCAGGTTGGTTACTTAATATCAGCCAAAACGGAAAAATATCTTACCAAGACGCTCCACAGGGTAGTCAGAGTGTTCTGCAATTGGTTGAATTACTCTATTGGGCAATATACCTACCAGACTAGTGAAAATAACACACAAATAAGTGAGCTAAAATACAGGGAAGATAAAAACACATGATCTTCTGTATGTGGATCAAAACAGGATAGCATCTACTTATCAAATCCTCACCTGATGAGTCCACTCTCAGATGCAACAATGACCCGGTCTTCATCAAGCTAAAAGGAAGGAAAAAACTGGTGCGGTAACTGAAAATTTCCTAAAAGATATTAAAAAATGACAATACTAATAGACGTTCCACAAGCTCTTACCTTTAGCAATGCATTCACAGGATTTTGAGAGGCATCAACAAAGCGATCACTGAAGAAGAATAAAGTTAAAACAAAAAGAAATGAGGAACAAATCAATAAAAAAAAAGGAAATTGTCACCAATATAATTAATACATCCAATCACAATAATGAATTCCTGATTTCATTAAAACGACCAGAGCAATACATCAAACATATTCAAGAAAAAAACATATATGTACACCTGCAGTCCTGGAAGAAACCCCATGAATACAATAAAAGAGTTCCATTTTGTGATCCACAGATGACTTTACGTCCATTCTGACCACATACAAAAAAAAAACCATAAAAGAAATAAGAAAAAGTGAGAAAGTTAAAATAACATGTTATTTATGAAATGGGGAATAAATGTTTATTCGCACTCAGTTAGCAAATTCTTCGTGGCAGTTCAGATACTTCCCCAAAACAAGAAGTTTTGAAGAATTTTTTAAAATTAATTTTCCCCTCTTTAATCTCCTTGGGGAAAATGTGGAGGGGCGATGAGGAAGTGAGAATACTTCAAATTAGGGGGGATAAAAATAATAAAAAGAGCAAGAATTCTTTGCTTGCATTTAATCTTTACATTAGAGAAATAAAGTTGCCGAATAATTGAGGCCCAAAAAAATTTTAAAAAAATAACAAAGTATACTTTTAACAGATTGGTTTGTCAGATTTGAATCTGAGTTAAAAAAAAGTTAAATTTTTTTACAAAAGATGGAATAAGAAATTAGATATCAACAACCCCTAATGACTTCCTTTTTTATTTCTTTTTTTCTAAATAAGAAACAATTTATGAAATTATACAAAAAACTTCTCCAATTGAACATAAGAGAACTGAAGCTATAGAAAGAAAAAAGCTTAAACAATCTACATCATCGCAATGAAAATAACAGCTTTCAGAATGTTTGTCTAGAATATGATTGATCCCTATCATATGTAAATCTACCTTCATTGTAACAACAGATAGTAGCTCTTCTTCTGAAAACTCAGATCGAGCATGGAGCTGCATTTAAATAGGACCAATCAACGTGAGAAGCAAAAGAGACTGTTTTAATAAACTTCTAAAGAGAAAAGGCAAGTTTAAATCTGCATCAAAATAGCACATAAAATAAAAATTGAAAACAGTAAAAGATATTGTTTAACACATTGTAATCACACAAAATACGTCATAAAAACTTGGAATAGCTAACCTTGTTTCTCCTAAGATTCCATACAGATAGAGACCCATCTCCACTTTAAAACCAAAACAAAAAACAAAATGTTAAAAAAGGCAATAAAATCAAAGAAGCAAGTTTTGACAACATTATTGGCCTAATTTGTTAAAATAATCCACGATACAGCCAATTTCTCATTTAAATTCTTCAAATGGAAAGAGGTTAGAATCAAGTAGATGACTAAAAGGAATTCATAAAGTCGTTTCTTGAATCTTCATAAATTTATACAAGAACTTTGTAGATAAGAAACAACATTTTTTGTTCCAAACTTTAAGTGATCTCAAACCTATATAAATTAAAAAGTAGAAATTTGAAAAAGAGATTACAAACTCATTGTCATACCCAGCAATTTATAAACTTAGAGGTGCACTAAACCACAACAGCCCTACAAGGCCTAAGTCTGAGGCACTAAAAAACATTACCTGTGGGCACACAACAGAAAATATACATAATTTATATACGTGCGAAGAAAAATAGTACTACGAATCAAAGATATAAAAGTGTAAAGAGTAGAGCTTTCAGGAAAAGAGAAATATTTTTTAAGAACATTCATGACTTTCTAATTTAAAGAGAGAAAAAGAAAGAAATTGATTGCTAAGGCCCACAACTTTAACACACTTTGGCTCCATTAAGGGAGTCTCACTTTGAAGAAAGGCACAAGGACAGCGCCAAGGCGTGTGCCTCAACACTAACCATACTTCAGTCTAGGGTCTACTGAAAAATGATTCAAGTTTAACAAAACTCAGAAATCTTCTAGAATTTAAGATTATAAAACTGAAATGAAATAGTAATTACTGCAAGGATTACCTTGTTGCCAAAAGCTTCGTGGAATCAGATAAATAGGTCATATCTGAAATATAATCTTCATGGGCTTTGAAAGAACTGCAGCAAGAACGTTGTCTGGTATCCCATACCTTGAAAGATACATCAGTCTTTAATTTAGCAGACTTTCCATATCCATTAAATCTCCAAAGCATAGAGGAAACATAAAATTAGAAAACAGAAAAGACAGTGACAAGAAAAGAACCTTGATGGCACCATTGTCATCCCCTGAAGCAATCGTTTCCGAGGTTATGTTGATCAGTTTACTGACTGCTTCACTGTAGAACAAAGTGGACTATCACATATTACTCAATCTTATATTTCATTGCATATGCGTGAAAATGGACAAAATGAAAACAGAAGGAAAGGAATATACTCATGTGCATCTTCAAGACGGGCAATAACAGAACCAGTCTCCACGTCTGTAGAGAGAATGGAATGGTCTGAGGAACCAGTCAAAATTGCTGTTATGCAGACAACAACCCAATCATTTAAAGGTCAAAAACACCAATAATTTCTTGCCAAAGGAAGCAAAAAAAAAAAAAAAAAAAAATAGCAAGCAAAATAAAAAAAGCTATACCACGTCCGTCATTGATGAATCTAACAGCTCTGCAAGATTTGGCATGCGCTCGAACTTTAAAAAGCCTAAGATAGACAGAAAAGTTCAAACGAGCATGAGTATAGGATAAACTACTTATACTGTAGGTTAGAGGAGTTCAAATAAACTTGTGCAAGATGAAAAGTTCTCTCTTGTTAAAAAAAGAAAAACTATTTATACTGTAGGTTACAGGAGTTCAAATAAATTTGTGCAAGGTGCATATGGGGGTAAGAAGACCAACGGTTACCATACTTTTGGGGTAAAGCATTTGCATCATAACGGTACCTGCAAAGACGAACGTAGAATTTGATAAGTGATTGAAGAAACGCAAATGAAATCAGATAAAATAGAAACATGAAAGGGAAAGTACAAGTGAAGATTGCCCCCGATCACACCAGCTGCAACCAATTGATCGGATGGATGGAAGTCCAAGTCGAAAGGAATGTCTGCAAGGTTTATTTCCATGCCTACGTCTAACACTCTGGTCGTATCAACACAATGGGAAGTTTGTACCAACTACCAATAGAGTGTTACTCCCTGTTTGGAGCCTATAAAGTTCAAAGGCAACCGACACAGCTGTGGCTATGAGAGGCCGATATAGAGTATAATTCGACAACAAAAATCTGACATGAAAATCACAACAACATTTGTATAAGACGAAAAACTCACGGTGAGAATATATAGAGAATTTCTTATAAAGAAAGCGAGAGACAACGGATGAAACGAATTGTTAGAATTCAGCGGTGGATGTTCTAATCAATCTAGAAGCTCATTAAAACCAACTATAATCTACAAATAAAAACTTCATGCATTTTTTCATCAAATGAGCTGAAGTTTGAGTCATTCAAGGGATAAAAGAAACCTAAATGAAGATTGAGACAATACCAGCAACAATTAGGACGACGGAGAAGACGGCGAGGAAAATCAGGTGGAGCAAGTGAGAGGGAGAGGAAGAAGAAACAGTGCCATGTAAAACGTAGGGTTTTTCTTTTTCCCTTCTTTTCTGTTTCCTTGAGGTTTTTGGTGATAAACAATTTTAACTTTTCATCATCTTGCCTAAGTTTTTACTTTCGTAAAAATAATAAATAAACTAATAAAGTTTCACTTTCATTCTTTGATGTGAAATTAATTTAGAACTAAGAGTTATTATATATAATAAAAAATTATTTCAATAATATATATATATATATATATATAATTTTAAATGATTTTAAAATTTAAAATTTATTATTGGTTAGATTCTTTTACACGTATTTTATACATGATTTTGTTTTAGAACCTATTTTTTCAAATTTTGATCATCGAATACGTCGTAATTTCTTTAAAAGATTTTTTTTTTCAAATTGAAACACTTTAAAAAGTAATCCAAACACTCATGAGCTAAGTAAATTTGTAGTCTAATTTTGTATACAACTTAGTAACCAACACAAATATATCAAAGTCTAAATTAAAGTTTTAAAATATAATCAGAAATTGAAGCGGTTTACAAAATCTATCAAAATTTCTATTTAGTATTTTATTTTTCTTAACCATGCATCAATTTAAATTTTGATATGTAGAAATTTAACATGTATTTCACTCGTGAGTATAAGACTACAATAATTCAATATGTAACTATTTCTTTCTAAATGATCACAACTCAATGATATCAAGCCATGTTTATTATACTCAACAACACACATCCATTTCAAGAATCATCTCACCTTGAAAGGTCACATCCTATATATATAAACCACTTATGCTCAAAGAAAGTGTAACCTATCTACATATGGTAAAATACAAATCTATAGAAAAGATAGGGGCAAAAGAGAACAAAAGATTATTCTACTTTGATTATATATACACACACATCTGAATAATTGTTTTAGATTACAAACCACAAATGTTTATAAATATAACTAAATTTTTGAAACATTTTCAAACTTGTAGAATCTAAAACTTAAATATCACAGACAGTTTTGCTATTTATAATAACTTCTCCAAAATTTTAATATTAATTGCTTATTGACCATTAGAAACACTTTTTCAGTCACGTTCAAACTAATCATTTGAAAAATAATATTAACCATTCTAATTGATTTCAAATGTTCAAAATTTAGAAATTCTCAAATCCTTAAAAAATCATTCAAAAAAAAATAATCGAAACAAAGCCTTCAGATAAGGGCTTATTACATATTTCTTCAACAGGAAATAATTAAATCAGAAGTACATATTGTTATCCAAAATTACTTAGAAGCAATGCCAAAAACACTTGGCCTTTGCAATACGAATTGTGGATTCCATGAGGTGAAAATCCGAGAAAGTTTCAAAGGGAACTCCTCGGAAAGATCTTTACAGAAACCTCGTCTCCTCATAATAAACTTTGCAAAGTAGTTTCTAAACACTGTAAAATTTCGAAATCAATAGAATGACAGACCCCAGAATCATACAAAAGAACATAAACCACACCTTCAAGATATATCACCATGTATGAAACATTGCACAACTTGACTTAACAAGAAACAAACACAAAAACAACGAAAAGAAAAAAAAGATACACAGGGTATATTATTATTCACGAGCTCAATAATCATCCCCTTCTTCCTCTTCATCGACATCTTCTGCTCCGACTTCCTCGTAGTCCTTTTCTAGTGCAGCGAGATCCTCACGGGCTTCGGAGAATTCGCCTTCCTCCATGCCCTCCCCCACATACCAATGGACAAATGCGCGCTTAGCATACATAAGATCGAATTTGTGGTCAATTCTTGAAAATACTTCGGCAACGGCTGTGCTATTGCTTATCATACAGACAGCTCGCTGCACCTTGGCAAGATCGCCTCCAGGAACAACACTTGGTGGCTGATAGTTAATACCGCATTTGAA
The DNA here is from genome assembly GCF_000004075.3 of Cucumis sativus. Classification (NCBI taxonomy): domain Eukaryota; kingdom Viridiplantae; phylum Streptophyta; class Magnoliopsida; order Cucurbitales; family Cucurbitaceae; genus Cucumis; species Cucumis sativus. Next base: position 35,061,327 of record NC_026657.2, read on the forward strand.
GCCAGTAGGACACCTGGAAAATTCCCATTGCATAACTTTAATTCATAGCAAAACATTTAGAAAATTACGTATGCCCTATGATTTGCAAGAACCTTTTCTAAAGTTGACAAACTAAACTAGCATCCTTTGAGGATGGTTACTTATGGATGTGCATCATACTTTATAGCTTGATTTCAATCATATGCTGAGCCAAATTAATTTTTTTATTTCTGCAGAGTTAAAAAAGTATAATTGGCTTCATAATCTAACAATACAGAGCAGTTAACTCACCAGTCGACAAATTGAACTGTTCGCTTTGTTTTGATAGTAGCAACAGCAGCATTCACATCCTTGGGTACAACATCTCCTCTATACATCAAACAGCATGCCATGTACTTTCCGTGCCTGGGATCGCACTTGACCATCATGCTTGAGGGATCAAATACAGCATTGGTAATTTCAGGGACGGATAGCTGCTCATGGTAAGCTTTTGCAGAAGAAATCACAGGAGCATAAGAAGAGAGCATGAAATGGATACGTGGATAAGGTACAAGGTTAGTTTGAAACTCAGTTATATCCACGTTGATAGCACCATCAAACCGCAAGGAAGTGGTTAAAGAAGAGATAACTTGGGATATCAATCGGTTCAAGTTGGTGTAAGTTGGTCTTTCAATATCCAATGATCTCCTACAGATATCGTAAATGGCTTCATTATCGAGAAGAACAGCAACATCTGTGTGTTCTAGCAGAGAATGAGTGGAAAGCACACTGTTGTAGGGTTCTACCACAGCAGTAGATACCTGCACACAAAGAAGGTAGCATTTAGATTTATGATGGACAGTGAGAATGAGGAAAAATCTGTGGAGAAGAATACACGTCAACTCAGTATTTCTCATCAGAAACAAATTTTTTCCAGATAAGAAACCTTTTAATACGAAAAATCTTGACAAAAGGTCAGTGGCCTTTTCATAGTGTTTTGTCACCATAATTTATGAAAAATGTTTGGTGTATACTACCAAAGCCTTTATAATTTGTGTCTTACCTGTGGAGAAGGATATATGGAAAATCCAAGCTTTGACTTCTTTCCGTAATCCACAGACAAGCGTTCCAAAAGTAATGACCCCAATCCAGATCCAGTGCCACCACCAACAGCATTGAATACCAAGAACCCTTGTAAACCAGTGCAATTGTCGGCTAATTTTCGCACTCGGTCGAGGCATAGATCAACTATTTCCCTGCCCACTGGAATGATGCAATAATGTAGATTTAGTAAAAAATGACAATAGTGAAAAAGGAAACTATAGAAAAACTTGAAGGAACACAAACACAAGTACCTGTATAATGTCCTCTCGCAAAATTATTTGCAGCATCTTCTTTACCAGATATGAGCTGTTCCGGATGGAAAAGCTGACGGTATGTTCCGGTCCTCACTTCATCGATAACAGTTGGTTCCAGATCCACAAATATTGCTCTAGGAACATGCTTGCCCGAACCAGTTTCGCTGAAAAACGTGTTGAAAGCATCATGTGCAACACCGACGGATGTGTCACTGCAGCATACACAGGTAACAAATCATCGTTAGAATAAGAGATCATTCACGGCAATTAGCCATACCAATAGCTTGAAAGGGAACATAAAATCAAACGACGACTTCTTATGCCACTATCAAAGAAACTACATAAAACAAAAGATCCATTCTTAAATTTCATAAAAAAACAACATTAATTAATTAATTCATTGAGAAGGTCCTCCAAGAAGACCCCAACAATTCATTTCCTCAACAGAGACATCACCACAAACTATCTAGCCTTAACAAACACCAAACATTGGCCATTAGATTTGAAACACCCGGAGCAAAGGATTACCAAATCAATTGGGTTATTGCTCGACGCGAGTTTTCAATTAGTTTCAAGTTCAAGAAGGAGATCCATAGAGGTACATCCAATTAAAATGAAAATTAAAACCCATTTCCATATTCCTCCTTTGATCTCTCATAAAGACTCAAATCCCTCAACAAATCAAGAGATCGGGAAAAAGCAGCCAAAATTCCAAAGAAAAACATAAACGAAATCCAGTCCCAGAAATACAAATCAATCCCACACACACACACCAATCAATACAAGGGAAATTGAGTCTAATCTATCCAGTCAAGAAAAAAAAAACAAATCAAGGATCAATACTGATGTATAGGGGACATCAATGGACAAAAAAAACCAAACCCAGATCAAGAAATCAAGTAAGAACCCCAAAAAAAAAAAAGAAAAAAACTACAAACCTGGGCATCAAACCATCGGGCTGAATGCCATGTTCGAGGCAGTAAAGCTCCCAGCAAGAATTACCGACCTGGATTCCAGCTTGACCGATATGAAGACTGATAATCTCCCTCATCCCGAATCAAAACCCGATCTCTCTCAAGGAGGGGAAGGATGGAGAGAAAAGAGAGAGAGAGAGTAAAGGAAAAGAGGGGCCGGGGTGGGAAGAAGATGCCGCTGAATGAAATTGCCGGCTCGCAGAAAGAAAAATAGGGATAATTGATTGAATAAATAAATAAACCAATCAATCAATTAATGAATTATTATTATTAATGGGTAAAAAAAGGGAGATTTTTAGAAATGAAAGAAAGTTTGTTAATTTGTGTATTTTAGGGTTTAAACTCAAACCAAGTGTCGGTATTGAGTGTGGGGATGATGAGACGGTAGTTTTAGCTGAAGGGTCCTTCCATTTTCACCCTCTTTCTTTTTCTTCTATTCTTTCCTCACACGCTCTTCTTCTTCGTCCAAGTTGACTATCTATATATATATAGACACATACATATATCCAAATTTTTTAATTTATTGAACAATGATTAGAGATCAAATTACTATTTTAGTCCCCAAACCCCTATAATTTTGTCATCTCGACAATTGTTACTTAAAAGGTTCAAGATCTTTTTATCAAATATTTGTAATTGTTGCATTAAAAAAATGCTTAATTCGATAGTAAATGACTTGATAATTTTACCTAGAGGATAAAGGTTTAACCTTCCAAACATATAGATATTTTGATTGTAATTTATAAAAATCAATGAAAAATAATGATACCACTTAATATGAAAATAGTTGTTTTTTGTATAATTAATATCGTGATATTTTCACCAACATCACTATATTTCAAACTTTACCACAATAACTGTTGTACTTAAAAGAACATTCATTATCCAAGAGCAACGTGGATAAAAAGATTTTGTTTCAACATTTAACTTATGTACATATCAATCTCAATTAATTAGAAGAGACACTATTCACTATTAAAGAGTCATAAAAGTTACAAGATATATATTATTTTTTTTGTATAAATGATTGTGAAACGTTGCTTTCATTTTAATGACACCATATGGTGGTGGTTGTAAGATATATATATATACACACAATATATGGTTATATGAAGATGGAAAAAATGAGATGTATTTGAAATAAAAAAAAAGTAAAGAAAGAGAAATGGAATATTAAGTGAAGAATGGGGGATGGGGGGGTTGAGAGTGAGAGAATGATGGTGAGTTGTCAAGACAAAAGAAGCTGACATTAGCCAGCTGTGTGTTTGTCCCTATTGTAACAACCCAACACCCTCTATCTTCATCCACAATGACAAAATATCTGATTGTTGTAAATATCAGTTTTATTCCCACATGCAACAAAACAATATGCTTTTTCATAATTTCTCTTCAATCAACCATTTAAACAAGACACACACAACAAATATTGTATCTATACTGAAGTGATCAATTACCTTTATTGAGTTTATTTTCACCAATGGTGGTGTAATTGATTCAAATTTAAAGATGTCAATTTCATATTAGTTTTCTTTCTTTTTTTTCTTTTTAGTTGATAAGTCAGTTCAATCCAAATCATTACACAATTAGACTTTTAAATGGGTTACCCTATAGCAGGGATTGGACTACAAACAAAAAGTCAGTAGCCTATTATTGTCTACATTTTAAAGTTTTGTAGACATTATTTTTTTTTCTCACTTACAAACGCTTTTAAACACTTAAATGTTTAATTCAAACAAAGTTTGATATTCTCCATGTTATTTTTATATGTGCTTCTCACCTAAGATCCAAATATATATATATAAAAAAATGGACTCTAAACAAACTACTAATTTCAACCGAGCAAGAAAGAGAAGTGATAATTATGAGTCGATATTTCTTAGAGTGATTTTGAACGCACGAGAAATTTTCAGTGATTGAATGAAAAGAAGCTAATGCATAATAACATTAGAGTGATATTAAAATATCAAAATCACTTTTATCATTTTCAAAATTAAATTACTATGAAGATTGCTTTAATCATTCCAAACAAAATTTGTTGATATGAAATGTATTTTAAAATGTAAAATTAAATATTAAATTAATATTAGAATAATTAAAGATACGTTTTAGAATGATTATAACAAGAGTTAGTTACCACTCATACAATGGATAGAACAGAGCTTAGCTGCTCCCCTATTCCAACAGCTACACCTGCTGCCAGAAATTGATTATTAGAAAGAAGTGAATTAAGAATTGGATGGTATAATCATGTGACTAATTTAACAAACAAACAGTCTGAGTGAAGCAGCTGGTGATGTGGATCTAAGTTTTGTCCCAAGAAAATGAAAAATGTTAAGTTATAACATGTAAACAGAAAGTTGATCTAAGGTGTAGGTGTCTCTTCCAAGGTCCTTGTTCAGAGCAGTTTACAGTTACAAATGTCCAAATATTTACATTACATAGTAACCTATTCACCTTAGAACAAACATGTAATTAAGAAAAGCTCCAATGTCCTGAAGAAAAAAATTATCAGAGGGAATTAATTGCTTAACATCCAAAGACGGGTCAATAGCAATTAAGGAGGTGCAGACCATGTAAACATCGTTCAGTTTTGAAGCACATTCTCCTTTTTCTCATCCTCGCAACCAAGTGTTTCTGTATGACGAGTTATCACGCAGAGACGCGTCGTGAGGTTTGTATTCCATTACATATCCATGTGGGAGCTTTAAGTGCCTTTTGATTGAATCTCGCAGACCCATCACCGCCTGGTAGGGTAAAAATCGTACAATAAATTAACTTGTGGCTGTGTAATGAACCTAAGTGTGGTGGGTAGCAGTAAACGATTGTGTTACTGACCTGATGATCAGATGCATTGCGGTTCCAAACGCTCAAAATATCCTCGTTGAAACGAATGCTAAGCACAGCACCACATATGTTATCGCCAAAATCAAGTTGATCGCCCACTAATGCAAGAACCTGCAGAAGCATACAACGGAAGCTTTGATTGATTTATGGAATAATGAATACGCATAGGTGAAAGCTCGTGTTAAGTACCCAAGCACATGCAATAAGTACTCAAGCACATGCAAGTTTGACACAAATGAAGGACGTGCACAAAGAAGGCAATCGAAGAGATGTAGAGATTCTTCTCACTTCTGAAGGCATGGACAATATCTTTAATGCAGACATGAGATAAAAAATAAGTTAATTACAACTTTCAGATGTAGAAACCTAAATAAATAACGTGGATATTCAATCGAAATACAAAATATTATCAAATAAAAACCATGATGCACAGAAATTTTCTGTTGCAAACTACTGCAAAAGGAAGCATTCATTCCACCGTCTGCATGAACTCAAATGCTAAAAGACCGAAAACTACGAACATTTTCTTCTTTAAATCTCTCTCGTTTCTTTTTTCTTCTTTAGCTGCTATCCTTGCTTCGACCTTCATCTTTAAGACTCCCTCAGTCTTCTTAATAAATCAAAAAGTATTCCATGAGTGATTATATCCGTCTTTAGTTTAGGTTCAATATGGCATTTGTTAGCTTCGTCTCTTTATTGGTTAATTTGGTATCGTTTATTAATGGCATATATTCAAAAAGAAAGGGTAGTCCTTCACCATATGCGCCTAAAGTCTTATGACGATCCCTTTCAAAGCCCTTTCAACAAGAGACAAAACAACCTCTGTCGTCTATCTATGGGTGAAATTACGACATAACCCAACGGAAAAGGAAACAGAATTTTCAGACATAAAAAGATCCATGATTTTTAATGGTAGATAAATGATACAGGCGTGGAAAAGATGGAAAGAATATTATCTCCAACCCACTGATCCTCCCAGAAATAAGTATTCTGACCATCCCGCACAACACAATGAGTGAATAAAAAGAATGTACGTAATTCAAAAGCGAAGCTAATCCAGGGATTTTTATGAGTGCTTTTAGCCCTTTCCGATATCTCTTCAGAAGGGTGGTTACCATATTTACTTACAATGATTTTATGCCACAAAACCTCTGGTTCATGATAAAAGCGAAATAGCCACTTTGCCAACAAAGCTCTATTGCCGCTCCTCCAGTTACCAATCTCCAAACCCCCTTGATGCAACAGACACCCCAACACTTCCCTGCTAAGACGATGAGACCCCATTCCTTCATCAATAACATACCACAAGAAGTGTCTCATGTGCTTTTCTAAAATTTTACATACCAAACTGGGAGTCCTGAATAGAGATAGACAGTATACAGACACACCCGAAAGCACAGCTTTCATTAAAGTTAGTCTTCCCACTTTAGAAGTACCTTTTCCAAGACGCAAGCCTTTTGCAAATCTTATCAACTATAGGATCCCAAAAGGAAGCGATTCTCGGTTTACCCTCCAGAGAAAGCCCTAGACATAGTCAAGGAAAGAAACCAACTTCACACCCAAAGGCATCTGCCCGTCTCCTTATCTTATGAGTATCACTATGAATCCCCATGATCTGGCATTTGGTCCTATTAATTTTTAGACCCGATATCGATTTAAAGAAATCTACCATTGGAATGATTGTAAGAGAGAACTCCTCTTTACCATAACAAAATAAAATTGTATCATCTGCAAACTGGAGGTGTGAAATGGCTAACTCTTTTGAACAAAATAAAATTTTATGATACTTCCTTCCACCGCTTTCATAATATGTCAACTGAAGACATCAACAACTAATAAAAATAAAAATGGTGACAAAGCCGGTTAAACCATCACTTTAACTAACACTTTACGGTTCTATGGGTTTTTTTTTTTTTTTTTTGTGGTGGGGTTGGGGGGAAGGGACTACTACTTTCATATTTTTAGTATTATCATTATTTAAGAAAATGAAGCTATTGTATAATTATCCAACAGTATTTTCAGGCTATTTCAGATTTCAACAATCAAATTGATAACAGTTGATTAGGAAATAAGAAACCAAAGGGAAAAATAAATATCACACAATTGGATAACTTTCCATATTGATCAACATGTCATTTTTGCTATCACTTACCAAATCTTCCCAAAATCGCCCAGATACAACTTTCTTAAATCGTATTATCCACTTCCCACCATTACAGTTGGCAGAATCCTGAAACATAGTTCCATTTGCATTGAAATAGGAATTAGGCTCCCCAATGAGCAGAGAAATACAAATTCCAGCAAGTTACGAAAAGAACCAGAAAGACTCCCTAATAAGCCTAAGGAAAAGTATGCATGCAGCATTCCTTAATGTATTACCTCCCAAAGTGGACGAATTCCTTCCTTAAAGAGATGCAGATCTGTTGGGCTTGGCAATGAAGCCGGACGAGCCAAATGACAATAGCTTATCCAAAAACCTTCGACCTACATGCATGAGAGAAACAAAATTTAATCATTTGAAAAACAAATAATTGCAAAGACTCATAGATAACCTTAATATAAGAATAATATTTCAGAAAAACAATGTTGGCAAATCGTACCGAGCTAAAGTCCACAATCTTTTTTATGTTGTCCTCATATGATGTTTGAGTCCGAACTCCAGGTGTTCGACGAGTGTACCAAAATGCAAACTTGTGCTAGATGCCAGAACAATCCAAAATGAATGAGTTGCACACAAAAAGAAAAAATAATAATAATCTTTCTACAAGCCACTAGCCATATAAAACCATTTTTTAGACGCTTTGATTTTCCACATGAAAAGGTCTAAAACACCCAACACAAGAAGTTAAGAATAAATGTTTGGAAATCTAAAACCTCCAAACCATAAAGTTAAGTTTGTTATCAATATTATCATCACAACAAACAGAAACTTATATATGTATTATAGATATGAGCCCAACGAATTCACGTTGTCTCCTTAAGACAAATTTACTCACCCTAGTGCTTGAGTTTTGAGAGTAGTTGTCTCTCAAGATAAAACAGATCACCTTTCATCTAAAAGTAGCATCCCGTCTAGAAGATTAACGAACAAAACTTTGTGGATCAACCGAAATCAAGATTGTGGATAATGGAGAGAAAATCTTTTGAAGAAGACTAGGATTGTGGAAAATATGTGTTTTTTTCAACCAAATAGAAAAAGACCTTATTTATAGACGTATTCGTGGCCATCCGAAAAGTTACATATTTTTCTATAATTTAGTTATTAATTTTCATGAAGTGATGCATCCATTCATGTAGAAACACAAACAATAACCATTTGTTCCAATAACCATTTATTCTAACAAAGTTTATAAGAAATGTCAATTGTAAAGAAACGAAAACAACAATATGGTTATGTTGGAATCCTTTCCTTTTTTCTAGTATTTTCCTAGCTAGAATCCTAGAATATTTATGGAAAGATTATGGAAATGTTTTCCTTATTTCCTAAATCTTTTCCTTTTTTTATTCCATTGTATATTCTATTTATTCTCTCTTATATCTACTGTATTGTTCATTAGAAAATAATAACAACAAACAATCGTGGTTTTTCTCCCGATACTTAGGTTTCCACGTAAATCGAAGTGTGCTCTTTGTCTCTCCTTTCAATATGGTATCAGAACGGGACAATGAAAACACCCTAAAAACCCTAGAAAACCAAACCACTGATGAAAGTCAAACAAAAGAGACAGCCACCAATTTTAGTGTCGTCGTCGCCGCTGCCATCAATGCTCGAATGAGTGCTGCCATGGACAAATGGTTAAGCCAGCTACAGAAAACGTCCGAAAATAAATTTCCGTCATTTCTGCAGTTGTCCGCACCGCCAAACCAACCTCATGCACCGCCGCCAGAGTTGCACGCGCCGGTTTTTCATCCTCAGACAACATCGGCCATCCCATCTGCCCAACCCTTTTCTTCATCTGCGGCCTATATTGCTCCTCACGCCCCGATTTATGTTCTGTCACCTAATTCTGATCGGCCACCAATGCTTCTGCCGTCAAATCTGTATGTTCAGCCACCCACTAACCCTAGCTACCATCCCGATGTTAAGAATTCTCAAATTCACTCAACATTTGAGGTTGGTGAATCTTCAGCACATTCCAACCGTAATGTGCAAGCTTCCTTGAGAATAGCTTAATAGCAACTGGAAGGGCTTCGACAATAGATAGTAGCACTTGAGGCTACTTTAGGGACGACATCCAATATTTCTGTACCGATGTATTCTGAAAATCCGGTAAACTCGTTCCCCAATTTATCCTCTCCTTATGTGACTAATACAGTGGCTCAGTCTTCGGTGTATTATCTTTCAAGAGAAAATTTGAATGGCAATAACTAATTCTCATGGCTTCAGTCAGTAAAGATGGTCCTCAAAGGACGACATAAATTTAGCTTTCTGACAGAGGAAATACCTCACCCCACATTGGGCAACCCACATGAACGATACTAGAAGGCATAGGACTCTATTCTTCGGTCCATATTGATCAACAGTATGGAACTTCAAATTGGCAAGTCGTTACTGTTTGCTGCAACAGCCAAAGATATTTGGGACACGGCCTAGACACTTTACTCCAAACGTCAAACTGCCTCTCGCCTATACACGCTGAGGAAGCAAGTTCATGAATGCAAGCAAGGAACTATGGATGTCACATCCTTTTCTAATAAATTTTCTCTTATATGGCAAGAAATAGACTGATAGAACACCAAGTAGTGTGTTATATATTATTTTATTAATCAACCAAACTTTCACAAAAAAAAGTACTAACACAACCTTGAAAAACAAAGAACAACACAAGAACTAATATAGAAATTAACCAAGTTCAACATAAAACATCAAAACAGAAAAGTACTCCACAATAATGGAAATAACTTGCTAGAGACTACAGAAACTACACACTTTTTGCATTCCCTGCTCTCTAAGAAATTACAGCCCTACACTTCCAGAAACTGATTAACCACCCACTCTCTTCCCTTCTGTCCCCACTAAGGCCGTTTCCATTTCTTTCTCTATTTCCCTTCTCTTGTTCACGTGCAACTGCTCCCTTTTTCCTCCTACTATATTGTAAAATAATTGGTGGTCTATCATTACTCTCCCTCTCCAAAGACACCTTGTCCTCAAGGTGGAAATGAGGAAATTGTTGAGCGAAATCATTACAATCTCCCATGTGGCTTCATGCGGTGGAAGTCCTTGCCAACGAATAAGCACCTCCCACTCCTTTGTAGATGGATGTTTCCGATAACCAAATATTTCTGCAGGAATAGCCTCCCACTCCACATTTTCTGTCAAGAAAGGAACTAATGGATGCACATCCGTAAGATCGCTGACCACCTTCTTAAGCTGAGATACATGGAATACTGGATGAATAGCAGCTGTAGGAGGTACTTCTAGTTCATAGGCAACTGGTCCTATTTGTGCAATCACCTTGAAGGGCCTAAAAATTTAGGAGACAACTTTTCATTCTGTTTCTTCCTCACTGAAATCTGTCTATAAGGCCGAAGTTTAAGAAACACCATATCACCTTCTTGAAACTCGACGTGCCGTCGCTTCTGATCAGCATACTTCTTCATTCGATCTTGTGCCAATCGAAGATTCTCCCTCAATATTCCCAAAATAACATCTCTATCTTGCAATTGTTGTGGCCTTAAGAAACACCATATCACCTTCTTGAAACTCGACGTGCCGTCGCTTCTGATCAGCATACTTCTTCATTCGATCTTGTGTCAATCGAAGATTCTCCCTCAATATTCCCATAATAACATCTCTATCTTGCAATTGTTGATCCAACATAGAATTAGGGGTCTTCATATCTCCATAATAGATCTCAGTGGTGGAGGAAGTCGACCATACACTGCTTGAAAAGGAGTAATACCAATCAACTGCTGGTATGTGGTATTATACCAATATTCTGCCTAATGCAGCCAACGCAACCATTCCTTCGATCTCTCTCCACAAAAACACCACAAATAAGTTTCCACTCCTCTGTTGACCACCTCTGTATGTCCATCAGATTGTGGATGATAAGTTGTACTTTTGCTTATAGTATTTTCCTTTTTTCTAGTATTTTCCTTGTTAGAATCCTAGAATATTTATGGAAAGATTATGGGAATGTTTTCCTTATTTCCTAAATTTTTTCCTTTTTTTATTCCATTGTATACACTATTTATTCGCTCATGTACCTATTGTATTATTCATTAGAAAATAATAACAACAAACAATTATGGTTTTTCTACCGGTACTCGGATTTCCACGTAAATTGGTGTGTGCTCTTTGTCTATCCTTTCAATAGGTTCAATAGAGTATGAAAAGGTCAGTCTCCTATCACTGGTGTAGGACAAACAAACAAAATTGCTAAGCACTCACTAGTCACTACAGAGTACAGACCCTTTTTTAAGATAACGACAAGAAAAACTTTCCATGCCTACAACGCAAAGCTTCTTATGAGAAGGCACTTTAATTGGTTTTACCTAAAGAGCATTAAGACTACAAAACATATTTGAGGAATCATTTGTAGGCCGAAAAGAGCAAAAATCCAAAATCTATGGGAACTCCCAAATGAAGGTTTGTACTTTCAATAGGACAATTATCCTTTCAACCAACATTCAAAGATTGGGGCAAAGAAGTTGAGCATCTTTTGCAAGGCGAAGCGTTGTCTGTTGGTCAACATTACAACCACAAAAATGAGCCAAGTATATCAATGCAAGTACAGGCCAATGCTGCCAACTTCAGGTTTAAATTGGTTGATGTTAAGCCCCAGTACTTGTGGGGGTCTTGGTTGACAACAAGTTGGTTGCAGTGCAATAGAAGGTCTTCGATACAAAAGAACACACTAGTGCAAAAACTTGGGATTCTGCTGTCCTTTTACCTTCTTCTTCCAGTCATACAGAACTCTGTTCAAGTAAGGTCATGGTAATAACTCTTTGCCGTATATACACCAATAGAATAGCTTTTTATTTACTCCATCGATGTTCTTTCTATAATTGAAGTTTCAACAAAAGTTCTGATGTTTGACCATGCTTTAGGTATTCAAAGTGCCTGACCCTTATCCCTTTTTCCACTATCGAATCAGTTAGGATCAAGTCTTATGCCTGTTTGGTCTGCCAACTCTGAATTAATTGTTTTTAGACTCCTGCCTCCAAATATCTTTACAATTTTCAAGCAGTAACGTGAAAGAACCCTCTTGTCCCATTGGCTCTTTCACAATTTCTACATACTCCCAGCTATCACCTATGGCTTTTTCATCACTTGCTCTCATTTCACCATTGTATGCCCTTCCCCCTTGGTTCAATCCTTTTGTCTTCCATGACAAATCTCTAACTCTCCAATCAAAGACAAGAGAGCCATAACATCTTCCATTTCTCTCTCAAACAACGAAAGAAAAAAAGCATGATACAGGAGACCTTCCAAATAAGGAAGGATGCTTAGGGTGCAAACTATTTAGTCCAGGTTCAAATATTATGTGTTTACGGTACAAACTACTTTCATTGAGAAAAAAAATTAACGAATACAAGGGCATACAAAAAAACCAAGCCCACATTAAAACCTACTAGAAAAAATAGTATAATGTTGCCTACGGAATAATTACAAAAAATCTTCAAAACAAGTGTTTTTAGATGCCCAAGGAGCACTAAGGCGCAATGGCCCTCTGCAGCTTAAGCACAAGTCGCATAAAAAGGGGGGGGCTTTATTTTGTGAGGCGCACCACATATGAAAATATTACATTAAAAAGAGAGGATAGTTGAAGTGGAAATATGGAGGGAAAAAAAACCCAAAACACAAGAAATTTTGCATTTTTTTTTTTTTGAAAAGGATACGAGTCTCACTATTATTAATATTGAAAATAGAGAGACAAAGCTCAATGTACATGAGGGTTATACAAGAGCAATAGGAGGGAAGGATCAGCAGGCGCACCCAGGCGTCTCAACTAGGTTGACACCCCCTTAGCACCCTCATCAAATCCAAAAAGCGGAAAAAAAACAAAACCTAAATACCATGTTTCTAAAAGCAATACAAGAGTCAAACAAAGGCCATAAAACAAGGCCAAACAAGAGTTTAAAAGGTCACAATACAAGGCCAAACAAAATATCCAAAACAGAAACATAAGCAAGGCAGCAAGCCGAATCCAAAACAAAATAGTAGTCCTTGATTGAGCAAAAACTGATTGGAGCAAAAGGCTGATTTGGAAGGCAAGAAACTCTAGAACTTCAGGGTGGGGAGGCTATAAAGGTTGGCCAATTTAGAACAATCTCCTACGAAGAGTAATCCTGAAAATATTTAGTCAATGAACACCATGAAGATGCATTCAAAACAGCAGAGTTGTAGCGTTCCAACCAAGTCGATGATTTATCATGGAATACTCTTTGGTTTCTTTCAAACCAAATTTCAGTTAAAAGTGCTTTTACTGCGTTTGCCCACAATAGTTCAGCTGTCTTCTTCTTCAAGTCTGGTCCGGCAAGAATTTGAAGCAAATTGTTCTTAAAAACATGATAAAAAACCCAACAAAAATTGAATGCTTGGAGAAGACAGAACCAACATTTAGATGCAAAGACACAATCAAGTAAAAGGTGCTGGATGTTTTTCATGTTATTAACACAAAGGGGGCAGGCATGAGGTGAGAGCGCATAGGTGGAAAGCTTTCTTTGAAGTACTGAGGCACAGTTTAAATTTCCGCACAACATAATCCATATGGATATATTTATCCTTCTTGGACTGTTAGATTTCCAAAGCCTTTTGTACAAAGAACTTTCCAAAGGAGAAGATGTCGAAAGATGCTTAACCAATGATTTTACCAAGAAAGAACCTGAGTTTTCAAGGGACCAAAACCTTTGATCCGGAAAAGAGGCTGGTTGTGAAGAAGAAATCTGACTCAACAAGGCCTGAAAATCTAATATCTCCTCATCATTAAGCAACCTTCTGAAATAGATAGACCAAGAGTTGGTTGACGTGTCCCAATGATCTAAAACAGACCCATTTGGGTTGAGTGCGATCCTACCCAATCTTGAAGATTTACACTCCAAGGTGATAATGTCCACCCAAGGGTGCTTCCAAAACAATATTCTGCTGCCTTCACCTAATTTGAAAAGAGCCAAAGAATCAATTTTGCGTCATTGCCTTGATATGCTAATCCAAGGGCTTCTTAGACTCACGGTTTCTTTTCCATTTGAATGCCCCAGTTGAAAGTGCTACTTCCATGTATGCTTCTTATCACTTGACACCAAAGGGAGTTTTGTTCTTTTGAGAAACGCCAACCCCACTTAGACAATAGGGCCATATTCTTGTGCTTCAACTTGCCCAAACTAAGTCCTCCATCTCTGTAGGATTTAATTACAACATCCCATTTTACTAGGTGGTTAAGCCTTCCTCCCTTGTTTCCTTCCCAAAAGAACTTTCTTATGATTCTTTCCAAAGAGCTTAGAGCAGATTCTGGCATGAGGAAAACAGACATATAGTATGTAGGGAGGCTGGACAAAACTGATTTGCATAGTGTAATCCTCCCACCCCTAGAGAGATTGTATCTTCTCCATTTATCTAGCTTTCCATGGATTTTATCAAGAATGGGTTGCCAAAATCGAGCACTCTTTCGATAACCTCCCAAAGGAAGACCGAGATAAATGAAGGGGAGACTTTCTACTTTGCAGTTTATATGTTTGCTGTTGAAATAACCTTGCTGTCCTCAATATTTAAACCACAAATAGCTAATTTCTCCCAATTAATCTTTTGACCGGAACACCATTCAAAGACTAGTAATGTCTTTTTAAGATTTTCCATCATTTCCTCATCATATTTACAAAACAAGAGTGTATCATCTGCAAATTGAAGGATAGGAATGTGAACCCTATCTTTTCCAACTACAAAGCCTTCAAACATTTCTTTCTTATGAAGGTTGGAGAAGAGACTGCTCAAGACTTCACTGACCAGAAGAAAAAGGAAGGGAGAAAGAGGATCTCCTTGTCTAAGACCCCTTGGAGCTGAAATTCTTCCTCTTGGCCTTCCATTGATAAAGACCGAATATTTAGGATTCTTGATACAACCCATTATCCATAAGATCCATTTTTCAGCGAAGTTCTTCTTACGCATTACCTTTTCAAGTTCTTCTTCCATTGAAAAATGCCCAGTCCACTCTGTCGAAAGCTTTTTCAAGGTCTAATTTAATGATCCATCCTTTCTTTTTTCTGATTATATAATCCTCCACAGCTTCGTTTGCAATTAAAATAGGGTCCAAGAAATTTTGCATTTAGGCTTAGTAAACTTGATTTTTTTAGCAAATAAAGAAGAAAAACTCTTAATGATTACTGTTTTTCTTTTAAATAATGAAAAAAGCTCTTAGGCCAAGGGCTTTAAACCTTGAGACTTCATAAAAGGCAAACACCTTATTTTGTGAGCTTCACCTTTCCCACGCAAGGCACCAGACCTCCATCTTGAGCCGTGTTCTGAAAGGCGCACCTAAACACAAGCCGCAAAAGTGGCGCCTCACCTAGAAAAGGCAAAGCACATGACATAAGGTGTGCACCTTCCACCAAGCGCCAAGGCGTGCTACAGTTTTTATTTTTTTATTTTTCTTATTGTATATATATATAACTTTTAAACCTAATTCATCATTATGCTATGTGAGATAGGACGGCTACTACACTTAAGGAGGGACAACTTGTTTTTTTTTCACAGTTTATTATCCAAAAGATCTGAACGGATTTTCTCTTCTTCTTCTTCTTCTTCTTCTTCTTCACCAAACCACCATCTTCTTCTTCTTTCACGTTACCTCTGTTTTTTGTATAAGTCTTCTTTTTTTGTTCTTCTTTTTCTTCTTCTCCAAAAAACAAAGGACTGTTTCTTTTTTTTCCCTCCTCTCCTTCGTCTTCTCTAACGTTACCCACCCTCAATCTATTTAATGAAGACAAAGATGAAGATCTGTTTAGGGAAGACGACTTAGATCTTTAGGATTTCAGAATTGTATTTGTGATTGTTTTTGTGTCATTGCAGTTAACTTGATGTTGAATGACTAATATTTAAATCTTATCTATCTTTTATTCTTTTGTACAGGTCTAATTTCTATCCATCTCTGTTTTGGTTGTGTAAATAAATATGTATATCGTGTGTGTATCAATATATTATATTTATTATATATAGTGCACCTCACAAAAAAAAAATGCGCCTTTTTGTGCGCCTTGCGCTTAGGCTCTAGAGGACCGTTGCACCTTGGTGCAACTAGGGCATTTTAAAACACTGTCCTTTAGCATGGGTGTGACCCGAGAGAGATTTTAAATCATTGTTCAAATCCAAAGCCCAAAGAGAAACACGAAATCTCACACGGATGCAAAATGCAAACTATTTTAGTCCAAGTTTAGAAAGTTTGTGTTTGCAAATAATTTTAGTCTGAGTTTAAGGTTTATGCATTTGGGTTGCTGATTGGTTTAACATGGAGTTCTTCATGGGTTTGGGGTTTGGGATTGTTTTTTATCTTTTATTATTATTGTATTGTAGTGTACAAGTAATAGTACCTTAAATATCAAATTTTATAAATAGAAATGAAAATATTTGTTCTACCAATTTTTTAAAATGTGTTCAATTTCAAGCTACAATATTCTCACCCATTTGGTCATTCTAAATAGCATGAAACATCTCCTTTGGAATTAAAGGGCGAACACCAACCACAAATTCTTTTGAACACGCATCCATAAAATTTTAGCTTCAAATTCTTCCATTTATCTTTGTTAAAGAATTACACTATTTAACCAATCAGCTGCAAAAAATTATAAAATTCACCCAATGCCTCATACTGAACATTTATTCTTTTAAGTATGAATTTTTTGCAAGAGATTTGTTTGTTTGCTTGTTACTTAGAATCTCCTCTTTAAGAATCTAAACAGTAGTATATAATATTTCGTCAAGAAAAACTATGAATTTTTTACCATTGATTTTTTCAAGTAAAACAAAATTGATCAGATGAGAAGGCATTAATTCTCAAAAGATACAGACTCCACAAAATAGTGGGAGAAGAATAAAGTTACACTTACAGCAAAGAAAAGTTATGCATAACCAGAAAAGAAAATAAGGGAAAGTGATCTAGCCAAAGAAGAATTTGAGAATTAAATAACCAAACTAATCCACGAAAATCAACCAATGAAACCACCAAGTCACGAAAATACAGACTCCCATTAATTCCTGCTTTGAATGCTAATTTGAAGAGTATGAGCAAAAAGAATATTGATTAAATGCTCAGAACCTTTCACTCTTTTTTTATGAGAAATATGCAATCATAATTTCATTGATATTGTAAAATTACAAAAGGGCACAAAGCCAATGAGATTACATGAAGCTATTCATTTGTGCAATAAGGGAAGTAAGGTTGTAATCACAAAAATACTTGGTGAATTTACACTAAGACAGAGAAGTGTACATAAGATCATCAAAGAATTCCGTAAATTCAACTTCTCTATCTTCAAACCCTCTCTCTAACAACCAATAACCCATTTCAATGTACTAAAAGAAGTGTACTTCCAAACATAACCTGAGAAAATGACCCCATGAGGCAAGGAGCTCATAGGAGAATTCATAAACCAACAAGTCACCTAATTGACTAAGAGTAGCAGCTCCTGCTTAAGGTTAGAAACAATGAATCCAGCCAACTCTTGTCCTTCACTAACCCCTTCTATCTTTGCTTTTGTAGCAGCCATCCTTAGTCATTGCTTGAGGAGGTTATCTCCTTTGAAGATACTTCATCAGAAACTTTTTAATGCTAATCTTTTGGAACAACCCCAATGGCCTATGGTCATTCACGATAGAAACTTTATTGAAGATGTAGAAAGTTCAACAGATAAATTTCTCAAATCTGGAGACCACAATCTTCTATGAGGATGATAGATGAGAATTTGTTGGGCACTAAATTGGAGAAGGAGATGGAACTTCTTGATTAGAATTAGTCTCCACATCGATTTTGGAAGAAGAATCCATCTCTTGGAAAATTAAGCCTGATACTTCAGTATAAGATTCCTCACTAATAACATCTAAATTATTTTACTGTGGCTGTAAACCAGACTCCAAATCACTCAGGCTGATGTCAAACTCTCCATCAGGATAGTTGAAACATGAAAGCGAAAAAAATGTGAGGAATTGAAGAGTTTCTATCAAATGGAAGCACCTTTGATCAAAACAATCTCCAAACTTACTGAATGGGTTACTTTAAGGCTGCTGTACTTGAGAAATAAAAACCGTGAAGCTCAATAGATGAAATGCTCTGATTTGTTACAAGTTGTGAAAAGATAATCAAGAGTCTTGACCATGATTTAATAAATAAGATATTTGAAATCACGTTATTTGCCACTGTTCAACTTAAATGACCGTGTCCATGCTAATCAGGAGGTCATGATATACATACACACATGGGAAATTAATTATTGCCATCAAGATTCTTTTGGATTGGAGTCCCTTCTTGTAATTGAGCATGGAGCTTATTTCATCTTTTGGGCTGTTTTTTTTTGTATTCCCCTTGTATATCCTCTCATCTTTCTCAACAATGAGTGTTCGGTTTCTTAAGAAAACCAAAAAACATAAAACAAGATGCCACAAAAAGCTCCTTGATGTGACGTAGAGACTATCTCGGGTACAATTTTTGCAGACAACGTGAAAAGTTCTTTTCCTCAAATGCAGATTAATACTCCTCTAGTCCTCTTCACAAATGAAACACCATGAGGTAGAACAGTTACCCAACTGAGTTCCAACAGTGAAATCCTAAATTCGCCATTCTGATTATAATTTAACTTAAACAATCAAACAGAACCCTGAGACTACCAAACACATCTCGCCTACAACCCTCCTCCATCTAAAAAAAACAAATAATCGGTATCAATAGCCAGAAACTAGTGACGACATTTTATTCATCAGAGCAGGTGTGACTGTGATTAAACCAAATAAACACAAGTAATCATTTTAACAACGTATGCAACTTGAAGCTCCGAGAATAGCACAGAAATAAACATAGACACGCCAATTCGTCGAGCAGATCAAAATTCAGATAAACTATATGCACGCATTTGAGTCTACAAGAGAGAGAGAGAGAGGTAGAAGAAGTACCTTTAGAGGATGAAGACCATCCTTGAGGTCTCGAGCTATGCGTTCACTTAATTCTTCAGCTTCTTTGGCATTAGTATCATCAGCGAGTGAGGGTTGAAAAGAAGAATCAAGAAGTGGTTGAGCAGAGTTGGGCTTGTTGTTGTCGTTTGCAGAATCAAAATCCCTGTTCTCGCCTACGAACTCCATTGACAGATTCTTCTTCTTCTTCTTCTTCTTCTTCTTCTTCAAATTTCGAATGCCCTAAATTGCTTTTGTCACCAACTCTTTGAGATTGCAAATTAAGCAGACCGACGCCTAACCAAAGAGAGGGAAAACGTCTATGGCATAAACAAAATTAATACAAAGGCAATAACACTCTATCGTATTATAATCTTAGGTTACCCTATTAGGTTATAATTGTCCAAAAGCTCATTTCAATGGTAGATTATTTTAATTTTCAATATAACCATATACGTTTCACATCCAAGTTTATAAAGAAAATAGTAATTATTATAAAAAATAAAAACAATAATTAACGTAAAATAATGATAGCAAATAATAAATACTATAGTAAAGAAGGTTTTAAAATAGTATTACTGCCATCATTTTTAGGATTACTGCCTAAAGTTGATTATAATAACGATTCATTTACAAGCAAACTATTTTAATTTATAAAATCCATGTTTGGAGCTATGTTGTTTTAGTCCAAGTTTAGGGTTTTGATATGTTGATTTGTTTAGCTCAAAGAGATCTATGAGCTCTCAACTTGTTCGAGGTGGAGTGAGTTACTCACTCAACGTTCAAGCACCTAAGGATCCAAAATATTATAACTTAAAATTATTTAAATATTTTCATTATTCTTACCCATAGATTTTTTTATTTTCAAACTTTGATGAAATCCATGAAAGTAGTTATATATATTGAGTATATACCAGGGGATTAAACAGGCAGGTTCGATTTTGGATCAACTAAACAAAATTTATTTTTCAAGAAGTATTATTTAAAACAAAACACTAATGTGGTTGGTTACAATTTTATCAAGAGTGTTTTTTATTAACCTTAAATGAATGGAAAAAAAATAAGTATATTGAATACTATAAATTAGTCGTCAACGTGATTGCAGGAAATAGTTGTCGAAGTTAAATTAAGACTATGGTTAAAAACAATGCATTAATGCCAAAGAGTTGTGCTCTTGGCATATGAGACTTGGAACCTTGAGGCACAATGTTTAAGTTCGTTTGAATCTAATAGACATGGTGGGTCATTCATGTGATGAAACTTTTCCTATTCATCCCAAATATTCACAATAACAAACATTTATCTTTAATGGGTCGATAATCTAATAAGCTATGAAGTTGGTACTCCACTACCATAAAATTAAGGGAGCGTTTGAAAAAGGAAATAGTCATGAAGATAGGGTTAGGATAATCATAGGATTATGATAAAACTAGTGTAATAAAATAAATTATCGAGATTTTGAAAACAACCAATTTAATAAAAATAAAGTTATGTTGTATATTTTCATACTATGCTTTGGTAGCAAATGTATAGTCTTACTTATAAGTTGATAATATATTTAATAACCTGTAAAATTAGTTGTGATATTCATTGCAACTAAAAGTTTAATCGATCAGAAATAAGTCCCTCGGTTGCAATTTTACTTGTTAAACAATAGTTAACAATAAATGCTTATTAGTTTACTTACGAACGTAAAAAGATTGTACACTTCATAATACATATTTTAATTTTTAAAAGTTGAATCGCCAACCATATATACTTTTATCTTTATAATTAATTTGACGTAGTTCGAAATTTTATTATTTTAAAATTTGAACGTAACGAATTCATGAAACTATTTCAAATGGTAAAACTGCTAAAACAAAATGTAACAACGTTTCATAATTTATCAATAATAGATCATAAAATTTCGTTAGATTTTATAAATATATTTTAGTACAGTTTGCTATACTTGAAAACATACATTTGTTATTTTCACAAGTTCATTATTATTTGGATCATAAGATCTAAAAAAAGTGTTATTAACAATTATAAAACTTTTTTTTTTTATATGAGTTAGCTTACGTGTACTTCTACTAATCTCACGAGATAAGCGTCCTATCCTACAACATAAAAAACTATTAGTCAGTTATTGAAACCATATTTCCTTTTTACCACGAAGCCAACCTATATAATTTTAATAATTAAAAAAAGTTGAAGTGAATTACAAGAATGAAACACAAATGAAGGAATCCTCACTTGACTAATAAACTAACTTATATACGTGTATACGTACATGTAGATGTATGCACATCTATATGTATCTATATACAACATGTATGTATGTATATATGTGCATACACATTATTTAAGACATAAACATGAGTAGCAAATATCTAATAATATCAACATTACTGTCAAACGTTACAATATTTGACTTTTCTCTATAATTGCCATAATGTTCGTCTCTCCCATTGCTAATAGTGCTTCTCAAATTGATGTGTTTCTCAACGACTATTTTCTTTTTAATTTTACCCATAAATAGTTTTATGCATATTTTCTTTTAACTTTCTTTAGATCATGATTTGCATATGTCACGAAATATTACAGCTAAATTATTCTTATTCAAATTTTAAAAGCTCTCAAAAAATTGGTAAAAGATAGATTAAAAAGTTGGAGAAGTATTTATAGACTAATTGCAACTTGCAAGATTGACTCACTATGTGAACTTAATATAGTTAGAAAGTTTTTGTCTCGGATATATATATATATAGGAAAATAGAAGTTGAACGATATTCATGAAAAATAGTGAAAAAGCTAAAGAAGAAAAGTAAATATAGTTTCTGGAGAAATGTAAAACATTAAGAAAGATGAAAAGATAGAATTGCTCAATATATATGTAAACAAACAAGTGATCAAATAGAAGAAAAAATTCCTCCACATGTATACGATAAACGTGAAAAGTATAGAAATAAGAAAAGATAAAAACTAGCTTAAGAAAAGAGAGATTGGAGGAGTACCATGTTCATAAGCAACGGAGGCTCAAGGGTTTTGGAAGTATCCCAAGAAGCTTTATCCAAATAGAACTTCACATCCATTATTGACAACGATGTAGATATTGATTCAAACCAAGACGTGGCTGCCATGGCTGCTCCTTTCAATCAATTCCACTCTCCCCTAATTTCTTTCAGCCAATAATTCACTTCAAACCTTCCTTCCATATTTAATTTAGTTTGGAATATCATATCCACCAATATAATTTCCAAAAAATGGGACTCGACGACTGGGAACTCCTCGATTGCCATGAAGACCATGATCAAGAGAAAAGCAGGCCGCACGAAAACGTAGTAATTTCCGGCCAGAAGTTGATCGGCGACACGAAGAACGAGATGGAAGCGGTCGCGGAGTTTGATGTGGAGGAAGAGGAAAAGGTGGATTCAAGAGGAGGGATGGATATGGCGATGGAGAAAAGGAAACAATGGGGGAGAACGGTTGTTTGTTCGTTTGGAATTGCTGTGGCGGCTACAATTTGTAGTGTGTTGTTGGGAAGCCATAGCCACCACCATGGGGGAGGTGCGTTTGTGAATAAACGCCATTGTTGAACGTTGAATACTACAATAGGTTTTCTATTTATTACCGATCAAAACTAGCAAAGCATGTATGATAATTTTGAACTCTCTTGTTACTTTTTTTTTTCTTTTCTTGGTGATTAGTTTTCTATTAGTTATTATTCTTACAGTAATGGATCAATTGTAATGAAATTGAATTCATGGGTCGTTTATAATGAATATCAATTGCAAACATAGTTTGATGGCTTTCGATGATGTTTATCAAAATAGCAAACGTAATTTTATGACTTTTAATAATATTTATATAAATATTTTGCAAAGGTAGTCTATCGTTCTTATCTTTACACAATTGTTACATTTAGAGTCAAGACGCAATAGTAACAATAACAATAGTTATATAACGTTTTCATATTTCTCTTGTTGATTTTCGTAATTACTACGTGACAACATGTAATGATAAGAGAACTAGAGCTAGCCTTTAATTAAATTTAACATTTTTGTTTTGAAATTTTTAATTTATTTATATTATTGTTGAAAATATTATAAACAAATTCATTGTTATTGTCTCTAAACTTTTCATCTATCATAAATGTTTATGGAATTTCAAAATTTTTAAAAATACTATTAAAACTTATAAAATACATTTTTTTTTGTTAGTGTTTTATGGAAATTGTTGTAGTTTTTTTCCCAAAAAAAAGTACATAACTTTCAAATTTTCATAAATATTCTTAAACTATTAATACGGTCTACCTCTATATATTCCATCTTTTTATATAAATAAAATGACACTTTAATTAAAGCATATGAATTATAACAAACAAAAAAAAAAGATAATAATAAATAACACACCAAATGATTTCAAGACTTACATATTCTAACAAATTTGGACGTCATTAATATTGTTTATCATTTTCAGAAATTTTGATTTCAGATCTTTGTGAGATTATATGAAATTTTACCTTTTAACTTAATTTTTTTAATTTTATTTTTGTTGTAAAAAAATAATTGACATAAAGTAAGAATGGAAACATTAAAGAGAACTACGAGGATACTTACATGAAAAAGGTTTGAATATCTATATAATTTGTTTTAAAATTGGTTATTTTTTAACCCGAGAAAACTTTAAATAAATTTATCACCATATTAATCATAGAAATGGATCGATGGTTATTTTTAAGAAATGATGGTAATAATACAAAATAAGAATAAGATTATTTATCCAATTTTACGTGAGATTAGGAAAATTATATCTTAATTCTGATAGGATTAAGATAGACTCATGGATCAAATCTGATTATTAACTTCTCCACTACTAATCAATTCTCTTGGAATATCTAATCTTTGTAATTACTGAGACGCTAAACTAATTCATATTCCAAAACACAACATTTGGCGGGAACCAACGTTCAGTACTCTCAAGCTAATCTATAACATTAATGGCGGGTGCTTCAAACAAGATTTCTTCACCTTCATCAACTTTACCCTTCAAATCCAACAAAAATGTGAGCTCCAACTCCACATCATTGCTTAAGGATCCGCAGTCTTTGAGCTCCAAGACGCCGGAGAAGCCGGCGGAGCGAACTAGGAAACGGAAGAAGGTTGCGCTTTCCATTGAAGAGGTTGAACGAGCTGCTCAGAGCGTCCATGAATCTAATAGTCAGTTGCTGCCTCATGATCTGACCACTGAAGGGAGTAAAGTAGTTAGAAGACGGATGGATTCGCGGTCGAATGAAAGTCAATCTAGTAGCTCCGATAGTACTTGTGTTGATAATAAGTACTCCAATAAATTGCCTGAGAAGTAAGTCGTTTTGTTTATCTTGATCTTGATGTTTTGCTTATTAATTGATGGTTGGCTGGTTGTTTAGATCTACTTTGAGTGTTTGGTGAATGAGTTTTCTTACTTTGGTGTGTTTTGCAGATTTGAGCTGCTGTGTAAGTTCTTTGATTGCTTGAATTTTGCAATGCGGTTGTTACGATGTAAAGGTGTAGCCTCCAACTTCTCCCACGTTTGCTCTAAGATTGAAGTCCTCACTGATAGGTACTTTACTTATTCTGCCTTCTCCATCGCCTTTCCTCTCCATCCATTTCTGTGCTGATACTGTTCGTAGTAATTTTCCAATAATCTATCTGCCTGGATGACTAAGTAAATTGAAGAAGTTTGTGAATTTTGTTATTGTTGGCTTGTAAAAGAAATAAAGAATACTGCTTTTGTAATGACAGACAATTAAGAACAAGAAAGAATGTGGATCTTGGTCTGCATATATGATTTTTTTATTTATTTTGCGAATTGAAATTGTATTTGTTTGGGTATAGGAAGTTGAGCCTCTTAAGATTTACAATTTTGTGTTGACAAGTTTTAATCCTTCTAGTTTTACTTCATTTTGTGGCACATACATCTTAGACTTCTTATATGACTCAAAGAAGAGTATCTCAAGACGTTATACTGTGTTTTTTTATTATAAATTTGATGGTTATGATTGCAGGAGGTTTTCATACAGTCATTTGGCTCAACTGAAGTTTATTTTACCTGAAGCAATTGTGGTTAAGAAAGTTGCGGTCTTTGATGAGTGTACCAACTGGAAGAAGCCAGAACTTCATATATCTTTCAATTTTGGTGTCCTAGCTGTAGACAGTAAGGAAAACCATTATACGCAATTGAGGAAGTTGTTTAGGATACAGCTTTCAGAATTTGTGAGTTCCCATCCATAAGTATGCCACCATTTTTCTTCTATGATTTGAAAATGTATTTATTTGTATATGTGTTTACAAATCCTAGAATATGTTGGTTCTCTTCATAGACATTGGCATGAAATGTGAAAATTTATGTGCCCTCTATAGTCATTCTAGTTCTCGCTCTATTTTCAACTCGACATGAAGATTTAAAACAAACTACGTTGAAGTTACTTTTTTTCAAATTTTATAGTCAGAATTGGGAATACATTTGGTGGTATAACAATGAATTGTAGCATTCTGATCATAGAAGTTGTTATCATTAGCATCATGGCCACTTGAGATGGCTTGACTTTTCTCTTTCGTTGACATGCTTTTCTGTATTCAGATTGATGACGTTCCAGCATTCAATTTCAGAACCCAAGATCTTCTCTCAAAAACCAAGACGTTATCTTATGTCAAGACATCAATTGAGCAACTAGCGCCTGGGCAACCAATGCCATCAGCAAAAGGCATTTCCTCTAATCATAATTCAGAAGAAAATCAAGGTTTCCCAATAATTAAATCTACCATGACTGGTCATGGCCCAAATAAATAGAAGGAATTATTAGGGTCATCTCATTTTTCACCATATGTTAGCCAGCTTTTGTCTCAAAAAGTTGTTGACAGAGAAATGGCAAATATTGACGCTGAAACTTCTGATGAGTCTTCAACTAAACCTTCCTCCCCAATTCCCACAACTCGCAGTACTATGGTAGGAAGAGTAAACATGAGGAAAGAAGATGGTCAATCTGCGAAAGGTAATGATATTGATTCAACTCCTACAATGTTTGTTTCAACCCCGGATCGGCTGATGCCTAGCACACCTGCAATGGAAACATCACTTGAGTTCTACTGTTGAACATCGAACACTCGAAAAATCAATTTGAATGACAAAAATCGAACGATCCAATTTTTAGTAGTCTATTTTGATTAAAAAGTGGTCACCCGTCGTTTTAAGGAAAATGTATTTGGAAAACCGAACAAACCCTACTAGATTTATATATAACTTTGACCAAACTAACATTTTCAGTTTAATAGGAAGAAAAACTGTAATATTAATTTATTTTCTAACCTAAATATTAAGAAATTATAAAAAATAGCAATTTTGATAAAATATTTAGCAAAATTTAGCAAAATTTTCAAATTTTATTAATATTAGACACGGATATGAAATAGTGTTGGTAGTGAAAAGTTTGTGCATTTTTATCCTTGAAACAATCCAAAATATTCTCTAATCGGATTTTATTAATGGTGTTTATGAATTTTCATCTAAGAATTTAATGTTTTTCATAATTATATTCCTTGATTTTAGGAAATTTTATTTGTATTGGTTCCATGTTCATTTAATTTATAATATTCTTTTATCTTTTTTATTTAATGCATAATTGTTTGATTCTGTATTTTTTTCTTATTTTTTCCTTTAATTAGTTCATTTTCCTAAATTTTTATTTCAATTTCTTCAACACAAACCATTTCATTCTTTTATTTTGAGTATACAATACTTATTTTAAATATACATGAGAATGATTTCACATAAATGATTTCATGATACACAATTGTGCAATCATATAGAAATGATACAAGATCTAAATGATCATGCAAATCTAAACGAACTTGGTTCAAGATCGTGTACCAAAATCTAAACATCTTTTCTTTTTATATTTGGTATATGATCATTTAGATATGGAAGAAGAAATATATGAGAGATGACGAACATCGTTTACCAAGTGGGAATTTGAAAAAGTGAAAAAACGAAGAAAGAAAAAAATACGAGAGATGACCACAAAGGAAGAAATTATAGAAGGGAAAATGAAGAAGAAAGAGTAATAATATGAAAAGGTGATAAATTGCAAAGAAGAAAAAGAAAAATAAGTGAAAAAACGTAATATTCAAAGACAAGTTTTAAATTTATGAAAATATCATGGACTTTTTACTTTGTTATACGAGACGTAAATATTTTGGTATTTTGTTATATTTATGAAAATTAACCAATAATAAATAAGAATAAGATTTTATCGTAACTTATATGAGACTGAAAAACTTATATCTTAGTTCTTTGTCAATGTCACTTTCTCACTCTCAACATCCTACGTGAATGTGAATTTATCTTTATGATCGTATACATATTTGAACATCATGATTAAACGAGACATGTATTTATATTCATAATGCTTAACATGAATGGTGTGCAATCTAATAAACGACTTAAAAGATGCAACCTAAACAGACTTACACAAATATTTGTTTTTGGTTTAGTCACAATTGTCATTGTTAAAAGTTTAAAGGTGCAGTTGCACTTAATATCATATTAGAAGTGTTTTTTACAATTTATATATATATAAAAAAGTTGGACTAGTTTGACTCTATATTTAAAATGAAGGGATATTTGCAAATGATTTTATCTTCAAAACCATCCCGGTCAGAAAGAAAAGGTGTAATATCTTTTTAGTTTTTAATTATAGTTTATATATAGATACGGTTGTGAATATCAAACATCAACCGCATACAAGTGAACGAATGGTGATGAAGGAGACTGATGCATGAAGGAACAAGTGGCGCAAAGACGCTTAGCTTCGGATGAAGTGAAAATACGACTAGCGGCGTGCATCGGAGGAGATGTTTCCTTACAACTTAGTTCTCAATCAACATAATGGAGGGGATGGCTACAAAGGTGGTGAATTGAGGGGGTGACTACAAATGTGGAGATCTCGACTAAACGGAGAACACTCGAACGAAGATGGAAGTGTCGTCGACGGCTAGGGTTTGGTGAGAGTGAAGAAGATGATGAGTAGTAATATTATTATTAATAATAATAATAAATATTATTTTATTATTCTTTTCTCTTAAATACATTCCTTTACTTTTTTCTTTTCTTTTTTCCAATTTAAATAAAACAAATCTTATATTAAATTTATGTTTGTCATTATTTTGAAGCAAATAACATGATTTTAGAGGATGATAAAAATTTTAATAACATAAGTGGGTAATCTTAGCACGATTTTAGGGAGATAAAATTTTAAATTTAAATTATTATTAACCATACCTATTTTTATAAACTTTTAAAGAGTTTTAATATTTTGACCGCTTCAAAACAAAATTTAAAATCTATTTTAAAAAAACAATTATGAAAAATAGATAAAGGATATTAATAAGATAATCTATGTTTGATATCCTTTTAGGGAAATCAATCCAGTAGTACGATTATAGGGGTAAGATACAATTTAAATTTTAAATTATTATTATGTTAAATTAATTGTTATTATAAATCTGAAAAGTTTAGGGAAATCAATGTAGTAGCACGATTACAAGGGACATCAAAATTTTCTTAGAATAATCTATTAAATGTATCATAATTATAGGGGTAAGATACAATTTTAATTTTAAATTATTATTATGTTAAATTAATTACTATTATAAATATTAAAAGTGTAGGAAAATCAATCTAAGTACATACCGAAATATCAAAATTTTATTAGAATAATCATATAAATTAAGTCATTATAATTATAATTATATGAATAAGATACAATTTTAATTTTAACAACAACAACTAAATAAATGGTTAATTACTTGATTTGAAACTAAATTGCATCCATAAATATAGGGATTGATTCAATCATATTCATCCCGAAAATAAATATTTATTTAATATTTTTACACAAATGAATTATTTGGCAACCTTGAATTTATGTTTATGTGTTGCTATTGTTTTAGGAATATAATTATTTAAAAGAATTCACGTTACAAAATCTAACTTCGAATGATTATTAGAAATATGTATTATATAATAAAATTGAATTTAAATAGTAATTACTATCTTGTATAAATTAGAGCGATAAATCTACGGATGTTGGTGTAATCTTATATAGTACGAAAATAAAAAATTATTTAATATTTTTTTGTATGGTTTTTGTAAATACATGGTGTGAATGTGTGATATCTATACAAATATACTATATATATATGATGGAAAATAATTTTCCTATACATACAAAGGAATATAATGGATAAAAAAATAAAAAAAAAAATTCTACAACCTCAATTTTGGTATATAAATCCTAATATTTTGTGTATTCTGTAAAAAAAAAAAAAACTCATTTTTGCTATAAATCTTAATATTTTTTAAATTGGCTATTTTTGAGTTTTTTATTCAATTTTGTTTGCTCACAGTTATCTCAACATAGAAATCACATATAATTTCCGTGGGCCGAAGCCCAAAAAGAGAAGCGTTTGGGCCAATAAGCCGTTGATCGAAGTGCTTATGGAAAAAAATGGGAATTTATTGTTTTTCTTTTTTTCCTCAACCTTTATAATATCACTGGTGAAGCAACGTGCAACATAAGAACGAGATTGAAGACGAAGAGGAAGAAGAGAAGAGAGAGAGAAAACCAGAAACAGCAACAACAAAGAAGACGACCGCCATAGCCATAGCTCAGTTTTCAATAAGCTCTGCAGCTCTAAACTCACTCAATCACACCTTCTCTCTTGTAATGCCGAGAATTTCCACTCTCGAAACCCAATTATCACAAGAATTTTTCAGGTCATCGAGTCTCCATAATTGATCGACACGATCGGAGCTCCAATTATCCTTTGGAGATCTGGGTTTCCGTCATCGGATTATCCTTTTTCTTTCGTTGATCAGAATCTTCCTCCTCTCATTGTGAGTATTCTTCTTCTTCTTTCTTCTTTTTCCTTTTCCTTTTCCTTTTCCCATTTTTCATCTTCGCTTTCTGCTTCCATGCGTTCTAACAGTTTTCGATTTGGCGAGGGTGTGTGTTTCACCAGATCTTGTCATTACAGATCGTTATCTCCAATTCTGTAATCTCATATGCGATTTCCCTTTCTCTGTCTGGAGTTCTCCGATAACTTGAGAAAGAGAGACGTCTCTTAGTTCTCTAACATTATCGGATTCATTCTGTTTTCACAGTTGTCTGAATTGGGAATTTCCGAAAGGATTGACGAATCTCTGGTTGTTTCTTCCTTCCGCAGATATGGAGACGGAGGTGAGAAATCAGAACCAGAGAGGATGTAAGGCTCTGGAACCGGAAGTTTTCTTACAGTGGGGAAAAAGGAAGCGACTGCGATGTCCTAGGAACAAAGACCCAGAGATCTCTGAGCGATTATGCGGCAGTCTACGGAAGAAAATCGGATCTCGGAGCGATCGCTGTGTGATTTCTGCTTCAGAAAAAGAACGGATCCCACTCCAACCAAATCGTTTAACTAGGTCAGAAATCGACGTCCCCTTTCCAATTATGCTATACTCTTAGCAGATTAAAAGAAAAAAAAAAGACGATTATGAATGAAATTTCTTGATCTATTGCTTCAATTTGTGTTTTTATGGGCTATATATTTGTTGTTGTGTTGTGTTATTGCGTCTTCTTCTTCCTCCCCCAGCTAGAAAAAGAGCGCAATTCAAGAGAAGATGTTTCTCCAGAAATAATGAAAGGTAAAACAATCTTGTGTTGTTGTTGGATCTGTTTGGTGACAGGAATTCTGAGGGCGTTACTACGCTGCGTAACGGTGGTGCAGGCACAGCGCCGTCGCCGGAGAAGGAAGACCGTTACTACTCCACCAGAGGATCCACGGCGGCGGTAGTGGACGAGAACGGCCATGAGGAAAGAGGAGGCAGCTTTGTTTTACCAAAGCTGTTGATTGCTCTGTCAAGCAAAGAAAAGGAAGAAGACTTCATGGCCATGAAAGGCTGCAAGCTCCCACAAAGGCCCAAAAAGAGAGCCAAGATGATTCAGAGAAGCTTACTTGTAAGCAACAACAATCACAAAATGTGGTTTTTGTACAAATGACCTATTTCTCGAGGGTGCGAATGACCCAAAAACCAAATGAAAACCAACATTTTCTGACGTACCATGGCACTTTTGCTTTAGGACGTCTCGAGCTGTTTCCATTTTTATTTGGGTCATTTTGCATCGCGGATACTAGGTCATCCGTGCAAAAATCTTACCCAATTTCTCCTTATTCTTCCCTTTGTGTCTTAGTTATTGGATGTTTGTGTCAGCTGGTGAGCCCTGGAGCATGGCTGACTGAAATGAGCCAAGAAAGATATGAAGTTAGAGAAAAGAAGACAACAAAGAAGGTACACAAACTTTTGTTTCATTTTTAATCTTCTTCTGCTAAATTGGGATATGGGTTGAAGTTGAAAATGCATCTTCTTCCTTGTTGGGTTTGAATTTGCAGAGGCCAACAGGGCTGAAAGCCATGGGAGGAAGTATGGAGACTGATTCAGAATGAGGATCAATGTCCGAAAAGTTTGAAACTGAACTAACCCTTTTGATTCTTTTTTTGGGAATGGTGAAATTTGAACGAAAGAAGGATAGAAGAGAAAGAGATAATGTGAATCTCAACCTCAGTCTCTGATCTGCTCTTTTGGAAACTATGATTCAAAGTCACAATTCGGCCTTTGGATTTGACGATGCTAAAGAAGTCCACTTTTGGGGCTATGTTAGGCAGAGCACCGAAAGCGATGGATTGTTTACAAATTAAAAAAAGAAAAAGCAAATGAAAATGCCCCTTTTTTTGTGTATAATATGTAATGTAAAAAAATGGAGAAAGTCTTGCATCTTGTGACCATCATCAATCAAACGAAATGATAATTTTTCGATTTTCTAATTCAGAGACGCACAAGCCCCTTCTCAGACCTAACTTTACATCATATGGTAAATATTTTGATTGACTGAATTACAAATATAGCAACATTTTAAAATTCCAATTTATTAATCTTTTGCCTCATTATAAGTATTAATTAAGACTTCTAGTGCTTTTGTTGTCTACCGTTTATTACAATTATTCTACTTTTCATTGATTTTATTAAATTAAAATTAGTATTAAATTTGAGAAAATGAAATTAATCATTTTAAACGTTTTAGATGGTTATGTTTGGCGCCATCCTTCTTATCTTGTTTACCTCAAAATTTGATCGTATACAAGTTTCGTTGATTGTGTATTTCTATAATTTCTTTCACTTTTTTACAATGAGTATTGTCAAAATCAAGGTTATTGTTCAATTAACATACTCATTCCCAAACTATTAAACTAGAGTTTTACTAAAATTAAACTAAAAAAGAACGCAAAGCATCCAAATTTGGCAAGTGTAGATAGTACATCTATATGTTATATAAAAGATAGTTCCCTAGCTCTATGGCATCTTAATTTGCACAAGATTCTACTAATTGGAGGACATTTGCTTATAAGTTCTTCTTTTGAGGTATGGTATCAAAAAGGACAATGCACTCGTTATGACACATAAATTTGGAAGTTGACTTTCTTTAAATAGTGTATTGATGTTAGTTTCAAAACTTTACGTTTGTCAGTTTAATCTTTTAAAATAAGAAAATGTTAAATATATTGATTATTGATGTCAATGTAAGTAATCTTTCATCATACTTTGTGTTAATAGATTCTCGAACTTTTTAAAAAAAATCTACAGGTTTTGAAATCAAATTTGTAATTTAATCTAAAATATTTTAAAAAACTACCACTACTAACTTATATTGCTATAGAATGAAGAACATCAATACTTTGGGATAAAAATGTAGAAAGGTCTTCATTCTCAATATAACGTTTTGTCACATTTTCTGTTAAAAAAATCACTCATAGTGAATTGTTCTAATTTATTCGATATTTCTTTATTTTAGTGATTTGTTCGTTTGGTATTGAATAAGTACACAATTTTGTAAATCTGCCTTCATTTATGTTTCCTTAACACTTTTAAACTTAATTTAATCATACCCTAACCCACTTTTTAGTTAATTGACTATTTGAAACCACAATCTCACTCATGAATTAAAGTGTTTTTTCCCTCTAAATTCATATTATTGTGATTTTGCAGTGTCAAGTTTTATCTATTTCATATTTCCTCAAATTTTCTCCATTTCATATTGATTACACACACCCACTTTTTTTAGTAAGTTAATATTGTTTTATCCTAAATATATTATATCGTTTATAGTTTTAGTATTGAATTTGGTATAAAAATTATATTACGGTTTCCAATATAATCATTAGAATCAAAGTATTAAAAGTATTGACATATATATCAATTTGGTATTGACATATATATCAATTTGTTTTATAAAAAAAAGTATAAATATAATAAAATTAATATAAGTCTATAAGATATATAAAGTCCATCGTGGATAGACTTTGATGTATTTGTATTTTTTAAAATGTAGCTAAATATTTGATTATTATCTCTAAAATTGTTATCATTATAATTACCATAAAGTTATATTCCAATGCTAAAATTTAGTTCCTCTTCGACATAGTTTTGTATATCATAGGTTTTATTTATTTTAACCATTGGATTAGCCAGAAAAGATTGATTCAACACTTCAAAGCCATAAATCTACTAGAAAAATTAACTCTAAAATATGAGAACTAAATTCATAATTCAACTTTCATTTTATCTTACTAACAAATGGTGAGATGGTTGAAAAAAAATTACAAAGTAATAGAAAAAATAGGAAAATTACATTATATGATAAAAAAATTTAGAAAAAAACGGCTCATGACACATTTCTTTTGCATATTATAAAATTAACAAATATAACTACCCATATTATTGTGACATGGACTCTATTATCATAGATCTTTTTGCTATTTTTTATAAACTACCCAAAAAAATAATAAAGAATACAACTTGTTCAACAAATACATATGCTGTTTGATATTATTTAACATTTAAATTATATAAAATTAAAAACGTTTAAACTTTTTATAAGATAGATGAACTACTCATTTTTATTATCAATTGGTTTTTGAGATGCAATACCGTTAAAATTAGACGTTTGACATTGAATGCCTTCCAATGAAAGAAAAGAAAAAAATGTTTATTTAATAATTTAAATACATTTGATTTGATGATACATTTTCATGATTTTTCCTAAGTTTTTTCTTAGTAATTTCCAAGTATATCTATAACATTGATATTTTATCAATGACTGTATTTGACATTTGAAGTAAATTCAGATCTCAATAACCAATCATTAATAAATAAATAATTGCCTCTTAAAATATTTAAAATCTCTAATATTTATTTTATATTCAAGGATTTTTTATATATATTTATTATGAATTTTAAACAAAATAATGAGTATTGCTATAAATTTAAAGAAAATAATCAAATAGAGAAAACAATAATTAACATTATAAAAAACACCAAACTAGAGAAAAAAACCCGAGGGCCAGAAAACTATGATATATATGGGGAATCTCTCAAAGCATTACACCATATCACTTAGTTGAATTTGTAAACCAAATTCAGATGAATCTAAATCAAGATTTAGATTCTTGTTATGTTATTATGTTTGAAGTTCATCATTGTTTAACCATTTGTAGAAATTGTTGTTTTTCTTATAATATTTGGACAAACTCAAACAAATTCCACCAATTTGAAACAAACAAACTTACTACCATAATTGAGATGAGAAGGTTTGAATATAAGTTGAAAGTTGTCTAAAAGCCAAAAGAAGGTGTAGTTTTCAAGATACCTAATGCAAACACCAAAATAGAGAGAATCTTCTATTGTTATCATTCATTTATTATGCAAAAGGTCAAGTTTTTAAGGCTCAAGAATAAGTTGGATTTTTTATACTACACAATTGATCTCGTTCCAACAGTTTTCAATCCAAAATTTTCTCTCTAATTGTTTTCATATTTAACGATTTCATTTTCATTATAATTTTTTCTTACTTGCGTTTTTTAACACTACTCTCATTCTCAAAATTTCAGCTCTCCAAACAATTCCCTACTTTACACGCACTTACATCACCTCAGTAAGAAGCTCTTTAAACACAGCACAATTGGAGACTCCACCGTTGGCAGAAAATAAGAAGCTTTTCCAGCATGTGGGGGCAGAGAGAGAGAGAGAGAGGTCTTCCCATCAAGCCCAAGCATTGAAAACCATCACCTACTATAGTCTTTTTCAATAAATATGCCAAATTCATTCACCTACTCCAAGTGGCAAACAGCTAAACAAAACCTATATTCAATTCAAAACATTATCTATCTCAGAAGACCTATAAGCGGGAACAACACATTTCAACTATTAACTCTGAATATCTGACCCACCAATTTTTGAAATAAGATAGTAACAAACTGCTACTAATCATAGATCTGGTATTTCTTTAATTATAAATCGAGTTTCAGCGTTCAGGAAAGAAAGAAAGAAAACCCTGGTATATAAATGAAGAGAATTACTTTCATCATAGATTACATATAACAGTAAACAACATAAATAAAATATGCAACCGAAGAGGGCAGATTTGTTTTAGCTAACCAGGCTCAACTTTAGACGCTGAGAAGCTGAAAGCAATAGCGTACTGCTGCCAGAATTCTCTAACCATCATCAACGACCAACTGAAGGCAGAATGGACCCAACACTCAATTTTGTGATGTTCATTTGGCTTCAGATTAACACAACCCATGAATAGCTAAGTTAAGGTCAAGAGCGACCATCAGGCTGCAGTGAGGTAAGAATAACAAGTAAAATCGAAAAGCGACTTCAACAAGCTGTAAGTCAAAATGAACAGGCTCTTGAGAAAAAAATATAAAAAGGACATGCACATAAAGTAGGGATGAAACAATCAAATAGATAATGTAATAGTCACATAGCAAATGCTAAAACTAAAACAGGACGGATATCCGACCATGAAGAAGGTACAGTGAATTTTTTTTTCCCTCTGCAAGAAACAACAAACCTTTGAACAAAAAAGCTCTTCACGCTCAATTACAGAAAGAGGTTCCCATAAAAAATAATATAATACCAAAATGATAGCTACAAAAGAATTGTATTAGCCAACGCCTACATGGATGTGTTAAACTTAATCCTAATCACATCCTAGAGATTCTACTATTCTTCTCAAGCCTAATACCCCCAACAAAGTGAGAGGAAAAAAAAAGATGCCAAAGTACCCTTCCTTTGTCATGAAAAAGATGATTAAAAAATACCTCCT
Organism: Cucumis sativus; assembly: GCF_000004075.3. Lineage (NCBI taxonomy): Eukaryota > Viridiplantae > Streptophyta > Magnoliopsida > Cucurbitales > Cucurbitaceae > Cucumis > Cucumis sativus. The sequence continues at coordinate 35,097,783 of NC_026657.2, forward strand.
CAAACATTGAATATCAACCTCTAACCACAAGCTTTCGACAGAATAGAGTTTCAGACCATGTGATCATTTATACGAGTAACGAAGAGTTAAATCATGCCATGGTTAATTGTAATTTCATGAAGCTAGACTTGTTAAATTTTTCTTTATTGTGTATCCAATATTAAACTTTAATATGCATGTATAAATCTCTTTATGTACATACAATTGTCTGACATCAATGAAGGCAATGCATACAGCTTCCATCAACTAAACTTTTCACCTTCTAACATGTCCGAGACTTTTTAACAAAAAGGGGGAAGGCGCTTTTTGGCATTTACGTTCCTCATGCCTGCTTAGTAAGATAGAAACGGGAAGACCAAATAGAGGGACAAACACCTATTTCATAATAAAATTTGAAGCAACACGGGAATTGTGCACAAAAGAAAATGGGAGAATTTACAGAAAAGAGTTTCGTGTATGATGATGCAAACCAGCAAAAGAAGAAACAAACCCAATAAATACAGATTAGCAAAAGAAGAAACAAATCGACCATTTTAACATTTTTAATCCTAAATGAGAGCAAACTTCAACCTTTGCCAAATTTGACTTAATCTAATCCATAAAGCCCTCTTATCTCTAAGTCTAATCACAACACCAAATAAGCACCAGAATAAGAGAGTCCCAAAAGAACACTCTTCTTCAGATGGAAGCTTGCAGCTTTAAGTATAAAATAAGAAACATCAACTTGAAAAAGGAGTTTGAACTAAACTTCTCTCACCAAATGGAAAGTAAATAAATACTAATTAACTTCCCTCACCAAATGGAAAGTAAATAAATATTAATTAACTTCCCTCACCAAATGGAAAGTAAATAAATACTAATTAGCCAAGATTTAGAATCACATTCGACAGAAAGTAAAGGACTTTTCTTTGGTAGATATCAAATAAATCATGACTACTTAACACCAAAAGCCAACGAAGATGCATGAACTTTCAAAGATTAAGCCATTAAGATCATTAAAAGTGATGAACACGATTTGGAAAGGAATTTCAACAAAGATTTGAAAGAAAGCACTTGAATAGAATCAAGACCCCAGCTTACGGTCTTCACATGGGACTAACGATGCCTGCATTGTATCTACATTGATCAAAAACTCGATAAGAGCCTCAAAAGCAAAGATTCCACTTAATATCAAAATCAGCTCAAGAAGAAACTAGATAAACCACGTGGCATGGAAACTATATAAAACATAGTACAAGATAGGGTAAAATATGCCCACCAGAGTTTATGATGAAAAATTGCAAGAAGTGCAACATATTAAATCAATCAAACACTAGCCCCATCTCAAGTAATGTATAAAGGGCAGAAGAAGGTAGAAACATTACTATTTGGTACATGTATTCCACGTAATCTGGAGCAGCCGTAACCAAAAGAAAACAAGATGAGCCATATCCAAGCAATCCTGCAACAAAAATTACTTATAGAATCCAATTTCTTCATTCCTAAGAGACAATAATAAAAATAAAACTAAGAATTAATCAACAACATCAATAACCAGACCAATGATTAAACATAATCAAAGAACAAAAACCCTGCCAAGGTACATGGAATGCATCCTTTCAATCAATCCCTAAGCTTCACCAGTCAAACAAAACGTTAAACGAAAGAGAAACAAAGAAATTTACAATATCACGCGTCTAGTTTTCATTAGTATAAACTATAAAGATAGAATAAAGTTTTTACAAGAGAGATCAAACATCCAATTGAATAAACAATCATTATACTACAACCCAGAAAGAGATGAAAAGGGTAAAATAGAATAGAGTAGAGGAAATCAATCGGAATGAGAATTGTAGTCGTAGGAATCGAGGTCGTCGGTATCGGAATCGGAATTGGAATCGGAGGATGAAGAGGAAGAAGAGGAGAGAAGAGAAGGAAGGCAGAGAGAGGAGAAAATGGAAAGGGAGATACGGCGGAAATGGCGGAAAGGGAAACAGAAGATGAGGTAAAGAACATGGTGGCTGCTGAAGCGCTCGGGATTACAAGCAATGTATTGACAGAGATCGGCAGAAATATTGGCGACCCAAAGAACAAGAGGACTGTTCAACACCATGGCGGAGCTTCGATTGAGGGAATTTCGGATTTGGTCTCTTCGTTGATCGTACCGTCGAGCTGAGAATTCCAACGTCGTAGGGACGAATCTACAGCCTCCGCCGCCGCCGGGGGATTGGATGAAATTGTCAACTCCGAATTTTCCTTTTCTCTCTCTTTTTTCCGTTTGTTTCGTTCTTCTTTTTACTAATTTATTATTTCTAAAATTGTCCTCAACTATAAATAATTACATTACAATGTATTATTATATCAAATATCCCTAAGTTTCCTTTGTCCATTCCATATAAATAATGATGATAATTTCCTTTGTTGTTCAAACCCCTTTGGTGCTAAATAGTGTCTTATGCTTTTCATCTATGTTGTAGTCCATCGAGTTCATATTCATCTATGTTGTAATCCATCGAGTTCATATTGAATTTTGGTCACATTGTCACGATATTCAACCATACTTTATGTTACTGATTCAAGGTTGGTTTGAGTCTAATTATAAGATTGCGAGATTTCAAGATTTATATTTCTTCGTTTTGCTATTACTCAATGCACGATTCATATTTAGAATGTTGAAATTTTAATTTAGAAAGAAATAAGAAGTTGGTTATTGTAGTATTAAATTATCATAGTTTGTGTTTGAATTATAATAGTGCATGTTTGACGTGTAATCTATTTTATTTGAGAAGAAAATAGTAAATACTATAACAAAAAAAAAAATAATTGAAGATTGTAAAATAATAAAAGTAAATATCGTAACAAATGAGGTTAGTATAATCTTAGTATCGCTTTGTCCACCACTGCTTACGCATATGCCTCCTTCTACTCCCTACAAATGGATTTTGATATATCACAACTTCTAAGATTGCTTAGCCTTGTGAATCATCCTAGCAAGAGCACTCGATTAATAAGCTATTACGCACTCTTTCAAAGATAGCTATGATTGGTGCCCCAAATGCTCGCTTAAAGTTTAATAGCAGTATTTTAGTTTTATTAAAGTTTTAAATGTTGTTTCTATTATAAACCTCTAAAACACAAAGTTTGAAATATAATTAATATGATATGTCTATATCTACCTTTTGATTTGTTTTTTTTTAAGAAAAAAGATTGTGTATAATGTCTCTAACTTCTCTCCCTATAAAATTTGCCCTTTTTTTTTTTAATGTTTTTTTAATCGGTTGACATTGTTCTTAAATACTTTGTATTTGTATCTACTTTAATGATATATTAAAATATGTCATAATTACTTTTATACAAACAAGCATGTCACATTAACGTTGTACCTACTAGATCTAAAAGATACTTATTTTCAAAATGTTATAATTGTATCCTATCAACGAAGACAATATAACGCCTTAAAAGACAATCAAATAACCGTCTCTCATCTACAAAAGGACCAAATGTACATTAAGTAAGAAATAAATGATTCTCCATTCACAGTCTCTTTTATATATAGTATAGATTTATCTAAGTGTTCTTTTCTTTTGTTTAAGTATTTGGGAGCTTTTATTGATTGAATTGAAGAATCAATATTCAATATTGTTTGTAAGAATGTGATGCTTGATTTTAGTAGTAAAGGAGTTAGCTCGTTTATTTTACCAAAATAAGAGATGTAAGTGGATTGAATCCATAAACAACTCAAAAAAGGAAAACGTTAGTTTGTTGTACTATGAATTGTTATATCATATGCAAATTTTACACATCGACAACCATTCTTTCAAAAACTTAACATTCTTCTAAATTACTACAACTTACAAATTCAGCTTTCAAAAATTAAATTACGATAATGTGAAAAACTAAGCTCTCAAATTTGAGACCTTTTTTTTTGTTTAGAAATTGAAGCAACAATTTTTATCATTTTGAGTTTTTATTACACCAGTTGTAGAAGTGCATATGAATCATTAAATTGAGCCTCCATCCCGTCATCCCATGAAAAGATATTCAAATCTTGTTTAAGAATATGTGTTGTTGATAGATCATAGTTTTTCTTTTCATTCTCAAACTTTTTAGTGAGCTTTAAAATACGTGGAAGATAGGAAGAAAATGTTCATGTACTTAAGCGATTTTGGTCTATGCTTAACACCAATTGCTTCTATAGTTTTGTAGAAGACACCTTGAAGACATCCCAACACCTTTCATTTTCTCTTTGTGATGGGCATGTTGGAATATTACTTCTATAACCTAAATTTGTTTGAAAGAAAAAGAAATTGTGTATGACCCACTTGCTTCATGTGGACAGGAAGGCCAATGATACAAAGTAGTTGTTGGCTCACATGGTCTCCAACTCATCCTTTTATTCACTTTGATTATAATTAAACGTGACGAAAACAACAAGAAAATGATTAAAATGAAACAAATCAATATATATGGATACAAAAAAAAAAGTCAATCACATTCTTCGAGTTTTTACTCAATTAGCACGGTAACTCGCCCACATTTGTTACTGTCGCAGGCCTCTTGTGGGCTTAACTATTGGTTAACTTTTCTTAATTAGTTCAATCTTGATCTTTTAGCTTGCTTGTATGAAAGTTCCTGCCACTAGTGTAGCGTCAAATTTTGATACCTAGATTAGTATATAAAGAGTGTATAGTACATTTAAGCAGACAAGAGTAAGATAAAAACTATCATATAACGTTGGTGATGTCATGACTGTTATTTTGTTAGTGGTATATTATATTTGTTGACTCGTTGACCAATTTATAATTGTTTTTCTTTTTCGAGACGTGTGTTTTCTCATGTCGCCTTCTAATTTTCTTTGAACTTGAATCTAAAAGGTCTTATTTGGACAATTTCAATGCTCTCGTAGACGGGTGGTTTGAGTAATTTTAAACTTTTAAAAGTATTTGAAACAATTTTTTATAATCTTCCAATAATCAACAAACAAACACATTCCTTCAACTTGGGAACCAATAGAAGGGTTCAAAGTAAAGAAGAAGAGATGAGTTGGAATCCACGTCAGGAAGGGGGGGTGGGGGTTGAAGGAAGCAAACGTGGACATTGGATTGGATTGGAAATGTGGTTTCATTTCAAGAACAGAACAGAACAGAAGAAGAAGAGAGAGAGAGAGAGAGAGAGAATCGAATATGGGATGCGATGCTTTTCCACGCGCGAAACCGATGGAATGGAATTGGAAAACTGACGATTCTGAGTGAATTTAGTGCGCAACAGTCGCTAAACGCTACCCTTGTCCAGATTCATTCATTTCTTCTTCTTCGTCTTCTCAATTGCCCCCTCTATCAATCTTCTCTCTTCTGAGTGTTCTTTCTTTTTTCTCTTCTGGGTGTTGCTTTTCTCATCTGGGAATTGTATTTTCTTATTCGGGTATTGTTTATTTTTCTCTTTTTTTCTTAATTTTGTTATTGTTTATTTGTTATTTGTTCTTAATATCACGATTCTTTGCTAATGTACATTTCTGCTCGAACCTTTCTTTGCATGTCATTTGTCTATTTGGATTTCCCATTTAAGTGTGTGTTTCTAAGTTCTTTGGGGTTGATTAATGGATTAAAATCAAGTTATTCAATTGTGGTAGTTCTTGTGAATTCATTAACATGGTGACTCAGATCAATTGTGGCAAATGAAACTTGTGAGCAGTAATATTCTTGTTCTTGGTCTTTGATTTCATTGTGCATTTTGCTTTATTTTCTTAGTCTTGGCTATGCTCTATTCTTTTATCTGAAGAGAGAAATGGACTAAGAATTGTGGAAGGTAGCACAACATTCTTCTTGATCTGGAAGTTCTCTTAGTTGTACATTTAGGTTGTATAAAAATAATAGAAAGATATGTTCTGGCTTTAAAAGAAAGGTTTCTGACGTTCTAAGTTTACATTAAAGTCCAGGCACAATTGAAACGGAATTGGAGATGGAATGTGCAACAATCAATATTATGCAGAATGTTTTTTATGGCTTGTAAGAAGATAAGGACACCTTCATCACCAACCAATGGTTTTATCTCGCTAATGGTAGCATTTATGAGTCGTAACAAAACCTTCTTAAAAATAACAAAGATAATAAAAGCTGACAAACTGGTCATTGGAGAACAGGTTCTAAATTTCTGGTACAGGCACTGACCATACATAGAACAGCCACAAATATACAAATGAGCGTGTGAGGTTTTCCAGAGTAGAAGGTATTGGCTAGGCAAAGTTCACAAGATAATTGGGTCGAGGCTTGGAGCAACCCACTTTTGGAATTTTGGATTAATCAAAATAAAGATTTAATAGTGCATTTCTCTCTTCAGCTAAAAAAATGTAGTAATTGTAAAATGCCTCTTTATTGCTTACTATGGTCAGTGCCATTTTAATATGCCCTATAATTTTGCACGTGGTTACTGCATAACATATCTGGAGTGAGTGCAAACAAGCCTTACTTTTGCATACCTAAGCTACTAGGTTCTTGGATCTGGACTTGACGGAGAGTGCTGGATGCAATGTCAAGCCAGATGCTTTTATTGGTGTCCTCTCTTCCCCTTGCCTTTAGGTTGTTTTCTTTTGTTCCCTTCTGAATATATTCATCGTACCTTATAAAAAAAATATTGGTGTCATAGGAATCAAGATTCCTTGAGAACTTTTAGGAACAATTTCGATTCTCATGGTGTTTTTTCCATTGAAACCTGTGATTGTCACATTCAGTGAATTTGTAGTAACTGAAGATTTTGTCGTGCCTTTTATCAGAACTGTTTATCGTGTTACATGAGATACTATTTGGTCTTAAGTTTCCTCTTCTGAAAGATAGCCATCTCTCTCTTCTGATCCTGGGTGTGGGCCTAGCCTCGGCCGACGGATGCCTCTACTGACTCTTAGTTCTAGCTCTTCGCGAGGCTAGTCCTCACCGCGTAGTGGGTTCTCGTTCTCCTTCAGCATTCTTCCTATCTACATTGGTCCTTTTCTTTTATTATTCTCGTAATTTCTCAATCAGTCGTTTTATTATTTATGTATTTATTTATTTTTATGTACTTTTCTCAGCCTTTTGGCTAAGATCAAGTGTGGTATTATTTATTTTTCTTCTGTCCCAGTCTCTTTGTTCAATTGCCATATCCTATAGAATTTACTTTCTAAATTGTTGGCTGTAACTATGAAGTGAAGAAATAAAAGAGATTTTAGCTGACAGTGGCTTATAACTTTGTAAAATGATCAATTACTTGTAGATACAGAAGATCAATACACTCAAATGTCTGCTGTGGGAAATGGAAACAATATTTTCTGGCACAATTGTCCTGTCGGAAAGCCTGAAAGGGAGAAGCTTCTAAACCAAAAAGGCTGTGTTGTATGGATCACAGGCCTCAGTGGGTCAGGTCTATTCTCATTTCTTTATTGCACGTTAGTTATATAAAGAGGATGTTTTTTAAAGACATTATGAGCCATTTTCTGTTTTTGTAGGGTGCTTTTTAGATTCCATTGGAGATTAAGTAATGAATTTAATTTAGTAGTGGCTTCACAATTTGTCACATTTGCCATTGGCTTGTATTTCTTAGCAGCGCCATGTATAGATATAGAGGATTAGAAACCATTCAATAAATGAAGTTACACGAGACTAGAGAGGGTCACTAGAAAGTAGAATCAATCAAGACGAAGGAGGCCACAAAAAAGAAAATACAAAAGCAAAAATATCAATCAAGACGAAGGAGCCTATAAAAATGAAAATAGAAAAAGGAAAAGATGCAAAATGTGGCTCTAGTTGTTAAGAATAGAAAATAACGGATGATTACACCCCAAGAAGAAAAAAACTTTGTAGAGAACATCCAAAAAGAAACATCAAAGTCTGTCACACTCCAGGTCTCTTTCACACTCCGATTCTTTCCAAAATCTTTGAAACTTCTGTTTCTCTCAAGGTGCAGCCTGCTGAAGAAGCCATCCATTTTCACGAAAAGTAGGATGGTCAAGCACCTTATTCGGCATACCTTGACATCTTTGTTATGAGTCAAACTAACACCAATTTTCTCAAGAAAATTAATACAAAAATTTGTGATCAGATGACATGTCCATGAAGTATAATTCAAATTTTTAGATCCTTGATTATACAAAATGCACAATAAGGCCTATGATCAAAGATGAGATCTCTGGAAAATCAACCAAGAGAATTTTTTTTTGAAAGATCTTATTAAGTACAATTTGGGGGTGGAGGGATTTGAACCCGAGACCTCTTGTCCTTGGAAACATACAAATGTCAGTTGAGCTGAGCTCATGCTAGTAACAACCAAGAGAATCTGATACACTTAAGGAATATGAAGGGAGGAGGACGAGTGTTTGAAAAATAAAGAAGGTTTTAGAAGAGAACAATCCAGAAGAAACCGCTTGCCCATTTCTTGCACTTCTTGAGTAGCCTATAGTTGCAATTTTCCTACCTTGTATCAGTAGCAAGTAACAGAAGGTTCCTTAAGAATTTCCGCAGATCTCTAATAATTTTAAAATGGCGTGTATATATATCTCTGTTATTGAATTTAAGGAACCAAGTTTCCTCTTTGTTAACTTGATATGGGCAGTTATTTTGGTCCAATTCATCCTGGCTTCATGGCATGCTGAAAGATATGGTATACAAATATGTTTTTTTTGCAAAGCAGCAAATAGGCAAATAGGCAAATTTCTTGATTTTTTTTTTTTTTTTGTGGTCTACAGATGCTTTAGAGGTTTAAATCTTAGAGGGTCAGCTCTTTTATTAGAGATCTTTTTCTTATTTTTGTATAAATGACTTTTCTGTACTTACTAAAAGATGACATATGATTCATGGTAGAGGATCTCACTTCAATAGTTATAAAACACTTTCAAAAACATGTTGAGGGGCAATCAGGAAGAGTGAATGAAATAATAGAAGTGTCAACAATTTGATTTGGCAAATTTCTCACATGGGAAAAAATAAACATTTTCTTAAAAGTCTTTGAAACATTTTTCTTTTGTATAATCTATTTTATCTCTCAGGGAAAAGCACTGTAGCTTGCTCATTGAGTAGAGAGCTTTATGCGCTAGGGAAAATTTCTTATGTCCTAGATGGAGACAATCTTCGGCATGGATTAAACAAGGATCTTGGTTTTAAAGCTGAAGATCGTGCTGAAAATATCCGCAGAGTTGGTAAGTATGTTACCTTTTGAAGTAGTACTTGAAATCGACTAGAATATTCGTTAGGATCTTTATTTCATGTAAGATGAACCTGGAAACAACACCCAAAGTATATATAACTCTGTCTAGCTTTATATTTTGTGATGGATTTGGAGCATCACAATGCATGTGTTTCTGTTGTTATTTGTCTCAGTTTCATTGAATTGGTTGTTAATATTCCTTTTACAGGCTATTGTTTTTTCAGAATATTTAATTGAGAGGAGGTTAGTGTGAGGAAAACAAGGAAACTTTTACAATTGGTAAAGGTTGAGAGCCCACGTGGAGAGTGGAAAGGCCATCGCCTTGTCGTTGCTTGTTTGAAGTAGCATGAACGAATGGATGTTTGATTGATATGACTATTGAATTTAGTTGTTGAAACTAAAAACAATAGTAAATGACTAATAGGTCAAGGGTTCCATTCATGATAATCAGTTGCCTAGGAATTAATGTCTGTATTTTCCTTGACATTCAAATGTTGTGTGAGATTAGTCGAAGGGTGATAATCTAGTCTAGACACTCACAGATATTAAAATTAAAAAACTAAAAACGGTTTCTTTTTTGTTTTTTTGTTTTAATTTGTTATGATAGGGTATTGATTATTGAAGAGTCCTTGTATTAACTCATGGCCGAGCTGGCATTTGAACTATAAAACCTTGGGGAGCATCTCTAGACATTCCAAGTTTTTGTGCACAAGCATTTTACTTAACCTGCCCTTAACTTTCATATAACATCCGATTTTCTTTTTCCTTGTTACTGCTAAAATGTGTTTATCCATATTTCAGATATTTAATTTTCTCTCCTTGTTTGTGTGTCCAACACAGGGGAAGTAGCCAAACTTTTTGCTGATGCTGGTTTAATATGCATTGCTAGTTTGATATCTCCATATAGAAGAGATCGGGATTTCTGTCGTGAATTATTGCCCGAGGCAAACTTTATTGAGGCAAGATTTTAAGTAATGGCTGAATCATATTTTGCTTTTGTTATTTTTTCATACACGAACGTGGAATACCTCTTTGTTCAGGTCTTCATGAACATGCCTCTAGAATTATGTGAGGCAAGAGATGCAAAGGGCCTTTACAAACTTGCCCGAGACGGGAAGATCAAAGGTACACTCGGAGAATCCATTTTTTTGCTTCTTAAAGCACTTGCAGATGGAAAGGAAAATGAACGGTCACATTACACTGTATTGCAGGTTTTACAGGGATCGACGACCCCTACGAACCGCCTCTGAACTGCGAGGTACAATATCATAAACTACGTTTTAATCAAATCCTTGTTCAAATATTTTTATTTCTTTAGCCAATGTGAAGTCCAAGACTGCTTTATAAAGCTTGCACCTGATGCTGTTCAACAGATTGAACTAAGGCAGAATGATGGAGTTTGCCCAACCCCATGTGATATGGCAAAGCAGATAGTGACTTTCTTGGAGGAGAAAGGATTTCTTCAAGCTTAGTGACAACCTCTGCTTGCAGAATATCTCAAACCGTTCCCTCAACCACCCCATTGGCTTCATCAAACAATTCGATCTCTGATGGCAAATGTTTTAAAGAATAGACTGATAGGTAATCAGTACATAATATACGATGAGGTTCCTAGAACAAGGAATACAAAAATGTAATTTTTAGATTTTTTAAAAAAATGTAAATCTGGTATCTCTGCAAAGAAGTATTATAATAGAGAGAGAGAATCTTGATTTTGTGAAATTGCTCACTTATTCTTTCTGTTAAGCAATGTTACGTAGATATGAAGTCATATTGGAAATGCTTCTGACTTGTCGTGAGCAAAAGCTTACCTCCTTAATTCTATTTAGTTGGAAAGTTGCGATGGATAGCATTTCATAATATAGCATATTAAACCGTGATTTAGAGTTACCTTGGGTTTCAGGCCACGGTTACCTTTTAAAAAGTAATAGTGAGCCTATTTGATTATATTTAAGCTGTGTTTACCCACTTATAAGATTGATAAAATATTGGTAATCTGAAAAGTGAACCTTAGTAGCGTTGTAAGTAATCGGTAATTGAAAAAATGGACTTCATTTGATTGTGTTTGTTGTAGTTTATCTATAAGTAATGAAAGTTCGATAAAATCATTGACAATCTAAAAAGTGAACCTCATTTGATTGAAATTGATAGGACTAACTAGCCGTTATCATTATTGTTATAGATATTATTGCAATATTAGTATTATGAATCTATCATGTATGTTATTATTACAATACTGGTATTATGAATCTATCATATCTATAGTTTCTGTTATTGTTCTCGTTATCATTGGATCTAGCATTTGCAATAACTACGATAATAATAATAACATTAATCATAAATACGGCATATTATGTCTAGCTTTAAAAGTAATGATAATAACGATTCATGCATGTTACAATTGATCTATCGATGAAATTTTGTTACAATTGCACCAATTTTCATTATAATTTGGTAAATATTATCTTATTGTTGTTTACTAGTATTTTGTAATTGTAATCAATTATGAGGTTCACCTCAAAATCTGTAATCAAATCGTGTAATTTGATTGATGGACGAAGGGAGCTTAGTTGAATTGTGCTTAAAAATTACGTTGGATTCACCACCTTTATCGTTTCCATAATAAATAATGTTGTTGCAACAATATGAAAATTATGAATATGTCACCTTTACTATTACCTTACCTTGACCATTATTGTTTGCTATTGTCATTATTAAGGTCAAACAATAATATCTAACAAATTCATAATTTTGAGTGAGTGAGAAAAAATAATCAAACTAAGTTTGTGATTGATATTCGTTACGATTAATCCATCACTGGAATTTCATTAGGGTGATACTGTTTTTCATTATGAATTGGTAAGCGTGACCTTAGTTGACGTTATGATCAAAGTAATCAAATCGACTTATTTGAAATCATTACCTAGTATAATTTATTTGGAGTTAAAATACGATTTTTTATGTTTATAATTTGAATGTATTTTCAATTATCCAGTTTTATTATATATATTTCAATAGAATCCTAAGCTTCTAAAAACACATAAATTTTTTGAAATCTATAGGTAAAGTTTAAAATTAAATTGGATAGTAAATCTATTAGTTTCATAAATTTATGTAAATAGTTTTTAATATTATATTGTTTTTTAAAATGCTCATTTTAAAAACAATAAAAAAATGCTATCTATCATAGCTTAAATTCTTTGTTACACAATTTCAAAATCAACCTCGCCAATTTAGAAGAAGCAAACCAAACTCTTAAGGCGCCGTTGGGGAAGGAAAGGAAAGAAAATGAATCCTTCTCACTATAATCTTTCTCTTTCTTTTCTTCTCTTTCTTAGTGTATTTATTATTCTCTTCAAACTAATCATCTTATTTATTATATTTTCCAAACAAATTAATTAATCTCATTCGTCTTCATTTTCTCATCTTCTCTAGTATATTGTTTATCGTTCTCATAAAGAAAAAAAAATGAAAAAAAAAAAAAACAACATAACACAATTTTTTGTTGTATAGGATCGATGATACAAACTTAAAATACAAATTTCCTTTTGTATTTTATTTATGGTACAATTTGAAGAAACATATTTTACATAAATGAAAAAAAATAATACAACTTGTTTGTATTGTGTATTGTGTGTACACTCTAAATTTTTTTATATACAAAATCAATTTAAAAATTAATACATATTTGATGTGTGTTGGAATTACAGTAGAAATGAAATATAAACATTCTTTTAATACAAATTTTCGTCGTTTTGAAAAACAGTACCAACAAAATAAATAAGTTTAGACAAAAAAAAAATACAATTTTTGTTTGTATTAAGTTTACAGAAAACATTCCATAACCATTTCTTATACATTAAAAAAATATAATTCAATTTCTTTCTCATATGAGGTTGCGGTAGAAAAAACAAATATTTGCCATAAATAAAAAAAAAATGTATATTTTGTTATTATTATTATTTTTTCTTTTTGTTAATTTTAAAGGGATATTTATTTTGTTAGATAATATCATTTGAAGAAAGAAATATATACCTTGGGATTGCATAGCGACAGATTGACTGCAGGTGAGGTTAGCAAACCTCCCCACTCTCTCTGATTCGATAGACCACAAACACGGTTGAAGCCTCCATGAATGAATCATAAGCGTAATGCAGGCCCATTTCCTATTGGGGCCGATCCCCATCCCCATTTCCTCTGCTTCTTCCGCCATCGGTTTCTACTCCTCCCTCATCGCCGATTCCCTTCCTCGGACTTACTCCTGCAACCCCAATTCCAAATCAACCCTTCCCCTTCCTCGATCCAATTCCATCGTCTCTTCTTGGTCCGCTGCCATTGACGGCCACCGCAACCATTACGAGCTGCTCGGCGTACCTCCTGCTGCCTCCTCGAAGGAGATCAAGAAAGCTTTTCGTCTGCTCGCTCGCAAGGTTACTTTAATTTTATGCTCTCATCAGTCCCTTGGCATTCAATTACAAGGATGTTGGATGGAAAATTTCATGCTAGATTCTTGATAGCCATGATGTTTCTTTGAACCACCGGATTTTGTGCCATTTCACTTGCACTTTGAGTTAATTAGTATTTTGTAATTAATTAAGTAATTGTTTTTTTTTTTTCTTGTAACTCTACAAATAGCCAATGTAGATTTGTAATAGGAAGCTTTTGAAATCATTTTTAATATAGAACATTTGGTTCTCTTGGAGAATGTTCTCTAGTTTTCTTGGGATGGACTTTCCTTGCTTGGCCATTTTCCACTGTATCTCATCATTTTGTTTGAATATTAGTTTAGCTCGAAATGCCGGAATTCTTTTTTTAACATAATGAATATAGGGTGAGTGGTCAACAATTCATTCAAAAACGACTTTGAACAGACTACTTCTCTTGAAAAGCTTTGTTCTTTAGTTTGTACAACTGTGCCCTTGACTTCTCAGAAAACAACCTTGAATAGTTGGCTGGACTATACTAGAAAAAGAAGCAGCTGGAGGTTGTGCGGGAAAACCCTATTTAAGTTTTACTACGGGAAGTCTGTGTTGAAATGCCAAATTTTTTATACGTTAGAAAAGAAACTGAGAAGATTACTCGAAAAGGCTAAAGTTAAGGCTACTTTTGGAGTTTTTACATTTTTAATTGGGTTTAGTTCTGGCTGATGATCTTATTCGTCTTCTAATCTCGTTTTCTTTTTATCTCATGATCTTAACTTCAGATTTAGGGAAAACTTCAACGATAGAGGACTTTCTTGTGCTTACTATCTTGCATCACTTCTATCTGTGAATTGTTTTAGAGGATCGGGCTGCACAATTTTTTTCAATATATCTTCCTTAATGCTATTGTTGCGATAATATTTTGTGACTCCTGCTAATGATAGCCACTCACACGATGTATTTTACTCTGAACTGCAGTATCATCCTGATGTTAGCAAGGATTCACGAGCAGCTGATGCATTCAAGAGCATACGTCATGCATATGAGGTGAGTATTCTTTATACCAAAATTTCATTTTATAACTTTTTTGTTTTATAGATTATTTCATTTCACAATCCACGAATGTTGGTGAAGTCAAAAGCAGGCGTTAGCCAATTATTAGATGGTAGGACAATATATGCTCTTAAGTTGAGAAAGCATACCCTTGCTTACTGATAAAGGATGTGTTTGGTTTCTTTGGTGTTTATTGAATTGAGTTCAATAATTTATTGATGTAAAAACGACTTATAGCTTTCTTTTCCCTCAAATTTGAATTTGTTATGCTCACTGACTGGTGGAAGATATTTGTTTTCTCCTACTCTTAATGATGGTAAAAGTAGCAAGAATTTAGTTCCTTGTGGCTTCCCATCCTTTAGGATTTTAGTTTTTTGGTTATTGGAAAATTGAATCCACGTACATGTCAGTATGAACCTGTAAATCACTTTTTGATACTGATAAATAAAGCTTGAAACCAATTTCTTTTCAGATGGAAACTCTGCTAGTCAGTCAAAAGAGATTTGATGTCATTATTTTGCTTATAATTTATAAGTTATAACCCAACCATCTGTTCCATGTTGTCTTTCTGAACAGGTATTATCCAATGAAGTGACAAGAGCTCAGTATGACCGAGCGTTGAAACTTCAAGAAACTACGGACAGGCCATACAGAGGAAAGTGGTATTATAGTCCTGATTTCGAAGAAAGACAGAAAATTTATAGATGGACTGAACTGAAGCAAAAGATTCAGTACGAAAGATATCATAAATATAATAAGTTTCGACAGGATTCTTCCCGCATTGATGAAGAGGAGGGAGAAAGCGACAGCCAACTTAGAAGCCCCTTCCTAGAAGTACTTAAATCGACATTTCTGTCATTATTTTTAGTACAAATATTCGGCTCCCGATTGTCACTCACCTTTAGCAGCCTGGTGGCACTGCTCGACAGGAAGTTGGATTCGGGATATAAGATGGGGTATGCAATTGCGTGGCTTTTAGGTGGAAGGGCAGGTGTTCTACTAGCTATATGCCTCTCATTTGCTAGCTGGATGTGTGGGAAAAGTAGCAGCGGTGTAGTTGCTGTTGTGGTAGTGGCTATGTGGATGGGAACAAATCTTGCAAGATATGCACCACTTCCTCAAGGAGCTGTTCTTACACTTCTGTACATGTCCATCAAACTTCAAGCTGATTTGAACTGAAGTTGAAACTTTTACTTGCAAACAGAGGTGTGTACATATGGCTGTTTTATATGCTTCATGTTGGAACACGACTCGTAAAAGTTGCAGTGGTAGGTGCAAGATTAGTTCGTTTGGAGTTGTGTTCAAATTATGTGCAAGTGTTTGAACAATTTTAGATACTTATGTGTACAGCAAGCATCTTTCTGATGTGTAAATTACTAAACTTTAGTGGTGTATAAAAAAGAAAAAAGAAAAGAAAAAGAAAGTTGGTATTGGTGTTACCACTGTTGTTTGTTTGCTTCATCTTATGATTTATTTATGGTAAGAAGAAATGTTTTGAGTTGGAAATCAATAGCCTGAAGGTTTAGGCTGCATTTCAATTGGTGTAGGAGGAATTAAATATGCCTATTAACCTAAAGACAAAACTAAAACCAGATTGGTGTGCTATGTGTCATGGTCATACTAATTTATCCAGGGCTTGCTTATTGTCGTATGTTCGAATATTAATTTATCTTATATTTGTGTCTTATATCTAGTTTAACTAGTAGCTTTTCATTTTAAGTCATAAGGTTTGGATGTGACGTTTCAACATTTTTATATGCAAACCTACCAGAGCTGAAAATATCTAAAATGTACTATGGGGGAGACATATTAGTTGAATCCTTGCCCAAGCAGTGTTGTCCTTTCCCTTGCAACTGTAATGTCAATTTCAATGTATTTATTTATTTGTTTCTTGCATTTTATAAATAATTTTCTCATTATTCATTGAGTTACATCATACGCTGAGATTGACCGTGGCTTTCGGATTTTGATTGACCGACTTGTTCATCGAGTTTGAACAAGTGTCGCACAATCATCCCTCCCAAGTTTGAAAGGCTACGATTGTGACACCATGGAACACGATTGTGACACCATGGAACATTACCCAAATTAGTTCAATGTGTATAAGTGGTTGTTGTTCTTCGTTATTATTATTATTCAATATATATTTAAGTATACAATCTTTGAATGACTTTTTTGGGTGTTGAATCGTAGACGATTGAGCGAACTAGCTTATTTTTCTCCTCTCAATTTGACAGCTGTATTTTTTGAAAAAGATCAGGCCGAACCAACCAATAAGATTCGATTTAATTGGTTTCATCGGGTTTTCGTACATGAGCCCTACTAATGAACATAATTTTACTTTATTTGTAAATATTTTCAACTATTATTTAATATGAAACAATTTTCTTAATTTTATTGATATTCCAATTTAAATATTTTCTTAAACATTATCTCTCTTTCATGCAACACAATGTTAGTTCTCTTAACATGCACCATTCTAACGCATGAAAGCCATGCCAATACTGTCTCTTACACGTGCAAAGTATCATTAATTTGTATTTCATTTCTCTTTCCTCCGTTACGTATTTAGTTTTCTCAATCAACTATTACATGTTGAACAACATTTGAATCGTTTCAAATGTAATACATACATTTTAAGATATATCTATCGACTATGGTTAAGTTTTCACGTTGTCTTCACCAAATAATAACCTTTAATGCTCATATTTTGTTCATCCATTTAAAATAATTAAAATAATTTTAATCAGAAACTTTTACGTATAAATTATGTTTGGTCCTGTATTTAAATAATTGTCTTTAATCTTAATTTTTTTCAAATTTATATATGATTTACGTATATTTGTTTTCCTTATTTATGAAGCTATATCTTGATGATAGATAGAAAAAAATGCATTTATTATGGTATTGGAAAATACATTTGATTTATATTTTTTTCATTTTCCAGTTTGAATATAAAAAATGCAATTGTCTTAATTATTTTCATTTTTCAATTTGGAAATAAAAATAGATTTATGGTAAATTTTTAAATTTCCAATTTGGAGAGAAAACTTATTATTTTATTACTATTAAAAACAATTTATAAATTGGCTTTATAATAATCTTAAAGTAAACCCTACTATTGACATGTCCACATTATATATATTTTCTTTTAGCTCCTTTTATAGTAGTAGATAGATAACATGCAACAATGTATTTTAATTTTCATTTGGTAGCTTTCAAATTAGTATTAAGTTTACATAACATTTTCATAAGTTTTTGTATTTAACATCAACATTGTTTCGTTGTTTACGTCATAAAGTGAAAAATCAATGAAGTATGTATATGACGTTATATCACCATTTAACAAGTGTTTTAACCTATTTAAAGAAAAAAAAAAAACCATTTGTTTACTAATTTAAACGTAAGATTGTTTTCATATATAGAAAAACGTACCCAAAACATCTACAAATATAGCAACTATCACCAATAGATATCGATATAATGTTTAAATTTTGAAAAGTTTATCATTTAAAAATAAATTTTCTTAAATATATTTGAATTTTTATTTATAAATGTTTTTCGAACTTTGAACGTTAATAAATACGAACATTTCAAATGTCAATTTTTTTGTCCATAGGTTGATATTTATATCTTAACATTAGGAAAGTTGAATCAATTTCCAATATAATTATCGTTAAAGTAAAAAATAAAAATAATGACAAAATGTCACAATTAGGTAAGCATAAAGTTTGAAAATTTGGCATTTTAAAGTTTCCATATTTGTAATGTGGCCAAGAGTTGTTCGTCCAACCAGCAAATGGAGCTCAAAATGTCTGTTTCAAAATTTTCATTTGGAAGCTTTTCTGTAATCCTTCAACCTTTTCAAGTAACCACAATTGCAATCAGCAGATTCAAACAATCTCATTCTTAACTCCAGTTTCTGGTGGATTTTGATATTTTTATACCTTTCTTCTCCACATAAATGCTACAATAAGCAACATTTGTTCTGTATATCAAACCAAACAAAAACTGAACCAACAAAATTCTGCCCATCGAAATCATTAAGCCGCCATTTTTTCGTTTATTGTTCTCGAAAACTTCATACAACAACCCCAACACGGCTTGTTCTTTTTGGCAACTGTGGCCGTTGTAAACCAAAATAAAACACAGCTCCTAACACTTTTGAATTTGAAGAGTTTTTGAATCAGGTTGATTGGGGAGAAGAAACCCTTTTCATCAATCTAAATTTCCAGCAAAACTCTCTTTACCAAATGGACATTGCTTTCAAATCTTCGAGGATTCTTCCCCTTAACAAGATACCCAATACCCTCATCTTTTCTCCACGTCCTTGTAAGATTTCAGTTTCCCAGTCCAAGCGGTTCGCTCCAATGGCTGCTCTTGCAGCCTACCCTGTTGTTGGACTGTCCGAAACATTTAAAAACTTGAGAGAACAAGGCAAGGTAAATGTCTTTTTGTACTGTATACTCTGTATGAAATCTTTACATGGTATGTTTGTTTGCTTGTTTGAATTTCCAATTGTTTTTCATTGAACATACTTCTTCTGCATTCTGTGTGTTTGTTGGTTGGTATTGAAAGGGTAAATTAATTGTCTGAGAAAGAGTCTGTTATGGAATCCACAAATGAAGAAACGAGAAAAACGTAAAATAGTAAAGAATTGATACAAAGATTTTCGTGGTTCATAAGTGCGTTAGCTTAGTTCATGGAGCAAAAGGAGAACAATTTTACTAGAGTGAATAACATGGAATACAGAAATAAGGTGTCTTTAAGGTTTGAAAGTTTATATAATGCACCCCTCTAAACCATAGAAGTAAGGTGTCTCTGCGGTTTGAGAGTTTATACAATGCACCCCTCTAAACCATAGATTAAAAAACATAAATAAAATGAAGCAAGATGAAAAATATGTAAATAACTTAGGTTTTGGGGCAACCCAAATAACATATTCAGCACTCGAATAGAGTCGATGCATGCCTCAGTTCCATTTCCATTCATCCCTGTGCTTTCACCTAAATTTTTGTTATATAATGAGATTGGTATTAAAGCTTTCAGGTTGTCTTTTTCATATCTACTTTAAAAGCTGTTAAGAACTTCTCAAAAAGATTTTAGTGTGTTCTTAAACTTTTAAGTCTTTATTGTTGCCAATTTAAGGCTTGGTTCACCTAATGTTTGAACCTGCTTGAAATCAGCTTGCCATCTAATCTGTAAATAATGCAATCAACATGCCACATAAACGTTGAATTGACAGGATCGATTATGGAGACCTATTAGACACAAAAGTGAATGTTTAAGATTTACATAAACATTTTGAAGTGATTAGATAGACGCAACTTTGAAAGGTGAAAGTCCTACTGGAAACAATTTGAAATACTGAGACTGGATTTAACCCCAAAACTTTTATCCAATTTATTGGTTCTCTCTGCTACTTTCTCTGTGATCTGATGGGATTTTTTCATTGATCAACGTAGTCCTAATTGTGTGCTTTAAAGGTTGCATTGATCCCCTACATCACGGCTGGTGATCCTGATCTTTCGACCACGGCTGAGGCATTGAAAGTGCTTTCCAAATGTGGATCAGATATAATTGAACTTGGTGTTCCATATTCGGATCCCTTGGCAGATGGTCCTGTTATACAGGTTACTTTTGCATTTTCCTTAATTTCTAAAATTCTAACCTATTGTTCCATATTCAGCTGTTTAATTGCTGTTTTTTTGTAGGCTGCAGCCACTCGGTCCTTGGCTAGAGAGACAAACTTCAATGCAATCATTTCTATGCTGAAGGGGGTAATATTGTTGTACCATGCAACATGCTGTAAATAATATCAGCTTCTTTTCCACTTTTTGCTCTTAAATTAACTGAGGCAATAGAAAGAATAGCCAAAAATTATTTCGTTAGCTACTGGCTTTCATTAATGAACTTACAGTTTAACATGTTTTTGTTTTCTTTCTGGCTGGTCAGGTGATTCCTGAACTATCTCGTCCAATTTCCCTTTTTACATATTACAACCCAATTCTTAAACGTGGCGTCGAGAACTTCATGATGATAATAAAAGATACAGGTGTACGAGGTATTTAACAAGCTTGCCAGATCTTCTTCTAATGAATTAGATGTTCTTTTCTAAAAAAATTAATAACACTGTCCTACTGCCAATATGACATGGTAAAGGTTAAGCCAACAGTTAGTTGATCTAAATGCTAATTGATTTCACCTTCGAACATTATGTGTGTTTGTTTGGGTTCGCCACTGATTATGAATTATAGACAATCAACTACATTATATGTGTTATTTGAATTTTTTTTCTAAATTGGGAATATTTTATTTGGAGCTGTATGGAGTACCATCAGTTTTCAATATATTATCAAGTGTTTCAACCAACCATAACCTAGTGAATAAAACACCAATTACCTTCTCAAAGGTCAATTGTTTGATTCCCCACCCACGGTGGTTGAACTCAACATATATTATTGCATGCAATGTTCAAAATCTTGACTTGGTGTTTCTTTGTGTTAGAAAGTTCCTTGAAAAATGTGTGATCTTTATCAACGTTGGCTTTGTGAATATGTTTGTGTACTGTGCTCATATTCACTTTCTTGCAGGGCTTGTTGTTCCAGATGTTCCTCTTGAGGAGACTGAAGTTTTGAGAAAAGAAGCAGTAAAGCACAATATTGAACTGGTGATTTCTTTTTCTCACAACGGTTGCATATACCATCTATGATTCTATATCATTTACTAGTTTTTAGGTTTTGATACTTTACCTTGAGAAATTGGACTCTGTGCTTTAGACCTCTGGAGCATTGCCTAGAATATGAAACACTCCACTCGTCTTGATAACTGAATCATTGCAGTCCTACAGATTAGTTTTATTA
Organism: Cucumis sativus; assembly: GCF_000004075.3. NCBI lineage: Eukaryota > Viridiplantae > Streptophyta > Magnoliopsida > Cucurbitales > Cucurbitaceae > Cucumis > Cucumis sativus. Next base: position 35,119,267 of record NC_026657.2, read on the forward strand.
ATTGCCTGAAACTGAAGAAAAAGACCATCATAATCGGATATGAGAAGAAACTTTCTTGATCACTAAAATGCTGAAAACAGTTGCCTTGGATGCTAGAAAGATATGGATCAATTGTTCAACTATGCTAACCTGCATATCTTTTTTCTTTTCTTTTTCTCTAGGACCAACTTATTGAGGAAATGAATACCCAATTTGTTGACTCGTTCTTATAATAGTTACTTTATTATTTAAAAAGAAAAAAAACTCAGGTCGTTTGACCTTGAGTTGAGTGCTTGTTGTTTGTTCTTATGTTTATGCATTTTATATTAATTTTTTACATTGCTAAAGGTACTCTTAACTACACCAACCACGCCAAAAGAGAGGATGAAAAACATCGTTGAAGCTTCAGAGGGATTTGTTTATCTTGTAAGGGCCCTTTCTTTTCCCAGTCTCTTTATATGCTCCAACTTTTGGTTTTGTCATCTCATTGGATCCTACTGGTCTCACTCATAAAAAGATGAAACTTAGTAATTTTCTTAATATTTTGAATTTGATATTCAAAATTAATTAATTCCACGTATATTTCTATAACAAAATAAGAAAAGAGGTGTTCATATTGAAGTTCTTTTGCCAGTTTCGTGGCAGCATTTGTAGTGTGTTTCGAGATTCTTTTTCATAATGACATTAACAATGTGGGTGTCGATGAGGCTTATCCTTTGCCTTATTCCTTCAAGGTAGCATGCAAGAATGTTGAGAAAATTTAGACATCTAAGTATCAGCTCTTATTTATACAAGATCAATAATTACCAAAGTTGTAGCTAAAAGACTTGAAAGTTTCTTCCAAACTTGATTATTGAATTCCAAAAACCTTTCGTAGGGGATTTAGAAGGGGTGGGGTCATCAAATTGGACCTTGAAGAAACTAAAATTGATTGGAGCTTTCTAAATTCTCTTGCATTGCTGCTTTTCTCTCTGGTACCAATTCCTCTGTCATTGTTCATGGAAAATCAAGAGGGAAAATCAAGGCTTTCAAGGAATTAAGTCCAAGAACATCTTCTCCCCTTTTCCTTTGCTCCTAAAGTGGAATGATTTTGGATTAGTGAAAGGTTTCAAAGTTGGTAGAAGCAACTTAATTATACATTTCTTTTATGAGAAACTCAACTTTTGTAAAGATGAATAAAAGAACAAATTAACGAGCAATAATAAAAGGAAAATTGCTACTCTAAGGACCAAAAACAAAAGAAAGTTGCAGTAAAAGACTAATTGTTACCAGAATATGTTGGATTGGCGATATTCTTTTGGGAGAATGGAGTTTTTGTGGCTTTGTCTTCGCGTACAAACATAATTTTACTGATAGGAACAGAGAGTGCAAGAATTTTGACGAGAAAACAACAATATCCCATTATTATTATCAAATTAACATTGTGTCATTAAATTAAAGTTCCATTGTCATTGTCTGTCTAACTTGCAATATGCAATATTTTGTTCAAATTATAGGTGAGCTCCATTGGAGTTACCGGTACTCGGACATCCGTTAGTAGCAGAGTTCAAACTCTTCTTGAGGAAGTTAAAGAGGTATATCTGCTTGATATTTAATCTATGAGAAGTACTTGAAAACAAACTTTTGCACTTTGAACTCTAATGGTGTAAAGGCATTGATTTGCAACTGATGAATAACTTAGACGCCTTGTAATCTGATTTCTACAACAGGTTACGGAAAAACCAGTAGCAGTTGGTTTTGGTATATCGAAACCCGAGCACGTGAAGCAGGTAAAGATCTTCCTCACATGCCATAACAGCCAATCAATTGTACAATGTGTTTGATATGTACTTGCTGTGTCCATAGGTGGCTGAGTGGGGAGCAGATGGTATTATTATTGGTAGTGCTATGGTGAAGCTGTTAGGTGAAGCCCAATCCCCTGAGGAAGGATTGAAGGAGCTTGAAAACTTCACCAGATCCTTAAAATCTGCACTCTCTTGATGACATAAACCAAGCTGTGTCTTTAATCTGTAAACAAGTGCTCAAAATGCACTTTCATTCTAAAATTACTCCTCAAATATTTTCATTTGCTTTTCTTTTCTTCTTTTCTGAAACAGTGAGTTTACCTTTTATTTTGACAGTGAATAAAGCTATCAGCTCATATTTTCTTTGAAGGTATTTGTCATGGAATATAATGAGAATGTTTTCTTGGAGTCTCTTGGTAGTAGATGGATGATTGCAAATAAAATTGTCAAAAGTTTAGAATTTTGTTAGAATGTTGATCTTGTTTTATGTTGGGTGCTTCGCTGAGTTGAGTTACGTGTGTTTTTTCAAAATGTTCTTAGTGTTGTTCTTGGATTTTGAAATTCAAAACACATATTTAATAAAATAAAATTACTTTTATAAATTTAACTCATTGTTGTTAATATAATATATTATAAACTAATACTAATACTATTTGTGAAATATTATGAAAGGAAAAATTCGACTCCATGAAACCACTATATAATTGTTCTTCAAGCTCTCGATTTTTACCTTCTAGTTCTCGATCGCTCTCTCACGTTATACCGAGTCTCAATTATTTGAAAAAGTGGCATTTCTTCTCTTGTACCAAAATATTATCTCATAAATGGATGTACCTCGTCCTAAGCAAAATGATTGTTTAATAGCAAACTAGTTGATATTGTTACAAAGGTACTCTTTGATTAACAACGAACTAGGTGATAACGATGCAAGGTTGCTCTTTGTCTGATTAACAGTAAACCAAGTGAAGACGTTGGGAGGTTGACTCTTTATTTTTCTCAAAGTGTGGTGAAAATCAAAAGCAGTGTTACACATCAAACAATAGTTCATTCACAACTCGTTGAGCACCTTCTTACACCTCTTCGTGACTTAGCCTCAATTTTCATTATCAAGACTCACATTTTTTTATGATATAAAACTTATAGTTTATGTACCACCACGTGTTTCTAGGAAAAAGCAACAAAGTATATATTTGACAAAATAACTAGCGAAGTGAAAGTAGTAAACTAGCAAAGTGTTATCATTAATGCATTGTCTAAATTGTGAGGATTTGATGCAAACTCCTTCCATGCAAGCTTGGTGGAAAATCTTTTCTTCCTCTAAATATTTGTACATGTCTTTTGGGTACAACTCAATTGATCATTCAAGCATAATGCAAGGTCGCTCTATGGACACAACTGTTATGCTATCTCAATATACGAGATATAACATTACACTAAACAACTTTTTACACATTACACCCCATTGATAAGTCGCACTAAAATGACAAGATCCTTCCCCTCCCAACAATAAAGAAATAAAATATAGGAGTAAAGTAATAGATCTAAACCATATTCAACTCTTGTCCGCACAAAAAAATGCAATACACTCTGCCTAATATATATTTGAAAGTTTCTATGGGATGTTCTAAAATTAAAATGTTTATTTATCGACTTGAATTTAAAAAGAAAGTTTTAATTTTGTATTTAGTTAGATTTGTTAAACTTAGCAGAGCTCAAGTACTATCTTTATAATTTGAAAACACCCCTATGGTTTTTTTTGATAATTCAACCAAAAGAAAGAAATAAAATTTTTGCAATATATTTGTATTTTCCATTTCCTTGCACTTACTCCTTCCCTCCTCCGCGCAGCATTCACTAGACATTTCTTAAACAATTCTAATTCCCATTCTCTACTTTCCCTAAACCCTACTTCACGTTCACTCACTCACTCCGTCTCAGCGGCTGCCGTCGTCCCCGCCTTCCGACCAAATTGCCGACGGCCCCTCTCTCTCACACTCTCTTGTCTCTCCGACCAACCACACCTACTCATCTCTGTTTCATTTCAGGCTTTTCAAAGCTATACTAAGATGGGTTTCCAGATGCCGTCTCATGGGATTCAATCAATGCTTAAAGAGGGCCACAAGCATTTCTCGGGTTTGGATGAGGCCGTCCTTAAGAACATTGACGCCTGCAAACAACTCTCTACCATTACTCGAACTTCTCTTGGTCCTAATGGTACGTTTCCTTGGATCCTCAATCCCACTGTTTTTTTCCCATTTCCTTCCATTCTATGACTTTTTCAGTTCTTAAGGTGTTAATGTTGTGCACCCGTCTACTGTTTTGTAATGCGAACCGAATTTAGTCTTTTCCTGTTTCATTTAGTGACTCGCGCTCTTCGCGTCACCGGTATTTTAGTACGATTATCTTTGGTTCCATTTATACTTTACCGTAGGGAGGGCCTGGTTCCCTTTCTAAGAGGCGAGCTTTCTTTAAAGACGGACGGAGATTTATTACGTTTCAGATCGGACAATAATTCGAACATGAGCTGTTGGAGCATCCTTGCAATTACCCAGATGAAGGTTGATTAGACGAGATAAAAAAAATGGTTAAGTCTATTTAAAATTGTACAACTAGTGTGATATACAAAGATCTCAATGTTCATTCTGAATTTAGCTGTCGATAATTCAGCTTTAAACCTAACTATAGCTCAACTGTTACAAGACACTGTATTAGGACCAAAAAGTGAGGTTTCAAATTCCGACCTCCTCCATTGTTGGATTAAGAAAACGAAACTCAGCACACTTTAGTATTGTTAAATGGGTTAGATAATCGGCAGGTAAGTTTGGAGAGCAATAAAGATTTCATACAGTTTACAATACCGAACAACACGACAATACTGATAATAAAATTAAGTTTTAATAAGATTTACATGGACGATCCGAAATGTGTCAGTAATATGCTTGGTTTAATGCCTGTGCTAGGTATTTGTTCTCCACCAAATGGTTTTGCACTCAAATGTTGGATTTATTTATGAGGACAAACTGCTAACTTTACTACCAGCTTGGTGAAAATTCCTAGAATGTCATTGTTACTTTTTATCTTGTAAGTCATTGTTTTGATCTGTTGAAATTCCCTGTTAATGACTACATTCTACAATAATACGTGATTAGATGGATTTTGAGTTTGGGGTAGTTTTGTTCAAGTCTTGGTTGGCAACTATTTTGTGCAACTTGCCTGTAGCTAGAAGAAAATTAGGATTACTGAAGAATTATGTTCACTCTCACCCAAGTAGCATTTTTATAAAAAAAATTACTATTACAATTAGATTTGTCCTTGGTTTGAGGCTTTTGGTAGGATTAATACCAATGATTTATTCAGAGATCTACTTTTAATGGTGCTTTGTTTTAAAGCTAGAATTTGAAGGCATTAATCATCTTCCGTGCCCTCGTATGTTCATATTCTGATGAAATTTGGGGAAGATTCTGAAATTTTTTTATTTCTCACGTGCCTCCTTGAAGTTCCCATGATTTGGTGGCGAGGTTTTATTGTGTTGTGTCTACTGTTCTACTGAAGGGTTATTTGGAAGGTTTTTCTGGCAGCTCTTTAGTCTAAGTGGTTGGAGGAGAAGAAGTAGTAGAGTTTTGGGCTTTAGAAGAGAGTTTTCTTTTTGAGCTGCTGAAGTTGGCCTCTTAATATTGCTCTCTAGGCTATTGTAACTTGTCTATCTTGGAAAATTTTATATTTTTCAGTTACTAATTTCCGGTTTGTTTTTATTATTTTTGTTTCATCCGTTTCCTGTTGGTTTGGCTATGTCTTTTTCAAATTTGTTTTGAGGCTGACTTTATTTCTCCTTTTCATCTTTCTAAAGAACCTTCCAACCTTATTAAAAAAATTGTTGTTTGAGTGTGGGGTGAACTGTCAAGTGTGATGTGCAATAAGAAAAAGAGGATTCCTTTCTTTATCTATCTACTTTTTAAAAGTATAAGTGTAGAAATGGAAATTATTAACGAAATATGAATAATATAGCACCTCAAATATTATTAGAATTATAATGAAAGTTTTGTGAAATTGAGGACTACTTAAAATATTATTAGAAGTATTGGCTTTTAGACAACTACTGTAGTTCTTCAATCCATTTTTCATTATTGAAAGATGCAAAAATGGCATTAAACGGTAAGATAATTTTGCCACCCTCCCAAATAAAGCACTATATTAAATTATAACTTAATATCTAAGGTTGAATCTTAAAAAGGTAAGGATTGCTTCTCCAAGCTCTGCACTTGTTATTTGTGTCAATGCATATGGATTTCTATTCTCACTTTACACATTATTATTATCATTTTAGAGTTTGTTGTACTGTTTGAAATATATTCAAAACTTACCTTCTATGTTACTGGCCTTATTCTTAAGTATCCTTTCTCAGGAATGAATAAGATGGTAATTAATCATCTCGATAAGCTTTTTGTCACAAATGATGCTGCCACAATTGTCAATGAACTAGAGGTACAGCACCCTGCAGCCAAACTTTTGGTTTTAGCTGGTAAAGCTCAACAAGAAGAAATTGGTGATGGAGCTAATCTGACAATTTCATTTGCTGGGGAACTTTTACAAAATGCTGAAGAGCTCATTAGGATGGGTCTACACCCTAGTGAAATAATCAGCGGCTACACAAAAGGAATCAATAAGGTTTCTCACTTTCTACAATGATGATGGAATATATAGATGAACTTTTATGGCATTCCGTTTTGATGTATTGTCTTCTTGTTGGTTCAGACCATTGAGGTTTTGAAGGAACTAGTGGAGAAAGGTTCGGAGAACATGGATGTTCGTAACAAAGAGGAAGTTGTTTCACGCATGAAGGCTGCTGTTGCTAGCAAGCAATTTGGTCAAGAAGATTTTATTTGTTCTCTAGTTGCTGATGTATATTTTTGCCTACTCCTGTTATAATTGAGTAATTGTCCTGTAAACCTTCCCCCCCTGCAATTTATGTATTCTTTTGTGTTCAGGCATGTATTCAAGTTTGTCCAAAGAATCCAGAAAATTTTAATGTGGACAATGTTCGAGTTGCGAAGTTATTGGGAGGTGGTTTACATAATTCTTCAGTAGTGCGAGGCATGGTCTTAAAAAGTGATGCCGTGGGAAGTATAAAGCGAATTGAGAAGGCCAAGGTACACAATCATTTATTTGCACTTACATTATGATGAACGTGTTTCTTGTATACCCTCCTATTTTTGATTCATGTTCTTCTGTGAGGTTATAGATGCTCACATTCTTAATTTCATCTGTTTGTTCTTTTCGTATGCTTACATCTGGTTGGAAAAAAAAACTAATTACATCTTGATTGCTGCTCCATAAGGTGTTGTTCCCACCTAATACACTGACCAAAATTAAAAGACAGGATCTATGAGGGGAAGTTTCTGTTTTTTGTTTCATTTTGTTTTTTTTATAAAAAAGATGGAAAATGCTGAGGGGATTTTTTTTTTGGGCGTGGGGGGAGGTTAAGAAACATATCTCGTATATCTGAAAGCCATTGCAATGGCTTTGGTGGGTTAATGGAAACTGGATCATTTCAGCTTTAAGAAATTTAATTAACCTTCTGGCTTCTATAAATCTAAATGTTAATTCCTCCTGGACCTATTGACGAAATAGAAGAAGAGAGAACAAAAAAAAAAAAAAAAAGGAATCTAATTTTTATCTGCATCTGAATAGCTGTGTTACTATATTAATTTTTACATCCAGTGGTTTTTAATGCCAAGACGGTTTGCCCACATAAATTATATGGTTAATGAGAGGTTCTTTTGTATGTGTTTTTTTGGGGATGGCGTTTTAGTGACTGTTATATTAGAAAAATTTCACCTGTTTTAACTTGTATTGCCTTCGTTTTTGCAAAGCAAAATTGCTTGGTTTTAGCAGGATTAAACTTGTATGTGTATTATTAATTTTTGTCTAAATAGAACTTCAGACTTCTATTTTCTTACATTGCAAATATAGATGTAAAATTTTTTCTCTGAATTATTTTGGTTTTGATTTTCTTGAACATTTTCATATGAAGGTTGCTGTATTTGCTGGTGGCGTTGATACATCTGCAACAGAAACAAAAGGAACAGTATTAATTCACACTGCTGAGGAGGTAAATTTTAATTTTTTTTCGGTTGATAATTTTACTAAAAGGAAGAAAGCTGAAAATATATTATTTTCTTTGCAAACACTGTTTTGACAACTATGGAGAAAATTTAACAAAAAGATGCCTCAGTTAAGACTTGCATTTAAACAGTATTTGGAAAACCACAACAAAAAGACGACACATGCTTTTTTCACATGAGGTGCCCTTAATGGGAACACATTATCCTTTTTTTGATGTTGATTTTGAACTTTTCATAAAGAAAACATGGAAAGTATCAGAAAATTCTTTCCCTAAACAATCTCAATTTTTTTAAATAATTATTTTTATAATTTTCAATATTGACGAAACTAATCTAGGAGAATTCTTGGAGAAAATTGGAATTTTATTCAATACCTGAAAGACTACAAGGGCTACCACATATAGGCTAGCTTCCACAACCGAATAACATACTTAAACAACTTCATCAATAAACTAACCAGCTAACTGGCTGAAACAGAAGCAAAACAGAGGTACCAAACAGAGAAATAAAATCCCAAACCAGTCCTACATTAAACATCTCTCTCACAATGATATATTCATCCATTTATATTTTTTAAACGACGAACCAACATTTCATTGAGAAAATGAAGAATACATAATGGAGCCAAAGAACACATCGACTTGTGTATACAAATAAGGAAAAGCCAACAAAAGGAGCCAAATTACAAGAAGGGCTCCAATAAAAAGAATCAATGGCAAACAGATAATTACAAAAGAGGTTAGAAACAGAGGTACAAAGAGAAACAAAGAATCTAACAAGGGACCAATTGCCAAACAAACTCTCATGTACTTCAAATATTTTGTTGTTTTTCTCTCCAAAACCCCCATAAAGTAGTGCACACCCTTGCTTGTGGCTAAAACCTCCCTTTATGATGAAGGGGCAGATGAAGAATCTGCCTCCCTACCACTTCGAGCGTTGACAAAGCTGAAATCAAAACCACCACTCTTTGTGATATGATCAAAGTCCTCTGCCACCTGCAAATAATATAACGAAGAGGCCCAACCATTAAAGACCTCTACTTGAGATTCGATCCAAGGTGTAAATTCTTTTTTGCAGAACCTGCCACCAGAATACGATCTTTTTTTATGTAAACTCTTCACCTTCCAAACCGGGGGGAAAATGGAACCAACCACTAAGGAAGAATTAGACAAGTAGTGGAAAGAAAAGCTACAAGAAAAAAAAACCTTCGGAAGTACTAGGAGATCAATGGTGGGAAACCCCTCCCTCGGCTAAGGAGAATTGAGGAGAGGGAGGAAAGAAAAGTCAGGACGTCAAATATTTCCCTATTGGTCAATGGCGACAAAACCCCAATAACAGAGAGAGTGTGAAATTTGTTTAGCATGGAGGCAATTTGAGGGGGGGGGGGGGGGGGGGGGGGGTTCTTGAATGTGCGAAATAGAAAGCTTCTTATCATTTCTTGTTTTTTTTGTTATTATTTTGATTGGAAAGTTCAATTTTATTTTTGGTTATTTTCTCACTTTATTTCTTATGATTATCTTCTTGTTTTGCTGGGTTAAGATATTCTTTTTCCTTCTCTTATATAAAAAAAGACATTCTTTTACTTCAGGATTCGTTTTGAGCCTTTTTTTCTCTCCTTTTTTCTTATTGGAATTGTAGTTTTTCTTAAAACATCGATTGACATATGCTTATCAATTGTAGCTACAAAACTATGCAAAAACTGAGGAAGCTAAAGTTGAGGAGCTGATAAAAGCAGTTGCAGATTCAGGGGCTAAAGTAATTGTCAGTGGAGCAGCTGTTGGGGAAATGGCTCTACATTTCTGTGAGCGCTACAAGTATGTTGAGTTTTTCTTCTATCTGTAGTTTTTTGTTCTCCAGTTGAGAGATTTTGGAGTGATGTTTGGACTCTTAATAGGTTGAACATTTCGTGCTCTGGTGAGTGGTGACTAAGCCATTTTGTTACTATCTATTTGGTTTTGTTTTGCTTGATTAGTAGCTTTTTCTTTAGCTTGCTATTTTTATGGGGGTGATTTCTTTTGATGGCTTCTCTCTCTCTCTCTCTCTCTCTTTTTATGCATGTCTTCTATTCTTTCACTTTTGTTTCAATGAAAGTTTGGTTATTCATGAAAAATGTGTGTTAAAATGTGGTTGCTGCTTATTTCTTGCTCACTGTACTTGTTGAAATGTATATTTAATGTCCAGAATATTTTGTTGGACTATGGTAGATGAAGTGTTGTTCCATCTCTTGTTTTAGGATTAGGGTGAAATCTTTCGGGACAGAACTTATTTTGCATTTTTGCTACCCAAATATTTGGCTGTGATAAGTGATTTTAGCAGAATCTTTGGCAGGTGTGCAAATATATGGGAGGCGTGGGCTATGTCCCACGCTTTCTTTTAGGTGTCAGCGTCTAAGGATTTTTGCAACTACCATTATTCCTTGGGTGATTGTTAGGCTGTCTCTCTTGTAGGCTCCATTTGTAGTGTGCTTTCTTTCCTCCTTTGCCCATACACCATTTCATTCATCTTAACGAGAGCTTTATTTATTCAAGTTTTGATAATAAAGCCAACTGGGGGTATCTGTTTGGAATTACGTTTGTTATGCTTTTCACTACATGCATCTCATATCTATATAAGAAATTTTTTGTTTTCTTTTACTTTTGTCCATTGCCTCTCCTGCAAATATTAATTAGTTTCTCAAATCTTCCCATTGACTTCCATACCACATTCAAGCATGTTTTGGATATTTTATTGTCTCCAAATTCCAAATATGGCTATGATGCAAATGAATGATTTTAGAATTTAAGATTATTAGTTATGAATATTTATGTATTAATTTGCATTGCTGAATGCTGATGCATGTTGGGAGGGGTTGGTTTTTGTGTTGGATATTGATGAACTATGCAGATTAGATCTTTCTTTTTCTCAAAATTCTTTCTTTTATTTCATGTACTGTTGCATTGCAGGCTTATGGTCTTAAAAATTAGTTCAAAGTTTGAGTTGCGGAGATTTTGTCGCACAACTGGTGCTGTTGCCATGGTAAGCATGTTAAGGCTTTGTTATTGATAAAGTGATGTTTTATTCATTGGCATTGACATGGTTCCCTTCCCCCACCAAACGACAGTTGAAGCTTAGCCCGCCAAATCCAGATGACCTGGGTCATGTGGACTCCGTCTCGGTTGAAGAAATTGGTGGTGTTAGGGTATGTTATCTATATTAACTTAATTATTTTTATATTGCAGTTTTCCATGTTTGCTTCTCTATTTCTGACCTCATAACTAATTCTCTTCCCTTCTTGATATTGCATTACAGGTCACAGTTGTGAAGAATGAAGAGGGGGGTAACTCTATATCAACAGTTGTTTTACGAGGAAGTACTGATAGCATACTGGATGATCTTGAGCGGGCAGTTGATGATGGAGTTAATACATACAAAGTATTTCTCTACACATGTACTGTTTATTCTTTGAATTATTTGGAGCATGCATGATCAGTTTCTTTGTCAGGCAATGGCGAAGGACAGCCGAACAGTACCTGGAGCTGCTGCTACTGAAATTGAGTTGGCTAGAAGAGTAAAAGAGTTTTCTTTTAAAGAAACAGGGTAATTCTTTTTATCTTTTATTTTCTAAATTTAATATTGCACAAAATTTATTTTAAGCTTCTTTTTTAACAGAGTCGGCTGTTAAACAGCCTTCTTCTGGGAAGATAGGGAAAAGATTTTACACAACTGATATAAGCAGCTGGAGTGCAAACTGCAGTTATATTAATGTGCAGGAGTTGTCCAGCTAGGGAAAGAAGTTCTCTTTCTAGATTTTTTTTCCTGAGATTTTATTTGCAGTAATAGAGTCGTGGAGGAGCGATTCTAGGGTGGATGGGATGTTCAAGGACGGAAAAAATTTGTTTGCAGTGGGGAATGTTTAAGGTCAATAGTTGGTAGAATATGAAGAGGGTGGTAGAGCTAAGTTGGTGGAGTTAAACTCTTTGGTTTCCGTAAAATGCTTTGCTCTTTGGCTGTGAAGGCTGTTTTTCAGGATCTGCTGAATACCTTTAACAATCTATAACTCTACAACCTTGAAAGGGACTGTTTTCTCTTATCGAACGAGAATAATTAGAGTGTAAAAGACCTTTTTTTAAATTTAGTTATTTATTTTTATTTCAAAAGTTTCTTAAAAAGAAACAATTTCATTAGTGTAGGAATTTTACAAATAAGACGGAGATAATCAAAGAGAATCGGAGCTACAGAGATGAAAAAAGATGAGGCAGTTTACACTATGGGATATATCAAAGAAGTTTGCTATGACATTGATGATATGGTTATTTCTTTCAATCTAACTAATCACAAGGATGAGTTGATAGTTGAATTAGGAATTTTCAAAACGGCCATTTCAAAATTGTTTCTTGTTATGGGTTACGTAAGAACAGAATATCAGGGTGTTTAGAGGGTTAGAGTGGTATCCTAGTGATGTTTGGTTCTTTACTAGATTTTATGTTTTCCCCGTGCTTCAGTCATGAAGATCTTTTGTAATTATTCTAATACAACTATTTTGTTTGGCTTGAGTCACTACCTTTGGTGTGACTTCTTCCATTTGTGGGCTTGAGGGTGTTCTTTCACTATTCCTTCTCTATGAAAGTTGTTAATGTCATAGAAAAAGTGACCTTTTTTTATAGGCCCTTTTGCTAAAAACTTTATTTTCCCACTAATAATGGGGTGATGGCGGAAAGGGGAGGAATGCAAGAAAGTTAGAAATCCTCGATTAATCATGCCCTTGTACATTCCTTCCTTTGCCTCAATGAAAGCTTGTTTCTTATTAAATTAGAAAAATGGAGTACACATGTCTACAGACACCTAATTTGAGGCTAGATGGACCAAATGCTCATTAAGATATCAATTAATTCTTTCTGAATTTGGAAGAAACGTGAATGAAAGAAGGAAAGAAGATGAAAGCTTGAGTGCGTTTTCACAAAGACATAAACCTCTTAGGGTACAACTTACATGGAAGGTGCAAGTCTTGAGACTAAAAGTTAGAGCTTAGGCATAAGCTTCAATTGCTTTTTAAAATGTTGTGTGGAGCATTGATGCATGTTTGTGGTTTAATTTGGTCAACACGTTGAATTATATTCCAAAGGACGGTGTTATGAGTACTTGAGTTATTTTATTTATTGTTGAAGAAACAAGTGATGACTTTTTCCTTATCTGTCTGCAGATTGGATCAGTATGCCATTGCAAAATTTGCAGAAAGTTTTGAGATGGTACCAAAAACTCTTTCCGAAAATGCTGGGCTAAATGCAATGGAGATAATATCCTCGTTGTACGCTGAGCATGCATCCGGAAATACTAGAGTGGGTATAGACTTGGAAGAAGGGATTTGCAAGGATGTTTCCACAATGAATATTTGGGATCTATACATTACCAAGTCAGTTTTCATTCTCTTACAATGAATAATTATAGTTTTTCTTGTGAAGCTCTTAGTTCAATGCTTCGTGTAGTTGTGTTTCTTGTAGAGTTACATTTTACTTAAAGCACATCGTGAGATTAGTCGAGGTGTGCGTAAGCTGGCTTGGACACTCACGAATATCAAAACAAAAAAAAAAACTTAAAGCACACCACTTTCCGGAACTTTTGGAAAGTTTAGTTTTAGTGGATATGTTGCAGTGCCATTAGTTCCCAACCTTTATAATGAATTTTGACTCATGAACTTAATGGTGGTGCTTGGTGCTTGGTGCATTGCATAATGAATTGTTCAGCCATATAGGCCTGGCCTAATTGAAATAACTTCTGTCCCATTATAGATTTTGAAATTGTTACCTTGATTTGCTTTCTTAATGAAACAATGAATCTAGTTTATTAGTAAAAAAGAATCACATTAGTTGTGGGATTTTTGTGGGAGAGGAGCAATAGAATTTTTTGTTGTGTGAAGAGGGGACCCTTGTGAGGTTTTATCCTCGGTGAGGTTTCAGTTTTTCTTTAACATTTTTAAAATGGAAGTAGCTGTTTCAAAAAAAAAAAAGAAGAAGACTTCATTAGTTTGACCAAGTGTAATTTCTTCACTGTACCATAAAATTTTCCTTTTGATCTTTTTTCAAAAATATTATTAGCGTACCAACTCATGGTAACAACCTCGCCTTTTTTTTTTCTTTTTGTTCTTTTAAAGGTTCTTTGCTCTTAAGTATGCTGCAGATGCTGTTTGCACTGTCCTTCGAGTGGACCAGGTACACCCTTCTATAAAACTTTTATCCATTTATATTTCTTGGTATTTTCCATCCCCATTTCCATGCTAAATCTCATTTTAAGACAGTATAAAAGACCTCGAATTGACATTTATTTGTGAACATTATACACACACACACACACTCACAGGACAGCTGAGACTTGCATCATGTCACAGCTGCTCCTCAACCGATGGCCATTTGATGGTTGAATTGGGTGGATACGAAGTGCTTTCTGAACCTTGCTCCCATGGATTATTTCTTGACCATTCTTTTGACAAGAAACAAACGTTTCTTGTTCATAGATACAATCTTCCAAATGGAGAGAAAAATGAGAATAAGAAAATATTTCCGTGCTTGGCTTTATCCTTTGAGAACAAGGGATCTGTAAAATGCGTAATTTATTAAACCCTAAATCGTAGACCATAAATTTGTCTTGTGTAAATGTGTTTTAGAATGAATTGTTAATTTGCGCCATGTTGCAGATAATAATGTCAAAACCAGCTGGAGGCCCCAGGAGAGGAGACCAACCCGCAGGGATGGATGAGGACTAGATGTTCATTTTGGCACATTGCTATAATTTATTCTCCATCTGCCCATCATCGTAAGTTTTTGATTAAGATACCAAATATAGTTGGTTTGTATGAGGCTGGTGTTTTTAAAAGGTGAGGAGTTTGTTGGTGCAAATGTGGCTTTTTGCGAATGCCACTACTACTAGAACACTTTTTTGAGTCACTGGTTTTGATTGTTGGATATATGATGTAATGTTGTTGACTCGGCCCAGTGCTGGTTTCTTGTGCTGGTTGAACTCCTCGAATGATGCAATTTAGAATGTGTTGGTGGCAAGCTAGCTTAGCTAGGTTTTTCCAATCCTTTGTTTTAATGCATTTGTTTCCAATCCATCCTCCACTCTTTCCCACTTTTCTAGTGCTTGTTTGAGTCTATTAATGTGCGATTTGAATTTTGAATTACTCACATGAGACACTAGTTTGTTACAACGATATTTTACTTGTTTTGATAAGTGCCTTGTAGTATCAAATTGTCAGAGGTTTATATTGAAGTCCAAGAAAACAAGAAAGAAGATTTCAAAGAGAATGAGTTTAATTTATAGCCTTCACCTACACCTACATGCAACAAAGTAAGTTGTTAGGTCTGGTCATGAAATATAATGCTATGCTATCATCCAAGTAGTATTGAAGTAGCTAAAGGCTAAGTGGTTTGGTTGGTTTTTGAAAATGAAAAAGAAGACTTCTTTTAGTTTTCATCTCAACCTATGAACAATATGGTTGAGAGAAACCAAATTTAAAAAAGCAAATGGTTGTCGAGCGACCATAGGTTTTACAATTTATGAATCTATTCTTTCATTTTTATTTTTCACATTTATACTTAGGCAATGGTCCAGAATAGACTACTCTTAACCTTCATAGTAGTCCATCTTATAAAGAGTGTTGTGTCATGTATTCAATCCCACATTTGATGATAGTAGACATAAGGTAATTTCCTCCAAAGGGTAGGGTTTTTTATTTTTTAGTTTTTGAAAAAACAAAAATAGTTTTTACAAACTAAAATAGGAAAATCATTTTGTGGTATGATAGTCGTTTTTAATTTTGTTATGTTTTTATGTCATGGATATTAAATTACTTGATAAAAACATAATTGTAGTGGGAACCAAAATTGGTTGCCTGATTTGCAAATATGTTATATAAATAAATAATTTTGACCATTATTAAATTTTTTGTTGTTGTATCATTAATTTATCGTTTTAATAGTTTACCAATAACCAACTTAATTCTGCCACGTCATCACACCAAAATTGTAGTATTCATAATTTAATTGAATTTGAGTAGTCAAATTTTCTTATATCCAATGAATAGTTGTAAATTTAGCAATTAGATTCAAAATAATTAAGTATATAGCAACTTTTTAAAGAATTTGTAAATATAACAAAATTTGTCAAATCGTATTAATGATACAAGTCTATCACCGATAGACTATGTTGTAAATATTGGTTTATCAGAGATAGATCATACGAGCTTATCAACGATACAAGTCTATCAACGATAGTTTTGTTATATTTGCAATTTTTAAAAAATATTATTATATCCTTAATTATTATTTCTTAAATGACCATCAATTACAACTAGGGAAATTGCAATGGATGATTATTTTAGTAATAATAATTAAGGATATAACAACATTTTAAAAAAATTGCAAATATAACAAAACTATCACTGATAGACTTGTATCGCTGATAGACTTCATATGGTATATCAGTGATAGACCAATATTTGCAATATGGTCTATCAGTGATAGACTTATATCATTGATAGAATTTGAAAAATTTTGCTATATTTGTAAATTTTTTAAAATTGTGCTATATATTTAATTAATTTGAATTTAATTGCTAAATTTGCAACTATCCTTTATGATTATATCCAATCTTGAACCAAAAAAATAATGCGCTCAAATTCAAGTTAATAAAAATGGTCCCAAGCCCAAGCCCAAGTCCAAGCTCAACAGAAAAATTAATCCAAATACAATAGACAAATGAGTTCAATCACAAACCCAAACCTAACAAGCAAATGAGTCCAAGTTCATCTAAAACCCATATAAATTTTTTGTATATAGATTTTTTAATTGGTTTAGGAGATTTTTGGTTGAAGAAAGAATTGAAACTGTCCCGTAACGGTAAAAGACTAACAAAGTTGAAAAAAACTAAGAAAAAATTTTGTTCGGTAATATTTTGGATAAATTATGATGTCATGATTGCAAAAGAATAAAAAAGTAAGAAAAAATTTCCCGCGTTATGATTGGATAAAAGGCGAAAATAGAAATCCAAAGGAAAAAAGCATTGGTGGGAGTAAGGATGTGTTGAAGTGTGTGTGGAAGCCATTGATGCCTTCTCTTCTCTTTATCTCAATCTCTCATGGCTTCTCTGGTTTGTCTTCCTCTCCCAAAGCCAAACCTCATTAGAGCTTCTTCTTCTTCTTCTTCTTCAACTTCTTTCCCTTCCACCGTCGATTCTCTCAACGACAAATTCGGCCGCAAGGGCTTCCACTTCCACGACTCCAATGGCGTTCCCACTCTCGACCTCACCGTCCGCAACGGTAGCTCCTTACGCCTCCGCATTTCCGATGCTCATCTCACTTCCTATAAACCCAAAGTCTATTGGAAGGACGACGGCTTTGAGGAAGTTCTCTTTACCACTCCCACCGCTAAAGGTGGGATTGCTCTTGTCATTGATGATGCTTCTGATTCTTCTTCCAAATCTTCTCTTCTTCCCTCTTCTGATTGGACTGTTAAAGATGTCGATTCCGACGCCATTGATGCTCTCCAGGTATAATTTCTTTTGTATTTGTCACCATATTTGGACTCGTTTTTTTATCTTGCTTTTTTCTTGACTTTAATGTTAAATTAATTCATAATCTCTCTTTTTTCCCCCTTCAAATTCTGTTGTGGAATTGCTGGAAAAAAAGCTACATTATTGATATATATGTTCCTATACTATATATAACGTATTGTTAAGTTCTTGTAGTCTTCTCTTCAGTGTCAAGTAATTGAAGGGTAACAAAAATCCGAAATCATTTATCTTTTGTTTAGACAGAGAAGAATTTATGTTACTTCATTGCGTTCCTATTGAATTTCAAACACACAAAACCTAAGAGATCAGAAGGGGAAAAAAAAAAAAATCAAATAAAGGGCCCAACCGGGTTCGAACCGGTGACCTCTTGATCTGCAGTCAAATGCTCTACCACTGAGCTATGGACCCATGTTGTTATCTATGCAACTAATATTATACTAATACTTAGCTGTTTATTCATCTTGGTTTCCTTGCAGGTGGAGTTAAGCTGCAGTAGTAAGCAAATGGAGATTACTTACATTGTCACTCTCTATTCAGAAAGTTTGGCTACAGCTGTTATTGTGAAGAACACGGGACTGAAGCCATTGACGCTAAAGAGCGCGATATTGAGTCATTTCAAGTTCAAGCGACGAGATGGGGCGGCAATTCAGGGCCTTCAGGGATGCTCCTATTGCTCCCACCCACCTTTATCTTCACCTTTTGAAATACTATCTCCATCCGAAGCAATGAAGGTCGAGGAATCTGATTGGTTCTCGTTTGGGTCTGAGCCTCAAGGAAAAGCAGGCTCATGGAGCCTCCAAGATGTCCCCTTCACCATGTTGAAGAATAAGTTCAGTAGAGTTTATGCTGCCCCACCAGCAGAGAGATTGAAGCCTATTTATCACACCACACCTTCCAAGTATGAGACTCTTGATCAGGTAAAGAGAAATGGCTAGTTCATTGTTTTACACAACACCTTCAAGATTAGTATTGAGGCTATGCTTGGAAATCGTGCTTTTAACAGGGCTAAAAACAACACTTTTGATGAACTAACATGATAAAAGTGCATTGTGAAAAATCAGATCTAGAGCCTTTTTTGACTCAAGTGTTTGTTATATTTGATCGGAGAGCACATCAAAAACCCTTTTAAGAGTTTAAAATCCAGTATGAAATATAGAAGTGATCTATTAATGGACATATTTTTACTTGAGTGCTTGTAATTGAAGTACTCGTTTGTTATAAACACACTAATATTTGTTGGGCCATTGTATTTCAGGGAAGAGAGCTATTCTTTAGGGTGATAAGGATGGGGTTTGAAGACATATACGTATCAAGCCCTGGTTCATTATCTAACAAGTTTGGAAAAGACCATTTCATATGCACTGGCCCTGCTTCCATGTTGGTTCCTGTCACAGTTAAACCTGGTGAACAATGGAGGGGCGCCCAAGTAATTGAGCATGATAACTTGTAATGTAATTATTTCCTCTTCAATTTTCATATTTTACTTAAATTCATTATGAAATGAACACGTGATCAAGTACAAGTAGCAGGTAAAATATTCACATGTGCTCCTCCATTTTCGAGGACTTGATTCATGACCTTCTTTCTGTATTTATACAATAAATCCTCTGGCTTTTCCAATATGGTAATACCAATCAAGATCAACGAGCTGGCGTTGTTTTTAATGTTGTCATATTCTCTTATAATTTATAGTATAGATCAATAAGCAGTGCAGCTGCGTTTTTAAGCACTATAATATATCAATCTCAACCTCTTGTGAGTACAATGGCTTCAGAATCAGGCCCTGCAGTGCCTGCTCTGCCTCTGCAGGATCGGGTCGCCATTGTCACTGGTGCCTCACGGGGCATAGGCCGAGGCATCGCCCTTCACCTAGCCGGTCTTGGCGCCCGAGTTGTTGTCAACTATGTGTCTAGTTCAGCTGAAGCCGATCAAGTTGTTGCCGATATCAACTCATCCTCGGCCGCAGGGAGCAGCCAACGAGCCATTGCTTGGCGGGCAGATGTCTCGGATCCAGAGCAAGTGAAGTCTCTGTTTGATGCAGCTGAGCAGGCATTTGGATCTCAGGTCCATATCCTTGTTAACTCTGCTGGAATTTCAGATCCTACTTACCCTTATATTGCCAATACACCATTGGAGATTTTCGACCATCTTTTCAGGTGCCTCTCACTCTTCTCCCCTAAGATTTCTTTGGAAAAAGTTTAGTTTTCAAATGTTTGATGAGTATTAATCTTTAAAAACTTTCAATTTGGCTGAAGCATAAGCATAAATCAATGATTTACATAAGACTCAACAAGTTCAATGAAGTTGGATTATAGAACCTCTTGTTCTAATATGAAAACAACACCAATGAGTAAAATAGTTGAGTGTGTTCTTCAGTGTGAACACGAGGGGATGTTTTCTGTGCTGCAAAGAAGCAGCAAACCGAGTAAAACGCGGCGGTGGGGGGCGAATAATACTGATATCGTCGACAGCAGTGGCTGCAACGACAGCCGGGTTAGGAGCGTACACAGCATCGAAAGCAGCAGTGGAGGCAATGGCGAAGGTGACGGCGAAGGAGCTGAGTGGGACTGGAATATCAGTGAACTGCATAGCGCCGGGGGCGACGGCGACAGAGATGTTTTACAAAGGAATAGATGAGGAAGGAGTGAAGAAGGTGATTGATAAGTGTCCGATGGGAAGGCTTGGTGTTCCAAAAGATGTGGCTTCTTTTGTTGGGTTCTTGGCGTCTGACGATGGGGAGTGGATCAATGGTCAAGTCATTCTCGTCAATGGCGGCATTGTGTAGCTTCTCATCATGGCCAAGGTTGAGTCATCGTTCATCAATCATCAACTATATATTCTAAATTTGGTTACTGTTCTTTTAAAATTTTTAGAATTTGTGAAGAATTTTTATATCGTTTTAAAGGATTTTTTAAAAATAAAATTTATATCTCATAACTTGGTTGGAAATGAGTTCAAAATACTATTGATAAAAGGATGATCATTAGTGATATCAACTATGAGATCTTTTGAAGTAGTGTACTCAAGCATAATATCATTGTGAAAAATATATGGAGGGTTTGTTGTTCTTAATTTTTTTGCTTCACAAGTTTGTTTAATTTTAATCCTCTACTTTTACTAAATCTTAAATTTAATTTCTTTAAAGTTAGTTGATTTCTATTTAAATGATAATAATAACTTTCAAAATAAAGTGTTTAGCTTTGAACCTTAATAAACTAGTCATGAGACTAAGAATGATTTATGGAAAGCAGAAGAATTAAAGTTGAACAAAAATGAATAAATTTCAACCTATAATAACACAAATGATATTTTAACATCTATTTTTCTTTCTTTGTTTGTTTTTTATAACATGGAATCTATAGAAATCTATCCACCAACTTTGAAATCCGTAAGACAAATTTTACTTGGGGTCATTTAGTCCATTTTTTGTTTTAGTTTGAGTATTAAACAACTTAAAATTTATTCAATTAATACAAAATGTTGTCTATAATTAAAGTGTCCATTCCAATATAGTTCAATAGATAATTCTTTTTATTTTTAAAAAATAGATCTATATTTTCCTTTTGTTTATTTTTTTTATTTATCATTTACAATATGGAGTGAATTGTGGAAAAATCGAACCTTCAACTTCAATGTTAATAATACAAAAAGTATGACATTTGAACTACGCTCATTTTGATCGATAGATAGATTCATTAAATGCCTAAATAATTCAACTACGTACCTAATCAAAATCGATACAGTACTTTGTTACCTTGTTTGATTTTTCATCCTAAATTGATTGAGCTAAAACAAGGTAACATTAGAGGATTACAAGGACAAATTTGATATCCAAAATCTTATTAGACACCAAACAAAACTAAATAACTAAAGAACAAATTTGAAACTAAATTTTTTTTATTTGGTTTCGTTATTTTATAAAAATTTTTTATAAATATTTACGAGTAGCACAAAATATTATAATAAGTATGTAAGATTTGATAGATTAAGATAAAAGATTATTATTTATATTTATTTGATATAATTTATTTGGATATATTTCGATCCTCCTCTATCAATTGTGATATTTTACTTTGAAAATATTTTGATTTATTTGGTTATATTAAATATATATATATTCAGTAGATTTTAAATTTTTGCAAGCATTAGAATGAGATTCATAATTGTCCTTTTATTCTTATTTTATTAAGATGAAACATTTTCTTAATTGATTGGATAACATTAGTGAACTACATGATACGTGCTTAGGTGTTACGCATTTTAGTTTTCTCCCCTTTTTATAAAAAAGTTTGATTTTAGTAGCATTCCACCTACTTGTCCATAACATACATTAAAAGGCCATGCAAAATAATTTAAACAAGAACATAAATGACATATTTATATTTATAACGTGTATTTTTGTGATAACTTGAAAATCGACTTAAAAGTCAACAAAACAGCAAATAGCTCTCTTTTAAAAAGTACAAACAAATAGTTTCGTATTAATGCTTAACTTTTACCTACTTAATTTTTATCGGTCGATCAAATCTATATTTAAGATATAAACTATTTTAGTTGAGATGTGAAAATGAAAAAAAAAAGTTTTAAGGACTGATTGAGTAATACACTGAAAATTTAGGAGTATTGAGTAAATGAAAACTATGGTCGGGGACTAAAAGGTTATTTCTCCCAAAATAAAAACAATCATCACTTCCATACAATTTAGAAGAGCTATGGCTTCAGAAGCTTCAGCCATATTGCCTCTCAAAGACAGAGTCGCCATTGTTACCGGAGCTTCTCGTGGTATTGGAAAAGCCATCGCTCTCCACTTGGCATCACTTGGCGCCAAGCTTCTCATCAATTACGTCTCAAACACATCCCAAGCCGATCTCGTCGCTTCTCAAATCAACTCCTCATTTCCCGGCGCCGCCGTCACTCTCCAAGGCGACGTCTCCGATCCGGCTACCGTTGCCGCTCTCTTCGACAAGGCCGAGCACGCTTTCAACTCCCCTGTCCACATCCTCGTCAATTCCGCCGGAATCACCGATCCCTATAGGCGAACCCTAGCCGACCTTCCCTTGGAGGATTTCGACAGAATTTTCAGGCAAGTTGGTGAAAATATACAAAATAAATGAAGCATTAGGTTTCAATTTCAATTTTCACGATCATCTTCATCTCTGTTTTCCAGTGTAAATGTAAGAGGATCGTTCCTATGCGCGCAGGAGGGTGCGAAGAGAGTGAAACGCGGGGGAGGAGGTCGGATTATACTGATATCGTCATCGTTGGTGGGGTTCATGAAGGCAGGTACGGGGGTTTACACGGCTTCGAAGTCGGCGGTGGAGACGATGACGAAGATAGTGGCGAAGGAAGTGAAAGGAAGTGGAATAACGGTGAACTGTGTGGCCCCGGGAGCGATTGCGACGGAGATGTTTCTGACGGGGAAGAGCGAAGAGGAGGTGAAGAAAGTGGGGGAGGATTGCCCTATGGGACGGTTGGGGGAGGCCATGGATGTGGCTCCATTGGTGGGGTTCTTGGCTTCAGATTCCGGCGGGTGGGTTAATGGGCAAGTTATTAGAGTTAATGGTGGTATGATTTGAAAATTCTCCCTTTACTCTCTAATTCCTCTTCCTTCCAAATAATTTGTTCAACTTGAAGCTAATAATATGGTGATGAAAAATTATAAGTTACACAAATAAGAATATCATAAATGTGTTTAAAATATGACCATACTTTAGGAGTATTTTTGCCATTCCTAAACTTTGTTTTCTTCAAAGTAACTAAATTATCTTTTAAATTTTAAACAAATAAAGGGGTTGTCTTCTAAATTTTGTTTTTTCAAAACCTGTTTTTAAAATCCGTGACCGTTAACTCTCTCCCTGGCCTTCCTATCAGTGTTGGAGAAATACTATCTTTAAAGAAATAAAAAATACTTTCCTATGAAAATGTACAACAGAAAGAATATCCTAATTCCCATTTCAATTTCATTCAAAGAAATCACCAATAATATTAGAATACAAACAAACTAATTCTCAAGGTATTATACATTAGTACTTCAGTGGAAAATATGCAAGACAAAAGTATGTTGATAAACTAATCGAGTCGTGGTTCTCGCTCTTTTTAAGATGTTTCATAGCTCTGTTTGGATGTGCAAACAAATTTTACGTATATGTCGCCTCTAGAATAAAACAGTCTCTAATTTTGTCGGTAGGAATTAAGTGCACTAAAACTAAACCGTATACCAACACTTGATAGGTAGAGTATGCTCCAAAAACTAAAGAAAAACAAAGTTTAGTAAAGTAAATAAAAAGAGGGAGCCGAGAGAGATGAGAACGCTTGAAATTGTCTATGTGTAAAATGAGAACGAAAATGTGGTATATATAGTGGATGAGGGAAGGCTACCCACACTTGAAAATTAATGACGGTAACTGTTCGTTATTATGACGGTCGAAAAGCAGTTCAACGGTCATATAATGGTTGTATTTTTTATGGCAATCAAAATAAAATGTGAAACGGTCCAACGATCCAAATGATTGAGTTGCAAATAATCCAAAACGGTTTTAAGTAATTCAAAATAAAATTTTAAAAAGTATTATTACTTTATTGCACATGTTGAGAAATCGCAACTTTTGTCTATCTCCTCTTCCTTTTTAAAACTTGAGTGTCCCATTAGAACCCAAACTCTTGAGTAAATGTGTGAGTATTTAAAGGAGTTTTCACGTTGTCATCTTAGCCATATGTGAAACGGCAATAATGATATATTACATGATATATATTACATGATATATAGTACATTGAAGAAGGAATGAGATAGAGACAAAATCGTTATTTTCTTATTTCTTCTGCAGTGGATGCTTTGTGGATTACAAGCATCTCTCTTGGAAAAATCGATTTCAAGAATGCTTTTCCTTTTTGTAGCGTTATGACAATAGTGGAATTTAGTAGTTTACAACGTGAGTTAGCAACTCAATAAAGTTATTTTAATTTAGATTTAGTGCATAATAAAAGAAGATAAACACAACACAGTGGATGGATGGAGTACATAAAACATAATTAATAAAAGTAAAGAAGAGAAACAAAACAAATAGATGAAGTGAGTAAATGCTAAAGACAGAACTTGAGCATTAACTAAGATTAATGAAGTAAGTTTCGAGAAATCAAAGGGTAATTTGAAGTAACATAAAACAGAATAGATAGATGAATAATGGATGAACATTTTGAATGGATAAAATCAAACATGAAGTATTCTATTTTCTTGATTTACACTTCTAAAAAACATCCTAATATAATCCAAGTGGAAGGGGTTGGAGCATGAAGTTGAGTATTGAAGATAGGAGGGAGAAATAGGTTATTGAGGAAGTCTAAGAGCTTGGATCATCATAATCTCTATCGAACATAGTTGAAATGTTAAAAAAGAACAATGATTAGATGTAGTCTAGATTGTACTTAATTTCAGCACAATTTTATCTTGTTTTTTTAAACAACTCATTGAGTTGTATGGTTGCATCATAGGGATCATCTAATTATTTTTTTTGGATAAAAATATGAAAAAGGAAAGTGATGGGATGAAATAGTGACTGATTTTTGGTAAAAATGATCAATTTAATTGGAGGCCCAAACCACCCATGAAGTTGGTGGGTAGGCCCTTGGCGCTAGTGGATTTAATGCCATTGAGATAAAGCCAAGCCCCAAAAAAAAGTTACTTTTGTGTAGGCGTTTTTCAAAAGGTCGACTTTTTTTTTCTCTTTAAATGTATACAATTTTTCTGTAATACAAAGTTCTAACTAGATTTCTAATAATTTATTGAGTATGAGGTATTTAAAGTATGTTTCGGACACTAGAGGATGATTACTAAGTTGTAATAGTTTCTTAGTTTAAAATGCAATAGCATGTATTTGGGTGTAAATTATTTTACTTTAGAACACAAAACAGTTACAAAATAGTATAAGAGAATAGTGGAAAAGTTAAGCAATTATAATGGTTTTGGTTTTCAACTAGAATGGACAGATAAGAAAGGAAAATGAAAAGTGTTTTGAAAGTCAAAATATAAGAACCAATGTAAGTATTTTACATTTTACACCAAATTTATGGAGACCAATAGGGGAAGTTGTGGATAGAGAAAAGTCATTGTTTTTACAGAGAGAGAGATGGGGACGTTGATTTGAATAATAATGTTAGTTACTAAAAGCAAACCATCCTAATCTGCCGACAGAAACAAAGAGTCCAAAACCAACTCATAAACATCACCACCACACACGCACATACACACACACACACACTATTACTGCTATACACATTCATATTTCACACTTCCCCAATTATTGTCTCATTTCCTCTCTCCCTCTCTTCTTCCCTTTGCTGGTGCTTCCACTCCCCATGGATTACCAACAGGAGACCGCGTCGGTTAACTACAAATGTGAGCAAGACGACTGTTCTAATCTTGAGGCCGAGTTTTCTTCCACTATTGACGACATTCTCTATTCTTCACAGGCTATGACAATGGTATGTCATTATAGAATCCATTGCTTTTCTTTACTTGCGTAGTTCTCCCATCTCACTCTAATGGTGAGTTTCATTTGATGAAACAGGATGTTGATGTAAGCTTGGAGTGGCTATCAGCATTTGTGGAAGAATGTTTATCAACCAAAGGAAGCACCCTCCCTCTTCCACCACCCTCACAACTATCCACACAGCTCAACAATCCACCTACAAAACCAAGTTCACTTTCTCAACTTGTGCCTACTTCTTCCAACTCGCAGTTCGCCCATTTTCCTGCAGTCCCCGGCAAGGCCAGGAGCAAGAGAAGACGACGAACGCCCTCCAAAATGAGCGTTCTCCCTCTCATTAGTCGACGTCTCCGTCAACTGAACCTGCTGCAGAACAAACATTCCTTACAATTGACCACCTCTACAGACCCCCTTCTGTTGCAACAGACCTATTGGTTGGCCGATAGTGAGCTCTTACTTCCGCCTAAGGCTCGAGGAGGAGAAAGAGAGAAGACGGTAGACATGGGTCAGATAGAAACAACAGTTGAGAATAGTATGAAGAAACAGCAGCAACAGGGTGCAGGGAGTGGGAGGAGATGCAGCCATTGTCAAGCACAGAGGACTCCACAGTGGAGAAGTGGACCATTGGGACCCAAGACATTATGCAATGCATGTGGAGTAAGATACAAAAAGTCAGGAAGATTATTACCAGAGTATAGACCAGCCAACAGCCCTACTTTTGTGAGCTTATTGCATTCAAATTCCCACAAGAGAGTTATGGAGATGAGAATGATGAATGCCTCTTCTTCTACTTCTACTTCTACTACTACCTTTCCCTCCTCTTCGTAAAACCGACTACCGACGCACCAAACCCGCAGTTGCAAGACAATTTGGTTCTCCAATGTAAACTACCCTTTCTTTTCAAATTAGAGTATTTCAGCTCCTCATTCAGCTCTCGTGCACACATGAACCGTCCTTGTGACCATTTCTAGTATGATAGACTGATTACTACTTGGAGTATTGAATAATTACATTTATTTACATTATTTATTCACTGTCGGATTCACACAATTGTAGGGAATAGTTACAACCACGGTTCGTTAATACTCCTTTTCATGTGCAGAAGAGATAAAATATTCAACGAAAATTTCTCGTCATACGTACAATATGTAAATGACCATGATGAGAAGTTTGAAAACCACAATAGTGATTGAATAGAATCAATCAATTAATCGGTAACTATAATGTAAACCTACAACATCAGAAAAAAATGATGTAAAAAAGTAATAAAATGAGACATTATCATCATAAAGTATCTACAAAAGCAAATTATAGCAACAGTGCTATGAATAACAAAATCATAGAAGCTAAACTAACAAATGAAGCAGCATGGGACGGGGGCGAGGAAGCTAGCTGGATGATGAAATTGCAGGTACCTTGAGAAAGATTCTGTGAGGTTACTGTGGCTAAACCTTGAAAATTACATGCCAATTCATCCTGATTTTGCACCTGGAAATACATATTGAATGCATAGGACGCGTTCCCATTAGCATCCAAGTTATTGCAAGAAGATCCATATCCAAGGGAAGTGCAATCAGAAAAAGTGCAGGCATAATCTATGTTATCAGCAAGTTTACTTAGATCCTTTGCATTTGGATTGAACATACACCACTTTTGAGGAAGATACTGAACATTTTGTGCTCCCACAAGTAATTTGTTTTGGCCCTGACCAGAAAGATCCATGCCAAACTTTGGCTGACCGTCATATCCGAAAATACCCCAATGTCGTTCGAAATTTCCTGGAGCAATACTCTTGCCATTTTCATCCAGAAAACTGAACAAGTATACTTCGATGAATCCAGGCCTCAGTGGGGTGCCCTTGTTGGCTGCAAGCCTTGGTAGAAGGCCATTGTAAAATCTGTAAGCATTACCAACATTGCCATTCTTGTCACCATCAGTTGGCCATCCAACCTCACCAACTAGAATGGGCATGTCCCCAAGTCCAACAGCCTTCAGCGACGAAACTAACGTGTCGAAGTTGGCATCAAATACATTGGTATACTGAATCCCAGTTCCAATGTCAACAACAGGATTACTTGCACCATCAAAGAAAGCATAGTCGAAAGGGAAGTTATCGTTGCCATAAAGACTAAGAAAAGGGTAAATGTTTACAGTAAAAGGTGCTTTGTTCTTGTTTAGAAACTGGACAATATCAGTCATGAGTTGATTAATATCATTGCGAAATCTACCAGCAGACGGGTACGGGCTATTAACTGGGGAGTTGTAAACATCAGCATTTAAGGGCACCGTTGCCTTGATGGAGTCTCCATGACCTGCTTCATTGAGTGCGTTTTGAATGTTTAGAAGAGCTGGAAAGGTAACGTTCAAGAATGACCCATTATAGGATGAGAGAAATGGTTCATTGCCAACAGCAACATATCTGAACAAGATCAGCATAGTAAGAAAAGGTTAGTTTTATGCTCATAACCCCAAGACAAAATCAACAATCGTAAACCCATCCAATCTTCTAATTTAAAATCGAACACAAAGTGAACAACTCGAATCAAAGATAACGACACTTCCGAAGAGTTTGATCAAAGCTAAGTACTCAAACACAGACATCAATTTAAAGAAAATATTTCATATGTGTTCCTTGTAAGAACTTGGATGAAGTTAATGCAGCAAGAAATACAAGAATCTCCACCAAAAGGGCTTTTATGCCTTAAAAACTTCATAGTAAAAGAGAACAAGTTCCGTCCAAGGAGATAAAATTAGTCACTTGCAAGAACATTTGCACAAAGAAATTGTTGAATGTACATTAATCTTTGAATTTAATAAATAAGAAAACGACAGGCATCTATTTAAAGAAAAGATTTGGCATGCACTACAATTATACATATTGTAGATCCTATTTGAAGAAACACAAGATAAAATTCCATAGGAAAACGACTGAGCTGAATTCATGAGCAGAATATATCGACCCATCCAAGGATTCTTGGTCAAAGAAAACCACATCCACAACCTGTTCGTAACCAGTTAAAGAACTTTCCACCCTTTGCTAAAGCTGGAAAGCCAACGATCCAGGTACTATTATATGATTAACTTAATCAGAAAAGTCAATGCTTACGAAAATGAAAAAGAACTTCAAAAAGAATTTCCAAAACCCATCTCAGGAAAAAAAATATTCAAAACAAGTTTATCAGATTGCTAATAAATATAAGAGGCTTATTTCAACCATAAATAAACAAATTCAAACAACCATCCAAATGATTGCAAAGTTGACCACGTATATGCTAACCAAGAGACTTCCTCAGATATAGAAATAACATAACTATCTATATGGGATGAGGATTTGCAAGATTCAAATAATAACAGAACAGGCTTAGTATAAAATAAAAACAGAAAAGATCAAAACAAAGGAAAGGCAATAAATTTTCCATGGTTTGAAACAGTTATAAAAAGTGGAATGAATTACTTGATGGTAACTCCTCCATCAAATGTGTAACGGGTGACATTCCTCTGCACCCATTGCTTAGCTCGATTGTAGTCTCCCATGGCAGAAAGTTGATCATTAGGAATGGCAACCATGACCTCAATACCAGTCCCAGCCAGAGCACCCATGGAGGATTGATCTGCATCAAACAGCTTCACTTTCTGAATACCATTATCCTTAAACATCTGCACAACAGTCTTAGGGGGTAATCTATGATTGGCCATGGTTCCCCAATTAACACCAAGACCTTCAACACAAGAACCTAAAACCCCAACCAACAAAACCCACTTCAAGAACCCTAAACTTCCCATTTTCCAACCTCACTCAAAACCAACAAAAGGGAAAAAATCGAATCGAATAACAAAAGAAATGATATGGACAAACGAAAGTGATATCAATAGAATGATTACAGAAAAGGAGCGAGAGAGGGAAAAAAAACTCTGCTTTTCCCTCTTCCCCTAATTTGGTATTGATGGCAGCTTGGTAAAACCGAAGATCCAGCAATATTTTCCCCCCACGACTGTAGAGATCTCGAGAGAGAAAAGAATCCAATAAAGTTAAGAAAAAGAAAATAGAGCAAAAGCTAAGAATTAACACTAGGAATAAAGTTAGGTAGACGAAAGAAGAAAAGGGAAGAGAATTGAAATTCTCTCTCAATCTTCAATGGAAATAGAGCAATATGAGAAGAACAGAAACAAACCCAAATCAGGAAAAACAGAGAAAAGAGGAGGGTAAGAGTGAAACAGAGCAAAAAGAAGAAGAAGAAGAAGAAGAAGAAGAAGAAGAAGAAGAAGAAGAAGAGACCCAAAAAAGGAGGAGAGAGAGAAAAATAAATAGTGGGGTTGTGGAATTGTGATTGGATTAAGGGTATGAATCCAATGTGGTAATGAAAAAACGTGAAGCTGAAAAAGATGAAGAACGCAACCGCCAGCAGAGAAAGTGGAGAGTGGGAAAGGAAAAGTTCAGAGATGGGGAAATATGAGATAAATGAATGGGGCCCCTCAACGGTTAGAATTGAATGGAGGATTAAATAAACAATTAGAAGAAGAAGAAGCCAAGTAGAAGATGAAGAAGAAGAAGAAGGGGGGGAGCGTTGTTGTGATTTGAAGAACAAAAAGGAAAAAAGTAAATAAGGTATTGGGTGATTATATTATTGGATGGAAAATTCAAAATGAAAAGGAAAGAAGTGGGGTTTTGTTTTGTTCTCCCTCCCTCTCTCTCTCTCTCTTCTAGTGTAGGTTTGTGTGGAAAATGGCGATGGAAAGCGAAAGAGATGAATCAGGTTTCTCTCTCTGTGCAGCACAGCAGTATCTGTACCAGTTATGTTTCGCCTTTTTTTTACGTTAACTTTAAACCCCCAATCAAAAATAAATTAATATATTCTTCTTCTTCTTTTAATATATATATATATATATATATATATATATATATATATGATGACTAAATTACCAAAATTATATTTTTCTTTGGGGTAAGAAAAGATATGGTGTTTCTTTGGTAAGTGTTAGAGAAAATTTTAAGTACCATAATAGTATTATACTTTATAGTTTTGTGTATATGGATGTTAAATGAACCTTACCCTATGTGACAAATAATAAATGAAGGGATTTTTTTTCTATACTTTTATACTACTAATAACTTTTATATAGATATCTACCTCAACTATTTCATTATTTAAGTTTTTAAACTACTTTTTATCTCTCATTTCTCCAACTTTTGTTTGTAACAAGTATTTACTTTCAACTCAATCTCAATTTACTCATTCAAATTTGATATCTAACACTTTATTATAATTTCAATTTTGTAACAACTTAGTTTTCAATATTAAAAAATCATCACAATTTAACATCAATTTTTATTAGTTATGAAGTAGACTTTCTATTTTATAAAAATTAATAAAAATCATAGAATATTTTTTAAAAAATATAGAAAAATTCTAGATTCTACATATAAGTTACTATCCATTTTTATCCACCTCCATAAAATTTTTATTTTTATTTTTTTATATTTAGAAACTTTTCATAAAATTATCGATTTCTTAATTACTTCGTGGGTTTATTTATAGGAGAAATATAAAATTGAGAGTATAAGTAAATGGTTATAAAGTAAGAATGATATTTAATTATAATTTGGCAAGTAATAGAATTGTTGTTTGGCTATTTTATTTTTCTTCTCACGTGATTGAAAGTGGACTATAAGAAGATACTTCCTGACCCAACCACACCACACCCACACCCACACCCTTTGAAGTTAGTATCATATTTAAACTTATAATTAACTATTGAAACAACAAAAGTTATTTTTAAAATAAAATAAATATATTCTCTGTTTTCATCATTTATTATCACTAGTCAGTTTTTTAAACTTAAAACCCTTTAATTTTCATCCTACCATTACTGTTGTTAGTGTGTTATTATATATATATATATAAACAATCTTTAGAGTTACACATGTATTTAGTGGCTAACATTTTCAAAAAGAAAAAGAAAAAGAAAACTTTAGGGATTGATTGATTTAAGGAGCAGAAAGTTGGGCACAATAATTAGTGACTTAAAAGGTTATAGATTTGAATAAATATGAATTCTATTGTTTACTTTGTCTTTGTCTTCGTCTTCAATCTACTTTTTATGAATTTTTTCTCGATAGATATAGAAAGTAAAACGAGAGTTTTGTACCTAAAATCTCTTTTTGGATGATATAGTGTCTTAACTAGTTAAATAAAGCTCTTAATCATTGATATACCATTTTATTAATTGATTGACTATTCTCATTTTATAAGGTAAATCTATTCATTGCATTTACTTTATTTATAAGTTGTGACACATGATCAATTAGTTAAACTATATTCTTTCTTCCAACCACAAGATCATAGATGTTTTTCACAATATAATTGTACATTTTAGGTTGAGCTACGGTCACGTTGGTGAGATAAAATATTCTAATATTTTTAATCTCTATATATCGCTGAACTCTAAAAAAACAAATAAATAGTTAAATCACAAATTGAAGTTTAGAAAATATTCTTAAAAACAATTTGAATTTTGAGACTAAATACCATTTGATGATACAACAAAAGACCTTTTTGTGCAATGACCAAAGCTTCATGAATATGAAAAGAAAAAGTTCAAAAACTTAGATAGGTAATATATATTATAAATAAAGTAACTAAGAAATGTTAAACCCAAAACCGCGTATAGAAATTGGAGAAGCAATAATATTACTTAAATTATAATTACAAAAAGAGAGAGAAAGAAATAATTATTTTAAAATCTAGAATTTCAATAGAATATTACCGTAATATAGATAAACTCGTATAGTAATTTATAGACAGATGGTAATATTTTGTAAATATTTTTGTTCAACTTAATAATAAAAAAATATAATTTTTATTTAATTTTAATGGTTTTATCTCTACTACTAATTTACTAGGGTTGTTTTTCATTATTTTTTTACTAAAAATAGGATAACTAGGGTTAAGGAATTAAGCAGAAAATAAAAAGTAGAAAAAGAAGGAAGAAAGGAAGGAATAAGATGGGGATGAAGAAAAGGAAAGGAGAGAAAAGGTTGCCCACTTTCCTTGTCCTTTACTCCAAAGCTGAATTGATAAGATTTTGAAGAACAAAAATATAGACTACGTGGCCCTAAGGGTATATTAGTCGTTTCACACCAGCCCTATGTTGTATGGTGAACCCATGGGATTGGCCATTGGGTGGTCGGTCGCCGACGCAATCACATAATTTTATTTAATAATACATATGATATAAACTCTCTGTTTTTGGATTACATTTTAATCTATACTCACATGTGATGGACATGGTGGAACACTATTATTCATATTTATTTATCCAATATTCAACATTCTCTCTATTAAAATATAAAACGAATTAGTTGAACTAATCTCACTTTGACATAATCTCTTTTATTACTTCAACCATCGATGATATTTAAAAATTTATTATTATTTTAATTAAAAATTGTGTTGAACTAATGGCATCTATATATATATAGTAATTTTTCTTTTGGTTCCTTTTTGTCTCTTACAATTAATTTTGATTCCAAACAAATTCTAATAACACAGAAAAAGAATAACATGATATACGGGTTGAAAATTTTGCCCTGGTTTGTTTCAGATGAAAGAAATATATAGCTTAAGATGCTAATATGATTCCTATTGTTCAAGACTTATTCTGTTGACATACGCATTATACAGCTAGAGAAGGTATGTATTATAACTTGTATTAAAATGTGAACAGATTAGTATTTTCACCTCAACATACGTTCAACTAAAACAAGAGAAGTATTATTCAACATATATGATTACAAACTTCCAATTTTACTCTATACAGTCTAGACATTATCCCAATTTGAACCACAATTATGATAGCTTGAATATTTGGAATCAATCTAATACACAGGAAAAATAAAACATTATCACAAGTACCTACAATAGAGCAACAAAAATGTATAAATTATAAGAAAAATCAAATAAATAATCAATTGATAGATTATTTACTTTGCTGTGTGTGTACACTTTTGGGAATCTCATAAAGAGTTCAAAATAATAATACTAAAAAAGAAAAGGACAAGATTCCTTTGCACCGGAGGATGCCTCCTAAAAGTGGTGAACAATTCTCAATCTCAAGTCAGATTGAGACAATTCAATATTCAAAATTATTCATTAATTTACCATTAATAAAGGTATTTCAAATATTAAAACATGTGAACCATTAAACTTCATGTTGAAATACGTGATTTTATTAAATATATATGTATATATATATATGTTTTCTAAGTGGATGGTGTAATATAAAGACTCAAATTGACAAAACTTAGATATATGTAATAATTTTATGTTTAGGCAAAGAATTGTCTTAATACGCCAGAATGAAAGTGTCACAAGAAATTGAAATTTCTAATTTGAAACTTATAAATGAATAAATAAACAAAAGCTGTTCCTTTTGGAACAAGTAAAATTCAGACAGATAAATAAATGTCATCCTGAGGTGGAAAAAAGGGGAAAATAAAACAGTATAAAGGAAAGCCAATTTTGAGATGGGCCACACCACACCCGCAACCATACCATTACAAAACTAAGCACATAAAGGCATCGAGTTTTTGTAATCAAGTTCGATTACACGCTAAGCCGCTTCCATTTCAACGTTTAAGCCCAATCCAAGCATAACACAGTAGCGCTGCAATTGAAGATCTAACAAATAATAATAACAACAATAACCATAATTGCTGTGGAACATAGATGATTTATTTGTACTATTCTACGTAATATTTCCAAGTCACTAATGATAGATCACTTCAGAAAGCAAATGACCAGTCCTTTTCCTCCATACTTTCCCATCAATTCATTCATGCATCAAAAAAAAGTTGAGAAGGTATCTGTGAAAAGGGTTATCTTCAAACTAGAAGAAGCCCATGTATTCACATGAAAGGCCCATACTTCTTAAAATTCAGTGGTGCTGTTAAATGCTTTTTATTTTATAGAACATTTATTACAGTAGAACAAGTATGGGATAAGTCTTCAATACGTAGGACTGCCCTCAGGATTAACTATAGAAAAAGTGATTTAGAAAAAAACTCATTCTTATTTGACCTCTTTCGTTGAAAAGAAAAAAGTTTCGAAAGCATTTTGAATGGTTACAAAGACCTCAAATTTTTTTCTCCAAAATGATGGGTGAGACACTTGAAAAGTTAAACCAAACCAACTCTCAATTCATTTTCTTTTGGGCTTGTAGCTTAGGAAAATCTAATTTCTTACTCCAAAAGTATTATAAATAGGTTAGTAAAGGTTTGATCTGATCCAATGAACATAAGAAAAGAGACAATATACGGGAAGGCATGTTAATATAATATCTTTATAACTGAACCATTTGTCCTTTACAATTAATATGAGAAAGGAAAACAAAAAGGCTAAGTCAACATTTAACGGACTGCAAGTCTACAACCTTTTCCTGATAATAAACCTGCATATGGAAAACGAAAATAAGATCGAATTGATGACCTTCATACTAGTTCAAAGCTTCAAAATGCAAAATCTAAACTACAAAAAAATTAACCAACCATTTCTTAAAAATTCCATGAAGTGGAAATAATTCAAACATCTAAAGAAGGAACGAGACTTCACCAAAGACTAAAATGTGCCGACTTCCATTCTTTTCACTCATTACACCCACTATAATCAATACAACTACTTGTCAAGCAACAGATATATCTCTCTTTCTAGTTTGTGTAAAAGAAAAGAGTTAGATCATTGGGGAAAAGTTCAAACCTGGGAAAGTTTAAGATTACTTGATCAATGCCGTTGCATCCTCTATATATTGAGTTCATCTTCAAGGTAGTTATACTCAAAAGTGAATTCAGTTTTAATCCTTTGGCACCTACAGTACAGAAATAATTCAAATATAGTTACCAACATATTACACATAAGTATTATTTTTGTAGCATCATATCAGTCATTAACATATCCATGAGAGTAAAATTGGCCTCTTAATGTTATGAAACCCAAGATCAGACCTTATATTTACACAAGTCAACAAAGAAATAAGGTACCAAAAAAAGAAAACGGAGAGATTAATAAGTAAACATACCATCCATGTTGTAGGTCATCATTATTAACATGGAAATCGAAGTACACGTAAGTTCCTTGCTCATACTCATCTGTAGCAACTTTTGGCTCTTCATGTCGTTGAAACCATGTCTGATATTTTCTGTGGTATCTCCAAGATTGTTTCTTTAATTCTCTAGCAGCCAAGTATTGTTGATAGGTGTTCTGCAGCCCAGCACATGATTAATCTTATTGCCAAAGAAAAGCATTACATGAAAAGATAGAGAGAGTAATACCGGTTGATAGTAAAATGCAAAAAACAATGTGTCAGTGCCGTAGGTCTCTAGACCTAATCGGTCCCATAAGGCAGGATTATTAATAATAGGGGCCTGTACTTGAGGATAGCTCGGAGGAGTAATTGCAGGGTGCCTCTGCAAATGAAATAAGTTAAGAGTAAGATAAACTCTATGCAGTAAAGTCAATAGAATAAAGAAATAAGTATCTGAACTGGAGTATAGCTCCTTGGACGCTCTGAGTCCTTCGGTTGAGGTAGCTTGTAGAATGCAGCTTCAAGCATTTGCAAATTATAGAATTGGTCGTGCATTCCTCCAGTAGTCATCGAGGACCCGCCAAGGTTATCACCAATGGCACCCAAGTCAGAAACACTTCTTCGGCCAATGACACCAAGACCTCCAGAAGGTTGGCCAGGCTGCAAAGGTTGACCAGGAGAAAGGTCATCTTCTCTCGTTACTGAAGCTGTCTCAGTCAGTGAAGCAGTTATGCCAACCTACAACACACAGATAGTGGAAATTCAGATCCCTGCTTTGATTGTCAGGTGATACAGTTTTTATAAAAAGAATAATTTAGTAAAAAAATATTTGAGAGAAGCTCTCGTAAAAGTCATTTAAGGCTTGTGTTAGCATACTCAAAAGGGGAGGTTCCAAGTGTCATAATCTTGGTTTATCGTGTAGTTATTCCTCCTTTACACTTCAATTATTTCCATTACTAATCCTAGTTAGGACGCATTTGCAAGTAAACTAAATATCCAACAAATTTGTTTGACTATTTTCAATTACATAGAAGTTCTAAGCAAATGCTAAGAGCTTTAGACATAACGTTTGATACAGGTTCTTATTGTATATGTAACGTATAATATTTAACAGTTAACACCATGTTTGACAATGAATGATTAATGCACCTAAGTATTGATAATTATGATAGATAAGAAATAACACATACTGGAGTATCAACTGTATATGATCCTTTCAAATCATCATCGCTCATCAGATTCTTTCCAAGGACAGAAACAGCAGCAGAATCAGTAGTATCCTCCAATAAACTTTGCTGCTGTTGTTGCTGCTGCTCCTCCTCAACTTTTGAATGGACAACATCTGCATTTCACAAGATTTTTCTGTCAGTCATTCTTATTTGATTCTATGAGAAAACATAAACATTTCAGTTATCAATATCTCATTTCTTGAATGTTAAAGGAAGGATAACTTTGAAAATATATGGCAATGCGCACCATCATCGAGAGGCTAAAAATTCAACTGCATCACACACTTCCCTAAATCTCTCAAACACACTCTCAAATTATGGTAGTCATGTTTTCTCTTTACCCTCCCTCCCCTCTCATCCACCACACCCATCCTTCTCTCTGGAATCTGCAACCATAATATTGACCTTTAACCCCAAGGACCATCCTTCACCATGCCTAAACCTCAGTTCACCAGATTGATATTTGAAAGAAAAATTGTAATGAGGATCTCGTTTCAAAACAGGACCTCATTTACAGCAATGCTCAGTGCTGTATTGGGAATGACACCTCCGTTGCTTTTTG
This sequence comes from Cucumis sativus, assembly GCF_000004075.3. NCBI lineage: Eukaryota > Viridiplantae > Streptophyta > Magnoliopsida > Cucurbitales > Cucurbitaceae > Cucumis > Cucumis sativus. Next base: position 35,157,046 of record NC_026657.2, read on the forward strand.
GTTTGACCTATGGATAGATGTAATCTCCCCTCAACCAAAGTTTTTTGGTATTGATGAATCTAAATAAGCATCCAAAACTGATGTGTGGAACCATGGGAGCATATCCTAGACAATGAATTTTAGAATGAATCTCAAAGATGATGCAATAGTTGAATGAGCCTACTATGTGCAGCTCATCCCTAACATTCTGCTCTTCATTGATCTGATATGAACATGGAAGCTTGACCCTAGCATCATCTTCTCCATAAGTCGTTGATGTCCTACCACCCATTGTCAACACCTCAACTACGAAGGTTAGGACCCCAGAACAAAGGCTCCTTCTCTCCATAGTATAGAAAGATACCCAAATACAAACAAAGGCATCAACATATTTGTTGTTCCTCATTGGCAAAGGACAGACAACACCCAAGATTGAAGGAGGTGGAACTTCCAATCAGATGTAAGATGACTTCACTTAACCAAAACATTAGCGTGGAGAGAAGTGACCATTCAATAATTTCAGCTCCTGTGAGATGCCATCTCAAAATAAGATCCCAAGAAGCATTCTATTTCCAACAATTGGCCGTGGACAAGTTCTTGTGCCTGCATAGGGCATGTACTAGAGTGCCTATTTCCAGTATTGCTTACCATGTTGTCAGGAATTTTGAAAATAATCTATTTCCATGGGCCCTTACACTAATAGAGTTTAGCTCGGATGGGTTGTAGGGTGGCCATATCTAAAAACAGAGTCTCCAGAAAGCAGCTTTCTTGTGTTTGTCTCTATATCCATTTAGCAAAAGTGCGACTTCTAATACATAAATCAGTCAAGCCAGGGCCCCCATCTTGAATGGGGTGTTTAACCTTTTGCCATTTCAAGGAGGCCCTTTTTGTCTGTCGCCATTTCGTATCAAGTTTTCAAACAATTTCTCCAAGTGGGAAGCAGCCTTGATAGTTTGAAAATGGAGAGAGTATGTGGGAAAATTAGATAAAACTGCCTGAATCATGCTAATCTACCTTCTCTTGAGATGTGAGTGCCCTTCCATCCCTTTAATCGTCCCTCCAGTTTTGATAAGATAGGCTCCAAAATAAGTAACCGTATGAGGTTTGCCATTAAGGAGTAGACCCAGATACATTGATGACCATTCTCCAACTTTAGGCCCAAAATCTATAGCCAGGGATGAGATATGCAGTATTCCATGTTAAAGAAAATAATTTCAAATTTTGTATGATTGCTGCAAAGCTGGAGGCGGCATGAAAGGAACTAATAGACATCAAACAAGGAAGAAAGCTTTTCCTTTCCAGGAGATGAGAAAAGAATCATATCGTCTGCAGATTGAAGATGACTAATGAATAGGACTCCAATCTCAACATCATAGTCCTCCATAATTCTTTAGCATCCTAATCCAACATTCTGCTCAAACCAACCACCAAAATAAATAGGAAGGGAGAAAGGGGGTCAAACAAAGACAACCCTCATTGGCTTTATCTTACCCCTTGGTTTACCAAGGAATATGAAAGACACCCACAAGGAACGAGGTGAACGGAATATGAAGACAATTAGCAAGATCATACAGAATCTTTTGCTTTACTTGTCATTAATCTAAGGTAGGAAGGTCGAATAAAACACACAAAAATATGTGATGTCCTATCCCAAGTTAATTACAAAGGGGCTTCATAATTACTACTGTGCCCCCTCCGCCCATGCAAAAGTTGAATGTGAAGGGCAAACCGTAGAGATGGAGAAGCCTTAACTCATTGCAATATGAAGAAAAGAAGTTGGATCATACCCGAATCTTTTGCTCCACTTGTCGTTAATGCCTGCTGATTAGACTGCTGGAAGGAATTTGGTTGCTGCTGTAATGAACCAGATGTAACAGCAACAGGATTTACTCCAGGTGCCTGAACTCCAATTCCCAGACCAGCTTGAGAACTAACAGATGAATTTTGGGAATTAAACTGCAAATATAGCAAACAAATCACTTTTTTTCTTTTTGAAAATCAACTAAACTTCCCATCGAATTGGTGAAAAGAAACTAATGCTCCAAGCAAACGGAAAAAGAATATTCAAAGAAAATCAAGAGACAAACATCATAGCAAGAACAGACAGTGAACCATAATTATCGACAATAAACATGTACAAATAAGAAAGATTCCACAGAACAATCAAGAAAAGGTTCCAATTGTATTATGGTGTAACACAATGGTAAGCTTGTTCAGTTTAGTTCAATAAGTAGAGTTGTGGATTGGATTTGAATCTTTGACCTCTTGGTTCATATAATGACTTAACCAGTTGTCTATGCTCAAGTAGCCAAGTCAGTTTATTTGGTCCCTATCCTTTCATGTTTTTTTTTAATCTGAATTTTTAGTATTCTAATTTCTATTGTTTTATAATTAGATACTATTTAGCACAATTAGAGCCCATTTCTTTAGTGGGCCTCCCGTGTATTTTCTCAAAGTTGTTCTCAATTTTTTAAAGAAAAAAGAACTAGTAAGTCAGATTATTTAATTTACGAACAACAAGCTCCTTAATGTTGATTTGTTTTCTTTGAACTTCTGGTTTCACATACCAGTTCTTTAAGCGAGCACTTAAGCTCCAGATACTTTCTTCACAACACGGAAAATGTACCACCTTTGATGAGTCATCAGGCTACTGCCTCACATGAAGGCAGAAGGCCTTACTTTTAGCAGTTATAAAATGAAGAATTTCACAAGCAACACTAACACAACCACATCAGAATGCAATTGGAAAAAACACTAAACTTCAGAAATTTAGCCCTTATCTCAAAAGGATGGGGCTCATTCAAGAACCTCATTCCATTTGGAGAAAAGTAATTGTGAGCATTAAGCATTCATGGTCCTCACGTTTTTATTTGGTACATGTGTGGCAGAAATAATTTAAGCCTTAAAAGTCCATGGGTGAGGATCTCTTAAACTTGGAGGAAAGGTGAAAAGTTGAAGCTCTTCAATTTAGGAAATGGACAAAGGACTCAATTTCTGAATTGATCCTTGGATCAACAATTACCCTCTTAAGGTTTTTCCCTCGTTTGTTTGTATTATCATTGAATGAAGAAGGTCCAGTCTCTGCCTTTTGGGGCTCTTCAACATTGTCATGGGGTTTCTCCTTCAGATGTTTGTTAAAGGAAGAAGAAATTATTGATTCCCAGAATCTGTTAATGCTCAATTGCTCATCTCCTTGATTACTCTGAATGTTGATTCTAGAAATTTGTCTCTTGAAGTGAACCATCGGACAAATTCTCAGTGAAGTCTTTGTCCAGATATTTGGAGTCTTCTTCTCCTTTGGATGATCGTTTGAATTCTTCATTGGGAAGTTTAAATGTCCAAAAAAGACCAACATTCTCATATGGATTCTGCTCAATGGTAACCCTAATTCGGCTGAAAATTTGGAAAGAAAGACTCCTTATCTATGTTTTCTTCTGTCGATTTTCCTTATAGATATAAGACAGGAGAATCTCTCAATCATATCTTTTTTAGCGTTCTTATTCTTATTCTTGCTGGGGCAAGATTCTCATGTTATTCAACATTAAGTGGGCTTTTTCAAATAATGTGAGATAATATACACAAATTTTGGTTGGCCCTACAATGACTCCTATGGAAAATCTTCTTTGAATCAACATAGTTTTTTTTTAGGGGAAACAAACATTTCGTTCATAAAATGAAATGAAACTAATGCTTAAATATAGAGAGCCTTCCAACTTAAGATCTTATGATCTTGAGATGCATCTAGATATTTCAACATAGTTGAAGTTCTTTCTGAATTATAGTTTAAAAGAAACCAGAGAGAAACCCAAAGTTCTTATCTATCTTATCAATAGAGATTGGATTCAACTAATCATAAAGCTAGGTGGTGACCATTGGTACATTATTTTGCTCTTCATGAACTCCATTATTCCGAAGATCACTTAAGGAAGAGAAGATTGTTGAGCTTCAAAGCTTATTTGAGTTGTTTTGGAGGTTAAAGGAGTTGGACAGCCTGGTAAAAGGACTTGGTCCCTAGAGTCCTGCAGAGTCTTTTTGGTTAAAGAGCTGGAAAAAGCCCTATGGAAGTCCATGAGTCCGAGAAGGGTGAATAATGTGGCATGGATTATGATTTTTGAAGTTCTGAACAGTGCTGAAATGATTCAACACAAGCTGCCTACCCACTACTTGTCTTCCTCAGTTTGCCCCTTGTGTTTGGCAGCATTCACCACATTTGTTTTTAAACTGTACCCTTGGGAGTAATTGTTGGTTAGAGCCTTTTGCAATCAGTAGATTGTCATGGGTGTTTGATAATTCTTTTCTGAACAATGTGCAGCAGGTCTTGTCGGGTGTAAAATTGAAGAAACAAGCCAATTTACTTTGGCTCAATGCTGTAAAAGCTCACCTTTCTGAGCAGTGGTTCGAGCAAAATCAGCAGGTCTTTCATCAGAGTCATCCACTTGGTCAAACTGTGTAGAAGCAGCTAGAATCAAATTTCAACGCCTCTCAGCGGTGTGCCTTATCTAAGGACGCAGATGACTCAGTGCAGGTAATTGGAGAGCCTTTTTCCAGCATTAGTCTGTTGGTGCTGTTTTTTTTCTTATTTTCTTCATTTTTTTGCTATTACAACGTACCTTCTTGAAAGGAAACAGCTGAAAAGATCTTTGTGTTCATTATTTTTCGTAGCTTATTCTGGATGTGATTAGAGCGCTAAGGGGGTGTCAACCTAACGGAGATGCCCGGAAGTGCCACCTGATCCTTAGGCTCTTCATTTTCTGTTCATTGTATCTTGTACTTTGAGTAGTAGAGAGTACTATTCGTAAAGGGACTTGTTTCCTTTTTTCCAAAAAAAAAAAAGCTATTTGGTGGTTCTTCAGTGAAAGATGTATGTTGAAACTGAGATGTTTTATTTCTCATGTTTTGTGTTTTGTTTAGCTTTTTTACCGTTACTTTTTGTTTGCTGTTGTTCTTTTATGATTGTCCTTTGTTCTCTATTATTTTTGCATTTTAGAGCATTAGTCTCTTTTCATTTCCTTGATAAAAGTCTTATATCCTTGTGAGGAAAAAAAGTTACAAAGGAGTTGCAGAAAGGGCACCGTTTTTAAACAAATAATTGCCAAACGTGAAATGAAGATTGAAGAAAGAGAGCTCAGAATTTTGAACAAGAGAACCTGCTGTAGAAGTGAACTTTGCTGTTGTGAAGAAAACTGCTTATGATTTCCTCCACCAAGAGTCATGCCAAGAAGTGTACTATGGCCCTGTTGCTGAACTTGCTGTAGACGCTGCAAGAACTTCTCCCTCTGATCTGGTGCTATTTCAGCTCTTCCACGAAACTGCCCCTGAAGATGAGATGGTTAACTACATAATAAAAGAATTAGTATTTTATAGATTTTTATGGAAACAATCCAGTAATCAGTTAGATTGAAAATGAACGTGCTTTAGCAGATTAGTTTATTACAAGTACTTTGCATCAAAGAAAGTGGGATATAAAATATCATTACATCAAAGTCATCTGGAATTAAACCATTTATCCCTAAAGATACATGTGAATATTATATAAAGAAAACAAACATGGTCCAGAACAAATTTGAAACAATAACCTTAGCTTACTTGAGAAAGAAATAAAAACAGTTATCTACGCGTCCATTATATTTTTAGCACACCAAATATGAGTGTGAGAAGTTAAACCTTTGACCTCTACATTTACCACTTTGCTATGCTTGTGTTGACATCTAAAACCATCTTAATTAACTTTTTACTAAAATGTATTACTAAGTAAAACTTCATCTTCAAAAGATTAATTCATTATCAACCCTACAAATCATTTAAATCTCCCATTAGGCCATTAATCAACAGTAATTAAATAATCTACATTGAAAAGCATTCCAATGAGCATCATACTCCTTCATTCGGATTTTGGAAAGAACTTCCTGGTCTCCACTGCATGCTAGAAACCACAGTTGGAGAGAAAACTCGACCCCCTATAGCCGCTGCATCACTTACAGAAGTAGGATCAACCATGGTCGTTCCATCACTAACTTTAGCTGTTGTAGGCAAAGCAAGTCTGTTACTTAAAGGGGAAACTACGGACTGAACAATGCCACTACCAGCCCGTTCTTCAACTCCCATAATGTTTCTCTTTGTCACTTCAGAGGCAGAAGAAACGTTACCGAGAGTTATATTGCTAGGAACCACAATACCAGAAGTATGGGAGGAAGTGGAGGGTGGCTGATTAGCAATCACACCTCTTCCCATGCCACCCCTAACAAGTCCGGATTCTGATGGAGACAGTTTACGGCCTGGGAAGCTAGCAATTTCTTCATCCTTTGCAGAAGTGGGCATATTTACAGGAGATGAATTAGGAGCAGCCGTAGTCTCCAATACTGCACGAACAGCACTTGAACCTGGAAGAATGGATGATGTAGCGGATATGCCAGATCCATGCACTGCACCATTCAAGGAAGACGAGGCTGCCTGGTTCCCAGTGGGTGTTGTAGCCGCAGACGATCCAAGGACACTATTCTTAGAAGGTGGAGTCTTCAAAAGAATGTCAATGTTACCATCTGGCAAAGTTGAATCATCAACCTGATCTGGAAGGCCAGTCGTTTGTTGATGACTTGGAGCAGCAGTAACCTGGAAAATTTAACATCCATTACAAATGTACGGAGCAGGGCAACAACTATAAAGTGATATTTATGACAAAACCCTGTCTAAAATGATCAAGTATTTAGTTTAATCCTAAGCTACAGTAAATAAGCAGTTAGCATATAGACTTCACAAATGTATCTTGCTAAATTACATGCAAATCCTAAAAGCTTTACAGAGAACTTTTTACGATTTGCATAATTATCAAACACCTAAACACCAAGACAATCAAACACCTAAATTCTGGATAAATACCTATTGGAAAATTCTCCAAATCTTTGACAAAAATAGAACTTTGTAAATAACACACCTCCTAAGACTAAAGCAAAATGGCCACAAACATTTATTTGCCTAGCAATATACTAGCAATAATTTGAAATGAGATGCCAATTAATGGAGAAAGAAAATGTCTGTGCTAGTTAATGGAGAAAGACATACAGGAGCCTGAGTTGCTGAAGTTGCCAGTGTAGTCTTTACGTTGAGAGTTGGTGTACCCTGCCAAAAGATAACATATCAATTTATCAAAAAAAAAATATTCAAAAGGCTCGTGGGACTTAATGTATCAAGCTTATTTTCTTATACCCTCTTTGGATCATACAAAAAGTTTGCATCTCTTAATAGAGGAGGCTCGCACCTCCACTCGAAGAATAAATTTCTATGGTTTTTCCAAAACTTTTTCATTACTAATAGGTTAATGACAAATTTTCTTAAGATAATATATATATTTACGAGAAGGTTGGCAATCAGGCCAAGAGTGAACTTAAAACGGCCATGGGTTAAAAAGCCCACTCTATACTTTTACGAGGTGAAGAAAGTAAATTGAACTTCTTTTTCCATAGTCAGTTGCACCTACATCTACCCCAGCTATTGAAATACGTGAGGACTTGGACAAAAATCAATGTGGCTGATTATTAAAAGATTGCTAAAGAAATTAATCTGGTCGTTGTACTAATTCAAGAATCTAGAAGAGAATACTTCGATAAACATTCATAAAAAGCATCTAGAGCTCAAAAGATGTTGGCTGGAGTTTTGCTGGAAGCTTTAAAGAGTTTTGGGGTGCATTCTAACAAGGTAGGATGAAGGTTTTTTTCAGAGTCTAACATTGCTCAAGCAGATTTCTGCTCGGGTTCGTTTTTTCCATCATATTTATGTTACCCGAGTATAGTCTTTGTTTAAGTTTTAGCTTGTCGCCTTGTATTTCCCTAAGTTTTTTTTGCTCTTAGTATAATACTCTTGTACTAAAGCTTTAGTCTCATTATCATTAATAAAGAGGCTTGTTTCCATTTTAAAAAAAAAACATTTTAAGTTCACTTTTGTTTGAAGAGTACATTCTATTTCCGCGGATCTTAAGTTTCCTAGGATGATCAATATATATACCTACTTCCATTTACATTTGTGTTTATCTAGACCAACTTGTGCATGCATGTCTCGATTAAAGGTCTATAGGGGAGTGACGGCCATGGGTTTTTAACCCACTCTATACTTTTTATTATTTGTATCGACTTAATTGAACGCAAGGTCAACCCATGTGGCTCTATTAGAAATATCAATAAAATGATCACAAGTGTGTACAAAATCATCACAAAAGTCTTGGCTAACCAGCTTAAAAAGATTCTCCCTTCGACAATCCCAATGTCGCAAGGGGCCTTCATCCCGAGCAGGCAAATCTTGGATCAAGCCTTAATCGCTAATGAGGCGATTGAGGATTCAAAGCCAACAAGAAGGAAGGTGTGTTGTTTAAAATTGATATTGAAAAAGCCTATGATCACATGGATTGGGATTTCTAGATAAGGTCTTAGATAGGAAAGGCTTTGGGTATAAATGGAGGATTTGTTCGCAGAAATTTGATTTAAACGAAATCAAAGAATCTTCATGATAAGGAAATGAACTGGTTAAGCCGCTTTGAGATAGCCAAAAGGAATACTACAGCTTGGTGCACTCTACACAAAGATTTTGAAGCATTCTCCATCCATGAACTCAGTCTCAATTGGCAGGCCCTCATTTTTCTAGAGCAATAGTAGCCATCTTCTTCACGACTCATGTTTTAGCCATCACTAAAAGTTTCCTGTCTACTCTTTTGCATCTGCTGTTTTTTCCATGTTGTTTAGTTTTTGGCTTTACAGCACATGCTTGTTGTATTCTTGAAAGACTTTATTTTGTATCTTTGGGCACTAAGGAGGTGTCAACTTAGTTGAGATGTCTGAGTGCGCCTACGGATCCTATGGTCTCTTTTTGTTTAGATCTTTGAATCAACCTTTTGTACTCGGAGCTTTATTATTATCAATAAATAGGCTGCTTTCCTTTTCAAAAAAATGAATGGAGGACGTGGATGTGAGGTTACCTTAGTTAATGGTAAACCTAAAGGTAAAATTTGGGCTTCAAGAAGTTTCAGACAGGGACATCTTCTTTCCCCGTTTCTTTTCATTATCGTGGTGGATGTCCTTAGTAGATTGGTGAGCAAGTGTGTGAAAGGTAGGATCCTTGAGCCCTTTGAAGTTGGGAAGGAGAAGGTTAAGCTCTCTTCTTTTGCTATGGTAATTCCAACTCGTTTCTTTTGCTTGAACCACATTATCATCTTCTTTGAAGAGATGTTGGGTTTGAAAATTAATAGAGGTAAGAGTTGTGTTATGGGTACCAATAGCAAGGAAGAGAAGATTAAAAGATGCGTTGAGTGGATTGGTTGCAACGTGGGAAGTCTTCCCCCATCTTATTTGGGTCTTCCTTTTGGGAATAACCCGAAAAGTGTAGCCTTTTGGGATCCTGTGTAGGATACAGTTCGTAGTATGTTAGAATTAGTGGCCCTTAGGGTATTTATAGAAAGATTATGGAAATATTTACCATAATTCCTTCTATTTATTTTCCCTCATTGTACCTATTGAATAATTCATCAAAAAATAATAAAGCAACAATATCGTGGTTTTATTCCCAGTTCTCGAGTTTCCACGTAAGCCTTCATTTCGTGTTTATTGCTTTCAACATGGTATCAGAGCCCATTAAGCCTAAACAAGTATTCGGTCCAAGATAGATGGGCTACTCCCCTCATTGCCAATTGGTTTTGACATAGATGGACTACTCCCCTCATTGAGAAGGGGTTTCTTTTCTAAAGTGGGTCGTCTTACCTTGATCAAGTCCGTTCCGAGTGGTATTCTAGTTTATTTCTTCTCTCTTTTTAAAGCCACCGCTGAAGTGTCCAAATTATGTGGGAGGTCATTGAGAAACTAGTGTCTTTAGGGGGGGGGGGGGGGGGGGGGGGGACCAATTTAAAGCTTCTTAACAAAACCCTATTAGTCAAATGACTTTGGCGCTTTAACGTGGACTAGGATTGTGAGCACACACGATCTCCATCCCTTTGAGTGGTTGGCTAAAGGGGTTAAATGCACTTACTAGAATCCATGGAAATTCATTTCCAAAGAGCTCCCTAATTTTGTTCCTTGGTCTGTTGTGTGGTATGGGAGGGTAGAGAGACTTACTTTTGGGATGACCATCGAGTGGGGGATCATCCCCTTCCTCACGCTTTTCTTCTTTATTCAAGTTGTCCCTTTTTTAAAAATCATTTTGTCTCTAACTTTCTCGTGTGGACTGGGAGTTTCTTGCTCCTTTTCCTTTGGTTTCCATCACACTCTCATTGATAAGGAAACTTTGGATGTGATGTCTCTTCTTCGCTTCTCGAAAATCACTCTTTCACTCTTTTTGCCACAGGAGGAGAGATGTGAAAATCTGAAACCGTAGTCCTTTGGATGGGTTTTCGTGTACATCTTTTATTTAATGCTTGGTCAAAACTTCCCCTTGGCTGAGTCGGTTTTTTCGTTGGTCTGAATAATTAAGGTCCTAGAAAGGTTCACTTATTTACCTGACACATCCTTCATGGCTGTATCAGCACGTTGGACAGGATTTCGAGGATGATGCCATCGTTGGTTGGGCCTTTTGCTGTATTTTATGCAGAAATGCAGAGGAAAACTTGGACCATATCCTTTGGCATTGTGAGTTGGCAAGCTGCATTTGGAACTCCTTCCAAACGTAGGGCTTGAGCTGTCTTTGTCACACAGTTGTTAGAGATATGATCGAGGAGTTTCTCTTCAATTCACCAAAGGCCGTTTTCTTTGGTGTGCCAACGCGTGTATTATATTAAGGGTGTTGTGGGATGAGAGAAATGGTAGGGTGTTTAGAGGTGTTGAGAGGGAGAGTGACGAATTATGGTCTCTTGTTTGCTTTTCATGTCTCCCACTGGGCTTCAACTTCGAAGATCTTTTGTAATTGTTCTATGAACTTGATTTTGTATAGTTCAGCGTCTTCAAAGCGCAAGGCGCACTCTAAGGTGACAAGTTTTCAAATTGCCTAAAGGTGAGAGGTGACAGAAAGGTGCCGCTTGAATGAAGCAAGGCACACATAATAAAATATTGAATAAATATTATTTAGAACACTTGTACATTAAAATAAATTACTCAAATCTAAAATAATTTAATTTAAAAAAGATAACTAAACTGAATATATGTGTGTGTGTGCATATATAAATAAATATATCACCAAGTAAACCAGCAAAAGACTGTATTATAAGTTTTTTGTTAATTTCAAAATGGATAAGCAGGAGGAAAAATCCTTACCTTCACAAGGCTAGGAGGACAAATTGCAACCAAATCTTCAAGAGATTCCACCTTATCAAGAGGCAATGAGCTGTAAAGCTCATCCACATCACTGAATTCATCAAAATCCTCCTATACAGACAGTTTTTGAGAAGTCAATGGCTAGAGTGAGTGATATTTCCATGAACTGAAGTATAGTCATCATATGAGCACAATCAAATGAAATGAACAAATAAAAGTAACAGTTTTAGTAGTGGTAGTCAAATGATCAATATAAGACGATAAGGACATAAAAATGTATTTCCAAATATATCAATCAACTAGTTGTGAATAGTCCTAAACTAGCACATGAGACTTTGATATGGCTTACCATTTTTACTCGCCTCACTAACTCTTTTTTTTCACCTTTAATATCTGTGAATGTCTAGGTCAAATAACATGAACCTCAATAAATGCAATAAGACAAAAACCTAACTTTGCAACATTTGATTATAAGAAATTTGAAATTAACATCCTACGTAAGCAATCAGTAGTCCTCGCACAATGCTTTGTTCTCTCTCCTTCCCATGGCCTCCAACTGTCGCCTTCCAACAACAATTCAAGCATCACCTTCCAGTAACATGTCAACCCTTTCTTCTCACCTCTCCATCTCTAGCCTTCGGTTGTTTTGTAATTCTTGTCCAATCATCGGTTCATCCCGATTTCATAACCAGTTCTTACATTTCTATCCCCTAGTTCACGCTTCAACTATTAGAAGCCTTGGACTATTTCGTATTTATCCATCACCATCATAAAAAAAATATGCGTGAAGAGGTTCCTGATCAGATTTTTATGCCTCCCATTCATTCTTTCTATTTGGTAGATTGAGAACATCTCAACCATATTTTTTTCAAGCTCTTTATCACAGTAGATGATTCAAATTATTTTCATTGTTCAACCTTAGTGGATAAGTCCTGCCTGTTTACCAGGTTATCTATCTTTTATTACTAAACCTTGGTATCATTGCATTGCACCATGTATCATTTGATAACCCAATAAATTCATTATATTATCCCCAATTCAAATCAAATTTAAAATGAAAGAATTTCAGAACTTGAGAAACCTCGGCGACGTGACTTCCTATATTCTCTTTTCGGAGTAATATTCATATTAATCTTTTCAAACAAATTGAAGAATGATGATATGAACCGACCAAACATCAAATTATTAATTAGATTTTAATTAATAATTGTAATGTAATTTTAATATTTTCCAGTTTTATCCTTTTTAATAATATTTAAGTAGGGTCAATTTAGTCTTTTTGCAATGCATTAGGGTTTTATTGGGAAGCTATTTAAGCCAAGTAGTTTTCGATATTTTGAAGATTTAAGGTCTTTTATCAATGAAAATTCTCTAACAGATGACAGAGCGTCATCACCATCTTTTTGTAATTCTGGATTCAAGGCTGCATGTCAAGAACATTCAGGTAGATGACAGAGTCTCGTCACCATCTTTTTGCAATCCTCGATTCAAGGTTGCATGTCAAGAACATTCAGGTAAGTTTGATCACCTTGCTTGTGGAGTGTTCGAACTTGGAGTGGGGAACTAGTTCTCCTTATCTCTTGATCTTCAATGAAAGAGTAATCCAAATCTAATCCATTCCCTTGGGTTGTTGTCAAATTGACTAGGGTTTGAGCATTTGATATTAGCGGTTCACTAATTGGGTTCCTAACTTTCAAATCCTAAGGTTTTCATTTCAAATGACGTCGTGCAGTTTCTATGTGGTCCTTTGTTGAGCTTAAGTGCATATTATCTTTGGATTAATGTAGTAACAAATCTTCTTTTTTAGTTATGGATGGAAAGGAATCAACTATTTTTCGGGGCTCTTCTCGATTGCATTATGAAAGTTTTGAATTAGCCCATGCAAAGGCATCTTCATGGTGCTCTCTCCTCAACAAGTTCAATGGGTTCTCCACTTAGATCTTTAATAGTGGAAGAGTTCTCTAATTATTTACTCTACCTTTTAAAGTCTACTTTGCTGTAAATTTCTTTTTGATAGTCTCTTTTCATTCTATTATTGAGAAGTATTGTATCTTTCTCGGGAAAAAAAAAAACCTAGATAGGTAGCCACCATATTGCTCCAATGACTCTTGTGTTATCTTTTGGAAAGGAAACGAGCCTCTTCATTAATATAATGAAATGAGACCACTGCTCAAAGTACAAGAGAATTATAAAAATAGCTAAATCTCTAAGGAAAAAGAATCCAGAATCCAAAAATGCGGGCAATAAATGAAGATCTAAGTGGAGATCCCAATTCAAACAGTTATTCAGAATGTCTTTGACAATATATTTATTTATCATAAAATTAGTTGTAGTTACCAACTACATATTAGGTTAAATCTCCGTCACTACTATTTAATTGTTTTTTTTTAAAAGAGACAAACTTCTTTATTTAGAACTCAAAAGTACAAAAGAATTGTATATGAGAAAAATAAAGAAGCCAAAAAGAGGTCACTACTAAGTAATTTATAAACATGTTTTGCTAGATCCAAAAAACCCGAGTTAGGAAAGACAAAGAAGAGATAAGGCATCCCTAAAAAAAAGGAAGATTTAAAAAAAAAATATGCCATTCTAAATTGATGAAGCCCAAATTACAAAAAGAAGAGAGAATCATATCTGAAAGACTCCAGCTCTAAGTGGGACATGTAAATAAACAAGTCTTACTGATGCTAGGTTGTTTGTTTTTGCCAATGAGAAGGTAAGGAGAGGATTTATACTTTTAAACAGGTTAGAGAAGAGGTATATTTCCACCCTTTCTCTTTGTATTGAAGGCAGACATCCTTATCCTAACGAGTTTCAAGGACATAGAGGCAGATTTTCTGAACAGTGTTAAAGTAGACCAAAACCAACTTCTAATCATCATCATTTTCTGTTTGCAAACAGCAGAGTGTGATTGTGAGCTGGATAATTTCTTTTATACTTTGAACTGCTTTGAAAAAGCTTTGAAGTCTGTATTAGCAGGAAGAAAACAGCTTTGGTTGGGTTTATAACTTAGACAACTGTGAGGTGGTAAACAGCTAAGAGAGGTCTTGAAGGAAGTCCCAAACATCCCTTTTGGCTTCCTCATCTTTATGATTTTGTAATGTTCCTTTATTTCTAATTCTAATTAATGAGAGCAACCTGTCACTCTCCAATCAAACAATGAGACCAATCCTTTGTAACTGGCTTTTATTTTTGTCTGCTTCATTGTTTGGGCCCTTTTTTTATGCATCATCATAATGAATGCTACTTCCTTACAAAGGAAGAGAGAGTACTAGCACCCGTACAACACAATAGAAATGCAAAAGACGTGGAAGGAATTATAACCTGATTTCTTTCAACATAATCTTCTAAGAAGTCCTTGACATCGTTGACTTGCTCAGGACTCAATTCATCGTTATCAAGCAGTCTCAAGATCAGTTCCAGCTTCATTATATGAGCCTTGTGCCGGGTAATAGATGTTTCAAGATGAACCTGTAAGAGCAAAATGGGCAGATATTTGTAAAATCAAAGCTTTAGGAAAGAACAACATATCATTTTAGAAAATACAGTGTATAATACTACTAACCAATCTAGGTGGCCTTGCTTTCCCCTTCTTTACAGACAAACCCTCGATCTCAGCTTCAAAATTATCAATCTGAGATTCCAACTCACTAACCTGACCAGAATAAAAACATTGAGTGCCTGTTAAGCAAATTGGACAGAGTTTTTCTTTTTCCTACTAAGTATAAACATAAAAAACGAAAGAAAAGGTTCATTTAAGGTTCTAGGGTTTCAAGAGTCTGGTCTATCCATGAATACTTAATTCACTCAAATAACTAGCAGGGGACCCACCATTCCCACTCTTTCATATAAATGTTTGCCCTCATAAGGGCAAACAAATACCATAAGCAATTATTTTCGCATAACTAGTATATGTGAAGTGATTAGAAGACTTGTCTGCCAATCAGTTCCACCCAAAATCAAACTGAAAAACTTGTAGGAAACTTCTAGATCCCAAAAAGAAAACCAGGTCAAAGGAGAAAAATAGGAATCTGAAATAGGACTCCTTAGTATAAGAATTGAAAGAAGATCCGGTGACTTTTTTGTTTGATATTTGTGAGTGCAGGGGTTAGCTTACGTGCACCTTAACTAATCTTACAGAACAACCTGTCTGACACTATAACATTTAGGTGTCAAGGAAACCTGTAGGAAATTAATTTCAATAGGTGACCACCATGAATCAAACTCATGATCTCTTAGTTAGTTATTGAGATTGTCACTTTTTTTACTGCTAGGCCAACACATGATGGTTGGAGAAGGCCCAGTGACTTGAAACAAATAAGTTGGAATGTCAAAGACATGAAAGCACAGAAAGTAGTCCTCAAAAGACCGGCCAGGTAGACAGATATATTGAGCAAGATGTCAACACAAGTGAGTTGAACTAACGTTACAGCCTAGACTCTGATTTGATGTGTTGGTTGCACATACCCTCTTATGGAACAAACTTCTTCCCTTTTTCGGATGGAAAACAAATATTTCAGTATCAAGGGAACCACAAAAAAGAGAGAAGGCAAGATATCCCCACCTCATGAAGGGATTGATTTTCTAAAATTTGCACCAAACCATTGATTACAACGATCTTTGAAAATGGAGCACCAAGAAGAAGCCATAATTATTTAAGTTTCAGTTTCTTATTTTAAAAAGTATTAATTTTTCCGAAATCTGGAAGCTCAACAATTGCAACTAAGAACAACATGCTGATTCTTTAATCAAATGCAGTGTTCTCCAATAGGACATATAGTCTATAGAGATTCTGTACAAGTAGATTTCCATACCACATTGTTCAACCAATCCCGTGTCTCTGATTTAGCTTTCTCCTTTGGATCCTATGTTTAAAAACCACAGAGAAGTTTCATTAGAGCCAACAATAAAAATAGTAAACAATTTTTCACGTGTAGGCAAAGCTACTATTTACAAGTTGTACAAGAATAGACAAAACAAGAAGAATTTTCCTACAAAGCCACTTAAAAGAAAATTGATTGAAATTGAAAATAACTACAATGACAAACAAGAGGACAAGTTTTCATTATTGACAGGGAAAGGAAGTCAAAAACTAATATGGCTTTAGATCAATCTACAAATATATAGCCCATGACATAGATTATTACTGAAAATGACACTTGAAAGCAAAGCAATAGAAGCTGAAAAAGGATAAACGACAGCCAAAAATATAAAATTTTCAACACTCACTAAAAAAAAATCTCTGTTATCATATAGCCTCATTCTGGTAGATTGTACGGTAACTGGACCTCAGTTATACTTTTAGAGAGCCCTTAGTCATATCCTAGATTTTATATAGGTTCTTTTTATTTGCAGTTAGTATTTCTGCACTTCCCATCCATTCCCCTAAAAAATACAAGAATCCTAAAAAGAGATACAAAGCCTAATAGAAAATAAATTAAAACAACAAAACATAAGAGAATTATGAGAAAACATAAACACGTCATAGACAATAAGGAAAGAACTAGAACCTTTCAGTGGCATCACCTAACTAAGAAATGTTATCTTAATTTCTCCTTTTTTTTTTTATAAGAACAACGGCTTTCATTGAGAGAAATGAAAGAATACAAGAACATACAAAAAACAAGCCCACCAAACCACCCCATCTAAATGAAGGAGTTCCCACTAAGTAAAATGTTTCCCAAAAAAGCTTCGAAACTAAAGCCCAAAGGGGCACATGGAAACTCACCAAGGACCAAACCTCATAAGGGTCCATGTCCTTGCCTCCAAACACTCAACCATTCCTCCCCCCTAAATATCTCAAACCACCCCACACACCTCAACAAGCCACAAAAAACGACTTCTCTCACGTTTGTGCTTCGATTGCAAAGTTTCTCCCCCGTCCACCTTTCAAAGACAAAGGTAGTATTTTGTGGTTTGCAGGGGTGTGTGTCGTGCTATGGGATATTTTGGGGGAGAGTTTTCAGATGGAGGAATAGGAACTCTTATGAGGTTTGGTCCTTAGTTAGATTTCATGTGTTCCTTTCGGCTTTGATTTCAAAGTTTTTTGTAACTATTTACTCAGTAACATTTTACTTACTTGGAACCCATTCCTTTAGTTTAGGTGTTTTGGTGGGCTTGTTTTGTATGTCCTTGTATTCTCTCTCTTTTTTTCCTCAATGAAAGTTGTTTTCAACAAAAAAGAAAAAAAAAGTGGTCACACCACCAAGCAAGACTTGCCAAATAAAAAACATAGTCTTCTTAGGAATCTTAATCCTCCAAATCACATTGAACACATATTTCCAATAGGAGAGAGATCCAATAATAATCTGAAAAATGATTTACAAGAAAACCCTTCACTAGGATTCAAACTCCAAATGCGTATATCCAAAAAAAACTAACTCTTGTAACCTAAAAGGCAATATGACAAGGCATCCTCTTCCCTAAAAAGAGAGGTAACAAGAAAACTTTTCAGTTTCCAGTTTAAGTTGATAAAGAAAGGGGTGAAGAGATTGTGCTGGCTACGCCAATTAGAGGCCGTAAGTTGTACAAGGTCATAAAATAATCGACAAAATTGAACTTTTCCAAAAATATTTTTGCATTCCTTTCCTTCCAAAGCAACCATAAAATAGCAGTAGATATGTTGCTCCATAGCATGCCTTATCTTATAATCCTCCTCCATTTAGGGAATCCACCATCCACCTCTATAAACTGAGGCATGCACCAATTCAAACCAAATAAAACTTCAAAAATACTCCAGATCATTCAACTAAAAGTGTAGGCAGGTGATTGAGCCATGAGTTTAGCCCTTATTGTCACATACTCACATACAATATATCCCCACACACATCACCTAAAGCTTTAAATGTGTCGAAATTCCATAAATGCAAGGGAATATTGCAAAAATATAACCAACCTCTATATGTATGTATGATTTTTATGAAGAAACTTGAATTTCATTGACAAAATGAAAGAATGCACAATATAGAAAAAAGGAAAGTCCCATCACAGAAAAAAAGTCAAACTACAAGACAAGATCCAATCGAGAGAAATAAGGATCGAATAGTTACAAGATAATCTAGAAACAGAGGCTCAAGAAAAAGAATCTAATGAGGGACTAGACATTACCAAACGAACTCCAATGTCCACTAAACAATTTGTTTCTTTCTTTCTCCCCAAAGCCCCCACAAAATAACAATCACAAAAACCTTCTTTTATCATGAAAGGTCGGATGAAAAAACAAAATTCATCAACTGCCCTTTTCCTTTTTCTGAAAAGGAAACAAGTCTCTTCATTAATGTATTGAATGAGACAAATGCTCAAAATACAAAAGAGTTGTACAAAGAGCATTAAGTAAAAATTTACGGATGTGGAAGCACACCCGAACATCTCAACTAGGCTGACACCCCCTTAGTGCCCTCAACTCCTCAACTGCCTTTTTGCAATTCTAAAAACTAACAAATCAGAAATTTAACACATAAAATTTTTTGCCAGACTGCCCGAGCAAAACCACAACTCCACTGGATCTGACCTCCGTATTGACATTTATTCTTTTATGTAACTCTTCTTTTCAAAACTCGAATATGAGAGTACCTAACACCTTCCATTCTTTGTTTAGAGCCACTATTCTCACTGATAATTTTATATATTATATTGAATAAATCAAATTGTACATAATAACCTATTACATCGGTGAATAAATAGAGACCAAAATACTAATAAAGGAAACATACAAATATGGAAAAATACTAAATAGGAATAAACCAAATAAACCCTAATTTCCTTCAACACTCACAAAGTCAGTATCCGAGCATTTTGGAAGGGCCTTGTCTAGACGAAAAGGATCTATGATCAACACTTTCTAGAAGACGTCACGTGGAGTCGCATAGATTTTGATTTGTTCATCATGAAATCACATCCTTGACACTACAAAAGTTTCTTCACACTATATCATTCAGCATTCCTGAGGGGTTGAAGGGTATGTCATCACGTTCATTTCTAACAACTTCCCATGTACACAGAACTTGTTACTCCTCCAAGCTTTCTCTTAGTTCCTTTGTCACCCTTTTCACTAAACACTTACAGGCCAACTCGGATGTTATTGTTGTGGGTGCATAACTTACTTTCTCTATCCTCTTTCATATTTGAACCACCACTATTGAGCCAATATGAACTGATCTATGTGGTGGTTGCAAATACGAGAGGGAGAGAGAAACAGAGAAAGAGCACATCCTTGTTAACGTTCCTCATAAAAAAAAATTGACAATCAAACTCACCATCATCTTTTAAATTGCAGAACAGCAGGTGAAGTTCTTTTTTCATTTTCTAAACAAGAAACAGAACTTTTAACTGATGATTGATAAGCTATATTATCTACTAGATCTCAATTATTATGGTCCAACACAGCCAAGGCTCCAATATCCAAGATTTGGCTTGAACATCAGAAGGTTTTTCACAAAAAAAGGCTAGATTGGTTTGATTGGTTGGGCTTAGTGTCTCTTCTACCTCAACGTGGTATTCCCAATCTAAAGCTTTCTGCAATTATTCTACTCTATTCCGGACATTCATTTGAATTAGAATGCTTTTAATTCTTCGGTTTATTTATGTCTTTGTATTCCTCGCATTGTATCTTTGGCTCTTTGCTATTTCTGTTGATTTTGGTATATGTATTTTTTAGCATTAGACTCTTTTAATTATATCAATGAAAAGTATTATAGTTCCCATTTCAAAAAGAAATAAGGATTGAGAAGTTATAGGGAGAATAAAAGCTCAAAGACTACAAAGTGTCAACTGAGAAAGATTAAAGACAAAAGAAAGAAGGAAAGTTAAAGATTGCCCCTTTGTGTGTGTACATATATATAGTGAAAGATTAAAGACATAAGAAAGAAGGAAGGGAAGTTAAAGATTGCCCCTTTGTGTGTGCATATATATAGTAAGGCCCTTTTCCTAGCAAACCTTTCACGATGCCATCCTCCTTGTTTTTTGGAAACTGTTCATCTATTCCAATCGGATATCATGCTTTTCATTAAAAGAATAACCAACAAAAAACTTTGACAGTGAATGTGCATGTGCCGCCAAGAAGCTGTGATCGTGATGAATTCAAGATTATCTAACCAATAGAGGAACTTAGATTAAAATATTTGCTTTCTTTAAAGCCAAAACTCCAAAAGGATAACTGCAAAAAGTTAATGGAACAAGTACCAAATCACGTCAAATCATGGAAGCAATTTTTTATAAGCATGTTTAGCTAGTTATCCATTCATTTAGGCTCAAAGATGAGTGAGAATAGAGTTTAAGAGCATACAGTTTTAGGCTGTTGACCCAAACCTTCTTTCGAGAAGGCTTTAGTTTTTGTCTCCTTTTCACAAATCTTGAATCTTTCCATTTCACGCTCAATAAGTTTACGAGCATCCAACAAAGCCTGCTCGTAAGACGCACTGACCTGTACCAACAAATATCAAAATTTACAATTTTATTATTTAAAAAAGATATAATAATAATATATAAAATGTTCAAATAAATAAAAAAAAAAAAACTGCTATCATTGAGAAATAATGAAAGAGTGCAAGGCCATACAAAAAACCCACTAAAGAAAGGGTTTCCAACTAGGTAAAATAGAGCCTAGGGAGTAATTACAAAAAGCCGTCAAAACCGAAGCTCGAAGAGAAACGTGAAACCTCACCAAGGACCAAAACTCACTAGGATCCCTTTCCATATCTCTAAACACCCTATTATCTCTCTCCCCACAAATCGCATACTAAAGCACACACCCTTGCAAACCAAAGAAAGCGCCATTTCTCACTGAAGGGCGGGTGGAAGAGAAACTCCTTGAACATTGAACGAACATCTCTCTGGCTAGCAAGCGAGACATCAAACTTCTACAAGAAATAGTTCTAGACAGATTTTGCAAATGGGCACTCCCGAAGAAGGTGGTCCAGATTTTCCTCCGCCTTTTGACAAAGAATGCAACGAAAGGGGCTTTTTAACAAAGATAACTTTCTCAAAACCTTGCCCATTGTATTTATGCAACCAAGAAAACTTGCCAAAAAAAACCTGACTTTCTTTGGAATCTTAATCCTCAATAAAACATCAAAGACCAACTCAACAACGGGAGAGGGATCATTTAAAATTCTAAAGAAAGACTTATAAGAGAGACCCTCCACCAGATTAGGACTCCAACTCGAACATCCATTCTCCCCAACCTAAAGTCAAAACCCTCAATCAAGGAGAAAGAGACAAATTTCCCCGACCAAACCAAAACATCTAACACTAAACAATATTTCAAAGAAGGCAGGTCGTGAAACCTAGGAAACGCCGATGAGAGAGTTCTATCTCCCACCTAATGATCCTACCAAATAAAACAAAACACCAACTATATTGGATAGCTCTCTTGGTTGACAAAAATCAATCAAATAAATTGATGCAACGTGTATATTCTAATTATTCTAGATAAGGAACATGAAATAGATATTAATATTATAAGTAGTAATTAGAATATTTAAGTAAGAAAAGGTATAGAATACTACTCTCATAAAAAAAATAAACAAATAAGTATTAGAAATTTAGAATACTACAGATAAATTAGATATAACTATCCACGAATCTTAGAATTAGAAAGGTTGGTTCTTTACATTTCAGATCAAGGAAAGTAAGGACTACTTCAAATCATAATCCGATTCTCTTGAAGTCTGAAGACTAACTCTCTTGCAGGGGTCCAAAGCCCTCTCAAATTTGAAACTGTTAGCTGCAGCACTAGTCCTTTTTGCCTCCCTCTGGAAAAATGGTGGAATGAAATTAGTTGGGGGTTGGCCAGACTTTACGTTGGATCATTAGCCTAATTCCTAAAGCAGCAAAGGAGCATATTATAATCTGGAACAAGAAAACGCTAGGTAACCTTATATTTCTTCAAGAACAAACTTGGCTAGTGGATTCAAAGAAATACACCACCTCATAGAGGAAGGGAGAGCTTTCAACCATAGAAGAGCTGAACATGGACTTCTTTCAGAGAAGTTATAAAACCTCAAGAGGATGAGAAGTCAAGTCCTTGCCACTATGTTGTGAACAATAGAAAAAAATTTCTGAACTTGAAGATTCGAATAGAGAATTGAAGTTTGGCTATGGGAGGAAACCATCATGGGGTGGGGAATTGACCTTTAAGATGATAATATGTAGCGTATCCACTAAGGCTTGTGGGAGAGGCCGTTATGTTTTTCAAAATTTCATGGAATGGACAAAAAGCATAAGATTAATTCCTCAGGCAATGCAATAAAAGTAAATTGTGGACAAATATTGGGTCAGGATAAGATGCAATGGATGATGGACAATTAAGGTGAACACTATAGGCTCTGTTTCATCGACCAACCTCCATCCCTACAGTCTACTGTTGTTAATAAGAACTTGACCGAAGCATAATGGAAGACCAAATATGAGTATCCAAAAGAAAATGAGGTTTCCATTAGAGCACTTCAGCAAGATGGTTCAACATTGGGTTTAGATCCATCTCATATAAGCTATGTTTAGAAGTTAGAGCAATAACTTTTGGATCTCTAAAAGGTAAACGGACTTAAATTCCCAACAATAAAATGCGTGTTCGAGTGATTGATTTGATATGTACTAACTACTAAGAACTGACTGTATAAGCAAATAAATAAACCCCATCCTACGAGTCAATGTGCGATGGAAAGTTCACAGAAACCACAGTAACTTTGAGAGCATAAAGAAGCAAGATAGGGGAAAACCTTCTTATCCTTAATCTCACTGGACTGAATCCATGTCTTGATTTGGTCCCTATATCTCTGAAGCTTCTTTATCTCCTTCTTCAAGTCCGCCTCAAATTTCTCCTTCTGATTGGAATTGTCGGTATCATAAACCTAGAAACGAGACAAACACGAAAAAGTAAAGACCCAACTCAAAATTTACAGGCAAAGCTCACATTCTCGGAAGCGAGTGAGTGGATGGGGAAATGAACCTTGTTCCAAATGCTGTCAAAAACGTCAACCCCTTCTTGGACCTTCTTGAGAACTCGGTCAATTTCCCCTTGGAGCTTTCGACTCGCACCCATGACAGAAGTAGAGATGTAGATTTCAAGAATGAATTGGCCAAAAACAAGAAGGTGGAGGATGGGAATGGAAGGGCCGATGAACAATCGGATTGGCTCAATCCCAGCCGGGTCTTTCTTGTTTCGTATGTATGTACGGGCATCGGTTGCAAAGAAGATGATCGATTGAGAAGACACAAAAGACGGTCAGTGTAAATAAAGGCGCGATCGCCTACTCACTCCGCACCATACTATTTTCTTTTAACATCAATTTTACATTCTACCTCAAAATTAACTTAAATATTTAAAAATATACCAAAATTCAAATAAGTTTACAAAGTTAGTGGTAAAGTTACGCTAAATAAACTTAATTTTAAGAAACAAAATAATTACCAAGCAAGACCAAATCACATCACCATTTACAATTTTAGTTTAGTTTAATTATTTACAAGAGTTTTATTAAAATATAAAGATTATTTACGAGGTTTTATCTATGTCAAAGTGAGCTTCGTGGTAATTAGATTAAAAATGTATATAGATAATAAGTTTTAACTTTCTCTAAATAATAGGTACCAAATTTACTATTTAATCACTTAACATGGAAATCTAGAAAATCCACACCATCTTATGTTAACATAAAACAAATGTGGTTACCAAATCAGAATTCTCACACCATGAAAGTCTTGGACTCCCACAAAACAAACAACCCCTCAAATTTTAATCAATACTTATGTAAGCGATGTGTGCCAAAACAGCAACTTATTGGTACAAGTATATGTATAATCCCAACGGGTATTATAGAATGGAACATATTTCAAGTATCAAATTCCTAACGAAGAGAGTACATAGTTTGGTGAAGTATGTTGAACGGAAGAGGAAGCATGCAATAAGGTATATTTGAGACACTTTTAAGTAATTAAACACATATTTGATCATTCAAAACTCGAGTTAAGAAGCATTAATTCTATGAGACGGTTAAATTGAGCTAAATTCTCATTTCTACATCTTCTTAGGTTTCAAACATGTGATACTCTAACGATGAAATGAAAGCTTTGTATCTATGTGTTTGCTTTCGCTCAAAGCTTAGGTTGATGACACACTTAAATTAGCATGTCACACACCTATGATAGCATACCATTAGAAGGTTTTATTTGTAAAGTTCTTAGCTGGTTTCAAAGAGTTGAATCTAGATTTGTGTATCCATGTATGAAGATAATATTTTCCATCTTTTTCTTCATCTTAAAATTTTATTGTAAAAGTTGCTTTCGATTATAGAAAAGAATTGTTGTAACGGCTTCATCTTCAATATTGAAAAACGATCGTTGAACAAGATTCGACTTTAAGCCAATAAAAAAAAGTCGAGTTTATAATGATATGCAGTAGAGAAACATATAAAATAGGGTAGACCAATTGTGTCGAACCACCGTACACTTCCAGTGTCATTTTCTATATCTCTTTCCTATTAATTGTTATAATTTATTTTAAAGTTAATTGCTCACATTTTTATATTTAGGTTGGTTGAATTTTCTTTGAAGATTTCTTTTACCAATTTCGTTATGAAAATTAAACGTGGATTTGTAATACATTTTCAAGTGGTTAAATTATAGAGTAGAAAAATTTTCAATTTATACCCATGAATTTTGGAGTTTGTATCAATTTAAACCACAAACTCTTACAATTGTATCAATTTAGACTCTAAACCTATATAGTCGTATCAATTTATGTTTTACTTGAACAAGCTTATGAAAGTTGAGGGTTTAAATTGATACATGCATAAAAGTTCAAAGTTTAAATTGATTTATTTATGAAAGTTTAAGATTTAAATTAATACAACAACGGTTAGTTGGAAGTTTAAATGGATACAATTCTTAAAAGTTCTAAGGATTAAATAATTGATACAATTGTTAGTTTAGTTTAAGGTTTAAATTGATACAATCTCAAAGTTTAGAAGTATAAATTAACATTTATCATATAAAATAAATTGCTTCGAAAAAACAAAATCACGTGCTTAACAACCCACTTAAAATTAATTTTGAAAACAGGAGTTTATAAAGGAAGGTTTGTGATAAACACTTACAATCGAACTTTTAGAAAAACAAATTTTAAGTGTTTAATGGTTAGTCTCTCTTAATTTGTGTGAAGAACTCTATGCACCACCTCTAGCAATCATCATCGACCAACCTCTAGTTGTTGTCTCCAACAACCACCATCGGCCAACTATTTGGCCACCATCTCCGGCAACCATCGGTCGCCAACCTTTGACCAACACCGCCACCCAACATTCCCACCAATTTCTTATTACCCATATAAAGCAACCTAAAGCCACAATTTTTAGCAATCAGCCTATCATCATTGGTCAACCTTAGAAAACCATGGGCATCCGTCAACCGACCTCCGAGCACCACTTTTTTTAGCAATATTCAAGGGCCACCTTCAACCACCATTCTCAGCGACGATGGGTAAACTTGAACCATCATTTCCACCGAAAATAATTTTTAGTATATAACAAATCAAACAAACTTTTGAATTCAAACACAATTATTTTAAAGGTTAAAAACTATGTTAAAATAAAAAAAGTGTTTTTTAAAAAACTTTTTTCCTAATTGGCACTAAATTGGAGGTTTGAATTAAATTGAATTCTTGAATTTGTTCATGCACACTTTATTAATTGGAAGCAGCCAATGTTTATGTGTGAGATTATTCTTTTAAGTTATTTATTAGCAAAAAATGTTAATTTGTTTAATTGACCCACATTTGAAAACCTGTTTTAATTAGTCTTGACAAACTCGTTCACTATACTACATGTTTAATTGGACCTATAACATTGAATTTCTATAAATTATCATTAAGTATTTAGGTTAGCAATGAAAATTGTTGATAACTTTGTCCAATGCTATGCTTAGGATCTTTTTTAAAAATAATGTAAAATTTAAAACATATGTGAGTTGAGGTGAAGTGGACTCTACATCTTCTATTTTTTTTCCTTATTTTTATATATATACTATCATGGATCTTACATTTTTTTTATTTTCTCATTATTTATATACGTAGGTCCCACATATTTCTCTTTTTTCATTATTTATATATATATACCCACATATAATAATATATATATTTCTAAATTATTAAACATTAAACATTCAAATTCTAAAAATATATTTCTTTATTATATTAATTTATTTTTTTATTTTTCTTTATTTATATTTAAATATCATATTCTTCGATCTTCAACTTTTCTTATTAAATTTATTTTTCTAATTTAATTTAATTATTTCTTAATCAAAATTATACATATATATTTTTTTTCAATTTTTAATTTTTTTAAAAATAAACTAATATATTAACAAAATATGTTGTTAAAAATATATTAAACAAATAATAATAATAATAATAATTGAGAGAAGTTAAAATTACTCAAATAATAATAATAATAATAACACTTGTGGTCATCAATGCACATTGATAATTGAATAAAAAAAATTCATGTTTATGGCAAAAGAAAAAAAAACAAGAATTGGTTCGATTACAAATTTAAAACTTAACGAATAATTTTTTATTGCAAATTTGTTATTATTATTATTTTTAGAGTAAGCTTCAACTTCTTTCAACTATTATTATTATTTTGTTTTGTTTGCTTCAACTTCTTTCGATTGTTATTATTATTTTGTTTTGTTTAATATATTTTCTAATAACATATTTGGTTAATATATGTGTTTTCTTAGCAAGAAAATCAGAAAAAGATATATAATTTTGGTTAAAAAATAATTAAATTAAATTAAAAAAGATGAATTAATAAGAAAAATTGAAGATTGAGATATTTAGTTTATATATATACATTAATTTTTTTTTATTCAATTAGTAATGTGGATTGATTTATTATTATTATTATTTTGAGTAACTTCAACTTTTTTTAATTATTATTGTTACTATTTTCATTTGTTTAATATATTTTTTAATAACATATTTCTTTAATATTTGGATTTTAAACAAAATATTGAAAATTGGAAAAAAAATGTATAATTTCGATTAAGTAATAATTAAATTAAATTAGAAAAAATGAATTTAATAAGAAAAATTAAAGATTGAGATATTTAAATATATATAAAGAAAAAATAATAAATTAATTGAATAAAGAAAGAAAGAAATTTTTAGAATTTGAATGTTTAATATATGTATATCATATTACATGTGGGTATGTATATATAAATAATGAAAAAAATTGAAATTTGTGGGACCCACATATTAAATAATAAGAAAATAAAAAAATGTGGGCTCCAATGTAATATATATAAAAATAAGGAAAAAATAAAAGATGTAGGGTCCACGACATGGAAGTCGACTTTACCTCAACTCACCTATTTTTAAAATTAGTTTTGCAACCAATCTATTTTTGACGTATGTTTCAAATTTTACATTATTTTTAAAAAAGATGTCTATACTTATGTTAACTTAATTTCAAGAGACTATTGAGAAAATAATATTCATTTAAACTTAAAGTTTGCATAAATTAAATTTAAACTCCAAACTAATAATTGTATCAATTTAAGCTCTAAAATTTTGTAATCGTATTAATTAGATTTTTTTATTATATTTGATTTGGATACACTTTTAAAATTCAGAATTTAAATTGATACGTTTACTAAAGTATAAAATGATATTTAGAAAATAATTTTATAATAGTTCATTAGACTTAAAAGCAAGTCAATGATACAATATTCCATGCAACCATTCATGACTTGATGGAGTAAACTAGGGGTGTACAAATATGGGTTGAATCTTAATAATTCAAACTACCCAACATATTATAAGGATTGGGTTGGGTCTCGAGTTGGAGGGTTGAAAAATTCGGTTCAATCCAATCCAACCCGAATTAATATAATATATAAATAAATAAGTATAAATATAAATATAAATAAATAAATAAATATATATATATTATTTTTAATAAAAAACAAATTTGAGGTATACAAATCTTGAATTTATTGTATGAAAGTTTGAATTATGTAGGTTTGAAATTTAAATGTAACAATTTCAAACTTTTATAACCATTAGAAACTAGAAAACCAGATTTTTTTTATAAAAAAATTTATACAGGGATAGTTGCAAATTTAGCAATTAAATTCAAACTTTCACTCATTTGCTTCCATCTCCAGGTGAGATGCAATCATCTCCTATTGCTATTCGAGATTTTAAGATTTAGATCCCAATTGATCAACCAATGTGTATTTCATCTCTGTTGAGACTATCTTCTGGTGCAATTATGTTGGCACCTTGGAATGTGAGGTTGTTGCACCCTAGGATGTTGACATGAAAGTTTTTGCTATCGAGTGTGATGTTATTCTCCTCACAATTGAATTGGTAATGAAGTTGAATCTTAAACTTTGCTCATTTAATATGTGATCAATAAGTCGTGTTAGAGGTAGGGTGAGAAAGCTAAGCACAAACTATCAGGGAGGGATGAAAATTATGAGTTTTCTCCATCTATATGGTCTTGATTTTTTTTAAAAAAAAGAAGTAGCTCTTTTG
This sequence comes from Cucumis sativus, assembly GCF_000004075.3. Lineage (NCBI taxonomy): Eukaryota > Viridiplantae > Streptophyta > Magnoliopsida > Cucurbitales > Cucurbitaceae > Cucumis > Cucumis sativus. Next base: position 35,185,789 of record NC_026657.2, read on the forward strand.
TCTAATTTTTTAGGGTTAAATTTTGTTCAATATTTAATTTTTTAATCATTATCTATGATATTAAGAATATATTTACCAAATTGTAAAAATGAAAACAATAGAGAACAAAATCTAACAAACCACTTTAGAATGAACAAAGACGAATGGGGTTAATGAATAGAAAAACATAAGGTATAGAACTTACAACAGGGTGGTTAGCACAATCTATACGTTTATGGCAATCATTCTTTTTCCAACCTGCCTTTCCTTGGCCATAAAAAACTCCTCCACCTGTTAGTGTCATTCTATCAACATATGAAACAGTAATCCAACTATCTCCATGAGAGTGTTTTAGCCTGCAATGTTCCACGAACTCGAATTTCAATAAGGCTCTTGCAAGGGCCTTTAAATTCTCCTTCTCTATCTTTAAATATTTCATTTGGAATAACCACTGCACTTGGACGAACTGATGCACATGCATCATTCCATGCATCTTTCAAAGCCTATTAGGTAACAAAACTACAAAAGTCAGCAAAAATAATTAATTAATTTATTAAGTGATCATCACTTTGATATATACTTTTATCGTGTGTTTATACCTTAGTGACATCAGCACCGGACACAATATTACCATACTTCCTCAAAGGAAAAATAATGCCAACATGAGATTGAGACTCAATAGTAAATGGTAGCAATGACATCAAGAATGTAGTAACCAATAAGTTTGAATGCTTAATCACACCCATGTCGTCTTTTTTTTTTCTTTTCTCTTTTAAATTTTTCTTTATGTTTGATGTTTTAAAATTTTGTATGAAATGATGGTATTTTATTTTACATTCAAGATCCTTGTATATATCAATCAAAGAACGGAAGACAAGATGCAATGAACCTAAAAGAGGATATGAGGATTGTGAACTTGGTGTGTGATATATTGTATAATCCACCTTCTCTCACTTCTACCTACCTATGCACAAATTTGATAACTAAAATTTGTTTATTGTTCATAAGTCATTACATTAAATGGGTGTGGTGCAACGTTTCCTTCACCCACCAATCTAAACAAGAACTGGTCGTGGAAGAAACAAAATTTGATTTTTTTTTTTTTTTGTAGTCACATGTTACTTAAAAGTCTAAAACCCAAGAGTTATTTATAACGATCTAGATGTTTTTTAGTCGTCCCATCATTGTAGTGTTGTTGAGCACCATTCAGAGTACCTATGATTTTTATGGTTAGAAGTAAATAAATGAAAATGAAAATATAAAAAAAAAATTATATTATGAATTCTTGTAAAGATAAGAAAAATTATTGATTTTTTATTGCAATTATTGTATGGGTCATGTTATCAAGTTCATAAAGGAGGTTTTGCATAATTCATATATCCATATCAAATAAATCTCTTGATGCAACTCTTCTTATTTACTACTGTGATATTAACATTAGCAAATATTGATTAATCAATGGTAGACTTTGCAATATTTATAATTTTTTAAAAATAATGTTATATACTTTCTAGTAAAATTGTTACCTATTATAATTTTATAATAGCATATTATTTAAGGGCCGGCTAGAAAAATAACAAAATATAAGGTTTTTTTTAATTTAAATTGATAAAATAACAAAATCAAAAAATATAGAGAAAAAACTACTACAAATGTCTTAAATGCTCGTACCTAAGTGAAAAACGTGCATCTCAAATATAATTATTCAACGAACGAGAAATACCCCACAATTAACTCAAACTCCAAAAAAACAATGATTACATCTATGCCCTAATTTTTAGCTAAGAACACAATCAAATCAATTAACACCTATCAAAATCCTGATTTTAGACTTATTTTTCCCCAAAAGTCTAAAATCATCACCATTAAAGCTCCGTCTCCTTAAAACCTTTAAAATCTTTCTACATTTGACACATAACAAATGATTTGTTATTATTGATGCTTCATGGGTTTGGTTAAGCTTCTTTTCCAAACATTTTACATTCGAATCATCTCTAAGGTTGGTGCTCTTTTTAGTTTCATTTGTGATAAATTTTGTCATAACAGTCATTGATACTTCATTATTGTTTTTAAATACTGAGATACAAATGAATAAACTCGTGAAAGGTAAATTATATTTAACTAGAAAAAATAAATAAATAACTAACTAAAGCTAACTTTTGATTTTGCTATGAATACATCAACGGTATTATTTGATTTGGTCTTGTTATTAATAGTTATTATATGGTTGGTTGGTGTATTGTAGGATACAAAACAGTAATGAATAGATAACCTCCAAATTAGTAATGTTTGCCATTTTCTTTCTTTCTAATTCTCTCGACCACATCATCCTTTTTTATTTTTAAATTTGTTCCCATTTTGTTGCTTACACTCCTATATAATTCCAATATTATGATTCTAAAAAAAAAACGTAATTAGCACTTTTTAATTTATTCTTATTTTGTTTTTTTCACTCATACTGCAAAATTGATTTGAAAGGGAGGGTTTTAAATATAAGATCTTCCCCTACGTCATAAATATTCGTCAAGAGTTTGTAAGAACTTTTGATACCCACTAGTAAGTTGTTGGGAGATAGAATAATAACTTCCAACGTTTGTTATACAATGTAGGGGGATTAATTATATTTCTAACCACTTAACTTTGGATGGTTATTTAGTGCATTGGAAGAGGCCTTTTTTTCTTCTTGCAATGATCTCGTTTTATTTGTAAATACCCCTATGTTATTATTGCTCAGATAAAGCTAATTCCTAATTCATTGACAAGTCCATTATGCATAAATTTTGTCACGAACAGATATAAACTATTACTATTTAAATTACCATCGATATCACAAGTGTGTTAAGCATTTCTTTATATCACTTTTAATTCCCCAGAAGGCATTGTCTAGTCTTTTATATATAAGTTTGTGTGTAAATTAAAGCTCCAAATCCAACCAATTGTGTCAAATGACGAAAGGAGTTGTTGAGGAAACAATTCATCACTTTTGCAAATGAAAAGATAAACATGACCAAAGACACTCACATACAACACACACTAGCTTTGAGTTCCTATACACAACTGAGTATAGCCAAATTGGAAGTAGTAGAGAATAATCAACATATGGAAGTGGAAATATATATGTTTAAATTAAAAGGTTCATGCACATGCAATAATAATATGCCATTTGGAATATATCCTTGACTCAAAATCTCTACTATGAAAGACTCATTACAACATATAAACTCCAACTTGATAATTGAAGAAGGCCAATATGATACTCATCAATCATCACGCCTTCAATTGAAGTACTCATGATTTTACTTTGTTGGGTTGGATTGGGTGTATATAGAAAATGACAACTTTAGTTTAGATTTAAACTACTGTTTATAAATGGAAATAAAATGTCTTTTTCTTGGCGAATATGTCCCTTTTCCCCCTTTTGGTAGAAAGGTGAAGATGATAGAGTAGAAGTGCTTGTACCAATTTGAAGTTTCAACTTAACTATACATGTTTAGAGAATATATTATATGTACTTTCATAATATTATGAAGATTGATTGATATATATTGAATGAGTAACACACAACGTTAATGGGTTATTAATTGATCCGTTTTCAACTAAATCAAAATATCTTATATCATCAACTTACTACTAATAAATCAACTACTCTATTTTTTTATATATTAAAAATCTTTTAAGATATTAATCGAGAAAACTATCATTTTTCATATAATTACACCAAACTTTATTAATTATTATTATAATTTTATAATTGACGTAACTTTGTAAACGTTGATTTATATAATTATATAGTTTTAGAGACATGAATAGAATATAGTCAAAATGTTTAATTTTGTGAGCTTTGATTTATGGAAACACACTATGAATTATATATATAACTAAAAATTCTAAAATAAAATGTACATTCCAAATTATCATTGCATGATGGAGATTAAGTCAAGACAGGAATTTTTTTTCTCTTTCATAGATACTTAACATAAGAAATATATTCTGATGGAGATCAGTTTGGTTGCCAACTAATATATGAAAATGGTATGCGAATATATGCCCGAAAATGACATTTTGACTCGGCTGGGAGAGTTTCATATAAAATGCAACCATATAATATATCAAAATGTATATATTATTATTAATTATAATTTGGAGATAGGGTAAATTAATTTTTAATTGAATCGAATAGGGCATAGTTTAAAGATATGTTAATCATTAATATATAACAAAATTGTATAAATAAAAAAGAAAAAAAAAAGGTGCAAAAAAGTTATGTGGGAACTAGGGAACCCATTTTTTGTGGCATTCACGAAAGAGAATATATTAGTTCTTGACTTAGAGAATCTAACCCTATAAAACATATACCATATTGTAAATATATATATATATATATCTTATGATCATCTTTTGGTGTGAAGTTCATATGGATTCTCATGTTCTCATTCTCTTTAACATGGAAGGAATATAATTTTTTTCTTCTTTCTAAAATATAAATTTTACCTAACTTTTTCCTCAACGAATAGCATTCCGTGGTCATTTCTTACTTTCTTTCTCAACTCTGCCACAATCCAATGCTCTATAACTATTTTTTTTAGTTCTCAACAACCTGTGGGGTTGACCGAGAGTATATGCTTAAATCAGATTGGTCCTATATTACTATGTTATAATAGAATTTTTGGACTAGATAAATTTTAATTCTGAAAATGTGTCATGTAGTTTAACTAATTAACTTAGAGTAATCTAAACTTTTAGTTTAATCAATAATTTTGATCGTGAACTTATATAAGTATTATAGTCATTATAACTCTCTAATAATAAGTTCTTGCTTCAAGTATTATATAAGCTTAATGAAATATAAAACATTGTATAAAATTGATAAATTGATAAAAGAAACAACGTTAGATTTTTTTTTTTTTTTGTTAGAAGTTATGAAATTTGGGAATATTATTCAAAAGTTTGATTTGTACATTTGTCAAACTTATAATTTTTGTGCAAAATTTTATTTTATTAAAAAACAATGAGTTATGAACATTTTTACACGTTATTAGTTAAATTAGCAAAAATTGAATCAAGAGCTTAAAAATTGGAACGCTTATGTAAATTTAGAACTATAACATATGAAATTGAAAGTTTATGATTTTAAAAAATTGTTGCAACGCTGGACAAGTGTAAAGTCAAAAGTGATCATACTTTTTCTACCATTTTTTATATTAGGTTAGTGTGTTATTTGTTCTAATATCATATATATACACATTAGTTTACCGTTTCATTTCTAGACTATTTGATATGAAAACAATAGTAATAAGATGACATCAAAATGAAAGAGTTAGGGTTTTAATAAAGTTGATATTGGAGAATGAGATATAAGGGTTAGAGTAATTAAGTTTATAATTAATATATATTAATTTGAAATGGGGGACATAATTGATATCTTGTTGTGAGGAAATAAACAAGAAAGAAGTTAAGAATTAGTAAGTTGGGAAAAGGGAACCAAATCCTTGAACCTTTTTTTGTGTATATATTCCTCTATCCACATGCCACCACCTTACTGTTTGGGAATTCCTTGCTTTTCAACTCTAAAGCCAAAAATTCTTAGATTCCTCCAAACTTAACTCCATATGTACATTTATTCTCTAAATTTATACAATAACATTATAATTATGATAATTAATTTAATTATTCAAATATTTCATATATATATATATATATATATATAGTCCTCTCCCTCTCTTGATTATCAATTTTCACCACCCCAATTAGGTTAATTTAATTATTATATGTTTAGTACTATTTGGTGAATAGAATGATAGATAGGGCATATTTAGCTACAAAGATTGCGTTTAATTCCCGTGGGATCAGAACAGAACCTTATTCATCAGGATATTAGATTATCATATCATTTTAAAATTAGAATTGTATATAACTAAGAATAATTAAGAAGGGAAAAGAAGGAGAATAGGGAGATTTAATTAAGAGTTTTGAATTTCTTTATTTTTGAAGTGCATGTATGCATGTATAGATTCATACAGAAAAAGAAATAATAATTTGAAAAAGAAATCTACGAATCTGGAAAGCCGGCCAAGCAAGCCACGAGTCTGAATTCTATTTTATATATATCATTTTAAATTTTAGAAACTTAGAAATATAGAAAAAGAAAAGAAAAGGAAAGAAAAGAAAATTCATTGGTTGGAGGTCCCACTTGTGCCTTGTTGCATTTTGTGCCTTTGGATTCGACGGGGCCGCCTTCCTCTTTTTCTTACTATTTTCAACTATTTCTCTACATTTCCCCCCCTCTTTTTTCTTCCTTATTTTCTTTTATTTATTGTTATGGATGATTTCAATTACACAAAATAAAATGGGATTTTTCAAAAATATATATAACATCGAAATAAAATAATTCGAAAAAATTTTGAAAACCGAAAAAAAATTATTGAGAGGTTGATTGGCGCTACCCAAATTAGCCAAATCTATATGAAGATTTGGCTAACATCTTTTATACCCATTAGATTTTGTTCTAGCTATCATTAACACCTGAGAAAACGAAAAAACAATAAAAAAAAATTAAAAGGGAAAAAGAAACAATGAAAAAGAAAAGAAAAGGAAAAATTGAATATTTATAAATACAGAAAAATATTTATAAATATAAAAAATATAACCATTAATAATATAGAAGATTGTAAGTAATATTGTTTATCGTAAATAGAGAATGAAAATTTGTGTTTATTTGTAAATATTTTGAAGGTTTTTTCTTATTTTGATTTAATTATATTTATTATTAATATATATATTTTCTTTATAGGCTGAATAAGTACCAAACTTACTGAAGCAGACAAAACAGAACCGATTCCTTTATTCCATATTCCTTCCTTTCTTTCTTTTTTGTTCCGTCTCTCTCTCCTATGTATCTAATCTTACACTCCCAGTTCTGGGTGCTTTTGGTCTTCCTACGAATCTTCTTCTAAATTCTCGGACGATGGTCTTCTGTGTTCTTCCCTTTCTTTGCTTCACGTCGTCCCAATGCCCCAGCTTTGCTGCTTTCTATATTTGTCTTAATGTATCAGCTTAAGTTTTCTGTCTACGGATGGTTTTGACATGATATCGTATACTACGAGGTGCTGTTCAAATCACTACAATATAGTATATACCAGCTTTTGTAATTCATACAAGTAGTACTATAATACTTTACAAATGCAAATCCTGATCATGATATCTCTTTTGATAACCATATTTAGTATTCTTTTTTCTAAAACAGAACCTTATAAACACTCTTTCTCTTATACACGTATTTTGATTTGTTGTCTATTTATTTTATGAAAGACAAATAGCTTAAGTTATTTAACAACTTCTTAACCCTTATTTTAGGTTAGGTTGTAGTCATTTAATAACATAAAAAGCAATAGATTTCAATGTACACCTCGCTTTAATACTAAGATTAGAACGAACGAAAGAGAAAAGAAATAAAATAACTTTTTTTACCTTGAATGTATTTTTGATATTTTTTCACAATATGTCATGTGAAAAGGATAATTGTACAATCTTTTTGTATCTTAATTTATGCTTGTATTGTAGCACCAAAAATATTAATAAATGCAAAAAGATTGTTATATAAAGAATAGGGATATATTATCTTAAACAAGCTTACCCTATTTGTACTAATACACAATAAGTCATACACTAAAATCTTGTCTTCCAATTTGTTAACAACTTCATGATCTAAATAGACCTTTAATTTAGTTTGTGAAGAAGAACCCTAATAGATGGACTAACTTTTTGAATTGGTTGTTCACTTAATAATTAACTTTACACCTATTATCCACCCATGTTTATAGAAATCAATAATATATATAAATATAGCTACTATAGAATAAAATGAAAATCGTTACACAACACTAAACGTTTATTTTCTTTTTTTGTTAAATAATATCTGAAGTGGATGATTTGGAGAACAACCTCTAATTTCTTAGTCAAGAATATATATAGGAATATATATAGTTTGTATGTATGTATATATATTATATAGATATGTATGAAGATTTGACAACACATAAGAAAACTAAAACTAAGGGGGGAAAAACTTGGATCCATTCGATATTTACAAATTAAGAATCTTAGATTGAAGGAATGGGGTTTGAAGAACGAAAGGGACAGTGGATTCCCTCTTAACCAAAAATTAAAAAGAACTCACAAAGTTCCTTGTCCTAATTCTGGGAATGGGATTCCAATTCCAATTCCTCTGAAAAAAAACGAATTTCTTTTTCTTTTTCATTTTCATTTTCTGCTTTTTTATTATATTTTCTCATTAGCTTCCTTCCTCTTTCTCAAATGGGATTGATTCTAAGCATCAAAATGAAAGCCCTCCTCTATTTTTCTCTAAATAAAAACATATTTCAAATGGGGTTTTTAATTTCATTCTCTTTTTAAAAAGGAAAATTATTGTGAATGGAAAAACTGTTAGAAAATATTTATAAAATATAGCAAAATTTTAGATTCTATCAGTTTCAATTGTGAAATTTTGAGAAATTTTGTTGTGTTTTTGTGTTGTAAAATGTTCTTCTGAAAAAAAAAATTAAAAAGAAAGAAAAATAATTGGTTTTTTCTCTTTTTGTAGTTATTGTGTGTTTTGTAAAGATTATATTCCTTTGCTCAGTCGCTTTATAAGTTCTCCTTCCTTCCCCCATCCCTTTGATCTCTCACCACAAACCAAACACAATTGATCATCACACACAACCAAAGAAATAAATAAATTAGATAAGCAAAATCCAAACACCAAGTACTTCAAGCTTCTTCTTCTTCTCCTTCCCTATCTTTGCCTTTTTTTGTACTTTTCATCAGGTAATATTAACTTGTTATTTCTTTCTTTAGTTGTAAAAAAAAAAGAAAAAAAAAAGAAAAAAAAAGTAAATAACAAAATAAAGAAACTGATGATGATGATACAGAAGGGAAGATCAGAATGTACCATCATCAACACAGAGGGAAGAGCATTCACTCATCAGAAAGGCATATGTTTTTACAAGGTGGTGGAAATGGGGGTGGAGGAGATTCAGGACTTGTTCTTTCAACTGATGCTAAGCCTAGGCTTAAATGGACTCCTGATTTGCATGACCGCTTTGTTGAAGCTGTTAATCAATTGGGAGGGGCTGACAGTAAGTTTCCCCCGGCCACTTTATTTCTTAAATCTTTATTCTTTATTCTTAATTTTTCTTGGGTTAGTTTTTCTTATTTTTTTTGTTTAATTTGTAGAGGCCACTCCTAAAACTGTGATGAAAATCATGGGCATTCCTGGACTTACTTTGTACCACTTGAAAAGCCATCTTCAGGTACATAATCTATTTAATTAAAATCTAATTTTGAATAAATACAAGTTTTCAAAAACTGTTTTTCCAACTCTCATTTGGTAATTCCTTTTAGTTTTTCCTTTTTTTTTTTTTTAAATAAGTTTATTTTCTACATTAATTTCTTGCAATATTTTATATATTTCTTAGCCAAATTTCAAAACACAAAAAACAAATTCTTAAAAAACTTATGTTTTCATTTTTTTTCAAAAATCTGGCTTGCTTTACTATAGCATAGATAAAAAATAAATAACAAAAGCAAGGAATCTAAGAGAGGGTAAGGTAAAAGTGTTTATAAGCTTAATTATTAAGAATTAATTTCTTTTATAAAAAAATCCAATAGTTACTAAATAGAGCCTCAGTTTTGAATTTTTGGCTTTTGATTTTGAAAACACACCTAAAATTTAGAATCATCTAATTAAAGAATAAAAATAATTATTCAAAGGGAACCAAAGCTTTTAAATTTATTGGCGATTTGATTCAATGTATTGTATATATCTCTGTAATAGTGATCATGAGTTTGAATCGATAATTAATCTCCTTATAAATTAAGATAAGTATATAGTTTTACGATAATATAATTTATTATTTTTTAAATTTGGGATGCAGAAATACAGGCTAAGCAAGAATTTGCATGGACAAGCAAATGGTGGAAGTGGAACAAATAAAACTGGTAATTAATTAAGCAACCAAAAAAGGAGATCCATAGGCCATACATATTTAAAAATATTAAGAAAAGAAAAAGTAGTTTTAGTGGGTTTTATTTGATTTAATTCAGTTTTTATTATATGAATAACTGAAGTTGAAATAGGTACGGGTTGGCGTGTAGGAACAGTGGCGGTTTCCGTAGACCAAAGATTGGGAGAGGCAAATGGAGCAGCAGCAGCAGCTCGTACTAGCAATATTGTTGTCGGCCCTCAACCCACCTCCCAGTCCAACAAGTACTACACACCTCAATTTATTCATAATTTCCTTTTATCAATATGTGTTATTTATACAAAGATTTGATAGAGAGATATATGTTGCTTGGAGGGTGTAATGTAACTAATGAACAAACTCGGTTTTTAAAAATTTACCATTTCACTTTTACAACATTCGTTCATTGCCATGTTACACATCAGTAGTGTGTCTTTATTTATAATTATATATACCCATTTTTCTTTTCCAGAAGCCTTCAAATAAGTGAAACAATACAGATGCAAATCGAAGTGCAGAAAAGGTTACACGAACAACTCGAGGTATATATATACTTGATGTGTATATAAAGTTGTATTTACAATTATATACTCTATTCTCTACTTCATGATATATCTTATGTTGGCTCATATCGAATCTATAATCTGATCATACAAATGACCAATCACAGAGCTGATATCCCTAAAACTTAATTTATATTCGTATATATGTAATTTACAATTTTGACTGCAACAGTTAGAGGAATGCTACATATATATATATATATATGCACATTATCAACTCTCTAACTACACCTCTAAATTTGTACTTCGATGATACTTTCTGATCTCTAATAAAATATGATCGTTCCTTTTGTCCATAAACATAGGAACATGCATATTGTTAATTTTAAACCATTTCCAAGTAGAGAAATTAACATAAAGTTTTACGTGATTGACTGACAGGTACAAAGGCATTTACAACTTAGAATAGAAGCACAAGGGAAGTATCTCCAAACAGTATTGGAGAAAGCACAAGAAACATTAGGAAGACAAAACTTAGGGACAGTAGGACTTGAAGCAGCCAAAGTACAGCTTTCAGAATTAGTCTCTAAAGTCTCCACTCAATGTCTAACCGCAGCATTTCCAGAGCTACACAATCAAAGCCAAAGCCAAAGGGTTTGTGCTCAACAACAAAGCCAACCCCCTGACTGCTCAATGGACAGTTGCTTGACATCCAGCGAGGGGGGCTCCAAGGATCAACAAGCCCAACAACAACAACACGTCCTCCTCCACAACAGCCACTTGGCCCTCCGACCCTACGCAGACCGAGCCTCGTCAGGTGCTCCCGACCACAGCCTTCATGGGCTGTCCATGAGCATTGGACTGGTGCAAGGGGAGAAAGCAGGGCCGGAAGGGTACAATGGGTATTCGACATCGGAGGGTCAGAGATTGTTTGGGAGTAAAAGGACGAAGGATGCAGTAATGGAAAAGGAGACGGGGTTTAGATATAGAATGGATTTGAATAATGCTGGAGAGGATCAATTAATTAGTAGTAATAATAATAATGATCATACGTCTTCTACTACTTGCAAGATGTTTGATCTTAATGGCTTTAGCTAACCATTGTTCGAACTTCTTCTTCTTCTTGTTATATATAAATATATTTGGGAGTTATATATATATATATATATTGTGCCTTTGGGTATGGGTAATATGTTTGAGCGAGGGATTTTAAACTGATTAAAATGGTTGTTTCTAAAATCATTTTGAAACATCTTTTTTAATGATTAGTGACCCATTTCAAGATGATTTTGTGTGTAATCAAAGTGACTTTAACCATTTTTAAAATCATTTTCATTGCATGCATTGAGTCTCGAAGGAGTTTTTGTTTACAACTCGTCCAAGTATTACTCATGTATAGAACAAAAAAAATTATGAATTCTCATATTCAACAAACAATTTGACTTTTTAGAACCGTTGTTATTTGAAAGAGTCTTTTTAAGTATTTTTCGTGAAAAAAATGCAGCACTTGAATGAATTCTAATCAAGATGATGCACTCTATCTTTTTCTCTCTAATCACACATAAAAATTAAAATATTTTAAAGATAAGTAAGGTTTGGCATATCATAACTATATGATTGGTCAAGTGGTTAGCGGAATGCATAGAAATAAGTTTAACAAATGATATGATTAATTTATTTTCAATTCTCTTTAGTTTGCTTGGCGCATAAGTGAAGAATATTACAACTACTCTTTTTTATACTTGAAGGATAGGTTGTGACTTGTATTGAGAGGAGATTTGAATCACATATTTGAAATTATTGGTTAATTGTTTAACGAACAGTATAATCTATAGTTGATGGTTATGTTTATTTTCTATATAGCATAAAGTTGATAGTTTATGTTTAATTACTATCTAAACTTGTTTAACATGCATGTAGTTGTGCAAATAAAATGTGCAGTTTAGCATAAAGTTTTTCTTAATATTATTTATAGATCATTTTGTACGAAATTTCTATGCTATCCATCTAAAAGTGATCTATATCCATCTGAAGTGTGGATGTGTATGTGGAGTAATAATGTATCAGCTAGTTTATTAGATTAAATCCTAATATGTGATCTATTTAATAATTAAGACATGGATTCTTAATTTTGTATGGAGTACTAAATGGATAGAGACTCATTTCTTAGTTGACCATGATTTAATAACAATTCTAATTGGACTATCATATAAGAGACTTTAAGGCTATAGTACCCAATATGCAAAAACAACACACATTGCTCATCCCAAATCACATCTAAATTAATAGATTCACTAAAAGTCTTTCGAGTTTTGGTTGAGGAAGACAATTGCATCTTACAGTTATCACGATCATGAATTTCTTAATGGAAACCAATACGTCAATTATTTGGGAGGGTTAAATTTATTCCTTGTTGATTTAAAACAATTATGTTAACATTGAACACTTAAATATGTTCTCAACCATACATTTGAAAATTTTAATTATATGTACGGATAATTAGTTATTGTGATATGAAATATTAATTTTCTTTTTAGTCATTATAGGATTCAGGAGGAAATGAACATATTCTAATGTTTAGTTTTCATTTGAATTTATTGATTAAGAAAAGTATTTAATTGAGATTCAAATAAGTAAATGGAGAATAATTCTCAACCATACCAAAATTTTCTGAGAGAATCCCTTAGTTTGATCCAAGAAATTCAAATCATGGAGAAATTTTTGAGCGACAAAAAGGGTCAATAGAGATGAGAAGGATGAGAGAGGTATCTGATCAGTGCGCACCTCATGGATAACATTCCTAATTCTCTCATCTTCAGATCTCTTCCTCTATTATGGTTATCTCATCTTTCTTAAATGTCCATGGGGTAAGATTTTACATATTTTGTCATCTATTCTGGGTTTTCTTTTCTCATCTTTCTCTGATGGCCAATTTCTTCCTTTCTTTACATTTATTTTGAGTATAATATTGGTTGAATTGAATGTATCTGGATTTGAATTCCTTTTGCATTGTGCTTCTGCAGGGATCTCATCTCACAATATCTAGACAAATTTGATGGTATCTTACCATTTTTCATCTCACAATATTTTGATGGTAATTTTGTATTTTATCGTGATGAATAGGCTTGTTCAAGAGACAGTTTGGTAAGAGATTAGATCATGTCAATAGCTGAGACTTCCTTAGACCTCCTGCCTAATAAATAAATTAGCAGTTGGAATATTGAATGAAGCTTCTATGCAAGAAAATTCTCAAGGGATGAAGAATTAGCAAAGGTGGTTTTCAGTATGATATTTGATATTCAACAACGTTCACAAGTTTCTTCATTGGTTTCACACCAATTTACTAGTTACAATCTTATAGAGATATTTAACTAATAATCTTGCAGAGAAGCTTTATACAGCCATGTACAGAACGCAACTGAATATAGAATCGATTGATCACACAGCTAGCTGCTGATGTTCTAAAGAATCAGCAGGCTGGGATCCAAGCCACCAAAAGTAAAAAAGAAAGAAGAAACAAACCCTACTATTTCATTGGGTCTCGATAATATAGGACCCTTGAACCTTTACAACCAAAAGCACTCATGCTAAGTACAGAATATGGGTGGGGTCGGCTTCATCCCGCATAGGCATTCTCCATGGAGACTTGGCCAGACGACTTGAGGATAGTTGAAGAAAGAGGAAGAGGCAGTTGTCCCACATCTGAACGTGAACGTTCTGATTCTGAAGTTCTTACCCCTCCCACTGTGGCGGGGATGGGGATGGGGATGGCGATGGAGATGGGGACCTCTTCTGCTGGTTTAGGTGTGTAGTCGAAAGACAATTCTTTGTTGGCGGCAAGTGCCGCAAGATCTTTCTCCTCCAACCCTTGCGTGGGGCCAAGGCTGCATCGATCTGTGTTGTGCTTGGCTAACGCATCCTTGAATTTCTTAATCTGTGAGAACAGACCAATTTTTCATCAATAAATTTATGGAGAAACAAGTGCATGCATCGGCAGAGAAGAAAAAGAAAAAGGATTTCCATACTCATGAGGCTCAGACAAAACCACAAAACAGGTAGTAACAAATAAATCGTTTCAAATGTGGTTAAATGAAAAATTAAAACCGATAAATGACAGGCCAACGTTGATGAAAGGACAACAATACTGCATAGTACATACTCTATTGAAATGCAGTATTGTACCAAAAACAACTCCTAAATTAGTAGACCACACCGAAGTGAGGGAAAATCATGAAAAGCATGCTTCTTTCAAAGAAGAGACGTCCAAAATAAAATATTATGATCTAATCATCTAATAACATTAGAACAGCAGAACACTTCCAATCTATTTAAAGATTCCTTACCGTTGCATTAGTGCAGCTAAAGCTGCAAAGACGGCCTTGAGCGCCTCTGTAGAAGCGGAAGAAGGGAAGCACATGGACACCAAGACTATAACACATGGATTTGTGTTCTTCATAGTTTACTTGCAAAAATTGGATATCAGGATACATCTCAGCAAATTGGCATATCTGCATACAGTATACAAACTTCAGGACCAAGAAAAACTTAGAAGATAGATTTTTCTAGACACTAAAGAATGAGAAAGACCTTCGGGTGAAGAGCTTTGCAGCCACCACAACCAGGGGAGAAGAAATCGACAATAACAAGCTTATCCCCAGCATTTAAAAGAGAATCCACAAAATCATGTGCACCGGTTACCTCCTTCATATTAGGTTGTAAACCTTTTTCCCACCATTTCTGAGCTTTTGGAATCCGAAAGCCACTCTATTGAACAGCAAACAAAAGGGTTAATAAACAATATACATAATCAAGTGCTAACCGAATTGCAAAAGTGGGATTCTCCCACAAATAAAACACCAACATCGGAATTCATCACTACATATTCCAGACAAGAAAAAGGATTAAAATACAGAAATATAAAAGCATACAGCAACTATTTCAGCTCATAAAAACCCAAATTACAACCATGAAGAGACAGCTGAGATTCCCAATCAAAATCAAATAAAACAAACACAAAGAAGCTAACAATACAAACAAAAGTCAAAAAGTAAATCCACAAACCCTAACATCAGTTAAAAATTCAAGGACGTTAGAGATTAAAATTAGAGATAGAAGGCAGTACAAACATGGGAAATCGTCGAAGATCGTGGAGGAGAAACAGAATTCCTTTCAGTAGACTCAATTCTTCTGCCATAGGAGTAACTGCTAGAAAACGGCCCCGAGGTGGATGGTAATTTCACAGAAATTCGTTTCCAATTAAAGGGATGGGAAGAAGAATCAACCGATTTAAATTCGGAAAAAGGTAGAGAAAGACGATGAAGGTGACGATGAGAAGAAGAAGAAGAAGGGGGAAAAGGGGCAAGAAAAGCAATCTTGCTGAGAGCGTCAGCCATTAAAATGGATGAAAAATCTGACGAAATCAAAAGAATTGAAGAAAGATAGGAAGAATTAAGAAGTGGGGTTGGTGGGAAATTGAGAGAAAATGAAGTAGGTGAAGAGGGAAGATCTTGAAAGCCAAGAAGATGGGGATGGAAATGGAGGAGAAGAAGAGAATAAGAGAAGAAAGGAAAGGAATGGAAAAGAAAACAAATGGAGCGGTTTGAAATGGAATGAGGAATTTTGGGAAAAAGTGGATAAGAGGAGGACGCAACGTCGCATTGGATTTGGTGTTATGTAGATAACAAAGTGAAAGTGCAAAGACACGTGGTGCAACCTGCCGTCGCCATGGAGACTAGATAATGGATATTATATTGTTTCTCCAATTTCACCATTCATGGGTTTTCTATACTGATTCATACTAAACTCTTCTAACCTTCTGTTGCAAGAATGCATTTACAATTTTGGACATGATAATTTTGAAGAAGTAGGTAGGTGCCACCTAAAGATCAAGTGGTTCATTCTCTTAGATCCACAAGTTTGAAACAGATGATATTGAGGAACAAAACAATCTAATGTTGCCTAATTATTATTGGAATGTTATAGTCCATTGTTGAGTCCACACACGTGTAAATTTGTTGTACAATTGTAAAAGTAGTGTGTTTCAATAAGCCAACTCATTGTGTGTTCTTTTGGCTATAAAATGGAGAGGCCCAACTTTACCCAATAATTTAATTCACTCAACTTTTCTTATCCTTTCTTCTCTTTTGATTAAGCTAATTATCAGCTATTTTGGTGGAACATAGCTATGTTGTTTGAATCTCAAATATCATTTTTTTTATTTGTTTCTGATAAATGTTATTATTGGATTTTAAAGTGGATTCAAATAAAAGAAATTGACAAACTTGTATACTTGATTCGGGGATAAAAGTTGGTAAAATGATTTCATGCAGTCACACTAATTTTTTTTAAAATGTTATATATATAATATTTGGTAAATATTGTTAGTTTATTTTATTATATATATTGTTAGTTTATTTTATTATATTTAAAAATACTTTTTATTATATTTATTTTGCTTGCACCAATAGCACTAGGAGTGGATGGAATTAAACCAAGTTAAAAAGAAAAATCAAATCTAGAGATATGGCCCCTGAAAATCTTTTTGTCATTTCTTTCACATCAAAGAGACCACAAGAAATTTATTTTGAATGCCGATCATAGAAGGAGAGGCCAAAAAAGAGTAATGCAAGAATATACCCATTATATCAATTGGACCAACCAAAAGAACCAAAACATTGTTACCCAAAAAGCAGGATAGGAAAGAGCATATTGCTCACTCATACATTCTCAACCATTCAATAAAAGAAAAATAGCCTTAACCTAAGATATCAAATGAATGCATTTGAACCTCTAATTTAACAAATCTACTTACTAGAGTTTACATCGAGTAAAGTTAAAAGGTTCAATTTCCTTGTCTTTATGTATTTGTAAAAAAACAAAGTATTTGTAAAAAAACAAAGTATAAATTGAGCTTTTATGGTTAATTCATAAGATTTGTGTCTCAAACTTTTTTTTATTTAGTAATTTTATGGTTTGATTAAAAAGTTTCCATTCTAGATTTTGTACTTTTGAGTAATTGTTGTAGAAAAAACATTAGAGTTAGATAATTAAGTTTGTAACAATTTTTTTAAAAATATGTAAATATAGCAAAATTTATTATTTTAATAATATAACTTATCACTTTTAATATGTCTATCACTTTATGGTCCCTTAAATTTAAATTATATTAGGTTTGTAAATCTTTGCATGATATTATATTAGCTAATACTTTTAGTCTAATTTTTAAAATATGAGTTTAGTTCACACAACATAAGAGTTGGGAATTTAGTGCTTAGTGCTGAAGGGCTCTTATAACGCCAAGCATTCTTAACATCGCATACAACAGCATGCCTACTTAATATCTTAAATCAGAGCTTTAAAGTGGGGTTCTAAAAGAAAATTTCAAACAAGAAGAATGGACATCCTCCCAATTAGGGAATGATTCAGTTTTCGATTCGACTACACAACCGAATCATGAACACCTGTCCAAGTCCAACTTGTTTGAAGTGTGATTATTCTGTTTTCAAGAGAAAAATACTGGAAAGGTAAATGTTATAAGGACCATCGTTCTCCAAGAATATTAACACGTTATTTGATTAGTATCTCTTTTCAAAGATCCTACTAATTGTTTAAAACACAGATACTTGGAAACATTCAGCAAAGCATTTAACCAACTTCATATGCATAAATAGTTCTAATCCAAATGAAGGACACATAAAACATATCTTTGGTTGAGCAAAGCTTGATTGTGAAACAGCAGCATCTGGATCATATGGCAGCCTCCCTGGCAATATTTTTAGTTGAGGGTAAACCAGCAACAACGTCTTCCTCAATCCCACACTCATTCGTTCCTCTTCTTATCTTGAAGTAGCCATCCTAAGAATTTAAATTTAAATCCATTATAGTCAGACAGACAGAAAGTACATTCAAAACAAGCACTTAACTAAAAAAGTTGTGCACACTTGTTTAAAAGTTGCTTAGTAACAAATAAATTTGACCTTCAGCTTTACGTTCTCAAAAGCTTCATGGTAAACCACTTGAACTAAAACCACTCAACAAATGCTTTCACATAGGGCTCTTTAAGTGGTTTTGACTTTGTTCAAGAGTACTTTTACATCAGAACCAAACATAATTGAGTTTGAGAGGTGATGTTTTTTATCATGGAAAAAGTGCTTTTAGCCATGTTAAAAGTACTTCACTTCCAAACATAATCTTACGAGGAAAAATCTAAAGGTAAACAAAACGTCATGAGAACTTACATCGCCCCAGCCTCTGTTCCACTGATTCGCCAAAAGCTGTGACAAGAAAATGGACATGTTAGGATAATATCTCAACAAAATTGGCGAAAACAAAATTACGAGTTCGAAAATAAAGTAAGAAGAGGGTATCTCAACAGACCCAATAATCCTCTCCATCATCCGTTGTTCCCCATCCAATAAGCTTCACAGCATGGCCTCCCATTACATCGCCGGTAATATGTTTGTAAACGCCAGATTTATAGTGAGCAAAATCCTGTATATTGGTACAAGAAGCATTGCTTTTACAATTAAGATCGAGATAAAAGAATATTCGCAGCCATCAAATTTTTACCTATGAAACATTCTGATTATTGTTCAGAAATCTCTCAAGAAATGCCAACAAAATCAAAGGACTAAAGATTTGCAAATTGTTGCCCAGCTTATGGCGCTGATTTTACAAATATTGATTAGGCCTCTAGCCTAATGACCGCCATAAGCAACAGATGGTGTTACCTTGGGTTCTACTTTAATTCCTAGGGGTTTCCAAGAAATCAAATTGTTGTCGTGATGCCATGCAGTGGATTCAAGTACCATGGACTTGACTTTTCTTCCCCCACTACTCTATTTTGGTAGCGATGAAACATCTCAAAACTTCGGATTTGCACTGTGAATCTACCATTATGAGTTATTTGTTAGTGTATGAGGTGTTACTATTGGTTCAGCTTGAGTTAGTGTTTCCATATGGAAATTCTAGTTCTTCTGGAACACATTTTGAGTTGGTGGTGTTTCCATAAGAAAATTGTAGTTCTTCTGGAACCCATTTTGAGCTGGTGGAGGAAGAACAAACAAACAAAGAAGAAGAAGAATATGTTGCCAACAGAAGACAGATTCTATACCGTCTTTCAATGAATTTTGTGAATGGCCAGCCCCTATCAATGGGTAAAGCTTCCATACTATTTCTTGAAAACCGTCTTTCTAAATATGCTGACTTACTATCTTTGACCCACTACTGCACTGCCATGGAGATAGCTTGAAGATTTTCTGACAACATGGCTTTCCCAAATTTAGTAGGTGTTTAAATATGAAGTTTGGAGTTCATAGGTTAGAATTAGGAAATCTGAATTTGAGGTGCAAAGTTATAAGATAGAGTTTCGTACAAACTTCAATCGTATTTACTATTGAAGTTAAGTTGTTTAACACCAGAATGTTGATCAGCAAAACATTCCCCAATTGTTTTTATAGGGAGCTTAGTTTTAATATCCAATATCAGATTGAATTCGTTATAATTCTATAGGGACATCTTTCATTTCAACTTAGTCAAACACGAAGGACAGCTGAAGTAGTTCAACGAATCTTAGAAACATATTTGAGGAGTTCTACAATCTCAGGCAAAAGGAATTGGTAAATTGGATTTTATGGGCAAAATAGTGCTATGAGCTAGCATTTAATTGCAAAGAAGACACGATTTTCAATAGTTTATGGCAGAGATATTGCAACACTCCTGCATTATATCCAAGGCTAGTGTTGATAGATAGTCTGCAATAAGCGCTACATAAATTCAATGAGATGAGATTCTACAAAACTTATCATAAAAGCTTAATCAAGGACGAAAAGGTTCAACGGCTCCAAACATTAGAAGGTATTTTCAAAATTTCTAAACTATAGACGGCAGACCATAATTTCACAGGTTGGTAGCAACCCCCCAATTCTGAGAATATATCTTGTATTCCCAGCTCAAAAATAAATTCGGTAACATCAAATTACACAGATTACATTACTATCAGGCATGAAGAGTACACTGATCTTATTACTCCTCATAAAAGCTTAATTATTACTCTCGCCCCAACCAAGGGTTGGGCAACCCTTTAAACAAACATCCTAGCTGTAAAGTTGAATGGTACTTGAAAGTCTTCAACATAAACTATGGCCATGTAATTTTAGTTTAAAATTGTTACTGTAATCAAACTTCCAAATCTTTGGTTATTAATACGTAAACTACATCTATAAAGCATGTGTACTTGCTAAGCAGGGACGCAAAAAGGATATATACACACCACAGAAATGTTATCCAAAAAATTGAACACAATAAACCAAATGAGAAGTAAGATGATTCACTTACCTCGTACACTGTGAAGGAAACCTCGACTGGTCCATTCTTATAAACTTCTGCCATGATATCATTGGGATCCCTTTTAACCCTATAAGCACTAACACCATAGTGCTTTGTTTTTCTCCAAATCTGGTTCTTATCTACACAATGCCTGACACATCTAGGAGTAGGATATGCAGGTTCACAGCCAGGGTGGGAACAACCAGTAGTGTCAAAATATGGATCACACTGTAAGGTTTCACAAAGTTATTTACAGCGTTTATCAACATCAAAAGCATAAACTTCAAGAGCCATATGTTAAGACATGACCAAAAAAATTTCAAACGACAAGCCTTAAGTTACATATGGAGTGCATTCTCCAATTAGCTACAAAAGTTACCTGTTCAGTAACAACTCCATGACGAACAAAGTATCGCCATGCAGAAATCGGGTAACCCCCATCACAGCCATCACCACACATGAACCCACAGCATGCCAAAAGGTCATTAACAGACAAAGTAATGTTCTGAAACAAATATTATATTTGGTTACCAATAAATAGGGAAAGAAATTTGGCTACTTAAACATTTATACCGTAGTGAACAAGAATAGCAGTGCAGTTAACAAACCATGTCAAAATGAATGCAGAATCGATCTGAAAGTGACTCAACAGCACCAAATGCCCAGCAAGAACCACAGTGCCCCTAAAACGTAACATAAGGACAGGATGAGAATTTTCATAAATCATAATACAGGAGGAATTTTAAAAAATAATAATAATGGAAAATAGTTACCTGATCTTTACGAGGACATTCATCAGGAAATTTTGACATTAAAAGAGGGAAACGTCAGAATGTTTTTATTTGAAAATAGTCTGAATTCTATAACAGTAAAGTGAGATGAAGTAATTAACCTAGAATGGTTCCAATGCTGATACACTGAGGCCAAGCTTCTCTTGCATCAAAGCTTTTTGGCAACTTTAAAGACTTGGGATGGGATAAAACAGGGGTACTTTTCAAATCCTTTTCAGGAGTTTGTTTGACGCCAAGCAGGTACTTGAATTGGCTAACCTGGACAATAAACAGTAGTGTCAATACATTAACAAACAAGAAAAGAGTTCTTACAAAAATAAAAGACGAGAGCGCTTAGTACAAGTCAGAGGAAACAAACCAAATGCCAACCATCAATAATAGAATGAAGTAAAGCAAGTTGAAACTTACAGAATAGTTCGAAAAACGTGGGTTCATGGTAGCTTTCCAGCCAGCCTGTGGGTGTTCGTTTACATGCCGAACGATAGACTCCTGCAAGACATCGTAAAAACTATTAGAGGTGTTTCAAATTATAATAACAACAATATTTTACAATAAATGAAAGAAATTGAAGTATTCAGGGCATAGTTCAGGTTAGAAATGCTTTGGGTTAGTTAAACAGGTTCTCGGTAACTCAAACTCAAAAGATTATTCAGATAAAACAAATTGAATATATTCGGTTCAGAAAATAAACGGGTAGGTAAACCATATTTAATTAAAAGGATAATTGTTATTTTAATTTTTTTAGTATTAGACCTCAGAAATGAAGTTCAAAACTATTAATATTCACATCTAAATGAATTAGTACAATTTAAAAGTCATTATCAAATAAAATTTGATAACAAAAGTATACATATAGATGCAATTTAAAAAACTGAAAATCCAAAGGGACCAAGATGAGAAATTGTTATCTAAATAGTTATAAATCTTTTCTTCAAACCGATCAAAAGTCATCGTTAATGAATTGGTTAAGGAGATAAAGAGATGAGTGTCACTGTCTTAGAACCATTGAAAACAACAAATTTGCGAAAACAGAAAAGTAGTACCTGAAGAATATCAGCATCGAGTTTGAACTTTAGAACTTGTTCCTCTGCATAGACCTGCTGTCAACGGAGTACGCAATATATTGAATAACAATTGTAAAGGATCGGGTAGATTCTTATAACAAACAAATACTTAAGCAATATCTCCTTGTGAACTGCTCCAAAATAGCTAAAAATCAAGCACGTTACTGCAAATATTGTACAACGATCAAATCGACTAAATAACAACAGTAGAAAAAGAATCTACACTTATTGTTGAAATTGCAAAGTGGTGATCGTTTTCAGATACTTTCTATAAGCCATGTTGACAGAGCCAAGGGTTTTCATATCCTTAGTAGTTCAGCAAATGTCTGTGTATAATAGATTTAACTCCACAAATAGAAAATACTCAACTCCCCTGTTCGCCCTAGATTATTCCTATAGATTCACACGACACCTTTTAGGTTGAGAGTTGGTGAAAGGTGGAATTCCACCGATATATAAAAAACAACAATAATAAGCTGAAGACAAGAGAGGTAATGAGTTAACCATTATAAAGTTTCTCGATTAATCCTACAATAGAAATTATGATGTAAACCCCACAACATAATAGCTTTAATCTAAATCAAATAGTCTATTCCATCACTTTTTTTTTTTTTTTTTGAGATTCGAACTAAACAATTGGCACACTGGGCCACGATCACTTCCAAAAATAGAGGAAAGCTGAAGAGCAACAACAAGAACACAAGAGAATTACAGAAGAAGCCAACAAAATTAAAGGCAGAAAAGAATAAGGAACCTCACTCACCTGATGATGGAAGGTGCAGACGGCAGCCAAAAATAGCAAGGAAAGGGACAAATAGAAGTGAGATGATGCCATTTCCTTGCTATTTTGGAAGGCGGAATCAAAATCAGAAACAGAAACAGAAACAGAGGCGATGAAAATGGAGGAAAAGGAGAGAGTGGGTGGGGAAAATAGGAAGAGATGAGTTCCGTATAAGAAATGGAGTGTTAAGATATGGGAAAAAGGACCAATCCAAAGTTTCCCTTTGATTCGACTACCGAATTAACGTCATCCATGTTCGGACGCCATGCTGCTGCCATTGGCAACCAATCGTTTTCCACAAAAATCACTTTCTCGGCCTTCGCAATTGTCTTCGAAATAACCATAAGGATAAGATATTTCTGGAAAATGTCAATTTTAAGTTTTTTATTTCATATTTTTAGTATTCCCTAAATCCAACCAAAGTCTCTAAAAATGTCTCAATTATTTTTTGAACAAATTTTAGTTTGCTTTAATTTTAAATTCTTTTGTTAAATTTTAAAAATGAATTATTATTTTTTAAAAAAATTGACTATCAAAACATTTTATTTTGAACTCATTATCAAATGAATTGTAATAAAAATTACAATTTTTTATAAATATATATTTTTTTCTATTCAATTCCAGTAGGTCATCATTTATTAATGTTGACAAAAACTCTTGAGTGTACTAGACGTTTATATAAATATATTATATGGCTTTTAGAATAAGTTAGATGTTAATTATATTTTATCTAACATATGTGATATTTTAATTTTTTTTTCTTGGTGTTTATATATAACGAAAATGTTGATTTACTCCTATTATATATTAAATCTTATCTAAAAAGTTAATATCATGTTCTTAACTTCTTTATTTGTTATTGCAAATTTTATGTTTGAAATCAATTTTACACGGATCTATTGATCATTACTACATGCTAATTGGAACTCACTTTTTATTTACTTCGGAAGGAGTAATCTTGAGAGTTTTTTATGTGTTTGAACAGTTGAACATGAGTTTTGAGAGTTCTTGTATTGAAGGCATCCTTGTTTTACATTTCTACTCTTTATTTCTCTTACATATATGATCATAACAGTGAGAAAACAAAAATAATTTTAGAAAAACAAAAAACTAAATAATTACCGAACAAAACTTAAGTTATCCTTACTTTTACTATAATCAATCAGGTAAATTGTATCCTTCTTTTAATGTTAGGTGTAAATTATATACTCCATATAATTGTAGTTTATCTAATCTTATGGTCAATCCGAGAAACTTTTTGTAATTAATTGGATTTGATCTATACTTTCATCTCAATAATAATAATAACACTACTATGATAGTAAACACTAATGAAATGTACACATATTTAAAGATGAGTTTTATCTTTCCTCCATCTCTATTTTTCAGATTTTTCACATATATTGAATAATTTCATCTTCGAATAAGTTTGCTAAGAGAAAATATGCAAAGGAAGAAAAACATTACAAGACATGGTAACTTTTCTTCTCCCCACTCTTTTATTACATTTTTCTCAAATGCAAAACTAAGAACAAAACAGCATAGAGGTGCAATTGTGATACGATTCTCATTCTGAAGTCCCAACAAAATTCATGATGCTAATCATGTAAAAGATAATAATTTATTCATATTAATTACGTCTAAAATGGGTTAAAATAATAATAAAAAAGAAGCATACACAAAATCAGTAATGATAAATTAATCCTCGCGCCAATTCTGTCGACAGTTTTCGTTCATGCACTTGTAAAATGTTGTAGCAGGTTCATCAGCTGATCTCAGTTGTATTTGTATGAAAGCAGCCTTCCCAAACGCACAATTTGGACATGTTGCTACAAAATAGCAAAAAGAGAAACAAAAACCAGTTTAGAGAACAAAGAGAAGCACACAACAAAGGAACGTCATTTTGATTCCTTACAGAACCACACCTCAAAAGCCAGCAATTAGGACAGGAAAGTCGAGCCATTAAGCACTACATTGGACATTTCATTCTAACCAACGTAGAACAAAGGCATCCATACTACCTTGGTTCCCAACAATAACTCAGTCATGCTTGATCAGAACCCTCCACCCGTTTCACTCTGAAACGTTAACCACTCTGATAGAATTGTTAGGTACTTAAGCATCTTGGAGAACCACACTCCAAAAGCCAGCTATTGGGGTGAGAGAGCCAGGCCACTCAAGTACCACATTGGTCATTCTATTCTAACTAATGTGGGACAAAGGCATACTATACTATCTTGGTTCCCAACAGGTTTATCATTCTCTATAATATATCACCTACCTATACTTTCAGAAAACAAAATAGTGCCAATACTTTGCATCTATTCAATAATAAGTTGTGTAATAAGGCTGTACTAACGTTCTACAACTTCAAAAAATGAATCACCATATTATTCTTTTAATCATGATTACCATATATTATTCAACGCCCGTTTCCTTGTTGTAGAGATAGGCCACAACCCAGAAACTTTTCTTTCTTCCTCTCATAAAAAACATTACAGATAGAAACCTAATTTTCTTAAGCATGAAATTATGACAAGAAAAAATGGGAGAGATTACTCATTAGGGATTGCTTTTATGGTATGGATAAAAGCTCCAGGTAATCTGTTAAGAAGTTAACCTCGTAATACAAAAAAGTACATATCTAAGGGTCAATTTCAACTAAAGAACTGCAGCTTAAGGATTACTTTTGCAGTAATTTAAAATCAAATATTTAGAATTCAAGAACACGATTGTAGTACAACCAATAGAATAAACCATGTTCAAATAAGGTCATCAACTATCTTAATCAATCTATAGTCCATAGGAAGGCAACTATCTTACTGAAGTTGTGAAAGAGGATTGGAAGTCAAAGCTTCCCAAAAAGTGCAAAGTTTTCAAGTGATCATTCTCTTCAACATCAGTGAACCTAACCGCATTATTCCAGGACAAGTTCTCATTGTTCCTCTAAACTGAATTGGTGTTTCCTTTTAGAAGGAATAATTGATTCTCCATATTTTTATGGAGTGTTGGTCATGTAAATGGAAATGTTTTGAAGTTTATAGAGCCTAATAGCTTTAAAGCGCTTCATTTTTAAGCTTCAAGGAAGTTTAAACATAAAAACAGTATTATGTGGGTTAACGGTACTGTTGCCAATTTGTAAAATACTCCAACTCAATCATGACTTCAAACGGTGGGATTCTTTCTTCATAGCTACTTGTATTTTTAGCACAACAACTACTAGAATGGGGATCAAACCTTCAACACGAGAGAGGAAGACCATGCAAATTATCATTGAGCTAAGTTCAATTTGGCTTCTTTCTAAGTACTTGTTGACTTTTGGTGACTTAGACTTTTCATAAATTCATTTAATTAAAGGAAATATAACTGCCGTCTGCCACACTTATTTGGCCTATCATATAAGTGCATATGCATGAGCACTTAAAATTTTTTAAAGGTGAATCAGGTCATTGCCCTTGCAATAGCTATTTGATTATATCTTTCCCCAACTCCAGCTGGTGGAATTTTGATTAAAAAACAAAGGCTATGTACAGAGGAGGAAAGAAAAGAACCTAGAAGGGAAAGATGTATACCTTCGGTTTGAGCTGCATTTTTCATATCGTCATCAGAGATTATGGGTTCTAATTCCTTTTTCACCAGATGTTGCTTTCTTTTTATTTTTACCTGAATAGTAGAACCACGAGAAGGCAATCCTTAAGTCAGAACAAGAGAAATTAATAGGTAAAAAAGGGAAGCAAACAACTTGAGGCCTTACAACTAAAAAGAAATTTCAGCAACACACCCTGTTTTCCAAGTAGGACACATATGGACAAGTTGGGCAGAAGAACCTGGAAGATTTACCCATATTGGGCAACTCAAATTGCAGCATGTTCCCGCAAGTTGGGCAAAACTCCATTAGCTAGGTCCTAACACAAACCCATCATTTATCAATCAATAATCAGACGGATCAAACATACAATCCACTCACTCAACAGCCATACAAATACTATACGATACAGTGAAACGCCAATTTCTAAATCGAGCTCGAAAATACGCCAGTTCTTAAATATTTTCTTTACATATATAAATGTAACATAAAGATGCTAAATTTTAATTAACAAAAAGCATAAAACACCAAATTAATAATATAAAGATACTTAATTTAACCCACAAAATACATTTTACACTTACTCAACCAAACATTCAATAATTCAATAATTCAATAATAGAGGAGGTTAGGTTGAGCTTTGGAAGAAATTGATGATTGGCCTGGCTTGAGAATGAAGATGCCATATTACTAACTAATAATTTAAGTTACATTTTTAAATAAAAAAGAAAAAGAAAAAGAAAAAACAGAGAGCTTTGACACTGACCACCGGCGGTGGTGGCGAGGCTGAGGCGTGGTCGGAGACGAGGAAGATGGAGGAAGCGGGTGACTCGTGGGTTCCGAGGGAAATCTGATTTACTTAGGGCTTGCCTTTCTTTCTTATTTATTTTCCTTCTCTGCAGATTCTCTTAGTTTGTAAATGCTAATTAAAATAAATTTTATGTGATTCAAATGGGCTTAAAATCCATCATAAATATCAATAGTTGGGATTATGTCGATTAAATTCAAAATAATTAAATATATATAATATTTTTAAAAATTTAAACTATATCGTAAATAGAAGTTTATTATTGTAAACATGATCATATTTATAACTTTTTAGATAAATTATAAAAAACAAAATATTTATACTTTATACGAAAATTAAATCTAATATTGTCATTTAGTGGTAAAATTTTGCTACCATTAAATATTTGGTTCATTTTGCTGGAGTGGTTTTACTTTTTCTTTTTTTTTTTTTTGAAGTATTTGAAAGTTAATGTTCTTGATATTATTTAGCATTATTATTTAACTATAAAAAAAAGGCTAAAATTCCTTACAAAAATACAAAACAAAGCTTCGTTCTCTCGTCTTTTGGCGCGCTAGTTCATCAAACTGACGAGTGGAGAAGCAAACGAGCGGAGAAAATTGGTGAGTAATATTGATATCGAACCGCATTATATTTTCTCCATCTGTCGAATGCTACATATTATGATTTATTTGATCTTGTTGTTCTTCATTCATATGCAAGCACTTCAAGTCATCCTATAATTTGATCATCATAGTTTGCTTAAACAAACAGCTGATTGAACAAACTGCCCTAAGAACTGCGACGATCAACGGTTTGGTATCGATTCTATATGAAACCTGTTGTTTTCGCCATTTTCTTCTCCTTTTCAAATTGTACTACTGGAAAATCAAAATTGATTCCGACTTGTGTGATGTCTCCCGGATTAGATTCCTGACGTTCATTTTGAATACGCAAGACGTAAACTGTGTTACTCGCCCTATGCTATTAAGAATAATTTTAACGTCGATTGATGTGTGTAATCTTACGTTTGAGGATCTTACTGAAACTTCTGAAATTTCAACTTCTTTGTACGTCCATTTCAGAGTGTTACGATTTTTTACTTATTTCTGCTGTCCGGTTTCAAATTCTTTTCATCTTTTCTCTTGATTTAGCTTTAGGTAAAGCGTTTAATTAATCTACTTATTGTCGTTTGAGTATCCCTCTCTCTGTGCGTGGAGCAATGAGTTCTTGCGTTTAGATAATTGAGCTCATGACAACCACAAATTCTTTCAATGATGTTTACTTTTCTATGAAAAACTTCTGACTATGCTACAGTTGGTTGATAGCAACTGCGTATTTGGAATGGAAAGCAATGGAACTGAATTCAATGGCAAACGCCCGAAATTAGCTGTATGTTTACTCGTTTTTCTATGTCGTTATTCTTCACATGCCAAAGTAAAAGAAGATTGGGAAATTCAACAAATTTTCACTTTTTCAGGTGGAAGAGCAGGTAAGTGATACAGACATGTCCAACCTTGTAGAAAACGAACAGTGCGAAACGATCATTAAGGGTTCCGAGGAGATGGAATCGAATATCGCTTGCCTACTTGAAAAAATCGAAAGCTTCACACAGCTGGTAGGTGGTTGATACGTTCAATTCTTGTGGGCTGAATATTAGTTTAAGTTTTTGTTTGGCTACAAATATTGCTATTGATCCATATCTTTTTCTTCAATGAAGGTGTCTGAACTGCTGGAGTCAGGAAAGACTGCTTTTAAAGATCTTAGTAATGAATTTGAAGAGCGAATCATAGCGTGAGTTGAAATTCGAATACTTAACCTCAAAAAATATTTGTTGACTATTTTCTCATCTTAACTTTTATCTTTCTTTCTTCCCAGCATTCATAAGGATCATGTTGAAAAATGGCAAGATGAGATTAAAGAGCTGCGGTTGATTGATTCATCAAATGAGGAAGCCAGTACTATTTTATGCAATGCTCGAAATTTACTTCAGAATGGTCAGATCCAGTTTTGAAGGTAACTTCAAATATTGCTACTATGTGTTTCTTCTAGTCCATAATTTTTAGATGGTTCAACTTCTGATACCTTTGTTAAGTGCAAATGAAACTAGTTCACTGAATCGCTATAGTTTTGCTTCCTAGTCAACATGCTGGTATAGAAAAAGGATCATCTTATCATGAAAGTATTTCCTTCTCTACTCTAATTTTTACAGGAAAAGAAAATTGCATGTTTGTGAAAGATTTCGAAAATGTTATATCTTGTACGAAATCACTTCAAAATAAGCTTTTACTTCATCAAAATCAATTTGATATTTCAAATATAATTAGTTTTCATGATTAAAAGCATGTTTTGTTGTGATTTTAAAAACGAAAAAAGTTATTTTAACAACTTTAGAACCATTCCAAACATACTCTTCAGATTGTATTGAAATTCTGAAATGTACTTCCTGGCAAATACTGTTTTTAATCTTTGTAAATTTGTTGAGGTAAACCATTTTCTGCCAATTGATTTGAGGTGATCTTTACACACTTTTTTACTACATTGGTACAAGTAAGCATTGGACGTTTCATAACATTTTCATTAGTTTTTCTTTTTTTGGGTGAGTTTTAATTTTCAGCACCTAATTAAACCCATAAGCTAGGATAAGTCATTGGTGCAATCAAATTAGTTAGGCCAATTAGTTTAGCAAATGGGATTTGTTCCTTGAATATCTATCTGCTTATCTCACAATAAAGTTTGAGCAGCTGAAAGGGTCATTAGTGGGCTGTTTACATGTTTGGTTATAATTTTGCTACTTCTATATGAGTTTGTTTATTCATATAAATGAACAAATTACATTTCTTTTGTTCATAGGTTTGAGTTAGATTTTTATTCAGTCTCTCAAATCCTCTAGATCAATATAAACTTAATCCTAGAATTAGATAAATTAATGAAAGTATATAAATTATATAACATGTAATCATTTACCATGGTGATGTGATATTTTACTATATTTTTAAATACTTTAAAACTTTTTGTTATTTTAAATAATTTGGGTGAGTCATCCAACATATTTAGAAATATTGTCTCAAAAAGTCAATAAAATAATGCACACCTTTAAAACACATCTACGATCCACTATTTACCTATATTTCTAAATGAATGTTTTTGGTAATTAAGGGATGGTTGCAAATTTAGCAATTAAATTCAAAATAATTAAGTATATAACAATATTTTAAAAAAATTACAAATATAGCAAAATTTGTTAAATTCTATCAATGATGGAGTCTATCATCACTGATAGATCATGTTGTAAAAATTGATCTATCACCGATAGATTATATGAGTCTATCATCGATAGTTTTGCTATATTTGCAATTTTTTTAAAATGTTGTTATATCTTTAATTATTATTTCTCAAATGGCCACCCATTACAATTATCCATAGATTAATTGAACTTAGGGAGAGAGTTGATTAGGCAGATAGATTTCTTTAATAGAATCCCTACATCTCCTTTTATATAAATCATTAATGACCAAAGAAAATTATACTTATGGTATGATATTAATTTATAAGTTTCTTACTTACATACCTATGAAGTTATGACTGCACACTCTAAGAGTGCATTCTCAACATTCAAGTTGAAGCTTTATGTCAATCTTATAATTAATCTAGGCTTAAAATTGGTATAATCTTAACGAGTTTTTATTGGTATCTCAATCATAACAAGTCTCAATAACAAACGTAATTGAATTGTTTTTGTTGCATTGTTTAGTATCATTGTCTTCTTTATCTTTATCATTATCGTTACCATTTAGGATCAATCAATAATGGCAATTGTGATAGATTCATAAATCTTCTATTATAATAGTAACTTTAAAAATACCAGTATTTGCGAACAAAAATTGAATGAACATAATCAAATCGACTATAATTTTAAAAATATAAACATGATCTAAATTAAGTCATTTTTATTAGAACTCGTCGGGCAAAATATGATAACATTAGTTAGGATATAAATGCACCAATAGTGTAATTATGGACCGGGAGAAAGTTGTCAAAAGTCTAAATTTTAGAATCAAGTACTACAAATAATATAAAATATCTACCTCTTACCTTTTTCATATTTACCTATTATGATTTGGGGGAGAGATTGAACTATTTTCAAATATAGTTAAGAGAAACTCATTTACAAATATAACAAAATGTTACTCTCCATGAATGATAAACATTGATAGACAATAGTCAATGACATCTAACTATATTTGAAAACATTTTAAGTTGTTTTTGCCATCTCAAATAATTACACTACTTCTATCTTGTTTTAAAATTAGTTCCCATACACATGCAAAATGTGGAGGAGAATGGCAAAATTGCCCTACGAAATTTCCTTACTTCTTCTGGTACTTGCAGTTTCTGGAGAATTAAGGCACAAAACATTTAGAATCAACACTTGTAGTTCCTAGGGGATAATAAGGTTTAAATGATATGAACTTTTTGAAGTAATCCTATAAAAAGAAGCTAAAAGGTTAATGGTAGTGATTGGTAGAACAAAAAGAGAAGCAGAGCAATGGTGAAGAAAAAAGAAATGCAAAATGGTTATGGGAACAAATGATAGATTAAGCTAAATTTAGAAGGTGCTGTGCTATATAAAGAAGTCTTGGAAGAACCAAGTATGAGGTGAAATTAGTGCTATATGTGCAAAGAAGAATTTACAAGTACCACTTAAAAGTACATACATGGTCATTGCTCACTTGACAGATATTGACGCCATTCTTCAGGAGTTCCCTTTCTCAGTTTCAACATCTTTATTGCGGTACTTGTTAGAGGAATGGCAAGTATATCATAATCTTTTGGAGCCTACAAAATTCAAAGTAAAAATCGATAAGCTTCAGCTAGATGCAACCAGAACAGATCAAACATTATAATAAAGTGAAATTCTAGAATGAGTTAGAGAGAAACTAGGATTTTTAGATTAGGGTTTCTAGCCAACATCACAATGAGATTAAAGCACATTTAAATACCAAGTCTAAAACAGGCCTAATGGACTTTTATATCTTAAATAACCTTAACTAAACAACATCAAAATAATAGTGTAAAATAATATTCTCTCAAACATAAAGAAGCATGGCAGACACCACAGAAGAGAAGAAAAGAAAAAAAAAATTCAATTTCTCACTACATACAAAACGAAACATTACCTTGGGAGTTTTTTTCAGCTTCATATTTGCTTCTTCTACGGTTTTTTGGCCTTTCTTTGAATTGCATTTTACACAGGCAGCAACCTATTGCGACACAAGAGATTATAGAAAACAGAAAAAATTGAACAAATCTCGTAAATGAGATGTTGAGAAGAATCGTAGCAGATCAATGCTTCAGATAAGATTCCTTTGTCAATTAAGTTTTTCTGCACCTGTCATTAGAAATGTTTTTGTGCGGTTTTATTACATAGGAAAATCTTAGGGCATCTTTGTGTTTTAGGATCAAGATCAGTCTTCTAATGATTGAAAATTTTATTATATTGGTGAACTTAAATTCATTAGAGAATTTGCAATATAATGCTAATATCTACTGGATAACTCACCAGGTTTTCCCATGTCCATTCTCCTCCCCGGGATATGGGCAAAACATGGTCAATGGTCAAACTCTCGTGTGATGAACAATACCTGTTGATAAAAAAACCCGTTTGAGGAAACCAGAAGAAAGGAAAAAAGAAAATGCATACATAAACCGCAAGTAGAGTCAAAGATTTTCCATTCATATCCATGCAATATCATCCCTCATGTCAATACTAATATTCTAGTTAAACCTTCCTATTGAAAGTAGTGATAAGAATTTAATAAAACCTAAATCAACCAAAACTTATCAAACTCAGTCAAGAACCTCCATAGCTATTTTAGATAATAAGGGGCTTCGTTTCTACACTGCAAGTTGGCACTACCCAAATCTTTTTTATTCAAAAGCCAAAGAAACCACACTCCAATTAGCTAGAGTTCACTGTCCTCAATTATCATAAACTACACATGAATCTTTAGAAGTTCCACTTGGCAAAAAAGAACTTGGAATACATTGAACCTCATCCAAAGGTGGCCAAGATACAGTGTGAAACTCTGAAATCTTTGAAAGAATTATCCTTATCTCCTTAGAACTCAGGAACACAGTTGTATAGATCCTGTTTGATTATCTGGGATAGGGACCGATAGCCATCGGTTTAGTAAGTGCTCAAGCGACCTAAACCATGAATGAGTGCAAAATGACCATTGCCAAGAGCTCAAAAGAGATAAGCTCACACGCACTTCAGAGGCTATGAAACCAAAGTTTACAGGGCCTTATACTTGATGACAGAACTAATACCAACCGAATGACTGCTTGTTTTATCCAAGTGTGGTAAAAAAAATGACCTTGCCAGAAACCAATTCATAAATGAGAGTTGATGAGGATTGTATTAGCCATTCAAAATGGTGACACTATGTAATAGGCAGGCAGTTTGCTGTAAAAACACATGAATTTATGCTAGAATGGAAGCTAGTGCAATTGCATGACTGGAAATGGGTCAAGAAACATAAGGGTTTTTATTTCAAAATAAAATATTGGTCGATGGTTGAAAACAAGGCCATAGACACTCTTTCTCGCTGTTCTCCACGGGCAGTAATATTACAAGCCACTAAAAGAAACAAAGTGAATTGTAGCCTCTTTTGTCATAAAAATAATAATACAATTAAAATAGAAAACTATGTTTAATAGAACAACGACTATATAATGGGGTTTTATCAAAAATAGAAAAAAACCACTAAAAGAAAAAACTATTACACTTGATTTTTCTTTTTCTAGAAGTGAAAATATTTTGTCGATTTTTCTATTTTTTACAATTTTCCTTATCCATTCAATACAAGTTCCCCATCATAAAATTAGGATAACATCTCAAAATAATTTCTTCCATTTCAAATTTAAATGATAAATTGGATAAAACTAGTCAATTGTGAATATTTATTAACTTACTGACAAGTGTAATTGTCCCGATAAAGTATGTTTTTACGACTCAAAGAGTTCTTGATTCTTCTCCTCTTAACAACTTGCAATAAATGGGGAACCTGAAAACAGAGATGCTATAGCTCAAAAGCCTTTGACAAGGCAGAGATTCAAGTCAAAGAAATGAAGTCAATCTTGAACTTCTCCTGATTATGGAAATAAAGACCAATAACATGCAATTCTATAGGGGGAAAAAACCATGAATGAACCAGGTAAATGGTTTGTCCATACCCGCAAGACTGCTGGTATATAGAAGGATCCACTTGGAGAATTCACTGTCTGGTCATAGTATTCCAAAACATCAGCCTGAAGAAGGCAAAAAGCTTTGAGATAAAGTATCGAAACATTATTTAACAATTTATAGTAAACTCAAACTACCTGATCAACCTCAATCAATTGATACGAGTTATTTAACCTTTGGAAAGCCATCATCAAAGATTTAAAACTGACATTCTTCTTGCAAAAATTTAAAAATTGCAGAGAGTGACAATTTAAATGCCCATGGATTGTTATTTCCATTTGGCTTTTCCACTCTAGCTAAAGCTACCTGGACAGACTTCCTGAGCTTCCCTAACCAGATCTTCTAGACATATTTTTAATAAAAAACTAAAACCAATGAAATTGACACTTTTGGAACTATATATTATCTCTATTTTTTATACATAATGCATAAAAGAGATTAGCCAAACCTTTTCCATGAACTCCAAACAAATTGCACGTTTCCAACAAACAACGTTAACTGGCCTGAAGCAAGGAAACAATAGCAAAAGATAAATTGCAAACCATTCCAGGTATACAAATAATATGGAGATATAAAAGCAATATGAAACAAGTATATCAGGCAAGTGAAGGTCAATCCATTCCAATACATAAATTAAGTCAACTATTTGTTCGACTAAATAGCAGGAAATGAATCAAAACTTGTAAGAAAAAAGTACTGGGAAAGAATGGAGTTTGTTTGTGTTTGTTTTCTCGTCAATGCATGGTAGCACATATTCGCCATGGACCCAAAATATCGTCAGTTACTTCATGCTTAAATGAAGTAGGTGAAACATTGAGAATGAAACATTATCTAAAAACGAAATCACTTCAGTCGTCCCTGGTGCTCAATGGACAACATTAGCAACAATCCAAAACCATGGTGCAAGAACAAAATGGATCACAAAGTGAAAATGGCAGTCATACCTAACAATTGTATTTAAAAATATATGCTACTTGAAGGATGAACGAGAAGGTAAAATTATCTATGATCCCTTGAAAGACTTGAAAATACAACACATTACCTTGAAATTCTATACCTAGTAATACTTGTATACATGCTATATTCACCCCCGATCATTCGAACAGAATCGGGAATAATCTATTTGATATACGTACTGCTGCTGGCTTCATGTTTTCTCTTTTACTAATGTCTGCCCCACTTCAAGCTCCAACATCAGAAATTTGTTAAATTGTTGACTTAATCTAAACTAGCGTTTGGGTATCTTTTACTCGTTTGAATGGAGTAGGACCAAGTAAAACAGCTAATCGAAAGACCAATATCAATATCAACAATAAAGAAGTTTAGAAGTCGAATTCTACCCGTAATTCCACCCCCAAAGAAAAAAGCAGGAGAGCGTTGAGATTTTTCGTCAGAGATAACGATAGGACTATCAATTTGATAACGTTAGGAATAGGATTTCAATTTTTTTCTAAAATGACTAGGTAAACTGTATGCAGTTCAAGAAGAAATTAGGATAAGGCTTTCTCCGACGTCCTACAATTGATCAATTCCTAAAATTACGCCAAACTCTGACCAACTTCCCAACTAATCACATTTATACCACCATTAATATCTTGATAACATTCAAATTATTTCCCTACAGGAACACCGAAGAAGAACTCATCGATTAGATGAAAAGTGGAATAACCTGTAGGAAATATCCAAGACGAGACCTCTGAAGCAAGCCAAATCGTCAGACTCAAGCTCGTAGTCATAGTCAAAACCAACAACGTCGTCGTCACCGCCATTAACGCTCTCATCCCTCACACCAACACGCACCTCGGCAGCATGCTGAGTGGGTTTCCTCAAAGCTGAAGTAGAGGAAGTAGTAGAAGAAGAGGGACGAGAGAGAGGAAACCTCCGAGGTCGGACTGATCTGAGCTTGTATCTGAACCGATCTTTGGATTCTGAACCGAATGGTAAACCGTCTCCGTTGAGCAGCAACTTAAGTCGAGTGTGTGCAGTGAATTGCGCCATTTCTGAAACAGTCAATGGAGATGGAAGTGGAGATTGCTGGTCATCGGATGAAGAGATTGAAACCCAGTAGTTGAGGGGAAGACGAAAAGAGCATTACATGCGCACGGAAAAGTTCATCACCACATATTTTTTCCCGCACATTTCACTTCATATCTTTGATTTTCCAAAATTTAGTTTATCAACACAAAATTGGAGTCCTCTCTTTTGTCGCCCACTAATCTCTACTGGCACGTGCATGTCATCAGATTTTCTTTCCTCCCTTTTCTATACCCAAAACTATTTGCTGCATTTATATTTTATTAAATTCTTCAATTATAATTTTTTTTTATAAACTATTTTAATATCTTTTCCTATGTGATCGTTATATCTATATAAATACTTTTTATTTTTTTATTATTTTTGTTCTTTGTTTTATTTTTAAATACTGTGAAATG
Source organism: Cucumis sativus (assembly GCF_000004075.3). Taxonomy (NCBI): domain Eukaryota; kingdom Viridiplantae; phylum Streptophyta; class Magnoliopsida; order Cucurbitales; family Cucurbitaceae; genus Cucumis; species Cucumis sativus. Next base: position 35,223,306 of record NC_026657.2, read on the forward strand.
AACTAAATATATTTAAATAATAATAATAATAACAAAATTTCAAATTATAGACCATGAGCAACCGTGATAGAAGCTATTAATTTTACCATAACTATTTTATAATATTTTTCATAATTTTGTGTAGAATAATCTTATCTAGTATCGAACGTTGAGTAAACGCGGTTGAATGGATTAGTTTTTTGGTTCAAAACAATTAAAGTCAAATTATTTTTTTCTTTTCCCTTAAATTCAATCAAAATTATACTGTTTTTGAGTCTCTCATTTAGGTGAAAACTTAATTATCCATTAATGGATGGCAGAAAGGACAATTGCATACCCTCTATAAATTAGGGGCTTTCTTCTTCCTAGGTTTGATGATCAAAGTCGATCTTTTAATAATAACTCAAACTTCCTCTTCCACATTATTTCTTTCTTACAGCTCACAATAACAACAGCCTTGCCTCAAATTTAGATAACATTAAACAAGTTTTTCTAGTGTAAAGTTGATACTAGTTTGTTTTCTATGAACATTCTCTCGTTTATTAACAAAATTTGATGTATACCATTATTCAATGTTGGGTAAAATAATAGGTTATTTGTTGTTATGTTTTACGATGTGTAATTGACCAATGGAAGGATCATGTTTAGCCAATAACATAAGTGATCGGTAGCATATATAAAGTCGAGTGACCTATATTGGTATTGTTGTTAACACGATTCAATTTATAATTGTTACAAGTGATTTGATCTAGATCATACATGTGAGAAACGGTAAGACCGTTATTAGTTTGCATGCGAGCGAGAATAACCTTGGTATGGAAATATATAAACCTACTATTTTGAACGGCTAAATTGGGAAGGTAGTTTTATGGCATCCGGAAGCAAATTGAGTAGTTGATGAATATAGTATTGGTGAGTTATTTAGCGTTTCAAACTTAAAGTTATTGAGTGAAATATTAATGTATATTTAATGTCACATTTTATGGCATTGTGATTGATTTTATGTGAAAGCAATGGAAAACTATTAAAGTTGTGCTCTATTATTAGCCACAGCTCAATGGATGATAGACTTCTACATAGTTAGAAAGAGTCAACATTGCGACAAAGTTGCACGGATGATCCAACCTCATGAAAAATTATTGTTTTTTAGTTTGGCAAAACTGTCAAACGTATTCCTTAAAGTTTGATTTATTATTGAGACATAAAACAAACGTGGAAAAACTTCAAACTAGAGATTAAAAAAACCACTTAGTAGAAAAAATTTACTATGTGGAGTGTTATTATCACTACATATGAGTTTCTCCCCTGCTGCAGTTACAAAGAAAACACTCTCAAAACATTTGTGCCACTTTGGTGCTCAAGTTTTGTTCTCAACATCAAAATTCAACTTCAAATTTGTTATACTGGTTTCAACCCAAAAAACCTCATACCAATCAAAATAGTTGCTTGTTATATACTCATGCAATTCAGTTGCATTCTCAAGACTTGATTTGTTTATCCATTATTTCAAGATTATAAGTTTCAAAATTATTTGGGGAATTGACAAAAATAGGCCAAAAATGGGGTAGATAAAGACTTTTAGGATTGATTGTAAAAAAGTTGACATTTAGGACAAATTGGAGGTGAAATGACGAAAATACCCTCATTTCAGATTAAACATTTCAATTTAAGAACCTGCGAGATGTTTACGAGATAAAATAATAATAATAATAAATTGCTAACATCCTTTAAAACATCTCTAAAACAATCTTAAATCAACCCTAAATCTGCTCTTCTTTTCCAAATCTGGATCTCTCTTCTTTTCCAAATCTGAATCTGAATTGTTTTAATTGTTTTTTAAATTCGAATCTGAATTGTGTTATATGTATATATATTTGCATCTTAAATGTATAAATCAAATATTATTTTTTATTGTTTCAAGTAGATTTATGGTTGATTTAAGGTTGTTTTAGAGATGTTTCTGAAATGAGGGTATTTTCGTCATTTTACCTTCAATTTGTCCTAAATGTCAACTTTTTTTACAATCAATCAGAAAGTCTTTATTTACCCCATTTTTTTTTTTTTTTGCATATTTTTGTCAATTCCCCCAATTATTTCTTTATGTTTTGTTTTGAAATGTTGTCATAGTCAAAGAACCTTTGCCTAAGACAAGAGTTTACTTTTCACAAAAGTTTGAGTATATGCTGATTTTGAGTTAATGCAGTGGTGGGGCAGCTCCAACTTAAAAAATCCAACTGGGAGCGTTGAATGGCAATTGCTTGATCAAAATGTCAGCTATGACTGATAATTGCATCCACCTACCAGCATTCAAGAGAGATGCAACTAAAAATAACAAAGGGAAATGGGCACTGCCCGTTTTGTTTCGATCATTGGTTTAGTGAAGAAGAGAGTTACCCAGGTCGTTTGCGTGGTGGGAGAGAAAATATGGGCGCGCTTTTGGTGGTTTCGCTGCTATTTTTGGATTTCTTCTACTTGGCAGCTTCTTCTACTGACTCCCGTGATTGTAAGTTTCTACCTTTTGAAATTACTTCCTTAATCTGTTTCTGCTGTTTGTTTATTTGTTCTCTTGACTTCACGTGATCTCATCTTTCAAGTATGAAGCCTTCCATTGCAAACCAGACAAAGACAAGATTTCATTTACTTGAGTTTTCCAATTTTATCATTTCTTCTTGGTGGATTAACAACAACAAGGGGTTTTGGGATGTTTTTTGTTTGCCCACGCTATCAATTTTTTTCCTTGGCTTGCTTTGTTTTCTGTGATCGATCGAATCTATTTTGTGTTATGTGATATTGAATCACCATTTAGTTCAATTATCTTACGATCTGGTGTGAATCCAATTATAGCTCAGTGGTTAGTTACAACTACTATCTCAAATGTCGATAGGTTGATGATTCAAACTCTACTGTTGTTGAACTTGGAAAGAAAAAGAAAAACTATTTGATGGTGTTTACCTTTTATTGACTAGTCTTTCCTTTTGATTTCCAATTTGAGTGCATTATTATAATACATTTAGCTCCCTTTTGTTTCATTCATCATTGAGATTCTTCTCTAGAAAAGGCTTATAATATGATGGTGTCACTCTTTCATTCTTTTACAATGAAAGTTGTCTGTTTCTGAAGAAAAAAAAAGAGAAAAACGATGGTGCATACTAGTTAGATGTGTTGGAATTAAAATTAGAGGTTTAAAGATGAAATTTAAACTTTTCAAAGTTTAGGGACTAGCATACATCCATATTAACAATATTTGACATAAGTAGACTTACAGAACCTATTAACCTTAGATCTTGGATTGGTTTTACGATTTTACATAATATTAAAGTAGGAGGGTGTGTCTGAAACTTCTGTATTGTCGTTTATCTGTCAATTAATATTTGAACTTGTAGAGTCTTTTGCAAATTATCAAACCCACAAGTGAAGGGAAGATTTAAAGTATCAATATAATCAAATTTACCATAACCCATTAGTTTAAACTTTTGGGTTGATTGACGATTTAAGAATAACATATTTGAATTTAGATTGGAACATTTTTTTTTTTTGTTTGTTGCATTACTTTAAAATTTGTTAGAACGACCTTTTCGAACTATGAGTGTTACAGTGAAGCAGATTTTGACTACAACTTAACTTTGACAATGTCAAGAGGGTGGGATGCGACCCTTGTAAGCTTCATGATCATGTTGTTGATGCAGCTTCAGTTCTTCAATCCTTGAAAGACGGATGGCAAAATACACCACCAAGCTGGGGAACATCAAATGATCCATGTGGAACTCCCTGGGATGGAGTGATTTGCAAAAACTCTAGAGTAGTTGCATTGTAAATATCAATTATTTATCATTAATAACTTTTCCCTTCCCTTTAGTTTTACTCCTTTCCTTATCAATCACTCACTCTCTGCACTAACCTCTTTAGGAAATTATCAAGTATGGGCCTAAAAGGTAAACTTGGTGGAGACATTGGAGGCCTTACTGAACTGAGATCACTGTGAGTTGCATCAATCTCTGTAATTGAGTTTATAGGAGCATGCAACATTTTACAATATGAATAACATGAATTCTTACCATGCTTGTAAGAAAATTTCCCGTGTTCCAGTTTAGCAAGCAATTTCATATTTGTTCACTGAGATCCTTGAGTTTCTAATTATTTTTATTGCAGGGACCTTGCAGCCAACCGAGACCTTGTTGGTTCGATCTCTCGGGCTCTAGGGAACTTGTTGAAACTAGATACCTTGTAAAGAGTGCTTATAAGCAACCAAATTTGGTGTCATTTACCTTCATGCTTTTGTTTTTCTACAGCTAAGATTGTTCTTTGCATGTTCAATTTTCAACTTCCAGGATCCTTTCTACGTGTGGATTTAGTGGTAAAATTCCAGAAGAATTGGGCAATCTTTCTGAGCTAACCTTCTTGTGAGATAGAATTTATTGATAAGCAAACAAGGATATTCTTTAGTTCTTTCTTTCTTCTTTTTTTTAAAAGTAAAATTCTTGTCTACCACAGGTCTTTATATTCTAACAGTTTCACCGGTACCATACCGGCAACTCTGGGAAAACTCTCCAAACTATACTGGCTAGACCTGGCAGATAATCAGTTGACTGGTGCTCTCCCAGTTTCCACTTCCGGATCCTCGGGTTTAGATAGACTTTATATGGCTAAACATTTGTGAGTATTATTTTCTCCACGCAATCAAATCGACTGTAAAAAAGAAAGAAAATATATCTACAAAATTAGATGTTGTACACCCCAAGGACGTCAAAAATTAAAGCTCGACTTTGTGAATTGCAGTCATTTCAGCAATAACCAGTTATCAGGTACCATTCCACCTGAACTTTTTAGCTCTGAGATGGTATTAATACACATGTAAGTGGATATCCATCCAACAACTCTGTTCAATCCTTTTCTGTTTTATACCTTACTCATTTCTTTCATCAGATTATTTGATGGAAACAATTTTTCTGGGATTATCCCACCAACATTGGGACTTGTTAAGACCCTCGAGGTTCTGTAAGTATAAGTTACTTTGCTTTCAATGCTCTACATTATTTCTTATCAATTTTTTCTCTATAACTTACTGAGGTTGTTAAAATGTGTAACAGTCGAGTTGATCGGAATTCTTTGACGGGAAATGTCCCATCAACTCTAAACAACCTAATAAATGTGAATGAATTGTGAGTACTCGTAATGTAAAAGTTACATAATGTTTCCTTATTGCTCCTTTTTGGTAGTTAATCAACTTCCTTTTTGATCCCCCATTACTGTGTGCTTTTCAGGCATTTAGCCAACAATATGCTCACAGGTCCACTACCAAACTTATCTCAAATGAGTTCACTAACTTACGTGTAAGCATATGGCGAGGAGCTAACATTTCCATTTTGATCTTCATAGTATTAGTTCACTTAACTCATGAAGTTTGCCTTTACAGGGATCTTAGTAACAACTCATTTAGCTCATCAGTAGCTCCAGGATGGTTCTCAACTCTACAATCTCTCACCACTCTGTAAGTTCTACATCACCTTAAAACTAAACTTAGAATATGGTTCCCAATAATGCTAATATGTGAGAAATATTTTTCAATTTTTTGAAATCTTTGACAGCTAATGGTAAGTGTCTGTGCTCATTAACATGGTTTCAGAATTGTTGAATATGGATTAATACGGGGAAATCTGCCAGAAGGAATCTTTAGCTTACCACATATACAACAAGTGTAAGTTTTGTGTTGAACATTAAGATTGAATTCTGAATTGCAATAAATAATTTATTTTTAAAAAAAATTGTTACAGAAAACTGAAGAATAATACATTTAGTGGGACATTAAATATGGGCGACAGCATCAGCCAACCGTTGCAGCTAGTCGAGTTGCAAAATAACAACATTTCCTCAGTTACCTCTTTTTCGGGTTATACTAACGCTTTGATGTGAGAAAAATCCTTACCATTTTCTCAATGTTAGATTTCATGTTTTTCCTTGGACTTACTTTTATTCATTCGTACGAGTGTAACGTGTAGGCTGACAGGAAATCCTGTGTGTGACGCTGATATCCTCTCAAATACAAACTATTGCCAACTTCAACAGCAACAAGCAAAAACCTATATCACCAGCCTTGTCTACTGTGGCCGTAATTCATGTCCTCCTGATGAGAAGCTGAACCCACGAAGTTGTGAATGTGCCTATCCATATGAAGGGACTTTATACTTTAGAGGACCCACTTTCCGGGAATTGTCCAATATAACTCTGTTTCATTTATTGGAAATGAGCCTTTTGGAAAAATTCAATCGAACACCTTTTATTCAAAACCCTTTCTTTAATGCTCATGATTATCTTCAGATCGAGCTTGCACTTTTTCCAGCCGATGGTAAATATTTCAAAAGGGAAGACATTCAGAGGATTGGTTTTGATTTGCACAGTCAAAATTACAAACCCCCCGACAAATTTGGGCCATATTACTTCTTTGCGTCTCCTTATCCTTTTTCAGGTAATCTTCATAATTATTTTACCAAAAATGGTTCTGTATTTGTCATACTTGAGCTTTAGCTTTGATGAACTGATGCTAAGAAGCATATATAAATGCCTCAAGACATTGATAATGGATCAACTTCAACCAACACTGGAATGGTAATTGGAATAGCTGTTGGCTGTGCCTTTCTTGTTCTTTGCCTCATTGGACTTGGAACATATGCAATTCAACAAAAGAGACGTGCAGAAAAGGCCAATTCAAATGGTATATGATGTGTTAATCATTATTGCTTTTATCACTGTGGTTTGGAGTTTGTGTATGTGACCAAATAGTACTAAGCTTATCTCTAATCCAGCTCTCTGGGTGCCAAGTGGAAACGATAGTGGAAGCGCGCCACAATTAAAGGGTGCCAGATGGTTTTCTTATGTTGAACTTAAAAAATGCACAGATAATTTCTCCACCAGTAATGTGGTAGGATCAGGAGGATTTGGCATGGTAAATGTGCAAATGATTGGTTATTGCTTTCCTGAACATTGTTTCTTGTTCTTATACAAATTGCTTTAGAATTGTTTTTGCACTGTCGTCATCATCGGTACAGGTATACAGAGGAACACTGGTGGATGGAAAACTAGTTGCAATCAAAAGAGCCCAACAAGGTTCAATGCAGGGTGGCCTTGAGTTCAAGACGGAAATTGAGCTGCTTTCACGAGTTCATCACAAAAATCTTCTAGGCCTAGTGGGATTTTGTTCCGAACAAGGAGAACAAATTCTTGTTTATGAATTCATGCCTAATGGGACACTTAGACAAAGCTTAGCTGGTAAGTTTCCTCGAATCTTTTGGGTGATCGTGAAATGGAAGTTGGAAAGATTGTGTGCTTTTTTGTTTCAATTTTTCTTCTAATTTTTATTATTTTAAAGGCTCTCTAACAAATGAAAGTGTTAGAATACTTCCTAACAAGAACAAGATCTGAATATAATGAAATATAACTAAAAAGAAACCCATGTATAAGGCACTAAGAACCTCTCTCTTGAGTACTTTCACCTAAGTCCTAGATCACTCCACAAAATAACCTCTCCTACTCACTTATCCTCCCTCTATTTATAACAAATTGTAACCACGCTTACACAACAACTACTAGTAACCACCCTTACACAATAGAGTACCTTCCTATCTATCTAATTACCTTTATACCATTAACTAACATCATACTAAATATCCAGTACCTGACATAAAGTTCGATAAAAGAGACTAATTTTCTAGAATAAATGACAAAATGTTCTGTTTTGATTAGTCGAGAGACAAGTGTCATAAACTAATATCGATTTTTAAGATGTTAAAGCTAGACATGTAACTTTTAAGTGTATGTTTCCCCCTTAACTGTATATCATGAACTATTTTAATGAAGTTTGAATTCAAACAATAATTTGTCTCTCTTGTATGAGGTGAGGGCTTTTCTGTTGGTGGGATCTTTGCTTTCTTTGGAATTTATGGTTGGAGGGTAATAGGAGAGTCATTTATATTGAAATACAATGTGTGAAGCTCAATCGAATATAATACCTTGGTATGGTCTTTGGATTCACTTCAAATTTAGTGATGTTCATTCATCCTTGATTATGAATGAGATTATTTGTAGAAAGAATGGAGTCTTTTCTCTTGTATAGTTCTATTTAGTTGGGCTTTTGTTGGGGTTTTATTTTTGTCCCGGTCGAGTTTGCTGCTCTTGGCAAAGCCTGTTTCTTGATGACTAAAAGGAGGAGAAAAGGAAAGAACACAAGAAACTATAATTCTTTTGGTTACAGTTTTGATGGTAGTCAATGCCTCATTAAACATCTAATCGCAAATAACATGGGTTCGTAATACTAATTTTAGGAAAATCTGGTATTTATCTTGACTGGAAGAGAAGGCTTCGTATCGCTCTAGGGTCAGCCAGAGGACTGACTTACTTACACGAGCTTGCTAATCCTCCCATAATTCATCGAGATGTTAAGTCCACCAACATTTTGCTAGATGAATGTTTAAATGCAAAGGTTGCTGATTTTGGCTTGTCCAAGCTTGTCTCAGACAGTGTAAAGGGACATGTTTCTACTCAAGTCAAGGGCACAATGGTAAGTAGCTTATGCCTCATCCTTTTATTGTCTCAACAATCCAATCAAGCATTACAGTATTTTTCATATTGTTGTCTTGTTATACTTATTTGTCTACGACATTCAATGCAGGGTTATTTGGATCCTGAATATTACATGAGTCAAAAGTTGACAGAGAAAAGTGACGTGTACAGCTTCGGAGTAGTTATGTTGGAATTGCTAACTGCTAAGCTGCCAATTGAAAAAGGGAAGTACATAGTTCGTGAGGTGCGTATGTCGATGAATAAGAATGATGAAGAATATTATGGTTTGAAGCATATACTGGATCCAACCATATTTGATAATACGACAAATCTTATCGGGTTCGGAAAGTTCTTAGAGTTGGCCATGCAATGTGTCGAAGAAGCAGCTGCAAATCGTCCCACAATGAGTGAAATGGTTAAGGCAATTGAGAATATTTTGCAGAATGATGGAATAAATACAAGTTCAACATCAGCATGCTCATCTGCCACAGACTTTGTGACTTCCAAAACTTCTTCTAGACATCCCTATAATGATGCTTCGCAGAAAGAGAGTGTCAACAGGAATAGCCAATGAATGGATGATGAACCAATGTAGAAATTATCATTATTTTGTTTCAAGGAGTTGTAAACTTGGGAGAAGTTATCACTATTTTGCGCAGTTCAAGATTATTTTTGTTGACATTAATGTATATATGTATTTGGTTATGTATTCCTCATATATCATTGTTTATAATGCAGGTTTGAGGCTCTCAAGAGATAACATGTGATCTCTGGAAAACCCTAACCTAAAAGTCGTGTGTTTGAACCTTCAAATGAGTTGAATACGAAAAACTTTGCATGGTCTCCTTAGTTCAGATCTTGGGATGATACTGATTTAAAAAAACAATAATTATTATGATGTACGTATGGGTTGCCAATTGGTTTGTAATAATGTTTGATATGTTATTGAAGACTAGAAGACTTTGACTAGTGATTTTGCAAGATGCACCAGCTGAGTTTTGCCTTTCAAAAAGTGAGCCCCATTTTCTTATATTTGTAGATGTTTATTGTGTTCCATAACTTTAACTAGTGAAGAATGATCTATTCGATTGTATTTAAAAATTACGTTAGTAAACGTGAAAAGTTCCAATTTGGTCGGCTACTCTTTATGATATTTCTCATTCAAGCTAGAATAATGATGTATAAAATCTTTAATCTCATAAAAACTAGTTGATTGTACCCTTTTTTTTTTCCCTACAAAAGTTATTACATCGCAAATGTGAGTGTAAAGATTTAAACTCACTACTCACACGAAGAAAAAGGGTGTGCATGTTTCTTTCTTCACCCATTTCATGGAATACAACAATTAATGAAGTGTACTTAATATATATGATCATAATGTGTATATGTTTAGGTCTTGCGCATTTGCAACTTTGTGTAGATAATCATTTGGAGCTCCCTTACACATTCTGCCATTGTTGGCCTGTCACTACTCTCTGTTCGTACGCAACGTGAAGCCAAATTTGCAAATATGACTATAGATTCCATTGTATATGAACTTCGACTCATTTCTGGATCTATCACCTTACGTAATTTCTTTCGATCATTCAATATGTGTCTTACCTTTAAAAAATAGACATTAATCAATCCCTGTATACATTTTGCCTCATTTGATTGTTTTGAAAACAACACTTATAAAAAAATATTACGAAAACACTAATGAAAGTATTTTTAGGGTGGATACATAACAAAAACTACAAACCTAGTTCTCGAAAAAAAAAGCGTAGTATAAAAATTAAACACGATATTTGAAGCATAGTTAGAAACTTTAAAATCCAAACGAAAATTAAAACCTAAAATTTAAGGTCTTTAGATGCATTTTCCCGTGTAAAATCTATTAATTGTTAAGAAATTGTTGAGAAATAATAATAATCCAAAAACGAATTTTTAATATATATTTTTAAACCTTCAAGTTAATTGTGTAATAAAGAACTTTTATTTTAAGATCATCTTATTTTAAATTATTAGAAATACAATGATATATATTTTGAAAAAGTGGTGATCATAGGGTGTTGTTTTATAATACCTGTAAGACAAGGTTTTGATCGTTAGGGCCTTGGTTCAAGTCGACGGCTCTGCGGCCAGTGAGCAGCTCAAGAAGAACCACTCCAAATGCATACACATCGCTTTGCAAGCTCAGTTTCCCTGTCTATTTTTATTTTCAAATTTCAAACCCACATGGCCGACTAATTCAAATCATTAGTTAATTCTTTTATCTATCTTTCTCCATTATACCATCATCATCTCATTGTTTAATTTTGTTTCAAATTTAACATGTTCTTTGTAATTTCTCAATCAATTACTAGCTGGTACGTATTTGGTTTCCATTTTATTTGACAAGCATGCTATATAACCATTTGATTTTTTTATATCAAAATTATATAAAAAAAAAATTGTAATTATTATTATTATTTTTAATTATTTGGCTAACAAGATGGAAACCATATTATATTGTTGTAAATTGGAAGAAAATACGTTCAATTTTTAGAAACAAAAAAGAAATGATTTTAGGGTTTGGTAGTATCAATTGTATTGGTAAAACTATTTTATACAAGTGATTGAGACACTGAGTTGAGTTTGTTTAACTAATTAAATCGGTCCGCTTAGACACTCAGAATAATGTGTAGCGTTTGAACATTAAATTAGACATACCGAAGTATATTCAGGGTCAAAGTATCCAAATGTTCCGAGGACTCTTGCAGTCACATGTGATTCTTGTCCTTCTGGCATAAACTTTGCTAGCCCAAAATCTGATATCTATTAAACAAACATATGTATAAGAGATATCAAGAATGTAACTGTTATTATATGTATATATACATGAAGAGATTAAGTAAAGTAAATAAGTAAATTGCCACTTTCAACCTTTGCATCCAAGTTGGAGTCGAGAAGAATATTAGTGGATTTGAAGTCCCTATGGACAATTGGCATTCCAGCAGCTGAAGTTGAATGAAGATAAGCAAGTCCTTTTGCTGCTCCAAGTGCCACTTTCAACCTCCTTTCCCAATCCATTTTTGCTTCTGATCCAATTCCTATATACATATATAAATTACTTCAAATAATAACACACATATATATATTGATCAAGATAGCAGAAATTAAAAGAAATAAGAATGAAAGTACGTACCGTTATGATTTAAATGATGTTGTAAGTTTCCTTTATGCATATATTCATAAACTAAAAAGCGATGCTTGCCATCAGCACAGTAACCAATTAAGGAAACAAGATTTGGATGGTCCAATCTGCTCAAAATGTCAACTTCCACTCTGAACTCACGCTCTCCTTCTGCTTCCTTAAATGCTGGCATCTCCATTTTCTTTATTGCTACTACCTGCATATATGCATACATATATACATATATATATTGCTTCAATTGATCACATCATAAATATATATACACGATTCCATCTCGGCCCATCCCCCAGCCATCTTCTTTTTTTAAAAATATTAATTACTACAGCTCATTTAGACCCATCTAATTATAACATTCTTTAAGGTTTAATTTGAATTTGATTCTCTACTTAATTATCGGAATTCAAAAACCAAATGTCCTTTGTCAAATGTAATGTCACTTTGGTTAATTTATAATATATTATCGCTTTTTGTAATTGTGATTATTTTCATAAGTTTGTAACCTCAATCTTTAAGGTATCGAACCATATATTATTCAGAAAAAAAAACTTCAAAATGATCACCATTTTCTTTAAGATACAACTGAATTATTCTTAATTATGAGTATATAAATTAAAAATCAAAACCAAAATTTTAAAAACTGTTAATTTTTTAGTTTTTCAAAACTTTGGAATGAATTTGAGTGAGACTGTTGGAGGTAAATAACAAAACAAAAAAGACATTCAGAAGTAAAAACAGTGTTTATATGATAACAAAAAAATTGGGAAAGATAAGATACTGATGGAAAACATACCTCTCCAGATCGCAAGGTGCCTCGATAAACTCGTCCAAAGCCACCTTTGCCGAGCAAGTTGGCATCGCTAAAGGAACTTGTAGCGTCTTCCATTTCCCGAAGCGTGAAGACAGCAGATCCATGGTGTCTTTTGGAAGGTCTTTCAAGGGGTGTTTGATCCTCAAGTTGCCACAACTGAACTGGCCTATAAATCCCTGATGAACACACACAACTTGGTAAGCCAAGAAAAAAAAGAATCAAGTAACAAAAATTAAAGTTGAAGAAGGGTACATTACTAATAACATACAAGGATCGTCTGTAGTAGTTTGATGATGATCATTTAAATGAGAAGATTTTTTTCGTCTACGCCTCTTGTTCCATGCAGAAACCAAGCTAAATGCCATCATTTTTCATGTCCAATAATTCAAGATATCTCTAAAGGGATATTAATAAAATGGACTTTGGTTATAGGGGTTTTTGAAGTGACAGAGAATATATTTATTGTATCATTTGATTTGATATTGAAAATGTGATATATTCATAATTATAAAAACAAAGAAGAAATTGTAAAAAGGGAAGGTTCTTGGTTTTGATATAGTTTGTTGGTTGGGTAGAGAAATATTATTGTGCTTCAAGGAAAAGAAAAGATGAGAGAAAGGCAAAAGGGTTTGGTTATTGAAAAGGAAATGGAAGCTAAAATTTTCTCAGCTTTGCTTTTCTCTATTGTGTGTGCCTTTATTTTGTAGCTTAAGAGTTGGTGGTTGTGAGGTCGTTATCCATTTTTGTTGAACCTATCAAATGAAAAATTACATATAAAGTATATTTATAGTTTTCATGTGATCTCAACACATAACTATATACATATTATTTATGGTTGAAGGTCAACACGAACGTAATTCAATTGATATAGTGTTCGTATTATCAATGTCGAAGTTAAAAATTTGATTCTCTTGTTACATACCAAAGTTATAATTTCTTAAAACAAATACTACTCCATCAACTTTGAATACCTTAAACTTAGTCAGTGCAATGAGAAAAGAGAGTGGTTGTGCTTTGGGTTTCCAAGGGTGCAATTATTATTGGCAATTTATGGTTGAAGAAAAGAAAGGAATTATGGAGGAAAAGCCATTGATTTTAATAAGCACTTCAAGAAATCGTGTGAAAAATGAATTTTGCTCCCTAGTAATTGGTATTGGTATATGATTTTTCACCTAAAAAATTTGGAGTTCTGATTTCCCTTCACCCACAATGTTATATTAAAAAAGCTGAGAGGAAAATGTGTAGCATGATAGTAATTAAATCAAAGATATTAAAATAATAATTGTTGCACGATGCATCTGGCCTCGAACTTAGTACAATGAGTGAATAATTGAGTTTAGAGCGCTAGGTAACATCTGTCCTCGTAATATATTCTATGACAACGAATGGTGTGCGCGTTTTTTATCACAAAGTTGTAGATTATATCTAGCCCTCTTAACTTGTTTATTTTTTTTACCATAAATACATATATTTACTTAGTTCGACCCAATCCTCGAGTGATTGATATTTTTCTTTTGGAACGCGTACTCATTCATATTTATTTTCTTCCAATATTCTTTAGACTTTAGACATGACTTTGAGTAACTCTTTAAAAAAACAAATAATTAATAGTTTAAATTAAGATGCATATATAATATATATTGGATACATTTTAGTTTAAACCATTATATGTAATTGAAACAAAAGTTATAAATATGACAAATTTTGTTAAAGAGCCGAATATATATCTATCTTTCATATTATATTAGTTGACAAAAAAAATTAGAAAAAAACAGCTCTTAACATTTTTTTTCTATATTGCAAATTTGACAAATATGACGGTAATCATACGATAATTTATTTTAAAATTTGCTATTTTTGTAATTTTGAAAATATAAGTGACATAAACTCTATTATCGTAATTTTTTTTTTTTTTGCTGTTTTTGCAAACTGCTCGATAATTTATTAGTAAATAAGAACATGATCTATTTATCATTTGAAGTGTAAGATAATTTGAATGTGATTTATAAAATAAATATCAAACATTGTGTGAAAATGTATAAATTTTGAGGTAGCATTCAACTATTTTTTAAAAAAGAATTTCCTTAACATTGTTCCAATTGTTTTTTCTTCTTTAAGCTTTGAACTGTTTTTGGAAAATTGCTATTTTTAGTTATAGCAAATCCACCTTCCAAAGCTAACCTTTTTCAAAAACTACTTTCTAATCTATATCTCACTAAGTATCTTTTTCTCTCTATCTTCAATTTTATCTTTTTCTCTCTATCTTCAATTTTATCTTTTTCCAACAAGTCCAATTTCAATTTTAAACATTAAACGTTAAACTTCATTCTTTTTTATTTTTTTTTCTTTTGTTTTCACCATGTTTTTGATAAGTTTTAAAGAGTTCTCACGTAAAACTTTCCTTAAAATTTGAAATTTGGGATAAATCAAAACTTACAAAAAAAAAAAAACAATACTTATTATAAATGAAATAACGGTTGAAAATATTTACAAAATATAACAAAATTTCATATTCTACCAATAATAAATATGGTAGACTTCTGTATGTGTTTATTAATATCAGTGATTGAAACTGATATAATATGTGGGGTCCACTGCATGAAAGTCGTGTACCCAAATCACCTATTTTTAAAAATAGTTTTGCACCACGCTATTTTTTTTTATGTATGCTTCAAATTTTACATTATTTTTAAAAAAGATCCCCAATTTCAACTCCAACTTTTTTTTAACAATATTTCAGATCTGGTATGGTCCCACATTTTTATTTTCTTATTATTTATATACGTGGGTCCCACACATTTCACTTTTTTCATTATTTATATATACATACTCACATATAATATAATATATATATTAAACATTCAAATTCTAAAAATATCTTTTTTTATTAAATTAATTTATTAGTTTATTTTTCTTTATATATATTTAAATATCACAATCTTCAATATTCAAGGTTTCTTATTAAATTCATTTTTCTACTTTAATTTAATTTTTTCTTAATCAAAATTCCACGTATTTTTTTTCCAATTTTTAATTCTTTTAATTAAAAAATGTGGGGCCCACGTATATAAGCTGCATGAAAGTCGTGTACCTCAAATCACCAAGCCTCCGCAATTTTAGAATCTCCCTGTCGAATGGCATGTTCTCCCCGGTCGGAATAGGCAGGTAAATTCCTTCCCTTAGAACCGTACTTGAGAGTTTCCTACCTCATACGGCTCAACAGTCAATTCTTTTGCTGTCCCATATTTTAAAAAAATTTACCATTTTTCATATATCCAGGCCATTTTTTTTTCTAGTAGTCTTACACCCACACTATTTTTTATATATGTTTCAAATTTTACATTATTTTTAAAAAATATCATGAAATTAGGTAAAACTTAAATTAACTTTAAGTTTAAAAACGAAAACTATTGAAAATTTTTATAATAGCTCTCATCTTTTTAAAATTTAAACGAATTCAATTGTTTCAAACCTAAAATTAGTTGATAATTATAGATTGTTGTTGGAGTGAAATGGTGTTAGAAACATGGAAGGGAGGGAGAAAGACTTTGTTGTTTTAACCAATAATCCATTCCAACTCAATTCTATGACCCAATTACTTACCACCTATTATAAGTTTTTTAAATAATTCATATTCTCTTTTTTTTTCCATTCCCTTTTTTTGTTAAAATAAGTGTGAATTATCAAAATTGAATAAATAATAAAAACGATAATATTGGACTAAACTCAGAAAAATTGTATTAGGTGATAAAAAAAAAAACAAAGATGATAACACTTTTATTTTTTTCATTTGACGACGATAATCTCTTTTTAAATTTGTTGTTTTTGCAATTTAGACAATGTAGGTGACATGAACTTTATTATCATAAATTATTTTTGCTATTTTTGCAGACTTAGAAAACTTGAAAATTAATGCCACATAAGAATTTAGAGGTAAAAACTGAATGCTAAATTGTAAAAATGCTCTTAACTTTGTATTAGGGGTAAAAAAATGTGCTTAAATTTTTAAAATTTACAAAAATATTTATAAACTTAAAAAAATAGTCTTATTGTTAGTTTTGAATTAAAAAAAGAGTAAATTGTTGTTTAAAAGAATACACGTAAAAGCTATCGAAAAGTTTAGTAAATATTTTTAAACTTAGATAAAATTTAAAAAGACTATCATTGATCTAAAATACAGTGAATTTGAGAAACTATTCTAAAAACTTGGGTTGAACCAAAACTATTCACAAAGATAGGGTAGTTTTCGACTCATTCATTCTTTTTAATTATATATATATATTACTTGTGGGTTCTATGATTGGTTTTTTCATTATTTATATATTAGTAGAACCTACCCCTTTTCTTTTTCATTATATATATTAAAGATTTCAATTATAAAAATATATTTACTTATTCAAATTAATATCTTTAAATATATTTACTTATTTTAATAAGTAAATATGTTTTTATAATGTGAAATATTTAATATATATAATAAAAAAGTAAAAGTGTAGGAAAGATAAAATGAGACCCACAAATAATATATATATATATATAAATAATTAAAAAGAAGTGATGAATCTAAAATTAACCTATTTTTATCCATAGTTTTCATCTAACTCCATTTTTTTTAGAATAGTTTGTGAAATGACTGTATTTTAGAAAAAAAAGTTTAATTTTATGTTCTAAAGTTGTAGTGGGTGAAAAAATACACTTAAAATTTGAATCAATCAAAATAATTTAAAAATTTTATTATTTGAGTTTGGAGATATTAGAAAAGTTTTTCATGGATTTTTTAAAAGATATTTTCGTAACAAAACTTTTAACCATTTTTTTCCAAACTAAGATCAACAATGATTTTGAATCTTTTTGAAAATATAGATACTAACATTGTTTCAAACGGATTACAAAGTTTAGAAGCATTTTTTATTTTTAATTTAACAAAAGTTGAATATTTTATTTGGAATTGAGTAGTAAAATCTTGGTATCACTAAGGTTTATAATGACATGTCGACGATAATTAAGATATAGCTTGAATTAACCCAGTTTTAGCTAAGAAGAAGAGGCTCGTTTCCGCAAAAATCCGCCATTCTTGAAGGTTCCTTCTGCCTCAGCGAATTATCCAGAAGCTCGTGGAAGTTGGCAGGGAACTGAGTTTTAAATCTCGCATCTTCCCAGACCGGCTTATTTTTAATCTTCCATGGCTCTCAACCCTAATCTTTTTCCAAATGGGATGCCCGTTCCCTTCACCAACGAGCTTTTCGTATTGGCTAGAGATGGCGTTGAATTTGAGATTGATAAGATCCCCGGGTTAGTTCCGTTCTTCTTAGTTCCTTTTCGATACCCATTAACGCTGTTGGGAATTTGCTGGGTTCGTGATTTCTTAAATTGTGTCATTTTGATGGTTGCTTAATTTTGTTTCTGTTTTTTTTTTCCTAAATTTTTCCTGGCTTAATTGGTTATCCGATTTGTGAATTTTAGTTGATTCTGGGCGCAGAGAGATTCTGATCGGCCTTAATCATGGAAACGTTGTATATAACTTTATTTTTTTAATACTGTGTTCGATGGGTTTGAGATGTGATTGGTTATTGAAGTTTTCATACTGTCTACGCAAGGAGGAACTGTTGAATTTAGGGGCTTGTTTGTTATTTATTTACTTTATTTCAATTCAATGTTAGAGATTGTTTGGAGTCCCTTTTTGTATGTTGGTTTTTGCTTGGCTCGTTGTCTTTGAATTTGCTATGGGCTGAGTAGCAGGAACAACTTTTAATTTATTATGATCCAAAATGTGTATTCAATAATTTCTTGCGAAGAATTACACCCACTGAATAGAAACATTAACCTAGTTACAATGAGCACCTAAAAAAAACAGGCCATATGTAGATAATGAAGAAGCATAACCACAAGACTAAATTACCTGGATGCATGCTCATTTGTAATCGATTGTCAATGGTGCAAATAAAATCTTATGGAGCAGCTTTCCATGGTAGAAGAAAATCTTATGGCTTGCTCTCAATTGAGTCTTTCTCTGGTTTCTTTGGGGAGAATGGAGTGGACGCATTTTTGGGGACACTTCCTATCTTTGATCATTATATGGATGTGCTCCTTTTTCATGCTTTGCATTGGCGTAAATGTAAACACCCTTTCAGTGATTATAACCGTTCTTCTTTAGTTCCTAATTTTTGAAATATAGTGTAATCCACCATTAGGTGTTTAGGGTTATTACCCGTTTATTTCACTCATCAATGAAATTTGTTTCTCTTAAAGGGATTCAGCAGGTTTTGCATTTTTTTATGTGCATTTTAGAAGTGTAACGATTTCATTTTGCTCCTTTTTTTTTTCGTATGCAGTTTTCCCTTCTGAATAGTGTTTGGTCCCTATACCGAAAAGGAAAAAAAAAAAAAAGGAGAAAAAGAAAAAAAGAAAAGAAAGATGTAAATGCCACCTCTGTATCAATTTCGATGAACTAGGTTGTAAATGGCAGGGATGGGGCATGGCCATAATGGGTTTTACCTCTTTCTTTCAGGGCTAATAGTGATCGTGTGAAAGCAAAAGGGACTATTTACTTATCAAATGTACGCATGGTCTTCGTCTCAAATAAACCAGATCCAGTTTTTACTGCATTCGACATGCCTTTGGTATGGGATTCACTCTTTATGTTTACTTCCCTTCTTGATGCACTGTTCTTGTAATTGTCTATCTATGGGACTGAATTGTGGATAACCAAAAGGATAAACAAAAGGATTTTTGTTTTCAAATTCCTAGAAGGCTGTATTAAGAATACTTCCTGTTCTCAATTAGTTAACTGACGCCTTTTTTTTTTTATTGTGAATCTATCTTTAAAACACTTAACCTGCTCATTTTGTTTTTCGGTAACTGCTTCATATTTAGTCTAATAAAGGCAAATCTTGTTTCCTAGAAAACTATTTAAATTCTTCTCAATGCTACATCATTTTTATCCCTCAAATCACTCATGTTTCCTATGACTTTTTACATTTTCCCAAACCATAGACCTTTTAAGAGATAAATGTCATTACTTCTACAAATTCAATTGATTTTTCTCCGTTCTGTTAGCTGTGGGTTTGGTTTTTAATTCATTGCATCAATTGTATTCTTAGAAATCATTAGACTTCTCACCCTCCGTCCTAGCGATTATCCACATATGTCCTTTTCCCTTGATAGCCAAATCGTCCACAATGTTCACTGTTCACCGTTAATCACATCCTACCTGCTTCAGTCTTCAAGTGAAAATGGATTGTTGTGCATTTCCAACGCTGGTGATCACCCCAAACCCTTTCAGCAATCACCTTGGATGTGATTCATCACAATTTTCACTTAGAATATTCTTTCCATCGGGTTCTTGCACCTGAGCATTCATACACAAAATTAGTCTTTTAATAACACTGAATGACTCCGCCCTCACTTTCTCTCCAATTCCTTCAATTATTACCTCTTTATACATCATCTAAGCAAGACCTCTTAAAAGTCTTAATCCACCCCATGTTATGCAATAACCTCAGCTTATCATACTTTTGATACCACCTTCCAAGCTTGAAGAAAAGACGTCCCACGTTTTAACCACCTACTATTCTTGTATAAATCTTCTACCTCCTGAGTCATATGGAGTAGAGCTTTGTTGACATGAAAAGTATTGGTCTTACTATCTGCACTATTTCCTTTATATGAGAACTTTTAGATATTGTAGCAGTTTGCAAGTATCCTCAATATGAAAAACACATGAAATGCAAAGAGCTATGTCTCTCCTACAATCCACCCTCTATGAATTGACGCACCAAAATATGACCTCTTCGCAAATTCTAGCTTCTTATATTTATAACCAAGGTACCTCTATATATCTATCATCGTGGTTAATAAGATCTCACAAATATTTCCAACATGTCCTTTGGCTGCCTGGCCTTAATGGTACTCTCACGCAATCTTTGCGGAAAGGCGGCACTGTTAAAACACATTGATGTCTTTGAATTCTCACGGCATCACCTTGAAGCAACTGAAGAATAATCCTATTATTGAGTCCTTACGACCTTACCTTGGATTAATATATCCTCTTTTCATTATGTGTCTATATTCTTTAGTCCTAAATAGCAATCGGACTGCATTATTCTATTTGACATTTCTTGCATTGCAATCTAATGTTTTGCTTGTTGCTTTTGCAGCTCTATGTTCGTGACGAGAAATTTAACCAGCCAATATTTTTCTGCAACAATATATCTGGATTAGTTGAACCTGTAAGCATGCCAACTGTTAGACAACATCTTGTTTAGTATGTCCGAGTCCTACTTTAGCTGCCTATTTAATACCTTATTACAGGTGGTGCCTGAAGACCAGCACAGGGCTCTCTACTCAACTCACTCATTTAAGATTTTGTTCAAGGAAGGGGGATGCGGTACTTTTGTGCCACTCTTCTTCAACCTGCTGTCTTCAGTGAGGCAATACAATCAACATATGAATGCAGGTCCTCGAGTGGATCCATTGCAGGCAGCACAAACTCCTGTCGATGAAATGATGAGACATGCGTACGTAATGTTGATTTTAGTCCAATTTTGTTTCATTGGAAAGTTGGAATTTGTCATTTGATTATGCTCTTGCCGTTAAACTTGCAGATATGTCGATCCAAATGATCCAACCAAAATCTTCTTACAGCAGCCAGCAACGGAGTCCCAGTTAAGGAGGCGAACATACCAATCCCAACCAGCTGAAAATGCAATGTGAAGTTGGTTGAAAAACTATCTCATACTATAGATTTGTTCCTTTGTTATTATCTACAAGAAGTGAGGGGCTTGATGATGCAGCGAATGAAGACTTGTACAGTTGAAAAACGTGTTGAATCTGTAGTCACGAGCGGTCAATTGTCTACTGAAGTTTCAACTTTAACTCTTCCAATATGTTATTTTGCATGCTGATGCATGGCATAAAGTAGTATTTATTTTGTTAATGTAATCTATATGTGTTATACTAAAATAATATAATAGAATTTTTTATGGTCTTCCGATTGTATGAGTTCTGACGGCTATTACACACATATATACTTTTTTTCTTTTGACGTTTGGCGTTAATTTGTGGGTTCTTTTATGAAATTTAATAAAATCTAATACTCTGCTTATATTAAAGTCCACTCTCGTTTTTTATATCGTTGGGTTACAATATTAGATATCTTTAGGTATTAAATTTATCTTTACCCAACAATATTGGATATCTCTAGATATTATCACTATAGGAACTTTGATTTACTATTTTTATGGTATTAGGCCAATATCTTTGTCAAAAATCCAATAATTCTTCTTCTTCTTATTATTTTTTTGAAAATCAAGATTATTTATTTTCTGTTGGGGTTTTATTGCGGGTTTAATGAAGTTCATGTTTTCAGGAAAAAAAATTCAATAATTCCAAAACTTTAGGGATATAAAATAAAGTTTTATCTCATCTGGACTAAAAAGTGTATTATTCTTACAACTACTTTTATTATTTTATTTTGTGAGGAACGTCTAGAGTTTTCAGTCTTTGCGTAAAGAATTGTTATTCCTGTGAAAACAATTTCGAGTACGATGTGAAATGATTTGGCCAATAATCCTGAAATCAACGCAAAACAAATCTGAATCGAGGAAGATAGAGGATGGCCAGTCTGTTGAAGCCAACGCATACTCATCGGCATCCCCATTCCCATCCCGTCCTCCATCATCAATCGCTAAGATATCACAAATTCAAGCTCCCCATAGCTCTAACTGGACGTCAATCTCGCCATCAGTTCATTCGACGCACCCGAATCAAGTGCAATTATCAAGACTCCGGCAACGAACAACCACCTCCTTCTACTTCCACTGCGTTGCAACTCTACTCTGATATTGAGAGGTACCCACTTCTCTTTTCCTTCTTTTGTGTTGTGGGCTTCATTTCTTTCTTCTCTTTTCGGGAATTTTGTTGCTGTTTCCATGATTATAGTCAATTTGTCTGGTTGATATGCTGGGAGTTGTGATTGTTTTGTTAAGTCAACTCCTGCTAGTTCAGCGTTTTCCCGTACTTCTTTTTCAGTTTGCTTTAATTCATCCGCAATGTGTGTGTATTGATGTTGTTGACCCCTTTTCAATTGGGTCTTCCTTAGAAATCCATGAACGTGGAGTTCGAGAGAGTTAGAATAGGCTTGGGATAGGGAGAGTGAGAAAAGTGATAGGGGAGGATATAAATGAGAGGGAGGAAATTTCTTGTATTACAGTAGTATATTTATTTCTTACCACAGCTTTTAAGGTTTACATGGGCACTATGCATTAAATATTTAATTAATCAATAAATTATTTAATGACATGTCAAATGCTAACAGAGTATTATGTACTTTCGTAGTATTAGAAATATTCCCAACAAAAGGTAGCCTCATAGAGCGGTGCGTTTTTTATTCAGCAGGATTTAGTTTGGTAGCAATTGGTTGTTGTTTTCATACAAAATAATAAACACACACATACAAAACACCGTGTGACTAACTAACATAGGAGAAGAAACACATATAAGGAGTTCAGTTAGAGAATATGAATTACATTTTAAATTTTACATTCTATCATTCATCAATTACTATTTGAGTTGAATCATGAATCATTGCTTGTATGAAGTAAATGGAATCCTTAATTTTCAATGTTTATCTTCTTGCATACCGTTGCTAAGAAAAAGTTTCTCCTATGTTCCCAGATTACTAACTGAGACAGTTAGGCAATCACAAGAGGCCTGGGGTGGTTTAAAAGACTGGACAGAAGTTGAGGTGATCTACAATTACCATATCTTTCATTATTTTATTGATTTTCACGTTTGA
Organism: Cucumis sativus; assembly: GCF_000004075.3. Taxonomy (NCBI): domain Eukaryota; kingdom Viridiplantae; phylum Streptophyta; class Magnoliopsida; order Cucurbitales; family Cucurbitaceae; genus Cucumis; species Cucumis sativus. The sequence goes on from NC_026657.2 coordinate 35,246,616, forward strand.
CTTGAAGTCCATTGCTTTCCATACATGTATTGGTACATATAGTCCACGGAAAATATACATTTTGCAATACTCTTTAGTACCTTTGGTAAGTGGAATAGTTGTTACTCAAAAGAGGATGGCTCACTCATATTCAAGTGGTCCTTTTGAATCTACCCTTCCCATTACCATCTGGTTTTGGAAGCCCTAGAAAAACTAGTTCGATTGCCATCATGGTTTGTGATTTTATTTGGGAGGCCCTATTGAAAAAAGGAGCTCACATCTTGGCAACTGGAAGATTGAAACTTTTCCAACCTTAAATGGCGGGCGAGGAATTCTTCACAGATATTGATGGGGCCAAAGCTAAAAAAAAAATAAAAAACTCCGTTGGAGTAACGCGGTGAAAGCAGTGCTGGCAGATCTATTGTTTGAAAGGAACAAAAAAGTCTTCCATGATAAGGGTACTCCTTAGTTTACTAGATTTGAAGCAGCCCGACTGACTGCATCCCCTTGATCCTCTCTCTCCAAGGCTTTTGTAGATTATTGAAGTCAGGAGATTAGCTTGAACTGGACTGCTCTTATTTCCATGAATTAAAATCCCTGCATTCTGACGTGGTAGGTCCTTGGTGGCAGATGTGGCTACAAATGATCAGATGGAACTCTTCCTTTAGATCTTTCTCGTAGTTTTGGTGATCAATCTTGTTTTTTGATGGCTATGACTGTACTGTTTAAAGTTTTACATTTCTGGATTGTTTTGTCTTGTTCTATGGAAAGAACATTGTTATGTTACTTGTAAGTTTCTTTTTGGATATGCCCAGTTTAAATTTTTTGGATATGTTACTTGTAAGTTACTATGGGGTGTCAACCTAGTTGAGATGTTCGGGTGCACCGTCTCATTTCATTTACTTAATGTAGAGGTTTGTTTCTTGTTCAAAAGAGAAAAAAATGGCAGGTTTGGTTTAGTCTTAACCAAGGATAGGAACAAAGTCTCCTCTCTAAAGAATTTAGAAATTCTATGGAGTTTCTAACCACACCTTGGAAAATTGAGAGCTAAATGTTCCACTATCACCTTTGACAAGCTTCCCTCCATTTGCTAATGTTTAGCTCTGAAGTCTTTGGTTTGGCATTCTAAGGCATATAGATTTCCTTTGCAACTATATTTCTCCCAGAACTGCTGGTGGTAGCTGCTCTTCTTTTGGCTTGAGGATTTCTTCAGTAGAGGCATTGTGGAAAAATGTTTGACTCTTTTTTCCTTTCCATGTAGCAGCAAGGCAGTGAACTTACTTGGGGACAACAAAAATGGGGGCTGGAATCTCAACTTTGGAAGGTGGCTTAGGCTTATATATCAAGTTACAACCGACTGGAAAGCCTTTTACATTATAATCAATAGAAGGATTTTGTAGGATGCGAAGTAGGGTGTTTCTCTTCTTCCCACTCAGGGTTTTTCCTTGGTAATAACACATTTCATTTTGGGACCCAATGGAGATTCGAAAGTGGGCTCTCTCCCCATAGAAGAGAACCTTATTTAGTCAATTTTGAGTTGCACGAAGAGAATATTTTGCTTGATAGGAGGTATGCTTAATCTCATTTAGTCAGTTTTGAGGTGCACTTCAATCTACTTTATTATCCTATTTGGGATCCTGGGTTAGGTTACTCAATAGTAATACCTTGGAGAAGCTTATGAGAAATTTTTTATGAGAAGGTATTGAGGAGTGGAAAGATTTTCATTTAGTAAGGTGAGAGGTGATTTGGTTACAAAACCAGTGGATTTTAGGAATTATATACAGGTAACTTAAGTGCCTGAAACAAGGATTTGTTGGCTAATAGTTGTTGGACTTCCCTTGTGAATTTGAAATCTTACGATACAAGGTCAATATGAGCAATTATAGATGACCACTCCCTTTTGGATGGATCTTGGGTGGGTTAAAGGTACTTCCAGTGATCCTTGGGAAGGTATCTCTAAATAGCTCTATTTCTTTTCCCAATTCTGTTCATTGTTCAATCGGTGGTGGGATGAATAAAATTTTTGGGAGTATAAATGGTTAAGGTTGCATTTCCTGTAAGAGGACGGCAGGGATTTTGATCATATTCTTTGGATCTATGTTTTTGCACAACAGTGAGGGGTTGGTTCTCCAAGGTGTTTGGCTTATCCTTTGCCAAGCCCAGGGGATCTAGAGATATGATTGAAGCATCCCGTCATCATCCACCCTTTCGCAAGAGGGGAGGTTTCTGTGGCAAGTTGGGGTGTAAATAGTTTTGTTGGTTCTTTGATGTGAGACAAATAGAAGAACTTTTAGAGGGCTTGAGAGGACCTCGAATGATGTTTGGTCCTCCATAAGGTTCCATATCTCTCTCTAGATGTCAGTAGCAACTTTTTCTGTATTATTCTTTTGAGGTCTTATTTTAAACTTTTACTTGATTGAAGCCCCTTTCTATGTTTTGGTTCTTTTTTTTATTCTTTTGGGCTTTGTTTTTGTATGACTCTGTATTCTTTCATTTTCTCTGAATGAAATTTCAATTATTCATATAAAAAATGAGTTTGTATCAAGGCTTAGGATGAAGAACCACTGGGCACAACATATTTTCAGAATTTCCTTACACAAGCTAATAGAATTTTAGGAAATAGAGCCTTCATTTTTTCCCCATTCTTTTCTCAGAAATTCTTAAGAAAGTTATCTGCATTGTAAAATTTCAGGGAGCATGGGTTCTCAAACCACGAAACACAACCCCAAAATATGTTGTACATTTTGTTGGGGGTATATTTGTTGGAGCTGCACCTCAGCTTACATATCGCTTGTTTTTGGAGCGCCTTTCCGAGAAGTGAGGCTTTTAGTTTTACTCTCTGTATGAAATCATTTTTTTCTATTTAATATTTCAATAGGTCACATATCTTTTCTATACTTGGATAGCGATGTGTATCTGTCTTTCCGAGTGTTTTGTTCCTTTAACTGGCACCAGAACTTTTTAACATACTTCCTTTTATAGTCCTTTGATCTGTTAAACTTCTTAAAATGGTTATCCAATTTCAGACTAGTTGTGGTACTATGTTTAATTGTTTGATAGACTTTAAGTCCATGATTTTCAGATCTTTGTAGACTATATACTTATAAATAAGAAACGAAGAAGATTTGATCAGACACTATTATGAATCAGGGGTATTTTCATCATTGCAACACCCTATGCCAGTGGATTTGACTATTTCTTAATTGCGGATGAAGTGCAGTTTAAATTTGATAGGTGTCATCGGGCATTTCTTGACTCAGTGAGTTTTTCTGTTTTCTTCTTTCTTCTCTTTCTCTTATTTATGATGAGAAACATTCTCTTTTTCATTCCCCCCCCAAAAAAAATCTCGAAGGGAAAAGTTAATTAGTTAATCATACAGGTACAAGATCTTCCCATTTTTGGTGTTGGCCATTCTCTGGGATCTGTCATCCACCTTTTGATTGGTATCATAACATCTCTTTATTTATGTCATGTCAGGAACTCATTTGGTTTGCAGCAAATTAAATGGGTTAGATTGCTAACTTATCTCTTCATCAGGATCAAGATATGCTGTGGAAAGAAGTGGAAATGTATTGATGGCATTCAATAACAAGGTAATTTTGCCATATATCATATACATGAATTTGGAGTTTGTTGGATAAAGACAAGTCCAATACCAATTTGTCAGGTTTGAGCATTTATTACCACGAAAGGGTAGATATAGCTTCTTTGTCTAGGTCGTCAGAACTAGTGTTTGGGCAATTGCATGAAAACGGAAAGGTTTTGTAGCACCTAAGCACATGGACGAAGTGCATGTTTAAGACGGGAAATAAAGTACACCTTATGTAGAATTTTCCAACAACTAAATTTTATAGCTGATAAAACTGAACCTTACATTGAGGAGAGAAGTATCTGGGACATGATTATGGTGATAACTTTGATAATAAAATAAGAGAGTCATGCATCTTGTAAAGATTGTGAGTTTTCTTCATTTTTCTGATGTGGGATCCTCAACATGCCCCTTCAAGATAGTGAGTGTCTCTTTGTCACTATTCTTAGGCCGGTTCCCAATTTTTGGTTGAAATTTCGTTTGTGCTTCTTGGTCCTTGATGCCATACTTGATAAATGTGAGGTTTCCAATTGCCAATAAAAGAGTGAGTTATAAAGATTGTGGTCTCTTCATCTTTTCAATGTAGGATTGTCAACAATTTTGTTTTGGCAGCATTTTATGTGTACTTTCTACTTTTTTGTTCTGTTTTAGAAGTTTTTTCTTAATTGGAAAAAGAAAAGAAGAGAAAAGGCCTTAGCATCAGGGATCAGTAGTGTTAAGGCATCTGATTAAATGTCTTAATAAAATAAGTCTATGCTATGCCATATAAAATTTGTTATGTGATAGCATTTTTATTTATTAGTATTTACATTTTATGCTGTTAATATGTTAATCAACGTCTTTATGTTCATTTTGTTGTTATTATTATTATTATTTTAATATAGAAACAACGGGTTACATCGAAAAAAATAAATAAAAGAATACAAGAACATAATGAAAACCAAACCTCCAAAAATTCCTCTAGAAAAAGGGATTCCATCCAAGTATGATGCTACCTAGAAACTGAAGCCCAAAGGCTTGAAATCTCACCAAGAGCAAACATTACCATGGTCCTCCAGGAAAAAAGCTATGAAGCTCTACTCATGTGTTGTGATGTTTCTTTGTTCGTGTCACCATCTTGAATTTTAGAGAATTGACAAAAGTTCTCTGTTCCCAGGAGGCAAGCTCAGCTGTTCCTTTGTTCTCCCCGGTGCTTGTTCCAATGGCTCAAAGCATGGGACCTCTCTTATCACAAATTGCATCATCACCGACTTTTCGTCTAGGGGTAAGACATTTTATCTTTTTATGATTCTAGTGATTACCGTGCATGGTTTTTTCAAAGCTTGCTGTTAGAGTTTCCAAATGTAGTTTTGAGATATTTGTTATTCTGAAATTTCATGACTATATTTTGTAGTGGATTAAACACAATCATAATTTTCAATTTTGCAGCAGTTGTAGCATAAACTAACACGAGTTGGGTATTTTCTAGGTTAACCTATTTACTGTTTGCTCTATGGGTCTAAATTCTACAGATTTTGGGGAAAAAAAGGAATGAAATTGTACTTACCAATGTGCTGCCCTTGAGACTCTAAAACTATTACATGCTCAATCTATATGAACAGGAGCTCTGAAAATGAATTCGGATTCTAAACATCATCTCATATTAAAATGTAGGTTAAAAGAATTTATTTTCTGCTTTATATTTTCATGCATATTCAAATTCGTATGTATGTATATAGGTTAAAAATGTAGATACATGCATGCATACACACAACACATATATGTACATGTATGTATATACAGGTGTATATGTATGTAGGTGTATGAACATATAATTTTGTTGTGAGGTAGGTTTTTAACCTATAATTTTTTATTAGTTTTTAATAATGGATATTGATTTTTATGAGAAAAATAAGTTGTTATTTTAACAAATCTGAATAATATTTGATTATTAGTTATAATATGTTTCATCTATTTTTTTAATAAACATCATAGAGAATTTTATTTGCTCATTTTGTTTTATTTGTTATAGTGTAATTTTTTTGAATGGAAAGAAGACAATTATGTTCAAGATTAACTTGATATAGACTTCAGTATAGTATACAACATATATATCTGTATCAAGATTCATTCATTATGCATTTTAGGGATAACTTTTATGTATCCATTAATTTAAAATGCACTTTGGTAATAAATTGGGTGTATATCATTAGTGTACCATGAACTTGGAGATGCATTTTGATAGTAAATCAATTATATAATTGGTAGATATAAAAATAAAACCAGAATGATAAAAAAATATGGGAATGATTTAAAATACTTTTCTTCACTTGAAAAGTTAAAAAGTTATAGCTAGATTCGCAAATATACGAAATATTTTGCTACCCCTTTGCCAATTCCCTTTTTCTTATCTGAAAATAAATACACAAAATATTTGCTACCCATTACCAGTTCCCTATTTGTTTATACAAAAATTGTGGTGTATAATTTCTATTTGTTTTTTACTATAGGATTTCTGGCTACTTGAGAACTCAAACCTGATGCTTTAGATGGATAATGCTTTCTGATAGAGAATTGGATTATCAGTTTTCTGCACTTCTTGTGTCTTCTATTTATCTTGCTCATTTCCCTTGTCGTTTGGTAGTTTTTATCGAAAATCAAGAATCTCGTCTCTTGTTTTTATGCATCTGCAGGCAGAGATGACAATGAAACAATTAGAAAATCTTAGCCCTCCAATAGTGAAGCAAGTTCTTCCTTTAGTTGAGCAGCTGCCTCCCTTGTACATGGATTTGGTGAGGGGAAGAGAAGATTTTACTCCAAAGCCAGAGGAAACTCGACGAATTGTATGTTCATTGCCCACAATAACAAAAAAATATTTATGCATATTGTTTAGTTCTCTATTTTTTTTCTTTAGTAGTAGGGGTGGCTCTACGAGGACACAAGTATTTTATTTGGCTGCTTCTGATAGTTTACATTTGGTTTTAAGCTGTTTAACTTTATAGCTGGGTTTTTGTGTTTTTATTGTTGGATTTTGTGCAATTAATTATCTGGCTTTTATCAAATTTGAAAAGGGCACTGACTTGAACGCTTAAACAAGTTCAGAATTGGATGGATATAGAATAAATTTTGCTGATTGCACAATTACGTTTACCCAAGTATAAGAGTAAATAACGACTTCTCTTTGGGAAAAATTATTAGCATTTCCTGAGATTGCCTAAGTTCTCTGTTAGGCCACCATCAGTACAGGAGGAGCAGAAATGTAACTGTGGAGGGAAGTGTGTTATATTGTGGGAGTGAGGGACGTTGGAAGAATGTTGGGGGAGCGATGACCAACGAGAGTGAGAGAGGAATCTTTTTTGTGTAAGGGAGGGTAGTGTAACGGTGAGGTTGAGAGTCTTTCCTTTTCATCTTTTTGCTAAGTAGTGAATTCTCAAAAAGGGAAAGGGATGTGCTGCCTTAAGGCATTTCCTTGTTCAATAACGTCATATTTGTAAGAGATACCTTACATTCTCTAAAGATGGCAGCTGACTTCTGGCATGGTATTATTTTGAGATTTCTTAAATGATATATGACGTATATCTTGCTGCTTAACTCACTCCCTCTGCAAACTGTTTGGCATTATTTTGTGTTTGTGTAGCAATTTTGGTCTTCTCGAGTTTGTGACCAAAGTGTAAATTGCTTGCAAGGTTTTATACTTGCACTGCCTGTGGTCTTCTCGAGCATTTTGTAAATCACTATCACTAAAAGATGGATAGTGATATACCTGCACTGCCTGTCGTCTACAGTTCACAATTAGGGTAAAAGAAATTCGTAGACTCTAGTTGTAGAAATGCTCTTACTTGTTCTTGTGGAATGCTGATCAGGTGAAGTCATACTATGGCATCTCCCGCAATCTTCTCATAAAGTTCAAGGATGATACAATCGATGAAACTTTGATACTAGCTCAGTTGCTTAGCTCGGAGTCTGCAATTAGTTCAATGCTGGACATGTCGACTCGGGCGTTGCCTGGCAATCATGGGCTACCGTTGCAGCAGGTCCTCCATCTCACCCCATTTCATCATCTATGAAAAATGAAACACTATTTTCTTATTATTGCCATTACCATTTCCGAAAACATCAAAGATGACAGGATTGAGATTTGATTCTTTTTGGTTCTCTTATCTTATTTGAGATTGATTAATTTTTCTCCTTATTTATAGGGCCTTCCCGACATCCCACCAGCAATGGCGGATGCTGTGAATAGAGGTAGTGAGCTCTTTTCCAATCTAACCGCCGGAACACCTTGGGAAACCGTTGCGAGGGAAGTGGGAAACACATTAGGTGTAGACTCGAAAATTCTCCAAGCTGAAGCATCCAAGGATTTAAACCTGCTTGTGGAAGTGGTAACATCTTGGATGTCTTCAAACATAGGTCCGAAACTTTTGAGGCCATAGATGCTGTCATGGGCTTTCAATTTGCCACCATCCCATATATATGTTCAGTGGATGTGTGATTCTGCATTGCTCAACCCTTCGGTTAATGTTCTTATCTGAATGCAATATTGTTCTCAACGAGCCATACACGCACAACAGCATGGCGAGTCGTAAGTTGTGGCATCTTTGGAGTTTGGACTGATTTTTGCTTCTTTCCATAATGTTCTGTTTCAAGTAGACTTGCTATTGCTGTAACTATAAACACTTCCATTGCCTTCTTGGGATCACTATTTATACAACTTCACAGACTATATTTGTAAATCCACCCATTTACTCTTGTGTAATTACTTCATTTTTTCTGTTTGTAGCAAAAATATAATGTATATTTCTCAATTTAAGTTTAGTTTCTCACAGGGAATAGGAAATTGAAGGTGGTGTGTTTGAGTGGTGATTACTAGTTCAAGGTAGTTTGGACATGTTCCTCTGCGTTTCCTTTTTATATATATAGAAGAACCAGAAGCATAAGTATTTTGTAATCGACCATGTTTTCTGCTTTCCTTCTTTAGAAACGTTTCTAAAAGTGGTAGAAATCTATACTATATATAATTTATAATAAGTGTGAAATGACTAGTTTTACATCTTTATTTTATTGGTACAACTTTTCATAATTTTTATTTCATTCTTGGTCGCAACTATTTAGGTCAAAGTGGTTATACATTCTTTGATGTATGAGTGTAGAGCGATTCTAAAAATGGAAATAATTTTTCATTCACAAGGTTGCCAAGAAAGCTGGATGTTTTAGATTAGGGAAAGAATTGGTATAATAATTTTTCTAATTGGTTCACTTCCCTTGGTGGAAAATATATTAGGTTCTTTCGGTTGCTCTTCAGATTTTGTGAGTATTATCTTTCAAAGAGAAGATAAAAACACGTTGAAAGTGAGAGATATAATACATTTTGGTTAATGTGTTCGTTAACTTGTTCATTGACATCTTTTTTTTTAAAAAAAATGAAATCTATAAATCAAACAACTAAACCGACAACAAGAGTTTTGTCATAAAGAATCGAGGAGACAGCAAAGGGAATATTATCCTTCAAAAAACAAAACAAGAAAGAGGAAGAATAAACCAAGTTCACAAAAGAGTTCCAAACAGAAGAAACCGTCAACCTGACTAGTGAGTGTGCAACCATATTACAAGCTTTAGAACATTTAGAAAAAAACACTTAATCAAGTTGACATCTTTGACTAGTTGAACTATATCGAATTTGAGATTAACACCGAATAATTTATTTTAGAACACATATTTCGAGTTAAAATGAATAGATAATATTGATTAAAGAAAGGTAAATCTATAGGAAATGGTAAAAATGATTGATACATTGTGATAACTTGCCATATTTTGATTATGAGAATCTATTGTTGATAGATTGAGACAATTTGCTATTTGTAAATATTTGTTTTAAAGATTAAAAATATTAATGCAATTGTTTTTTTAGAGGATGAATGCAACATTTAAAAGTTTAAGATTGTTTTTTTACGTGAGCTAGCGAACTATTTTCAAGATAAACAATTTTTATTTTTATTTTTATAAGCTATGAGTATTGAGAAAACTTTAAAAAAATTCAGTCCAATTACATTTTTCATCCAAATTTAAGATCGTGTGTGAAATATATATTTTCAAGTGTTTAATTTAAAAAATAAGTAGCAACCTTCTAAAAAAACTTTTGAAGTGTATTTTAAATAATTTTTTTTAAGTAAAAAAAGTTTAAACAAAAATGAATTTTTTTTTTCATTTTCAAATATATATAAAATATAATAAAATTTTATATTATTTGATAGATGCTACCTTCATAGTATATTGGTAATAGAATTGAAGTGCCTTCAACTATATGAGTTATTGAATCTAAGGACTTATTTGGAAGTTAATTTGGTGGTTTGGAAGTTAATTTGAATTATGTTTCATGTTTTTTTAGATGTGATAAAATTCTATTTCTTAAAACAATTTTCAAATTCGATAATCCAAGTAAATTCTAAATTTTTTTTATGTTTTAATTCCAAAATTTTAATTTTACATTTTAAAGAGTTACTGGTTACATAGAAAAATATTTAGAAACATAATATGTTATATTATAAATTCAATTAGTGTTTTTTAATATAATACATATTATGTAATGTATTATAAATTATGTAATAATTACAAATTTGATACCTATATCTTGAAATAGGTTATAATTAAATTTAGTCCTTGGTTCCATAAAATCATGTAAAATAGTGACTACAAAATTGTTAAAAAGAGTATATGAAGTTTTCTAAAAAACGATAGGTTAAATTCTAAGCTTTTTAATTTTTCTCGAAAGTCAATCGAAGGGTCATAGGTAAGATTCATAAACAAAATTCCATTGCTTGTTTAACTTAGCAGTTAGCATCGGGAGAAAAAGGCGATTGGCATTTGGGAAGGGTCCGGGTTCGTTCATCAGAAGAAGTTCAGTGACGAAAAACAAGCGACACAGGTTGGAAATGGCTTGGAGAGGAAAGCTATCCAAGAATTTGAAGGAGCTTCGGATCTTACTCTGCCAATCATCTCCTTCAAGCGCCCCCGCTAGGTATTCCCTTTCTAATCTCTCTTTTACGCTTTATGATCCTTTCTAAATCTACAAAATCCTGCTCCTTCCACACCTTTTCACACATCCTTTGATTAACATGGTTTTGGCTCTCACAGGGCTTTTGTTGAAAAAAATTACAAGGACCTCAAGACTTTGAATCCTAAATTTCCAATATTGATCCGCGAATGCAGTGGAATCGAGCCCCAATTATGGGCTAGATATGGTACTTCCTTGCCCTCTACTCCCCAAATGATTTCATTTCTAGGTTTCGAGATTTTATGCTTTCCTTGCTGCTATACTTCAATTGGTTGATAGGCGTAATTGGTGATGTTAACTAATCTGCTGGGTCGTCCTTCTTTGAAATTGATTCTTACTTTCTTCATCTATTAGTGATCGAAAATACTCTTTCCATGGTAGATAGTCAGGTCATGGTATTTTGAAGTCTCCATTTCCAGGGATGTTGTAGATGCCCATCTAAACGAATTTGTTCTATGTTTATTTTGTTAAGCTTTGCAGTTTTCTTTTTATTTTCTTCTGTGAACTGTGAAATTTGACCCGTCCTGTAGTTTCTCGAGTAAATTAAAAATCAACGGGTTCTATTCCCACGCTGACATCTTCGTTTTACATTCAAAAATGAAGGATAAATTAGTAGCACGAGAGTTTCACTGTGTCCTATTTTCCCTTCATTGTCATCCAAAGAAAACGCGAGCTGTACTTACTTTTGTTTATATCGGTGGCTGATCTTTCAAGAGAGACACTCACGAGTCATGAATAATAGTGATATAAACTTCTGAACTCTTACAAATGCAAGGATGGGTTTTATTTGTTGATTCACTTTTTCTGTTTAACCTTTTGTCTAAAAGCTAGTACATGTGAGGAAATACAGAACAAAAGAGGTTTACCACCTACCCACAAATTTTCTAAAAAATGGATCTTTATACCTATCCTCAATAGACGTAGAGAATTTATTGCAGTGCACAAAAAATGAAAAACTCTAATTCCTGGGCATTCGGAGGAGCCCCTAATCTCATCGGCTGAAACCTAGCAAAAAGGGTGTGGACCATAATTGCTCTTAATAACCTTGTGCCACAAAGCATCAGTCCCAAAAATAAAAAAATAACATAGATCAGAGGGGTCTATCCCTCACACACTGATCTTCCAAAAAATACTTTTCCTTTCCCTCCCCACCACACAATGAACCAAGTGAGAGAAAGAAGAAAGCTTATAAGAAATATCCTTCCACATGTTTCGGTAAGTGTGTTAACCCTACCTGATGACAACCCAAAAGGATGAGATGAGGATCATACTTGCTCACAATAATTCTTTGCCGAAGTGTTCCAGGCTCAAAGGGTGGAAATGCCAAAGCCATTTAGCCAAGAGGGCTTTGTTGCAAGTCCTTAAGTTTCCAATTTCTACCCCCCCTCACAGGCCTCTCAATGATCTTCCATCAAACAAAATGCACATGTTTTTCCTTCTTCCACCCCTTTCCAAAGGAAATCGTGCACAGTCTTCTCTATGCTTATACAAGCCAACCAAAAAGCGCTAAATAGAGAGGAATTATAAATGGAAATACCACTTAGAACCAAAGGGATTATAAGTTGGTCTACAAGCATTAGAGAAAAGACATTTATTGTGAGAGGTCAGTCTCCTCCTAACCTTAACCACAGGTGTTCCAAAAAGAAACAAATTTAGGATTACCTCTAAGAGGGAGACCTAGGTGGGAGGAAGGGAGAGAACCAAGATCACAATAAAAAAAATCCCCCCAACCGCTAAGGGGGCGTTTGGGGTGTGAGTAGGTCATTATAGACTGTGAATTATAATAATTTATGTGTTATTATAGTTTGTGTTTAAGGTGCGAACTATTATAGTCTGCTTGGGGTGCTAATTATTTTAGTCCATGTATTGAGTGCATATTACTGTAGTCTTAATTATAATAGTATGTAAATTAAACGTAGGTTATATTAGATCGTGTATAATTCTTTTGTACTATTATTCTTTATCATACAAAGAATTATCTACATGAAATATAAAATTAACTAGATTTACATTTTTGTTAAAAAAATTGTCTTTTTTTTTTCGTCATTTTTCAGAGATACCTTAGTTAACATGAAATTGTTAAAAATGTGCTGTATGGATATAATTCATGTCTTTCTCATTCATAAAGCTCCCTTTTCTGGAGGTACAAAATTGGTTCTAAATTAAAACATATAACTCATAAGTCATAATTACCCTACACTTCTCTAGTTAATTTGTTAATTTGTTTAATATTTTGATATTTTGATTTTTTTTAGGTTTTGAAATAAAATTCCATAGACTTTTGTTACCTTAACTAATTTAAAAAAGATCATAGTTTTCTTTTTTAATCATAATATGCTAATTTTAAGTCTTCAATCCAGTTAAATGGACCAAAGAAAAAAATGAAAATGTTATTAAACTAAATTAGAGATTTCTGCACCTATAGCGTAAATAAATATGCTTAATTACACAATTGCAGTTTAATGAGTCATTATTTTATTAAAAAATGTAGCCTAATTTTATTTTTCAGCTCCCCCTAAATGTGTGTGTATATATATAGATATATAGATATATAGATATAGGCATATATAGACATGGACATATATAGATATAGACATATATATAGACAAATACATATATACATATATACATATATATCATAGCACTATCTCCTAAAATGTAAAACCTTAATTTTAAACAAATAATGGAAGAGAGAATTTTAAAACAGACATCTAGTAATAATGATAAGTTTTAAACCCTTTTGATATTTTGCTTAAAATAAAAACACAAATGTGTTTGACAACTCTCTTTTAAAAGTGTTTTTATCGAAAAACTTCAAGTTTGACCAGTGGTGAATGAAGATTGGTTGGTGGCGGTCGTCGTAGTTGGTTATTGGAAGTTTGTCAGTGGAGTCACTGGAAGTGGTGGTAGGAGATTGGCCGGCGACGGTCACCAAAAGTGGTGTATGAAAGTTGGCCGACAAACTTTTTAACCCTTGAAACAAACACCCACTTAGAGTTGAAGAATAGTAATGGGTGTTATTTGAAATCCTAGTCCTAAGTTCCAACTAAAATTAGCCCTTACTCCAAACAAGTAGTGGGCTATTAGCCCACTCCACCCGATGCCTCAAACATGCCCTAAGCTTTTCTTTGTCGCAATTTAGCCAAAATCGACTCTTGCGCCCGTTGATCTTAAGCATATAGCTTCAAAAAAGCATGCATTAAAATTAAGAATGAATTCTCCTTACTGGAAGGATTGTGTTGTTGGCAAATTGAAGGTGAGATAAGACCCTTTCTCTTTACCGACCTCAAATAGCTCAATAATTTAATCTTCAACAATCGGGAAAAAAGACCTTATTCAGCACATCCACTACGAACAAGAAGAGAAAAGGTGGTGAAGAATCACTTCATCTTAGGGCCCTAAAAGCCCTTATCTTGCCTTTCAGACTCTCGTTAATGAGAATAGAGTGACACACATTTCTACTTAGCTTGTCCAATAGTTCCAACGAACAGCTTTAGGAAGGGCTATTGTTTGACTTATTTGGATTGAGAGGAATAACAAATTTTTTAGGGAAATGGAGAGATCAAGTGAGGAAGTATTATGTTTGCTAATAGACTCTTCTCTAATTATGATCTTTCTTTGATTTTGTTAGGTTGAAGCTCTTTTTGTAGCTCTTGTGGTTTTCTCTTGCTTCTTGCTCCTTGTTTTTTTGTCATGCTCTCCTGCTCTTTTTGTGTGCCATGCATTCCTTCCATTCTTTCTCGAGAAAAGTTCGGTTTTAGGGAGGGTACTTTTTTTTCCCTTCATTGGTAATTTACTTGACAGCAAACTGTACACTCCATCTCAGGAGGGTGCTCGAAAGGTTAACTGATGACTGTTGTGTAAAAAGAGATTGAAACACTCATCAAGTGAGGAAGCATGAGAACTTGGGGGAAATGTAGATGTTGGGTTTACCTTCAATTTTTATACGGAATGTTAGCAATACCTATGAGTGGCTCCCAAATAAAAGGTCTGAACTTTTGATAACTATTTTCATCCTTCCATGCGCATTTGCCCAAGTTTGGGTCAAGGATTCCAGAATCCATTGTGATGACATTTAAAAGAGACTTGTAGACTTGCAGCAAACAAGCAGTCATAAAGCTACAAAAGGATGGAAATATCCATCGGTATGTCCATATAACCGTAAATTGAAGCGTTTAATATCGATATTAAATATCCATGGATATCTTCATCATCTTCTATAAATCATTTTCTTAGTCCAATATGAATAGGAATTCTACTATTATATGGATAACTTAATTTGGGAGTAAAACAACTTAATTATTAATATAGATAAATTTGTGAATTACATTAGTACTCATCAATATCAATATTTTATTAATATATCCATAGAACTAAAATCTTGATATCGATATTGACATCGATATTTTAATCATTGGCTACAACCACTTGTCTTCCACAACCCTAAACATGTATTTGACAAGGGTATCTGTGAGAGTGAAAGATGCCCGTTATTTTAGTATCCCTCCAAGGGTTTTCTCAGGATCTGGTGTTTGTTCCATACCTTCCATGTTAGTCTCCTGAAGGCAATACCTCTTTCAACGAAAGTGGCTTTCTAAGGGGGCTTTAGTGGTTTTGATGATTGGTAGAGTCGATCATCAGCCACCTTTAGAAACTCCCTGCTGTTTTAGCTAATTCTCATGCCTACTAAACTTCGAATTGTAGAAGAATGCAGTAGAGGTGAAGAAGAGAAAAAGAGGAGGCTTATGCAAATCGACAAAGAGAGCTTGTGGTTATGGAAATTGGAATTACCTTGATGGTATTATGAGAATGAGAGATGACACTTCCTCAAACAATTGGGGAGATTGTCACCTGGAAATTGGAAGTAGTGGACGTGCTTTGTTTGCCTTTTTAACCATCTGGTTTGGCGCATGATCACAAGGAACAATTGGTGAATGATAATAGATGTTTCTTATGAATGCTAATATCTCACGAGTTTCTTTTTCTAAAGAGTTATCATGTGCTGAATTTTAAAGGATCTGTGATTGCAGTTTGCACTTTTTATGTTCGTTTTGGTTACTGCAACCAATTATTTTTCCTTTTGATTTGGCAGACATGGGCATTGAGAGGGTTGCTCGTCTGGAGGGGTTGAGTGAGGCACAGATCTCAAAGGCACTCGAAGACCTAGTGAAAGTCGGGGCATCATGAAGGAATGATCTGCTGTGCTATTGTTACTGGCAACTGACGTTAATAAATGCACGAGTGGAACTTTTGTTGAGATGCACTGTTTACATTCTTTTCGGTCTGCTTCTATGAGATTATTGCTCAAAGATTCATCTTGAGTAAACTTGTTTCTGGTACGTAAGCCTATTTGTTTATATGAATAGTTTCTCCGGGAGTGTTATCATAATGGATACTTCTTGCAATGAGAGATTAGATTGAAATATATTAAAATATGAGAGAATATATTTGAAACCATGAGGATAAATTGAAAAGCACTACAACGTTAAGTAGTAAAGCATTTGATGTATTTAGCCTTTTGAATGCACACAAGAAGTTGGTAAGTTTAGCAAAGTTTTAAAGTTGATGAGTTTTGGGAGTGGCTTGTTTTTGTTTTATAGACTACTGTGGTCTTCGAAGATGCTTTGGTTGACTCTATTGTGGTCTTCCTTTGAAACTTTTGAACCGTCTTTTCAAAGACTCCTTTTCCCTCTTTAATTGTTTTATAGAATCAATAATTTAGCCTTTTCCCTCTTTAATTGTTTTATGGAATCAATACTTATAAAAAAAAATGTCTCAACTTTATAATCAGGTTGAAACGAATATTCGTGAACTTTTAAAAGTTTAAAAAATGTTCTAAGCTAAAGAATATTGGTTTTTGGATAGAAAACATTCAACAACTTTTGTTTAGAACTACTAAAAACTTTCCTAACTACCCTTACATTAAAAAAAAAATAAGAAGTTAAAAATATCCAATATTTATACCAAAATTTTCAAGACCTAAAATAAAAACAAAAAGGTTTAAGTTAAAACATAAAATTTCACAAATTCTTACTACCATACTCAAACAATAATTAGTCAAATAAAAAATATGTATTTGACAACTAACATACTAAACTTTTAACGTCCAACTTCGTTAAAATACTATTCTAAAATGCCGGGGTGTTTTTATTATTCTATTATTATTAGGGTCAACATATCTTACTAAAATGTGTACTTTTATTTATTTATTTACTTGTATTGGAGAAGAGATATAAGAAAAAAGGAGAGAAAAGTAAAATGGTACCAACAACTTGCGTTATTACTTGTGTTATATAATGATTAATTTTTTTTCAAGTTTTTAATAGTATTTTTTAAACTTTTGAATGTATAAGGATATTCGAGATATTGTGAGATTTTATGTTTGAACTTAAAATTTTGGATTTAATTTTGGTTGGTGAGAAAATTAGTAAAAAATTTGGATCGAAGAAAGTATTTTTTTTTTAACTTTTTTTTTCAAGGTTGTAGGTATTTGTGAAACTTTTGAACAGTTTGGGTGTATTTTTTAAACAAAATTTTAATAGTTTCTATTTAAAACTATATTTTTTCAAAACTCTTTTCAAAAGTTTAAAACATTTTTTAAACATTTAAAAATTTATGGATATTTTTTACCCAAGCTACAAAGTTACAATGTAACCAACTTTTTAGTGCTTTTCTTTTACATTTCAGCTTATCATATTTATGCTCTAATGGGAGGCTTTTTATTGTAAGACATATTTTGGTGTTGGGTTTATCCCTTTTATTTCATTATCAATAAAAATGTGAAAAAAAGTTATGCTTTCAATTGTAATCAGCTTCGCATATGGACTTTAATGATTTAGTAGATAGAGTAGAAAATTTAGGTGACCTAAGGTTGAGAGTTCCTATATATGATGAAGTTTGGGAGTTCAAATTCTCTTTGTGGCCATCTATCACTATGATCTTTAGTTTGATTTTGTTGGGTTAGAAGTAGTTAGTTTTTGGACTCTTCCTTTTGTTGGGCATGCTTTTTGCAATCCCCATTCTTCTCAATTTATTCTCATTTTCCTACTCAATAAGTAAACAAACAATTCTATGATCATTTTTAAATAAATGATAGGAAAAATTTATATTTCTATTAGCTAGCTTTCAAGCAAGAGATGATCTCATTAATTCCAAATCAAACCATTAATCATATTCGATCTTTTGGTACAAAATGAGGTTTAGTTACATGAATGACGTTTATTAAAACACAATTAATTAGAAGATATAAAACTCCTCTTGAACAAACTATGATTTTAAACTTTTCACAAAACCATAATATTTGTATTTAGTTCAAAACATAAATTTGGTTCCATAGTGAAACGAAATAGTTTGGAAAATTATAAGTGATTTAGATAATTTTGAATGAGTAATGCCAAAAAGTTGCTATCTAAATAATTTTGTTAATGATAGTGGAAACTACAAATTACATTTTCACCTTTACATCCAACAATTTAGAAAGTGTACTCCGTCACAATTTGGAAATGACACATTAAATAATTTTGTTAATGATAGTGGAAACTGGAAAGCAACACATGATAGAAATAATATTATTAATCTAAGAATCTAAGAAGACATATGCAAATAAGTTGGGGTTAGATTTGATATATATAAACATATAAAAGTTGGGTTAAAGATTTAAAGCAAGAATTTTTTACATATATATGAATTCATTCAAGGTAATGCAACAATGAAGTAATTTAAAGAGTGAGTATATGTAATTATGTTCTCTACTAAATCTTTGGGTGATAATGATAACGATAAATTTAGTTTTAAATAGTCATCAATCAAAAGAAATTCAATTATGTTTGCTATTTAGGATGATAGTAATTAGTGGTGGTTGAAGAATGAGTTGATTAAGGATCCTCCTCCTTCTAAAAAGTGTACATATGCACACAAAAGGAGGGCTAATTAAGCCTGAAGTGATTAGTTTATTTAATCTGCCTGCCTTTTCTTTGCCATTTTCTTGCATTAGTTACCTGCCAAATGGTCCTACCAAAGTTTGTCCTTTTTTACTTTGTATATGTTTTGCCAAAAAGAACAAACTGATGATGGTTTTCTATAGAAAAGCTCTATAATAAACTACGTTTTTATACCCAAAGTAACATTTAACCCCATGCCTCAGACAACCTTCCTCTCACATGCAACTGTATGTTAATTCAGTAATCAGAAAGTTAATTCAGCATTATTATTTCTTTTTCAGACAGACATGCCATGAACTTACACATGTGGTATTAAGGTATTATTGGCCGGGTATGAAGAGAAATGCAAGTATATTGAGAATGCAACCAAAACTTATTTCATATCGGCGAAAGGGATGATTGTGAGTATGTAGGTGATGATAATTATCTTCATGAAGCTAAAAGAAAATCGAGGAGAGTTTATGTCTAATATTGTTTTGTTAATTAAGGGGTTGAGGGTGATATTTGTTAGGACTAAAAAGTCAAATGATTTGGTTTAACCTATGAGGTTTTTCTTTTTATATCACAAGTCTTGTTTTGGTATATCTATGAATATGTTGAAATAAAAACTTTATTTGGACTTTGAAATTCTCATTTAGATTTTCCCAAAACACAAGAAAGATAGATGGTGGTATAGCAGTGGTGACCTAATCTCCATATCCCTAGGCCATTATTGTTTTTTAACTCCATGCAAAAAGTGGTAAAGGTCTACACCCAAATCTTTAAAAAGAAAAAATCCCTATAACCAAAATTTGAGATATCAACGTACTACAAATGTCAATTAGGTTAATTGCTTCTAGAGATAACATTATATATGTCTTCATATAGCATTAATTTTTTAACAGTTTGCACATAATTTTGATGATGAAGTTTAAGGTTTATGAAACATTTTTTAATATTGGTTGGTAATATATGTGTGTGTGAACCAATGTGTCGACACATCAAGAAAGATAGAGGGTGTCAAGACAAGTGGTCCGAGTCTTTTATTATTTGTGTTTATATTCATCGTCTTATTTACATTTCTCGTGCCTTGACAAGATGATGAATGTGTAATTTATATTGATTTTAAAATAATATTTTTAGGATCCAAGCGATTCTTAAAAAGATTAGCTCAAAAAGGTAGGAATAACTAAAATTACAATATTTGAATAATAAGCTTCAAAACAACTATATTGTCATAATAAATTTAAACAATAACAATATCATCCGCTTTTTAGTCGCTTCAAGTTTACAAAAATTAAAATTTCTAAACTATATATATATATTAGATAAGGATAAAGGTCGAAAAAACAATAAATAAAAAAACAAGTAGTCTCGTAAAAAATGATAATCCAATTCAAAAGTTATAATCTATTTAGAAACAAGAACGAGAGATAAACGTATAAACATCACCAAACTGTTAATGATAATGTCATCATTATATTTTTCTTTTGGAAATTTGATACTTAAATTGATCATTATAATAATTTTCTCTAAAGGTATTTGCAAAGTGGGGTATCTTTTAGTTAAAAAACAAAAAAGAAAAAGAAAAAGAAGTTGGAAATAAATTGAATTGGTAATTTGGATGGATGTGTGCATGTGATTAAAGGATGGAGATGATGAGAGTATTACTATAGCCCTCAATAAATTAGTCAACAAATAAAAGGAAAAGGAAAAGGAAAAGGAAAAGTAAAGAAAATAAAGATGAATGTCGAATTTACATTATAATTTATAAGTTCGGCGCCGTAAATTATTATTATTCATTTCCTACACAGATGCCATGATGCCATTATGCCATTATGCCTTCCCTAACTCCATCGCCCTAAACTTTAAACCCAAACATATACTCTTTTCTTTTCTTTTCTTTTCTTTTCTTTTACATATATAACTCTAATTCCTTTTTAGGTATCAATTTAAATACGTTTTAGTTATCTACAACTTTTTTTCTTATACATGCATTGAATCAATTCAGGATTCATAGGCTGACAAAAACAACAATCCATACATTTATTTTAATTGATGAGTTTGGCCTTTAGTTTGTTTGAGAAAGCAAGTGAGAAAATGATAATGGGGGAAAGGAGTAAAGGAGTAAAGGACCTTAATTATTGTTTAAGAGTGATTGATTGGGTTATATTAGAATAGTATTTGATTGTTATTATATGTATGAATGCTTCAATTTGATCCCTTTTCTTTTTTTCTTTCGGTTGTGCTACTGTTTATTTCTGTCCCATCTGTTCATTACTAATTCTGCAGTACTTTCTTTTCAAAAAAAACAAATAATAATAACAATAAATTCTGCTTTTCACTTTTTATATGCTTTGCTGATTTGGATTCCAAGAGTTTTCCAATTTGTGACTCTCGTTTGTCTCTCTAAATACCCTTACCACACATAATGTTATTCCTTTTCTTTTCGTAACACTTATATTTGTGATTCTCATCTGTCATTACATCCTGCATGTTAACTAGAGCCCTAACCCATTTGGGGTAAATTATTGATCATGGTTACTTTTGTTTGGCCATTCTTTTAACAACCATATTCTCTCTAGTGGTTGTGGGTGAGAGAGTTTGTACAGTACCTCTACCACTATGTATTGTATAAAAAGGCCTTTGAGTATTCTCATTTGCATACGACTCTAAGTGAAATTATCCGATGTGAATTGGTTTGAAAAGAGAAGAAGACAACCTTACAAAAGAGAAAACTTGCATGTCGGTAGTGCTTGTCACAAACACTCTATATTAAAGTTAGAGTGTAAAAGAGTACATGAAAACTAGAGAGCTTAAGGGATGGATTTCAAGTTACTTTCCATATTATAGTTATAAATGTATGAATTCAACAAATAAAACATAAAAATGTGAAACAATAAAATAATCGACCAACGCAAATGTACGTATTTGTTGCATTAGAAGGAATAGAACAATTTTATTAGAGAAAATAATTCAAAACATCTCTAAGATTGTTAGAGAGTGTGTACATGATGCATACGGTTTTCAAGATCATACGAATACCAAATTTACAATTTAACGAGAAAAATATGTATTATATTTACACGGTATTCAAACAACTTGTTGGCTTTTAACTAAGAAAAAGAAGAATCATATTTGAAAAGAGGAAAAACAAAAAGAAAAGAAGAGGGAATAGGAATAAAAAGAATATGAATATATATATATATAGTATTTGTGTGAAAATAACAATTCCATGTGTGATATTAATTGAAATTAAATAGAAAAGGAGTTGAGAAAAACGTGAGGAAAAAGTATTTAGTGGAAGTCATTTTGTGGGGGAATTACATTCTTTCTTTCTTTATTTATTGTGTGTTCTCTTATACCATTTTAATTTGTGTTCAAATCTTAACCTTTGAATGAGGTTTATGATTAGATTAGAATCTCACATCTTTTTCTCTTCTCTTCTTTTCCCATAGCCCTTCCCTTTGGCTTCTTACCAACCTCTTCTTCTCATCTTCTTCTTCTTATTATTATTATTACATTCTTCCTTACTTTTCCCCCCAACATTCCTTTTCACATTCTTAGGTTTGTAAGAAAAGAATATGTGTCTCATTAGGGTTTTATATCTTTGTAATTATTATGTTCTTTTAAATAATATAGAATGGAAAAGATACAATCATTATGTTTTTTAAATTTCAAAATGATGTTATTTTTGTAATATCAATTCTTTATTATGGGAGAAATTTTAAAATTGGTTGATGATACATTTACATGATAAATATTAAATATTTAAAATTTTGAAGATATGGTTTAAGACTTTATACCTCAAGTATACAATGCCAAATTTTATGATTCTTCTTTAGGGATTGATATTCTAATTCCCTTAATTACTACATATAGCCACACACTCAATTTTTATATAAGAATAATTTAATGAAAAGTTCACGAGGGCAAGTTTATAATCTAAACTTAACTTGTAGTATTAATTTAAATATAAGTTATATATAGTACTCCTAAACCTAATTTGGTGGATACAATCATTGAAGAAAGTTATGTGACGCAATAGATTTTAGAGACTCTCAATTAAATGAATTTTATATTTTATTGATTCGATCGCTATTAGTCTATACTATTTAATAGCAAACAAGATGAAACGTTTACCACAAGTTAAATCAATTTTGAGTAATGACAGGAGGATAAATGCACAACAAATAAACAAGGAGGTTAAATATAATCAAGAATAATAAAATCACTAAACTTAGAGGAAAGAGACCTAATTGAGTTGTAAATCAATGAATGGCAAGTACTCAAAAGACATATCTTTCCATATTATTCAAGCACTTGAGAGTTGAGACCGACTCGTTAGGTATAGTGAAGACAAGTTTCCCAGATTAGTATTAACTGCAACAACATTTTAATATAATTAAACTAAGTGCAATTAACCTACTGAGCATAATATAATGGTTCCCATAAATAAAATATAAACACTTTTGCAATAAGCACACAAGAGAAAATGACAAGACAATTAACCACACTTGGACAACCTGGATAAATAATTAATCCATTACTCTTTAACTTCTCCCTAATTATTGTATATACTTAATTATGCATATAATAATTAATTAGGTTTCTTGAAACAACCAATAAAAACATATATGTTGATCACATAATATAATAATTAGTAATTAATAAGGGTGATGACTTTTAATCTTAGTTATTATATATATACAAGAAATGATGATCTTAATAATCAAGTTAGTTTGTTTGGGAGTTCATTAGGATAAGGGTAGAAGAGAACGTAGTGAAATATGTTTTCTTTGTAATTCTAAATATTATTGTTAATTTATATTTTGAGATTGGTTCGTGAGGAGTGTGACAAGTGGACCACGGTGATCATTCAAGCTATGCAATATCATTTTCTCTAAAGTTCATTAATCTTAGTATTAATATTCATTAATCTTAGTAGTTGAAGTGCTATATCATATGCTATATCATTCAAGGGATCACGCAAGTGTTGGTTGAAGTTGTGAGATTTTGAAAATTCACCCATTTCCACCCTCACATATCTTACACAAAATCCATTAATAACTTTCATATTATTATTTATTTATATTGAATCATAACTCTTGAATTCAACTTCTTCGCCAATTGCTTATTAAACACAACTTACTTTAATAACATTTTATGGAAGTAAAAATCTTTCTTTCACTCTTCGCATTTCTTCAAAAGCCTGTATTATTATCTCTTCATGTTTCATTTTCAAATATTCAGTATTATTGGACCCATTGGTAGATGTTCGTTGAATTAATGCCTCACCCCATTATATTCAAATTAATTTGTTTGCATTTAACCAAAAACACAAATAAAAGTATATATGAATAATGGTACCAAATTAAATACTTTGTATTGGTCAACAATAAATTATTAGGAACTTTACTGGCTGGAAAGCAAATTCTTCATAGCTCTTCAAGGTTAATGCATGTAACACCCTCCTTACCATGAACTCATTAAAAACAAGTTGGAATCAACAGGGTTGATGCTCAAAATCAAGGAAGAAGATGAGGATTGAACGTGCATCAAAAAAATAAGATTAATCGTTTGATTGTCTATCCACATGTTCATAATAAAATTAATCAAAAGTTGATAGCTACCAAATTCATGTTGGTGAGAATTTTGGACTAAGAACTTGGTGGTGAGTAGGAGTTAGGTACGTGGAGCTATGAAATTGTGAGCTCTATCACTCTCGATTTCTCATTCTAAGAGTCCTCTCGGTATAAAAATTTTCTAATTGTAAGACAAATGAGATTGAGTGAATCCAAATTAGTTAAAATAAAAATTCCGTGGTCATTCAAGCTCTTTTAAATCTCTTTGAAATTAAGTCATTTCCTTGTCAAGTGTTGTTTCTAGTTGAAGCTCATAGAACGTTGTTACTTTATCTAAATGTCATAAGTTCTCTAATTTGACTGCACACTTGCTAGCCAAATTGGCAACGTCTCATGCTTGGAATTGTTTTTTAGGCTATGCCTCTTCTTTTTAGATCTGATATGGTTTGTTTTTTAGGGAATGAATATCTCTTCTTTGTTCTTACTAACAAGTTTATTGATTCTACCTATTGTGATTGGTTGATAAATGAATTTCATCTTTTAAAAAAAATAAAAATTATATATTCCACACACTTGCATTCTAATAACCTTATTATATAAAAGTATAAATAACGTAATTATAAGTCGAAAGTAGGATTATGCAAATCTAGACGTACATCCATAATTTTGCAGCCAACAACAAAAAAATCTACATATTGATAAACTAATTAAAGTTATCGTATAACACCATTATCATTTTAGATTATATTTTTATCACTTTAACAAGAAAAAAAAAATGTCCAACATGTTCAACTATCTACAATAAGACAGAAAACAAAAAGTAGTAATAGAAAAAAAAAAAAAAGATAAGAAAGTAGAAATGGAAATTGGTTTTGTGGGATGGATAGGTGGCCACTCAAAAGTACTTCCTCAAATTTGTTTCACCACCACTATTAAATTTTAAATATTATGATATTTATTATATTAGTTAGAGATTTATTATTCTAAAAATTAGTAAATTATTAGGACTTTTTTTATTAAACACTTTTAACTACTAAATTTCTGGTTTGAAATAGATTGATACATATCTTTGCATTAAGTTTAGTATTAATAAACAAAATTATATTGAATAACCAATATAATATAAAATTATGAAAAAACAACTCACAATTTTTATATTCAATTAAACTTCAAACTAATAATGAGATAGATAAAATAGATTTTTCTTTTATAAATACGTTGATTAGGTGTACGATAGATGCACAAACTTAGTATCTCAAAAAGAAGTATTTAATTTTTTTCGTCATTGTCATGTGTCGTTCTTTCATAAAGTTCATGTGCTTTATTCTTACACATTATTAGTTTCCACAAAAGTCATCATATACTTTTCGTTTTATCTATAAATAGAGACATTTGATGGATCTCGAAATAAACATACATTCCTACAAAGTTGGAAAAGCAGAAGAAATTTAAATTTTCATATTTTTTATACTTTTATATATATATATATTATATTTTGTTGTAGTCCTCAGCATCCAAAAATGATAAAAGAGTGGAATGTGTGTAGATATCCATCCAAAAACATCCAAAAATGATAAAATAAAATTTACCACTTAATTAATTAGCCAATGCAGTAACAAGAACAAAAATAATGCATGCCATATTTTCTTAATTTGTTTCAAACAACACTCTTTACCCATGAGTACCTATCTCTTGTAGATTACATGTGTAGTAGGCCATTTTGTACTTCCTATATTTCTAAACTTCAAAATTGGTACCATAGTCAAAGCTAGAAACCGAATCTAAGAATTTCAAGCACTTAAGCATGTTTTTTTTTAAATGCTAATTAACAAACGAAATAATATTGACTTGTTAAGTGTGTTTTGTGTGGTTGAATTAAGATAATAATTTTAATGAGTGCATGCACTATTCCACTCTTATGTGTTCACTAATGGTTCACAACATAGAGAATCCGAAATTGGAACATATTTCAAAAGCATCAAACAAATTAAATGTGTATTAATATTCAGATTGAGGTGTTGTAAAAGTATAGGGTTTGAAATAGAATAAAAAGCATATGGTTCCATTTGTAACTTTAATATGATGGGCACATTAGAGTAATCTTTCAAAGAAGTTTGACTATTCCTTCCTTCATATTCTATTTTGATGTTTAATTTGAGAGCACCAAAAGAAGTTGATTTGACCAAGGATTGACCATGTCAAACTCATAAATACTAATTTTTAGCTTAACATTATAAATAATAATTGATTGCTTCCTTTTCTAAACATCTTCCGTACAGTGGGATACAAATCTATAAAATCACAAATTCCTTCAATACCCAATTATTTGGGTGATTTTGACTCTATTAATATATATATATTGTCATATATATCTCTATCTTTAGTTTAGGTTATTCAATCGTGGTTCCGATGTGTATTATAATAAAAATTAAAATAATTATTAAACGAGACGTTTAACACTTATGGATAGTAACGAAAAAATTGTCAAATTTTAAGAAAAAATTCATCAATATATATATGATTTAAATAGGTTTAGATGTTGATACTTTTCCTTAGTTAATACATGTAAGAGAGAGTATATCGATTTAATTGATTTTGTATGTTTGGGGGAAAAATGTTATATAGGGTTGGTGGAAATTGAGTAAATCTAATTTTTAGGTTTCGAAATTTAATTTTACCATTTTTTCTTGATTTAGAAACTGTGGGTTTTTTTTTTTATTATTATCATGGGGATTGATTAAA
This sequence comes from Cucumis sativus, assembly GCF_000004075.3. Lineage (NCBI taxonomy): Eukaryota > Viridiplantae > Streptophyta > Magnoliopsida > Cucurbitales > Cucurbitaceae > Cucumis > Cucumis sativus. The sequence continues at coordinate 35,273,460 of NC_026657.2, forward strand.
AACATATTATTAACGTAAAAAACATGGATGCAAAGTACATTTATATTCTTACGCTACTCAAAATTTCATGGATCTTTTTTCAATGTTTCACTTTCATCAACCATTTCCACCATAAATTAAACATTTTTTTTTTTTGCAAGAAAAACTATTTCCATTAAAATTGAATAAAGAATTCCAAAACTTCCTTTTTCGTCCACATTTTCGGTATATAAGAATTTTTATCATAGTGAGAAATATTGATAAGAATTAAAAAGAAAAAACTAATAAGATCTTTTAAAAGAAAATAATTTTTAAAATCTTTTAAAAGAAAATAATTTTTTTTCTTTCTTTAGTTTCATTAATGGAAAGAACTAAAATGTTATTTTATATATATATATATATATATATAAAAGTAGGGATAAAAAACGTTTGCTAGAAATCATGATTTACGGCCAAATTCTCGATGGAAGTTTTCCGTTTATTTTTTCTTTTTAACTTTGTTTATTTTTGTTTAACCTTCCTTTCCTATTATTTATATATAGTGTAATCAATATTTTCTTTTAATTATTTTGTTCGAGGAGTTAGATAACTTTTATATATATATATATATATATGGTTAAAAAACAAATAAAAGCATCTGAAATAATTTATTTTAAAAAAAGTTACAAAATTTTTCTCTCTTTGTACAAAAAATTGTACCAAAAGAAAACGTAGAATTTTATATTTTATATATTCTTATTCAATTTTGAAAGAAATAAATTATGTAAAAAAAGAAAAATGAAAGATGAGTTTAGGGTGGGACCCAATGGAGGACATTTGTGACTTTTCACTTGTAGAAGAGTTTAAAAACAACTCTTTAAGAAGAAAAAAGAAGAGGCTATTTTTGTCATTTTTGTCAAATAAAGGGTTCATTTTTGTCAATTTCTCATAATTCTTTTCATATGCACATTTATGCATGAAGTAATGATCTCATTTAAAAGTCCTTAGAAAAAGGCTAGCGTTGTTACAAGAGATCAAATAAAAAACAAAGAAAATAGCGAGGCTACAAATCTTATATATTCTTCATTTGAACCATATATTCTTTTTCGTTTCAAGTTCTAGACAATGTCATTATCGTATCACTTATTCGCTAGTCAACTAACAATCAATTTTGACCCAAAAAGCTAAAATATATGAATAATATGAGAAAAGAATATGGTAATTATGTAGTTGTCGGTGTCATGATAGTTTTACACAAAGGCAAAGGTGTATAAATTGGAGCATCTCATAAAAGCATACTAATAATATTCAAATTGGGAGTCATCCCTAAAAGTCTAAGAGTTTGAAATTAGTAACGAAAAAGCATATGGTACGTTGGAGCTTTAATAATATAGGATGATGGTGCAATTAGGTGTTATTTCAAACAAGTTTGACTCTTTCTCCTTCCCTTTTCTTCTTCTTATTTGTAGATTACGAAAAAGTAGTTTATCCAATAAGACTATTTCAAAATATATAAATATAAATAAGTTCACACTAATTTAATTAAATAATTTAGAACTTTCTTTCTTTCGGTATCATCGTCCGTACAGTGGAATAGTTAAATTCATAAATTCCTCAACTACCAATTATTTTAACATATTTTCTTCTTTTACTCTTCCATCCATTCTAACACCTTTTTTCCCTTTTTTTTTACCAGCTTTCGTCACAAATTTTAGGCATTTTAAAAGTTCCAAAATTTGGATTTTTTTAAAGAAAAATATTTGGTGTATGACCTCGAGTTGTGTACAACCTATTCAACAAAGAAAGTACAAAAAGTGAAAACGTCAAGAAAGAATTGAGTTTAATGTAAATAAAATTACTTTTTTGAACACTGATTTTTACTTAACACAATGCATGAAATCTCCTACTTTTAATTATTTTTTAAACAGTGATTTTCAACCTATATACATGAAAAAAAAGTTCAATATGATATATATTATTATATTTACCGTATAGTCGAGTAAATCTGCTACTTTTTTAAAAATATATTTTCTGTAAAATTATTTTTTAAGAATATAACTTCATGTTATACATATATTGGAAGAATCAATGCACCGATTCAATGTGCGTAAAAACCTTAACTTCGAATAGTTGCATCCAAGTGACATCTATTGCACCAATGGATTCGTGTCTTCCAACATCAACCATAGTTAGTTTTAAATTTATAAACTGAAAAGTCACGTTTACTATCTCTCAAACGTCATCTTTACTATCTTTCAAACAAACATATGCTCGAAAAGTCACAACCATTCCACAAAGAACAATGTGTAATTTTTTTTAAAAAAAATGTAAGCCCAAAATAAACATATTTGCAAGAACGGGTTCCAAGCTATTTAAAAATAATTTATAAAGAGTTCAAAATTGAAATGACTCTTCATAATCAAATATGAGTGCAATAAAAACATAGTTGAAAAGCCAAGTGAAGCCGTACAACTTAATAATTTACACTTCTAGCTTATTTTAATGTATGACATGGTATAGTAGATGATTAAATTAAGATACAAAGAAGAGATGATGTAGACACATTAAGGTTGATGGATTTATTCATCATATAGCACATGGATTCAAATAAAATAATAAAAATGGATTAAAAAGAAGAATTGGCATGTGAGGGGGAATTAAAATAAGTAGAAGTGCATGGAGAGAAATTGGAATCAAAATGGGGTAATGAGATAGGTGGGTGGGTTTGTAATTTTGTGATGAGAGTTTAGTGGGGTTTGGTCTAGAGATATCATAAACTAATAATAATTAAGGTTAAAAAGCATAATTAATAACAACTTAATGAAGGGTTTTGATTAGCCACAAAGGGCAAAATGGAAAATGTGCAATCAAAAATTGAATGTTAATGTCCTCTTAGGCTGCTAAATATATGGAGCAGTTGATGGGAAGAAAAGGGAAAAGGCATGAATCTTGCAATGCTTACACAATGAATAATAATGTGAATTTTTCTCCTTAAGTTCTTGAAAAGTTTTCTTTTTTTCTTTTAAATAATGGTTTAGTTTAAAAGATGGGGAGGCAAGGAAGAAAATGTGTCCCTTAATTTGTGAATTTTTTTATTTAAATAACGATTTGGTTTATACGAAGGGTTGGAGTTCACGTAGAACAACATTAATTTGCCCTTTCGATCTTCTTGAATGGTAGATTATGTTAGAGATTTTGGCATTGGATTTTGAAGTTTCCATGTATATTGTTTCTAGCTTTTAGATTTATACGATTATGTCTTTTTTTATACTTGTTTAAAATTAAGACTATAAATATAAGGGTGTTTTAGAAAAATAAGTCAAATTATTTATTAAGAAAGTAGAAATAAAATACAATAAAAGTTAATAGAAAATAACCCTGTTTAATTTTCAAACATGAAAGGAGATTAAATGATTAATAGATAAAGATTTTAGTTTCTAATTTTGATATTTTTTAAATTTGATTTTAACTTTTAATTATAGTTTAAATTTAGAAAAAATATTACCTTTTTAGTACGTAGGTTTTGAGAAATATATGCGTCTCTAAATGTTAAAAATAAATATTTTTGGTTTTCGAGTTTTAAAAGGTACATTTTTAATTCGAATTTAAAAAAAGTTCAAAAGCTCACTTAAATAATTTTATATTTTTATTTTAAATAATTATTTGATATTTTAAATGAGAAAATAACTTTTAATAATAATATACTCTCTAAAACTATTTTTTAATTTTAAATATCATATAATTATTTTTAAAAGTTGAAAAAAAAAATAGACCATACTAATCTACTTATTAAAAAACTTAGAACTAAAAAAGGTAGATTTAATATTTTTATAAACTATCAACGACAAAAATGGTATATTTTAAAACTTCAGCAAAGCAGACTAGAAAAAATAGTTTTCCTTACTTTTATATCTAATATCTCAATTAACATATAAAATCTAATCTAAAATCTTTATTATTTCACATAAAAATTAAAATTTATATCTAATATCTCAATTAATTATAGTTTTTTTTAAAAATTTATAAAGATTTCAGGGCAAAATAATCGCAACTTCATAATTTAAGCACTAAAAATTATAATTTAAATAAAACATATATCAATAAAGATTTAGATTTTTTTTCATAAATATAACAAAAATAATCAAAATATTTACTGTCTACTTGACAAAATGAAAAAAAAGCCAGTCGGTCAAAATACTACTACCTATAATAAAATAAAAAATGGCATAAACCGACTATTTTTTAAAAGTATTTCATATTTGCCTTTCTTTTCATATTTTTAAATCTAAACGAGTACAAGAATCTTTAAAAATTTTGTCAAATCTTTGTGCTAAATATAAACGTAGATTTGAAAAAAAATGGTTTATCAAATATATTAGGTTGACAAAGTATTTGTGGTATTTTTTATTGTGTGTCTGTAAATATTTTGACATTTTGTTGTATTTTTTGAAAAAAATAACAAATTTTATAGTTTTTTTTTGAGAAATTATATTTTCTCTTTCAATATAGACATTCTTTTTTATCTCCATAATGGTATTTAAAATTACACATATACTCTAATATAAACTTAATTTGGAATAGAAATGAATGTAATTATTACAATTTTCTTCTAATAAGTTATTTCTAAAAGAGTGTAAACATTATTATAGCTTAGATCTCATTGGATCTATAACCCTAACTTTTTTTCTCTTTTTTGTTTTTGACTTATATTTTTCAAAAAAAAAAAAAAAAACAAAAATTTAAAGAACTTTGTATAGTAACTTTTTTTTGTAATACACAGTGTTTGATATAAAATAGAAAAGCAAAAGTGTATATTTGTGATAATTACATCCAACTATAAGGATTGAGAGAGAGAGATGGGGAAAAATAAGCGATGATGAGTTGTGAGTTATGTGTCATTATATTTCTAGAACTTCCTAAGATATGATACCAATTAACTAAATGCCATAATTGTTCACCCAAATCTGCCTAACAATTATCATTTCTTCTCTTTTATATTATCTTATGTTTCTTACCCTTACCCTTACCTTTTTATTTTTCTTTTTTCTATTTCTCCAATTTTGTAGGGCATGCAGCCATCTACATGCTTTACCAATCCAACTTCCAACCCTTTTTTTCAACACCATCCAAATTATAAAAATAATTGTCATCCGTCCCAAATTAATAATACGACATTTAGGGTGATGCACACTTTTTTTCATTTCTAAGATATGGTATTTTTTAGTATATTAAATATATCAAGTGTATATTGTCAGTAGTATAACAAATGTATATCACTGTCGTGTGTATTATATGTATTCATGTGAGTCTAATTCTTAAATTACCTAAAAGAAATTCGTTCTTATTGAGGATATGATACTAATATAATGAGTCTAAAATTAGTTTTGGGGTTGTTTTTAGTTTTTAAAATTTATGTTTATTTTTCTTCCAAATTTTTTGAACGGGCTAAACTTTGTTTGATGTTCTAAAATAAATATTGGTTGAATGATTTTTCATTTTGTTTATTTTAGACAAGCCAAGCCAAGCCAACATTTAAATTTGGAAGTGAAAGCGTATAACTTACACGGTTAACTTTTAAGAACAAGAAGTTAAAAAAATAAAATAAAATGATTACTTTCCTTATACATTTGAAGGATTAAATTCATCTTATCAAAGTTATCTTTCTAGCTACTATTTGGTAAGTCTATCTTATCAAATTGGTAGACTCAATAAAACGACTATCTAAGTTATTTTCGTACATGAAGATGTATAACTCATACGTTATTTTGGTCTCATCATTTAATATATTGACTACAAAACTTTTTTATTTTTTATTTTTGATTCATTTTCCATTTTTAAAGCACTTTTAAAACTAAAAAGAAGAAAAAAATTAATTGACTACGGAAACATATCTACTCTTTAAAAAAAACTAAAAATCCAAAACTAAAGACAAAAATCCAAGGCTCCTTTATGTAACTTTTTGTTTTCGTTTTAATTTGTGAACATTTATAAACACTATTATTTTTCCTATATTGTCTTTTATCACTTCTTTTTCAAATTTTTAAAACTAAAAAACAGTAGTTTAAAAAAAATCTATCATTAATTTCATTAAAGAACATTAATTAAGAATCTAAATGTTTGTATTGAAACAAAAATGGAGAGAATAGAGGAAATTTTATTTTTTTTGTATACAATAATTCAAATATTTATTCTTCTGTTGGTTTACTCCATTTTTATTTACTAAACAACCCAAAAAGATATAGCATTGATATACATGTTTGGTGTATATTGTACTAAATCAATAATTGTGTACATAAATAAAGAATATCATGAAGATGGCACATGTTAGGTTATGTGAATTGTGTAAGATTCCCTATTAGATTTTTTTTTTTTTTTTTTCAATTAAGTGAGGAAAAGTTGTCAAGTGGAGCACTTTTTAAGAAAATTAATTAAATGGACGTTGTAGTATTTTTCTGAAATATATTTCTACACTTTCTCAAACTTATTTTATCATTTAGAAAAAAATATTGATTTTTATTTAATTAAAAAGGACTTTTCAAAATTCCAATCAAGCAAAGCACAACCATTTTTTAGGAAACATTTCTAAAATTCCATAAATAATTAACCCAAAGTTTTGTATAAATAAAATTTAAATTATCCCTTTTGTAGTAGCCTTTTTAAGAAAGTTTTCTACCCATATGAAATTTCAAATAATTTAAAAGGAATAAATGATTGGATTGGATTTTATTAAAATTTTCTATTTTGATGGGATTAGATTGAATATTGGGTTTGGAATGTTTTTATTTCCAAGTTAGGGTAAACGCAAAAGAAATATATATATAAATCATGGAGCAAAAAGGAAATTAAAACCAAATGAATGATAAAATAAGAGATATTGTATCCAGATTGATGAAATAAAAGGCAAAGCTACAGCCTAAAAGTGACCATTTATAATTAGCCTTACAAGGAAACAGAAAAGCAATGAATTAAACAAATTAATCAAAATTATTAATAAAGTAAACATTAAGTTGATTAAGTTTGGTTATTATTTAAAAAGAAGAAGAATAGGGTTAGAAACATATTTAATGAATGGAAATAGGGAATTTGAAAGTTGATGTAAAAGAAAATGATCCAACTCAAGCCGTACACCTCAAAAACATGAAGTTGAATCAATGGAAAGGAGATGTGTTGTATAAATGGTTTTCAATTAATAATCAAAATAATCAAAGATTTAAATAAAATAAAAAAAAGAAGAAAGAGATAAAGGGGGAGTGGAAGGAGGAAGAAGGCGCCGTATCCACCGCCAGTGGCAGATAAGCCAAGAGAACCACTAACCAATCATAAACACCCACGTGGATATAAACATTTCCTCTCAAATTCATTTTGATGACTCGACACTTTTCTTTTTCTTTCAAGCAATAGAAATAAACGGCTGATTGAAAGGGGTGGGTTACGGAATTTGGCCCCTCAGCCCAAGCCCATTTCCACCCTTTTTAACTTCTCACGTGATTCTCACGCCCCTAACATAATCATAATTAATTAATTGATTGATTAATTAATCTCTTTCATCAGTTTTCATTTTACCTTTACCCTTCCTCATTTATTATTCCTATTCCTATACTCCTAAAATGAAAACAGAATCTCCGTCGGAAACCCAACACCAGCACCTCCTTAAATTTCATAACCTTTTTTCTTCTTCTTCTTCTTCTTCTTCTTATTAATTTACCTCCATTATCTTTTCTTTTTTAACCACTAATTAATAATAATAATAATATATAATCCCGTAATAATTAAATTGAATTCAATTTAAAGATTTAAAAAGCTAAAAAAAAAAAAGATTAAGATATTTAATCTTCCTTTCTCTTTTCTGGGTTGGTTGGTTGGAACTATAAATAAGCAACTATGAAGCAGAGGGGCCAATGGGAGTGATTGTGAGAAAGAGAAAAGGGATAGCAGAAGAAGGAAGAAAGCAAAGTATTTAGGCCATAATTTTGGGAACCAATAATCCATTTTTCCCTTAACGCTTAACCCTTCTTCTTCTTCTTCTTCTTCTTCTTTCCCTTTTCCTTAACTTCAATCTCTTTTTTCGATCTCTCTGTTCTTCATCATCATCATCATTTTTTTCTTCTTTTTCTTCTTCTTCAAACTTCCCACTTAGTTTTTTTTTTTCTTTTTTTTCTTTTGGTATATGGTGTTGTTGTTCTTGTTGTAATGGCAATCCGTAAAGATATGGGTAATTATGAGCCTATTAAAGGAGCAGATGACTGTGATCTCGTTAATGAGACTGCTATTCTCATAAATCCAGATTCCGTTACTCTTGTCTCTGTTTCTAAGCACTGTAATCAGAGTGATGAAGATGTTGAGATGGCTCTTCGTGGTTCACATTCCAGATCTCCTCTTCCTATTCACAATGCCAATCCCTTAACCACTCCTGTTTCTTCTAAAATCGATGAACCCCAATTTTCATCTTCTGTTAGACCTATTCTCCGATCTTCCGACCAATGCCATCGTCTTGTTTCGCTTGATGTGTTTCGCGGTATCACTGTTGCGGTAAGCATTTTCTGTTTTTCTTTTTCTTTTTCTTTTTCTTTTTTCTTACCCACGATTGCTTTCCTTTTACTTCTTTGTTTTGATTTTTTTTTTTTTTGTTAATTCTTTTCTACTCCATGTTGGTGTTTTTTTTTTTAATTGAATGGAATGATTTTTATTTTTTGTTTATGTTATCATCGATTGAGATTTCTCGTAATCGCATGGGTTGGATGAAAGAACATTGGTCTTATTGTGGACTTGTTTTACTATTTTTTTTTTTTTTTTTGTAAGGGTTTTATAAAAAAAATCAGGATTTTGACTTGCTGAATTTTACCGGCCGTCGGTGGAGATTGGAAGAAATAATATCTATTTTGACTTTTTAAATTCAAGTCTTTAATGGAGAGGGTTTCGGTTTTTAGAAACTACCCATGCCAGTATTAATCCTTATTTTGATCCTCGAATGATGATATGAGTTCCGTCATTTTTGGAGATTTTTGGGGAAGAGATGAAACCTAATTTTGAACAATTTTACGAATTTTTAGATTAGGAAATTGAAAGGAGAATAAAGAAGTTCCTAACCATTATTTCAAATTGTTTTCAAATAAAATATATCATGTTCTATAATCTGTCAACCATTTATTTGTCACCCCCTTTTGAATAAACAAAGAGTGTTGATCGGTGAAGCATACAAAGTTTGGTAGTGCAGAAGCAGGGGGGCCACTAATTGGGTTTAAAGATAATATTAAACAAAACCGCGTGCAATGAAGGAGACTTATTATTTTTGTAGGACATGCATGATTCAAGCTGTGCATGATGGCACAGCAAGCAAGCTCCATAGTTTTAATGGCGATTGGTGTAGGAGGTGTTTGAAGAAGGAGAAGAGGAAGAAGAAAAACACTTAAAAATTTTTCTTTTTCATTCGATTTCTGTCTGGCTTTGCCCTGAAGAAACCATGAACAAAACACTGCCTTGCGGCAACTTTACTCTTTTATGAACAACTGGTTGATGGACACGTTAAAGACCCATTTCCCATCTTTTTGACCCGTTCTTTTGATGTGATCTTTCACCGGTGTCTAATTTAGGTGTAGCTGTTGAGCAAAATCTTTCCGGTGCTTTTAGTTGCTTTAACAATTGTGGGTTTCCGATTTGGCAAGCTTTCTTTTTATCTGTTAGGTTATGCCCCGAAGTTGCGTTAAGGATTGACGTGCTTGGAGATACCCAATTATGGGGGTGCTTCATACAGTTTTTGGTGGAAGGAAATGGTTAGGAAGTATGCGATTCTAGTTTTCTAGACATAATTTCAATTTTGAGATTCTTTTTTGAAAGAATGAAATTTGAGTCTTGTGAATAATAAAAAATAGAAGAAGAGAGATTTGGAGTTTGACGTAGCAAATGACGTTTGTTTGTTAAGAAACATATTAATTGTTAGTAGTTATTAGCTTAGCTTCTAATTATAGATTGTGATAAACACATTGATTAACCTAAGCTCAACAAGTTGACTTTGTTTTTAATTATATCTGTTGAATGAGGTATGAAAATATTCAGTGGGAAAGGAAACAAAAGTAATGGATCCTTGTTGTGGTTTATATTACGCGATCAGTGAACTTACAAGTCTTAATTTTTTTCTAGTGCTGACGATAATTTGAAGCTTCTGATTTGCATCTTGAAAAATAATGCGATGACTTAAAAGAAGAAATGTTCTACGAATGATTGTTATTATGTAAACTTAATTTAATATATTAATTGTAGACATGGAAGGACTCAACCAAGTCCAATAAAAAGGAAATTAATTGCTTCATTTTATCCTCTTATTTGTTTGCAGCTAATGATAGTGGTGGACTATGCTGGTGGGGTTATGCCTGCAATAAATCATTCGCCATGGGATGGTTTAACTCTGGCTGATCTTGTAATGCCATTTTTCCTATTCATAGTTGGAGTTTCGCTTGCCCTTGCTTACAAGGTAGTTCTTTATTCATTGCCTTTTTAACTTGCAAGCAATTTGAAAATCACCCAGCACAAATGTCTTTATGTTAATAAAAATTATATTATTTTTTAAATTTGAATTAGGTTGTTTTTACTTTATAATTGGGCCTTGGCATGTCAGTCATTCCTTTACTGTGCTTGATAATTCTGGGAATCAAATGTGAGAATCTTTGGAGTTTTGGAGGCAATCCACCTGCTATGTTCATTCTTTTCAACTACTTTTCGCCCTCAAATTAGGAAAATTGTTATTGTTGTTCCATTTTTCCCACGTAAAGAAGTTTGATTTTATTTACCTTACCCAGAAAATTCCAAGCAGAGGCATTGCAACTCAGAAGGCTGTGTTACGGACGTTGAAGCTTTTGTTCTTAGGCCTCTTTCTTCAAGGTAATCCACAAGAAACATAATATTTATTCAACTGTTATTCATGTTTTTTTCCACGTCTGAAGTTAGATGTGTTCTCTCGTTTGGCAGGGTATTGATCAAAACTAGTAAACTTTCTAAATTTCATTGAATAAGAAATTGTTTTAACTATTTGAGAGAGTGTACATTATTTTGCGAGGTATATGCTGAAATAGTAAACTTATCTGTTCAGGTGGTTTTCTCCACGGTGTAAACAATTTAACTTATGGAGTGGATATCCAGCAAATTAGATGGATGGGAATCTTACAGGTAACATTTTTTTCTTCACGTTGATGATGGACCATTTTTTTCTTCAATTTTTACTATTTCTCGTTACTTTTTTTTAAAAAAAATTATTTGATTTGACGGTTCATTCTTTTCTCTTTTTCTTCCCTTCTCTACAGAGAATAGCAATTGCATATTTCCTGGCAGCCCTGTGTGAGATATGGCTAAAGGGCAGTGATTATGTGAATTCAGAAACTGCACTGCGGAGAAAGTATCAATTACAGCTGTAAGATTCTTTTTCTTCTCTAACTTTGTCTCTTCAATCTGATCTTTTAATATTCATTTTTTAATTGCATTTAACAGAGGCGAAAATTAGGTTAGAAGAATATTGGGTTTCTTTCAAATCACTCCAATGTCTTACATAGTATTAAAAACTTCCGTTAACATGTTGATATTTGCGTCGACATTTTCATGATTTTATGGGCTTGACATCAACATGAGTGATGAATCTATTTCCATTATATTGTAGAAAACTTCATAGAACATAAAAAGTAAGCAACAAAACGATCCTAATGTAATTACAGTACAAACCGTTGACATGTTCACTCGTTTGCCAACCATAAAATGTATTTTTCCTAATTTAATTTATTTTTTTGAATCTTTTGTTTTTATTATAGATATTGATATTTTATTGAAACACTTGTTACTTGTTGAAATATGGGGATAGAATCGTATGTTTATAAAAATGTTCATTTGACAAGAATGAAGTATTCAAACGTAAGATTACTAATTTTTTTGTTCGCCTTATATTTATTTTTAATATTTCCAACTTCTTCTTAACAGAGTTGCTGCTGTTGTCCTCACAATGTTATATCTTGCCCTGTCATATGGATTGTATGTTCCTGATTGGGAGTACCAAGTTCCAAGTCTAACTACATCCGATGTGGCTTCTCCAAAGATATTTTCGGTGAGCATATTGAATCTTTATAATTTATATTATTTTCATTCAGGGGTTGAGAATACCATATAGTTATAATTGGTTAGTTGAATGGCTGTCTCACTTAATCCCCTAATTTCAGGTGAAATGTGGCACACGTGGTGACACTGGACCTGCCTGCAATGCTGTGGGAATGATAGATCGTAAGATATTTGGTATCCAACATCTGTATAAAAGACCTATTTATGCGCGGACTGAGGTAAATATTTGAGACTATTTTTTATTTACCACTGAAGGGTGTGCTTATCCTCATAATTCATGTATCTTTTTTTGTCTGTTCTCAGCAATGTAGCATTAATGCACCAGACTATGGCCCATTGCCTCCTGATGCTCCTTCTTGGTGCCAAGCTCCGTTTGATCCCGAAGGACTTTTGAGGTATCCATGTTTCTTCTGATTCTATCCATAGAAAATCATAATGACAAGTTGTGTTATTACACAAAATTTATTGCAGTTTTCAGTGTGTGTTATTCTTTCTTATCGTTCGTTGCATTTTGCAGTACAGTGATGGCTGTTGTTACCTGCTTGGTTGGCTTACATTATGGACATATCATTGTACATTTCAAAGTGAGTGAGACACTCCAGCTAACATTGTACTTTTACATGGATTTGTGTCTGTTCTATATAGGAAAAAACATTGTCTTACTTATCTCTACTTGCAGGATCACCGAGACCGAATGCTTCATTGGATTATACCTTCTTCTTGTCTAATTGTATTGGCCATTGGCCTGGACTTCTTAGGTGAGTGAGATTCGTTCAAAATGATGATTTTGATAGAGATAATGAAGGGGACTATACCAAAATAGTGACTTAAACTCTTTTGCAGGGATGCATATAAATAAGGTTCTTTATACAGTTAGTTACATGAGTGTCACTGCTGGTGCAGCTGGACTTCTCTTTACCGGGATATACTTGATGGTATTAAGCAACTTCATTGTTTGATCTTCACTAACAATTCATTTGGTAACTAAAACTGACAACACGGTTAACGATTGGTTGTGTATGGTTGTGTGAAGGTTGATGTGTACAGTTGGAGACGCATGAATGTGGTGATGGAGTGGATGGGAAAGCACGCATTGGTGATATACGTTCTTGCCGCCTGCAACGTTCTGCCTGTGATTCTCCAAGGCTTCTATTTGGGTCAGCCTCAGAACAACATTGTAAGTTTACTTCCCTAAATGAAATGACAGTCTATTTTCCAATTATGAAGTCTATTTCCCAATTATTATAGTGATTGAATTCTGAGTTATGTTATGCAATTGGCAGCTGAGGCTAATTGGGGTTCCATCGTGAAGGGGTCTATCCTTTGGAATATATAGAATAGACCACATAGCTCGTGATGTCGATTGGTATTTTCTATTAAAAGAGGAAGGAGCAATAAAATGGAGAGGTATATGGTCGCTTCATGTGGTCAATCAAGCACTCGCTCGGCTCGTATCTAATAGAGAAAATTAGTTTAGTTTAGTTTTGTGTAAAATATTTAGAAGGAATGAAATTGAAGTTATATATTATTATTTTGGTGCTCTGCCTCTACACATCACTCCACTCATTGTATACCATGTTTTTAAGCCCGCCCAATATAATTCCACACAAAAGCAGAACTCCTACTGCGTGTTAGTTTTGGATGATGATGATGATGATGATGACCTTAAAATCTTATTGATGACGACCTTAAAATCTTTCCTATACTTTATGAAGGAAAGTTATATGATATCATTTGATTGATTGAATGAATGGATTATCTACTTTTCTATGCAAATATATTTTATAATTAGTTTCAGTTGCTTTCTTGCTATTGTTGACAAAAGCTGTTGTAGATAGAATGATGTTGAGGCTTTTCAACAAAAATTCTATACATTTGTGAATGATTGATTAGACTGTGACAGAATAATCCTTTTTTTTTTCCAAAGTTAAATGTTTGAAGAATCTGATTCAATTCAACAAAGTGGAATATCGATACTTTTCTCAAATACAAAACTCCTTCCAAGTCTTTAGATGCTTTCTGTGTTCAAATACAGCCAATCGTGTTACACAACACTTTACTTTTATTTGTTTGTTTTTGCTTTTTGGTTCTTTTTCTTTTTTCAATCTTTTTTCATCCGCCGAATTTGCTATTACTAATAGTCCCGTTTTAAGAAGAGATTATACTTATTTTGAAGAAAATCAACCCAAAGGGAAAAGGCAACCAATTACATGTCTTAGTTATGAAGAGAGTAAAGTCAAGTTGAAACAGCAGGTTGTTCCTTGCCTCCTTCCAATTTTGTCAAGTAATAATCAACACTTATCTACAACCACATGAGTAACTTGGTAAAACATCCATTGCTAGTAATCTTGATAGCTCCATTGAGACTTGTCATCCTAGAAAATATCAACATTTTAGTGGAAGTAAATCTAGGTCAAACATCTCTCTAGATACCAAAAGTTTCTACAAAAAAATGTGAGGTTTTTTATATCCACACGATCCTTACAAAACAAACACAAAAGATGAGATTGGACTTCCTTCTTAGCACTATTAGTTTTGTTTCCAGAGACGTGGACGGGTAGACCCAAACATTGTCCCCAATGTTGTTCTGTACTTAATTGCATGCTTAGGTGTTGATTTGACATTCCTACACTTACCCTATTATCATTTTTACCTTTCTTTATTGAGTTTTAACTTTTTATTTATTCAAGTCCAAACTCTTATGTATTGATAAATTATTATTCTTAAGCATCTTATCTACCATTGGGTTTTATGCTTATCTTTGGTTTCTTTGTTTTCTTTGTTTTCTTAGAGCATTTTTCTCTTTATTACAAGGTCTTGAGTCCATGTTTTGACTGTTTTAGCTTAATTTAGATATGATTCACCCAAAAAGTTAAAAACAGTTTTGAAAAAAAGAAGTAAAAGTTAAGTAATAATTCCAATTATACCTTTAAACTTTTAATTTTAAAAATTTAGCCCTCAAACGTTAAAAATGGGTCAAATTAGTTCTTAATATAATTTCTATAATTATCGTAAGCCTGAGTATCCAATTTAAGAGTTTAATTTTTATAATTCATGAGTTGGTTTTTGCAATTTGTCCTAAACAATACAAAATAAAACAATAAAATGATAAAATGAGGTTGGAGATTTCCTACCATAATGACAAAGTTCTCTAAATGTCCAGCTCTAAATATGGGAATGAAACTTTTTGAATGATAACTCCTAATTATATGGAACTTGCATTATTGGTATGTGTATGTGTCTGTGTATGTATATATGGTTCATCCTATATTATTTTCCACTAAGCTTTTAATTTGATATCTAAACATAGAGTATATGCACATAATCACACCTACACCCAAAACCTATTCTTATACTAAATCTGCATGCAACCGTAGTGATTTTTCTTTCTCTCTTTGAACAATTTACAAAGGAGAGTATGAGATCATTAGGTAAATTTAATTTAATTGCTGTTGATATAAGTTTTTGTTGCTGACCTAAATATAAAAATAGAATTTTACCACAAATAGACTTATAAAGTTAGGGATGAAAGAATTGCGAATTGTTAGGCATGCAATTCGTTTAATTAGATTAATGGGATTTTAACTTTGTTATTTCCCATCGAAATCTTTTCCAACAATCTATAGATTTAATAGTTGTTTTGAATATTTAAATCAGTTTTAGTAGCAGTTTTGGATTTTCGAATTGTAGACTCTAAACTGCATTTTTTAAAAGTTGTTTATAGGTTTAAAATACCACATTATATTAATTACCATATATGAAATTTGTTTCTTATATCATATGTTTAGTTAATGTTAACAAGATTAACAGATTATAATTAATTGGTCAAATATACATCTCACCAGAATTTCAAGATGATCTTTCCAACCAAAAATTCTGCCATAAATCTCGACAGTTGATGCTTGTTTTGAATATTAAAACCAGTTTTAGTAATAGATTTTAATTTTTGAATATTTTTCAACAAGATTTCTGAGTTTTAATTCATTATTAGCATTATACTTACTATTATTCTTTATATATGTGAGTTCGTTTGTCAATTGTATTTTGGCATAATCTTGAAATATTGTATGGTCAAGCCTCTAATAAAACATAGTTAGATTGTATAAATTGTTTAGTTTAATAATTATTTTTTTACTAGCTTTTACTTTTAAGAGTCAAATTAATAAGTTCTTGTCAACGTATTGTATTGACTAGATATATACATAAAATTACACACTTCTGTTTGATTCATTCACACGATGATTAAAAGGAAATAGAATTAAAAATTACAAAATTAATTGAATTGAGAAGTCATTTAAACCAAAAAAAATCAAAGTTGGTCTGACTTAATTGAGGATCAAAATGATGGTGGCATTCTAGTCCACAGTTGCTTCAGATTCTTTCCACAAGTTGCCCCTCACTGCAGCAATCCATATACACTACTCATTGGTGCATTTGTAGCCTTCCTTAATGGTTCTGATTTTGTAGCTCTATGTTCATCCTTTTTTTCTCTTATCACTTCTAACTCTTTTTATACTTGTACCTAACTATTAACAAGAAATTAACAATTGTTATACTAACTATTTTTAGTTTCTGTGGACGAGTTTGCTTCTAATGTTTATATAAGTCATTCACACGAGTTTTCTTCAAAACATATTTGGTAAGGATACTTTGTATCTTTGTAGTTCTTTCCAAAATGGTTTATGTTTTATGAACTGAGAGCTGTCATTAGAATTTTGATGATGGAAGGTAACAGTTTGATGATGAAGTGGCTTGAAGATTGCGTGTTGGTTTGAAGATGGAAGGTTACTACTGGTACTGGAGATTGAATAGCTTGAAGATATGGAGTAATGTTGGTTTGAAGATTGAACGTTAAGGGGTTTGCATATTGTGATCTTGAAGATGAAGGGTTGGATGGTTAATTATGTTATGAAGATGGAAGAATGGTTTAGGGAAAAGCTATATAGTGAAAAGATGGGAGATGAAGAGTCGTAGATTTTGAGCTTGAAGATGAAGGATTTGAGATTGAAAATGTCCCTTTTGATCAAGCACGCAACATGCTTTTTTCTTTCCTTTGTTATCTTTCGGTTGTTTCAAAATTTCTTGTGCAGTAGAAATGGTGTAAAGTGAGTAGAATTTTTCAGGTGAAACAAAATTTTAATTAAGTTGTAATGTTGAAATTAGAAGTTGTTACACTGCTCATACGTATAAGATGGAAGCATATGTTATGAGAAAACACAAGCTTTATTATGACGGAGGGTACAACAACATACCATGAACTGACTTAACAATAAGAATTATTCAATCCAAACTTCAGGCATCTTTAAGCATAATTGATCTCTTATGTTCACACATTTATTTATAGAAAATGCATCGTGATTGTCAAACCACTCTTTAGAATATATCTTACCAAAAAAAATGAAGAACCATAAACACTTTTCTTTTTAATTAATCTTCACACCATATTTACTAAATAATTCACCCCATTTGATTTGTCATTTTAAAAAAAAGAAAAGAAAAGAAAAAAAAAATTAGTGTGTGGTTTTTCCAAATAAAAAGTTGAAAATAACTATTGTTCAAGTTTATTACCCTAAATTAATGAATACATAGAGCAGTACATTTGTAATGAACAACTTTTCAACAAACTTGAAGTGTTCAATGAATAATGCACTAAGTTGCCACAATTATTGTTCTTAACGTAATTCCAAGATTGAACACACACCTTATTAATTATTTTAACCTCTTCTAACACAATATTATCCCCTTTGCATTCAATTAAATTAGGCCATAATATTTTTCCAATAATCAATCTAACAAGTAATTGTGTCACAATTTAAATGTACTCTTAGCATCTATAAGTGTGTCGATTTATACCTTTCATTTGAAAATGCTTTGGGTAAAACTTATAATTATATCACGTAAATTCAAACTTTCATACATTAATTATTTAGACTCTAATAAGTTAAAATTTTCTTAAAGTCATCCATGTATTTTCTCAATCTAATCATCTATTTTATCAAACCAACCAATTGAAGAAGTTTGGATGTCTTCAAGAATGAATGCTCGAAGATTCTTCCAACATAATCTAAATATAAAATAAATTGATTGACTTATAAAAAGTTTGTAATTCATTGGGTCAAATCATAAGCTTCAATATGATATTGGTTGAACGAAATTTAAAGGTGTAAATTGATATACTTCATCACAATTTAAATCAATACAATTAATTGGTTTAGGGTTTTAATTGATATATTGTGTGATGTTTTCTTAAATTATATTTATTATATTATTGGACAAAATTTAAGTTACAAACTTACAACAAACACTAAATTTCAGATTAACTAATTAAAATATATAAACTAAAATTAAAGAAACTTTAAATTATATGAACCCAAAAATGATATTTTAAGTTTCTTAACCATTAAAATTTTACGAGATTGTTAACTCCAACATAATTACTTGTGTACGTCTCTCTCTCTTGTGATTTTTTTCTCTTTTGTAACGAATCGTCTATAAATACTTCTTGTTAATTCTGTGTTTAAACTAAAATTTTGATTCAAATAATTTAAGTAGTGAGCCAAAAATGTGGTTTATTATTGGTGCTATTCTTAGTTTTAGTGTTACAATTTGGGTGTATGCTTTGAAAAATCCCAAATATAATGGAAAGCTTCCAAAAGGTTCAATGGGTTTTCCATTTGTTGGTGAATCAACCCAGTTCTTTGCTCCTAATCCCTCTTTTGATTTATCTCCTTTCATCAAACACAGAATTCTCAAGTAATGTACTATATTTTAATTTTCTTTTTTTGGTATTTTGATAATTAATAGAGGAAAAATAACCATATATATATATATATATTTTTTTTTCAGGTATGGACCAATTTTCAAAACAAGATTAGTGGGGAAACCATTAATAATCTCAGCAGATGCTGAACTAAATCATATTATATTTCAAAAAGAGGAAGAATTATTTGAGTGTTGGTATCCAGAGACGTTCAGAAAAATATTTGGAGTAAAATCTGTGGGGTCATTGCATGGTTTTATGCATAAATATTTGAAGAATATGATCACTAATGTTTTTGGAATTGAAAGTTTGAAAAATATGATTTCTGAAGTTGAAGTTACTTCAACTACAAGATTGAAGAAATGGGCTTCTCATAATGATATAGTTGAATTGAAGGATGAGATTGCAAATGTAAAATTAAATTAAATTTACATAAATTGGAAAAGAAAAGAAAAAACATTTTCTTTCTTGTATACTAATTATTATCAATAATTCTGGTTGTTTGTTTGTATGCAGATGATATTTGATTTAAGTGCAAAGAGATTGATTAGTTATGATCCAGAGAAGTGTGGAGAAAATATGAGAGAGAACTTTGTTGCATTCATTCAGGGTTTGATCTCTTTCCCTATTGATATTCCTGGAACCTCTTACCACAAATGCTTGCAGGTAATTATCTTCTTCTTCTTCTTCTTCTTCTTCTTCTTCTTCTTCTTCTTCTTCTTCTTCTTCTTCTTCTTCTTCTTCTTCTTCTTCTTCTTCTTCTTCTTCTTCTTCTTCTTCTCTTCTTCTTCTTCTTTCTTCTTCTTCTTCTTCTTCTTCTTCTTCTTCTTCTTCTTCTTCTTCTTCTTCTTCTTCTTCTTCTTCTTCTTCTTGTCATTTATTTATGTTTGAATTCTATTACCTTTGATGGAGTTGTGGATGAACTGGTTTCGTTTAATTTTAGTAGGATAAAATAGTTTGTAATTGATTTTTGTTACACTTTTGATGTATAAAATAATATAATTAAATTGAACACTACTAGTGCAGGGTAGAAAAAGAGTAATGAGGATGCTGGAAAATATACTAAAAGAAAGGCAGCAAAACCCAAGGGAACAACAAGTTGATTATTTTGATTTCGTTATTCAAGAACTTAAAAAAGATGGAACTCCTCTCACACAACAAGTTGCTTTGGACTTGATCTTTTTGCTTCTTTTTGCAAGCCATGAAACCACTTCTATTGCTTTGACTTTAGCCATCAAATTTCTCACAGACCATCCCCACGTCTTAAACCAGTTAACGGTACGCATTGTTATTTAGAGATAACTTTTGAGGAAAAAGGAAAAGCAAACCATCAGACAATTAATCTCAATCAGCTATATCAGGCAGAACATGAGGGAATATTGAAGAAGAGGAAAAATAAAAGTGATAAGATTAGTTGGAACGAATACAAATCCATGACATTTACATTCAAGGTGAAGGAAACGTTATATTTTTTCAAAGAAGACAATTTAATTACTTATGTTATAATGAATTAGTTAACTAATCAGTTAAAGTTAAAATGATGTATATACTATATAGTTTATGAACGAAACATTGAGGTTGGCAAATATTGCTCCAGGGATATTTCGACGAGCATTAAGAGATGTTGAGTTCAAGGGTAAGGAGAAATAATAAGTAATATAACAAAGCATTTCATCTTTGCAATATTAAAAAGTAGGTCGAAAATTAAATAAATTAATTTACTGTTTAGGATACACGATCCCAGAAGGATGGGCTGTCATGGTTTGTCCTCCGGCCATTCATTTGGATCCAAAAGCTTTCGCTGACCCACTTGCATTCAACCCATGGCGATGGGATGAGGTAACCTTTAATTAATTTCTTCAATTCAATCATTTTTAACTTATATCTTAATAACACCCCCCCTTTATGTATAGGAACAGAGATGTGATGGGGCATCGAAGAATTTCATGGCATTTGGTGGTGGAATCAGATTTTGCATTGGTGCTGACTTTGCCAAATTGCAAATGGCTGTGTTTCTCCATCACTTGGTTACCAACTACAAGTATAATTAATTAATCTCTCTTATTACCTTTTAATTAAATTTTATCAAACAAGCATCATATGATAGTTAGAGAGATTTGATAATAAATTTTCTTTTCTTTTCTTTGTTTACACTTAGGTTGAAGCCAATTAAAGGAGGCAATATTGTTCGAACCCCAGGCGTTCAATTTCCTGATGGCTTTCACGTTCAGATCCTAAACAAAGATTAGTAACCAAAACATTCTGTAATTTCTATTACTCTTCTAATTAAATAATATTAATTACCCTTAAATTAGTGCATTTATTGTTATAATTTCTTCCTAAGAAGAAAAATGGTGTGTAAGCTAAGTATATGTATACATAGAAGAATGGCAATGTTTGATCCAACAATATAATATACTACATTATCATGGTTTAATACTAATCAGTCTTTAGTTATTAAACACAAAGAAATGAGGAAAAAACAAAAGTAACTAATTCTATATTAAAAATAAGGAGTGTAGAAGAATATGTTAGATTAATAGATATCGTTTACCAAATATTATAATTAATACTATGTATATTACCTGACTTAGAAATATTTTGTATATTAGCGATAACAAATGAGATTTGAGTTATTCTTTGTTTTTGGCTATATTTAGGTGAAGTAAAGAATGCTATGGCTAAACTTGTAGATGTGTAAATGTGCTTTGCTATTGTTGCAAATCTTCTGGCCCTTATTACAATCCATACTGTACACAAACACCATGGAACAAGGACCGTATATACATAGTTAAGATTACTCTCCATAATTATTTGTACATGAATATAGTAGAATAATCTATCTCAAAATTGAAAGCTAACTAACGAAATGAAAAAGCTAATGGAAGGGTTCTTGGCGTTATGTACACCATCAGTACAACACTTTAATCTGAACCCGCATTCTCCTTAGTTTCATTTTCCATGAATTTGCTCCAAAACCAATGTTGTTTCCACAATCTCACCGTCATCTCTTCAATAGGAATACCCGTCGTCTCCGGCAGCAAATAAAAGGCAAATAAAGACATTGCCAACACCCAACCAGAGAAGAACAAAAAGATACCATATTTCATTTGGCAGAGCATAGACGGAAAAGACTGCGCTATCAAGAAAGTGAACATCATGTTAACACAAACCGTCACGCTCAACCCAGCAGATCGTGTCTCCAATGGAAATGTTTCACTAGGAACTAACCATGCAAGGGGGCCCCAAGACCAAGCGTAAGAAGAAACAAAAGTGCATAACATTAACACAATCGCAATTGCCATCCCATGCGACAAAGTATTAGAATCATCATCAACTTTAAGCGCAAGTATAATGGCGATCATAAGTTGGGAGAGGAACATTTGAACTCCGGCTTCTAACAAAAGCATTCGTCGCCCGATCCTGTCGACAGAGTAAATGGCGATACATGTAGAAAGGACATTAACACCGCCAGTTATGACGGAAGAATACAAAGACGATTTGTCGCCGAAACCTAACGTTTTGAAAAGAAGTGGAGTGTATAACATGATTGCATTAATGCCAGTGAATTGTTGAAAGACTTGCACCATAATAGCAATGACTAAAGGTGGACCATTTTGACCCATGAGAAGATCAGCAAAAGGGTTTTCTACTGCTTGAGCAACACGACTTGCTCTAAGGATCTCTGAATACTCAGATTCAACATTATCAGTACCTCTGATTTTTCTCAACACTAATTTTCCTTTTTCTAATTGCCCACGTTCGATTAAACTGTTGGGAGTGTCCTCAATCAGGATTGCTCCAAGTGTGAAAAACAGAGCAGGAACCCCTGCTAAAGCCAGAGTAGTCCTCCATCCCCAATCACTTTCAACACTGACATATATATATAGATAGATAGATAGATAGATATATCAAAATGATCAAAAAAGATGATGATCAAATAAAACAGAGTAGTGGGTTGTTTAATTTGAAATAGATTACCTGGATGAAGCATAAGCTGTGAAATTGCCAAAGAGAATGCCGAGAGTGACGTCGAATTGGAAGAGAAGAGTGAGAGCTCCACGGGTTGGGGTGGGGGAGATTTCGGAGAGATAGAGAGGAGTAGATAGGTTGCTGAAGCCCATGCCGGAGCCGAGAGCGATACGGCCGAGGATGAGCATGGGGAAGGAAAGGGCAGTGGAGCAGAGAATGATACCGAGGATGAAGAAAAGTCCGCCGAAAAGCATGGTTTTTTTGCGACCCATGAGACGGGTGGTGT
This sequence comes from Cucumis sativus, assembly GCF_000004075.3. NCBI lineage: Eukaryota > Viridiplantae > Streptophyta > Magnoliopsida > Cucurbitales > Cucurbitaceae > Cucumis > Cucumis sativus. The sequence continues at coordinate 35,296,529 of NC_026657.2, forward strand.
GGGAGGCTAAGAAAGTGGAAGATAAAGTGGTTAAGTATAAAGTAGAGGTGAAAATTTGTAAGCCTTCGTTTTCGAAATTGCAGTAATTGTTGTGGTCTGTTTCTTGTCTTTGTATCTTGTCGTATGTTAATGGAAAGAATCTCTTCAAGAACGAGGGTGATGCTGTCACTTGCCCTATACACCCACAACATTCAAACATCTCCAAGTTATAATTTTAACAATAATCTATGATTGTGATTTGTGAAAATAAAGCAATCGTAAAGACAAGGCAGAATGTTACCCTAAATTACCAGAAATACCAATGTCATAACCCATCATGAGGCCACCGGTGGCGGCCATTATTGAATAGAAGATAACAACCGATGTGACCTTAGCCTCAATGGTGGCGGCTGGACGCGGAGCCACTGCAAACTCCGCTACACCCATCTTCTTATTTCTTCTTAATTTTATGATATATTCTCTTTTAACTATTTCACCACCACTACCAACAACAAATTTAATCTCTATAATTCTAACTACTACCCTCTTAAATTACAATAGAACATTGCTGCCAAATTTTAGGATCCACGTTAAATAATAAATTGGCTAAGCTTGGATTTGTCTACTCTATTTCGGAACAACACATTTTGAATCCATCCAATTCTCTTTGCTTCCTCATGTCCGTCCGCTCATGGACCAACCATCTAAATTTAATACCATTTTAAAAACCTCTTTCAACTTTAAACTTCAATATGCACCTTCCATTATTTCATTTACTCTTAACCCTACTACTACTGCATGCCCTCAATCTAATTTACGTTTTTTTTCTTCTCTCTTTTGGATTTAAGATATTTTATTACTTTCTATTTTTAATGTTTGAACTATTACCATCAAGTGCTAATTTGATTTCTTGATTGTGTCATGTCATGGAAACTCCAATCTAGAATTCCCAATATAAGAGTATGGGATTAAGGTCATGGATAAAAGATATGGAATTGCAAAAACAAGCCCAAGGCCTAGATGGGCCCAGCCTAGATGAACTACATACTGCAAGCCATAATGGTATATGGTCCTGGGTGACGACAAGGGTGCGATGGGTTTTGTAGGCAGCGTAAGGGTGTGGAGTGTTTGTTTAACCATGCCTCACTACTGACATGGGAAAAGATAGTTAAGTAACATACCTCATTCATATCCATATATATACACCATTATAACTATAACTCAAGAAAGCTATACGTACCCTTTTTTTTTTTTTTAACGAATTTGCAAATTAGAAATTTAGAGTTTGTTTGGTAGAGAATTTATAAATATAAGTTTAATAATTAATGATTTAATTAAACATAATTGTTTTTATGTTTTTAAATATGTGTTTGATAGTAGATTCATAAATTCGATTTTTTTAAAATAGTAAAATAAACTATAATATTTATAAGTTTTGGAAGAAAAAGGGGAGTAGGTTTTTTAATATATTTCTTTTCACTATGCATCTAATTGTTATTAATAGAAAAGATAATGCAGCTGCTGGATTTTACGTAGAAAGAATTCAGCTTTTTCTTAAAGCTAAATAAATAAAGTCCCCAAGAAATGGAGTGAATTGATTCCTCCAACTATATTAATAAATTAGTTTTAAACTTTTTTTTTTTGAAATACTAAATTTCGTAAACTTTTTTTTTAAAACGATGATAGCTTTAAGGATGAGTGATGAGTGATGAGTGATGAGTGATGAGAGCCATTTATTGAGTTTCATACACTTTCCCATATATTAATTATTAAAAACCGTAATAATAATAATATTGTATATATGTCAATGTGTAGCTTATGTATTTTAACAAAATGAAAATATTAAAATAAAAAGTTAAGAGGAGTGAGAGAGGGGTCACGTGCAAGAGACGTATGAGTTGTTGTATCGAGAAAAATAAAAGAGCTTTGTGGTAATGCCAATTGCATCACATGGCGTCGATGTATCCTCACAATAACTGCATCATCTCTTTCCTTTCTCTTTATCCATCATTTTTTAAAAAAATCCTCTACTAGTAGTGATTTTAGAAAGAAAAAATAATAATTCAGTACCATTTATTTTGTAAAATTGAATTTCTAAACCATTCAATTTATGTTAAGAAATCAATTCTTAAATTGATTTTCAATCAATTATATCGGATATCGAAAAGAGATTTCAAAACAATCACGTTTTGGATAATTCAAAAATCATATGAAAGAAGATGGTGATTTTCGGAGAATCACTGTAGTGATGTTTCAAAAATCAATTTGAAGTTATTTATTATTTTTTTTAAATCTCGTTTTTTAGATTGCCAAACATCATATTCTGTGTAAAAATAATTTCACTCCCAAACATGAATCCTACTGCTTGTCATTGTATTAAAATCAATTTACAATTTGAATTCATGTGCTTTTTAAAAGTTTTAAATCATAAAATTGAGTCAAAATAGATTCTTAATATTTTCAATTTAATGTTTAACAGATACAAATCATATTAACTGTGAAATTCAAAAGTCAATTTTTTATTAAATATTTTACAAACTAGGGTGTGTGAGATACAAAATTGAGGATTTTTAATAGCTATTTAACACTTTGAAAAATTAGGTATCTATCATTCATTCATTTAATAGCTCCTTAATTCTCAAAAACCAATTTGAACACTTTATCATAAAAGAGCTCTATTTATGGAATAGAAACATTAATGTGGAACAAGTGAATAATTTTTAACATGATGGCACATACCATTATAATAGGGTTGTAACATTACCATTATTATAGGGTTGTAAGATTACCATTATTATAGGGTTGCCTAATCCATCCTCTTAATGCAGTTTTCATTTTTAATGACCCAATATTGATTTAAAAAATGGAAAAAAATGAACATGTTAGAAAATGACATCCTCAGCAACATAAGTAATGTATTCAGAAAGGCTAATTATTATCTAGGATGATCAAGTCATTTCACATCAACATTATTATTGAAAATTGACCATCCCTATCCCTACTAAAATCTCAAGAAACAATGAAATTTAGACAATGATCCAAATAAAAAAAGACTAGATTAAGAGTTGAAGATGACATTCCTATAAAGTAGAAAAGGCCCCTAAATGTAGCATTGATGTATCTTTATCACGTTCGAAAGTTCCAAAGAAAAAGAAAAACGAAATTAATAAATTAAGAAACTCGAAAAAGCAGAAACAGAGTGAGTGGAAGACATGTGTAGAGAAATATATAAAATGATAAAAGATAGTAATTATAATAATAATAATTATTATTATGAATAAAAGCATTATTAATAACATAACATAATATATAATATATAATATAAATAATAAAAATAAATAGAAAACATATTCCAAGGAGAGAGGGGGAAAGCACGAGGCGATAGCGACAGTGAAGAAGAAAGGGGCCAGGGGCCAGGGCCGGGGGGGGATAGGATAGGCAAGTGAGGACAAAATAAAGGGCAAATCACGAAGCAATACAAAGATCATTCAGTCCCCAACCCCAACCAAAATATGCAACAAAGATGACTAGAAATAGTAGTAAAATGAGAGACCATTGTTTTTGAAAAAAATAAAAATAAAAAGAGAGAATCAAATATCTCTGTCCCGTCTGCATTCCGGTGGGAGAGTCGGGTAACGCTTCCGATCGGTACAGTAATTGTAAATGGTATACTTTTCGCGAACCCATCTCAGCCTCCGGTACTGATATCCGTCCAGGTCTTGAAACTCCTTTTGGTCCCACCACCGTGTGCCTTGCGTCGCGCAGAATTTGGCTTGAACAGACGACTCACATCCGTCCACGTGGAACCCCTTGTACGACGCTACAAATGGAGCCTTCGACCAGTCCGTCTTCTCCAATCCTCCTCTCGTTGCCCAGTCATCCGCGTTCCATAAGCTTGAGTATATCTTCATTGGCTGATCGAATGGGAACTTCACACCTATGTCCTTACAGTTCTTGAACACTCTTATTGGCACATCGTCCACAAAGAACCTGCCTCATTTCATTATTTTGTTAATTTCAGGTTTTAAAAATTCTGATACCATATTCAAACATTATTTTACTCACACTATCATGTATAAGTTCCAGAGAACGGAGTAGGTGTGGAAATCCTTAGATGGGTCAAACCATAGATAAATCCTCTGTTCTCGGTCGCCTTTACCTCCGGTGAAAACGTTGGTTTGAAGAATTGGGGGTTGGCCAGATCTGTTACCCAAGAACTCGAAGTCGATTTCGTCGTGTTCGGAGTTTTGAGAAGAGAGCTGCAAGACAGAAAAAGAAAAACTTGAGGATTAGAAAAACAGAGCAATGTGGTTTAGTTAAGTGTTGATTTGGGGTTGGAGTTAGTTGGTTTACGTAGAAAGCAGTGACGACACCGGCAGAGTCGCCACCGACGAGTTTCATACTCATACTGAAATGGCCAAATAAGTAAGAGCCTTTGGACTGGAAGCCAGTGCCAGTGTATTTGTCGAGAACGAGGTCGACTTCGGCTCCACCATTTTTGTACTTGATGTGGTCGAAAGCCCAAGTGGGGGCGTAGTTGCGGCCGAATGGAACGTTGAGGGGCTTTCTAGGGGCGGCGGCGAGAGCAGTAGAAGAGAGAGTAAGGAGGAAGAGGAAGGAAAGGGGGAGAATGGAGATGGAGGCCATTGTTGTTATGTGAGTGTGAGGGAAAAGGGGAGGGAGAGATGGGGTTTAAGTAGGGAGTGATTTAATGTATTAAAAATGTGTGGCGCACAGTTTTAAGCCAATCGACAGTGACGATTTCCATACAAACAGTTGGGTCAGTGGATTGGCGGTGCTGTGATAGTTTTTAAATTATTGTTTTTTGTTTTGGTATTCTGATGGCCTTCCTATTCCTCCAATTACTACTTTACTCTTCCTTACTCCATTTTGGTTCTTTCACATACAGACCAGATTTTACTCATTTTCAAATAGTTCATCGCTCATTCACGCACTAATAATGGAACTTCATCAATAATACAACACACATTTGACACAACAAAACTTACTTCTTACTTTCTTTAATTTAGTTTCTGTTATAATAATAAGCTTAAATTATTTTAGTTTTGAGAAGCAAATGATACATTTTGTAACAAATAATCAATTTTAAATAATAATAATTTTAGCAAATGACTAGTTTTGACAATACAAAATATTATTTAACCTAATAAATACGGTTATTATAGTCTTTTGATAATACTGGTTTTGAACACCTTAGAGTGAGTCCGTCCATGGTATATTTTCTTTCAAAATATCGTTATATATGTATTTGCTCTAAAAAGTGTTACTCATTATAATGGATATATTAATGGAATGTCAATATTCACTTTGGTTTTTCTACTTTCATCTTTGGTTGTGTTACAATAGATATCACACTTTATATTTTAACCTCAATTAATTAACTTGTTTGGAAGAAAGTAAGAACGCGGGATCAATTATTTGTCACAAAATTTAAAATTTTAGGAATTAAATGAACACAGAAACATTAAAAGCATAAATGTGAGGATTGTTCTGAAAAGGAAACGAAAAAAGTAAATTGTAGAAGTAAAATAGAGGATGATTATATAGTGTTATATTAAGTAATGCGTTGAATAGAAATAGGAAAGTGAGGATATGAAAAATAAAAATGGGAATGATTTGAATGTCTGTCGGCGAGATAAGAAAGAAGAGTACAAAAAAGAGAGCAGCAGTTGGTGGGAAGATGCTGGGAAATTAGATGAGATTGGAAAGACAGAGTAAGGAAGAAGGTGCAAACAAATTTTGTTATGTTAGAAAGAAGTCTAATAAGAAAAGTTATAATAGTTTGTGTTTAGAAAGTAGATTATTTTTAGTATTGGTAGGAGTAGAGAAAAGCTGATGAGGTGGAAAAGGGGAAGAATGGGGACGTTTTGTTTTGGAAGTGAAATGCAATATTGTGGGGGAAGGGGAATCAGGAGAAGGGGTCCCAAATAGTTTGTTTGTTTTATAAAATGATAATTAAATAGAAGAGGAGGGGTTAAAGACCCAAAATGTGAAGAGGTTGAAAAATGGGTGAAAGGAGGTGTAGGTGGCAAGGGGTGGTTGGATAAGAGAAAGTGAGGAGGGAGAAAGTTGAAAGGAGGTTGGCCTTTGGGATGACAACACGTCTCGGGTCGGGTCTCCTAAAACTCCTCATCGCACCACATGCCACATGACACTGCAACGCAATCAATCCCCCCTTTCTCCGCTTTTTCCTTTTCCTTTTACTTCTCATTTTAAAACTCTCCGCCGTTGAGTTTAGATAATACATTAGCGTACACAGTTACTTCCTATGTTCTAAGGCATCTCCTTCCTTTTTTTTCTTTCTTTTATTTGTTTCTAGAGCTGGTCACCTAAAGATGAAGGTGTTAGAAGATAAAAATGTGTATAATGTTAGATGTTAAAAGATTGAGAATATAATTGAAAAGGATATAGTTCAAAAGAGGTAAACAAAAATAAAAAGAATTGGCAATTGAAACGGCATTGATTTGGTTTGACGCAGTTACGACCTCACCCTATATTACTATATTTAACTTCGTAGATTGCGTCCATTGTCGGCCACTCATTTTTCAATTCAATAAACCCAACCACTATTAATTATCACATCTAATTTCATCTTTTTTTACTCTCTTCTTCCCTTAATAATACTTTGTTTCTTCCTTTCCTTCGTTAAAGTATTTAGGAAAATATCAATTTAAAATAAATTAATAAATTTGACGAGGGAGAACTAATTTTTTTTTTTTCTTGACAATTTTGTTTGATGACATACATGGTCACCCTTCGTCCATACAATGGTTTAAACTAAATATTGTCCAACGTCCAGTAAACAAGAGTTTTTCTTTTTGAACTAACACATCAATTTTAGTTGCTAAATGTTGTAAATTAATCTTTTTCAAAATTTATAACTCATAATGCAATTTGAGACAACTCGACATTTGAGTATTCAACATCTCATATTATTGCTATAACTTATGTATAAGACCATCACTTTTACACAAACAAAATTGGGGGATTGGATTTCTTGCTCTTGTTCTCTATGTTTATTGTCTTACACTCTCATAGTTTGTAATATTTTGATACATTCTTTAGTTTCTTATGTTTTGTATTAAAGCACTATTGTTTGTGAACAAGTGGTTTTTTCTCTTCACTTCTAATTTTAGCTCAAAATGATTTTTGTATTTTTGTTATTCAATTTTCTCGATAGTAATTTTTTTTAAATAGTTTATTTATAAACAAAAGATATAATAGATGTTAATTCTTTTCGTTACTGTAAAGTATATCCTTAAGCTTGAATCTAACTCCATCAACACACGATTTGATGTGACATACAACAATTAAATTTATGAAAAAGAAAATTACTAAATTAGTTATTTATTTTTACTTCTTATGTTGTTCATTTTAGGAGAAGGATAGATATTATAGTATAATTTTACTTTTTTATTAAATTAACAAACTTGATTGATATAATAACGGATTGTATTAATTAATATTTTAATTTTATAAAATTTCTAGAGTTTTGATTGAGATGTAATGTCTAGAATTTTATTAATATATAGTCCAATGATATGGATTATTGTATCAAATTGATACTATCATTTATCAAGTTGGGGGAACCTAATTTGGGAGTTGGGTTGATTTGAAGAAGATTTTATTCCTCTAATTTTATTTATTTCATTCTTAATCCTATTAATCAGAAATGATTAATTCAATTATAATATTCCACATTCAATATAATTCCCTTTTCTTTATTATAAAATTTTAATTATTAATCTAAGCACAAAATCATCTCTATTTTCTTTTCCAACATAGAGATTCATCTACAAGACTAAATATTTTTTTTTAATTTTAAATTGCTAAAGATTTCATCACATAATTATGTTTTGAGCAATCATCATTATTTTTTCAATCTCCATGATTAATATGATATTATTGTTCAGTAGTTTAGGTATAGATTCATACTATTACAGCTAATGTATTGGGAGATAAAAGTTAAAGTATATAGTCCCGATGGATGATGTAAGAGAACACAAAATCCTAAGTTGTGATTAATTAAGATTAAGTTGGGTTGAGGGTAAGTAAAATAGTAAAATAGAAACAAAATGATTCCAAGATTGGAGAACAGGATCCATTTTTGCCGTCCAGTTTCAGTATAATGTCAGTCATCCATCAAAATTATTATTGGTATATTTATGGAAATTGGAGTTTGTTCTTCTCTATTTTATTAACTTAACAACATTGATTAATTATCCTTTTATCATATTAAATATTAATACACTCCCCCCACATTATCATCTTTTTCTTTGGTTACACTTCCTATAAATTCCCACTTTTTTTTTTTATTCATATATACGTATGTATATATGATTTCTTTTTGGAATTTGGAGTTTAAATTTTCAATCACTGCAAATGTTGAATTGAAAAAAACTGCATCCACTGCTTTGACATAAACAAGAGAAATAGGAAATATCTATTTAATTATATTAATTCAACCTCTTAAACCAATCTAATTATCAATTTAAACTACAAAATTTTATAATATATTTTATTTGGCTAAAACCCATAATTGACTTATATATGTTAATCTTTTGGTTGTGAATTCATTTGGACTCACAATTAGGATTTTCTTTAAAATTCGTATGCTCATAAATTTTGCTAGTTTATACATACTTGTAATGAATAGATGATTTTCAAAAGCATTACTAAAAAAGTATAAATTTGATTCAATTAATTATGATAATTTAGCCATTAATTAATTTACTTATTTGCATATATGTTCGTTTTGTCAAGCCCTTTCAAAGAAAAGGAATGCATTTCCATCACTTTTTTTTTTTTGTCTAAATAAAATAAAATAAAATTGAATGATAGGCTCTCCATATGTATGTAGTGAAATATATATATATTCTTCCATTTTGTAGTTATTATTTGATCTGAAATTCGAAATCTATTAGTTTTACAGTAAACACAAGTTTTGCAAAAATAAATGAATATTAATCCAATATGATTGAGTTAAAAATCAAGTCAATATGAGCATTGACTTAATAGAGAATACTTATTATATATATATATATGTTCCCTAAAGTTGTTGAAGAGATTTGATTCTAAATAGGGAAAATAATTGCTGCTGTGTTGTAATTAAATGATTTTTATTCATTTACACCATTGATTTTGAATTTAGTCTTCATTCAAAAACTTTTTCACATAAGACATTATATGTTATATTTAGATTCAGATTCAGATGAAGAAAGATATAAACTAAGATATGTTGTTAATTATGTTTAATTCACATGGAGGGTGACAAAAGTTTGGATAAGAAGATTAGAGTTATTATACATAAAAAATAATATTAATCAGTATAGCTTCATAACCCTAAGTTTAATTGACTTGATAACACAACTTTGGTTTTATTAGGTATGTTTTGCCATCCCACACTCTTCCTCCTCCTCCTATTTTCCTACCTCTATTTGTTTTCTAGAGGTTATGTTACAAATTTTACACTTATCATTTGGTCAAATAGTAAAAAAAGTATTTTAAAGTTATGGAACTAAATTATATAATTCTTTCACCAAATTTATAAATATATCAATCTTAAATTTAATTAAACAATAATGTTTCAAAACATATAAGTAACGAATAATTGTATTTTATTATATTTGTAAACGTCTATTTATAACTTATATAAAAGTGCTATTAATGGATTTTTTTTTGTTGTCCCTACTTCAACCTGAAAATGTCTAGTAGAATGAGCTCTTCCACGAGACTAATTCACGTGGGTTTAAGTTATAAGGAAGGATAAATTATTTTAAACGAGAAAAGTTTTAAAAATATTCATTATAAATATAACAAAATATATTATAACATATGTATGATAGATTATGATACACTACTATTTCTATCTATTATGATATAGATAGATAGACACATATAATTTTTTAGAATCCATAAACATATCTTCACTCGCTTGAAGAGATTTGAGTTTTTTTAGATTTGTATAATAGTAAATTAAAATTAAAATTTTATTACTAAAATAAAGTTATAAACATTTTAAGCTATTTGCATGGTACACATATATCTTTCAACTAGTATTTCTAAAAATGATGATATATATAGCTTATTATAGAGATGAACTAGGGCAATTAATACCATTTTTTTGTGTTTCTTGAATGGATGTGAAATGTTGTTGAGAATATCTTAAAAAGCTAAGAAAGTATAGTAAAGTAAAATTAGATAAATGAAAAAAGGAAAGGTGGATGAGGCAGAAAAAAGGAATATAATTTGAATATATAGAAAGAGTTTTTATTATTGGATTTGTTGACATTATTAAGTGGACCTAAGAGTGTCGGAGGTTACATTAAGGCAAGCATGTGAAGTTCCTTTCTAGTTCTATAGTCTATAAATAAATGAATTATTGAGTTGGGTATTGTATATCATGCCATTCTTAATTAGTTATAATATAATTAATCTAATATAACAAACCATGTATAATTTAGTTTGCTAATTAATGCAACCATGAAGCTGGATTTCTTTGGGTTTGTGTGTTGTAGTGAATAGAAGGATATGCCTAAACTGAAGCTGGCTGAAATGCCTAAACACATGTCGCCATTAATGTCTTGACAGCTCTCTACCTCTCAACATCATTCCTTCCCCTTCCCCTTCTTCTTCATTATTCGATCGCGCCACTTCAAATTTGCTTTCACCACATGTTTGGAGCACTGTGTTAGTCATATATTTTAGTCTGTTCGGATGAATTCTAATGAAACGTGTTAATGTGACCAAAGCCTTATATTGATTAGATAAAAGGATAATTTTGAGTATATAAGTTAAGACAATTATCTTCATTGATATGAGACATTTTAGAATAATATCAAAAGCAAAATCATAAGAGTATATAGCCACTAGAACGAGACTCACTTGTTTAAAAATGAGGCCTATGCAACTCATGAGTTCTCTGCACTTTCCCTCTGAAGTGTCAATCAGTGTAGGTTCCTTATACATCATTCAAGACAATAATTGATCAATGATTTATGTAACAATTTACACTTCTATGTAAATCTACAATTTTGTAATAGGGTAACTCTTCCATTAAAATGTAGTTATATCCATTTGCTTTACTCCAACCCATTTGGAGAGAAATGATGGTTTTTTACATTCTTTTTATCTGTCAGGTAAATTTTAGGCTAAATAATTTACAATTTTATATGATCACTTGTGTACAATTTCGTTTTCTAATATATATTTCAATAAGTTCAAAGCTTGAATTTGGATTCTTTTCTTCTTTTTAGTCACACCTAATGATGTTGTAACTTTCTCTCCTTTTATTTTAATTTGTTGAAAGTGGACAGTGACAAAATTTAGAATGTGTGTATAGATTATAGAAAAAGGCTGAATAATGGCTACTTGTAAAGACCATTTCACTTTGTCCTTTATTAATTAAATGTTGGATAGACTCCAGTTCAGTCTTACTATCATTTGTTGGATGATTAGCATATATCCCAAGTGATCAACAGAAAATGATCGTGTTATTTGTGTTCAGGAAAATGACTGGCCTTGGTATACAGCTCCAATTATAGCCTTCTTAAGGTATCTTACCCACTTTGGGTTGAGTCCACTGTACGTTTGTTTATGGATGGTTTTTTAGTTTTTAGAAGTTCATTAATTCACTCCATGTTCAAAGAAAATCTTGGTGAAGTCTTGAAAAGATGTAAAGAGATGAATTTAGTTTTGAATGGAAAATGTCACTTCAAACGTGAAATAAGGACATTGTTGTGGGACACGATCTTGGAAGCTGATTGAGATTATCAAGAAGATGAAACCAAGGTTGAAAGGTTTTCTTGAACATGTATTTCATTAGTACTATTTGTAAATTGGTTTAGATTTTAGTTGACTTTGGGGTCTTACCACTTTTGGGCTTGAGCTTTGTTAGCTATATATGAACTAATTAAATCTTTGTGTTTGGACTTTATGGGCCAAATTGGCATTCAATTATAACAGCTTTCATTCATAACATTATTAGTTCATATCAGACCCAATTGCTATATGCTGATATATAATAAAACTAGTGAGGAGTTTAATAAGATATAACCAGTAGTAGTAGTGTATAAATCTCTCAAAACATATAAAACATCTAGCTAGCCTTGGAATGATTTTTGTACATGAATATGAATTTGGTTTTTGCAGAAAAGGTATTACCATTAAAAGACAAAAGTTCAATTTCTCTCAAAACCCAATCATAAGCCGCTTCATATGAGGCCAAATACTTGAATAAACATTACAGGGAAATACTCACCAATAATATAGTATAGACATAGTTAAAAATATATGTATATTTTAGATGGAGAGATATAGTGTTAGGTGAAGAAGGTAGGGTTTGGCGTCAACAGCAACTTATATATATATATGTATATAAGATATTGTATATAATGAAAGTTCAAAAAGTGAGCAGTGGATGCATTGTGCGTAAAGCAAAGCAAAAAAGAGAGATAGAAACAAAGGGTGGGTGTGACAAAATTAAATCATGTTTGAAAAGATTAAAAGTGGAAGATCCTTTTTGGTTTGGTTCGATCACTCCAACAAAACCAAAAAGGTTGGTTTGAATAATTTGTATATCCTCACTTCTGTCCACATCCTCAGCTGCATGCCCTATGAAGGTCGGTTCTAAATTGCTCCAAAACTATCTATTGAGCTCGTCGGTTCAATTATTTTTGTGTTTATGGCTTATAGTTTATATACATTGTGTGTCTATATATGTTGTTTGTACAATATTATTATTCGATAATTAACCTTAATCTTGGATCAACAAATAAACTTTAAAAAATACAATAAAAAGCAATTTCTTTTAAATGTAATAATAATAACCAAATATTTGTATTTCATGTTTAAAATTTCTAAACAATTTTATGAAGTTTAAATATTCCATTAACTTTACCATTTTCTACCATTTCCTAAAAAAATTTAAAAAATTTAAACAACTTGTGATATTTTGATATTTTGATATATTTAAAAAAATTTAAAGAAGTTTTTCCTTACTAAAAATTTACCCACGTATATAACCAAATATAAATTAAACTAATTGCATTTCATATAACAAAAAAAAAGCCCATTTTAGGTGGATTTTTTTGTTGTTTACAAAAATACCCTCAATTTTTTAATTTCGTGAACATCTTCTTCACCTCGCGATCGACTTTCCTTCAATATCTTCTTCTTCTTCACATTGGCTGCACCTCGATTTTATAGCGATTGGCTTACATCAGACGTCTTCTTCCCCACAGTCGTCAGATTTCATTAGGTGGTGTGTTCATCTTCTTCACGACGATGGAGATGAAGGTCACGGTACAAGAAAATGAGGGTTTCTCGATGTCGTCACGGACGTCAGGAAATCGCACGTCGACAAATAAACGAAAAACCGACGTCGCGTTTACAACATTAGTATAGACGGGCAAGGTCGATGCACACATCATTGGCGTCGGGCTATATCGTAATTAATTTTTTTTAGGGTGAGTAGATGAGTGTTCACAAGTTGAAATTACACAAGTTGAAATTCACTCATTTCCTACTTTAGGGTGAGTAGATGAGTGTTCCCTTAAATGGTGTCTTTCAGACTCGAACTAAAGGTCCTACCATTTCTATGGCACGAGAGGGGTTCCTGTTTATTGGTAGGACCATAAACAAGTTGTTCATTAGAGAAACGTTGTATTTAAGGATTAGAGGTAACCTAGGGGTAAAATGGTAATTTGATTCAGTTGGTGTTACAAACACTCGTGAAGGACTAACTTACACTGGTGAAGGATATATATTATTATTGATATATATCCGTGGACATATAAATATATCTATAATGAGAAGAGTTCAATTGTGAGTCTTTAGTGAAGTGTATACACAGTTAACGAATATTGATTAATGTGGTTAATGAGTTTAGCCAATTCATCTCTGATTGTTGTAGCTTCTGATTTGTAGGTCTCTTCCTAGCTAGGCCAACGTGTTGTGTATCCTTTGGCCATTCCCAGGTTTCTTATAGTGTCACTAGGTTTTCTTTTCCATTCTTCTTCTTTTATTTATTTTTCTTTGAATTCATGATCATATCATCTCTTTTTCTTCTTCTTCAGTTCAAACTTTACTTTTTTTTCTTTTTTTTCAATTTTTTTTATCATCATGCTACCATCATATGCTACAAGATATTTTTGAGAGCTTGATTGAATTGCTTTTGTGCATAGTTTGAATAGCCCAGGCTCGAGTACTCATTATGGTGTACAATATTGTTTCAAGAATATCTTCTATATATGTATGTTAAAAACAAGATTTTAGACATTTGTGGAATGCCTTGGATGTGGATCATTTGAATGGTTGAATAACTCAATATATTACACTTTAATAAAAAAAAATGAATGAGTGATTGTTATCTTTAGTTTCAACGAATTCAAATTAATCATGGTCGTCTATCTGGTATTCTTGTTTTTCAATGAATCGTGGACAAATATAGACAGGGATAAGTATCTATTTTTGTCTATATGTGATAGACATAAATAGAACTATATCTTTGTTTTTATCAATTTTTTCGTCTTCTCTAATGAACCAGGGATAGACATAGATAAGCATGTATCTTTGTAAGTGTTAATTCTTTAGAAAAGGGTCTTCTACACTGTTAGTAGTGTATGAGACGATGGTGATAGAATTTTAAATTTAGGTTCTTGTTTTGCTTCAAATGAATGTTAAATGGTGATACAATGATAGAGTTCTATTGCTTTCTATCTCAAGTAGGCAATGTAAAGTTCTATCTTCTTGTATTCTAGCTTCTTCCTCTTTATTTTCCTTGTATTCTAACTTCTTCCTCTTCTTTTTCTTGTTCTTCTTCTATTTCAGCTTTTACATATTCTTGAACTTCAACTTCTTTTGTCTGCAAGACTATAATGGAAATTAAAAAATTTTAAGATTTGTATATTAGTTTGAAAAGGAAAAAAGGTGATAGAGAACTATCATTTTTTATTCTAGATCAACAGTTATAGACTATCATCTCAGTATGTCATAGATAGATAGAAATAGATGACTATCATCGTTTATCCTAGTGATAAATATATAACTTGAAAAATATTCAAACCTCAGCCAATAATTGTATTTTCGGTGTTTTTAAATTTGTGGTTCCAGTTGTTTCCAAATCATCTTCATCTTTAACTTTATCTATTTGCAAACATATAAGGAAAAGTAAGAACTTTAAAAACTTGATACACAGTTGTGATAGTTTGAGACAAGAAAGTGTTAGACTCTTACACCACTATTTATTTTAGATAGACATAGATAAATATGCAATTTGGATAATCATGGGTTGAGAATCATAAAAATTATGTGGACTAGGATATTTTTTATATTTCACACTATTCACACGAGATTTCGAAGAAATGTAATTCGTGGAATTGAACTTTGATATATTGATGAATATTGTAAATACAATCTCTAGTATTTACTCATTTGATGCTTTCTCTCGAATACAAGTTAAAAACTTAGAATTTCTTGATATTTGATCTTTAGGATGTTGTAGTTGCAAGTTTATTTGAGCTCTCGTTTTCTGGAATTCAAAGAAAGTTTGATCTTCTAAGTCTTCAATCTTTCAGAAGATGATGATCTCGAAGTTGATAAGAACTTGCACGTCTTGAGAGCTTTATAGAAGTTCGAATCTTTAATTCTTTAGAGCTCAAATTCTTCCTTCAACCAAAAATCATCTCAAATGAGTGACAAAGATGTCTATTTATAGAGAAACTTCATGGGCTTTAAGTGGGTTTAGACCCATTTGCTTGATGGACTTAGGCTTAGGCTCACTTGCCTTATTGAGCTTAAACCCATTAGTTTGTTGGACTTTGACTTATCTGCTTGTTGAGTTTGAATTGAGTAAACTTAATTATCCAAAACTAATAAAAAATATAATTATCACAATAGTTGCTGTGATGATGTGACAAAATTTAATTGGTCGAAATTTCTTGCTCTTCCTTCTTAAAAGATGTTCTAGTGTAAATATGCTCTATATTTAAAAAGTCATTTTCGTTAAAATATATATATAAAAGAAAAAGTAAAAGAGATTGAGAGCCCATGCAAGCATGACCCACTTATTAAATTTTCCAGCTGCATGCATGCCTTCTCTTTCTTACAAAGTCTTCAACATGGCTGACCAAAATAAATAATACATACTATTTTTTTTTTTTATACTGTAAATTATTTATTCAATTATTAAATTTTTATTACTTCAACCTCACATCATTCTTAAAAAGCTTATTTTTCTCAAACACCAAAATTTCCCTCAATAATTTCAAACACCTTTTTCAGTTTTATATTCCTCTTTTCTGTTTTTATTTTTCCCTTTCTTTTTCTTTTTCAATCATTATGGGTTAGTTATCTCTTCTTTATAAGTTCTCTCTTTTCACCTTTCAATCACTATATATACATTTTATTTTCCTCTGTTTCACAATCAATTAATTTAACTTTCTTATATGTATTTATTAGAAAACTTTATCTTTATTGTATGGATAAAGAGATAGATAGATATATTCCTTCCAATTTATTCACACGTAATAACATCAAGGGTGTATTGCTAACAATTTTATTTTAAATTTAGGAAGAAATTGAAAAGAAGAGAAAATATATACTTGGTATTCGAAACCATGCTTGAACGTCTCCTTATTTGGTAGTTGAGGCTCGAAGATGAAGAAGCCCAAATGAAATTTGGTCCAAACTCTTTTAAACACAATTGGGTTTGGTATGTATACATAATCCTCCATCGTTCGTATTTATTTGGACTGTGATGTTGGGCCAACCAAACAGCCCTATAGTAGCTCAACCCCAATATGAAAAATAGGGACAACAACAACAACAAAAAGGGCCCTACCGGGTTCGAACCGGTGACCTCTTGATCTGCAGTCAAATGCTCTACCACTGAGCTAAGGACCCATTTGTGATAATCAATTCTAAATTACGTATATACTCTATTCCAATATGTACTTCTGCTTCTTTCTGGTAATACCATTTCCAGCTATCTGGGGGGCAATGCCTTTGCTGCTGCCACTTTTCGTTTGATCTTGACACTCTGGGCAGTACAAATATGAAACTAAAGTTTGTATTTATGATGTTAGTACAAGTATGTACACCATGCAAGTATCAACTCCGATACTGTTATGTGATTCTATATGGAACTTGTATGTAAATCTCAAACATGATTCACATTCCCAGCACATGATACACTCACCCACTTTGAAAAGACAAATAACATACATTCGTCTAAAAAACAGTACATGCTACGATTAGCATGAATAGGCATATGATATGTATAATATAGTGTCCTAGAATTATACATGAGAGAAGAAAATTCTCCTGGGAATTAAGGCACATGATAAAAGAATGCTCCAAAGTGGCACATAACACAGTTTTCATGATCATATTTAGCCAACTTTGTAGTTAGGTTACTTATTAAATATTTTGTACACTCAACGTTTCTTTAACATGTTTTCTATGTAAAACCAAAGAAAAATAGTAGGTTTATAATGACAAGAGATCCAAGATGGAGTCATGGGACCGATGTACATTAGATTTTAGATTTTATTATAGTTTATTACTAAAAGACTCTAATTGCTAGTTTGATCTAAATCCTGTTATATTTACAAATTTTTTTGTTACACGCTATATTCGTTAAAAATTTGAGTTTGTTGATTGCTATAATTGTCTAATATGTCGATAAAAAAGTATTAATTGATCTACTAGATAAAGAACTAAATTTCTAATGAAATGTAAGGGTAAAAGTTTGAATTAATTGAAATTTAGTAGATTCGAGATCACATTGCATTTGTAATTTTAAAAATTCAAGACTAAATCGATACAATTCTAAAAGTTCAAAATCAAATAGATAGTCAAACGTCAAAATTAGCTAACTAAAGTAATCCTTAAAATGACAAAATGACTTAGAATAAATATGTATTTATTAAGAAACAACTTAAATGTTAATTTAAAATCTATTCACAACCTCTTATTTTCAAAACTATTTTACAAGTACAAATACCTAAAGAATCTAAATTTTGAATCTCCAAATCCTTTTTCTAAAACAAATAATTTCAAGCTATATATACTTTCACTTTTAAGTAGTTCATTAAAATTATTTACTATTAACTATAAGAGTGTTACTTAATATATATAATACAAGAGAGTAAAAGCATTTGGAGAGCACCTGATTTGTTTAAATAGCTTACACAAGCGCTTTGGACAAAGACAAACACACGGTAGGTAGCATATATAAGCTCTTTCCAGTGACAATTACTATCTTCTTATATACCCATATTCCTCAAACACATGTGATGTTTGTTTTTTTTGTACTCTTTTTGCTTTCCAAATATCATTTTCTATGAATTACCTTAACAACTAAATGGTGCAATATGATGAGATAAATGATTGCCTTTTTAAAAACAGTAAAAAGATACACACAAGTTAAACTTAATTAACACCATATATATATATATATATATATATATATATATATATATTCATGTGCGTAATATAAATGTAAAAAGAGGGTGAACGGTTCACATTTGAAAAGGAACTTTTTTAATTAAATAGGGTTGAGTGGGAGTCTTGCATTAAAGCAATATGAATAAATTAAAAGAAATGAAGGTATGCTAAATGAATAATAACAATAATAATGTGTAATATGAAAGGAGATGGGGATAATGGAAGCAACACCAACACCAACACCAACACCAACACCCTCTCTATTTATATGGCCCATCATTAGTACATCAACTTGGAACAAAATTAGACTTAATCATTTTGTGCACATCAGAAAATAATGGAGTATCAAATATAATCTAACATAAAATAACATATGCAAATCCACAAATATATATATATATATATATATATATACTTCCACTACCACCATTTTAGTATTGATGTCAACGTAGATATATATCAACATATATTTAAATTAAATATTAAAAAGATTGTGCTAAATTTAATTTTATAAATACTGTACTATAAAAATCGTAGATATAAATTCCAAATAAATATGGATATGTATTAACTTTGTATAATAATTACCATTTCATCGTTCTGACTACAATTTTGTATGGTTAGAAATAAATTATGATATCATGAGAGAATCCATTAGAGAAAACAGAGAATACTCAGATCATCATCTTCAAGATTAAGTAGAAGATTTCAAATTTAGTTTTGCACATCAATTTAAGCTTGTTATTAGTGATATCAACAAATGGAAGGTAGTCGACACAAGTTTATAACAAAAAACATGGTGAAAACGAAGTTGAAGACATTATTGGTAATGTTGGTAGGTCATACTCTATATGTATATATAATAATTAAATTGTGTAAAAAAAGAGAAGAATTAAAAAAGAAGAATTGATGAGATAGAAAAAAATGGATGTATGCGGAAAATGTTGGGAGCGATAGGTCGGTGGGTATGGTGACTGAGTCGGACGATGGTTTGTTAGGTTTGAGAGACGGCAGGCGACGCCGTGACATTATCTAACTAACCGCGCCACCATTTCCTAACCCTAAATCCAAACTTAGGAACCAGAGAACCCAAAAAAGTAAAACATGGCTGCCGCTACATATCTAAATTTATATCACACGCGCATTCATGGGTCAACTTCAACACGCATCCGCTTTAACTTGTTGACCAAAATTAATTAATTAAAATCTCCCAAACTCTTCTTTTTTCTTCTTCTTCTTCTTCTTCTTCTTCTTCTTCTTTTATTTACTCTCTCTTTCTTTGTTTTCTCTTATGTCATACAAATGGTTGTAAATGCAACTGTACCCCACGTTTCCCTCAACTAACCCCACTTGACTTTCTTCCCCCTTACTTTCTTTCTTATTTCTTCACTCTTTTCTTTTTCCCTCACAAGTCTACGCCCTCGTTTGATTCCTCGGGTTTAAGCATTAGGCCAAATTTATGATTCACATTTGAGAAATTCATCCTGGAAAAACTCTTCAAAAATTAAGTATATATTGAGTTTTTTTTTTTCTTTTGTTTTTTGGTAAAATGTTAGGAGTGTAATTATTTTATATTGAAAACGTTCAAGACAGTTATGAACTCTAACCACTGTAATAAAACAAGTCTATGTCCCTTGAAAAAAGTTTCTAGCTTAAATGTGATAACTTCATGTAAATTTTCTTTTAGATTCTCTAATTTGGAGGTGGAAAAAAATCTGAGTAATTAAAAGTTGTGAGAGAGTGGTTCTTTTTGTGATAGGCATAATTATTTTGTAATTGAATTTACAAAAAAAATTGTGTGATCGTATATAAGGATCTTTTTCTCCATTTTGGAGCTGATTTTACCTTAGGGTTTGCAACACAAAGGAAATAAGAGAATTAACTAATTATTAGTTGTGTTAAATATACTAAATATTTCTCACATCACAATTTTAGTCATCATAGGGTTCAATTATTTTATAGCCTTCCTTAGTTCCTAGTCCGTACACTAACTACAATGCTATACATACATATATTTTATTTATGTATTTATATATACACTTAACTTAGCAATGGGATAGAACGTACGTTGTTGTCGTTGATAACCATAGTGTGTAGGAGAAGAAATAATATGTATGTAGGGTTGTGTTTAAATTAATAGTTTGAAGAGAGAGTAGAGAGTAGAGGACATGTGTGTTTGGATACATTATAAATATTAAATATCTATTTTCTTCTATTCATTGGGAAACACAATCAATACATCATTTTCCTTCTAGAAAACGCTATCTACTGTGTCATAATCTATACCCAACAAACATTACCAAAAAACCTTATTTTATTTGTTTAGGATGAATCTAGGGAGGAATTAATATCTATTATTTTGACTAATAATATATATATATATGTGTGTACTTTCTCATTTTAAGTTCTCTAGAGAAGAAAAATAGGGATCAGAAATTTCAATCTTCCCAACAGTAGCAAAAAAAATTGGATGGAGAAAATTGCTAAGTTTGGTAATTTTATTAAATTCTTTTGGTGTAATTAAAAAAGGAAAAAAGTGATTAAACGTGACTTAAAACTATGCATAATCATTACAAAAATACAACGAACAAATAAGGTTAAAGACGTACGTGACATACACATATACATGTTGGATGTACAAATAAAGTAAAAAATGTGTACACAATTATATACATAAGTATTTATTTGAGGTAACTTTTGATGAGGACTAATAAGCAAGTGGAGTGTGGAGTTATTACATTGTTGGCAGTCGGGAAAAGTTAATCATTAAACTTCAGAACACAAGAACCAAGAGATTGAATACCAAATTGGAAAAATGATTATTACCAACAAAAGATTAAAACACTCGCAAGTTTTGATCACAAACTAAATTTTTTTTATTCTTTTTTAAAAAAGAAGAAAGTTCGATGGCAAACTAAAACATTTACATTTCTAACATGCAAAATTAAAGCAAAGCTAGCAACGGAAAATGTGCTCAACAGAGGGATTAAAATTAACACTCAAATTTTGGTCGTGTCAAATAATAGCACTTTACACGTTTTGGGTTGGCTTGGGCGAAATAGTTATAGATGTCTGAAAGGGTTTTTGAGTGTTTAAGGTTGGCGAGAAAGAAATATCATAGAGGTTGGGCGTTTTAGCTAACTTCATAAAAGAGTTTCTCACAACTCATTTGGGCATTTTCACTCAAATTGATCTTGAAAGTTTAGAAACTGAGTCTAGTTTATTGAAGAAGGTGGCTGGGTGTTTTAGATATGAGACGTTTGACGTTTTGGATAAGAGAAGGTGAGATGATCAGTTTGCCGGTGAATTTGAGTAAGGTGCACTCCTAGACGACTATAGAACGCATAGTTTGGATTTTTGCTATGAAATTTTGAGGTAAGAAAGTTACTCAATTTAGAGAAACTTTGTAAAAGGATATTTTGTCAAAGAAGTTACGGATTTTAAGTTATAACTTTTCTAAGTCAGGTTATGTAGTCTGGGTGAGAAATTAAGCGAGATAGTCTTCGAAGTTAGCTATGCGTTTTAGACAACTATGTGACATGTTTAAGGCAATTAGTTTAAGAATTTAGTGTAATATCAAAGCCTTGTTAGCATGCATTTTGAGTTGTAAGAGTAAGAAGGAGGTGTCTTGATAAGGTTTAAGTTGGCTTTAAGCAATGATGATGTGTCAACATAATTAGGTTACTTCATATTCACTTTTCTCACAGTCCACTCGTGCATTTTGAATAAAATTACTCTCAAAAGTTTTTATTTTGAGTCTATTTTCTACATTGGGGCTGCTGGTTTAATTTGAGAAAGAGAAAGCTGAGTTTGAACTAAAAGAAGAGAGGAATGTCATTCTCAGGTAAGAATTGGACAGTCTTTACTCTAAGGAGGTTGCAAGACGCATTTGATGAAATATTTCATTGAAAATTAGAGGTAGTAATATTAGACATTTTGCAACAACTTTATAGAAGAAAACATTTTTATTTGAGTTCTCAATTTTAAGATATTAAGCCCTAAAGTGGAAAAAAGGTTGTGGCCGAAAATGAGTTTCTGGGCAATGGAGGTTGTTGGGCGTGGCTTGTTGGATTATAGAGGTTTTGGACAAGAAGAAATCGGATAAGCATATTAACCAAGGGTTTGATCTGCGATCTGTGAGTGAAAAATGAGTTTACTAATGTTATTTCAACTTATGATTTATGAGTAATAAAACGATTTCTAAATATGTTTACAAACTATTATTTTAGTATGCTTTGAAATAGTTATAGAGTTATGTTAAGTCTTGTTTTTATTTATTAGCTTGTTCTTGAAAAGTGTTGAAGCATATATTTAGAAAATGTACCAAAGCATGTATTTAAAAACGTTTTATCAAAGCATATATTTGTTGAAAAGATTTGTAAGCGTTTATTTATGAAAAGCATGAGTTTAATAGAATGGTTTTAAAGAGAAAACCATAGTACTCTATATACCAAGTTCTCGATGGTCAATGTGCACAATCAGAGGTATATGACTATGCTGACCACTTAGCCGCTACCACTGAGTTCAGATAGGAATAGTATGACCAAATGTGTTATACTATCTTGACTGGGTTTATTATGAATAGTATGACTAAAGGTGTGCTCTGCTATTCGATCGAATTTAGTTGGATAGTATGACCGAAGGTGCTCTGCTATCATGCTTATATTTTCCTGGGTATAAAGTATACAGAGTTAAATGAGTATTTGAATGCTAGAAAGTGTTTAGTTTAAAGAGATATAAGATTTTAAGTTATTTAATTTTTATATGATTTGATATGTTATCTTGTTCTACTTAATCGATTTGCAAAATGATGTTTATGAAAAGGTATTACAAAAGATTTTCATAAAACTTCACTAAGTCTTTTAGACTTGTTCTTTCAAAATTTATCTTCCATGACTTACGCGTTGAGGTCAAGAGGAGAGGAGGTTTGGGCTTGCTAGGCGAGAAGCTGTCAGGCATTTTAAGTGTTGTATTTTGGTTGAGTGTTGTAAATATATTGTTGTATTAAGTGCCTTGTTGATAATAAAAGTTTAAAGTTTGTTTTATCTATTCCGTGTTAGGTTCAATCGCCTAAATTACTCTTGTTAAGTGTTTGGCGATTAAGCGAAGTTAAGGAAGTTAAGATGAGTGTCTTTGGCTTTTGACTATGTCGAGAATTGCTCAAGTCGCACCGTGTCTCTTGAGACATGCAAGTAGGTGCTCGGGGCAGGGTGTAACAATATGTTAATCAACGTATATGTATGGTTAGGAGTAAATTTCTAACTTTACAATAACACTTTGTTTGGTTTGTTTACAAAAGGAGCTATATATATATTAATATGATGAGATTGAAAATAAGTCCAAAAAGATATTAGAATAGTTGAACAACCCTTTTGCTTTGTTTTTGTAATGAGTCTCGTGGGCACCACAATATGAACAAATTTGTTTAGGATGATGAAAAAGATGAAGAAATGGAAGCCTTGGTTTTGTTAAACTAAATTTATATGTAATATCTAACTTGGCGGCACGCCTACATGTACTCTCTTCTCCTCACACGTCATTCCTCCGACTTTGACTTCCTCTTCTTCAACCATATTAATATTAATCAATCAAATTTCCAATCTTTCTAGATCCTTTTTATGCAACTTTATGTTATTCTTCCTCTCATACATCATACGTACAAACACACATTCTTCTTTAATTAACAACCTAATTTCAACGAATTAAACTTTATCATACATCACAACTCATCAAACACAAGAAACAAAATAAAATGTTTAATCCAAAACAATTAGAACAATAAATCTTATGTATCTTGTACTTCCCCTAATTGTCCTCAAAACTAACCAAACATAATTTATGTCGTCTTTACCACCTTATTAACTTATCTAATTTTATCTTTACTTTTTTAAAAATCAATTTGTAATAAGTAATTAATTGGAGCATTCAATTCTCTATATTAATATAGATTTAAATATCCTTATTTTGTTTGGTTTTTACTAAAAGAACATCTTTTTAATTTGTTTAACTTATTGCTTACACACCACCAATGTTACACCATTTAAGAATTACATTATAGTCCAATTTGTGATAGATTTAGGCATTCGGTGAACATGGGAAGTATAGCAATGTGGTAAGCAAGTTAGTGCTTTTTGAGCTACTTTTGCTTGTTTTCACACAATCACACCCCATTTCAATATACTTCCTTATTTGGCTAAATTAGAGAAAGAAACAATGACTAGAAGTACCATGTGTTCAATTTGCTATATTAATATTAATAGGATTCTTAACAAATATATTTAGGATATGGTTGGGTTAATAACTTCATTCATAAATCGATGTTAAATAACTTAGTTTTAACAAATTTAAGTGTGTTTGCGGTTGAAATTTGTACAAATATATAAATAAACTTTATAGTTTTTAGTGCAAACACAAAAATATTTACTTCAAATTTCTAAACTCAACTCAATACTCCAAATTCAATTTCAACATACCACCGTTAGTTTTAAACTAGGAAAATGGCAATTTATATCCAATATTTACAGAAACAGATGTAAAATCAAGTTGAAAATTGAAGGGCAAAATAGGTAATTAGATGGAAAAATATAAAGAAAATGATCATAATTTCCATGTGTCGAAAAAGAAGAAATTGATTTTATTGAGAGAGAGAAGCAGAAAGAAGAAAAAGAAAAAAGAAAAAATGTAGACTTTTAAAAAACAAAAAGATTAGATCACATAATAATATAATAGAATAAAACGTAGGTTGAAGTCAATAATGCCTTTCCATAGTATATTCAAATCACAAAAAAGAAAAAGAAGTTCATAAATGTGAATATACAAATAGAAAATAAAAGATGAGAATGGTTGGGTTCCATCAAGTTTCCAAGCACTTTCCAGCTCCAAATTCTGAAGTCTCATCCTGACTGGTCAATCTCCCTTTTCTCCTTCTTCCTCCTCCTCCATTCTCATTTCTCTCTATTTATATCTTTACATATATATATGTAATCCTCCATTTCTCTTCCATTCCCATTCCCATTCTCAATTCTCTCTGTTCTTCACCTAATTATGAGACCCCACGAACCTTATTCCGGCAACAATTCCGACGCCGAGAGCGTCAGTAGCGTCAGAAGGGGTGACCGGAGAGCTTTCAGCGGTCCAATTTCTTCTTCCACTACCAAGCCTAGGAAGAATGCTAAATTCGACCTCTCTTCTTCTTCTTCCTCCCTCAAAGCCGCCGATGACGACGACACCTATGTTGAAATCACCCTTGATATCCGTGACGACTCTGTCGCCGTTCATAGCGTTCATACCGCCGGTCCCGGTCAGGATCCCAACTCTCTTGAAGACCCTGAACTTTCCCTTCTCGCTAAACGAACTCTCGAGAAGAAATCGTCCTCTTTCCGTGCCTCTGTTCTTCGTTCCACTTCTTCCCGTATCAAACAGGTCTCTCAAGAGCTTAAACGCTTCACCTCACTTAACCGCCGCACCTCCACTCGCCGATTCGACCGGACTAAATCTGCTGCCACCCATGCTCTCAAGGGGATGAAGTTTATTACTGCCAAAACCGGCGGTGGTGGATCCTCCGCCGGTTGGGCTCCGGTTGAGAAGCGATTCGATGAACTCACCGCCTCTACCAACGGACTCCTCCCTTCTTCCTTGTTTGGACAGTGCATTGGTGAGTTAATCGTTGATTCATTCCTAAAATCGATGCTGTAGATTTTACTCTGTTTCTTATATCTGGTTCTTTTCCATTTTAGGAATGAACAAAGAATCGAAAGATTTCGCCGGTGAGCTTTTCCGTGCACTTGCTCGTAGGCGTAACATTACTGGTGATTCCATCAATAAAGCTCAACTTAAAGAGTTCTGGGATCAGATCTCCGATGACAGCTTCGATTCCAGGCTACAAACTTTCTTTGACATGTAACCCATCTTCCCAAAAATACTCGATAAAATCTTTCTTTCCCAGATTTCGAAAACTAAAATCTTCAATTGAATTTGAAATTTCAGGGTCGATACGGATGCTGATGGAAGAATCACAGAAGAAGAAGTGGAAGAGGTACATATTTATCTGCCAACCTCCATTGTGATGACTTCAAATTTCATTCATTAACCCTGTTTAAATTTACTCTTTGTAGATTATTAGTATGAGTGCTTCAGCTAACCAACTTTCCACAATTCAAAAACAAGCAAAAGAATACGCTGCCTTGATCATGGAAGAACTCGACCCTGGAAATGCTGGGTACATCATGGTAAGTGAAATTCAACTTAAAAGAATTAGAAAAACCTAATCTTGAGACACTCTTAACTCTTATTTTCCTCCGCTTCAGATACAAAATTTGGAAACTCTGTTACTACAAGCTCCAAATCAATCAGTAAGAGTGAGTGACAGCCGAGTTCTAAGTCAATTACTAAGCCAAAAACTGAAGCCAACAAACGAAACCAACCCCATCATAAGAACATACGACAAGTTCCTGTACTTTGTAGAAGACAATTGGCAGAGGATTTGGGTTTTATTGCTCTGGCTCGGCATCTGCGCGGGTCTCTTCGCTTACAAATTCATCCAATACCGTAACAGAGCAGTGTTCAACGTCATGGGTTACTGTGTTTCCATCGCTAAAGGAGGAGCAGAAACTCTAAAATTCAACATGGCTCTAATTTTACTCCCCGTTTGTCGTAACACCATCACATGGCTTCGTAACAAAACCAAACTGGGCCTCATCGTACCTTTCGATGACAATCTGAATTTCCATAAAGTTATAGCAGTTGGAATTTCTGTTGGAGTGGGATTACACGCAATTGCTCATTTGGCTTGCGATTTCCCTCGGCTTCTTCACGCAACAGAGGAAGAATATGAACCACTGAAGCGATTCTTTGGAGAGGAACAGCCTGATAATTATTGGTGGTTTGTTAAAGGAGTGGAAGGTGTTACAGGCATTATAATGGTTGTATTAATGGCCATTGCTTTCACATTAGCCACTCCATGGTTTAGAAGAAACAAACTCAAAGTACCCAAACCCTTGAAGAAACTCACTGGCTTTAATGCCTTTTGGTACTCCCACCATCTCTTCGTAGCCGTCTACACCCTCCTGGTCGTCCACGGTATCTACCTCTACCTGACCAAGGAATGGTATAAGAAAACGGTAAGCAAGGACTCCAACACTTAATAACAACCACTTAAATAGTTGTATGTTTTAGTTTCTAACATGTCTCTGAACGCTGTCACAGACGTGGATGTATTTGGCTGTACCAGTATTACTTTACGGGTGCGAGAGATTGATAAGAGCATTCAGATCAGGGATCAAGCCAGTGAAGATTCTTAAGGTGAGTTACATTTAGTTGAATGATGATATGATAATATAAATGTTTGTTTGGGAATTTGAAGTACTAATAGTGAATTTGCTTGAATGAAGGTGGCCGTTTATCCTGGAAACGTTCTGGCATTGCACATGTCTAAGCCACATGGGTTCAAATACAAGAGTGGGCAGTACATGTTTGTTAACTGCAGAGATGTTTCCCCATTCGAGTGGTAAGTTCTTTTTTTTTTTCTTTGATATTTTATGATAGAAAACTAGAATTGTAAACGAAGAAAGTACATGAATCTTAATGGGTTTTCTTTTTTCTTTTTTAATGAAATACAGGCATCCATTTTCAATTACTTCGGCTCCAGAAGATAATTATTTGAGTGTTCATATTCGAACACTTGGTGATTGGACAAGGAAACTTAAGGATGTATTCTCAGAGGTTTGTCAGCCTCCTCAAGCTGGTAAAAGTGGACTTCTTAGAGCTGAATTTTTGCAAGGAGGAGCTCCTAATCCCAAGTAAGTGATTAAGTATATGATCAAGATAAGGTTTAATATTCAAAATATCAAAAGAGTTACATACTATATTAAAAAAGAGAAGCTGTTTTGTTTTCTTGTATTATTGGCTTTTGGTCCATCACATCATAGTGCGGTTGCATTATTGATCTCCAAGAATTCGTCCAAAACCACACCTTTTGAAAAACTACTAAAGAATCATTTTTTCTTATATGGTATTATGATAAGATCACGGGAAATGTTGATTTTTTTTTCTCTTTTGGGTATGGTTTCGTGCGTCACCATGGTAATTGATTTGTTTGTGTACGGCGTTTTTATTCATTCATTGATCACTTATTTTACATAAACTAACTATATGTAAATTGTTATGTGTACAGGTTTCCAAAGATATTGATTGACGGTCCATATGGGGCACCAGCACAAGACTACAAAAAATACGACGTGGTATTACTAGTGGGTTTGGGAATTGGGGCGACACCGATGGTGAGTATAGTAAAAGACATAATCGACAACATAGAGGAGAAAGAATCAGAAGCAAATGCAGTAGAAAATGGGCAAGGGCATAGCAGTCGAGGAGGAAGCAAGCACGGAAAAGGATTCCGAACGAAAAAGGCATACTTTTACTGGGTGACAAGAGAGCAAGGGTCATTCGAATGGTTTAAAGGGATAATGAACGAGGTAGCAGAAATGGACGAGAGAGGGGTAATCGAGCTGCACAACTACTGCACGAGCGTGTACGAAGAAGGTGACGCTAGGTCCGCATTAATAACAATGCTTCAATCATTACACCATGCTAAGAACGGAGTGGATGTGGTATCAGGGACTAGGGTAAAGTCACATTTTGCCAAGCCAAATTGGAGGCAAGTTTATAAAAAGATTACCCTCCATCATCCAGATACAAAAGTTGGTGTGTTTTACTGTGGAACACCAGTACTTACAAAGGAGCTTAGTCAATTGGCATCTGATTTCACTCGTAAAACATCAACTAAGTTTGAGTTTCATAAAGAGAATTTCTAGTTGGGGGAGGTATTAAATTAGTTTTGAGTATGTAACTGTTAAAATGTTATTAGTTTTTATTTGGTTAGTGTTGTTAGAAGTGGGATGGGGAAAGGTCAATGGTTTTGGTGATGATCGACACATACCGCACTAATTCTATAACCAACCAACCACCCAATTCCACGCCCATTACCGCAGCCGCCGCGTTTTGGCCAAAATTCTTTTCTTTTTTTCTTCTTCTTCTTCTTCTTCTTTCTTTCTTCATTGTAATTTGTATCTTTGATTTTTGTTATGTAGATTCATATTTTTTGCCAACTATATATATATACATAAAAGCTTACCGTAAACTTGATGTGTAATTTGGATCATATGTCTTCCAAGAAATCTAAGTCCTTTTCTTTTTTATTTTGCCTTTTCCTTCTTTTCTTTTCATTGATTATAATATTGTTTGTACCTTGATTATGATATTCTTGACTTTCATTCCATTTTTAGTTTTAAATATCTCGATCGGTTGGACTTATTTTTAATCAATCTTTAAATTAGTTTATTTTAATCAAAATTGTTTACTACTTATAATAATACTTGTTTTTAGGTGGAGAAGGATATAAATATAGGTTAATTTTGATTTGAGAAATTTAATAGTAATGATTAAGCTTTAAATTTTATTAAAAATACATTAATTAAAAAGTAGATATCAAAGTATATCTAAACTAAAATGAAATGAAGTGTAAAGTTTATATAGTGACGATAATAACTAATATTTTTCTCTTTATGCTTTTGTTTTTGTTATTATTTCTTTTAAAGACATATTGAATTATTACAAAAAGAGAAAGCTCCAATGCCACCATACACATATTATCCTCACACCGAATATGATAAATAATTAAATAACTATCAATTAGACGTTCAACTTAAGTCTATCGTACGCATTTTGTTTGTAATAGGCGTAACTAAGTTTTAATATTTAATATTTAAAATTTAAAATAGATGATTAGATATATAGAGATATGTTTAATAATTGTTATAGAATACATTCATGCATGCTTTGAAGGGAGAAAAAATATATATAATATCCAACGTATAGTATTTGAAATTATATGGTTGTTGATGACCGGCAGTAGACTTATAATTTTGCATTAAAAAATACAGAAGAAGTTACTTAATTTAAACAACAACCCATTCAAGTGTTGTTATCTATGTGACACACACCATCTCTAAACATAATATAATAGTTGAATTAAGTTATTAATTATTATAATATATATGTAGGACGAGAGAAAATCGAATTTTCAAATTCAAATTTTGATGGTATAAGGTATATTTGAAATTATCAAAAGAGTGAATACAATATTGAAGGGTAATTAATTAAGATAAACCCATGCATGATTAATAATATTAATTTCAAATTTGTCGTATTAAAAGCAGTGTGGCCACATGGGAATATGCATTAATGACTCCCTTCAAATGCAAAGGCCTCATCTTTAACTATAATATATAATATATTATTACAATTAAAAACAACAAAATATATTTTCAAGTTATTTGTTCGAATATGAAGTTTTGTTATGAAATTAATTAATTGTTTTTGTAGGAAAAGGAGAAAAAAAAAGTAGCGTATGAAGAATGATGGGAAGTGTTTTAACATTATGGAAATCAATTTTGTGAGAGATAGACTGAATAAAAAAGGTGCAAATTTTTGGGTTTTTAAGATTGAAGTTTCCCTCTTTCATTCCTATATTTTTATTGTATTTAAAAAGATAAATAATGTTGTTATTATTGTTCAAATTAGAGTCAAGTGACTAAATGTTTTTTTTTTCATTATTATTATTCACAAATCACAATCATAATATATTAATTATTGACTTAAATTAAAACACTTCAGGTTCAAATCTTGGGTTACTTAATTAAAAAATAGTTTTAATTTTAAAAAATGCTTTCAAATTATTTTATTTCATAATTAAGTGTCTAATTAACACTCTTAAAAAATGTGTTGAATTAATTAAACTACAAAATAGGAAGGGATTTAGGGACATTCGTTTGTTGTATATATAATAGTAATAATAATAATAATAGTTATTTAAAGTGTTTATAAAATACACACTTGTATAGGCTTAACATGACTTTCGATTTGATCCTATTTGAAAAATATCTCACTCTCTTTTTTTATTTTATAGAATGTCAAGATATCATTTTAGTTGATGTAGTTTGAAATTTGTTTGATTTTAGTTCAATTATGTTTAATTATCTCTCTTCTTTTTAATAAATCTTAAATTTAGTCGTTATTTTTTATTAAAATTGATTAAATGATTCAATCATTTTCATTCAAAGAAATGTAATATAATTTTAAAACTTATAGTAATGAAAAAATATTTAAAAAGAAACTAGTAGTAGAGACTAAATAAAGCATAGGAACCAAAATCATATTTTGAAAGATAGTAAAGTTGGTGAAGTGATCAATTTTTTTTTGTTTCATTTATTATTAGATAATAATGAAGCACAAATCATATAAATATAAGATATATTTTTTATAAAAATATAAAAGTTGAATTAAGCATAAAACAACAATTGCAGTGTAGTAATATAAAAAAATCCTTTCTATGTGTTTGTTATCCTTCTTTACAAGTCTTAATTAATAGTAATTAGTTTTTCAAAAAAACTTATTTATAAAGATAAATAAAAAGATTTGTTGGAGCACCATAACTCTAGCTAGGATATATAGGAGATCAAATCCATACTTAAGTTTCTAATCTTACTTTGACAAAACAATCATAAACCTTGCACTGTGTAAGAAATAGAGAAGTTATATGTCAAGAGATAGTAGTAGAAACGTCACTCTTTTATGATATTTTTATAAAAAAATCAATAGTTCATATGATGGGAGTGATGTAATGTGATAGCTACTCAACATAAACCCTTTCTCGTTAAAAAAGTTGTAATCATATGTCCCAACAATGACAAAAGTAAAACGAGAAAGGATACCAAAAATCTCATCCAAGGGTACGGATCAGTGTGAGATAATGCATACAGCAATATGTGAGAGAGAGAGGGCCAAAAGGTGTATCAAATAGGTTTAGGTGTGGGGGCAAATAATACCCAATGAATTCACATCACATTCATTCAGCATATTCATATGGATCTCTTCTCTTTCAGGATCACATAACCATTTTAATATCTATATATATATATAAAAAGTTAGGGCTAAACGCACTTGGGATGAATAATTTTGCAATATTGGCTAGCCCTACCCACCACTCCCTTCTTCTTAGTTTGTTCTCATCAACTGTTCATTATTTTTATTGAATTCTTATCCTTATCTATCTTTTTTCATTCATAAAAATTTCTTCAAAATCCATCCTTCATTCAAACTTTAGTCATAATGATAACGTTCTAAAGTATTTTAATAATATTGTAATGATTACTACACCACATTGAAGTTGGGTATCACTGTGTTTTGGAAAATTATCAAACTCTTTAATATCACATTTACCATTATTCTGTTTATAGAGAGATGAGTTTCAACTTCATCTTAAAACACTAGCATGACATATAATATCTTAAGATATTAATTTTGTTGATATGAAAAAGAAAGAATTAGATAAATAAAACCAAGTAGGCACGTT
Source organism: Cucumis sativus (assembly GCF_000004075.3). Classification (NCBI taxonomy): domain Eukaryota; kingdom Viridiplantae; phylum Streptophyta; class Magnoliopsida; order Cucurbitales; family Cucurbitaceae; genus Cucumis; species Cucumis sativus. The sequence continues at coordinate 35,329,386 of NC_026657.2, forward strand.
AAAAATAAGAAGTTGAAAACCCTATCAAGATTAGTAAAATATTAGAAATCTATACGTGTATATATATAAATCACACATGTTAGATTGTTTCTTAAACCTGCTGATTTACTAAACTATATACATTGATTATTGAACTAAATACAAAACAATGCAATCCTTAAAAATCTCTGAGAAAAAAACGTAAAAAATAAAAGTAGTTTGGAAGAATATAATTGTGAATTAAGGGAAAGAGTGAGAAAGAGACAAAATTAAAATGAATTTGAATGGTCAAAATAGAGAGGCCGGAGAGTGAAAGCCAAAGTTGTTTATTTACACCTAATTTTTCAAAGTCAATGAATTTCAACTAATGTTGATGGCTTTTTCTTTTTCTACCATACTTCCCTTCCTCATAACTTCTATGTATATATATTATTATATATGCTCCAAAAATAGTCTGAGAGGACAAATATTTATGTTCAACTTTGTCAAGGAGAAAAAGTAGATAATTAGTATATGAAAATTTAATGCAATTATAAGAAAAAAAATCTCCTAAACCTTGGTTACAGGATGGAGCATATTTCTAAAACACATTAAACCACTCATGCACATTGGTGATTTAAGATGATTCAAATTGAAATGATTTGAAACTAAATGTATAAGGTTTTGTAAGTACTTTAGAGCTCTTGATTAAGTTTCTTAAACATTTTGAATGTGGTTCGTCTGTTATGCTGCCAAAATCCAATTGTATTTAGATAAGGTTGTTTCTAAAATTAATTATTTAGAAAGTTAAAGGTATGTTAATCATAGCAAGAATATACATGTAAGAAAAATAGGTAAGCACCTACCCCTAACGCTGCATCCTTCAAAGATCTTTCAAAGAGACAGATTGTCTATGCAGACCTCACATAAAAATATTTGAAAATGTTGAACAAACCACTCGAGATTTGATATAATTACACATTTCCAATTATAATGATAGGAGTTTATCAAATGTTTTCCACCAATGAATTTAACATGTTCATATAATTATAGACAGTAATACTTTGTTGTATATGTAGATATTTTAAGTAATTTTAATCTTTGAAACAATTTCCTTTTCTATAACTTAAATTTAATAACACTAACATTGATTGGTAAATTTTACTTTTTAACTTGTTTTATATTACAAAAAAAGACCCACAAAACAACACAAGTTTTTGTAAAAAAAATTCTAACAAAATCAAAGATTGTTGGTACAAATTTTCTAAGAACATTTGTTGGTGAATTTAAAATTTGAAAGTAAATGGAAACATATTTGAATTTGAAACCAACTACTATATAACCACCCATCAATGAATAAAAAAATGCCAAGAAAAATTTCAAAATTAAAGAAAGAAAGAAAAAAGGACTAGGCCACATTCTAGAAACCCTAAAACATAAGATGAAATTGAAAGGGGGGAAAATGTATATAATTGATTGAATAATGAATATGTAGTTTGTAAATTAATGATATTGGGAAAATGGGTAGATGGGATGATGGATGAAGTAACCAAATAAAAGGTAGGTTCATAGTAGACATTAAAAAATAGAAATTATTTGAATGAAAAAACATTGGTGAATTCTGAATGTGGAATGAAAACAAAATGAGATTGAAAAATTAGAAGAGTCCTAAAAGTCAAAAAGAAAACAAAAGGGTTAGGAGCATATAGAAATAGTATATATTCATTTGGATTGGGGGTAGGTGTGGCCCAATTTATTTTACAAGTCAACATTGGTAACCTTCTCAATGTCTATTTCTTCATTTCTTCTTCTTCTTTTTCGTTGCTTTATCAGATTTTTCAAACAATTTACATCTATTCTTCTTTTTTTTTTTTTATTTCTCTAAATATTTAATTTTAAATATAATATCTTTATGGACACAATTGTTTTGTGAGATAAATGATAATAGTAATAGATGATAAAGTTTGTTATTGTCATACTTAAATTTTAGGTAGATGATTCACCATGACACCCATACTTCTTAATTAGTTATTAAGAGTATGTCTCCGTTTTACTATTTATATAATAATTATCTATTAGATTTAATTATTTAAAATCCATGAATATATATCAATTAGTGATAAGGTCTTCTTACCAATAGACTATTTTTTTTTATGTCAAATTGGTAGAAATTACTTTTGAAAATTTTGAATGTGGTTCGTCTGAACTTTATAGATTGTATTTTGATAAGGTAAACAAGTATTGAATAGCAATTTTAGGAATAACAATCGAGAATATTTAAATTCATTAGCTTAGAATTTTATGGTTGAGTTTGCTATATTTGGAACAAACATGGGATTCTAAAATGTATCTAAATCTTATCAGGAAGAAAAAAATTTGATTAACCAAAATATAATATGAAATTGCTTCAGAAAAATAGAAAAAATAAATAAATAAGATTTAAATTTAGAGAGGTGATAATGAAGAGGTGAAATTTGTTTAGATTAAGCTGAATAATAAATATGATACATCAATACTAAATTTTTGAATATCAATTACAAAGGCACATATATTTTACAGAGATTTTTACATTTCTTCTACATCATATATTTCATAAATGTTCTTCACTTTGAATGATTTAAATTTTAGCTTAAAATTTGAACCAATTTAACCTTCTCAGTCTTATTTCAAAATCTTTTTAATTTTGACTTTGTTTTTGCTATTTATTAATTTCCATTTTAAATAGTGTACATGTATCGAATATTTCAAATTGGTGTTTCTTTCAATTGACGAGAATTTTATTATTTTCCTTCACGTTCCTATATAAAATTTGATCCTCCAACTGAGACCTCACGTATGTGTCCAACATATTGGCAATATATCAACAATGTAACTATGCACGCATATATTATTTAATATATCACGACATTGTACAAATTTTGTTATTCATGCATTTATCAAATATACTATGGTTTAATTTTAGAAAATTCAGCTATATAACAAATATATTTTGTTGTATACATCAAACATAATTTGTTTTGATTTTCAGAATCTTCTTACCGATTCTTGCTTTTGTTGATAAGGGAACACTTTTCAGATTGAAACAAAATGATAGTTAAAATGGTAAATGGAGCTAGATTTTTGTGTAAAATAGTAGTTCAATTGGCCAATCTAAGGAAAATAGTGAAGTTTAGGCTTATGGTATAATTGAGTCTGTTTATCTAGGCTTGTGTAAAAAATGCTCTCTAGAAAATCTCCATGCATAGACTCCAGTGTTTTGCACCATGTAAGTAATGTATTAGAGCCCATCTCCTTGCATATGCCATCTCAGTAGCTGTCTCTCAGTTCGTGATTAAGATTCAAATGAAGACTTTAATATGTTCTACACTTGGGTTAATCACGAGGAGAATATGCCATAAATCTAATAATTTCTCAAGAAAGAACAGAAAAACTACGCATGAATGAAAGTATATTTTCTAAAAGTTTTAACTTTATCTGTCTATCGCTAAAGATTATCGAGTTTTCTTAAACTCCTTGGTTTTGGATGGGTCAACATTGTCATTCCCTTCATCACTAGAAGAACTTCCCGCCACTTTGAGTCCACTAGAGTACTTTTTAATCCTCCACGAAATTAGAATGCTTGATCCGATACCAAGTACTGGGAAAATGTATGACCATATCTGAGATTTCTGAGATCCCGACGCTGAAGCAACTGCAGCACCAGCAAGACTGCCAATCGATGTGTTCTGAAGTATCATTGGCATGCATCCAATTACAGTTGGCAGTAGAAAATCAAGGAAGAACCCAACTTTGGTTGCAGCAAGAGCATAATTTATAACGTATGAGGGAATAGGTGAAAAGCGAGCAAGAAGGACAAATTTCCAACCATCTTGCTCTACTCCTCTAGAAAGAAGGTGGAAATATTTATTCCTCTGTGCCCACTCCATAGCTGAACTTGAATTCTTAAAAAGTAACCTGAACAAACGATGAACAAGGGATGGAGAATATAAATTCATTAGAACCAACAATGAGACTCTTCAAACAATTCAAGAGAATATTAACAACCCAATACCCACCCCCTGCAACAAAGATTAACATGTTGACCGTATCAGAAAGATGACATTTTTGTAGATGAGGAACAATGTACAAAAAAAGTAAGTTAAAAACGTAAAGCAATTTACTTGTCAAACTTAACTTTGACATGATGGTTTTTCCCATCACTGCATAAAATTTCATTGGGAATCACATTTTATCAGTTGTAGACAGTTTCTTCCGCTTATTGATGAAGATGATAGCTAAAGAAATGAAGGGTCATGCAACCACTATTGTTTTGTACTAAAGTTAATGCGTGCCTTTCTTTCCATCAAGGCGGGCTGTCTATGAAAACCAGTTTGCAGGTAAAGAAGCCACTGCTCACTTACCTCCATTCGAGGATGTGGCCACAGAAAGCTCATCAATAGAGGGCATTTGGTGTTCAATTAAAGATTAGTGGATCCTCTACCTATAAATTTGTGTTTTTAGGACTCTTTCTAATGAAACAAATCCTTAGGAGCTGGTAGGACAAGTTCATTTCAAAATAAAAAATTCTAAGATCGGTTGAACACGCAACAAAAGTACAAAACAAATTGCAGAAAATGTTGCCCAAAAAGACGTAGTACACAAGTTTGTGCACCTCTTGCAAAGATGACTAGAATCACCCATTATTTCATTTTTTTTATAAGAAATGATTTCATTGATGAGTAAATTCCCTAAAAGGATATACAATCCATAGAATTACAATAAGCTACCCCAATTGTTTAGTAGGGATGCACATTTATTGAGTAATTTCATCTTCCCTTCTTTTTTTACTTATCACATAAATTGAGGAACTCCAGCTTCCAACTCTACAGGCCAAACACAAACTTCCCAATTCAAACATACTAACTTCAGAATTATCAACTCCACGTAGAAGGACCAACGATCTCTTAAAGAGAATTTTGTTGTATGGCCTTATGAGCCAATTCCCAGAGAAAACACTTGATCTTCTTTGGGTACTTTTCTTCCAAATGCATATAACCAATATTGATTCTATAACCAAAGATGGCTCAAAAATATTGATTTTATAACCCATATCAGCTAAGAGAGATTTAGAAGATACATGTCTACCGAGAATTGAGAGGCCATTTCCAGCATCAGACAGCTGAAAGAGGGTGATCGGAGCTAAGACCATGCTAAGATCAGCCCATTAGATAGCCTCCTCAACTTTGAAATTCCTTACAAGGTTATGATCCCAAAAGTTGCAGTCAACATTCCAAGTCTTTTTCACATTGTCTGTTTTCCGTCTTACCCAAGGGTCAATCCAAGTTCACCTGGCTCCTTTCCCGCTAGAAGATGGGGAAAGTCGTTTAATCAATCTAACCTTTGTTAGTACTTCCCTAAAATAAAGTGGTAGGTCTAGTTCAACTTCTTCATGCCATCTCCATCTCTTTAGAGGCCGGCCAAGCAAAGATTCTTTGGTACTGCAATGCTAATATTTGTTATCTTGAATGCAGCAGTTTCAAAAGAAATCATAAAAGGTGTTTAAAATAAAGTGGCAGCTCTAGTTCAACTTCTTCAGGCCATCCCCATCCCTTTAGAGGCCGGCCAAGCAAAGATTCTTTGGTACTACAGTGCTAATATTTGTTACCTAGAATGCAGCGGTTTCAAAAGAAATCATATAAGGTGTTTAAAGTAAGATGTTTGCCAAGACTTGACGGACCTAGTTATATCCTTTTCTTCTAATTGGTACACTTCCTCCAAAGAACTTTCCAACTCCAACGTCTTGATGGTCAATGCCAATTGGGGTTACAGTGGATTTCTCATCTCCCCTTTCGTTACTTGGCTTGGTTGATACAGTAGACAATACTCATAAAAACTGTACTAATGAATAGTTTCTGTTTCCGTTCCCAAACATATGAAAACTGTTAAGTACTGACAGTATACATTATCTCTGCCTTGATTATACAGTATACACTAAAGACTATACCCAAATATCTTCAAAAAGGGTACAACACAGTAAGCAATGGTTGTTCTATCAACAATACCCAACAGAAGAAATTCAACAAAACTTCATTCATTTCACTTATCTACGCAAACCAAGGACGTAATTCAGCCTGTCTTCAAAGTACAGCATCAGGGAAAACTAATCCATTTCAAGGAACCCAAAATAGAAATTAAAATCCCCAAAATGTAAACAACAGAACAGCCCAACTAACAAACATATCTTAAACCAAAGCAAGAAAATAAAACATTATAAACGTCGCATAAACTCAGAATGAAATTTAAAAATAATAATAATAATAATAGGACAAGAATAAAATTGAGATAAAACCTGCCGATCCAGAAGGAGAGGGAAGCCCCAAGGACCTTGGCAAAGAAAACGCAAATGACGGCAGGGAAGAAACCGAAAAGCAAAGAAGCAGTGGCTTCGAAGAAGACGGCATAAGGCAAACAGAGAGCAAGTGTGAAGGTATGGATGCCGACATAGGCAGGCATGGCCCATACCCCCAATCGATCAGACCATTGGGTGAAAACCTTGAGAGCCGCATCTCTATCAAATTCCCATCCGTATGTCTTCCCTAATTGTCTAAGAATGGCCACCACCGCCACTATAGCGGCTAATTTGGACCACCGTCCCCAAGCAGCTCCCATGATTAGATAATGGTCGAAACCGTCCGGCGCCGAGAGTACCACCGACTGTTTAAACAATTATTGATTCATAGGCTATATTGGTTTGGAAATGTGAGAATATGCACTCACCAGATTGCGGATACCCACAAACCCCCCACCCCCCACTTTTTCCCTTTTCTTTTCTTTTCTTTTTTCTTTTTATTTTTTTTTAAAGGAAAAAGATCATTTTGATAATAATAATAATAATAATTTAAATCTCCTAGATCTCAAAAATGTTAAACAAACGTAAATATTGGGTCAAACTGAAAAATATATTGAATTCAACAACTCAATCGAACAAAGAGAGGAAATTTCTTTTTTTTTGTTTTGAATCTTCTTCAATCCAAGAACATGAGTAACCGCAACCCAACGATGTAGAAGAAGGGTGGTTTAGGGAATTGGGTCATTTGAGGCTTTTAACCCTAAATGATGGAGCCGACTATTTCAAACTCTTCAACTTCAAGTTAGTACTCTTCACTTCCAATCTCACACCACCCACCACCCACCACCTACCTTACTTATTTCTATTCTCTCATATTGTCTTTACATTTCACAATTGTATTTCTAATCAACTCTTACAACAGTGTGCTGTGTTGCTTTCAACTTTTACTTTAACTCATTGCCACTATGTTTTTGCTTCTAATATATGTTTGATGTTTTCACAAATTTCTACTTTTAAATTAATTTCTCACATTTATGAGTTAATTTTAAAATAAAACAAAAATACGAGCCGGCCACCTATCTTTATCTTTATAGGGTAGGATTGAACAAGTAAACTTTTTTAAAATAAAATTTTTAAAAAAATTATTTGCAAAAATTAGAGTCTAGTTTGAGAGTATTTGTGTATGAGAAAGATATCGACACCTCACAACACCCATTTTTTTCAAACTACAAATATTAAATTGAAAAATGTTCTTTAATTTGTTTTTAAAACAATGTCTTATTTTATCTCAATTACTCCAATATCTTACCAATGATCTCACAAAACAATACAAGTGAATAACATTCCATCAATTAGATATATTTAAGAAAAATTCTTCTTCAAAAAAAGTAATCCAATTTCTCAAAATTATCGTAGGAATAGTCTTCTAATAAAATGTTCTTACCTCAATAATCTTAAAAAATAAAACTTTAAATTAATTTTCTATATTTAGTGAAATTTCTAGATTCCGCTCTAGGGTTTTGTTTAAGAAAACTGAATAAGTTATTATAAAATATTGATGAAAAATATAAAATTATTTTTTATAAAAAGTTTTGCTTAAGATTTTAAATCTTGAACAATTTAAAATTAGAATGATTTTAAAATATTGAAATTTGTAATTATAAAAAATTATAAATTTTAAATAGAAAAGAAAATGAAGATAAGTAAAACAAGAGTAAAGACCAAGCAACATAACAAATTAAAATAAACATCAAATAACTGAGATAGTGAGATTTTAATAAAAATATATTGGACATCAATTTTAGACTCATTTAACAATAGAGAAATTGAACAATAAACAAATATAGAAAAAAAAATTATAAGAGAAGAAAAATAGAGAAATTGAACAATAAACAAATATAGAAAAAAAAATATAATATTAAGTATGGTCTGTAGAACTGAAAAAGTAAAACAATATGAAAAAGAGTTAAATATAATAAGATTAATTATAAAAAAAATTAGAGAAATTGGATAGGGTAGCATTTTAACAATATAATATATCAATTTTAGTATATTGTTTTAGAATTTTGCAAATATAGCAAAATTTTCAGTTCTCCATCTTAAATTTGTTATTATTCCTAAACTACCGTTCAATGACTTATTTATTTTTATCTTTTTAATGTCCTACTTATTATTTATTTATTCTTTCACTCTTTAAGGTTCTAATTATTTGTTTATTTTTATTCTATAAACTTATTTATTCTTTCTCTTAATTTTCAAATATCAATAGTACAATAATTGCAATATGAAATATAATATAATGGTTGTTGATCGAAGTAATTTAACTTCATTTGTGATTTTATTTTTTTACTTTATTCGATATATATTTTGAGTTGAATTTGATTCCAAATAATTTTATTTTTTTTACATTAATTTTTTGGTTTTACATTAAAAGCACATCAGTAAAGTGAATCATTATCAAGTATATGAATCAAGTTTATAAGTGTATATCAATAATATATCAATTGTATAAGTAGAACTTCAAGCATATCAAATGCATTTTATCAATCAATTGTATAAGTGAATAATACTAAATGTATCTACAGTATATCAGGTGTATCAAACATATATTAGTAATGTTTTAGGTATGTATTAAAAGGTATCAAGTGTATCAAAGAGTATTATGTGCATCAAGTGTATCAATCAAATGTATTGAATGTATAAAAAAGTATCAAGAAGTATCAGGTGTATCAACGTATATTAGAAATGAGGGCATTTATGACATTTTACCTCTTAATGTGGGCTGGACTTTGTTTTTGCTATTTTCGCAAATAATAAAATATGTGTGCTATGTACTTAATTATTATAACTTATTTTGTTATTTTTGTTTATGTTCAAAAAATTAAATATAAAAATATATAAAGAATAAAATTTAAGAATACATTAAAATTAAAAAAAAAAACTGTATAAATAAATAAACAAAAAGATGTCAATATGTATACATAAATATACCCAAACAATAAGAAAGTAAATGTAAAAGAAATGAAAATAGAGAAATAAGAAAAATAATAACCGAAAAAAGAGGTCGAAATTCAAAACATTAAACTGTTGTTATTGTTTGAAGTGTGAGATTATCGGAACTAAAGCTCTACTATACACTTGGAAATAAGAGTGAATTTTTTTGTGTCGAATTTTTGGAATTATAGATATATATATATATTTTAAGAAATGGAAAGATTTAGGAATGGTTAGAAGAGAAAACAAAACAAATATTATAGATTTTTTAATTTTCTTTTAAGTAGGGAGTTAAACTAAGAGAAGTAATGATTACAGAGTTTAGAGGTTTAGATGAAAAAGAGGAAAATGTGAAGGTTGTAAAATCTCAAGGTTTTTTTTCTTGTGCTGTGTCCTCCCTTATGGAAGAAGATATATATATATATATAATCTATCGTATTTACCCTAATGAATTGATTCAGTTACTTAACCAAATAAAATTAAATATTTATCTTTTTTAAAAAGATGGTTAATCATATTTTTGTTTAAAAAAAAAGTCAAACTAAGGCAAAATTGATTTAACAATTGAATTAATTTGAAATAAGATGAGATAAAATTTAAGTGTTAATTTATAATTGAGTGTAAACCAAATCTAATTGACTCATTTGCCCTTACCACCCCTCACTTCAAAATTACAAGCGAAGGTGCATCGATTTATGTTGAAAAAGACTGAATAAAGTTAGATAAAGGAAAAGAGAGAGTTTCATATTTAGTTTGGCTGAGAGGTTGAAAACTACACCTACCTAATAAAACCAAATTTGGCTAAGAATCACAAATGTGCATATAGTTTTGATAATAATAATAAGAAAAAACTCTAGAAGAAGCCTGAAAGGTCATATATTAGGCATAAAGTATATAAATTGATTGTATCTTGAGAGTAGTTTCATGCTCCCTTATTTATTATTTAAGGTGGAAATAAAAGACTTAGTCTTCTTCTAATTAGACATAGTTCAACTTCAATAAAATAAAATAAAAGACGAAGGTCAATTTAAACTAAGGTATTCAAGTTTTTCTTAATTGAAAGATGCAATTATTCTTAAGTTTGTAAATCAATTAGCTAGTAATAAAAATAAGAAGATGAAAAATTTGAGACAACATATGAAATAATTGTGTTTGAGAGAGGAAGTTTGCCAAATATAGCTCCCACACTAACATTAGTGTCTATCTATCTAATTAAGTAAGAACATAGAGAATATTAAACCACGTGGATATATTTGTTTTAACATGATAAAGAATGCAACATTTGAGTGATTCCACAAGTTTGCACATGTATAATGATCTCACAATTATGCAAGGTATATGTGCGATTATAGTTTAGATCTATACCGACCTAGATTATAGTTCAAAAAGTGTATAAAAGTAAAAGTCAATTACCGACCTATTTTTGAATGTGTGGTAATAACAACAATGGAAAGTAAGTAAAAAGTGAGTGAAATGAGAGAGAGGAGATATATGTGTTTGTTTTGTGTATAGGTCAAAAGCATTGGATTTAGATTAGAAGAGAAGAAGAAAAAGAGTGGATGCCAACTCCAAATGACCATGTCAGTCTTCCCCCATCATCTCTACAGGTAGATGTTCAAAGAAACCCTACAACCCCTTCCCTCTTCCACCAATCAAATCTCTCCTCTTCTCTTCTTCACTTCCACTTTCTCTCTCTCTCTCTCTCTCTCCTTAAACTTTTATTTCTTCGATTGGACGCCATTTTTGACCTCTTTTTACTTAATCTACCCTCCCACACGTGTGTGTTTGTGTGGACGTGTAACACCACTTATTACATATGTATTTTCTATAATTTAAAAAAAAAAAAAAAACATTAGAGAATAAGTAAAAGAAAAGAAGAAGATTGAAGATGAGGAGTATAAAACAAATATTAATGTGATGATTATTAAATATAAAAAAGAAAGAAAAGGTGAGGCAGTTTTTGAGGAAGTGATGAGAAGCAAGCATAGGGGAAATAAGAAATGAAAAATAGGGGGAAAAGTGGGCGCTACGTTAGATTCAAAAATTGGTCTGTACATATGGATGCGGCCGCATTTGGTGTACTACAGATCATAATACCAATACCAATACCAATATCAATACAACAAGTCTCAGTCAAACACCCAGTCAAAACTCTTCCCTTTTCTTTTTCTTTTTTTCTTTTTTAACAGCTAAACAACAAATCCCAACTACTGTTACTTTCTCCATTTAACATTCAAAAGAAAGAGAAAATAAATTAAAAACAAATAAATAAAGAAAAAAAAAAAAAAAGGCAAAAAAGTTTTACCCGGGTCTCACGCCTCTTTCTTCTCCTTCTCCTTTTATTTGTTTAATTTAGCCATATATCCCCTTCTCTCACCATATCTCCTTCTTCTTCTTTCATTACAAATACATTTCCCCCTTTTTCAAACCCCTCCTCATCAGCACCATGGGGATCAAGGTTTTAAGTGTTCAGAACATGGTTTCTTGGTCTTGTTTTCATTTGATGAAGAATGCTATTCCCCCACCTCCACCCTCCTCCGATTCCACCAACATCAAACTTATTCATTCCGATGGCGTTGTTCGTATCTACCACCGCCCCATTTATGTTTCTGAGGTTTTACTTGAATTCCCTAAGCATTTGGTTTGTCGTTCTGATTCTTTTTACATCGGTCAGAAAATCCCTCCCCTCTCCGATCAAGACCTCCTCCAACTCGGCCATAAATACTTCCTCCTCCCTACCTCCTTCTTCCACTCTGTTCTCTCTTTTGTCACTATCGCTTCTTTCTTTTCTTCTTCCAACAACAACAACAAGAATAGATTCATTAACAACGCCGCCGCCTCCCACTGTCCCTTTGACCTCCAACGGACACCTTCTGGCTGCCTCAAAATTCGTGTCTCCGATGACTTCATTTCTCAATTACTGGAACAGGGGAATAACCCTAAACCTCTCCCACCCCAACAATCTCCCTCTTTACCCCTTGGCAAAATCTGTACTACGCCTCAGTTGGCTAAGGATTATACACAGCTTGTTAGAACCCGGAAATGGAAGCCGAAGCTTGAGACCATTAAAGAGACGCAGAAGAAACGGATTTCGAGTTTTGGGTTGAAGAAAGCTAACCCATTTCCATCTACGCCCATCCGATCGCCTTACCCACTTCATCATCTTCGTTCCATTCACTTTGCTTATAAGCACAAGATCCGAATCAAAGCCAGGAGTTGATTCATTTTGACGATTCGTTGATTTTCTGGGGAATCCATTGTTTGATGTAGCTTAGTGTTATTAATTGTATTATTAGAGATTTGTATAAATTATATATATAACACACCAAATTGAGAACCAAATTACTCGATCATACTTGCACATACGATGATGATGATGATGATGATGAATGCCTAGTTTTGTTCCAGTAATCTCGTTTCGTATTACTTTTTTGGAGAGTTTATGGTGTTAAATTAGTGATTAAAGTTTTTGATTTGAGTTCATAGAGTTGGAGGAGGTGGGGGCTTTATGTTTTTTCTTTCTACAGCACACGACAAAATCTGGTGAATGGGGGTTTGAATAAATGTTTGTCCTAATTCTGACTGTTCAAACCTTTTTTTTCTTAAGAAATTTCTTTAATGCTTTTTTGGGTTTTAGGATTATTGTAAACATCAGTATTGTTCATGAATTCCCTCTGTTTGGATTTTAAATTTGTAACTACATTTATACAATATTAGGATTAAGTTCAAACTGCAATTTGTTACCATCATTTTTTAAGTGTACGTGATGACTTGAGTTATCAAGTCTTTAATTATTTAATTTTAAACAATCAATCTCTCTCTCTCTATATATATATTTCTGAAGTTGAAATTTAAGTCATTAAGTCATGGGTTTTGAACATTATACTTATGTACCTATAGAGTTGTATTTCAATTAAAAGTTTTAACTATAACCATTAGTTGTTCTACTTTTGATTTTCAGTTTGACTAACATTTAATTTCGGATTTTAATACACAGTGTAACATTTTTTTTTTTTTTTTGGTTTAAGTTTTAGATCAACACTATATGTTTTGAATTTGGATTTCACATTTTTTTTTAAAATATATATATATTTGGGATAAAAGTTTGGAATATTTGAAAATTTAATGCAATTTAAAAGTTAGTCATCCAAAGTTTACTTTAGATTTGGAATATCAGATTGCTTGTGTTGAATTTGGGATGGAAATTTGATGATGCCCAAATACAGTTCCAAATTTATCTTAACTTAATCTTTTAATTTAGATATTCAAAACTTCTCATTTATAACAATTTTTATTATTTAAAAAAGTTTAACTTGTTTTACAGGAGAAATTAACATGTTAGAGACTAAATAAGATAAAGTTGTTTGATAAATATAGCAACATGAACATATCTGCCACATAATTACTTCAAGTCAAGTGATGTAAGTTCTTTTTCTTTTATGTCCTAATTAGTTATATACTACATTACAGGTATATCACTTTGTTTATGTACATGGTTAACTTCATATGAACTGCATCAACTAATATATCTTTTATTTTTAAAATGCAGTTTACAGTTATCCCTTTCACCCCAACTAGCGATGAGCTAATCTCTCCAAACTTTCAATTCTTCCTAAATGACCCACCAAATGAAGTTGAGAAAGAACGAAGTGAAAAAACAGAAGATGATCAGAGTGACGAAGGTGATAAAGAAGAAGGAATTGTAAATGATGAGACAAAAAAATCATTGACACAATAAATTTAAGAAGTGAAGAAGGACTTTGAAAGCTTGAAGAATACCGTGGAAAATGGAAAAATGAGGTATTGAAATTTGTTAAATAACATAATCACCATAATCCATGAAAGAATGCCAACAGAAAAAAACAATCACAAGAATCGTTCCATGAAAATCATGCTCCAACTTTAAGTTTACAATGTCTTGAGGAAAGAATGAACATTCATGACTTGGATAATACCGAGGTAAATATATTATTTTTCTTTTGAACTGAGTTAAATTTATTATTGTTTAAGGTATATCAGCATCACTGATATAATATAAAAGTTATATAAATTAAATGGTATACCGATATACATCATAAATAAATAAATTTGTTAATACTCATATTTTGATATTATAGATTAACGAAGAAGAAATTGAACAAGAAGAGTATACAGAAGAGCTAGAGCAAGTAATCAAGAATATTGATAAGTTCATCAACATTGTAATATACATTTAGTTTACTTATAATAATTTCATTTTTCTTATGGATATTAATTATTCAATTTACTTATACTTATACATTTACATAAATCATAAAAGAATAAAAAAAGTGCTGAAAAAAATGAGGAAGAAATAGAGACTCAAGAAGTGAATGGAGAAGATCAACCAATGAATGCAGAAAATGAAGACAAAAATGTAAGTAACTTGTAATATACTTTCATAGAATACTAAGGTATATTACATGTTGTATAAATGTGTAGCATTTGAATCATATAAGTAAACTAAATGTATATTACAACAATCACATGTTGCAATAAGGCACATGTTGCATTTAACCATAAAGAATAAATCTCCCAATAAGGCACAACAATCACATGTTGCATTTGATCCACCGAGTTTTAATTTGCTACCTTGATAAACTTTTCTTTTACTTTTCTTTTGGATCACATAGGTATCTGTTGTATGTGAGATACTTTATCTTGAATCATATAAGTATCTTTCGTATGTGATGTACCTATCTTGAATCATATAAATATATCAATTAAAAACAAAAAAGAATAATAAAAAAATGAAGTAGAGAAGAAAATATTCCAAAATAAAATTGTTAATACATCATTTATAATTGCTAAATTTCAAAACAAGTAAATTGTTCAAACAAATACATCACTAATAATTGCTAAGTTTCAAAACAAGTAAATTGTTCAAATACTACATCATTGATAATTACTAAATTTCAAAACAATTAAATTGTTCAAACGAGTTCAAATGTACAAGTCCTAATATTATGACCGACTTTCTTACAACGACTGCATTTTGTGCTCTTTGAAACTTCACCAATAGAAGGAATCCTTCTTTTTCGAGGCCTTCCTGCTGAACGTCTATATACTAGAGGCAATACATTGTCATTCACCTCCACAACACTCCAATTAGTATGGTTGCTAATCGGACGAACTAATCCACAATAAGTTGCAGACAATACACTAGCATAATAATACTGTGAAACAAATGAATAAGGATCCAAATTAAGGCTACGAATCACAATAAGAGCATGAGCACATGGAATTTCTTCTAGATCCTAAAAAAGACAACTATAGCTATTACAATTCAACTTTACTAAAAAATTCTTGCCTCCGTTAACTATTTGAAATTCATCTTCACTCACAAGATTAACCTAAACAAAAAAAAATATGGTATATCATCAATGTATTAAATAACCGTTACACTTTAATACAATATATCAATAATTCACTATTATAAAGAAACATATAAAACACACTTACAATGAAGCTTCGTGATTCATCAACTAGCTTTCTTATTGGTCCTTCAGCCCAAGAACTCAAAACACTCTTTGAACATGAGGCTGTTTTTCTTCTCTCATAAAATCGTTGTTGAAGAAACTCTCTAATGGCCTCAAGCAAGGATGAAACAAGTAAGTCTCTATCAATCTTCAACTTAGAATTCAAGCTTTCACAAATATTTGTTCTCATTATTTGATATCTTCTTTTTCTAGATTATACGAGTGACCATCTCTCAAAACCAACTTTCATGAGATATACTTTAATAGATGAGTATATTGACTCCATCCATCTCATATATAACTCAAAATCATCTACTGTATAAGAGTATGCACATTGACGAAAAAGCTTTTCAATTAAAGAGACTTTAAATGACAACTTGACACTTTTCAAAAGATGTTATACATAAACGCAATATTGTACCAATGGAAACACATCTAAAACACCTTTTGGAATACTTATATGTCTATCAGAAATAATAACCAATCCCTCTCGATCTCCAAAAGAAAGTTTTAATTGTTCAAAAACCATTTCCAAGAAGCATCATTCTCTGAATCTATATACTAACTGCAAGAGGGAAAATTTTACTATTACCATCCATAGTTGCTGCCGTTAACAATGTTCCATCATACTTACACTTTAAAAATGTCTCATCAACTGCTATATTTTGGTCTACAATATCTCCAACCTTCAATTGATGATGCAATAGCCATGAAACGATATTTGAAATGGCCATTTGCATCTATTTCATATGCAGTAAATGAACTTACAAAAAAGGAACAAAATAGAACAATCAAATTAATAAAAGTACTAAATAGTAAGTGCATACATCATACAATAAGTATACTTCATCATAGGTATCTCAGTAAAATGATACAACAACTAGCTAGTGTACCAACTATACAAGTAAAATAGTGAATGAAAACATATAATTAGTATTGCGTACATCATATAATAAGTATACTTCATAATAGGTGTATCAATAAACTAATATACAAAAATTGACAATAGTATAAAAAAATGAAATAAATTGAACAATATACTAAATTAAGTGGTAGAAAGCAAACCTGGATTTATTTCTTTTAGTTTTGAAAAGAACTTTGGAATCAAAGCATAAGAATTATCGACATCTCCTTTCAACAACTTCATAACATATTTTTTTGCTCTCCAAGCCTTATAATAGCTAACAGAAACTCCATAATTCATACATATGGTGAATGATATCTTTTGGTGTTGAATGAGAATAACTATACCTCAAATAATCAATCATACATTGACTATAAATTCTGAAGATGCTTGCTTATGAGAAGAATGAACAATCATTCAGCAACTATGATCACTAACATATTTTCGAATCATCCATAATTCACTTCTTTTATAATGTGATGCTCTAACAAACCAAAGACAACCATCTTCATTACATCCCAACTCAATAGATCTTGAATTAGATCTCAATGTTTTAAATTCAAAATTAGTCTTGACAGCTATAAAGCGAAATGCCTTCATCAAAATTTTCTTATTACAAAACAAATCCTTCTCCTTAAAAGCCACCTCATCGTAGTATTAGTAATATCAACATCTCTAAAAATTGATAATTCACATCCTAAATCAGCCTCAACTATGGAAGAAGAAGAACCAATTGACACATCTAAAATCGTGTCTATAGAATGAGCAACTAAAGGATATTGGGTAGATTGATCCTTAACCAGTGTCAAGAACCAAGTCACCTTTATTTTCAACAATCTTAAGAACATGTTGAACATCATTACTACCTGTAGGCAACAAAATTGAAAGTTCAATACATGACTAAATTTGAATTTCAGTATGTATCAAGTTCACAAAAGAATCAAATGATGATGTCACTTCATCAACCAAAACATAATTTGTTTTGTAGTCTACATAACACTGTTGCTCATCCCATTGACCACTATGAAATACAATGACTGCAAGTTTAACCATAACTATAATGAACTGCAGTAATAAAAAGTAATCATAAGTGTATTAGTCAACTAATACATATAATAAAAGTATATCAAATCACTCTAAAAAACTGAAACAAATTAAAAAACAAAAAAAATCAAACTTTGCAAAGCCCCACTTGGTAAAAGAGATGAGGAACAAATAAAAAAACATACAAAAGAGATGAGAAAGAACAAATTGTAGCCTTAATTTCTTATAGATGATGATCGATTCACATAAAAAAAAAGAAAAGATGATGATCGATTCAAAAAGAAAGAAAAGAAGGGCTTTAAAAAAGAAGATAGGAAGAAATACATACCTAAATAAGAAGAGACGGTGGATAAGAGGAAGAAAAAGATAAGGAGAAGAAACATAGTGAATAGGAGAAACCAAGAATGGTGGAGATTGAAGGACAGAGAAAACCATGAAGAGGAAGAACCATAAAAAGAGAACGAATAAGTGACGGAAGAGGAAGAGAAATAGTGCAGATTTAAGAGAATGACATTTTTGGAATAATGAAAAAATTAAACAAAAAATATCAACAAAAAATAAAAAATTGATATATTTGCAAAATTGAAAAGCTTGGTGCTAATATTGCTAAATCATATTTGTATTGTGTCACCCAATACAAATTTTCAAATATTAAGTAACTTGAGAGAAAATATAGTAAACCATAACCAGTATTTTTAACCAATAAAATATCTTTATTAATATTAATAAATATTAGACGAAGTAGTTGCCATGAAGCAACCATCAAACTTGGGAGATGGAAAAACAACAATTCAACTATCAAAGTGGTTAGCTCCATGTGTAATGATGTAGAGCAGATAGCTTCAAGGGGAAACTAGAAAATAAATAGTTTAGTGCCAAGTAAGTTCAGGCAGAAATAGTCGATAATGATTTAAGTGAGAATAAGAGTAAGTTCAGCCAGGACTAAAGTTAGGCGAGAAGTTAGTAACATACATCTTAGTTAGAGTATTTATGACATGTCTGATGTATTGAAATGTTATAAGAGTTATGTCACCACATACTAGCAGATGACGCATGCAAAACTAAAACAGGACACAAGATCCTACCCATGGATGGTCTGAAGGGGAATCTAGTGGCCTAAGGAAGGAAACAAACAATTTGCTAGATTCACACAAGAGTGATCCATGGAATAGAGCAGCTAAAGAAAGTAGGGGCCACAACGTTTGGGAGTTCCATAGATCTGGCTAACATTGAGGCATAGTTGAACATGCTAGAAAAGTGCTATGATATGATGGATTATTTTGTGGAACGAAAAGTCATATTAGCCACGTTATTGTTGTAAAAGAAGGTAAAGAGATGGTGAAAATCCATATTCGTCAAGCATAATGATGCACATACTTTATACTGGTAGACTTTTGTAGGCATATTTAAGGATAAGTATATTCCAACACGTATTGTGAGACTAAGAAGGACGAGCTTTGGGGGCTAAAACAAGAGTCACTTTTAGTGGCTGAGTACGAGAGAAAGTATATTGATCTTTCACGGTATGCTAATGTGAGTGTGGCATCGTGACAGGTGTCGAATGTTTGAAAGAGGGTTGAGATACGTACCCCGTTTACAAATATTGCTAAGTGAACAAATTTTTTCTCAATTACTGAATATTGTT
This sequence comes from Cucumis sativus, assembly GCF_000004075.3. Taxonomy (NCBI): domain Eukaryota; kingdom Viridiplantae; phylum Streptophyta; class Magnoliopsida; order Cucurbitales; family Cucurbitaceae; genus Cucumis; species Cucumis sativus. The sequence continues at coordinate 35,348,756 of NC_026657.2, forward strand.
CTATCTGTGAAGCAGAGCAAACTAAAATTATTTTCGTTGATTCAAGTAAAAAATTTCTCATTCAACGAACACAAGACTCAAAATGTATTTAAACGAATATTTAAGTTTTGAATTGAACGTACAAATGTATAATAAACTAAACATAAACTTTTAAAAATTAATTTGTAGCTCTAAGTTACAATAGAGACAAATAAAGGTATGTTTACCTAAACTTTTAAAGGAAGTTTAAGAATCTATAATTACACCTCATTTATTATCATTGTTATTATTATTATTGACAATAGTAAATGGCATGGGGATCCAAGGCAGTAGGGCTCATGTTGGAGTGAAGAAAGCCCATTGGGCTTCAAAACAGATAGGTCCGTATTATTTATGGATTCCGGCCCTAAAAACTATATTTTCAAGTTTTAAATCCTTACTACTTTAGTTTGACATCAGCTGCCTTTGTTAAACATTCTACTTTGTAAAGTTTTAAAATAGGAGAACCAATAATTATAAATTAGAAGGTTTATTTTGAAAATTAGCAAAATCATTTTTAGATGGTTGGAATAGTAAATCACAAAATCTAAAATACTCGTACCCAATTCAAAAACTTGAATTCTAAATACAATTGTTCTCTAAAACTTAAATACTCTGTAATTAAATAACACATACCAAATATAATTAAACTTTGTAAAAATATAATTTACCTCCAAAACATAAAATTATACATATTGTCATTAATGGGAAGCTCCACCAAACGTTCAAGTCATTAGGACTTCGGCTGGTTAGTTTTGTTCGTTCTATTTGAAACTCGTCTCTTCATCTTCTTTGGATATTTCTTTATCGCCAAATCATTGATTTCGTGTCTGTTTGCTATCTTTTCTTCACCTACCATTTACTTTCGCACGACTTCACATTCATTTACTTCCTAATCAGGTTCTTTCGCACTTTCCTTCCTAATTAGGTTATTTTAGTCTTTAAACCTTGAAATGAAGATGATAAAGGAACGTATATGTCAACCACACGGTAATCAATATATCGAAATGATTCAATCCATCTATCATTCACGAAGATCTTTACTCGTTGTAAAGCCACCACAAATAATGCTAAAGGATAACGTAAAGAAAGCCAATACTAAAGGGTAACGTAAAGAAAGTCAACATAAAATTACGCTACAGAAAGACTTTGACAAAAACAAACAATAACGTACAAAATAAAAATATCTAATTAAAGTAAATATGAATATTTACGTAATTGAAAAACAGAACGTGAAGAAATAATTATTCAATACAAGAAGCACAATAAATTAATTTTTTTTAATAAAAACCAACCAAAAAGAATGTATAATCATAATTAGCACAAGTGATGACAAAACTTTATTTTTAAAATTATTATTAACCATACGTAATATGTATTATTTGATAAGTTTTTCAAAAAATAACTTGTAATATAAATAATACAAAAATGTTTAATTTATGTATGCTTGCTATTTTTTGAGTATATGATATATTATTGGAAATCAAAACATTATGAAATATAATGACTCAGGAACAGTTGAAATTCTCATACCCATTTTTTTTATTAACGATAAGTAGTATGTATTATCTGATACATTTTTTTAAAAAAATAATTTGAAATATTAATAATACAAAAATAGTGCATTAGCGTTCATTTTGTTTTAGTGGTAAACAAGAGATACACTGTTGCATTCATTTTCGAATTCGAATTTCAAAATTTTAAATTAAAACTAGGTGTGTTTTGAATACAATTGAAAATAAGAATTTGTTTTTGTTTTTGTTGTTTAAAAAATTCTTTATTTTTCTAAAATGATTTTCGAATCATCAACCAAATAAAGCCTAAATTATTTCGATGTGCAACATCCTCATTTTATATTATGTTTCAATTTGTAAAAAACTAAAAAGAGAAAAGATAATACAAAAAGTGTATTATAAAAAAATAAAAATGATTATAAACTATATATTGTACACTTGCAATATGTGAGGACTGAGGAGTGCATAAGAAAAACTATAAAAACATTAAGGAAGTGTGTGGATGAAAACTTTAAATGTAACATGTTTTCACCACACACCCAATTGAATAACAATTTTATGAACATGTAGAGGGTTTCTAACTCAACCCAATTCACTTTGGGTTGCCAAGCAGTTTAAGAAAATAGAGAAGTGGTGAGATACATATGATGCATGAAAAACATAAATTAAGAAGAAGAAAAGAAACAGTAAAATGAAAGCAAAGAGAAGGAAAGGGAATTAAAGAGAAGGGAGAAGAGATACATGGTGTTAATTATTTTTACTTTTAACATGTATACACAAAAATAAAGGGGAGATTTTATTTTTTAAAAATATAAAGTTACATAAAACATCCCTATAACCATTCACTAAAAAGGGCAAATGGAGAAAACAAATACAAAATCATGAAAAAATGTAAATTAATTACTATAAGCCAAACTTGTACATTTACAAAAATTAAAATACCACAAAAGCATGAAACATAAAACATATAAAGCATTTAAGTTTTTGCTCACCTCGAACCCTAAAAACTTTCCCAACCTCAAAAAAAGAAAAAAGAAAAAATAGAAGAGTTAGATGATAAAAGTTGAGAATGAGAACACATATTAAACTATAAAAAAAGAGATAAATATGGTGTTCCTTCTCTACCTAATGCTATAAACAGAAGTTTGAAAGAAACAATAACAATGAATAACTTCAATATCTGGGAACCACCATGATGCGAAAAGAAATAAAGAACATGGAAAAGAGAAGAATAAAAGAAGAGGGAGAGGAGGTGCTTGATCATCAATTAAATGTTTAATTTCACTATTTATTCACGAAAATGAGATAAGAATGTTTTTTAATATTATCAACTTTATATTTTTTTTTAAAATTTGTTGCAATTAACTTAGAATTGGATAATTTAAGAATTTACTGTGAAATTATTTTAGTTTTTATAAAATCAATTATTTACTAATTCAAACTTGATTTAAGGTTGAATGGAATCAAATATTAGTGATAATGTTAACCTACCAAATCTAGACATGAATGGTGTAGTTTCTTTTAAGTTTCCTATTAATTATTTGAAAAATTGCTCCAAATAGCACAAATTAGAAACTAAATATAATATATAACACAAGGAACAATATTTGTAAAAATGACAACTTATTGTTTAAGTTTTGAAATGATTATTTAATTTGTTTACTTTTTTGTTGGATATCTTATTTACTGATTTTCTAAAAAGGGAGCGTTTTCAGTTACTTCTTTATCTTTGTGTGTTCGAATTACTTAAGCCATGTTTGTCAGACAACTCAAATTTTATTTGTTGTTTTCAAATTCACTAACCAATTTTGGGGAAATTCGTTTTCGATTTAATGAAAATATGTGTGGATTCAGTTTTCGAAAAATGCTCGTAGATTTTGTGATTCAAATAGTGCTAATTCCAAAAATATATATATATTAATATTTTTAGTACTGTATCAAGATTTGAACTCAAATTTTTAGAATGCATAATAACATTTTAAAAAAATAAAAATAGAGGATGTTTTAGAAAAAATATAGCAAAATAATTGAATCTATTTATAAAATATGACAAAATCTATTAAATTCTCTATAAAACATTTAAGCTTTTTTTAATCATATTTGGTAAATAATTTTATAAATATAACCATTCTCCTAAAAACAATAAAAAAAATATTTTTTTTTGTAAATGACAACTACTAAAGATGTTTATAAATATAACAAAACCAACCCGAATAAATAAACATGCATTTCACATTTCACGTCATAAACTCAATTATATTTGTTAAATTAAAACATGTAATGAGTAATATATTATATGAAATTACAAAATAATAACTATACAAAGATTTCAACTTAAAAAAATTCATAAATTAATATATAATTCTTCATATTCAAACTACTGGTTAATTCTAAATATATTTTCAAACACACTCTTAAAAAAATATATATATATGTTTAAAAATGAAATTTAATTTCAGAAAATCCCTACCAAACACATATTTTAAAACCTAAAATGTTATTCTATTTTCTTTGGATCCATTATTTTCAAAGTTATGTTTCTAGTTTTTCCCTATCAAATATTAGCCCTTAATTATTATTATTTTTTCTAGATTTGTTTAAGGCGTTTTTGTTAGTTCATAAAGTGTTTTTTCTTTATTATTGTTATTTTCAAAATTATGAGATTGGTCAAGTCTTCACATCTATTCTTTTGGCCTAATTATTAATCACTTGTGACCTTTTTGGGAGAGGTCTAGGTTTAGGTTAAGGTGACCTCTTGGGGAGGGGTCTTGACTAAGGTCATATATAGGTCAAGCCAATTACTTGTCTTAGTTTGTGAATTAGAGTTACCTTGTTATTATTTGAATCAAACCCATCTATTTATACCTTTCCCTTTTGGAACTTTGTGTCATTTTGATTTGATTTTCTTTTTATATTACTTCAATAAAACTCTCAAATGATAGGGTTTGGATTCATAATCAAAATATTGTATTAAGCCTTTCTTTTTCGAGTATAAAAAATATGGGTATAAAGTAAAAATAAAAAAATTGAATGACGATCTCCAACTATTAAAAAAAAAATACATTTTTATTACCACAAAATTACGTTGAGTTATTGATTACAAATTTTCGATTCATTAACACGTACATACTATATACAATCTTCTAACGCGTATTGTGTAATGATTTATTAGAAGGAAAGGGAATCTAATGAAATCAAATCGTACTATATAAATTTAATCCTACCAAATATATACTCGGTGATTTTCCAAACTACCATAACTAAAAAGAGTTGGTTTTCTTTCTTTCTTCATTTATGATTGTCAGTTTTTTTTTCTTTTTTGATAAACAAATCAAGTAAAAGAAATGCATTCCATAATTATATGTTTGAGATGATTGTGTTGAAATTGGGCAATATGAAGTGAAATGAAAAATAATTGGGACTTTTGTTACCATATAACCCTCACTGTGCCCTTCATTTAATTGGTTGTCAGCTCAAATTTATAATGGAAAGAAAGACATTCATCTTCTTCTTGCCTTTCTTAGCCATATCTACATATATTATTGTCCCCTCAACAAAATGATTTATACAAGTATTGTGATTCATGTCACTAATTATAGAATCTACAACTTGTAATCAAAGCCCAACTAGAGCATATATCATATTATTGATCAAACCTTGGAATCTTTAGCTAAATGAACAATTGTAATTGAGTAGTGAACGTTAGCATAACTCAAAGGTAGAAAAATGTTTCCTCTTACTTTTCAAATTTCAAGTATGTTTTATACTAAGCCCTTGAACTTTCAACATTAGTATAGGAAGTGTTTAATTTAGCTAAGCACAAAATTAAGAAATAAGGTCGGGTCTCTCGTTCAAAGATCATTACATATAGTCTCCCCATTAGAGCGGTTAAATTAGCCTATTTAATAAGCTATTCCTCTTACATATGCCTCTTATTACGTGTAACACATGCAATGTGTTAAAAAGACACTTCTAGCTATTGAGATTTTGTACGATGTCAATTTAGGTTCGACTTTGATTTGTAAACGTTGAAAATATCCACTAACCAACCCACAAATTGAGACATTGGCATATTTGGGCTCAACATATGCCACCTCTAGACAGAACATTTGAGTTTGGGTCCTTAAGTGTTGAGGTTAACAGTCAACAAATAATAACAAGGGCAGTAAAATTGAAGATAAGAGAGAAAGTATGATATGAATAAGAGAGAGAGAGAGAGAGAGAGGGAAAGAAAAGAGGTGCATCCATGAAGGTGTTCATTAATGTAAAAAGACAAACAGAAAAAACATAAGGGTTTGAGATCCGAATTTAAGTTTCAGCTTTAAAAGGAATATCACATTAACCAAAAGTTGGAATGATTATTCTTTCTTTACCACATACACTCACTCGACCACACACACACACATACACACACCCCACCCCCACCTCCTGCTTTGATTTGGTTTTATGCTTCTTCTTCTTCTTCTTCTTCTTTTTATATATATTTCTTTCAATCTGTTCACATTTTTGGATTTTAATTCATTTATAATCACTCCACAATATTATCAAATTAACCTCTTCATTCTTTTATCTTTCTTTCTCTATGTGTATTTCAAATACATATATTCTCAACATGAAAGAAAAAACGTTTAGAAAGACCAAAATTCTCAATCCCAACTAATTAACCTATACAAACAATATCAACTATTTCCAATGAATTGAAAAACTAAATTTAATGTAGTGAGGAGAAGAGAATTTTATTGATGACAAATAATTAGCTTATCATAGTATATTAAACAAATTAAAATTAGAGTTAAAATAAATTAAAAGTACGTAAATAAATGCATGGAAGAAAGGAGATGGATATGGTTTTACCTAATCCCAACCTTAAAGTAAACATACTTTAAACCTAATTTCGCTTTTAGTTTAACACTTTCCTTTTGTATTGATGTTATGATAGGAAAAAAAAATTGAAGTACTACAGATAGTTTTTTTTTAATAAAAAAATATGAAATTTAATTGTTATATTTTAATCAAAAAGAGAAAAAAAAAAAAAAACAAAGAAACAAAGATAAACAGTAGTTGTGAAGTCAGGTCTGGACAGAGAAAATAGGAATGTGAAAGTTTGAGACCAATGAAAATGGATATTCATGCATTTGCATTCTGATCATAAAAAATAAAATAATTAAAAAGACTTATTGATTTTCTCTCCTTTCTATGGCTCTGAAAAAGTTGTATTTTTTCAAGACAAAATACTTTTCTGTTCTTTTTTTTCTTTTTTCTTTTTAAATTTATTTCACTTTGTCCTCTTTGTAGCAATTACCCTCTTTTTTTCTCTCTTTCTCCTCCTTTCCATTATTGTAGATTCTTCACTAAATTCGAGGTCTTTCTTTCTCCCTCTAAAAAATGTTTTTATTTTATTTTTCTGATTTTCATGAGATTTATTGACTTTCACTTAATTCAAAATATAACAATAAAATCCATTGAATAAAACACTATCTTAACAGAGAGAAAATAACAACGGTCCATTGTTTATCATACAATACAAGAATTATTTAAGAATAATGTAGGCTCATACTACTATTTTTGGTTTCCATTGTTTGAATTTCATTTATTTTGGTCCTCCTATAAATTTAAGAAATTGTATATGTAGTTTTGTTTTGTTGTTGAATATTTTTATAAAAAGAAAGTCTGTTTGAGTACTTCCTTTGAGATTTTGAAAATATATCTAAATAAGAGTTTTATTATAAACATAGAAACTAAAATGAAACCATTGATAAGAATAAAATAGAATGAAACTTGAAAATGTTGTTTTAACTAATAAAAATGATGTTTAATGATGCATTAAAAGTTCTTCTCCACTATTTTCTTACTAACACTAGTAACTCGACACAAACTCTGAATATTAATTACCTACAAACTAATTAGACAAACGAATGACAATGAAATTCATTGCCCAGAAGAAAACACCAACTCAAATCATTAGCTAAGGAATAAAGGGAGGGAGAATATGATTCTAAAATTTCATTTTGGGTTTTCATGTAATCTAAATTAGAAGGGTTTTGCTACTATCATAATGTAAATAATGTTGTAGAGAATATAATTTCCAACTCAGTTTAAAAATCTGGAACAAAAACGATTCACTATGAGAAGTGTACATATTCTCATTACAATTATAACTGAAAAATATATATATATATATATATATATAATAAATAGATGCTGGTTAAATCCAGAGTCTTTGAATTTTATATGCATAGAAAACAATATGGAGAAAATAATAATAAGAATCCCAATTTCTTAAACAGGATATTTTGCTAGCTGTTGTGTTGTTGTTGAGTTGTAAAACAGTGTGCAACTATTTAGAAGCAGACTTTATATCTCACTCAATCATCTACCTCATGATCAGAGTGTCCTTTTCCTGAAAGACTGCCAACCCATAAATTATTCCAATTTCTTCATATATATCTCTAATTGCTTCTTCACATCTCTATTATATTTTCACCCTCTAAGAAGAGAAAATAAACCATAATCTCTCTCTCTATCTCTATCTCTTTAAAGTTCCACTTCCAATGACTGAAGAAGAAGAAGAGTCTCTGAAAAGAAAAGTGAAACAAGTTGTTGAAGGAGACATAAATGAGGCTGAAATTTTGAGAAATGGAGGAGTCAATAAAGGCGCTTGGACTGCAGAAGAAGATCAAAAATTGGCTCAAGTTATTGCCATTCATGGTGCAAAAAGGTGGAAGTCCATTGCAGCTAAAGCAGGTCCATCCCTTTCAACTTTCAACTTCTCCTTTTTCTTTCCAACTTCCCACGCACATATATTCAATGGGTTTCTAAATTTTCCAGGCCTCAATCGTTGTGGGAAGAGTTGCAGACTAAGATGGCTCAATTATCTCAGACCTAACATTAAGAGAGGAAATATATCAGATCAAGAAGAAGATTTGATCCTCAGGCTTCATAAACTTCTTGGCAACAGGTCAAATTTTCTATCCCCTTTCATTCTATATTTCTCAACTTTTCTTGCTTTCATTAACTTAATAAAAGTTTTGGTTTTCGGAGTTTAGGTGGTCTTTGATTGCTGGGAGACTGCCAGGGCGAACAGATAACGAGATCAAGAACTACTGGAATTCTCATTTGAGCAAAAAAATGAACCAACAGAGTGAAAAAGAAAGAAGGAAAGGGTGTAAAAGAAAAGTGAACACAGAGTCTAGAGAAGAGGAAACGTCTCAAGAACGTGAAAACAGCTCAAACTTGGAGTATGATGTCGATAACTTGTTTGATTTTTCCAATGAGGGACCTGATTTGGAGTGGATGAGTAATTTCCTGTAATTGGGTATCATAAGCAGCAACTATAAAGCTTAGGTTGTTAGTGCACTCTCATGCAAATCATTACTAATTTATCTAAAAATTTAATCGTTTCACTCATAGCCTTTACCAAAATATTTGGTTGCTGATGTACAGATTCCTACTAACTTCATCTTCTGCAATCATCAACTATCAAAATCATATTCCAAAGATCATAATTCTATACACATCTATAGGGAGTCTGCAAGAAACATCTAGGGCCAATATGGTAATCTCCTAAATATAAAGAGAGAGACACAGAGAGATCTTGTGCTACATATAGTAATCCTCCAAGTTTAGAGAGAGAGAGGGAGAGAGAGGGAGAGAGAGAGAGAGAGAGAGAGGGAACTTGCTAGTGCACTCATTAAGAGGGGATGGTTTAAGTTTCTAGATTTTGCCTCATAATCCGATGTTGTGGTGGGGATATGAAAAGAATCATTCTGAAAGACAAGAAAAACAAAATACTCACTTTCTGTCACGAGCTTAGTCCAAATTTTCAGATGGTCAGAATCAGACAAATAGTGCTGACCAGCATTCCTCCACCACATAACACTCAGCCACATATGGTCTTTTGGTCAGCGTCTATATCTTGTCAACCTTGGATTTTACCCAAACAAAACAGATGAGTACAAATTTACAGCAAAGTTTAAGTACTAATGTACATAATATACATAACACCTAGACCATCGCTCAACTCATGTTTTTGTTTCATCCTACCTAAACCATCAAATTGGCCCCATTGGAGCTTGCCATTAGTATTATTTGTTCCCAGCTAGTTCTTAATATGGAGAAAAAAAAAGAAAAAAGAAAGAAACAAAAAGATAATTTGTATGATTGCAAGTCCCCAGCATGTTAAACGTGGAGTACCCGACAAAATATTGGTCTCCAGCACTTGTGAGGATTTGTATTGGTCTCAATAACTGTTATGTTGTAAAAAGAAAAATATGAAACTGAGTAGGATAATCAAGAATTTGAGCTTCCATATCTTGGAACAATATATCCTTGTGTTTACATATTCAGCGTTAAAACAATTAATTAAAGAGGTCGATCAAATAAACAATTAATTTACAAACTCTGGACCTTGACAAGTATGACTCTAGAACTTGACTGATTTATTTTTCGTCGGGGAAAGCAGTCTATAATACAAAGGATTACTGCCACTATAGTTCGTAATGGATGAGTATAAAATCACAGTACTGAGAGTGAACTGTTTAAGATACTATTTACAGCCTCAGCATTAAGCATTACCATGCTGCAAATTAGCCCCAAGCCATGGAGCAGGCATAATTTACCACCAACTTCCCATCAATTCCAAAGTTCTGCAAATAGGCACACAAAAAAGAATAATCCACAAGATGATAAAACTTCAGATGCATGTGGATATGAAAATACATACATGTATACCTAGGTAAAGAAACAGATTAAAGAATTGCTATGAAGTCAAGAATAATTACCCTCAGAGAGGGGTGATGAAAAAAGACATTTAAGGTTACTCATCTGATCTAATGTTATAGTTTGTTTCGTGATAATCTAAGAGAACTTACAGATATCCTGCTTTCAGAAAGTTTTCAAATTTTGATTGCTTAAGCCTTTCCCCTTCACCTCATAAAAATATACAATGATGGGTATTTTCAAGAATGATTCATGACCAGCATCAACATCAGAAGTCTACACTATACCTTCAATGAATATACCCCCTAAGTTTAGATGACAGGCTTTGACCGGCCAATAAATAGATTCCAACCAATTCACCCTCCCCTCAACACACACACACATCCCTCACCTCCTTTTTTTTCTTCTAAAAGTTTGTAAACAGTGTACAAACGCAGCTTGAACATAAAGAGAAGAAATGAGTCAATATCAACTCACATTATATAGATCAATAACTGTCTCATCTGGACCCGGTGAGAATGCACTGTTGACAAACACAAACTTCAAATAATATAAACAATTAGCATAGAGAAGTGTCATTAAATTCAAATGAATTGGCAGATGGAAAAGAGATTATTCCACAAGACAGATGAATACCAAGGTGTCCCGTTGAATGGACCGGCGTATATAATCAATCACTTTAATAAATTTGTCTGTTCCGGGCATCTGTCAAATGTATGAAATATGTGAATGAATTTTTTCTATAAACTTGCAACTGTAGAAAACCAAATTCCAAAAAGATAAAAATTCATGGATGAGCTGCTGTATAAAATTTACAAAACCTGAGAGAAACTAACAGAGAATCTAACAAGGCCCCCAAAATCCTTATGAAATCTTCAACAAAGTTTTGGTGATTATACACATGATAATTGTTAGGACAACAACCCTATGTTAGAGATACATAATTAAATTTGCCTTCAACCACTAGATTAAGCTTTTGGATGAATTGGTGGTTTAATACTCTCTAGTGTCTCCAAATATTTCACGATAGTATGATATTATCCACTTTGGGCATAAACTCGCAAGACTTCGTTTTATATTTCACCTAAAATTACTCATACTTATTGGAGATAGTTGTTCTTACTAATATACACATAATTTTTCCCTTATCTGTGCAATGTGTCACTTTGGTCGCACACCCAACAAAAATGATATCTTGATGGAAACGTGAATTTTGCACGGGATAAGGATGTGGCATTTTATCCATGGGATCTAATACTTGTGTAACAACAGAGTTTAAGCTTCGTTCCTTCAGCTCTTAGGTCGGTAGTATTCTACACCTATTAGCCTAGTCCGTCTAGCTCACTCAGAGAACATCAAACACACACATAAAACCTTACCTACATAGGCAAACATGATTGCTAGAATCAGACGGTTATAGTTCAGTTTTATAATCAAATAAAATGATAAAAAATTCTCACAAGCATCAAGATTGGTTTCCAATTTACATTTTAAACAGTATGATACAAATTTTTAACCTTTAAAACTGTAAACTGACGAAAATTGACATAATACAAACCTTAAACTTAGTTTGTTTGAGAATGGGAGCATCCCCAGTAGCTCTCAACAGGACAACCACTGCCAGAAATGAAACCAAAATAAATCAGGATGAACCTTGATAGAAAACGTCATTAGGAAAGCACCCGTAATAAAACAACAATTACAAAACAAGATGTTCTTCTGCATCAAAAAATCAATTAAATCTAAAAAGTGAATAAAGTTTGAAAGTTCGATTCATCAAACATAGCAAAATAAACAGTGATTGAAAATGGAGTTGTTCATACATCCTTTAAAGCTCACCTTTTCGAGCAGAACTGGATGACTCTGTAGAAGTCATCGTTTTCCTTCGCCGTGAACTACGGGATCCCCGTTCTCGTGGAGTACGTTCTCCGATTTCGATCAAAAGATATTGGTTGGGTAAGTTCGTAGGAGTCCGTGGCCTGAGTTTGGGCTTTGCAATGCCAAAAGAAGCCCATTGGGCTTCAAATTTTAACAATTCTAGAAAGGGAAATTGGAATTGATTACGATTTTATGAATAAATATTTTCTATTGTGAAAATAGTTTCAGAAAATAGCAAACATTCAAAATAATTTGATTTGTAGCAAAATCTTGAAAAATATATATATTTTTAATATTTCTCACTCGATTTTACCGATTGATAGAATGAATATCATATTTGTTAGTTATAATGTATTTGTGAACTGTATAATTAATATTACGGTTTATTTAAATATCATTCAATTTTATCTTCAAACGAAATTAAATAAACGTTTATTTATTATGCTAGATTCACGCCTTAAATTAATAATAAATTATCTTTCAAAATAATATATTTTATATAAAATTATGCATTTAATATATTAACAACTTATGTACCTTTCTTATAATTTTGCATATACAAAATTTTCAATAAACTGACCATATTATTATTATGTATAATAATACATATTTAATTTACACTATTTAATTCACATAATTAAATCATTAATAACGTTGAAGATTCCAAATTTTAAATTTAAAATAATATTTTCTACCTAAAATTATGCGTTTTATATAATAATAAATTCATATAATTAGTGTATTTTTCTTATTTTTAAGCATTATTTTATGAATTAAAGGTTAGTATAACGACACGAAATCAGTTTATGTAATTATCATTTTAAATGAGGGATGTTTTCCATTGAATATTATTTAAAATTGATTTTAAATATTGATTTAAAACTACAAAAACACTAAAAAATTATTATTCAAATGACAATATCCCAAAAAGTCGTGAGAATAATATGATTTTTATTTGAAATTATCTAATTGTACCAATTTTTCTTTTTAATCTGACTTTTATTTTGGATACAAAAATATTCGAATGAATTTGTTTTCAGTTTTGGAAATTTTTCACTGCAATCGTCCTCTTCATTGGTCGCATTTATTTTAAAAAGTAATGTCTTATTTTACTTCTCATTACTCCAACATTTAAAGCAATGATATCATAGAATAGGTTGAGAGCATTCCATCGATTGGACTGTATTAACGAAAATTTCCTCACCTCAAGAAAGTGAGAAATTAGTACAATCTCTCAAAATTCGTCATAGGAATAGTCTTCTAATAAAGAGATGTCTTTTTTAAAGTATTAATTAAAATAATTTTTTTCTTGAGATCAAATCTTGGACTACCAAATACGTGATCTCTCACCCCTAGATTTTGTTTAAGGAAAACAGTAATTCCAATTGGCTTCCTAAAATTTTTGCAATTCCATCTAATTAAAAAAAAATAGAGAAATTTGAAGGAAGAGCAAAATTGGAGGTCACCGCTGAAAATATAGCAAAATTAGTCAAGATTTTTAGCAAAATATTGCCACGTGCATGTATGACTTTTATAATTTATATTTTATCCCTAATTTTGTGGTAACTTACATTTTTTTCACTTACAATGTATTTTAAACTTATCATATATTGATAAGGTGATCGAATTTAAGTAACCAAATTTATGTATGAGATATTGATGAAATACAATGTATTTTACTCAATTGGTTATGGGATTATATCCTAACCGAATAATTTATTTATTGAAAAAGTTGGCAATAACTTTATTCTATATTAGTGGAATCTTTATCCTTAATAATCCTTAATCTCCATCTTTAATAAAACCTTATAGATTTGTTTGGTAAGAATTCGAAAATATATATTTAAGTAATTCATAATATCTTTTTAAAGTTAAAATTTGAAAATAGGTAGTTTTAATAACAATTTAAAACATGTTTGTTTATCTTATTTCTTTCTATTATTTTAAAATTGTATTAAACTAATTATATCTATCTTTAATAAATCTTTATTTACTGAGCCTTCAAAAACATATATTTAATAAATTGTTAATATATTTTTTAGTTACATTTTAAGAAAATGTGTTTTTAATGTCTTTTTAAAAATATGTCATTTTAATAAGATTTAAAAATATTTATATTTATTTTATTCATTTTTATTATTTCAATGTTGCATTAAACTAATTTTTAGACTACATCTTGTTTGTTTAACATTATTTGTAATGTTAATTATATTTCATGTAATACATCTTTCAACATTTTAAAAAGTTGTGTATGCTATACAACTGAAAGATAATAATAGAACTGTAGGGAATAAACTTTTGTTATGACTTTACAACAAGCAAAGACTACGTTTTATGGTAAATGGATCGAAACTTTCCAGTATCACGATTATGGCATTGCTGAGGTGTATGTTTCATTACATCCTGGTTTCAACAATTTGTTGAATGTATTCAAGGTAAACTTTTTTCGTCCTCCAATCTATCTATGCCTCGTTCGACAATTTACTACGATGATTGCAACAATTCGAACCTCATTTGTTAGAGTTTAAGTTGGATTGTTGACCCGATATTTTGTATTTACATTTTTTATTTTTTTGTATGGTAGAGTTTCCTTAAACTCTTTAAAATTTAAGTATGCTTAAATTTTCATTTTTGTTTTCCTTCTATGTTGCGTATTCGCATTTATTTTTCAATTTCAACAAATACAAAGTACTCATCTAATTATATTAGAATCATAAACCAATTTACAAGATGATAATAATTTTTTGGAAATTTTTTATAAATATAACAAAATAACAAAATATTTACGCCCTACGTAACGAAATAAAAAAGCCCATGAAGTCGGACATATTTTCTAAAATATTTTAGGTTTGTCCGTCTTTTCTATTTCTTTCTTCTATTTTGCCATTTTTCTTTTTCTTTTTCATTGTCTTTTTCTACCATTTTTATTTTACTTTTTCAAATTGTTATTTGGTTTAAGGTCGTGTATCAAATATAAAAGTTTTTTTTTTTTTTGTCAAGATATTATTTGGTTGTTCAAAATCGTGTATCAAATATAAAAGATCTTGTTACACAATCTTGAACAAAAATAGTTGCATATTGGTACACATTTAGATTTGGCTACAACCATATCTAACAAATATAAAAGATCTTGAGAAAAAAATCATTGGAACATTATACACGATCGTTTAGATTTGAGTCGTGTACCAAAAAAAACCTTGAAAAAAGATCAATCTAAATAATCATGTAGTCAAATCTAAACGATCATGTATCAAATAATCTTGAAAAAAATTCGTTTCAAATCTAAACGATCATGTAGTAAAAAAATGTCAAATCTAAATGATCATATTCCAAAGAATCTTGAACAAAAAAATCATTTAGATTTGAGTAGCCAAATCTAAACAGTAAGTCTAAACGATCGTGTACCAAAGAATCTTGACAAAAAAAGCCAAATCTAAACGATCAAATTTAAAAGACCGTGTAGCAAAGAATGCAAATATAAACGATATTGTATCAAAGAATCTTGAAAAAAAAATTGTTTAGATTTAGGTAGTCAAATCTAAATGATTTTGGTACACGATCGTGTACCAATATATTGAACACGAGTGACCAATTAATCGTGTGTTGATGAGAGCATTTTTGGTAATTTTTATTGTGGACCTGTGACTTTTTCTATTTTCAAAATTATTTTATACATTATAAATATTATAAATATTTTGCCGCTTTGATAGATTTAAGAAAACCGATTTTTTTTTTGTAAAATGGCTTGGTATTTGTGTGTGTTTTTAAATGTAAAATAAAAGCATATTTTTTCAAGAAAAAAATTAATTTTATGTTATTGAATTCCTAATTCAAACAAGATGGAACATATTGTCCTACAAAATATTTTAAATTTGAGATTTTTGTTAATCAAATTATAATTTATTATCTATTTATTAATGTTTTATACCAAGAAATTATTATTTATTTATTAATAATCTAATTTGTTATTCCATGTTGGAATTTGAAATTGGTTATTTTTTTTTATTTGAGGTTTTTCTTAACCAAATTGAAATTTAGTTATTTACTATATTTTCTTTTTCTAATAATTTGAATTTTTATTAAAAATATATTTTTGACCTTTTAAATTTGGTTATGTTGATACTTTTTAGATGATAAATTGATAAATACTATCACAACCAATTTATGATGGTGAGTGACTGATTGCACCCATTTATCAAGGTAAACTTTTTTTTTCGTCCTTCAATCTATCACGTCTACATGTTACAGTTGACAAGGATAGAGGATGTTTTCAAAGTAATTGGCCCCGTCTTGTTAACTATCCATTTAACTAAGTTGCTCGAATCGAAACCACGACTCTTTCTATAACATTATGGCATCTGAGGCTTTATGTCAATGGAGACGGAGGAAGGTGAACATCAAAGTTTTGAAATTGGCTTCAATGGAGATGAAAAAGAAGAACGGAAAGGTTTTGAAATCGTTTATTCCCATGTAAATTAATTTTTGCTAATGTAAAACATGTACATTTGCTATTTTTCTGAATACCTTTTAAAAGAAACTGGGCCTGCTTAAAGGCCCATTACTGTTTCATCTGATTCCGAAAGACCTACTCGCTTCTTCTCGGTCTGGCGCTTTTCTTCTTCCTTCCCCCCCCCCCCCCCCCCTCCGTTCTTCAACCTCCGCGGATCCTCGCGCAGTTGATCACAGTGAGTCAAATTCAACTAATTTGCTTCCACCATTTCTTTGTTTTTCCGGTTTGATTTGTAGTTTTCTTAATTATCCATTAATATCTGTAGCTTACGGTTCGTTAAACCATATGATTGGACTTTAAACTTGAATTCGTAACTATGCTCTTCTCTCTTTTATTTTTATTTTGTTCTTTTGGAAATTTATCTTTCATCTAAGCCAAGACTGTTCGAAAATTAATACTCCATTCAGACATTCATTGCTGTCGACCAACTTGCATTGTTTTGTGTTGTTTTCTTGCAGGTAAATTCTGTTGAATCCTGCTTCTATTGTGGTTTTGCAGTTGAAGACGCAGAAAAATGGGAATTATTGAAAGAATTAAAGAAATCGAGGCCGAGATGGCTCGGACTCAGAAAAATAAGGCCACGGGTACTTGGCTTCATTCATTAATCTCTTCTCATCAGTGTCTTCCTTTTACGTGAGTTGTGTATATACCACAATTTGTATGTACTCTATTTTGTCTAAGTGTTCAAAATGGTCTTTTTTTTTTTGGATTACTTTCTCAAATCTCAGAATATCATCTTGGTCAGCTCAAGGCAAAGATAGCAAAGTTGAGGACGCAGTTGTTAGAGCCTCCAAAAGTATGGATGATATCTTTCTTTTCCTCCATTGTCTTCTGTTTCTTTTCTTTTTTTTTTAGTGTGTAAGCTTTGCTTAAGTGAGACTCGTAAGAGTGCATTTGTTTCTCTCGTCGTGCAGTCACTTATCTGATTGGAAATTGATGGCAGCTGGTGTTGCTGTTTAAACTCTTGAATTTCATCATACTACAAGTCGTTTTCTGAATAACTCATTATTCACTCATTATTGACACCGAGAAGTTAATTCAAAATTTCAATAAATATTGCCTCTTTTATAATTACTCGTGCCATCCATGTTCTTCTTCTTCTTTTTCCCAAGGAAGTTATAAATCCAAATCATTATTATCAAATGTTACATATTTTTCTTGTACAGTCACTCCTATCCCAAGCTTGTTCTAAATTCAGTTAATGTTGAATTACATTTTTTTTAATGAAATGTCATGTTATCAAACCAGACATTTTTGTACAAGTGTTTTGATACCCAAGCAAAATAAGTTTGATATTATTAATCAGTGTGTTTAGAATTTTCATATTACTGATACTGGATATTTCTCCCTGGCCCCCTTGTATGGTGGGATTTGTGAAAAATGACTTTCATATTTATCATTTTTAACCTGATGCATTCAGGGTTCAAGTGGAGGTGGAGAGGGTTTTGAAGTTACAAAATATGGCCACGGGCGTGTTGCACTCATAGGATTCCCAAGGTTTTTCCTGTTCTTTTACAATAGTTATTTTTCTTAGTCTGTAGAAAAGAGATACTTTTGATTTGATATGGAAGGAGACACCTGCCATGGGGCTCTGAACAAAAAGTTGACGACAAGAGCTTTTGAACCTATATGCTCAGTCTGGCAGATACTTGTCTCCATACTATGTTAGCCTTTTAGTTTTTATCTTCTTTTCTTTTTAGTTTTGATAATATACAAGAGTTTTGTGCACGTCATCCTTGCGAGAGTTATACCAATCTTTGTTGCATGAGTCCAATTTCATCAGATGTTCTCCTCCTCGAAGGAAGTTATATGAAACTAGTTATTATCATTATTATTATTTAAAATTAATGTGGTCGTCAAATTTTATTAAAAGTGAATTGCAGGTTCGGTGATGCCTTGTATTTATTACTTATTAAGCAATCCTTGTATATTCATCTATAGAATAACATTGTTTTCGTACTAAAGAAATCAATCTGACAAGTCTTCTTTTTTCTTTTGTAGTGTGGGGAAGTCCACACTTTTAACAATGTTGACGGGCACTCAATCGGAAGCTGCCTCCTATGAGTTTACAACGCTTACTTGCATACCTGGGATCATACACTACAATGATACCAAAATTCAGCTGCTTGATCTTCCTGGAATTATTGAAGGTGCATCTGAAGGAAAGGGCCGTGGTAGACAGGTAAGCTAGTTTTTTTTTTTTTTCTGTTGTACATTTATAGGACACTATAACCATTTTTAGGTGTTATAATCTCATGTTTTGTTTGTTTTATTTGAAGATTCATTTTTTATAGTCCTTTTGTTTTAGCTTCTCAGACCACTTTCCTTTTAACTATCCAATATATTGGTTATCATGGATGTAAATTTGTTTGAATTTTATTTACAGGTTATTGCTGTTTCCAAGTCTTCAGACTTAGTCTTGATGGTTCTTGATGCCTCAAAAGTAAGTTTTAACAGCTATATTGCTTTGATGCGCGTTCTGTTATCAAACCTTGTATATGTCAAATCAAAATTAAGGCTCTATGTTTGAATTTGTCCGATTGCATTAGATAGCCTCAGACCTCGTTGTTATCTTCCCAGGATTTGTTTTCTTCACCCACAGGCCACACCCATTTTTCTAATCATGATACTCTAGAGGTGATCAGGTGGTTAGTTTAAGGAGAGGGGATGTTAGAATTTGGAACCGTCCCACGTTTGAGGGTTCACTTGTTCTTTTTGCCATTTGCTTTGTTCCCTTTCTCCTACTCAGGGAGCCTTAGTACACAATACATTGGTGTTATAATTTCCTGGATGTGTTTGCTGCTGTGTGCTGCGTGCTGCGTGCTGAACAATTACTTTTGTACTTTTTCTTAGTCATGGTAGTTCAGTTCATTTCCCTATTCATGGTAGCTTAGTTTATTTGCAGGAATCATTTGAAAGCCTAATATCAATTCTCATATTTTCTAGTCATATAAATCCTTTCATGGTTATTGTTAAGAGATGCTCCCTCCCAATTTCATGACAGTTGCATGGGTCTCTTCACAAGCAATTTTTTCCTGATATGCTGGACCCCTATTAGGCCAATATTTTGCTTTTAAACTTTTACTCATACGGTGGTGATTGTGTATTTTAACGTCATTCATTAACTATTTGAAAATGATAAGCAACAAATGCTACGTTTTTGAATGATTATTTAATATTATTTGCAATTCTACTGGTATATTCAGTTCAGAGCACTTTTTGTAGTATATTTATTGTAATTTAGTTCTTACCTTCTTATGGGAATAATTTAAGCCAACTCTTCCGTAACACTACTTCTGTGTAATCTTTAGAGTGAGGGCCATCGTCAGATTCTAACAAGAGAGTTGGAAGCAGTAGGCTTGCGTTTGAACAAGAGACCACCTCAAGTAAGTTTTTGGCTTTGCTAGTTTCTTTACTGGTGTTCCTATTTTCTACTTCAATTTGGCTTCTCATTCATCCATGTTGGCTGTTTAATCAGTTAGCACTTCGATTTTATGGGATTTAATTCTAATGTGCAGATATATTTCAAGAAGAAAAAAACAGGTGGTATTTCATTTAATAGTACCCTTCCTTTAACTCATGTTGACGAGAAGCTGTGCTATCAAATTCTGCACGAGTACAAAATTCACAATGCAGAGGTATAGCTTCCACCTAAACGTAGGTTACTGGCTTTCACTCTTAATTTGTGATCTATATTCCTTTTATTGGTACCTTCATTTGATGGCCAAAGCATCGGTGATTACTTCCTTTGATATTGTTGAAGAAGTAAAATATGCCTTTAACTGTGTAAGAGATACTCAAGAACACATGACAACTCAAGAACAATCAAATATGGAAAATATATTGAAATGTAAGCTACAATGTCACAAGAACAAGTAATAACCCTAGCCTTTCAAGAGGGCTAGACCCTCCCAAATTCCCACTCAAGGAAATTCACTACAAAATTCTTCACACTTTGCTCTCAACCCAAACCCTCTATTTATAACAAAAAAGCCCCAACTAAATTACTATCGAATTACTAATATGCCCCTTCCACTAATCCTACTAATATTCTACTAATAACCCCAGATATTTCTAACTAAGTCCCTTACATAAGCTAAGTTCATATTTGAATACTTTTTAATTTGAACTTACATTTAAGGAAGTTGTCTGTTAGTATCCATGGCACTAGGTGGATTCATCCATTTTTGCACTCTCCCATGAATTTTTTTTTATTACTTTCCATTGTAGCTGGTAAAATTAAAATTGATTGTATAGCAATCAGCTTGATAAAGTTGATTGTACATGTACTAACTAGAGTTCATCTCAAAATTTGTAAATAGACACTTCATTTCACTTCGTAATTTTTCCCTTATTCCCATTTGGAGCCCAAGGATCACCTCTGACAGACAGTTCTAACTTTTAAGTATCCAGAGGTTGACCTTTTTGTTCATGAAGGGTCAAGTAGCATATGTGCACAAATTATTTTCTGTCTTCTACATGATTCTGTTTTCTGCATAGATAGATGGTCTTAGATTAGTTTCGCGCCACTCTTTCTATATTTGACATATCAACGTGGCCACTATATTGTTTCTTTCAGGTACTCTTTCGAGAGGATGCCACGGTTGATGATCTTATTGATGTAATTGAGGGTAACCGCAAGTACATGAAGTGTGTATATGTCTACAACAAGATTGATGTAGTTGGTATTGACGATGTAGACAAGTTAGCCCGTCAGCCCAATTCAGTTGTCATTAGTTGTAATCTCAAGGTATGTTCTATCATTTCAGTTGCTACTGAGTTTGAGTGGAGACTTTTATGTCTGCTCTTTGATACCCTGTTGGACCTACTGACACGTCTTGCATTCTCGCACTTGAAAATCTTCCTGTAGTGTTCAATCTTTTGTGGTTTTACTTTTCTCTAATCTTCTATTTGTTTATGTAATAAAATATTACCCAAGGGCAGAAACCTGTAGTTAAGATGCATTCACACCACATGTCTGTTGTGAATTCAAGGTAGTCTAAGCAGTAAATATGTTGTTTAAATGTAGCTTGCCAGTCTATATGGATTTTACTATAATGAATCTCTCTTTTCTGTTATTTGGACAGTTGAACTTAGACAGACTACTATCTAGGATGTGGGAGGAGATGGGCCTTGTTAGGGTTTATACCAAGCCTCAAGGGCAGCAACCTGATTTCTCAGATCCAGTTGTTCTTTCTGCTGTATGTCTTACACTCCCTTTTCCCTTCTAAGATCATTTATTAATGTTTGTTTTAATTTTATCTTTTTTCGTCATTGCTCCATGAATGTAATTTTAGGATAGAGGTGGCTGTACAGTGGAGGATTTCTGCAATCATATCCACAGGAGTTTGGTTAAAGATGTCAAATACGTGCTTGTATGGGGTACAAGTGCACGACATTATCCCCAGCATTGTGGCCTTGGTCATGTTCTTAATGACGAGGATGTGGTTCAGATTGTTAAGAAAAAGGTACAGAATGTTGTTTGTCTTGGCTAATTTAACTGGGACCGCGTCATAGTGTAATTATTCAAGCATTTTGGTACCTATAGCATAGTTACATAACTCCTCATTTTTCATTTTGACTATTAAATTAAAGATTTTATTTATGCATGCATCTTGGGTGTGTATATGAGACGTGCAATTTGAATTTTTCAGGAAAAGGAAGAGGGAGGGAGAGGTCGTTTCAAGTCGCATACAACTGGTCCAGCTCGAATATCCGACAGAGAAAAGAAGGCTCCTTTAAAGACATAATTACAGCGTGTAATGATACCAAGTTAATCTGGAGTGGAGTGCTTGTTTGAAGCTTGATGCGAAGCTCTACTATCCGTTGAGGATGTGTGACATATCCGGTTAGTTTTATATCCCAGTCAATCGACGAAGATTATGATTTGAGATTATATTGTTGCTTTCACTGGGCCCTGCTCATCATCGACAAAACTTTCTTAGACCACAATGTATAATTGGAAGTGATTGATAAGAGAAACCCATTGTATTTTAGATGTTAAGATGTACTAGAACTACAATTCGATGCCCTTTTCTTAAAAGTTATGAATTATGAAAGATATGCCAAAAGTTTTATATTTTGGCTCGATGAAATTTGGTTGGAATTTGAACCACCCATTGATATTACTGACTTAGCTCGCTAGTTTGTGCTCTTATTTCAATACATTTATAATATATTGACATAAGCCACCCCTAATTCTTGCCAATTTCTTGACTTTGATTGAAATTTTGGTTTGTCGTTGAAGTTAATTCCACCTTATTCTCCTTCAGTTAAAGTTTAGCGCGATGGTTTGGTCCAAGAAATGAACTATTATTTGTGGATTTGTGCATTTTGTCTTTAAGAAGTCTTTTTTCTTCTTTTGATTTCTAGTAGTTACAAGCTTGAAAGCGGCAGTTTAAAAGTTGGTTTGCTTTGCAGTTTGGTCCTCTTACTTTTGGTTTGAAAGGAATGCCTTCCTTGTCGGCTCAATGGTCTTCAGTTGGCGTTGGCTATGAAGTTTTTATGTTCTCTAGCTTTGGTTTCTTTTCTGGAGGTTTTAAGTGTTTGCTTTTTGGTGTATTCTCTTTTGTATCTGAATATTATTTTCTTCTTTTGTTTTTCTCAGTTTTTTTCTCTCTCTTTTGAAGGTTATTGTATTTTTTAGCATTAGTCTCTTTTTCGAAGAAAAAGTATGGGTTCCTCGTCTAAATACATATATTGATACAAGAAACTAACCACTTTTATGGAGTCCGGAAGAGCAGGCTTGGATTAGCTAACCATCAGTAGAATCATTTGTTCTTTTGGCATAAATTACAATCAGATTAAATTACATATATCGGTCCTTCTATTGAGCTTTCTAATTACATAGTTTTTCCACTAATTCTGATTTGCCAAATATTCATATGCACAAACACTAAGAACGCCTAATTAATTAAGGAGAAGATTTCATGAAGATCTTGAAACCCAGCTATACCCAGGAAATTTTTTGATTCCTCTTTCAACCATCACGTTCCTAACCTTTTCTGCTTCATTCCATTCCTTCATCTGAGCATATGTATTCGCCAAAAGTACGTAGTTTCCGGTATTCTCAGGTTCCATTTCAAATAGATGTTTAGCAGCAATCTCCCCCACCTCCAAATTACCATGGATCTTGCAAGCTCCTAGCAATGACCCCCATGTTTTAGCATCAATTTCCCTCGCTCCCTTAATAACATTGTATGCCATTTCAACCTCACCAGCTCTTCCAAGGAGATCAACCATGCATGCATAATGCCCCTTCTGTGGCTCAATGCCAAAACCCTTCCTCATAAGTTCAAAATACTTGCATCCTTGTTCAATCAACCCTGCATGGGCACATGCATTTAGTACGCCAATGAAACAAATTTGATTTGGCTTTATGCCTTCTTCTTCCATCTTGGAGAACAGATCCAAGGCTTCCTTGGCTTTTCCATGGTCAGCCAGGGCTATGATCAACGTACTATAAGTTACAACATCTCTATCCTTCATTCTATTGAATTCTTCTTGTGCCCTTTCAATATTACCGAACTTCGAATGCTTGTGGATCAATGCATTGGAGACAAATAGAGTCCGATCTGCAATTGAAACATGTATGAAAAGCCAACTAAGTGTTAGAATTTGGATTTTAAATCGTTCCTCTTGCTTGATTCTATATCCTATCATATTAGTTAAACTTAAGTCGTCTTTAGAGATTTAGTGTGCTTGGATAGGACCCTTTGACTCTGAATATAAGTGTACCGAACTTACCGCAGCACCCTTCATCAACCTGGTCAATTAATTTGCTCGCCATCTCAACATCCCCAAGTTGAACACAAGCGGATAATGCTCCTACAAGTGCTACCTCATTGGTTCCCAAATTTTTTTCTTTCATTTGCTTGTACATTTCAATGGCCTCCTTTCCATACCCATTTTGAGAATAACAAGCTACCATTGCGGCACAACACGATGAATCTGGTACCAATATTTCACCGAAGATCCTTTCGGCCTCTGCTACATCACCACACCTCCCATATCCTGCTATCATGGCAAGCTGTGAAACTGGATTTTTCTCTGGCATTGCATCATATAACTGCTTTGCAGCTTTCATGTTGCCCCAGTTGGCATACCCAGCCACCATAGTTGTCCAAGAGAATGAATTCCGCTGCCCCATTTTATCAAACAAGTCTTGTGCATCATCCATCATTCCCAGCTTAGAATATCCACGAATCATAGAAGTCCAAGCAACAATATCCTTATCATCTATTGCAAAAAACAGACTCTCAGCATCCAATATGAATCCACATTTAGCATACATATCCATCAGCGAAGTTAGCACGATCTTGTTACTTAAGAAACCCAACTGAATCACCCTTGCGTGAACTTGTCTTCCTAAATATAGCGCAGGCATACGAGCGGAGGCTGAGAGCACCGATGAGAAGGTGAATTCGGATTCCAGAATGCCTGCCTTCTGCATTCTGGCATACAAGGACATGGATTGGGGGAAATGGTAATGGTGAACATAATAGCGAATGAGAGAGTTCCAAGTGAAGTGATTAGTAGAGTTGGGTATTTGGTCGAACAGGTGGCGTGCGTAGAAGTGATTGTCAGATGGAAAGGAAAGCAGGCGGGTGAGTAAGTTGGGGAAGAGAGGACGGAGATGTTGGGATTTGATGAGAAGGCAGTGAATTTGTTTAAGTTCAATGACACTTTGGGTAAAGGTGATGCATTGGTTGAGGGTGGATGAATTAATGTGACAGCAGGTGAGGTTTGGGAGTGGGGGATGAAGGTTGGGGCGCATCTCATAGAAGAAGCTCACAAAGGACTCTTGTTGAGATGTTATTCATTTAGGAATTAGGGGATACGATTGAGAGTCATGGATGCTGATCTCAGTCTAATCTCCAAGAAAATAAGGATCAGCATCATACCAAAATCAACCATGTAAGTATTCTTAATTTAGGGGTTGAGCAGTTGAACGATCTCTATTTCAAGACAAAGGATATTGCACACTCGTACTAATTCACAAATACCATATTCACATATTAAAATTTAGTGTAAATCAATTAACCATTACATTAACCTTTTTTTTTTTTAATTAATGAAAGCTGCTATAAATAGGTAGATGTCAAACAAACAAACAACTTGACCCGAATACGGAAACAAGAAAATATAATATTTAAGTAATAAAATATAATATATAAAGAGATAAAGAAATAAGAAATTTAGAAAATAATTAAGAAAAATCAAATCTCAAATTCCTCCACTATCTCACATTAATTTCGAAACTCATCCAAAACTCTTTATGTACAGACAACTTGGCAAGTAAGAGGTGGATTACATGATCACTAGTGGACATATATATAGTTTAATAGTATTTATAATACTCCCCTTAGATGCTCATTACATATATGAAATATGTTTCGTTAAAACCTTCCTAGGAAAAAATCCTAATGAAAGAAAAAGAGTATATATAAATGAAATTTACTTCACCTCATGGACACATCATTAAATGGTATGTACCAATTTTTTAAAGATTGCGATAGGTATTGATTTTGTAAATAAGTTTTCTAGGTTTATCTTTTGAATAAATTTGTTGTAATGTGATGTCATTTTCTTCAAGATCATGAGTATGAAAAAGTTTCGGTGAGATGTGCTTTATTTTATCACTTTTAATATAATCTCATTTTATTTAAGCTATACATGCAGTGTTGTCTTCTTATGATGTTGTTGAGGAAGTCCTGAATGTGTTGAACATTGATTTTAATCATATAAATTCTTGACTAATCTCATGAATTGCAAGAATTTTGATATGATTTGAGGAGGTGGTTGTTATGGTTTGCTTCACTAATTACGAACATATAACACCTCCTCCACATGTGAATAGATAACTTATTGGAGATCTAGTTTTGTTTGTATCCAGAATCCGTAAAACCAACTAGATTAGAATATTATTTCTTTGAATAAAATAATATCTTATCAATTGTTCCTTGGAGGTATCGAAGTAAATGTTTAATTTCATTTCAATGTCTTTTTTGTTAGAGAAAAACTATATCTAACTAATAAATTTAATAAAAAAAACAATATCTGGTCTTATATTATTAGCGAGATACATAAGTGCACCAATTGCACTAAGATATGGTACTTCTAGACTAATGAGTTCTTTATTATCATCTAGAGGTTGAAATATATCTTTCTTCACATCTAGTGAACGAACTTGCATTGGGATGTTCAATGGATGTGTTTTTATCCATATAAGATCTTTTCAAAATCTTTTATGTATAAGTTGATTGATGAACAAATACCTCATCTGCTAGATGTTCAATTTACAAACCAGAGCAAGATTTTTTTTTTTTTTTTGAGATCTTTCATCTCAAATTCTTTCTTAAGATATTCTATTTTATTTGAAAGCTCCTCAGAAGTTCCAATTATATTTAAATCATCAACATATACAGTTATCATAGCAAATTCTTACTGTGATTTCTTTATAAAAACGCATAGACATATTGGATTATTTTGATATTCTTCTTCTAATAAATATTCACTCAGGCGATTGTACCACATTCACTCTGATTGTTTCAATCCATATAATTAATGACCTCTGTAACTTTATTGAACATTGTTTCTAAGAACTTGATTTATATGTTTCAAGTATCTTAAATCAACTTATACAGTTATCATAGCAAATCCTGACTCTGATTTCTTTATAAAATCGCATGAACATATTAGATTATTTTGATATTCTTCTTTTAACAAATATTCATTTAAGCAATTGTACCACATTCACTCTGATTGTTTCAATCCATATAGTTAATGATCTTTGTAACTTTATTGAACATAGTTCATGAGAACTTGATTTATATGTTTTAGGTAGCTTAAATCATTATGGAACTTTCATATAAATACTATTATCAAGAGATCCATATAAATATGTTGTGACTATATTCATACGATGAATGTCCAGATTTCCATACACAGTAAGGCCAATTAAAAATTTTAATGTGATAGCATCCACCTTCGGAGAATATGTCTCCTCATAATCAATTTTGGGTCTTTGTGAAAAACCTTGTGCAACTAGTCATTTCTCTTTAGGAGTTTCGAAAAATCTCCCACATCCAAATTAGACATATTGAATAAATCGAATATATCATCTTAATAGGCACAATTGGCTTCTACGTTTTTTTTTTTCTCCCTTTTTTTCTTCTCTAAGGAAGCTTCATATAGGCCAACTAAGTGTTTTGATATATGTATGGGAAACACATGACTAATGTCTAGTCATTTCGTATCGGTAGCATATTTCTTCATCGCTTTTTGATTTTTGTGGAGCTTTCCCTTTATGATCATTGGTCCTTGTGGTTCTTTTAAAATTTGGATTATAAGAAGGACCACCACGAAAATGATAATTATTTCTTCCTCTTCCACGATCTCTTCCTCGACCATGGCCATGATCTTGTCCGCGATTAAAATTCACAAAACTCGCTTTAAGAAATGGTGTTGTTCTAGTTGGTTGGGATTCGTGATTTTTCATCATTGACTTGTTATTTTGTTTGACAACAAGAAGACATGAGATGAGTTCATAATATTTTGTAAAACCTCTCTTGATTTAAAATCTTGTAGCCTCAAATGTATCCAATCATAATGAGCTTAAGGAAGATGAATTAATTTTAAATGATCATACATTTTTTTCAATTTATTCCACAACGTATGAGAATCTTTTACTGTTAAATATACTGATTTTAAATCCTCATTAATGTGATGACAACGGAAAATCATAACTTTCGCTTTCTCTTGCCTGGTCAATGCATTTCATTCTTTAATTGTATGTTCGAGATTCATTGTGTCTAGATGCATGCATTTCAGCATAAAAATTCCATGACAAATAATTGTTACTATTATTGTGAAGAGCTGTAAATTATTTCGTAAGATTTTTCATGGTAATGTTATCATAAAAGATTATAATTATATTAGAAATTTAAAATATATTAAATATGCAAAATAATATTTATTATAACAAGTAGGAAAAAATCGACATACCGTTAGAACCTACCTTTGACGAAGGAGGCGACCGGAGCTTCGTGTTGATAACGCATTGTAAAAATGAAGCATAACTAGAATACAAAAATCGAAAAAATATAATATTTAAACAATAAAATATATAAAGAAATAAGAAATAAGAAATTTAGAAAATAAGAAAATAATTTAGAAAACCAAGTCTCAAATTTCTCCACTATCTCCCACTGATTTGGAAACGCATCCAATCTTGACGTGTATTTACAAATCCACGAAAGCTCTCTATTTATAGACAACTTGACAAGTAGGAGGTGGATTACATGGCCACTAAGAGGCTATGTTTGCTTGACACATGATAGTCACCTAGTGATGAACACTAATGATAATATTTGTAGCATTACATCTACATATTTTAATAGTATTTATAAATACTTGCAAAATTGTGTTTTAGTCGAATTTTGAATTTGGATTATATTGATTTGCTACTAAAGATTTTAGAGTGTGGAAATGTATAAACTCCGAGCAAAAAATGCTTTAATTGATGTTTTTGTAAACAAGTGGAGATGCTCCATGACTTTGATTCACATATTTTTCTCTCTTTTTCTCAATCATTTTCTTTTTGTAAAGCTGCATATCAATTGTTTTCTTTTTACCATTCTCCCATACATTTTCTTAATTTGGTATCAACAAAGCTGTTTTTAAGGTCTTCTCATGTTGTCATGTGTGAGATTCTCCCAATAACACATTTTTTTCTTTATTCATTCATTCATCTTTTTTGACCTCAAAACCAACCCTCCACTTTTTTTATAATCTCCCTATCTTCTTCTTACATTAACAAATAATAATGAACTACAAAACCCTATCTCTAATACGTTATTTCATATTTTCAATATAACTACAACTTGTGAACACATACACAACTCAACACCTACATAATAACTTATTCACTCTTCTTTGAAATCTTTAAGCCTTTAATACCTCTTCTCATGTTCTACTCAAAAAGTAATTAATTAAATTGAGTCAACTTTTACTAGATGAATGTTTCCAATATGAGTTTGAACAAGTTGATGAAAGCTAACGTAAAATAAAAAAAATAATTATTTGAAAAACAAAGGGGGAGGGGGGAGGGAATATGAAAAGGATAATAATGAATGTTTATAATAATATGAGAATGATCCACTTGGCGGATGTTACGGAGAACGAGTGGGCACACGTGTGGATGCGCGACAGTTGTGGCAATTATATGGGCCCAGCCCATCACGTGCAATGGTGGAAACTCACTAATGGGCTGCCCCTCCAAATCCAAATCCAAATCCTTCCCCTTCCCGGTGTTTTTGTGGGCCACTCGAGCCCACTAAGTTTCAATCACCCTTTTTCTAATCTTTTTCTATTACCAACCACACCATCATCTCTCTTCTAAATATTTAATACATCATACAAACCATATATTCATTGTTTGGTCAAAATATCTTTTTTTTAATACAACTTAAATTTATCATCTATTGCTAGTTCATTGTTCATTTCTTCATAAAAATAATAATAATAAATTGTTAAAGCATATATAGTTGACCTAATTACAATATTAAAACATTTACGATCTTCATACAAAGTGGATTTTAATAAGAGAGTTGATGATAGTGTAAGATTGAATTTTCTCCCTTTACTTCAAATGGAAGTTTAGCTAACCTTTTTTTTTTCTTTCTTTCTTTTGTGTAAACCTAAAGCGTCTCATATTGTAAGTGAATTTAACTTTCAACCCATCAATTCTTTTGCATACTTTATTTTCATTTAATTATTATTGTATTTCAATATCTAATATTCCAATTGTTTTATCAAGTTTGAAAATATAACAAACCTTTAACATTCACTTTATACATAGTTTAATTTGAATTATGAATTGTGATATATTATGTGTAAACATGTACATCTGGTTGAGTAAATGTTTTGAGTATGGTGTTAATTGAGGCATTAATATAATAATGATGTTTGAACCGAAAAAAAATAAAATAATATACGTTGTTAATTATCACTAAGTTTATATGGTGATGGTGGAAGGCATTCTTATCTTCATGTGCATGGTATATGTATCAAAATGTTTTGAGATGTTTCCATTAAAGAACACTTATTTCGTATTGTCTCTCTCACTCAACTACACTAACCAAATTCCATTCACCTTTTAATTTTCTTCTAATATTATTTTCACATGTCATGCAACTAAAGAAAATAAATGAGATGTATGCCACTTTTCTTCATCATCCACTACAAATGTTTTCTCCAATAATTCATAGATTATTCAAATTTTTATTAGCTTTTGTTCCTTTACTTTAAATATTTGTTATAACTAAAGTTTAGTCTATATTACAAACTGATCAATTAATTAAATGAGTTATTAATGTAATTGTATTTAACTTAGGAAAACATGCTTTATGAACATGAATGGAAGTTGTTGGAAACTTTGTGAACTAGCTAGGGATTTGATAACTTTAGGTAAGAAAATTTGCATGCATGAGTGCACAGTTTGATATGATATAGTTGAAGTTGTTGAAAGTGAGGTTATTATCATTATTACTCAGTTATTTTCATCTCGTATGAGGAAGAACTTTTTTTTTAAAAAAAAAAGAGTATTTAAAAATGTGGTAGTTCAAAAATTTATTGGGATGTTTTAGAGTTGTTAAATAGTACTATTCAACATGTTTTTAAGAGACAAGTTTATTTATTAAAGTAAGAAATGGTCTATTCAAATGAAACTATTTCATCAGTCATTCAATGAAATAGTCACCCAAATATGACAAATCAAATAAGCTGTATATCATATACTCCAAATACAGTTTCTTTTTTTAATTTTGTTTTATGTAACATCCTATTTTAAAACTATTTTGTTTCATTTTGAGCTTACAATATATAATTTCCAAACCTTTTAATAAAAAAATATGGTTGTTACATAAACTTTTTATTTAATTACTCCTAATAATAATATGATCAAATATAAAATAAAACTATCTCTGGTATGTATTAAAAATTTCGCTATATTGCAAAGGTATATATTTACATATATTATCATATATTTACACACATATAAAAGTAATTGAAACGAAAAGCAAAGGTACATAAGGATGGACTTTTGTTCAAAATGGAGAGTTGGAAGGTTGTTCTTGAAATTTTTCTCCATCAAGTTAAAACCTCTAGATATGAATATACATATATCATCATTAATTTGAACTTTATATAAAAAGGACAAGAAAGAATTATGATGCGCCCACACGTATTGTGGAAAAAGAAAATTAAATCATAAAACCATGGGGGGAAAAACTCAAATATAAAAAACCCAAACAATATATTCATATAATATTAGAGGGGGCATCCAATGTTAAAACTTTTAGGAATCTGAATTTCACATATCCTTTGTTAAAAATCACTTGAGGATCATTATTGGGAATGAAAATGGAAGGGACCCTCTTAATGTAGGTTTAGAAATAGGCAAGAAGCATAGGAAAATTAAAGAAGGTGGGAATGCAAATAACAATAATTAAAGGGGCCATTCTTTTTTATGGTATATATATATATATAGATGGCAAAAAATGAAGATGATTGAAAACCCTAATTTAGAGAGAGGTCCCTACATAGAACTTGTATGAAAAACATAAGCATAGGATAATGTTGGATATAGTGTTACTTGTGCATGGTTGGTGAGTAACATAACATGCCAAGCAAAGGATTTGTTCTATAAATAATAATAATAATTCTCTCTATCAATGAAACCCCCTTTAATGGAGTTTGTACCCAACACCCCCTACTTTCTTCTTTCTTCTTTCTTCTTTCTTCTTCTAATGGGGAAGCTTCCTAGCTTGACCTTAAACAGGCCCCCCCACCTTCCCCTCTATCTCTTCCATTATAATTGAGTTGAAATATTTCTTTTGTTTTCAAGCATATATTAGGTGAGGATTTATTCTATTATATGACATCACCTATCACCTTTCATTGCTCATTTACATGCTACTATTTCAATTCCATTTCACACAGTTATTAACGGTCTCTATACTAATTACAAATAGTTGTGTTTGGACTACAAATTATTCTAGGTTTAGAATCGTTACAAATAGAAATTTCAAATAATGATATACTATAATTTAGTGTAGGGTTTATAGTGTTTAGAAATATAAACTATCATAATTGTAATCCCAACATGAAGTGGAATATAATAGCCCACTTGACTCACTTAAAGCTGAAGATCAATCACCCATAGTATTTTTGGCAATTTGAACATCGTTAAATTGATTTAGTCATATAAACAACTCCAACAAAAAGGTGTGAATCTCTTTAATTTTTCATACGTTGATTAACTACGAAAAATAGAGCACATAGTATTTATTTAGTTAAACTTCAAATTGAGTTTATATAGTTTGAAGAAAAGTTAGAGTTTAGACCTACCCTAAAATAGTTTTAAGAATTAGAGTTTAATTATTCATTATTATTTACCATAAGACTATTTATGAGGATCTTATTTAGGTGTGAGAAGTAAAATAATTATTAAAAAAATTATATTGGACGACAAATTAGTTTTTATATTTTGCAAAAATGATTTTGATGTTTGTGATTTTACAAATATAGTAAAAATAATAAAATTCGATTGGGTTTTGTTTTTGCTATTTTTGTAAATAGTAATGTAGGTGTGATATAGTCTTAATTATTATAACTTATTTTTTTTATCATTTTTTCAAGTAAGCCCTATATTATAATATAAATAATTAAATTCTAACTTTTTACTATTTCAAGACGATCATATTCACCTTTTAACCTATTTAATTTATTGGGTCGATAATGGGTGATGTGAATTTGAAAGGGTTTCCTATATTAAAGTAAAAATGCAATTGAAAAACTAATGAAAAACATATGAAAAATATTGTATAGTACTTTATGGACCATATAATCATATATTTAGTCTCTGTCTTTTTCAATAAATTTAAAGGGCCATATAATATATTTAGTCCATCTTTTTCAGTTAAATTTGTCAACACACAACTCTTTACTAAATAACTCTCTCTTTGTCTACATCTTGCAATTTCCTTATTTCCTTTATAAATTAACCAAAAAAAAATATATATTTTTGATTTAACTCATAACAAAATGATAGTTAATGTTGGAAATTTTACTTAAATTTTAGGGGGACAGAGGAAATGTGTCATAATTAAATGGAATTTTTTTTTAAAAAAGTACTGAAAGCAATAATAATTAATAATTAATGAACATGTGTGAAGCATATTATAGGAAAGATAGCCTCACCAAACCCAATTATAAAACTACCTTTTTGTATTAATTAAAATAATAATCTGTTGCCTTTTGCCCACCATGCATCTCTGTTCAATCTTTAACTTGTAGCTATGAATATAATGATCATCAAAACCCAAATAATAATAATAATAATGATAACAATAATAATTAAGAATAAAGATGATTAAATTTGGATTATAAAGTCAAAGCAAGAAATAATAGATAATTAAGTGAAATTATGGTCATGATTTTCAACATTTGTCAACGATTTGACATAAGTTTAGGGTAAGCTACACTTATTTTGCCTCATACCCATTTATAACACTATCATCATATCAAACAGTCAAAAACATTTATTACATCTTTTCTAAAAGTTGGACTTTAAATTTTTCTACTCTGCTCTAATAAATAAAAGTACGAGATTTTTACTTTTAACAATTTTACTCTCAAGTTAAAACTACTATACCATTTTGATTTCTTTGTCATTTTTTAGTTAATTCTTAATAACAATTTAAAAAAAAAAAAAAAAAGAAAGAAAAAAGAAATGTTTTTAAAAAATTCTCTCCCTCTTCTTTCTTCTTTCTCTCTTTTAAAATAAATTATTGATAACGGAAAGGGATGGAAGAATGATGGAAAAGGAAAGAGGATATGATTAAAACAAAAATTAATTAATAAGAAAACAAATTAAATAGCATTCAACTTTCCATCAATAATTATTTAATGCAAACCTTAATTAGGAGTAAAAAAAAAAATTTGTTGAATTGTTGAATTGTTGAATTATTTAGTTTTAAAATTCACCCAATAATACAATCTAGTCCAAATTTGAGAGGTTAAAAGTAATATTGTAACATTAGTTAAATTGAGAAATAAATCAAGTGTATATCTTCTTATACCCAACTAATAGTTGGTGATTTCTTGTTTTTAATTAAACTTAAGGTTAACCCTAGATTATTTAAAATACACACTTCAGCATTTTATTTTATTTTTCAAAATGATGGACTTATTATTTAAACTAAACAACTAGAATATATTTAAAGCACACCATGATCTCTAAATTCAAAATCAAGAGCATTTCTTTAATTATCCCAATTATATCCAACCCCTATGCTTCATGTTGGATTGAATGAATCCTCTATGGTGTCAAATTTTCTTTTAAGAATCCCTAATGAATAATAACAACAACAAAAAAGTTACTAATTTAATCTTCTATAAAATCATATAATGATAATTAAATTGTCTCATCTTTCACTATTGCTATGTTACTTATCAAAAAGTCACCATCCCCCCCTTTTAAGATATAATAATATTAAATCTCTCCCTTTTTGCCTATTTATTTGGAAGATACCTAAACCCTATTACCCTAAGAGTGGAAAACCAAATGAGTAAAAAATGGTAAAAAAGTTGAAAGGCTTCGTAAAAGTAGGAACCTAAATATACAGTAATTATAATCCCTACAATAGAATATATCTTCTTCAAACAACAACAACAACAACAACCTTTCAACCTTTAACAAAATATTTCTTTCTTAACATTGTCTCTCTCTTCTTCTAATATTAATCATCGTGTATGAATAATATTATTTCAATGATCGGAGTAGATAATTGATGTAGATGAAGGTTAATAATTAATTGTTAAATAAAAGAAGGGCAGGTTTGTTAAATTAATTAGGGTTCCCTAGAAATGATTTGATATAAAATATTGTAATAATTAGGTTAAACATATGATTTGAAGTAGGAAAAAGAGAAAAGAGTGTGGATACTAATTAATTAGAGAGATTAAAGTAAAACGAAAGATATAATTAGATAATTAAGAAAGCCACTCTCTCACCCTCCCCACTGGCATTAGCTATAGGGTTTAGGGCATTTGAAAGCCTATTTGTTCTACTTTTGACTAATAGGTTTATGTAGCCTTTTCCTTTTCCCACACCCTAACCTAAGGTTGCTTTCCAAAACCCTTTCCCATTTCCCCCCCTTAATTTAGTTGTTAACAACAATTAATTAATTAATTAACTTTACTTAGTTTGCATATCAAAATGCCATCATCATTTTAGGGTCCCAAATCCCCCCTCTCTCCTTTCCATTTATGTCTATTTCTTTTCTTTCTAGTTTCAATTACTATATAAAATGTATGTGATTAAATTATGATTTGTAATGTGTTGGCAACTCTTAGTGTTATTATTGTCATTATTAAAATAGTACTCCTACTGTACTTTTCAATTTAAATAGCCTACTTTTATTAATTAGAGATCCACGATTACTTAACATATAAACTCTTTGATTTTCAGACGGCATATATTGAAAATGTCAGTTGAACTAAACAGTTTAACTGATTAATTAAAAAATTTTAGAGGCTTTAAAAATGGTACATATTCAATGAGAAAATAAACCTTGATCAAATTAGTATTATTTTATCTCTAGCTTGCTATTGTCCAACTAAAACACACTTTTTGAAATGTCTGGCCAAAGTGTTTTTGAGAGTTTTTTTTCTTCTTTTTTTTCCTTTTTGAAGTTGATAGTCATTTTAGTATATAATATTTTTAACTAGCAGTATATTGTGTTTGTCATTGTCAAAAATTGAAATACACACTTGGATCTTAACATTTGATTGCCCACAAATTGAGTAGAATTTAATATTATATAAACTAATTTTCTTTTGTTTGGACACTCAAATAAATGTTAGATCAAATAAATTGTTTTAGAAAAATTAGTTGAGATGTATATTTGAACAACTCACAAATACAAAAAATAACAATACTTTTG
Organism: Cucumis sativus; assembly: GCF_000004075.3. NCBI lineage: Eukaryota > Viridiplantae > Streptophyta > Magnoliopsida > Cucurbitales > Cucurbitaceae > Cucumis > Cucumis sativus. The sequence continues at coordinate 35,385,403 of NC_026657.2, forward strand.
TCAATAGAATCACCACATGAAATGTTATCATTTTCTTAGAAACTAATATTTGATAAAGTATGATCTTGAAAAGATTAATTAGGTTTTGAGAAAGGATAATTTTACCATTTTTATAATAAAACTATATTTGAAAACTCAATTCAGATTGATAGGGAATATTATGCTTTCCATTTAACTGTATAGCAATAATTTAAAGAAATTCTAAATATAGAATAACCAAAATCTAAGTTGTGTAAATTGAAAGAATAACCAAAATCTAAGTTTCAGCGGGCGTAAGTGGAAAAGGATATATCAATTCAAACTGATTTCATTAAAATTTATGTTGATTGCAATGCTGAAGGGATTAAAAATTTATTAGATTTAGTGTACTGAAGAAATTGAATATAACTATATTTGACACAAAGTCAAAAAGGTTAAAAGACCACTTCTTAAAAAATATATATATATATATTAATTTTAAAAGTGAAGGGATAAATAACCATAAAAATTAAACATTGACCATAGCAATAAATTTAAAAGAAAAAAGAAATGGTTGGAGGATCCCAATAAAGTTAATGGGTGTGTGTGTGTCCCTCCATATGAATGGTAATAGTAATATAGAGAGATGATATATCACATTTAGAACCCACTTAGCCATTATAGGGACAGTACAGTAATTGTATCCCTTTCATTTCTTTTTCTTCTTCTCATATATAAAGATACATATATATATATATATATAAACACTCTCCCTGTAGAACATTCCATTTATGATGACATCCATTATTATTATGGTTTACACTTTAATTTCAAACTATTTGGAGGTGTGTTGGATTGGTATATATTTAGTTTGAGATGCATGACTATTGCTTTAAAATATTGAAGCAAATAGTAAAGGCTACAACAAATAGTAATACCACTATTATATTGGTGAAGGAGTAAAAACATGGAGAGCACAGGGTGTAATGTGTATTTGTTGTTTTACATAAAGTAGAGAGGGGGTGGGGGTGTGTGGTTAAAAGCAAAAGAAATTGAGGCAGAAAATGAAACAGAAAACAGGAAGTTGTTCAGGTGATAACTTTAACCAAAATGATGTTAAAGAGAAAAGAAAAGAAAGAGAGAATGTTGTGAATATTAATTAAGAGAGAAAACTTAAAGGCCCTTAAAAAGCCAAAGATGAAAATCAAAATTACCAACTTTTTGACAATAGAGGAATTGGTGTTATGTTGAAGCAAGGCAGGCCCCCACTCAAAATAAATAACCCACCAACAACTCAAATGGGAGAGAAAGCAAAAGGAACCCTTTCTCTCTCTCTCTAAACCACTTGATTGACTTAGAAAATCTGCCCTTCGCTTTTATTCTCTCCCATTTTCATCTTCCTCTTCTTCCTCTCTTCAACTTTATAATTATTCATCCATTTATTTAACCTATCCTACCTTATGTTATAAATTCAGTTTCCAAAATTCCCTTCTTATCTATTTCTAGCTTAATTTTCAATCCATTACATATAAAATTTAACTTCTTCTTTTTTTTTTTTTATTGTAATATGAAACATTGAACTTTCTAATTTGATGAGAATTGCAAAGAAGTTAGGGTTGAAATCCATAATAAACCTATTGATGTAGGCATTAATAATTGGAAGAACAAAAATTATATTATTTTTTGAAATTTTAAAACACAAGTACAAACGTTATAATAGTTTGAATTTTATTATTATTAAAACAAATTAAATTGAAATTCGTGCAGTAACAACAACTTCTTGAACTTTAATTTGATTCCAAGTTTAAGCATGAATATCCATAATAATGATTACGAATAAAGTGGAACTATTTAGAACCATATAATCCTTTTCTTTTTCATAAAATGTTTGTTTTATTTAACTTATGCTACTCTCACAATCCTCCACTCTCCTATTCTCCACGTATTTACATTTCTTAGAAAAAGAATTTCAAACTTCACTAGAAGAAAATTAATTAATTAATTAAGATATTTTGTACCTAATAAAATAGTCACTTTCAAGCTAATAATAAGTGCCACAATTTTAAATTTTCATAGTAACATCTAATGGAAAGAAGAAGAAAAACCCAAAAATAGAAGAGAAACTAATTATTCTCTTATGTAAGCCCCCAAAATTCCTTAAAATTTAAAAAGAAAGAAAGAAAAGCTGATAGAACTTTTTCCCCAGATTTTGTTAACCTAATTTTGCTGGGAAAATTACAAAACCAATCCCTTAGCAATGGCACAATTAGTTTTGAAATGGGTAGTTTCATAAACTGGTAATTCTTCTCTGTATCTTTCAATTCCAATGACTGAAAGATTATCCAATTCAAACAGATCAGAACTTGAACAACTCAAAGCATCATCATCATCCTCATCATCATCTTCTTCTTCATCCTCGTAATTCATCTTCATCATATCCTCTGTTTTCACTTTCTGGTCTCTTTTCAAATTCCCGTAACTTTTTTTCAAATTACCTTTCTTCATTATGGGTTCCTCTGATTTGTGCAAAAATTTATGCCCACATGGCCGACAATCCTCGTCCACAATCACACTCACTGGGCAAAACCGAACCGATCTCTTAATATTCCCTCTTGAAGATGGCGTTTTGCTCAAACAAGACCTTGAAAATGAAGAAGCGGAGGAACAAGTAGATGTGGAACCCTGTTGAGATTTGGATTTTCTCGACATGTCGTAATCGAATTTCGTTGAGTTGATGGAACAAGTAGAGCTTGATATCTTTTGCTTGGTTTTTGGACTTCCACCATTGAAGAGAGAATTAAGAAAGCTGGCAAGTCGGGCACCGGGTGAAATCGGCTGTTTCACTTTCTTCAAATCGTGATAGATTTTCGACGCTTTAGATTTGGATTTAACAAACCCATTTTCATGTTTTGGGTTTGGAGTAATAATCTCGGTTTGAGCCCATGTATTGGTTTTGATGGGCTTCGGCTTCAGCTTCGTCGGCCGGTGAAGTGGACGTGACAGAAACTCTGTTTCGGACGAGGAAAACCTCCTACCGGCAGTAGAGCTGGACTCGGAGGAACTGGAACTGGAAAGAGTAAAATCACGAATGTTTCGGAGTTGCTTCTTATCCATCCAGCTGTCGATCATACGGAAATTGAGAGATTCAGGGTCCTGTGTAACAGTTCGGGGGAGGATGCTGTGTTTAGTTGTGAGAGTGGTTTTATGAGAATAGAAAATGAGGTGTTCTTCAGGTTGGGAGTTGGATTCGTCAATGGAACGGTAAATGGCGTCGAGAAGAGAGGAAGAGAAAGAAGGGTTATCGCGGCGAGAACGACGAGGTTGTTGGAGAAGGTGTGGATGGGAGTGATCCCACAAATCCATAGGGTGTTTGGATGGGAAAAGGTAAGTGAATTTTGGAGAGAGAGAGTGGAGAATGAAGGGATTTAGTGTTGAAGATGGGTGTGGTAATGTGGTAATGTGGTAATGAATGAAGAAGTCCACGCCTGAGGAAGAGAAGAAACAGAGGAAAAAGAAGATGATTGCCTTGCCTTGCTTTGCTTTCAGAGTTATGGGATGAGAAGGAATTGTAATGTAATGTCTCAGCCGTTTTCACTGCCTAAAATATAGAGAAATATAGGTACCATAGGAGGCTCTGTGGGTACATATTTATTTTGTTCATTTTCCATCATTTCTAATAACTAAAAGGCAACCCCAAAATATAAAAATCCTAACCTTTACCTCACTTCCTAACTTACACTCCTTCTAACCTTTTATTACAATACGAACTTACATTTCATTATAACTATCATATTATGTTTTAAACTATTATAAATCTATCTATAATACATGAGTGTGTTATATTTATAATTTCTAAAATGGAGTAATAGACTTAATTATGATTAGCAAACTCTTATTTATTTATTTATTTTTTTTTTGAAAAAGAATGTTATTCTTAGACTTTCCAGGAAGGAATGAAATGGATAGAGATAGATGTGATGCATGGAAAGGGCCCCAAAAGTACTAATATTGGATGAATGTGATTTTAAAATGAAAATGAAAATAAACTCATTTATATCACTAAATTAATAATAGTTCTGTATTACTTGTTTTCATTTAAAATAAACTCAAAGTTATGTACGTGAAATGAATTTAGTCTTTCTTCAAAAACTATTCAAATTATATAGAAAAAAGAAAGAAAAAAAAAAAACACTTTCCATGTAGTTATCAATAAGTTGAAGAAAAATAGAAAAATAAAATTAAAAAAATGGAAAATGCTCATACAGATATGAAAAAACGGTTGGTTTATTAATTTGAAATAAAATTACTGTTTATTCATTTATGAGAGTTTTTAAATAAAACAATTATTAATTTGATATTTTAAGTAATTCCACTTACAGGTTTAGATTATAAATTGATTTTCTTCTCTAATTTTTTTACCCTCAAATACGTAGTTGGTTACAATTTAGTAAACTTTTTTTAGAAAAACTTAATTTGTCAATATATGTCTTCAAATCTGTAACTGAATACTTACGAATTTGAATTTTTTTCGTCTAAATTATATACAAATTTACGATTATAGGTTAAGATTATAAATATAGTCTCTAAAATTTGATACTATATTTAAAAAAAAAAAAAAAAAACTCAATTCTAATTAACCATGGAGATTGTGTATTAATTTTCGTTGCACTAAATTTACAATTAACCAAATATAAATGAAGAATTTAGTTAAATGACATTCTCTTTTTTATATTTCTAAACTTTTTTATATTTTTTTTCTTCCTTTATTAATTTTTCATAATTATATATTTAGTATTTCTTAATTTATTATTTTTACTTGATTAATTTTCATATTTAAATGTTTAATATTTCTTAATTTTGTTTCCCCCTTTCTTTATTAATCTTTCATATATATATATATATATATATATATATATATATATATATATATATATATATATATATAATATATATATATATATATATGTTTAATATTTTTTATTTGTTTTTATTGTTTTTTTCTTCTCTTTAAATTTTCATAATTATAGATTTATTTAATTTCGAATTTTAAATTTTCATTATTTAGATAAATGGAATATTTGATTTTAAAATTTTAGATCTAATTTTAGAATTTCTTTTCTTTTTAGTTATATTTATTTTATTATTTTTTATATACATATGTTTATTTAAACATTTTATAATTTTAAAGTTCAAATTTCACATATACATGTATACATGTTATTTTAAATTTAAATTTATTGCTTCTAGTATCTTACAATTTTATATTATATAATTTCTTTTTCCATTAGTAAGATAATCATTTAGGTTATATTTAATATTTTACAACTACTAGAGTTACATAATAATATAAGTGAGTTGAATTTGAATCAAAATCATTTAATAGAAAAGGTTATCTAGGGCTATGTTGTACTTCAACTGGATTCAAGCTTGAAAGAGAGCCAGATTGTCAGTACTAACATGACATTTTCTTAATTCTTTTTAATATTTTTTTATTAATATTACGTTAAATGCATACCATATTTGTTTATAGTTGTTTTCAAATATAACAAAATGAATTTAGGTGACATAAATAGATATTATGAATGTCTATTTTCTTATATATAAAATCTGAAATGAAAATTTAAGTTGAAAAATGGGTCCTATCGTAGTTGGAAAATGAAAATTCTAAAATAAAATGAATTCAAAATTTACGATATACTTTACTTTGAAAATGGGTCCTATCATAGTTGAAAAATGCAAATTCTAAAATAAAATTTATATATATGTGTGTAAAATAAAGTATGTGGCCTTGTGGGTGTGCATTTAAATCATTTGATAATATTTTTCATTTTTATTGTTTTTTCTAACACTTTGTGATCTATCCTTTCAAAATCCTAACATTAAAATATTCCTCCTTTTTCTTTAATATGTACCTTTGAAAATTTGTTTTCATGATTAGAAGATACTCGCTGATCTAAATAATTAATTTCAACCACTCTATGATGAATGGATAGAGTTGGTTTTAAATTTACCTTTGGGTCGAAATAAATTTGTTATGATTTTTTTGGATTGGAGTGAGTCTGGAGTTTATACTTTTATAATTCTAGCTTTAACCAATCTAACATAAATTTCTAATATATATATACATATATATAATTAATGTTTGTTTGAAAGTCGAACATTATATTATAGATATTTTCTATTTTGATATTTGATATTTTTTTAATGAAATTTTAGTTATAGGTATACGTTGTAGACAATGTTAATACACACTTTCACGTATTGTTAAATATAACTTTAAAAAAAATAGATTATCCTATAGTTCTTATTTGTACACAATCCTCTTCCATCGACATGCATCAAACTCAATATATATGTCATCACGATTTTACCTTTCACATAAGTTGAGTCAATATTCATACATCATACTTTATTTTATTTTGTATATGAGTTAATCTAAATTAGATAATTTGGATTGTATAATCCATATATATAGATGTTGTGTGCACATACAATTATGGATGAAAAGTTTGAAATAGGTTAAAAAAATGAATGATGAACACTGATTTTACCTAATGAAATGACCGAATTAAACTTGGGTTAAAGTAGTGTGTTTTTCCTTTTTCCCACAACTTTTTGCTGTTTGTATCATAATTAACATCATAATTATTATCAATTAAGCCTTCAATTAGTGGTGGATTAACACATTTACATATAGCTTTAACAAATATCAATTTTTCAAACTTGGCTTAATCATTAGGTAGTTGATTTGTGTGTGATTGTTGGAGCCATTTTTTTTTACCTACTTAAGACATAGCTTTAATTTTCTTTTTTTTTTTTTTAGGGGGGGCGAGGGGGGATTATTTAATTATGATCCACTTTTTGTCTACAATATTTATTATCACTAACTTTTAAGGGTTTAAGCTCACTTGATTAGGGTAAATTAAAATTTTTCTGTATTTTCTAGAAAATGAGAGATTCACACACAACCAAAATTATTCAAAACATTACATATTCAACTAATCTCTATGAATCGAGTCATTACTGTATATACGACAAAAAAAAAAGAACTAAGTCTTTCATAAGTGGAGGCTCCAACATTCCATTATTTTCAATGTATTAATAATGATATACCCTTGCTAGATATATGATATAGACAGTATATGCATATACATATAGATGCATGGAAGCATTATATTATTTGTAATAATAATAATGTATGTACATACAGAAACATGCATGAAAATGTGTAAAGGAAGTGGGGGAATAGAAAAAGGTGATTTAGATAGAGAAAGAAAAAGGGTTTTTTTTATTATTATTATTTTAATTTTAAGAGAGAAAAAGAGAGAGAAGTTAAATATGAGAGCTTTTGTAGTAAGTGGAAATCATGAGGGAAATTGTGGCCGTTGATGCCATGCAACGGTCTAACTCTCTCTTATGTGGAAACCAACAATGTTCTCTTATTCAATGAAGAATAATGTACCCATAATAACTTATCCCTTGTGAATACTTTGCCCAAAATCATGGACACAAATAGCTACCCAATATACACATTGCATGCCATGCTATTTTCTACAAATTTTAGACACCTCCTAAAACTTTATGTTAAAATAACCTCTTCATTCTGTACTTCAATTTTTTATTTTATTTTGGACTCTATATTTAAAATGTTTAGTTTAAATCTGTGTCCTACATTTTGGTAAATCTTTAAAAGTAATATTGTTTTTATTGTTGATATGCATGTTTTAGTTCAAAGGTACGTATTAAGTCTAGTTTCTATTTGGAGGTTTTCTATATTTCAAAGCGTTACACTTTTTTAGATTTTAAGTTTTGTGTTTAGTTTCCATTTGATTTCTAAGTTTTAAATGTGTTACAACTTCACCCTTCAAATTTGAATTTTATTAATTTGTTCTCTATGTTTCAAGATTTAGACTTTTATAACATCAACTTTTTACCAAATACATCCTCATTTTTGTTTTTAGTGGTAATAATGTTTATACTTAGTTGAATTGAAAGAATTATAGTTACTTTCTGTCAAGTAATAAACCTAAAAGATCTAATCTTGTTTTGTAATCATTACAAAAGATTTGATCCAAATAAAATTGTTCATATGCGTACTCACTTGTAAGTGGGAGATATCTATACAATGAGATTGTATGAAGATTGTTTTGTAATATTATTTGATTGAATGGATTATTACTTCAAACGATGATATCATATGTAGATCTCAACTCCGAGCAAGCGAGTTGTGAACTACTCATAAGGAATCATCCTTTGATTTGTGTGAGTGAGAGTGGCTCAAGAAGCCAACTTAAGAAGCCTACAACTTTGGAGACAAGATTGAGTGGAGAGCTTAAATTATAGCTACACAAAATGGAATTCACTAATTTTCAATTGTTTCTTTAAGTGTTAATCACTCCAAGACTTGAACAATGAGTTCTACCCTCTCAATAACTCGAGACGAATTTAATATATGTTTATGTTTGAACCATAAACAAATTTTTCATTAAAAAATAAACCGTGCTTACGGAGAAAACAATAATTACATAACTAGAATGTAATTTGGTCCAGTTATAATTATGAATAACTTGCAAAGGAATGACTTACCTATAATGATTAAATCAATCGACACCAAAGTATATATTCTATAATTCATAAATAACGCAACTATGGATCTTTAGTGGAAGGACTAATAGTTGATGACGATTGATTAATTTAATTAACTAGTCTTAGATCATTAGAGTCTATAATGTAATTATAGGTCCATTAGATTCCTTAGCTACCTCGTAACCATTACTTTAAAAGGTTTAGATTAATTTTAAAAAAAAATTATTTTAATGGTATACGATTCAGCATAGAAATATAAAACTCTATCATGATAAGTTTCGAATGTAAACTTTTTAATATGAGAGTATTAATTAATAGTTAAATAAGATTTAAACATTAAATTAATATTAATTGGTTTCGTATTAAAGCTATGGATGAAAATTACATTAAATTGAATATATGTTATTTAATGAATAAATAAATTAATTAATGAAAATAATTAAAAAAAATTAAACTAAATAACTGGCTGCAGTTGCAAGTAAATTGAAAAAAATACAATGAAAAGGTTCACTAAAAACAATACTTTCCTTAGTCCTCTCTCGAATAAAAAATGGTGTATATGTAAACTTCATATCGTAAAGGTTTAGATTTACTTAACCATTTTGTAAATGTAATTTTCTTATTATTATTATTGTTTATTTAAAAAAAACAAAATATTTATTCCCATAAAAAACCAACAAAGTTCACTATATTTGTAAATATATTTTTTTTGCTAATTTTTCTATTTCTTTTTTATCATTTATCTATTTTATTATTATTATTATAAAATAGCAACCTAAAATTTTGGATTTTTTCTCAATTATCTTTATCATATTAAAGTTTTGTAATTTTTCAGATACTTTTTTGGTCGATACAAATAATATCCCATAAAAATATAGAACAATTTTTTTTTTGGGAACTTTTTATTTGTTTATCAAGCAAATAACATTAGAAAAATGTATTTTTAGAATTTTTTTTTGGCATATGTTATTAGTAAATAACACCATATAATAATGACTTGTTTTTAAAAAAAGAAATTATTTACTATGTAAATAAAATCTCAAAATTTTAGATCTTATTTTTGTTGTTCGATATCGTTAAAAACTTAATAATATTTATAACTAATACATTGATAACCATGTTTTTTCTTGTTTTTTTCTAAATATTGTATAATTTCATCCATAAAATGCTTTGAAGTTAACGTAACAAATAATTTCTTTTTTTTTAATCCATACTTAACATGAATAGAATCGGAATTTTTATCGTTACACATCATCATGTTACCATCAATGGAATGAATTAAAATCGTTCAAAATTTTAAATGTATAGTGAGTCTCACGTAATTTTTTTACACCACTCTTTTAGTCCTCAATTTTATTACAAATTTCACAGTAAAACGTACGTTTTATTACAATTACATAATAACAAATATGCTATCAGCTGGAACCCATTTCTTAAGTTATACCATTGATGAATTACATTCTTGATTGAGTAGACGTGGTATTAATCTCTCTTTCAGAACGAAGGACCCATCATCACATCCTTGTTCATACACATATCTAAGAAGATCTAGTGGTGGTGTTCGGTTTGTGAAAAGTTTGTATCATGTTTTTTCTAAGGCTTAGAGAAGATTTGAAAAATAATTATTATTGAAAGGTATCTATCTTTCTTCTTTTTTCCTCCATACTTAAACACAGAATTCAAGTTGGAGCGTCGTAAGCGATCGACCCCTTCAAAGATGTCCATCTGTTTTTGTCAAAAGAAAAACCCCGATGTAGGCATGCAATTATACCAACAAGTAATGTAGAAAGTAGTGTAGATGTCATACCCAAAGGAAAGGAATGTAAGAAAAGTTGTAAGAGATGAACAAGAGAAATGCAACTGCAATGTAGCCAACAAAATAGTTGAAAAATAATGGCTGTGCATTATTTGTATAAACATAATATTATGATCAAAATAAGGATCGAAGAACTCAAACATGTGCATTCCTTTCTATCACATAATGTCACCATTCATGTAGTTGCAAACTTTAATTTTGGATGCAACACTTAACTACCGACCTTGTACGAAGTATCTTTGGGAGTCTAACTTCCATTAACACCTTTATCAATAGAGCAATTCACAATCCTAAACATCTTTTCCAGTCTATATACTAACAAAGAAAGTCTTACATATGTCTAAGATCTTTTCCTATATATAGCATTATATTGCAAGAGTTAAATGCTTAAAATACACATTAACAAGCTAATAACTATTTAACCAAAAGCTAATTATCTAGTGCATATGTTTTGATATCTTGTATTAGTACCTTTTATATGTTGTCCAAATTGAATTGACACTATTGTCATTGATCTCTAATTCAAATCATTTGTCTTAAACGATGTCAACCCAAATATGTAAATTTCGAAGTTGTAAAATATTAAAGTTAAGCGAAATGAATGTCTTTAGTCAACAACATTTATATATTGTAAAATTCTACTCGGTTATCACCATGATTACTAATCATATACTAAAAGTATTAGAATTAAAATAATATATAAACACGTACATTTGTAAAATTTAATACTCAAAATTGAAATATAAAAGAAGTAATATGCAAGAGAAATAAATCAAGTTTAGATTAAAATTTATAATAATATAAGGAAATTTTAAAATTGAAAGATAAAAGAAAAGAAAAATATTGGAGAATTATTTTTTGTGAATAAAAAGAAAGAAAGCAAAAAGAAAGAAATGTCTGATAGCAATACACCAAAAGCTCATATTCATTAGTTGTAGGAATGGTAAACAATAAATAAGAAATAAAAATAGGAAAAACTACATTTTGTTGTTTCTTAATTTTGTCCTATTTCTTCAACAATATTTCTCGAATTTTAAAAACAAATAATCGGAAACAGTTGCCAAAGGATTCTGCTTTTAAGAAAATGTGAAAAACATAAAATAGAAAATAAGAAACAAGAAAACTTTTAAAAGTATGTAAATTTCTTTACTTTTTTGTTAGAAAAAATGCACCAAATGGACTAAACTTAGTTCTTTTTATTTTATAATAAAAAAACATTAAGCACAATTAGTAGGTGCATTTAAATATTTAAGTTAGATTCACATTAGGTCTTCCTCATATATCCTTAAGACTATGATATTGAAGTGACTTTTTTATTAATGGGTTTTCACCCATTTTTCCTTATTATTTTTTTATAATTAACTTGGAAGTTTTGAATTTTCCTTTTATATAAACTTACCTTGATTTTGTTAAGTTTGAGAGGGAACATATAAGAATGATCCAAACACATTATTCTCACTTGCACACATCCATTTCTTTCACTTTCTAAAGTATTTTGACAACATTAATTACATTCATGTAAGAAATTTTATTGGAGAATTCTTACGTAGTTTCAGTATTATTTTCCAAAACGATAAATATTACATTATTGGAAGATTATTGTAGTAATGGACATATTTGTAAATATGGATAGTTTTTAATGGTGGTATAATATGACCTCCTATATTGGTCCTTTATTAGAGAAAGTCCTAAAAAGATATCTAAATACATAATACAATACACGATTACCTCCTACATACATCACATATTAATAGTGTAACTGTGTATGTTGTGACCTTGATAGATATATTACATTTTAATCAATATTCAATATATATTTGTTAAGTGTTAGAGTAAGGTTGAAATTAGATAAGGAATTTCACAATACATGAATATTCGTTAACGAGTGAATCCGATACATGTTTGAGGGAGAGAGGGGGCATGTTTTGAAGTGGGGTTATGTTTATTTGCATAATCATTGCACTCGTGGCCTTTAAGACCCTTTTAAAGAGAGTAATTGATTAAGTAAAGGAATAACAAAGCCCAATGCATGTGATTTGATTTTGTGTATGATAAAAGATTAGAACCATAGAGAGGGGAAACATCAAATTAATTTCATTTTTAGCATATATCAAACCAAACTTCTTATGATCTATCTATATATATTATATGTAAGTCTTCATTAATTAATGTCCTTGATTTTCATATTAAAATCACTAGATACACATTTTTAAACTAAAACATTATGTATAATATTATTCTTAATATTTCAGTTGTTGTATTTTAAAGGGGAAAAAAGGTTTAAGTAACCCTACCCATGTTGGAATTTTTCAACTGTGGATTTACTTTTTTTTCTCTCTCTCTCTGTCTCTTTTCTTCACATGCTCTTTTTCTCTCTCTAGTCCCTTCAATCTCAAGGCAAATAAATCAATTATTTTCTGAAGCAAAAAAGCTTATACTATTACATACCCAATTAGTTATTATCACATCCATATTAATCATGTCATTCTCTATTCTAATTAACTTCTTAATTAATAATCCTTTATTAAATCTCTATCATGTCCCATCCCAAAATTACCATACTAAAAAGTGCAAACATATATATTTGAAGCGAGAGAAAGAGAGCAAGTCAATTTGAGCATGATTTTGATTTGATTAAAAAATATCAATTATCATCGTAAAGATCGATATTCAATCACAAGAAAAAACGAAGCAAATGAATCATACAAATTTTATTTTGTTGTTTTGAAACTAAAGAAAATTTTATTCAAGTCTACCAAAAAAAGAAGTGTAGTATACAGGGAGCTATAATACACAAACCTTTGAAATGGATTAAGATTAAATTTAGATTCGTTTCATGTCATTTGATTTTCTTACGAATCCACATGGTTTTATAAATATGCATAAAAGGGAATGTCTCATATTTCTTTCATTAGATTCCTTTCAGATCACAGGTTTTAGACGATATGGAGAGTCCCCCCACCAAGAATTAAAATGAAAAAAAGAAATTTAATCTTACTTTACCACGTGTTTGGTGCTAATTAGCCCCAACTTTCTAAGAAAATGGCCCTTAATATTGTTCTATATATACAAGAAAATATGACAGGGAGTAGAAAAGAACGCAGTATTATAGCATATATATATATAGAAGAAAGAGTGGAGATAAATGACAAATATGGAGAAGTATCGATAGTGGATGAAGAAGGAATTTGTCTACCACTGTGAAGTTCAAGCGTCATGACCAACACTTGCATGATGGAGTAGTCATATCATGTCAAAGACGTAGGATACCGTAGCAATGTGTAGGAGAATTCAAAGTAGCAACACAAAGTATTCTTCAATGTATTTGAGTGCACGACTTATCGTTTCGTAGTGCGTTGATACTCTTCACTAAAAATTAACACAATGGATCAATCTTTACCAATTGTAAGTTGACTTCCAAATTCTAATATCAGATTTTCAGGACAGTTTTTATTTATTTATTTATTATTATTATTGTTATTTAAATATATATATATATATGCTATCTTGAAGAGACATCAACTTTTATCCTTGCTTTTCTTGAAACATGATAATAGCCATATTTCTCAAAAGTAGCAAAAAATTTGGCAATTACAATAGCAAACTTGTATGGGTGTCGCAATATTCTAATATAAAAATTGTACCCTCTCTTTGCAAAAGAAGGGATATTATTTACAAACTCAATCCCAATGTTCACTAAAAAAGTATGTATGATTCAAAATTTCAGTGTCAGGTTTTATCATCCATCCATCCTACTTTCTTAGCTTCTTTACATAAATATACATGACCAATCATATCAATATATCAATTTCCGAGTATATATCTAACTTTTTAATTTGAGAGTTTATACTTTTCTATTTTCTAGTTCACTTATGTTCAAGTTGACAACTAATAACAAACAAATAGAAATCCATTAAAAACATATGCATATACATATACATATATATAATTTAATTCAAGTATGCTTTTGCAATGCAACCAGCTCAAATGTTGGGTCTAAAATCCAAGTTCTCATGGCTCCTAGAGAATGCACATTATTCAAATTCAAAAGTGATAGAATCAACAGCTACAGTGATGTAGAAATGTACGGATGGTCCGCTAAAATATAGGGCAAAACCTGAGTCCCAAACACGCACTAAAAAGTGTTAAAATAGTAGAATAAAATAATAAATTGAGGGGGGAAAAGTAGAGAGATAAAGAAAGGTGCATTGGTGCCAATTATTAAGGGCACAAGCATAAGGCTGCCTTTGTTACCTACACAAAGACTATACTATGAAGCTATGGAAGAGCAAAAGAAATATCACCTGAATGTGGGCTGTTGACAACTGGTCAGAAACAGTTTCCCTGCAATTCAGATCAGCTGTCCATATCCATTACCATTGAAGGGATTCCATGAGCTTTTTTGCTGTTAACAAATTAAGCTTGTTATCTCAGATTCATTCATCCACTTTTGCCTGTCAAATTACAGAAATAAAAACGTGTTAAGCAATTGGCATTAGATCTCATCATTCCTTCAATTACCATCGATAATAAGACAAGTTTCCAGAGTAGGCTTGAATTCAAGAAAGAATAATGATATTGTGACTTGTGCCCAAGATTCTCAAGTGGGACTCATCCTACCTTGGGAAAATGACATTTTTTTCCCAACAAACTGACAAACATGACAAAAAATAAAATAATTAGTGTAAAAAAGATAAAAAGAAAGAAAAACAGAGAAGGAACTGATTTGAAGTGCTGTTGAAGTTATGAATGAACATCTAAAGAAATGTTTCAAACTGTAAACATGGTCCAACAGTACAAGATGTATAATGGATGAACAATCTAGACAAGATTGAAACAGTTCAAAAAACTGTTCCACACAAGCGCAGTACAAGATGGATGCTTCTAATCATCCGTGAAATTAGTAACGCATCAAACTTTAAAGTCAATGATTCTTCTTTTTTTTTTTTCTTTTGCCATTTCCTCTCGAGGGCTCCAAACTTCAAAGTACCAAGATAAACATCACACAGATCCCCAAAATACATCGTTTTTTGTAATATCAAATCATGCCATTGTCAAACCCATGATGATGGAAATACTTTGCACGATGTAATCCCTAGGCTCTCTAGCAAAAAGAAAAAGCAAAAAGCTCAGCTTCAAGATAGATGAGGTATATAGGGACTCAGATGTCTAGGGTTACAACTTTTTTGTGCAAAGCATGAAGATGATCGTAGAAAAAAAAATAAATAGATATATGTGTGTTTGTGTGTAAAATAAAAAGTAAAGGGTAATGTGCTTGGCAATCCCAAGAAATTGTGACAGTTCCTAATAAAAAATAAATAAAGATTTGAACAGGACAAAGTCTATATATTCTGCAAACTGCACAAAGAAAAAAGATGAAAATAAAGCATCTCACTCACCTCTTTTTCCTGATCACAATTGTATTCACACGTATGGAAAGGATCCGAAACCCGGAGCTAGTTACCTCCTTTTGTGTAATTGTCATCTTTCAATATGAATATAATAATCTTAGATTCATATGTTGAGAGACTCCACGTTGACCATTCTCTCACAGGGCCACCAGGTAAATTGCAACATAAAACTCCATTACCGACATTTTCCAATTAATACCTGCAATATAAACAACTATTGTTTCTAATTTTGGTTCTACCGAGTTATAATTAAGAAGTGCAAATGCTAGATGCAAATAACTCGGAAAAGCTGCTTGGCCTTGGGCATATTCCTAACACCAACAATTTTATTTTTGTCCACCGCTCTTGCTTTGTTGATTTTATCCACATGTGTTAGCTCTGTGAGATCCTACAGCAGCTTCTACTGGATTATCATAATAACCAGAATAACGAATGGATAGGTAAAACAGTAGATGAAATCAATGCAAATGGAGAAAACCACATACTACATTGAATATGAGAAGGTTATCAATTACACATTTGACAAAATATAAAACATTTATGACTACTTCAGTCCCTTGTATAATAATAAAGGGGGTTAGATTCACAGTTCTCTTTCTTCCCATTTGTCTAGAAATTAGTTGTCCAATTAAGATGACCCAACTGTGGCTGCTGGAAAGTACCAACTTGTGGCCCAGGAGTGGCAGCCGCCACTCCAACATTTCCACCCATACCAGGGCCCATGTGATGAGGATTTCCAATAGCGGCCGGCTGTGGAGTTGGATGGTACAATCCGGGGAATTGCATGTGTGTAGACTGCGCCACAGCTGCACTGAAGGAAGCGTGCCCAGTATGAGAAGGCAAATATGCACCATGAGGAGTTTGCCCTGGCATGTTGTAATATGGAGCCGATTGCAAACCTGGAAGATCTCTTGGGTTCTGAATCCAAATTTCAGATGTCTCAGCCTGTAACAATAAATATACTAATACTTTAAACTACTTTATATTATAATTATAAAAGGTCTGACTGGCTCGGGAGTGCCTGGATATCGTGATGATCCAGATTAAGCAAACATGTCAGGGTGCCATTTATGCTTCACGGAAAGGACAGCATCCCCCCAAATAAACACACAATAGCTATACTGCTAAACAAGGTCTAGATGTTATCAAATAAAAAGATTCACACTAACTAACACCCCACACGAAATGATATCAAGTTAACTATAAGTTCGCATGAAAGGCCTCAAAGCTACAGAGGTAATGATAATATTAGTATTTACAAACCTGTGCATTTGGGACATAAAGGTTTCCATCTTTATATTTGATTCGAGATGAATCTTCCAGTCCAGTTGCGCTCCCAACTACACCAGGAGCATTCACAGCAAACCCAGCAGGACTATTGAAGTTCCCAAACCCTGCCGGGCTGCCGGCAGGAAGAGGCTTGAACTGCTGGATTCCATACTTCAAGTTATTTGCATTCATGTGAGTACTTCCACCAGGCATCAGTAAGAAACTGTTACCATTGGACGGGTGAGGATATGCTGGGGAACTAGAATAACCAGGCATGGCCATTGGTGGAACATAAACAGGAGATAGGAACTGTCGATATGGCATGAGGTTTGCAAAATGGGAAACATGAACTTGTGGATACATCTGAGCAACTGGAGTTTGCTGCTGTTGCACCATCGGCATCGTTGATGCAGGGATGCCGTTGGCAGTATGAGAGTTCACCGCCTAGGATCAAAGATTTAATAAGTGAGAAGAAAAACATACATCATCCTGTAGTGGGTTAAACTACTCGAGAAGAAAATAATAAAAAACACAACTATAATTTACAATCATTAGAAGCTCAAAACATATATATGTCCATATTCATTTTACAAGATTCCAGATACTAATAAACACAACAGATATTATGTAAACAACTACTCTTACATCTACTCTTACATCTTGAGACGGTAGACCTTGCACTCGCACAGTTTCATCCATTGTCGGTCTGAAATAAGGTAGATCATAACCAGTCTGTGGATCATATGCCTGCTTGGATAATCAATTTATATAAGGGAATGAAAAGGGCTTGCTCACAAAAGGATTAAGGAACTAGCACTGCCAACATTATACTACTCAGTAAGCACAAATTTGAAACCATCAATTCAGTAGGAATACGAAAAATCTTAACTCTCAACAGACACCTCAAAAGTTAACAATCTAATACAAACTCACCGAAAATCCCAGTAACTCAGAAGGATCTTGATGCTGTGGAGCAGGAGTATATTTCAAGTTCCTATCCCTAACCAGTCCAATCTCAGCATAAGTATCCAATGGCTGAGGACTAGAAGATTCCCTTTTATCTGCCGACTGAAGCTCGGTTGCTGTACCAGAATCTGGAGAATTAGACTCTGAATTTCGCACCTGGTCATCCAGTAGATCGACCTGCCTGCTTCCAGAGGCATCATCAGTAGAAATCTCCAGAGCAGATACTGACTGACTGCAAAAACATTGTCAAATGGACAATATAAGCAAAAAATAAAACAAATAGAAGGAAGCATGAATACCATAGAGAAATTTATTTCATGGATACATATCCGTTTTAATTCATAATGTTTCACTCAAAAAAATTTCTTATAAAGGAATACCCAAAACCTTCGTGACTAGTCCCACAGTTTTTGCCAGATTAACTTCAAAGGTAAAGGAAATATAAATTAAATACAAACCTTGCTGATGATTCTCCATTCAATTCCTCTGGACCTCTAATGGCTTGCAAACCTGACACCAGACATCCAGAAGAATCAGATTCTGTCCCAAAACTGCCAAAGACAAGCCGATACTGATCATTATCAGGGACTCTAATATGCTCTGCTATGATAACATGCTGATTCTCATGAAGATCTACTCTTGCGAGCTTCTCTTGTACATTAGCAGCTTCAGAATGTAACTCTTTGGACTCATCAGCAGGAGCTTTAGATTTTGAGGGTGTTCCTATTACTCCAGGATTACCAGTGCTCAACTTCTGGCTTGACTTAGGTTTCCACTCCTTGTTAGGCTGGGAAGCTGCATCAAAGCCGATGGTGAACTCTCTCCTAAAATTTGATGAATTTCTCAAGTAAACACAAACATGGAAAAAGTGAAGTGTGGACATGCATGCTCAAACAAACTTGTTGAAGAAACAGCACACAAATGTAACACTTGCAGTTCATTTGACAAATAATTAAAAATTTAAGTTCACATTCAGAAATTTTCTATCTCCTGAACGAATTCTCCAAACACTGTGCAGTCAAGAAATATCATAACAAAGATGCTAAGGTACCTCGTTGTTCTTCACCTTAAAACAAGAGAGAGAAAGAAAGAGATAGAGTGAGGAGACACTAAGATACCTTTCTGATGACCCATGGTTGGTTGATGTTGCCTGCTACTATGCTGATTATTTAATGATGTTCTGCTGCCTACCAGGCCAGGAATCACAGATTCGGTAATTTGACTAAGCTGTTCACCTTTAGAAGTGGAACTCATCGGTTGAAATGAATCTGAAGAACCATCCCTTTCAGAAACAGAATTTGCAAGAGAGACACTTGGTCCTGAAGACTGGTTTATAGAACTGTCTTTCAATTGCCGACGAACACCTACTGCCCCAACTTCACGTTTTATAGCTCCAACTGGAGCAGATGATCTAGAATCTGGAGATGGTACATGGACTGGATCTGTGGAAGAAGAATATAAACCAACAGCAGCACCATTTGAAGCCAATACAGGTGAATGTGGTTCAGAATCATTCGGATTTCCAATGTGCATATCTGGAATAGAACTCAACATGGAAACTCCCACATCATCCCTCAACTCCTTCTGTGCCATTCCAGTTGAATGACCATCTCGTGGGTTACTGGGATGTGAATCAGTTTTCCGGAAAGACACTTGTGATATCCTGCCACCAAAGGACCCCCCATGTGCTCCTCTTGGGGTGATACTGATGAATAAATAAGTAAAATCAGTTATGGAGATATTGATCAATGAACAGATTGATTTCTGGTAGAAGCAGGGGAAT
The DNA here is from genome assembly GCF_000004075.3 of Cucumis sativus. NCBI lineage: Eukaryota > Viridiplantae > Streptophyta > Magnoliopsida > Cucurbitales > Cucurbitaceae > Cucumis > Cucumis sativus. The sequence goes on from NC_026657.2 coordinate 35,405,192, forward strand.
TCAAGCTACCAAATTTAGGCAGAAAAATCCAAAGAATATATTGAAGTAGGCAAGGCCAAAATAGGTTCCAAGTCAAATGCTAGAAAGAAGTATACATCAGCAGTGGTCTGCTGCAAATAATATATTTCAGAGTTTGTGGTACAGTTTTCTGTTTAGGCAGCTGCACTTGTATAAATACCAATTACCTAGCAAAATAACAATGTTAAACAAACATGTTTAACATCTTATTTAAAATTTCATGTCGATGCTAAGCACATCAAGATAAAGCCATAAATATGCAGGCACGTCTAAGATCCATCAAGGAAGACTCATGAACCAACACCTCACAAAATCACAGAATGGCTACATCATAATACAAAACAACAGTAATAGTTCAGACAAAGACTCTATAGGATACATATTCACCGTCCAAATCTAACTCAAATACCATATATTCTTGTTCACAGTCCACAGCGCAGTAATCCCCTGCATTTACGACTCATTTCATCTATAGACTGTTACTTATGAATTTATGCTTTAGAAGAAGGGGAAAATATATATATATAGGCTAAATTATAAAAAAACCAATCAACTTTGTATTTGGTGTCAAAATCCCTTTCAAAAATTTTAAAAATAGCCTCAAACTTTCAAAAAGGGTTCAAAAATACTCTTACCGTCAGTTCTGGAAGGAAATTGTTAAAGTTTTGTTTCAAAAATGCCCATGAACTATTAAATAGTTACAAAAATACCCTTGAACTTAAAGAAAGTTAAAAAAAACCACTCACATTAGTATATGAACTAAAAGTGCAAATATCTCATTGAAAAAATAACTTCAAATTAAAAGTATCTTAGTATAGTGGTAAATTTATTTGAAATTTTCTTGAGTTCAGAAAGAATCAATTTTAAAACAAATTATAATGATCTCGTTTGGTAACGATTTAGTGTTCGATTTTCTTTTTTAAATTAAGCCTATAGACCCTACTTCCACATCCAAATTTCTACCTTTGTTATCTACTTTTTTATGAAAACAGTCTTAGGCTCCCCCTAAGACAGAGACTCCCTCTCTGAAAAACTTGAGCTCCCCATTTTGTGAGACTCTCTCCCAGTGTTGTATCTTTCCATTGAATAGTGAATCACAACACACAGTGACAAGGAAAATGGAGTATGTCTCCAATATATGTAATGTTCCCTTCTTCTAACACAAGTCAAAACAGCTACAGCAAGATAATACAAACGTTACTCTTAAGACAAACTGAACAACCAACCCTAATCAGAGGACTAAGTGTCTTTACAACAATGATGTAGTGACAGTTCTTTGAAGCAATAAAACAAATATTGTCAATCTCATAAAACCTAACAACTTCATATAAACTTATCACTATACCAATGATAGAGACATTTTTAAACCAGAGTTATTTTTCAACGAGATATTAACAATTTTAGTTCATATACTAATTGTCAGAGTGGTTTTAAACTTTTTCTAAGTTCAAGGGTATTTTTGAAACTTTTCAATAAAACTTCAACAGTTTCCCATTCAAAACTATCAGGAAGAGTATTTTTTAACCCTTTTTAAAAGTTTGTGGGTATTTTTATAACTTTTGAAATTTTAAGAATATTTTTTTACACAAACTGCAACAAAGGCATTTTTATAGTTTAGCCTATAATATATACCACAAAAATAGTACTGATCCAATAGGAAACAGAAATGTCCTCGAAAGAAGCAAACATTTGCCTTTCTATATCAAGGAAAATCAAGTTTATTGCAATGGAAGTTTAAAACAATATTGCAAAAACATTCCCCCTTCACAAGATACAAAACCTGGGCCTGCACAGTAAATTCCTTCATCCAAGATGATCAAGAAAGGCTATAGTTACACAAATGTTTCCATCCAATCCTAAACCCACTGAAAGTACCTTCATTCCTCTCTTTCCATGATTTATGATACTATTTAATTTAATATAAAAAATTGCAGTTGCTGGAAATAAGTTTTATACTTTTTTGTTGGACAAGAAGAATAGGTGATATTTTGTACGTATGAAAAAATAATAAGCAAACTACATCAAAATACAAAAGACTAAAAGAAGAAGAAGATTAATGATGCATACACTGATTTTGACACATTCGTAGACACCTCGTTGGTGGATAGTGCCAAATGTGAAGATGCAGGTTTTACTTCTCTATTTGAATTTCGATTAACTCTGTTGTCTCTTACAACACGAAATTCTTTGCTGATACCTAGATGACATAAATCAATCATTAAAGCAGCTCAATGAGCATATTAGAGCAAGCAAACCAAGGAGCATAAACAGTACATCCTGATAAACCATAAGCCCATTCAATTTTTGTTATGCTGATCTTCAAGATGAACTCTCTTTCTTCACACTAAAATTAGGCGATAAAATGTTCTGAAATCAAATTCTTTCAATTATAATTGAGCAACCATGTCTTAACTTCATCAAAAGGATTCAAAAACAAGTCTAGAATCTGCAGAATATAATGCTTCAAGAGAAATAGTAGGCAAAGATTAAAAAGTACCAGGCCAAGAACTTTTTGCATAGGCCCCCCTCCGGACATTACGATCAGACAATGTATATACCTTTGTCCCTTGCCTCACATCCTCAGAATTTCTTTGTGCATCCAATGAACCTTTGTATCCCACATTCTGAGAACAAATCACATCCACAATCTCAGTTTTTGTCTAACGATCTTTCAGTGTAAATGTTAAAAACTAGCAGCTATAAGAATTTCAGCAAAAAAAGTTATTTCAAACAGAACATAAAATGATAAAGTTAGATGTAAGATGATAATTACATAACAATATTGGAGAAATGTAGATAGTTCATAGCCTTGGTTTTGCATTTATCAAAACCAATTAAGTATGTAAAATACAATTGGTCAGAGACTTGGGGCTTGTAGTATGGCATATGGTTGCATAAAATTTGAAGTACGTAATAGCAGTACTATTCAGTATACAAAGCAACAAATTTCCAAAAGAGTAGAACAAATAAAGAATATTCTCATTCTACCCAAAGAGGAAAAAAACTAGTCCATACCAAACAAGATAAATGAGTAGTCAAGAAAAAATATGAAGCCAAAGGCAATCAGATTACTGTACATGAGAAATGTTTATGATGTCAATGAGAATATATATGGAAGAAAAAATATAGATATGAGACTCTTTTGTTCTAATTCTTTTGCATGATAATATTATGTTTGGTATTATATACTGCACAATCATTACACACTTTCTATAAATATCTTACTATTTAGATTTGGTTTACACCTTATGACCCGTCTCTATAGCATCCCATCCTTTAAAAACATTGTCCATTACCAAGAATATGAAGCAGTATACGAAGACATACAAATACGAGACATGGCCTTGTATAACTCTTTACGCCTGTTAGTAACAGCTGCCTGTCTGTAGCTACTATAAAGTAAAAACATAAATTTGATAGTAATGGCTGACAAAACTAAAATACTATGATCATACCTCCTTCTTCTTATCTCTTCTTCTCTTTACTTCACGAAATGGATCTGAAAAATAACTAATATAATAAGAAAACTGATTTTATATTCAATGGAAAACTAAGACAGAAAAAATAAATTTCACACTGCTCAAATGCAGAAAACATGTTATGGAATTGTGTGCTGATAATTTAAGTCAACTCAGTGGCTTATTTTGGCTGATCACGAAGCATCTTGACATTAGCTACTGACTTATTATCTAATAACTTCAAACTCTTCCTCTCCACTTTCCTTCAAACAGTTTACTTCTTTCTGAACACTTTCCTTCAAACAGTTTAATTCTTTTTGAACACTTTCCTTCAAACAATTTCCTTAAGAAACATTCGTATGCATACATACATATTATATACACAAACAGACATGTGTGCCCACCCGGTGGCTCAGACTTCAAAAAGATAAGGGTTTTCCTTATTAGGCATCAATCTCTAAGTAGGTGTTACTCAAAAACTGCCACAAATATTAGCCAATTGGATTGCTCCTTGGGGGCTAAGTTTATCCTTTTATACTGTGCAACTAATACATGTTTAGCATATCCACAGTGGAGCACTGGCATGGTAGAAAAATTAACAAATATGCAACATCAGGTATTTGATAGCCCATATCTTCTCTGGTTGAACATGAACTGAAGGTCTCTTGGTTGAATCGACTTCATTTACAATTGTGTTGACTATTTTATCAGACACTAAGCAACTAATATACTTTCCAAAATAGATCATTACCAAAAGAACCATGAGGGAGTGCAAATAGACACAACATACATACTGTACACATGGATCATTGTTAGCCCACATCCTCTCTTGTGGAAAGTGACCCCACTGTCTATTGGTTGAATTGAATCAAAGCATATTCAATAGTGTAGACTATTTTAAAATTGATTTTCGTAAACCAAGAAACAAATATACTTTCGGAAACAGATAATTAGCTCAAGAACCATATGGAGTAAAAATAGGCGTACATTATAAACAAGTAGGTGTCCAACAAAATAAATTGGATGATGGAAAGAAAAGGCAAGGACCAAAGAAGTACTGAAGAGTGAAGACTTTATCAAATTCCTCATCGAGCTTTAACACATAAATTGGAGGTAAACACAATTAAACTATTACCACACAAACACAATACGGAGGCATTGACAGATTCCGAAGTCCCATCAATAGATGACAGAACAAGTTACATGTAAGATGAACTGATAAAAATATGGAAGGGTAAACACAATCTGAAATTTTCCACTCAACTTAATGTTGTCGCCAATTAACTGGACTTTCTCAGAGCAACCATCAAATGAATCGTGAAAATAACAAAAAAAAATAATCTTTTAACGCTCAACAACTTCCTAAATCATCAAGAACAAACCTTTCCCAGCGCCCCGACATAAGAACCATGCCACCATTAATCAAAATGGGTCAAATACAGGACTCCCCAAAATAAAAGGAAAAAAACAGAAAAACGCAAAACAAAAACACCGAAGGAAAGAATGTGAGGCAAGAAATTGATTGAAGAACAATAAAGCTTGTAACGGAGGCGGAGAAGGAAAAAGTAAAAAGAAAAAGAAATGGGGAGAAAAACCTTGGTTGAGCAACTTCTGAGCAGTTTCATTAGGATCCATATTGGTTTCCTTGAGAGTTGTATAAATATCAGCATCGGAGTGATTACCGACGATCTCTTTGATGGATTGGATGGTTTTTCGAACGCGAGCAGGGAGTACGTGAGTCCCACCGTCGACTCTCAAGCCAGAAACCATTTCAAAGTGTATGGCGAAGGAGGAGTAGAGAAAGTGAATGCGAAAAAGAAAGATGGAAGGAATAGTAAGGAATTAACGCCAAAAGGGGGCTGTAAATCAGAAGGTAATACAGCAGAAGAGAAGAAATAGAGAAGGAATTTGGATTAGGGTTTGCATTCGATGAAAGTGTAGGAACAGGGGACGGCTTCAAGAGGGGGAAAGGGTTTGGGACCTAAGGGTTTTGAAAACGTTTTAACCCTCCCTCTCCTCAACGACCACACCTCGTCTTCGGCTTCAGGAAAGTCTTTCTTTTTTTTCTTTTTTTTTTCTTTTTTTTTCTTTTCTATTGCCCCATATGCCCTCCTCCTTATTTAAATTGCACACATGCCCCCTCTCTCAACCAAAGCTATGGGATTAGGTTTTCCTCATTAAATTATTGTTCAAAAACAAAAAAGCTTTTGAGCCTTTTTTTTTTTTTTACTTTGGGTCAAAATATTGTATTAACTTTCCAACCTTTCAAAAATGTCCTTAAATTTTGTAAAATAATTCAAACTTGCCTCATCATTCATTTTCAATACTAATAATTTCAAAATATAATCTTTAAACTTTCTAAAATATCAACGATATTCTAAAATTTTTAAAAAATTATACTCAATTATGAGGCGTTCGGATATAAGAAATCATAATAGTTTATGTTTAGAGTATAGATTATTTTAGTTTGAATTATAATAGTATGTGTTCGAGATGTAAACTATTTGAAGGTAATTGGGATGAGATTGATCTAAGATTATAATAATCATCCCTTGCTACCGTAAATCTGTTAAAGTGGACAAATTTATTTATTTATTTTAGATAAACAAATGTCAAACCATAATTCAAGAAAGGAGAAAAAATAAGAAAAATATAAAAGTGATATAGCGAGCTTTAATATTTCATTCATATAATGACTATATGCTTGAAAACAAATGTTGCTTGGGAATAGGATGTGTGTATGAGAATCAAAGATAACTTTGTTTGTTTGTTCATGGAAAATGTTATCATAATTTTATAATAAAAAAATTGTGTTTGTCTCTAATTGAAGAAATTGAGCAACTATAGTAGATTGATTAATTAATTAATATCACTCAATATATTCATCAAATTTAATTAATTAAGAATCAATAATAATTTGGATTATTAATAGCTAAATTTTGAGTAATTTATAATCAAATTAACCAATTAATATATTCAATGAACCAACCTTGTATTAATTATAATTCAATACTAGATCGTTTTTATGATTAATTAAGTTCGATATTAGAATTTTAAATTTTAATTAAATGGTATAAGAAAATATATTTTAATAAACTATATATTATATCAATTAGGAAAAAATGAGATAAAAATATGATGTAATATAAATTAATAACAAAAGAATAAATAACTTAATATAAATAATCATTAATGAAATTTTTACAAGCTCAATTTAACTAATATTTTAATGATTAAATATATTTAGGATTTGCTACGTAATTAACTGGGTAATAGTAAAAAATGACAAATTTGACAAAAATAAAATATAGCAAAATTTCAAATTCTATTGATATGTATTAATAAAATTCAAAATTTTTCTATACTTCGTAAATATTTTAGTTTATTTTACTATATTTAAAAGTGTCTCTAATTAATTATTTATTTATGTCAAAGATTACGTGTAGAAACTTTTTTTTATTTTCTAAAAAGATTTTATGGGAAGGATATAACTGTTAAAAATATTTACAAGATATAGAAAAAAAATTAGATTTTATTATTGATAGATCCTGATCAACTTCTATATGGATGTTTATTATTGATAGAATATGAATGTTGCTATATTTTGGTTCATTTTGCTATATTTAAAAATACACGTTAAGTAAATATTATATTGTTGTTGAGTTATTAAAAAAAAATTATATTAAAAAAATTGCATCAAATAGCACAAATTAAAAAATAAATATAATTTATAGTACAAGAGAACAATATTTACAAAAATGATAATTTTTTACAAGTTATATGGTAAAAAAAATTTAAATATCATTTTTGTCCTTCAGTTTCTTTCATCTCATGCTATCAGTGATTCCTTTTATCAATGACAACATGTCTAATATGTCAATATTTTTTAATGAATTTATTAGTAATAACTTAAACTTTAAATTTCTATACGATATGAATGTTGATAACATAACCTAAAATTAACAATTTATTTTAACAATATTAATTGATAGCTTAATTAAACTTCATCTATTCAAAATTAATATATTTATCAAGGAGATATCACTCATAAAAAAACATTCTTTCAATGTTATCACTCATACTTGCTATCAAAGATCTTCTAATGCAATCACTTGTAAATAATACTAGTGATATCATTTTATGTTGATAGCAATGTAGAAAAATTGTTTATAGTAGCTATCAGGAATAGCAGCTGATAGCAACATCACTGATAGAAGATATCAATGATAGCAACCGATACCACACTTTTCAAATTGAAAACTATTACTGCCCGCAATTATCAGAGATAAGCTAATTATAGCATTTGATACCATATTTCTCAAATTGAAAGTTACCCTACTCTTTAGTGACAATCATTGATAGTAGTTATCAACTATATCAACTAACATATTTTTCAAATTAAAAGTTATTATTGATGTAACATTTATAAGTGATAACATCGTATAACAACTATCAATTGTCATCAATGATAGCTTTCAATTTAAAAAAACTAGTAAAAAATACTTGTAGTGGTTTCACATCATCACTGATAGGTAGCTCAGTAATAACATATATCATTGATAACAATTATTAGTGATAGTTGTTAGACTGATAACAGTAGTTTTAATTTGAGAAATTTGACAAGAAACAGTCAGAATGGTGGTTTGGTGTGGGTATTTTAGTCTTTTATTATTTTTTGCGCTATATATGCAATTATTTTATCATTGTGCTATATAAGCTATTTTTTTAAGCTTTTTTGTCATTTATGCAACTAACCCTTATATTATTATTAATTAATTAACTATAGTCCAAATAAATTATGTATAAAATGAAAACAGATAAAGATGAGTTAACTCTTGTTTGTATGGAAATGAGAATGCATGATAATAGTTTATTCACCGAACGAATGCCTAAAATTTGTAAAACAAACATGAGTTTTGGATGTCTATATTAATTCTCCCGCAAAAATCTTTCAAACCAAACGACCTCTATAATATATTTTTCCTAAAGTCTAAAGTTATTTTTGGAAGTGTATGAGTACTTTTTCGAGTTCCATCTAAAAAAGCATTATGTCCTTCAACTCAGTCGAGAAAGCTTCGAGATATGCCTGATGATCCATTTTCTTAAGCTTTCCTACCCTTGATCTCGACTAGTCATCACCAAGATAAATATTTAAAATAAGTTTTTGAGTCGAGGGACAAAATTGTTAAATTTACGATATTTCGAATACGCATAATATTGAATTGAGATTGAGTCTCAAAAGAAAGTATATATTTATATATAGTAGTGAATATATATTTATATATAGTAGTGAATATATATTTATATATAGTTTTTTGTCTTGCTTTCTTACTAAACACGGTGCCATATTGTAACGATGTATTCTTAACTAGTTTTAAGCATAATAATCTAGAGATATGGGAAAATTACTTCGTGGAGATTAACCATAAATTTATCAAATGAGAATCCTAATTAACAAGATTAAATAAAATCATTAGAAGAAATTTTTAATTTGATGTACTACATATGCATGCAAAAAAAAAAGAGTAATAAAAAAACAAGATTGAGGTTCAACTTATTAAATAAATATTATAATTAAAAAGATTTAATAAAATCAATTTAAGAAAAATGTATATTTCATGTATAATATATATGTATAAAAAAATTAGAGTTGTAAAAAACGGAGACAATGAAACATATACTATAATAATATGCATTCAACTATTATAATCTTCATACTATTATAAGTCACCTATTGTCCTAAAAACTCTTTAAATAAATCAACAATCAAACATGAGTGAGACTTCATATTATTATAACCCTACTTACAAATAAATACATGAAAAAGGAAACATTTTCATAACAAATTTTCAAAAAAGTTAAAAAAGAAAGGATATGAAACGTATTATATTAGATATCAACAACAATGATAAAATTTATTAAGAGAAACATGAGAAATTGAATTATGTGAAAGAAAATTAGGGTTAAAGAGGAAGAAAATATGGGTGAGAAGTGAAACAACATAAATAGGTAAGAAAAAAATAGGAAAGTTTTGTTTTAGTGAAGGAAAGAAAGAAAAATTGTTAGGATTTTGAGCGATTTACGAAAGAGGGAGAGGAAAGTATAGGTATAGGCCTAACAAAAAAAAAAATTGTTAGGAGTCTCTCATTTCTCTCAACCTTCTTCTTCCTTCTTCTCTCATTCACCATTTGAAAATGTTCACTAAATCTCAACTTCAGACTTTTGCTTCCCCTAGAAATAATTGATGGAAAGTCTACATAAAGGGGGGAAGGAAAAAAAGGTTCTAATATATATACACATAGGTGAGGAAAAACAAAAGAGTATCAATTTGGGAGGAAGAGAGGGAGCTTTAAGTCATTAGGACGAAAGAGCATTTTTCTGTGAATATGTAAACAAATTCAGTGGCTTCAAGAGGAAAAAAGAATTTGAGAGAGTGAAGAATAAGAAGAAGTTGAGAGGTTGAAGAAAAAGAAAAGGAAAAAAAAGAAGAATAAAAATCGTGAGAAGAGTGGGAAGAAAAGGAAAGGGAAAAAAAGAAACTAAAAATCTATTTTAATAGCATCTTTTGTTTCAAATAATCACTTGTGTGTTTTCTAACTTGATTTGAATTTAAGTTAAAATTTGATTAAATTACATTTTATTTTAGTTTGATTTGGTTGGATTTACGAAAAAAACCACAAAAATTGTTTTTCTCGCTATGAAATAAGAGTGAAGCCTTATTATTTTGGGGTCTAAAGTGGTTTTTCTAGCCTTTGGTCTTAAGCTTTTCTACTCAAGGAATTCTAGAACCAAGGATTTGCATCTACATTCTTGGGTATGGTCCCTTATGAATTTAGTCAAAGTATAGGTCGGAACGAGCTCCTTTAGAAATGTACTAAGATATCGACCAAAACTATCAAAAAAAATGGTCAACGTTTGTCAAAAATATTTAAACAAGAGAGAAAAATTTGTTGGAGAATAGGTAAAAATAACAGATAAATAATAGAATAAGAAATTAGTAAATAAAGAATGATGAAACAATAAGAAGAAATGAATAAATCAAAACTATCTAAAAATAATTAATTAAATAAAATACAAATAAATTGAAAATTGAAAATAAAATAAAATACAGTGTCTACATTTGGAGTGTAGGATATGTTCATTAAAGCCAATATTAATTAATTGAAACCTATGGCTATCAAATGAATGTTTTTGGGCTTCACACCAAGGATTAAAGGTTATAGGTTGTAGCATCCTAGTGAAAAAAGGTGTGTATTAATAATAGAGATCTTGATTTTCATGAAAATGAGATGTTTATGATGATTAAACATCAACCTATTGTGCCTATAACCGACCATACAAGATTTGAGGTGGAGCTATCTAATGATCCTCAAACTTCCTCTTTTTAACCAAATTTAGAAATTGAGGAAGAGGAAGTGACTAAAGATCAAGAAGACATGCATATTTATTCGATAGGAAGAGACGGAATAAGAACTATTGTGCCTCCTACTAGACATATGTTAAGCAAAATTTTATAGTGTTACTTTGAGTTGCTGCGGTTCGCTAGGCTACAAGGAGCCACAACTTTTGTATAAGCTAATAATAGTCCTAAGGCTAGACAATAGATCGAGGCCATGAATAAAGAGATGGGGTCTCTCAATCTAAATGACTCATGGAAATTTGTATCCTTACCTAAAGAGTACAAACCTATATCATGTAAGTGGATTTACAAGTTCAAAGATGAAATTCTAGGGGTTCAAAAGTTTAGATTTAGGGTTAAGCTTTTAGCCAAAGGCTTCACGCAAAAGGAAGACATAAATCACAACGAAGTGCTTTCACCGGTTGTTAAACAAATATTAATTAGGGTACTCATTTCCTTAGTTGTTCAAAAGGACTTGTAGTTAACCAATTGAATGTTAAAATTTTAACACCATGAGTTTAGAAGATGAACATAAATGAACCGATATCACACCACATTCGAATGAGAGGTATCCTAAGGACATGAAATTAAGATTAAGAAAGAGTTAAAAAAATTAAAAAAGTTACTAGCTATACCAACAAGGTGCACATTCCTTTTTGGTGGCTCAATCATAGGAACTCAAAAGTTAAGTGTGCTTAGCTTGAATACAATTCTATGTTTGATGACTTTATGAGAATTTTTCTAGAATGCATGTGTTTGAGAACAAAAGCATGCTAAAATGACTTGTGTTGGTTTGTTGAGACGACTTTCACTCTAATAAGACTTTAAGTAAGTAAGGATGATGTTTTCGGGTCGTAGTGGAATGTCGAAGATTCAAATTCCAAATCTTGGACTTGGGGTGTTACAAAAAATGGCTACTTGAATGAGACCATCTACACGAAGCAACCTCAAGGCTATGTGAAAAGGGAGAAGAAGACCAAGTTTGGCTATTAAATAAATCAATCTATTGTCTAAAGCAGTCACCGAGATATTGGTATGACAAATTTGATGAGGTAGTATCAAAGATTGGGTTAAAAAGAAGCTTCTATGATTGGTGTGTCTATACTAACACTAAATTTTTTTGAAGATGCAATGTATCTACTTCTCCATGGAGATGATATATGTTGTTGTCCAGAAGTTCTAGGAAAGATCTTGAACATGTTAAAGCTCTTCTAAAGAAAGGGTTTGACATGAAAGATGCTTGTTTTTTTTTTTTTTTTTTTTTTGTATGTAATGAAAACTAAGTTATTGTAGATATTGAGTTCAGGTTCTAATTATGTGACTAGACAGGGCGATTAAGCTAGGGTCATATGATAAAATAAGATGAAACCTACTTATGTGTGATAACTTGTAGAAATACAAGCTATTGTGGCCTTTTATATAAAATAATGAAGCCTTATCACATAAGAACAAGAAGAAAACATGGAGAAAAGTAGGGAATTTGATGAACTTGTGTACCCATCACAAAAGACTTTATCCATGTTTTATCACGTGTTATATGTCTTATCACAAGATATTAGACAAAATGAAGTAGATCTCGACGATAGAATGTCGAGCGGGGAGATGTGTCAACCAACAAAGCTACGAGCAAACGATCTAGGGTGATCTGATGCACTAGCAGACAAACTTGGTTGGCACGAATGTCAGAAAAAAAACAAAAGGACATTTGCACGACGCCGATGCAACTTAATTACAGCCATTAATGAAGCATGAAATGTCCATTCAATATCACTCCCCACCAGAGGCAGATTTATTAAGAGGCCAGGGGGACACATGCCCCCCACATTCCCAGGTTTTGTATTTCAATATTAATTTTGAAGTGTTAGATTACAATATATGTTGAATAATGTTTTACTGTTATTAAATTCTGTATCTGATATAGTGGTTGTGCCTCCCTTCAAAACCCCAAAGTCTTGGGTTTGAATCTTGTCTACTACAATTATTTCTCCCTCACAAACAGACAAAAATCAAAGCCAAGGAGTATGAGAAATCATACTATAAGGCCCAACACAACTCTTTATACCATTTTCTACTTTTATTGTATTATATTGTAACATGTACTCCATGACGAGGCCTAAAGTTATATTTATAATAGTAATGCATTTCTTCTATCATTCTTCCATCTCTATGTCGATACCCATTTTTACTATATTTAATTAGCTTAGGACCGATGTAATGTATTATTAATATCAGAGAATCCAAATGTATCATTTATGAGTTTTGTTTAGCTAAACGAGGACGTCAAAACATTATTTATTCGAGAGAAAGACAGTCGCAATGATAGTAATTGCCTAACAAAGGGAAGCACACATTAAAAAAAAAAAAAAAACTTCTAAGATTAGAAATATGCATCTAAAAAAGTAATGAAAATAAATTTACGAAGTTGCACTTACATCATATAACTCACGATTATTGAAAAAGCTAATTCCTCTATGAGACAAAGTTGTTTAATGATGTCTTTCATCACGTTTACATTGAATCTATACCCAAAAATCACCTCAGTGTCGACTGAGATAGTAAGATCTTCATTGATTTAAGGTCTGATCTATAAATTGAATCCCTCTTGAGCCAATGAGAGGGTAGGGCCCCTTGTTCAAGACTTGGATTCAGTTCTTACGGAAATAACCTATCTACTAACCCTAAAGCGTGGGTATTGGTCGTAATTTGAAATGTTCAAATTTACTTTGAGAATTTATATAATGTATATCAAACTTTAGTATATAAATTTAATTTTGGATATAATGCAAAATTAAACTACGAGAGATAAAATATTTGAATGAGTTCAAATATTAATTTAATGTGAATTTGATTCATGTTAAAATTGTTGGTTACGAGAGAAACTTATATATGAATATGATTTAAATTAAAAATTTAATTTAAGTTAAACGTTTCAAGTAAGTTGTGCAAACATTTTCCATCCCAATTAGTTTCATGTAAGTTCTCTTATAAATAAAAAGCATGAGTAGTTTTTTATTTAGGCTTGTATCACTTCAATGAATGAATGCTTGCTTTAATCCTTAAAGGATTCTATTGATTTTCTTTTCTTTGTCCTCTAAACAATTCTTTTGCTAACTCTATTAAAGTAAAACAGAATGCATGACACCTTAAATTTACTATCACTCATGTTTAAAATTATGGCAAGTAATAAAGAATTAAATCAAGAATAAAATAGGTAACACGAACCTAAGTCATAAATAATTCACATGAATTTCTTCTTCCTTAAAATCAATGCAGAGAAATTAATTAAAAAATAATGGTGTAAATATAACAAAAGAATTTAAGATTAGTTCAATAGATCCACAACCAGTATACAATAATTTTAAATATGGATGGTTGAATTTTCTACCTGTAAGGAGAATTGATTTTGAAAATTGAAAAAATATGGAGACAAAAAGAAGGGAAAAAAAAGAAAAGAAAAGATAAAATTGATTTTAGAACATAAAAGAAAAGATAAAATTGAAATCTCATAGCTTAATAATAGTGTTTATTTACATCCGCCATCCGGAAACAAATTTAGTCCGGTGAAATATCCTTAAATAGAGCGCAGTTTACCCAAATTTTCCCTTTCTCACACCCGAAGATCTTTGGTGCCATCACTTCGAGACCGCATCGACCCCTCTCTTTCTACCCTTTCCCCCCTTCCCTCTCTACGGTCTCCTCTGCTTCTGTTCCTGATCGCATCTTTGATCTCTACATTCCTCGCATCGTCAAGAAAACCCTAATTTCTCCACCCCTTCATCCCACCTTTCCCTAAACCCTAACGGAATCCACCTTCCCCCTCCCCATCTCCATCTCCACCTCCCTGTTTTTCTTAGCTAATTTTATCGATTCCTCGCGTCTATCCAGGTAAGGATCATGTTTACGATGTTCTTCTTTCCATTTCTTTTTTGTTGTTCTTGTTGTTGTGCTTTTTCTTTATGTTCTGGAGCTATCGATATTTTCAGTTTTCTCTCTTTGAGCTACAATTTCTAGGGGCTTTGGTTTTTAGTGGCTTGGCATCTTCTGTATGATAGAAAACGGACGATTAAATTGATAAAGAATGTTCATTGTAGTTAGGTTTGAGGTTCACTATTACGGGCTTGTTGCTTGCTCGTGAAATTTTTTCAATTTACCATCTCCCGTTTTGGTAGATTTTTTTTTTCTTTCAAATTTGGATTGTTAATGTAATTTGGTTACATTTTCTTGCGGAAACTTGATTTAGTTTTCTTTTTACTTCTCTTCTCCCTACGAATAATGGTACTGTTTTTGTTTTTCTGTTCTGGTATCAGTAATACGATTTTTTATGATCCTGCTGCTACACGTCGTTTAATTTGTTCATTATCTTCGATATTCCTGTTTCGAAGTCGGGGAGAGATTCCATGCGTGGACAGTAAAATTTACTGTAAGTTCGGTAATTTTAGCGATTTCACATTTTCACGTAGTTTTCCAAATTATGCTATTGAGCCTGATGTTGTCTCCAGCCCTTCACCTGGTTAGGGTGAAAAAGTCACGCTTTTTCTATTTCTCTCTATTAACACGTGCTTGTTATAGCACTTGAGGATCAGCATTACGAAGAAAGTTGATTTTAAATTTGTTCGATATATCATCCTTCAAAACTTCTATTCACTTAAAAATAATTTTGCTGTCATAATATAAATAGCAACTGCTTTGTTATTTTCCCTTAGATATCACCTACTTGTGGTAGTAAGCATTTTTTAAGTCAGACAAGGGTTTTCATTGATTCTATGGAAGATTGGAAAAATGAGTACTAATTTCAACCTTATGAGCTGCTATGTTGTTTCGTCTTGTATTTGGGTTTTAATTGTAATCTTTGTGGTACCCTTTGGATATTTCATTTATCAATGAAATGGTATCCAAAAATTGACCTTACAAGCTTACAGAAAGCTGCTCCACAAGAAATCAATTAGTCTTTTTTGATAGTGTACACTGAAAATTTAATAAGCGCCTGGATTTCCTTTTAATTCCATAAGAATTTTACTATTTTAGTTTGTTACTTCCACCATTGTAATAGTTGAACTCAACCAGATGATTTTCATTTGCCTCCCATTATAGCACTAGAAAATCATAATAGTTCTGAAAACATTCCCTCTAGTTGCTTGTTTCATTGCTTTTCAAGGGCTAATGATTTTCTTGAATATATTTTGTCTGTATTGTCTCGTTTTGTACTGGTGGGCATCTGCTGCATGTTACTTGTGCATGGAAAGCATGTTATTTAATTCAAACACATCGGTGGTTAGCAGAATGTTGACCCCATGTATTTTGACTTTCTCTCTATAGGTTCTGGATTGTAACTGATATGAGTCTACAACAGTCCATACATTCCAAGCCTTCTGCTAATGGTTTTGGACGTCGTAGAGGCGATAGGGATGTAGGAACTAAGTTTGAGAATAAATTTCAGCCTGGAAAGTCAAACACCAACAGGTTAACTAATACAAGTAAGTTTCATTACTCAATTTTTTGTCCAGAAATTGTCTTCTACTTTTTGATATTCTCATCTCTAATATTTCTTTATGCAGGAACACTGGCTGGCAGCAAAGATGGAAGTTTTGGGAGTTCCTCACATGATCGATTAGTATATTTAACGGCATGTTTTATTGGACATCATGTAGACGTCCAGGTTAAAAATGGATCTGTATACAGTGGAATATTCCACTCAAGTAATACTGACAAAGATTTTGGTATGTTTTCTTTCAACTACTCTTCTTATGTCAATTATTTGACGACCAGCCTTATAACTAATTTTTATCCTTCATAGCCAATTCTATTATTTGGTGTATCTAGTAGTTTTTATTTGATTATCATTTTCAGGAATTATATTAAAAATGGCACGCTTGACAAAGGATACTTCTTCACGGGGGCAGAAAACCATTGGAGACTCTTCAATTAAGGCACCTTCCAAGACTTTAGTAATTCCTGCTAAAGATCTTGTGCAAGTTATAGCCAAGGTTCTGATTCTATTTAAGAGTTAAAACATTTTTCCCATTTTGCAGTAATATCAAGCAGTTGTGTGGTCTGGTTTTTTTCCTAGTATTTTGACGGAAGGCTATGTTAGTAATTGATTACCATGAAAAATTGTCTGTAATATGTGGTTTCTCGTGTCCATCTTCTGTCTCAGTTTATCTTCAGCAATCTGATCATTCTGCTAAACAATTTATTTCAGGATGTGACTGTTACAAAGGATGGACTGTCAAATGAAGTTCATAATGAAAATAATGAACTTCTGATAGACTGCATTATTTCTCAGTCTCGTCAACATGACGCAGAAAGAGAATTGAAACCATGGATACCTGATGATGATGACCCTCAATTTCCTGAGCTGGATAACATATTTGATAGTCCATGGAATAGGTTGTTATACACTTCCCCAAACCTTTTTTTTTGAGATTTTTAGCTTTTGTCATTTCTTTAGCATGTGGTTGAAGAAATTTGGCCTTTTTTTTGGGTTTGTCTCCTGATATGTTGGCCAAATGGAATTGAGTTCGGTACAGTCTCTTAGGGCTTTATTTTGACAAATTTCCTAATCTTCAAATTTTTCTGATTAAAAAAGATCCGGTAATATTTCACATTCTCTTTATAGTGAGTGAGGGTATTCTGGTATATGATTATTGTGATATTTATTTTTCTTGGTTAGATAATTGATGTATTCTTCCATTCTTCCGGTAATTGATCTCTTTTTGAACTGCTTTGACCCTTTTTTCTTTTTCATTTTTCAATTGTAAACTATTAGTTAAAAAAGATAGAAATGCCCATGTAGTATTTCATACAAATGTTGAATGCGATTTCTTTTTGTATCTACAATCTAATAATATTGCTCAAGTAAGATAATTTTGTGACTGTTTGGACCTACCAGCTACAGCTTGTTGAACTATATATCTTCAAAACCATCACTTTTTTGGGCAAAACATTGTGTCACTATTTGCAGAAAAAATGAGCATTGTTGAAGTTGGATTGTCATGGCTGAACATGGTCACGGCTAATAAAGTGATTGCTAGAATTAAATGCTTTTGTTGGGCTTGAGTTTAAGCTATTTATGTTTCTCTCTATCAATCTCTGTATTTTTGGTCTTTAAGCTTTTGGTGATGGATGGGTGGGCACCTATAGTCAATTTCTGTGGTATATATCATTTATTAATGTTTGCTTATTCTCATTGGCTGCCTGAATCCCGGAGGTTACAATTGCAGGTAATCTTATACTTTTAGTATCTTACATGGGTGTCACATTAGTTTAGATATGAGACATCAGTTCCTGAAGCACTTCATATAACTTCATTTTTGCATTGTAGTTCATAATTTCTTTTTCTTCCTTTGTTTTACCTTGTTTGGAACAGAGGGTTATCGGATCTTTGAGTTTCAATCTCTTTTCGTTTCTTCTCTGAAATTTTCTGTTTCATTTTAAAGAAGGAACTTCTGTTCTAACTTATGTGTTTCTTTCAAGGTTTTTAAATCTCTTTTTTTACATTCATATACACGTTTGTAAATTTGTTTCATGTTGCTTGCTTTAGGAGTTGGGATCAGTTTGAAGTTAATGAGAAACTCTTTGGAGTTAAAAGCACTTTTGATGAAGAAATTTATACCACAAAGCTTGATAGAGGTCCCCAAACTAGAGAGTTGGAAAAGGAAGCTTCAAGGATTGCTAGAGAAATAGAGGGTGAGGATACTGAAGATCTTCATTTAGCAGAGGTATTTTTGGCATCTGACTTCATTTCTCAAGTTGCTTTCTCAGGGCATTTGTGAGTGTACTTTGCTGGAACTCAATATTTTTCGTTTTGTTTTGTTTGAACAGGAAAGAGGTATTGATATCCACGATAAGTTTGATATTGATGAGGAAACCAGATTCTCTTCTGTATTTCGTGGGAAGGCGGCTGATGATAGTGGATTTGATGAGAATGAAGACATATCATTCAATTCACGTAACATGGAAACCTTTGGGGGGCCTTCTGATACTGACATTAGGTTTGCAGACACATTCTCTGGAAAATGCAGCGATGTAATGTCTGTGTCAAGCTCTTCATCCTTGGTATTTCTTCATTTATCTTTTATTATTATTATGACTTTTGATAATTGGAAAGCTCTTATTCACTTGCTCTTCTGGGGTAGTCTCTACCGCTGCCCCTAGGTTCTCTTCTGTTCTTGAATATAAGTCTCTGTTTCTAATTTTGAAAAAAGGATAATCCCCTTGTGATTGAATTATTCACTATGCTGATCAAGTATTTTTAGCAAAATAGTGGTGCCTGTTTTAATTTGTTAACCTAGCCTGTTTTACCTTTTTCTCAGTGCTAATGTTGTCATTTCAAAGCACTATGTTTGAATGCATGAAGTGCTAATTATTTCTTTTCAGTGGCATGATATTATTTTCTTTTCTTAATATTACAATATTTATACTTTTCAGTTTCCCCTATGGAAATTTTGCAGTACCACATTGCCAAGTCCAAGCATTTTATTATTATTAGGTTAATCAGACCAGTTAATTTTGTAAGAACTTAATTACGACTTGGATTATCTTGATATATAGTCTTTTGCCTATGTGTACCTAGCCCAGAGTTATTAGTTTTTATTTGGCTAAATTATAAAAACGCCCCTCAACATTGATGTTTGTGTCAAAAATACCCTTGAACTTTCAAAAGTTTAAAAAATGCCCTAAAACTTTCGAAAAGGGTTAAAAAATACCCTTACCATTAGCTTTGGATGGAAACCGTTAAGTTTTGTTTAAATAATACCCCTAAACTATTGAAAAGTTCCATAAATCCCCTTAAACTTATAAAAAATTACAAAATATTTCCATTAATACAATATCTACACCAAATTTCTTAGCCCTCAAAATGAAAACCAAGTATGTGGATATTTCTGTCGATTTTTTCACATTTTCATGTGTTCGATATTGATAGAAGTGGTAAATCGATATTTCCACTACATCGTCGAAAAATTCACAAATCACAAAAAATAAAGATGAAAATGACACCTGTATAAATATTATACAGTAATGAGATAATGGCATAAGCATTTCAAATTCTAAGAACTTATTCTGTACAGACAACTTAGATTTTATATAATAACTTCGCCCTTACATTACATTCTGTATTTCTATCTTTAGTAAACTTATTATCCTTTCGAACACTAATAAAGCTCATTAAAACTTGATATGTTATCTCAAGTATGTGTTGTTAAGCGTTTGTATGGTTATTGTCTTATTGAGGCTTTCTCCTCTTACCAAGGAAAGAAGAGGTTTTTATCTAGCCGTTTTATGTTCTTTTATTGCTTTTACAGATTAACGAAGACTAACATGTCCTGATTTGTGCAGGATCAAGCGCAACCTTCTCAAATAAATATTGGTGTAGATCTATCCAGGTCCACTCCTATTAATTATGCCAGACAACTGGCATCTGAAACTTCGAGCAAAAGTTGCTCTACTTTGCAAACAGAAAGCAGGTTTGTACTTTTACAATACTCTCCGGCTCAGTAAGAAATGTTGTATTGAAAACCATATGATTCATTATTGTGGTTGATTTTCTTGTTTGAACATATGAAACATAGGATCCAGGACATACAGCATGAAGAGAATGATGCGGACGTGCCTGAAGAAAAGGACAGGGTAGGTTTCAAAATTGTATGTGTAGAATCTGCTTTGTTACTTATCGTTTTTGGGGACTTACTCCTAATTTTCTGTTATTGCAGCAAGCAGTTAATGACTCTCAATTTGCTCAATGTGATGGTGAGCCATTTTCTGCATTTCTAGCTTCTAATTTACTAAAATTCGATTGTTCTTTTGATTTGAAGAGTTAAAATTGACATGCATCAGATTCTAGTAATAGGCCCCCAATCATCTTCCTAGAAGAAATATATGTGAGTTGGTTTATGCATGTTGTGTTGTGTTGCTTGTGTTACTAATTGGAATTTTGGTGATGGAAACAATAGATTTGCAGCCATTGAAGAAAGATGGATCCGATGAAGGGACAATGCCTAATGTTGCCTTGCATACTCCATCAAAGCATAATGAGAAGTTAAAGCCTTCTGAACTCTCTGATGATCCAGAATCTGGAAAATCTCATGGAGAAGTTCAAATGTTGAACTCTAGTGGGCGACCTGGTTGTTCTGTATCATTGAATTCAGAATGTGCTGCGGGTACTTCTAGTGGTCCGGCATTATCTCCTAGCTCATCGGTGGGATCTCTATCTTCTGAAAAATCAACCCTTAATCCTCGTGCTAAGGTATTTCTTTTTTGCTGGACACATTCAGTGGCCTGAAACAATAAGCCCATGTCGACAATAAACATTTTTTATTCTTCTGGGTTAAGAACTAGTATCTTTGGCTCTTCTTTTATGTTTTGCCTGCTATTGTGAATAGGAATTCAAACTCAATCCTAATGCAAAGAGTTTCACCCCATCTCAAGCACCTGTTAGGTCACCTTCTCCAGCTTCTTCATCTGATGGTTCGTTCTACTATCAGAGCAACATACCTGCAGTACCCCATATGCATGGGATGCCTTATGGTGTTGGAGTAAGTACATGTACTTTTGTTTTTTTCTCTAAATAAATTAGCTTCTATTGAAAGATAATTGTTTAAATGGTTTTGGAATAAGTACATGTACATTGTCTTTTTTTGTTTTTTCCTCTAAATAAATTAGCTTCTAGTGAAAGATAACCGTGCATACATTTTTATGGATGACCTGACAGTGACAAACACAAACAAATCCAATTTCTTTGGTGTTGATCTATTATATCTGCTAGAATGTACTACATCTAGATCCTCTGTAAGAGTTTCCAACTTTTCATGGTTGTGCAGATTGGACCTTCGTTCACGGGTCACCAGCCTGTTGTTTTTAATCCAATGGTTGGACCGATGCAGTCACCACATGGATATGTTCCACCAAATGGACCTCAGGTATGCTTTACTGAAAATAATCTTTTTGATTTGAAACAGTTTCATTAATCAAATGAAATACCCAAAATGAGCCCAAATTAAAAGGCAGTATACAAAATTGCCTACTCAAAATATGAAGTTTGGCTTTCTTGATCTTCTTTTTCTAACTTCAAAGTTCTGTACATTACAAATTTTATTCCTTTAATTGCAGTATGCGCAACCCATGCTTCTTGGCCATCCGAGGCATGCCATGTATATGCCGGGCTACCAACCTGTAAGCATCCTCAGATTGTCTCTATGCTTTTCGGTTTTATTATTTTCTTCAGAATATTTTTCATCATCGGATCACCTAGAATGGATAATACCTCGGTAAACTGTTGCACTTATACCTGTTTCCTGTTCATTCCACCGGCCTTATGGATTCCGAGTCTTTTTTGTATCAACAGGAAATGCCATACAAGGGGCGCGATTACTAAACAATCCCTCTGATGCTGCTCCGCAGTTCAATTGCTTGTGCTTCACTATATAAGCTTTTTGGAGGCATTGCTTTGAACAGAAACTGGCAAAGGAAGATGAAAGGGAAAGAGATGGAGAGAGAGGGGTTGGGGGGGGGGGGTGGGTGGGTGTGGAGTCAATTGGATGGGGTGGAGTTTAAGCTTTCAGTTCAATCACTTTTTCCCTCGTCCCATGAATTTGGTAGCTTTGAAATTTCTCAAAATAACCACCAATCACATCACATTGTTTCCTGATCCTTTATTTATCAATCAACAGTTAAATGTTTGGGGGTTTGGTTTGGTTTGTTTGGTCTGCCTACGGCATTTTGCACTATATACTTATGTGTCCACTATGCAACATCGTAGGCCCTCTTTAATGTAAAACGCATAATAATTGAAATTTCTTAAATACTGATTTTTAGGTGTGCAATAAACAGAAAGGGTTGGGCGGACAGGGCACTGAATGGGAACTCTCTCACTTCGTCATATTGTGGTGAAGGAGATGTTATAGTCGTCTATTCTATTTTTCTTTGGATGTGTTATGTATTGTAGATATCATATTTTGTTCTTATTTTTATTATTATTTTATTTACTTTATTTTGTTTTCTTTTATTTTTATAGAAGAAAATTGGGTTTGAACTTAAGATGTGAATTTAATTTAAAAAAAAAAAAACATAAATAAGAAAACGAAACACTAAAGAAAAAAACCTTAATGTCTTGATTTTCCTGGACTATTTTCTCTATATATCCCTTCACTCTCTCCTAGGATCGTTTTTTTCTCTTCACCATTCTCCACACCCTCAGAACGACCCTCTGCCTTCTTCCCACCCTGAGGAATTAGGAAGAGAGGTACGTAAGGTTTTGGTACGTTGATTTTCTTTAAGGTGGAGGTACTTGCTGTCAAGTGAGAGGGAAGGGTACGTTTAGATTTTATTCCTTTGTAAAAAATTCTCTCATTTGTTCCTTCTGTTTTCAATTGGGAGGTTTGGAAATAGGTCTTTTTCCTTTTTAAAAATTATCCTTCTTTTCTTTTTCCAATTTAATCTGATTCTGATTAATTTCATTAGATTTTGTGGTTTTTGTTAGATTTTGTCTGCTTGAATTTGAATTTTGTTGAATTGTGTTTAATTTGGCTTCAAATTTAGTTTGTAATATCATAATTATTTTAATTAAATTCTTTGGTTGGTTTTAATATAATTTGACTTTTATTAAATTTGTTGGCAGAGCTTGTTTTTTTTTATACTGTTCATTAAATTTGTTGTGAACGATTTTGTTTTTTAGTTGATTTTAGTTGATTTTAACTTTTATTAAATTTGTTGTGTGAATGACAAAGTTTGTTGGATTTGGAATTAAGTGGTTATGTGATATTAGATAATTGATTAGACTTAAATGGTCATCATCATCCCTATATTTCATTTTATTTCACCCTCTGTATTTCATCAAACATTGTTTTGCTATTTTTTTTTTCTTTTTCTTCGTGGGAGTCTATCTCAATTTTATTAAACATAATGAATCAATATTTTAAAATTTCATGTTACCATATTTATATTTACCTACATTTCATATAACTCGAATTTTGGTTCTCATAAATATGGTTTAAGATGGTAAAGAAAAGCATTTGAATTCTTTGTTTTTATCGTAAAAAGAAATGTCTAGTTTAGGATGATGTTAATTTATTGTTATTATTATTATTTTCCAATTTCCATGAATACAAAATCTGTAACAAAAAAAATTGAATATAAAATTTAAGTCGGGAAAGAAGTAACGTTTCTTCATGAGTTTTATGATTTAAATTTCATAAATATAGGAAAGTTGTCTATTGAAAAATTAATTAATAATTTTTTTAAAATATTAATAATTATATATTTTAAAATAAGACTGAGTTTTCACTGACATTTATTAATTCTTTAGATACATGAAATTTTTCATTGATATTTTAATATTCTTGAGGTAAATGAAAAAATCGTCACTTGAAATAAAAAATAAACTATACCTTTTATTGGTTTCTATGTTACCTATAGTTATCAATTCACTTTTTTTCTTAAATATAAATTGAGAACTGTGAGACATTTAAAAAAATCAAATAAAAAACTCTTTTTTGTTGTGTGTTAAAGTTTGTAATTTAGTTTAAGAGATAAAATTTGGTAACTATGTGATGTAGGGTGCTAACATTCTCTACACACAAGTGACTCATGCATCTAAATTAGAATTTATGCAGATCAACGTTTTTTTAGTGACCAATCACACTTTAATATGTTGGTGGACACTTTGAACCTATTTATATTTTAAGATTAAATAACGAGGATGTTGACCGCTCCGGTAGGGATCACGTTGCGATAGTTTGACAACTGTTGGAGACTTGAAAAATGTGTAAGAGAGTCAAATTGTTGCATTTTACACACTCACAAGTCCTCTACCCAGGCTACGATCTTAATTATAGGACTAGAATAGAGGATGAAGTAGTGTTGATCTTCAAGGTGTTTTGACTCCTAGGCAGACACATGAAAAATCCTCACTCATATGAGTTCTTTTGTTATTTCTTAAAATAACATTAGAACAAGTTTAATGATATTTTCCTTCTAACAATTTATATGATACCAACACCATGTCATTTTCTGTTTGACATATTTTTTGTTTTTTTAATTTTTTTTTATTTGCACTCTTTGTGATATCTTTCATTCTTATTATATTTTACAAGGCCACCCATCTAAAACTCAAATTGTCCAATTTTTGTTTTTATATTTTTAAAACAAAGTTTTATAAATTTCTAAAATTTGAAATTTTGTTTGTTTGTTTGTTTTTTTAAAAGTTCAATCATAATTATTGATATTTTTTATTTAAGGAAAGTTCGCTTAAGTTATTCTCTATCTTGGAACATAATTACACAAGATGAACTTCACTTCTTCCCTACTTCAGGGTAAGCATATGAGTGTTCAGGACCGCAAAATAAACATGCATGGAACGCTCCAAAAGTGGAAGATATTGAGAATGAGCAACTTAATATATTGAAAATCGTTCTTGAACATCGTGCAGACGAACACATTGATGATGACACTCCGTGCAAGACTAAAGCTGGTTCTACAGTGGGGAAAAGACTGGATGTGCGTTATATCGCAGACGACTTCATAGATGATGATGAACAATTATCATCACCTTAAAGCGGATCAAGCGATGATGAATAATAATGTCTTCTTCACGTATACCCATTAGTCATTCTTTTATATATTTAGTTTGAAACACTCACATTTATTTAACATTTGTTGGTTTTTATGTCTATAGGAATTATATCATTTCCTAGAGGTCTTAATGAGGCAGATATGTACCTGAACTTGGACACATTAGATAACACGAGAGGATCATCTTTGGTGGGTGACACTTAAGGTTAGTCTCGTTACATAAACACTTGAATCAGTAATTAAGTTTCGAGATTTGATAGTATGTGTTTTTCGTAGATACCCCTCAACTCACTTGCACTCGCACTCCAAGGAGCGTCAACACTTTTGAAACATGGAGTTGGATATGTATGTAGCGTAAAATGGGAAGATCGCCGTTTCAATCATTTAAGGAGGAGACAAGCCTATCTCGCCACATGTTGTTCGTTTAGCTACACGATAAGTGTGTTAAAATGAGACATATTTCTGATCTAGGCCCTCAAGTGGGTTGATGTACCTCTAGAGTATATCGAAGTCGTTAAGGGCGACCTATGGGTAAGTTCGTAAATTATTTAACATATATGTTGAACCTACATATGTAGAAGACTAATCCTTATGTATTTTTCTTTTGTAGTGGTCCGTGCTCGATTTCAAAGATCGAGCACTTACTCATTTTGTTGAGCATCAAATGCTTAGCACGTGGAAAAAATTTAGGGGAGACAACCACTGACATTTCAAGTAGTACAACCCTGAAGAAGCACGTGCAAACTCACTGCATAGATTGGTGAATCGCGTGCAAGATTGACACTTCCTTTGCGATCATTACATGACTTGACAATTTCAGATGATTTATATCGTAGACTTTAATTTGATTTAACAATACTTCATTTTTGTTGTTTATGGATGTAATGTTTTGATCATTGTTTGAATCTAGGAGCAGTCAAGGGTCAACATAAGGCTACTAGAGTGAAGTAGCCTTACAACCACAAATGCGAATCTAAGTCGTTCCTTCAATGACAACAGGAGCTCATTGAAGAACGCGATGTTTGGTGGATCGTGTCGAGTTATTCTGAGAAAGGCACGCCAGTAGGACTGGCGAGTTCGTTTCACAAGCAGCAACAAATATGTGTAAATTTATGAAAACATTTTATTGTACTTTCTATTTTAATTGTGATCATTACACAAGTTACAACTTGTATTGTGTAAGAATCAAATGTTGGATGCATATTTTTCAACTTTTAATTTATTTAATTTCGCATATATGATATATATGTAATTGTAATTTCATGTCATTTGTAGGTTTAGAAATCTTTCTTTTGGCGTTCGAGAGCTGGGGTTTTAGGAGATTGATGTAGTTTTTTCTTTTAATGTTGTTGTTTTGAACAACAATATTAATTGTAATTTTTATTACACAATCAACATTTTTAATTGTAATTTTTATTATACAAATTCAAATTTTTTATTTTAATAATTTTTTTTATAAATTTTAATTGTTGCATTCCAAAGCGAAGTCGAAAATAGTAACTCACAATAACAAAAAATAAAAAAATAAAAAATAATAATATAAAAAATTATTTCGACATATAACATACGTCGTCAACATAAGGGGTTTTCTCATCGTCTTTTCCATGACGTTAGGGATACATTTTCTCGACATCGCATTGGGACATCATTATTCCTGATGTGAGTAGGTGACGTCGGGTGTACCGAATTGCCGACATCATCTACACGTTGGCATTGAGGGCTTCGGAGATAGGGCACGCCCGTTGTAGTCCCTTTAGCTCGTCGGCCGAAGTTATCTTGACATAATAATTCAAACGTTCTTGCCGATGGTGTTTTTGATGTTCGGAGAACCTTTGCTGACGTGTTTTTCCATTGTGTGCTTTGACAATACCCACTATCCTTCTTGAAAAACAGGTGAGATGATAAATAATATCCTCCAGCTATGACTAACGCGATTAGCTTCAGAAATAACTAACTTAACAAAACGAATAAACGTACCAAAATGAAAATATAACACAGAAAGCTTTGATAATCCAATTCGACAAATACGACCTACATTTGGGGAACTTATTTGCTCAGATAAGAAATATTATTGAGATTCGAAAATTTGTAACTTAACCTTAAAGTTACATCAACAAGTTATCGCCATAACTTAACCGTATAAACTCAGGCTCCCCCTAACGGTAAACTTGAATCTTCTCGAAGAAGAATTCAGGCTCCCTCTAAATTCATTGACCGTAGTATAATTTTCCTAGTCTTCATTCATATTTCTTAACAATCGATACTCAGAAGGTAACCGGTTTACCTACGTTCATATTCTTCACAAAAAATTATATAAACCTCTGAACAGCCGCGGTGAAGAATGATTTTATGTTCATAGAACTTCTGCTTTTTAAAGAGCCAAAAAAGAAGAACTTACAATAACATATTCATAAATATGAGGAATATCTTCTTCTTTAAAGGAGATATTTAAGGAAGATCTTTTGACTCCTTATTAAAAGATGATCCTAAACATATAAGGAAGATATTTCACCTTTCTTTAAATAAAAATAAAATTAATTTCATATTTGTCAAATTTTTTTAACACTCATAGTATATAGAGAGATGTTGAATCTTGATGAGGTTTGAGTACAATTTACTTTGAAGATATTGTACTTTGTGAAGTCTAATCATAGTTTGTGAAGTCTATTGGAAGTACTAATTCAGTGGTTCCACACACGTGATATAGAAGTGTCTTTGCATATGATGTTTTCAACTATTGTTCTGTGGAAGTGTATTGTTCATTACTGTGTTCATTGAAATTTTACACAAACTTTTGTTATAGACAAATTTGTGTGGATTATCTCTCGGAGGATTTATGTGTGGTTTTATATGTTATATAGATTAAGTCTTGGATATGATGTTCTTTATTATATACTCAACTTTGGAAGTGTGTTGATGAATTTTGGGTTTGGGCTTTGTTAATTTGTAGATTGAAGAAATATTATTGGTTTGACATGTAGAGAACAAACACACATATCAATACACATGCATTACAACCAACAACTTCTTTTGAATTTTTTTTGTAAGGTACAATGACAAACATTTCTTGACACAAAATAAGATATCTAATACTGGTTTTAACTCTTTCTTTGACATAAAAATGGACCTAATATTTTAACAAAAACGACACTAAATATGATTGTGCACAACTTATTTTAAAAAAATGGACAAAAATTGACATAGAAGAAAACGTACCATCCTTAGTCTGTTGTTAGGTTTAACATGCTCGTTGGTTTCAATTAATTATAATATTTATATCTCTTTCAAGCAGAAACAGAAATTAAACTTTCAAATAATGGTAATCAACCATTTTGTTGGAACATCACAAACATGATAAAAAGCAAATATAATTCAATTAATCAAACTAATAAAAATATATCTACAAACAATAATGTTCGTTTCAGTTAACAACTACAAATAACTTAGCAACTTGTGTTTAGAATACAAAGCCCTAATCAAGCTATACAAATTAGACATAAAAGTAGAGATCCAAGAGGGGAAGAGTGTTATCCATTAATAAAATCTATTATCACCTAGCACCACATTAACATCCTCTTCCCGATCTAACTTCAATCAACTCTATGATTAAGTTATGTTAGAATTATATTTGACGTACATTTTATAGCTAACACTCTCGATATATCATGACTTATTTAATAAGTCTACAGTTTTATAGGAAATAATGATCTAGCTAGACATCTCAACGAGTCCAACGTAACAAAAATCGTTTAATTAAAATAAGTTAAAACGAGCCAGAACGAGCTAAAACATAAGGAGAATTTTGTAATTTTCTAGGATCCAGGCGCCGCCCCAGCTTCGTGGTGCCAAGGCACAACGCTGAAAAGGTAATAGCTGCAAAATGGAGCAGCGCTATGGAACCTTTTTCGATCAACGATCAAACGTTGCGGTGACTATAAACGGCCAAGCGCCACGATGCTCCGAACTCCAACGAAAAAATGCACGCACGTGTCCCCTTACTTAACTAACCTTTTGCCTTATTTAAACCTAATTTTGCCTTGTAATCAAAAGAGAAAGCACTATATTTTTTCATGTTTTACTCAAATCACTTTCTATTCCACTGTAAATCCTTTCTACAAATTAATAAAATTAATTATCTCAAATTTCTTTCAAGAATGGCAGCCTTTCTCGTTCAATGATCTATAAAATACTTTATTGAAAATTCATGAATTAATTTTGTACTTTTTTTTCTCATTTTAATATTCTCGTGAAGCTTTAGACTAAGTCTCTCAAACCAAAGTGAATTTGCGTATGTATATATGTATATATATTGTTGCATATGTATACATACTCATTTGCACTATAAAAAGAAAAGAAAAAAAGAGGAAGAAAAAGAAAATGAAATTGTAGTATATTTGTTTCATTGAGATACAAACAGCAGAATATATCATTTTCATAAACGACTATTTGTGACAAGCCACACTCAATAATTATATTCCTCACAATGTATGTCTTAATTGAACATTGAGATGAGCTAACACATAGTAGACGCTAGTTTATATATCCAAAGACGACCAATATGCGAAGGAACTTTTTGAGCAGCCAAATGAAAAAGGGTAATATAATGCAACCAAGAATTACTAACCCAACCAACCCATACCAAACATGAAGCAAATCCAACAAGTAGCTTTGGGCAGTTTTATTCCTAAAAACCATTGCCGTTCCATTTATATATGCAAATGTTAAAAATACAACGGCAATAGTCATGGCTACTGTCAACAACCAACGAAAAATCTTGTTTTTCAAAGGAAACCCACTCACGATCAATAAAATCACACTAACTGATGCAAAGAATGATATTGAATTTGATATGAAGTAACTTGTGTAGATTTGGAGAGATTTGCATGCCATTATTGCAGTTCCTACATCTTGAATTTCCATATGAACTGGTCCTTCTTGTTTCCATCTACAACTAGTCAACTCTTGATCTTGTTGCCAAGTTCCTCCTGGAGGATTGATCGCGCCTTGAAATGTCACGGTTGCAATCACGGTCGCCACCAACATCAATGTGCCTTGCACTTCTTGGAGCCAATCCCCTTTGTATTTTAGATTCTTCTTCCAAATTTGCCATTGCCCTTTTCTCTTCTTCTTGGACGACCCTTCCCTTCTTTTACTTTGTTGAATGTTCCAGTTTTTACTTCTTTTGATCACATTTGGAGCTGCCATTGCATCCTTCATGCTCATTTTTCCCCTTTTCATTTTTTGAATTGTGAGCAAATATTCCAACATCTACGCACACAAATTTTAACTTGGAACGAAGTTAGAATTTAGTCATTAAGGTTTTAAAAATTAGAATTTGATAACATGCTTGTAATTGTCTTTATGGTCTCATAATATCTTCATAGATAGTCATAAATTGTATAAACTATTGATAAGATATCTATCAAACCCTAGAAACTAGATTTTAATTATTTTTTAATCTGCAATAATCAAATTTGCAATTTAATTAACATATTTTGTTTAAATTTTGGTAGGATTTTCATTTTTTATTGAGTAAATTAATTAAGATATTTTATGTTTACCACTATTTTCAAGGAACATATACATTTTTTTTTTCCTTTTGATATTTTATTTATGTGTTTTTGGTTGAATAACGAGAAACATATGTATATAAGTTTAAATTTTATTTTAATCGAGCTAAATTGATCGGTAGATCATCCACAAACAGCGTAATTCAATCGTCATCAGAGTGTAACTACGAAATTCATAACTTGCCAATTGTTCTGAAAAAACACATCGTATATAGGCTAGAGGTGACTCAATTACGTACCTCAAATCTTTTCAACTTTAGAGACATATCTAAAATGGTATTTCCAGCGTCATCAGTTATGTCAAGAAAATCTTCATCGTGATACAAAGCTATTTCAATCAACAACTTGATGACTTCCAAATGATTATCTTCAACACATAAATGCAAAACAGTTTGACCATTTTTTAGCTTTATCCACATAGATCTTGGTCTTGCACGAATCAATTCCTTCACCATCTGAACATGTCCTCCAATCACTGCATGGTGGAGAGGAATCAAGCCATTGAAATCACGAACCAAGCAAGCACTCCTATTTTTGTCGAGCAAAACTCGAACCATCTCCATGTCGCCATTTTTAGAAGCTAAGTGAAGAGGAGTTTGTTGGAGGGCATTGACCTTGGGAGATAGCTCATCAGGACCATCGTAATTGAAATGTAATGGATTCTCAATATCACTGGAACAAAAGTTCACAACACTTTGAACCATATCTTTGTCCTCTTCAATAATTTTCTTCAAGGCAACCTTTGAAGCTTCATAGAATTTTCGTGTATTTTCTTCGCCAACTGGTGGGATCCTTATCCTAATTTCACCGCCCTCTTCAGAATTGGAAGACTGTACCATGATTTCTTTATGATTTTCTTCCATATTGGATTTTCTTTAATTACATAACTGATCCCTCTCAGATCTCTAGCCTAGCTAGTATCTTTAAGAAAAACTATGACCAAATCACCCATTTATAAGTCCAGTCCATAAAAGCGCGATGAAACATTCAACAACATTCAACATCGAAATTTTTAATAATTTTAGGTCCTCAGTTCTAGAAGAATAAAAGAACTGATCTCTCATTAATTATTCATTTTAAAGTTGAATAATAGGATATTATTATAAGGAGCTGAGTGTCTCCTTCTTATGAACGGGTGTTGACTTTATAATTATAAACAATTTTTCTTATAGAAGTTGGAGTGAAAAACAAGCCATGTGCAAGAAGCTAATTAGGATGATTTTTTTATAACCCATATAGACCATAGATATTCATCTAAAGTTAGAGTTATGTGGTAAGAAATATAACTAGCTATGATTCTACGATAAAAGAAGAAGGGCCTTTGATCTTCTTCTTCCTTCTTCTCTTTCTTCCTTAGAGAAATGGAATTATATAATTTAAATTTAACTACATAAAGTTTGATTCAAACTTATTAGAATTATATAAAGAGAGTCCTCACTTTGTCTTTCACAGTCTTCTGCTTGCAAATTCAAGTGATCTATATCTCACACTATTCTTTGTCATAATTCCTTTGAAACAAAGAAATTAACAAGAGGTAAGGCTAGAGTTAGATTACGTCTTCGAGGAAGGATTCAATAAATATGCAACCTTTGAAAATATTAAACCTGGATCGAAGTAGTGAATCTCTCAAACTATGCTCTGGGAGACTGATTCAGACCATATAGGGATTTATGGGGTTTACGCACCTGCTGACCAAACTAGACTTCAAATCTAGGTGGGGAGCTCATGTAGATTTCCTCCACAAAGTCTCCATTCAAAAAAGCATTCTTAACATCCAGCTGGTATAGAGGTCAGTCTTTGTTCACAACAACAGATAGCAGGACTCTAACAGTATTCAACTTAGCATCCTTTTCTACATGGTTGCCTTTACCCCTTATGTGCACATAATAACTCATTGATAGGAATATGACTATTGTTTACTCTCAGTCAAAGCATACAATACAATCAGTAAAATATGAACTTTAGCTTTAAAATACAACAGTAAAACTTTCTTTATAAATCATGCTTCCATTAACATAAACATGTAATACATCATACATGAAACATGATATTAGAAAAGAAGACTTTAGAAAGCTGGAACTTCTTTTATAAACACCACTCACCACTATAAGTTCCCTTTTCCCCGAATGCCTTGTTTCATCTTATTCTTGCCTAAAAGCTTCTCCATCCATAGTCTATACCTAATTTCTTTTCTTTGCAATCTTAGAATAACACCCATTTCCTTCTATCTTCATCTCTTATTTTATCTTAATCTTAACTTGGATTAGTCATCCTTAAACCCCTACAAACTTGCCAACTTAGGCTTACTTAAATTTTGAGTCTTTGCATGTCTCTATACACCTCAAATCCACTTACCGAGCACTTAAACCAAAATTGTCTTTCAACTTCCAATGCCTAGCCGCTTAGCTTTTTAAACAATCATTTAGATTTTATAATCTATCGTTTAGCTTTTCTTATATTTTTTAATTGATCGTTTAGGTTTTAAACAATTATTGAGTTAGATCCCTTCTTCAAAAGCCCTAATCAAAGCTCTTAACTAAAAATTTCTTATTTACCAAAATAGCCCTTTTATTCAAGTACGAGTTTTACATCTAGTTACTTGGCAAAGTAAAGAACATATTGTGGTTGCAAGAAGTAGTGCACAAGCAGAATTCAAGTTATAGCCTATGGTATTTATGAGGGCATATGGATAAGAAGACTTGGAATAATTGAGGTTCTCTCAACAATGTCTATGCTCATTTATTGTTATAACAATGCATAAATTTCCATTGCCCACGATCTAGTCGTTCATGATAGAAAGATCATATTGAAGTTGATAAACACTTCATAAAAAGGAAGATTGTTGAAAGAAAATAATATGCATCCTTTGTC
The DNA here is from genome assembly GCF_000004075.3 of Cucumis sativus. Lineage (NCBI taxonomy): Eukaryota > Viridiplantae > Streptophyta > Magnoliopsida > Cucurbitales > Cucurbitaceae > Cucumis > Cucumis sativus. The sequence continues at coordinate 35,439,073 of NC_026657.2, forward strand.
TTCCAACAACAGAACAAATGGCAGATGTGTTAACTGAAGGTCTCTTCCAAAGTGGAAATTCAATAACTTAATTCACAAGTTGGCTGTATATGATATCTTCAAACCAGCTTAAGGGGAGTGTTGATTATTTCCTTTTTGTTTATATCTTCATTGTATTTAAGATATAATTGTGTATTTATTTTTTCCAATTTTATATTTGGTATTTCTTCTATCAAAGAAAACCATTTTCTTTCTAAGAGAAATAAGAGAAAACACATTTTTATATTCTAATCTAACATGAGGTTGTATTTTATTGAAATATTTAATCATATGTGTGATATTAGGTTACATCTCTACAAATAATAAATGAAAAATAAGAATAAAATGATTTTTTCTCTCCATATTTAAAAAAATAAAAAACCATGACTAGCTAGAATATTTGTAAATATAGTATTAAAGTCTCCTCATTTAATATATTGATTCTAAGTTGGAAAAAATGGCTTTGAAGGGGTAAACGGTAGACTTGCAAAAGTGGAACGGCCTAAATAAGTGATTGATTCATGACTTACAAATAAATAATATCACAAAAATTCCTTGCCCATTTATCAATTTATATATGACTACCCTGTTTGTGGGTTGGATTGTTAATTTAGATAAAGAGAATAATGGAAGTGGAGAATAACGAGCAAGAAATTAGAATTGCTATGTCATGCCTTCAAGAAAATATAAGAAAGTTGTATGTGGCAGCCGAGAAGGGTTGTATTGAAAGCTTGAAGACACTGATAGAAGAAGATCCATGTATCATTCAAAAAGTTGTTATTAGCTCTTCCAACAACAATGAGAATCGTCATCCATTATTGCACCTCTCTATTTCCAATGGCCATCTTGAATTCACTCGACTCCTAATTCATTATGAGCCTCAACTTGCTGCTGAGGTTGACTTGCTTCAACGAACCCCCCTCCACCTTGCTTCTAAACTTGGAGAAACAGAGATTGTTGAAGCTTTATTGTTGGAGAAAAACATGAATTCTTACTTTGTTTACGACAGTGATGGGTTGATTCCTCTTCACTATGCAGTCCTTTCTGGACAAACTGATATAATGCAAAAGCTGATCAAAGCAAGACCAAGATCTCTTTGGATGAAGCTTAAGAACAATGGTCAAACGGTTTTACATTTATGTGTTGAGAGTAACCATTTGGAAGGGATGAAGTTTCTTATTGAAACATATGTAAATGATGATGAAGACTTCCTTAACACAATCGATGATAATGGAAACACTATTTTAGATCTGTCAATGATGCTCGGACAAAGAAAGGTAAAGTAATTTCATAGTGGAAAAAACTTGGGTGCAACCCAAGCAACTTTTGATAGAAACTAAATGTGCCCAATAACATTTTTCTATTTTTAAAATCATTTTTTTAGTTTTTTTTTTATTGATTTTCACAAATACAACAAAGCGATCAAATATTTACGGCCCGTGTAATAAAATAAAAAACCTAATATATTTTTCGTAAATTTCAAGTTTACCCTTGAATATTGCAAATGATTTGTGAACGATCTTTCACTTTTTTTCTTCTTTTTCTTTCCAATTTATTCATCTCTTCTTCGTATCATTAATTTCTTCGTATTATTACTTCTTCTTCTTCATTTTTCACTTGTTATTGTTCGTGATATCTTCATTTTCCCTTCTAGAATTTCTTCATTCTTCAATTTTTTACTTTTTTCTTTTTTCACTTCTTCAATATTATATTTTTGGGAAAAAAACATATTTTTATTTGACAAATTTTATGGGTTGATTTGTAGGATTGCATAAAGATCGGTGAATCTATCTAATATCTAAATAGTTTGAGTAATTATAATGGATAACAATTTTAGAGATAATAATCAGGTGTACTAGCAACATTTTAAAATAGCTAAGCTGATTTAGTAATAGACTTCTATCGATAATTGATAGATCCTTATGGTCTATTGACAGACCAATATGGTTTATGAGTGATAGATTTTATCATATTGATAGACTTGGATAGATTTTGTTATATTTGTAATTATTTAAAATTATATTGCTATTATGTATGAGTACTTTGAATCTAAGCTAATATTGGTTATGTTTCAAAATATTTTTTATTTGTTATTTTCACGGTAGATGGTGGGATATTTACTTTCGGCTCTAGAAGTAAAAACAGAAACAAGCATCATTACAAACTTGGAAGCATCTGATGACACACATGAAAGTTTAGAACTCCAAAAACTATCAAACACAAGAAATCCCAGAGGAAAAAAATCACGAAAACATGGATTGAAAAATACGTCTAAGCTGCGATGGAGGGCATGGAGAATGAATTTGAAGTATAAAGGGGATTGGTTTCAAGAAGTGCAAGGCACAATGATGCTTGTGGCTACGGTCATTGCGACCGTCACTTTTCAAGCCGGACTGAACCCTCCTGGTGGCGTTTGGCAACAAGACACACCATTTAACTCTTCCAGCTACTTCAATAATGATCCATATTATAGACCATTTAATTCTTCCAGCTACTTCAGTTATTATCCATATGATAGTCCGAGAATACCATTAGGTAATATTTTTCCAGCTGGAACTGCAATCATGATGTATTTCAAACCCTACAGATATTCGTATTACATGCAGGTGAACACAATCTCGTTTTTGGCATCCATAAGTGTGATTTTATTGATCGTTGGCCGGTTTCCTTTGAAAAATAAGATCTGTAGCTGGTTGTTGGCATTGGCCATGTGTGTTGCAGTGGTGACCTTAGGAAATGGGTATTTTTCTGGAGTTGCAATGGTTAACTACAGTGGCATGAATGATTCTTTAAGTGCATTCAATTCACTTTATTTTCTAGCTATCTCCTGCCTTGGGTTAGTTAGAGTGACTGGCGTATGGCACATCCTTTCCTTTAAGTTATGGATTGTCAAGACCTTATTCAGCACTTTCATCTCTAAGCTTAAATTCTACTGCTCCAAACGCACCACACCTTGAAGATACTCTCAATCAGGTTCTCTCCCAACAGTACATGATAATTTTTTTCAACACCTAATATTTGTTTGTGTCATTCTTAGGAATTATGATAACATGATCGTACAAAAGTAAGTTGGTGCTACACATAATGATATAGCAACATGTTCCAGATAGAGAATAAAATGCAATTGTAGGAAAAAGTAGTTTATAATTTATATATTCAGTGTAGAAGAGAATTGATTGTCACACTGTTAAAACTAAACTAAAGCAAAAATAGTTCAATTCACATAAATGGTACTGTCAAATTTGTAGTTCAAATCTCCTTACTTTACTGTACTTAGAGAAAACAAAACCCAAAATCTTAATTTTTTTCTCTTCTCCCTTCTATTATTATTTTTTTATCTAGATCTGTAAAATATTTTGGAGTAGACAACTAGAGCCAACAATAATAAAATATCACATAGTATGATGAGACTGATAACAACTTTTCTTTTATAACATTGAATAAAATATTTATTTTGAAAGGAAAATGACAGTAAATTAAAAATTAGAAAAACACACACACACACACAAGAAACCGTGTCAAAAATTAGAAATAATAGAGATTACGATGCTTTCTAATTAAGTTATATGTATTTCATAGAAAAAAGATAACCAAGTTTGAATATTTTTGTATGTTGTGGCTGATGTGGTTGTTCCTTTGTTGGGTTTATATAATTGGGTTCCCTTGTACAGATGGTGAAGGTTCCGGATTGGATGGTGAAGACGTCAGTTCACATGTTGACCTCTCCTTTTCACAACGGTTTAACTAAACCCTTGAGTAGGATATTTACATAATTAGTTAATATATGGTGTCTTATTTCATCTCATAGGTTCATGGTTGTAAATTGGATTATATTTTTGTTACTACAACAAAATATGGAGGGATATTGTCTTAAAAAGGAAGAAATTAATATAATTTTTCAAATTTTAAAGCAAGCAATATATGATTGTTTACACTAGCTATTGCACTACTCAAGTTGCTATATGTTTAGTAACATTCCCTTTAATTAAACACAATAGTTTGAGTAAATTTTATACATTCTACACGGAATATTGGCTACCAAAGCGTTATCAAAATAAACAATAAAAAATATTATTAGGTTCTAAACATGTTGAGTTTATTAGGAGTGGAATTATTGTTGTTGAACAAGAAGTTTTAGATCAATCATAAATTGTTATGTAATTTATCAAATTAATGGCGAAAAATAAAAATAATTTAATTTATGACTAATTAAAAGTTGAGATGTGACCCAAATTAAAATTGAAAACATAAATTGACCATGATGATACATGTTTTCATTATCACAGTTGGATCAAGTTAATTATTTTGGTCCAATTAAATATTATTTATTTGGGCTAAAATTCAATTGAGAAAAAAAAAGTATAATTTAGTTCAAATGGTAAATGACATAGATCCATATGGTTGAGCCCACAAATTTGATCCATAGACCAACAAAGTCCTACCAGGAGATTCTATAAATAGATGAGTTCTCTTCATTTAAATGGGGACAAAAACTTTTACTCCAGATAAGATATAGAGAGAATCTTCTCAAGAACTAGAAAACTTCTTAACTTCTAAGTGTTTTCTTCTAAGACTCCAATTTCAATAACATCACGTGCTTCGCCTTTTTCAAACCAATCGTAGCCGTAGGCATTCAACCAAGGGAGAATCAAATTATCAAATACTAGAAAATGAACTACATTGCATCATAATCAACATCAACACAAGTTCAACTCCAAGAAGCATGCTTCTCCAGAGATCGTATGCAAACAATTGTAAATGACAAAACTGTTAGAAGTCTTTACAAAATTTCAGATCTATCAAATATTGAAAATGATAGATTTGAAATCTTTTTATATTTTGGTTCATCGTGCTATATTTGAAAATGTTGAAAAGTTAAAAGCATGTTTAATTAAAATAAGTTAAATAAAAAATTAAGACATGCAAAAGTTATATATTAATAGATGAATAGTTGGAATGATAATTTTAAAGTTGATATATAGATGAACTCAATACGAAATTAATTGTGAATGTGAAGAAGTTATGAATCTAGACAATCCTATAAATAGGATGGATACGTTGTATTGTAAAGCGTCCAAGTGTGAATAAAAATACAAACAAAGAGAGTTAAAAGTTTTCCAAATAAATTTTTATTCTATCTCTCAAATATTTTATTTTGTGCTTATTTATTTGGGGTGTTCAAAAAATGATTTCAATAAGCGGTATCAGAGCTTGAGTTTGGAATTTTAAAACAAGTTGTTTTTGCAAATGACAAACAATAATTTAGTTCTCTTCCAAGTACCTTGACTTATGAAAGAAAATTATAGCAGTTGGTGTATTCGAATGAAAGCATTATTTGGTTCACAAGATGTGTGGGGATTCATCGTACCTGGTACCACGTCAGAGGAAGGCCAAACGTTACAATTAATTGTCTACCCATCTTCCGACGTTACACTTTTCACGTCAGAAGAAGGGGGTTATTTCGACACATTTTTTGGGACGTTGGAGGAACCCTAAAGGTGTATTTAATTATTACGGGCAGTTTCGACGTTCATGTGCATGCATCGGGGGAAAATACCTTCCCTGACGTAGCAATATGCCGCCGACAACCCTAACCAACGTCGGAGAAGGTTACAGTGACGTCGCGGACAATGTCGATAGGCACATTGAGGAAAGCACGTCGGGGATACTTTTCTTGATGCGGCTCATGTTAACGACGGGGAAAATTTCTCCGACGCATGCTGCAACACGTCACAGATGGCTTTCGTGGCGCAATGTCACAAAAGACTTCTGCAACATGTGCGTCGTGGAAGGCTTTAAATATATATTTTTTAATTAATTATTTTATTTATATATGAAAAGAAATCCACTAAATTCTTCCATTATTTATGTCCTTGTTATATATGGTTGATGTTGCTAATAAATTAGCCTATTTTCAAGCGATTAATCATTTTTGAAGAATGAAATTATATAGAGGAAGGGACGAAGATGAGCGATTCAGAGAAGGAAAAGAGAGAAAGTACAAGGAATGAGAGAGGGAGGGTTCAGAGAAGGGAAAAAGATAAAGTACAAGGAATGAGAGAGAGAGATGAGTGATTCGGAGAAGGAAAACATGGAGAAAGTAGAGGGAAGGAGAGAGAGAGTAAGGAATAGTAACAGAGGAGAAAGAGAGGGAAAAAGACACTTTCGGCTGCAGCAACGGTGACAGCGAAGACGGACGGACGACAACACGAATCTTCTCCTCCCTCTCTCTCGGCCGATTTTCTCTTCCTTTCGTTTTGCAATCGATTCTAAGTTCGAGTATATAACCTAAATAGTCTATAGTATATAAATAATGGTTGGACGCCTTATTTAGAGAAACTATGGATGCGGCCCGCTTTGTAGTAAGTACAAACGAGATGATCCTGAATCGTTCATGTAGAGACATAAAAGTGGGGGCATCCTATGTAAAGTACTTACATAAGACTGAACCATGAAATAGACACTTTTACGTTATAACACATTTTTCTGTTTAAAATTGACTATCTCGATTATTGATGACCTAGGTAACTTAATCCTTAATTTTGAGCTATACGAACTCCTGTTCACACAAGATTATTCTTAGATTTGCATAGGTGAAGGCAGCTCATCAATGTTGGCCCAATAAGCCTCCCATTTTATGGGCAAAATCAGGTGGATAGCTAGAGACATAAGATGCAAAACAAAATTCACTCCTACCCGCTTTAAGGTTAGTAGATAGGTTGTTCTCTAAGCACTGAAGTCTTAAACAAGAGGCTCCACCCTCTCATTGGCCTGAGAGAGATTAAGTTTATAGGTTGGACCTTAAACCAATTGTTCAATAGTGGATTAGTGGGACTTAAGGAGCAAGATGTAGTCTTGGAGTAAAACGATATTTTGACCCAACCGAGGTTACAAACAACCGGTAAAGGATTAACTTACTCATCATTGTTTTATCAAATGGACACAAATGTATCTATAGTGAGGGGAGTGCAGTTGCGAGACTTCAGTGGAATGATTTGTGAGTTAATGAATGTTGATTAACTCGGTCTAAAAGAGTTTAGTCAATTAATCTTGAATTGTTGGAGCCCATGATCTATAGTTCCATTAGGTTTCTCTGCTAGCTCAAATGGAATAAACTTAAAATAGTGTGTGGAATAAGTTGAATTGTTCAAATTGGAAGAAGAGAGAGAAATCGACGAGTATATGTGATATGGCCGTCATATTTCAGATTAGATATAGAGATTTATGTTTAAATGAGATTTAAATACTATAAATATGAATACAAAGTTTTACTTTGAAAAGTCAAACTTTGACCGGTCTTATATTCAAATATGATTTGAATTTTGGAAAAGTGAATGTGGATTCATGCTTGGGAGGTCAGAATTAGTCAAGACAGACAAAATGGTAAAAAGTCAAAATATTGACTTTTTACTTTTTACTTGAAAGGTCAAATGACCATTTTACCCTTAAACTAAGGTAGTAAGAAAATCCAACATTTTGTTGGATAATCTCACTAACACTTAGTGGGATATGTGGGATATGTGGCTACATAAGATGTAGACACCTAGTCCACTAAGTTCCACTAATTATTAGTGGATTATTAGATGTTGAGATTTGACCAACTAATTACATGCAGGAATTAGGTTATAAATAGGGTTGTTTTCAATTTTATTAAATTTTTTTTTGCCATTTTCAAGTAATATTAGAAATTACAAATTTATCTCTCCAAAATCTCAATCAAACTTCTCCCTTCCAATTTTCATATATCTCCCATAGTTTCTTCACCAAATTGGATCCCACAACTCGGTTCTAAGTCTGAAGATTAGCGGGTCAATTCTAGTGGTTGTCTCGATCTGAGTACTTTAGGAGATATTGAGAATTTGGAAAAGCATTAAAAGTATATTTTCTTTAACCCTAATTTGTTTAATTAGGGCTTTTCAAGCATGTTTATCACTAAATAGTTTAGTAGCATATAGAATAAAATTGATCCAATTTTTCGCTGCGTTTGATTGCTTTCCTTCGTATATATATATATATAGAATTACCCAATCTCTACAAAAATTTCCACTCTTTTAATTTAATTAAATAACATCCAAATTATCTAATTAAATCCAATGTCAACAAAATCAAATAATTTTCATCACGTGACAAATAAATAACGTCCAATAAATTAAATCTAATTAAATAAAACTAACATAATTTAACCCAAAAAATTATCTTATTTTTCGGGATATTATATCTTTGATACTTTTCTTTTTTCTTCTATTTCTTTTTGGTAGCAACTTCCATTTTCACGTTCTACTCAATAGGAGTTTCAACTATCCTCTAACCAAGTGAATATGTTTCTTTCAATAAATCAAGAATCTTCTTTAGTTAACAAGAATGCCACTTTCGACCTGACAAACTCCATATATATAGAAAATATTTTAAAGTTCCTAGGTCTTTAATTTGGAAAATCATCAGCTAATTTTTTTTCTTCACAAAAGTCAATTCTGTCTTATAATTATTGTGGGTAAGAATGATATCATCTATGTAAACTATCAAAACCACAACCTTGTCATTCCTGTATGTTTATAGAAATCACATGATCAATTTGACTTTTGACTAAATCCATAATTCATAATGCTTTTTCAAAATGTTCAACCCATGCTCTAGGAGACTACTTAAGATCATATAATGATTTATTTAACTTGCACACGTCGTTAATCTCTAGAACTACCTCAAATTCAGGTGGCAAGTCCATAAATTCTTCTTCAAGGTACCTATTGAGAAAGGAATTCTTAACATCTAGTTGATAAAGAGGTCAATCAAAATTAACTGTAAATAGATAGCAAAATTTATGATGGAATTAATTTTAGCAACTAGAGCAAATGTTTCCTGATAATCAACTTCATATGCTAAGTAAATCTCTTGACAACCAATTTGGCCTTGTACCTTTCAATACTACCATCAACGTTACATTTTACAGTGAACATTCACTTGCATCCAACTGTAATTTTCTTGTCTTTAGGTAGTTAAACTATGTCTCATGTGCAGTTTTGTTTCAACACATTCATTTCTTCCATTATTGGCAATTTTGAATTAAATCATTTAGGGCTTCCTGTATATTTCTTGGAACAAACAGGATAGTTAATTTGGATGTGAAGGCTTTATGACCGTCAGACAATCTGTGATAAGAAAGATAGTTTGCAATGACCGATATTTGGTACATTGACATGCACCTTTCCTATGTGTAATTAGAATGTCGAGATCAGATATATCAGTTAAAGAATCATGAGAAGAAAAAGTAGGATATTATGAGAAGAAGTATTGGGAGAATTATGAAAGAACGAATGTATGTTACCTAAATGTACAGAGTCATTCATCATAGAATTAAATTGGTTATGTGATAGATTGATTGTCTATTTTCGATCACTTTGAGGCAAGTTTCCTCTAGTATAAACCCAAAGTTCAGGTTTCTTTAGTGTTTCTCCTCGTGAAGAAGAACTTTTACTTATGAAAGACATAGCCTACAAAAAAAATGCATTTATAAACCTTCTTGCAACGTTGCGCCGCCCCATGACGTCACGCGCAAGGCTATAAGGGAAAATGGTCATAAATTTTAGAAAGTGCACATCATCGTGGTGCTCTAAAGTCTAGGCGTGTGTTGTCTTTTGCGTTCGCGGTGCCATAACGATTCTTCATATAATATATTTTCGCCACACCTAGGTGTTATAACCTCTTATTCGACCCATCCAAACCACGTATTCTCTCAAGTTTTCTTCTCTTTTCAATTCTATTTTGTACTTGAACATTTATCCCCTATTGCTCGTCATATCAAGAATAAGCTAAGTTAACACTTTCTAACTTAGGTTTATAGGGTTTCAATCTATTTAAGAATTTGAACTACAACAGTGTAACTTTGAGCTTTAGTTATGTTAGTGAATGATTTTAATTCATGTTGTGGACTAGAACATTGTATGATGATAGCTTGACTGTGTAAAATTCTATTATTGGGTGCATGGCAATTGCAGGAAGCATGGTGTTAGATTAGCTTGCTAACACCTCAATTACCAGTGTTATCTTACTTCTGATCATAGTTGGCGTCGAAGTCAACAACATGACGAAAAACTTGAATGCAGGTCTTTACTTATTGTAATGAGTGGAGATGAGATCTTACAATAAATAAACTCCATCAACTTTTAAGTGTTAAGTAAGCATTCATCCAAGCTGAATAAAGAAAAGAAATCGTGGTATCAATTGGAATATGAAAGATATATTGTTTGAACTTCTGTATTGGTCTAAACTTCTTTTGAGGCATAAGTTGGGTGTTATGCATATTGAAAAAAAATGCTTGTGACAACTTGCTTGGTACTTTATTAAATATTGATGGTAAAACAAATGACACCATCAATGCCCGTTTAGATCTAGAAGACTTGAATATACGAAAGGAATTACATTTGCAAAGGTAAGGGAACTAAGCTGATAAAACCACATGTTACATATACATTAACTAGTAGTGAAAGAGTAAACTTTTATAAGTTCTTGAAATCAGTTAAATTTTTTCATGAATTTATCTCAAACATATCACGATGTGTGAGAACGTGAATGTCATAATGGAAAATTATGGAGACTAAAGACTGATGACTCTCAATCCACATCATAATGGAAAATTATGGAGACTAAAACTCTCAATCCACACTTATCATGGTTTGATTCAGAGTTTGTTCAGTCTCTGTCGTTGAGTCATTGAGTCATTCATTTCATCATTCACAAATTCAAATTGTTTCTACCATCTTCATCAGTTTTAGGGAGGTGTTAAAATTACGTATGATTTTCTTGGGTTTAGTCCCATATGAGTATTTTTCTTTTTACGTTTCTTTCCATTCTTAGGTTTCCTCAATCTATTTATTAGGTAACTCATTGCATTCCAATTTGTGTTAATTATTCAACACAATTAAATCAACTGTATAAAAAAAATATCGTCACTGTGGTACATTTTATTTTAAATAACATTCCTTACTTTTTAGACAGCTTCTAGTTTAACCCCATGTATAAAAAGTACTAGGATTCCCATGGATGAATGAACTCAAATTTCTTGTTATATCCATTAAACAAGTAGAAACCCTTATCTTTAGCTTTCCAAATGCAATTTGAAGCTGTGCAATGATCTGCAAGCCATGATTCTGACTCTGGCCAAAAGACTTCAAATGTTGCATGTTTTTCTTTGCTTTGAAAGCTGCACCAAAACAATGTTGTTCCAAAAAAATTCTCCCTAAAAGTCCACCCGTATGTATTTCCGATATTGATGATTTGCTCCCCTGAAATAAATGGTGGAACCATAATTTGTATATACCACACATCACAGTCAGACTCAATAACTAAAAAACTGTTCCGATCATGCATTTAGATTCAAATACGATTTAGATTCTAAACTTTTAAATTCGCTTTCTTTTACTAATAAAAGAAACTTTGTCCATGTACATTTACTTTTGTGTTCAAAGTTAAATGTTGGAAATGAAATGTTTCCATAGAAAATATGACAATTATTGTTATTTTCATGGTTACAAATATTGTAGCCCTTTTATGGTTAATAATACTAATGTTTTAATACATTGACGGTTATAGATCTAAAATTAAATTCAGATCTAAAACTGTTATTCTTTTTTTTTATATATATATATTTGAGAAAAAAGATTGTGGTGTTAGAAGTTCTTCTTTGATCTTTTCAAACTTTTGATTTTTTTAGCAAGATGTTTTTTGGTTTCATTCTTCACTCCAACAAATACACACTTTTTAAAAGGTGTTAATCTTGAGAGCAACTCACATTTACAATTCAGCACAAGGTCACGCTGGATCTCGAGGACACAAAAATGATTGAAAAATGGATGTATGATCAAGATAATTTGAGTAATTGAACTTGCACATTAATCTGAGAAAGTTCTCAAGTCATTAATTATAAGCACTAAATTGGCAGATATTAAAACTTAAATGTTCGTTTTGGAATATAAAATCTGCAAATACCATCTTGATCCACTGGTCCTTTTATTTTAAAAATTGGAAAAAAGGTTTTTCAAAACAGGTTTTGATTCGTAGAATTTGGCAAAAGAAAAAAAAAACGTTACATGTTTATCTAATGGAAGATGAAAACATGATTAAAAAAAAACTGTGGAAAAACCAGTACAATTTTCCAAAACCAATGAAAAAAAATACTAAATAATGGTTAAAATTAGGTTCGCAATTTAGAAATTAATCAAACTAAAACAAGAAATTTAGTGCACAGAAAATTTAATTAAACCGTAAAAGGTAAATTATAGAACATGCAAATACAAACAAAAGTTATATAAAAAGTGTCTAAATGTTATGGGAAAAAAAGGAATGAGTAAAGTTGTGGACCTAAATCATCGTTTTTGGACTTGCAATGAGCCAAGAGAGTATAAGTTGTTTGAGAGTTTACTATTGTCACTTTCATTGGCCTCAATGGATGTATGAATTTGGATACTCCAAAACAAATGTCAATGTTAATAGAGAAAGCAAAAACTACAAATACCAAACTATTGAAAGCCTTCATTTTGTTAGCGGCCTTCGACTTTTGTGTGTGGTATGTATCATTCAACCCTTTGAAATATATGAACCATTAATATATAATCCATATGGAGTTTTTAGATGGAAAGATTTAACCACACATGCATTTTTTAACAGGTGTTCACAAACATGAATAAAGATTAATTGATATTACTAACTATATTAGGTTTTCTTGGGATAATTAAGGAAAATTATTGATGTTTTAACCAATTAATTAAAGAGATGCATGTAATTGACACAAACTAAGTCAGAAGATTTAGAATCACTATCCTTTGTATTTGTTGTACTAAACCATCATTATCCTTTCATAATAATGCGTTTTATAATTTTTGTACGAGATTTTCCAAATACAACATACTTGTAAGTTCTTCTTATATGTGAGATCGCTCTACCTGCAAGTACTTAGAGTTCTCCTTACTTTGAGATGCCTTTCCCTCCTTAACCAAAAATATTCTCAAGCTTTAATTTGAGCTCTACTTATCAATACAACGTAAAAACTCATCATCTTCGGTTCTTGATTTGATTTGTTACACGTGTAACAATTCAAACAAGTTTCATTGAGAGGTAAAATAAGGGGAATTTGCAAAAATAGCAAAATCAATTTATGCTTTTTTCTAAATTTTTTTGTAATCTAATGTAATTTTCCTTAAAATAAACCGACAATAAAAAAAAAGCTTCTTTAATCACAATATAAACTTTTGTATACACTCAAGAATGTACTACAGATTTCATAATCGAAGAATGTTGTTATTATTCACTTGATATCGTGTATACGGAAGGCGTTTCTATCTAACTAACATAGTGGGACTTGCATGGAATGAAATAATAAAGGAAAGAAATAAATTTTTTAAAATATATACCAAAAGAGATGGAAAATTGAGAAATTTCCAAGACAATCTCCGAGAAATATGGAGAGATTATCAAGTGATATGGGTGGCAAATTAATCATCGAGATTACTGCAAGAGGTACATCGAGAGATATGGGCGGGACCAAGAGATACACCAAGAGATATGGGGTGATTAACAAAAACCGAAAAATGTATTTTGTGCATTAAGAAAGATTGCTTGTCTAATAAATTTTTTAAATTTGCCTTAGAGAGAGTTTTGGTAAATATGTCTCCAAGTCGTTGGTGAGATGTGAGATGGTACTACATATCACGTTTTCAGAGATCCAAGTGCCACTTTTTCCCTTACGAAGTGATAGTCAAGTTCTATGTATTTGGATCTAGAGTGGATTACTGGATTTTCGGACATTTGAATGGCACTTATGTTATCACAAAATAATTCAAGTGTTTCGTGTAGTGGTATCCCCATGCCACGAAATAATGAGCTGAGATCCATGTTATCTCAATAGCTGCATTAGCCATAACTTCAACTTTTGAACTTGAACAAGGCACAGTTGGTTGCTTATTAGTACAATTTTGAAGTAATTTTGTAGTACAATTGATACTCAAATGAGAGGCAAAGACCACATATATATATTGTTTTTGTGAGGATAGCCAATGATTTAGGAGTTATTGAGATGAAAACGGTAAATGTATTCATCTTACTACAAAAAATTATTTTTTGTGTCTTCTTTAGATATCTCATTACTCTTTATATGGCATTCTAGTGTTCTAGACTAGGTCCGCTGGTAAACCTACACAGTAATCCTACAGCGTAAGCTATATGTCTGGTCTGGTACAATTTATAGCATACCTCGAACTTCCTATGATACTAGCATAAGCGGATTGGTTAACACTGTCACCATTGTTTTTAAATAATTTAATACTAGAGACATAAGGTGTACAAGTTGGTTTACTATCAAAATAGTTATACTTCTTTAGAATCTTTTCTATGTAATGAGATTGATCTAAAGAAATTCTACTTTTTATTCTTCTAATCTTAATAACTAGGATTACATCAGCTTCTCCTAAGTCTTTCATGTCAAAGTTTGCATTCAAGGTAGACTTTACATCATTTATGACGTGCAAATTTGATCCAAAGATTAGCATGTCATCTACGTATCACATATAATGGTACATAACCTATCTTCAGTCTTATAATAGATACATTTGTCACTCTCATTAACTTTGAATCCTTTTGACATGATTAAGTTATCAAATTTTTTTGTGCCATATATAGTTTAAGAGCTTGTTTTAGGCCATAGAGGGATTTATTTAGCTTACAAATTTTGGTTTCTTGACTGTGTACTATGAAACCTTCAGGTTGTTCCGTATAAATCTCTTCTTCTAATTCACCATTTAGAAAAGCAGTTTTGACTTCCATTTGATTAATTAAGAGATTGTTCAAGACAGCTATAGATCATATCAATAATTAATTGAAATGATTCTAGTGACAAGGGAGAAAGTATCAAAGAAATCTATGTTTTCCCTCTACCTAAATCATTTAGCTACTAATCTAACCTTATATTTATCTACTGGTCCATCAGGTTTGAGTTTGTTCCTTAAAACCCATTTACATTCTATTGCTTTGCATTCAGGGGGTAAGTTAACTAGGTGCGAAGTTCCATTGTATTCAAGAGATTCAATTTCATCATTAATAGTTGTATGGTTCTACCTCTCTTGCTTCTTCTAGGTTTAGGATCTATTTCCTTTTCTTGGGTTTGAATCCTTATTGAAGGTAAACTACTTGAACTTGAGGCCCAACTAGTTTGAATATTTAAGCCCCTACTATTTTTAGATTTAAATGGAAATCTATCTTCGAAAAAATCTACATCATTTGATCCATAATTACTTTGTTTTGTAAGTCATAGAATCTATAGACTTTATTGTTTTCGGCATATATCCTATGAAAACACATTCATAAGCCTACTCGCTAATTTTCTTCTCTTTGGATTAGGTATTTTAACATAGGTTAGACAGCCCCAAGTTCTAAGATAAGACAGGTTTGGTGTTTTATTCTTAAGAACTTCGTATGGTGAAGATTTACTGTTTGATTTAGGAACCCTATTAAGAACATAATTTCCAGTCTTAATTATTTCTCCCTACCAAGAAGGTGTTGCTCCTGATTCAAGTAAGATAGCAACTACTGACTCTGTTAGTGTTCTATTCTTTCTTTCTCATTTTCCATTCATTTTAGGGGAATATATAAGGAGCTGTAGTTTCCTGAATTGTTCCTTTTGAGTTATAAAACTCGTTGAAGACAATTGAATCATATCTAGTTCCTCTATCACTATGAAGTCTCTTTATTCTTTTGTTAAATTGATTCTCTATTTTAGTTACATATACTTTAAAAATGTCAAATGCATCACTTTTCGTTTTAAGCAGATAAATAAAAATGTAGTTAGAACAATCATCTACATACCTTTTACTGTTCCTAGTTAATGTGCCATCAAATTCACATAAGTTAGAATGTATTAATTCTAAAGGCTCTGTCAATCTAGTTACAAATTTATTTACGAGGTTTTTGTTATCTTAGCTTGACTACAACATGCACATTTCTCAAATTCATGCATAGATAACTTAGGTATAGGATTTAACCTACTCATGTTGCTAATTAGTCTTTTATTTACATGACAAAGTCTCCAAACATTAAAGAAAAATAATGTGTAAGCAAAAGATAAACTCTTATTAATTTCCAAATTTAATTTGAACATGCCATTAATAGCATAACCCTTTCCCTATTATCATTAGTAACGAACAATAATGATGAGTGGGTCAAAGAACATTAGAAAAATTATTTTAATTTAATTTGACATCACAATAAATTTATAACCTAAGAATGATAGTGTTGACATGTTCTTAAGACTTCAAGTTTTTAAAGATATACTTTTGTCTTATTTATTTAAAATATTATGAATGATTTTTTTAAAAATAAACTTCTAGGAGAGAATTTTGTAAGTTTTGGGATATTACTTATAAAACAAACCCTGTAAATAAAACTTTTTAGAAAATTGGGGTGGGTTAGTATATAGCAAATATGATACATGATTTTAAATTTTTTCAAATATACTAAAATTCTCGCTGTTTAAAAATATTTTTCATGTTAAATTTGTTATTATTTCCAAACTACCTTCTTCAATGATAATGTTGCAACCCCTAAAGTTTAAAGTAATTTTATATTTAATTATCTTAATTGAATTTAAATTATGATAAATTTTGTTGGACTTTATCAAGGTGTGAGCTAAAATTTGGTAAGTATTTTGTGGTTTTACATAGATAGGAATAATTTTAATTGTAGGTAATTCATGTAACTCTGGAATGAGAGTAATTATATTGAGATGAGATAATTATTTAAGGATTTTGGGTAAATTATGTGTTTGTGTATATTTAAATTATGGAAGGTTAGAAAATTATATTACTAGGAGTAATATAATTAATAAGGATGGTTTTGAAAAGATAAAGAGTTGAAATTGATGGAATAGGAAAAAGGAAATTAAAATAATATTATTTATTGTTATTTTAAATAGTCTTGGTAGGCATGTCATTACTATTCATTCTCTTCTACACTCAAGAAACCCTAGAAAGGGCAAGCAACGCCGCCTCCGCCGTCATCCCCCGAACGTTGCCTCCGCTGTCATCCCCCAATGCAGCCAAGAGGATCATCATTTTCATCTTCTTCTATGTGTTGCAGCTGAGAGAATCTTCATCTTCTCCCATGTGTTGCAGCCGAGAGAATCATCATCTTCTTCTCCCATGTGTTGCAGTTAAGAGGAGTTTTTTCTCATGTGTTGCAGCCGAAAGGATCTTCGTCTTCATTTTCTCTATGTGTTGCAATCGATAAGATCATCATCTTCATCTTCAATGTGTTGCAGCCGAAAGGATCATCATCTTCATCTTCTCTCATGTGTTACAGCTGAGAGGATCATCCTCTCTATCTTCTTCATGTTGCAGCCGAGAGGGATCATCATCTTCATCTTTTCCCATGTCTTGCAGCAAAAAAAAGCATCATCTTCATCTTCTCCCATGTGTTGCAGTTGTCATCATCTGCATCTACGACGTGCTGCAGCCGATTGAATGAATCTTCATCTAAACACTGAGCGTCATGATGAGTTGCATCATCTATCATGTACAAACCTAAGAAGCTGAAGCTGAAACAATGGAACTCATGATAGAGTTGCATCGTCGATCATGTATAAACTCATGAAGCCAACAAAGAAGTAAAAGGAGACCAAACCAAAATGCTTGCATAGAGCCTTCAAGGGAATAACTGGAAAAAAAAAAAGTCAAAGTGAAAGAAGTTATGAGTAAGGAAAGTTAATAAATAAACAAAAAAAAAATTGCAAAAATTGAAAAAATTGAAAAAATTGAAAAAAAATTACTTTGAAAGAAAAGGGAGAACAATTTTTTTAAAAAAAAAAGAAGAAAAAAGAATGAATGAAAGAAAGAAAAACAAGAAAAGAAAAGAAGAGTTAAAAAAACAGTAATTGAAAAGAAAAAAAAAAGAAAGAGAAAAAGAAAAACCAAAAAACAACATAAAATCGAAAAAGAAAAAAGAAAAGAAAAAGAAAAAGAAAATAAAATAAAAGACAAAAACAAGAAG
The DNA here is from genome assembly GCF_000004075.3 of Cucumis sativus. NCBI lineage: Eukaryota > Viridiplantae > Streptophyta > Magnoliopsida > Cucurbitales > Cucurbitaceae > Cucumis > Cucumis sativus. The sequence goes on from NC_026657.2 coordinate 35,457,118, forward strand.
AAAAAAAAAGGCATTTCAGAAAGTTTTTAAAAAGAAAAAAAGGAAAGAAAAAAAAAACAATTCTTTTCTTTCTTCTTCCAAACGCGTTAAAAAAAATTAATAAAACAAATAGAACATGAATCATTAAGGGGCCGTTTGGGGGAAAGGTTGAGTTATAGAAGGGTTAGGATTATTGAGATTCAACTTATCTAACTTATCACAAATGTTACCATAACCCTAATCCAATAGTGATAATCCTTCCCCAAACGGCCTCTAAAGAAAAAAAGGGTTGGAGAAGGTAAACTAATCCTCTTCTTAGCAAACCAACAAACCTTTAAAAGTTGAGATTGAGTTAGGTATTGAGATTGAGTCTATAATCTCTCTTTATTTTGAAAATTATATATAGAATAAAAAATTAATTAAATAAATAATTTTTTAATAAAAATTCTCTTTTATCAATTTTTGGATTACTTAATTTTTTTTTATCAATTTATGAAAAAAAAAAACCAACACTTTGACTTAAAAAAAAAATGGAGGAAAAAAATTGTAAATTAAAATCAAAATTCACTCTAAAAAATTGACATTGGGTTATATTCCAACCTTCATTTTAATCAAACTTATATTCAAATTCATGATGTGATTAATTTGACATATTAATTGGAGAGCCAAAGTTAAGAACAAATCACTTATATTTTTTTTGTTTGAGTTTATCTTTTTCAAGATTCATCCATCCATATAAACTTGCACAAATCTCGAAAATTGGCATTTGTGTAGCAAGAAATTTCGACGAATTAAATATTTTCATGTCATCGTAATAAACATTGTGATTTGGCCAAAAAGGATAATGGGTCCAAACCCAAGTCCAATACATGAATGGGCCAAAGCCCAAATCCAATCGACAATGGACCTAAGCTCAAGCCCACCAAGCAAAATGGGCCTAAGTCCAAACCAACAAACAAATGGATCCAAGTTCACCTAAAGCCCATGAAGTTTCTCTATTAGAGACATTTGTCATTCATTTGAGGGGTTCTTTGGTTTAAGAAAAGAATTGAAGGTTTGAAGAACGAAAGCTTTGAAGAATTAAAGTTTCAAACAGGACTTAAACAAGACTCGAACTTCTAAAAGCTCTTGAGACTAGCAAATTCCTATCAACTTTGAGATCATCATCTTTTGAAAGATTAAAGACTTTGAAAATCAAACTTTTCTTGAATTCCAAAATATTATTGAGACTGAAATAGACTTGTAACTACAACTTCCTAAAGACCGAAGATCGAAAAGTTCTAAATTTTAAATTGTATTCAAGAAAAAGCATCAAAGGAGTAAATATTAGAGCTTATATCCACAACACCATATAAATCAATACACAAATTTCAATTCCACGAATAATATTTCTTCCGAAATCTCATATGAACAATTATATTTTATAATAATTAATTTTTCAAGAATATCTTTATTATTTTTCATAATAATTATATAGATACAACCACGTATACATATAATTATCAAATCTCTAACAAAATTTTCTATCATTCAGTTTAATTAAGTAACATCCAAATTATTTAAATAAATTTTAATTTCCATAAAATCAATGAATTTCCACAACCTTACTTAAATTTCATCGCATAAAATTAAACCAAATTCTCAACAAACATCATAAATTCAAATCCTTTCATTAATTAAACATTCATTCAACAAATATCTAATTAATTTCAATGTTCACGAAATCAAATAATCATCAAAATAAACGTTCACTAAACATAATTAAACAAAACTAGAGATAATTAATTATCTTAATTTTTCGGGACATTACATAGACTTTCTTAGCATCTTTATCATTCTCTCTAGACCTTGGCACCCTTATCACGGCGTTCATTTATGAGATAAACAATTTATATAAAAGACCTAACTAGAAGAGTGATAACTAATAAATAGCATCATTGAAATAATTCGAATACCGAACCTTAATGTGTTTTGGTACTATACTGAATTATCAATTAATCTAACACACATGATTATAAATCTAATCAAATCATTACTTTTTAATACTTAAATAGTTGGTTGTGCACTCATCTGTCAGTTTAAGAGGATAAAGAGTGTTTAAATACAAGAGAATTACTTTGAAAAAGCCACTTTTGTCAAAGTGATTTTGATTGAGAAATAAAGGCTTTTGTCAAAGTGATTTTGATTGAGAAATAAAGTATGTGTATTTCCCCTCATGCACACAGCGTATGTAGGGTTCAGGAGGTTGAAAACCACACTTGAACCAGTCTTTCTGCTTTCTCTCCATTCAAAAAATTTTCAAAAGAAAGATTGACTCAATTGCCCTAATGCATTTCGATTTGGAGATTCATAAAAAGAAATGCTTTTACTACCAAACAACTAATAACTATATCAAACTCACTGGTGGATTATATTTTTTTTCAAGAGGAAAAGAGATTAATTAAGGCTGTTATACAGGTGGTTCCACAAAAACTGATTTTGGTTGTACTCTCTTTGGTTTTGCAACTAGTTAAGCTCTCATAGGCTATCAAGAGGTTTCTCAGATATGTTTGTATTTCATCAAGAGTGGACGAATGAGACAAATGAGACAATGATGAGGGGGAAGATTCAATAAGTGGTAATTTTGTTTTGGAAAAGGAGGATTGTTAGGAGTGCAAATAAGATCCACGTTTTGTTGTCTGTTGTAGGAGGCTGTTCAAGAGAATTTGTTAAAGGCAGGTACGTGTATCGCACTAACAATAAATTGGAGAGAAAAAGTTGTTCCTTTAGTATAATTGTCTCTCAACCACATTTTTCTTGTAGGAGACAAGCTTATATCAACTTAAGATTGAGTCAACATGCATGCCTACATGCTTACTGTACCAACACAATAGTATCACGAACTTAACATTTTAGGTTTCCATATATATACCACAAATATCCACAAGCCAAGTAAGGAGATCAGTGAGACTATTGATTAAAATAGAGAGAAAAATGGAGTACAACCACCAAGAAATTACACAACTCTTAAGTTCTTCAGATGCAGAAAATAGGCAAGTTGTAATATCCATGTCAGTCGTGGAAGAAGATATAACAAAGTTGTATGAGGCATCAAAGATTGGATGTGTAGAAACCTTGAAGACACTCATTCAACAACATCCTTATCTCATTCAAAAAGCTTCAATCTATACAATTGAGACTCCATTATTGCATGTCTCAGTTTCTCATGGCTACCTTGAATTCACTCAAGTGCTTTTGAATCACAACCCTCAACTTGCTGCTGAAGTTGATGTCTATCAAAGAACACCACTCCATATAGCTTGTGCAAATGGATGTATTGAGATGGTTAGAGCTATGTTGGAGAAGAACACAAGTGCTTGTTTGGTTGAAGATCATAATGGCTTCATTCCTCTTCACTATGCAGTGACACGTGGGAATATTGAGATGATGGAATTGTTGATAAATGCAAGACCGCAATCTATTTTGATGAAGCTGAACAACGGTAAAACTGTTCTACATTTATGTGTTGAAGGAAACCATTTGGAGGGATTGAAGCTATTAATTGCTCAAACATTATTATTATTTGAAGACTTTCTCAACACGGTGGATGATGTAGGCAATACAATTTTGGATTTGTCTGTGATGTTGCGACGAATTGAGGTAAAATACTAAAAATTACATCCATCAATTGTTTCCATCTTAACCAACAGTATGAAATTAATTCAGCTTGATTTTATACATGAGTATTCAAAATTTATAGGTACATTCACACACATGAACATTATATGTTTTCGTGTACACAGAAACATTTGCATATTTTGTAGTTGTTTCTTGTATATTATATAAAGAAAAATTGCATTAGATGACAAAAAAAAAAAAAAAATTAGAAAAAAAAAACAGCTCATAACATCTCTTTTTTGCATATTACAAATTTGACAAATATGACAGTAATCTCCTTTTAAATATGACAGTAATCTCCTTTTAAATTTTCTATTTTTGCAATTTTGAAAATGTAAGCGACATAGACTTTATTAGACTCTTCTAATTTTTTGGCTTGATACAAGTAGAGGACATTCTCTTATTTATACTAGTTGACACCCCTAAATATATGATTAGGATTTTGTCTGCACATTCTTCATTTAATCGTTACAAATGATTCTCTAGAATAGTATTCTTTACAATTACACTCATTTCTTCTATTTTCTACATATTTTTTCAATATTCTCAAAATATCTCCTACAATTGATTTCTCGAGAATATTTTAGTAATTAGTACTTTAAAAAAACTAGGCTTTTATTTGAGCTACGCCCAAAGTACTGTTAACCAAAATTAAGTTTATATTTGAACAAGTATTTATGTGGCTGCTTATTGAAGTTTTCAGCAACAATAAGATTGAACATTAACTTATTTGATTTAGTCAAAAAGGAAAATTATATATCATTACAAAAGCATTTAGAAAAAAACAGCTCATAACACTTTTTTTTAAACATATTGTGGATGTGACAAATATGACAAATAATTAGTGATATCAGACAACTATCAAAGTGTTATCAGAAGAAGGTTATCAAAGGGTTATCCGTTTTAAATTTACTACTTTAGCAATTTAGAAAATGTAATGACATGGACTCTATTATCATATATTTTTTTTTTGCAATTTTTGCAAGTGCCCCTAGTTAAAACTCATTTAGTTTGTTTTTAAAAGATAATATGGTAGGTTAGGAGAAGCACCTAAACATCACCCGTGAGTTGACACTTTCTTAGCACCTTGATCGTTTTCAAAAAGATAAATCATCTCTCTTATCAACATTTTTGTTTTTTTTTTTTGTTTTGCAGATGGTAGGGTATTTACTCACAATTCCAGAAGTAAATACTAGAACAAGCATGACCGATTTTTCATCATCAAATAGGAGAAAAAGGCTCCAATCACGAAAGATCACAATAACGAAAAGCCTCCAAAGACAAAGACGAGAATCGATATCGTTGTGGACGACCAAAAAATTGAAAAGACGAACGTTCGATAAAATGAGTAAGAAATTGGAGTACCAAGGGGATTGGGTTCATGAAGTGCAAGACACAATGATGCTAGTAGCGACTGTGATCGCAACTGTGACTTTTCAAGGGGGAGTGAATCCTCCCGGCGGCATTTGGCAACAAGACACTTCATTCAATTATTCCGATTTCAACAATAGTACAAATTCTTGGAATCAATGGTTCAAGAGCTTAAGCTTATATGATGATTTGACTAATACCATCAACCCCAACAACAACCTAACTGTATTATTTCCAGCTGGAACTGGAGTGATGGGATACCAACAACCCCAAATATATTGGATATACTTATGCGTTAACACAATATCGTTCTTGGCATCAGTGAGCGTGATTTTGATGATCGTGGGTCGATTTCCACTAAAAAACAGGATTTTTAGTTGGATATTATCCTTAACCATGTGCACAGCGGTGGTATCCTTAGCAATTGGATATTTGATCGGAGTTAAAATGATCAATCTCATGGCAATTGAAGATTATATTAAGTTCAATGAATTCGACAACGTGTTGCCTTCAACAGTTTTCTGCTGGCTTGGGGTGGTTGGAATGGTTGGGCTATGGCAAGTTGCTCACTTTCTCAAGTCCTTATTTCACATCTTCACATCTAAGCTCAAACCTCACATATAGCTTCAAGGGTAAACTCAGGAACAAACCTCTTCCAATCCACACAACTTAGTTAAAGATGGATGGAGTAAGTAAGTATATCAATTATTATTGATTCTATTGAGTTTGTATACTAAATAAAAGAAATATACATAATATTGAACTTTGCATTTCTGTTTTATATGGATATACAATATATATATGTGACTAATCGCATTTGTTTGCTGGATATAGTGGTTCTTTAATACCCTCTTTTAACTCTCCTAAGCTTTAGCTATATTCAGTGTGGTGGTGATTTGAAACTTCAATATAGTGTACACTTTTTTGGATAAATTGAAAGGTAAAAATCCCTATAATCTGAAAAATAATAATTTAGAATTTAGTCCCACGATTAGAATATTTGATATTGTTTTGTCAATCAATTCATTTCTGTTTTATTTTTGTTTGTTCTGAAGTGAGAAGGTTAAATGACCTTTAGCTATATCAAAAGTATTTAACTACTAAAGACAAGTAACAAAGTGCACTTTGGTAATCCAGTTCTACAATACAACCTACGTTTGGAGAGCTTCCTAGTTCAGATAAAAAATATTATTGAGATTCAACTTATCTAACTTATCACAACTGTTACATTAATAAATTATAACCATAACTTAAAAGTAAACTCATGCACCCTTTAAATGTAATGAGAATCTCTTCTAAGACTAGTCTAGACTCTCTCTCACTTAGTGAATTAATCTCTCAATTTAGTGGTCTTCATACATATTTCTTGTCTTTTCAAAATTCACATCTCAACAAACAATCTTCAAAGTAAATTTAAATGACAGAAGGTGAACAGACGAATTCATATATTCTTAGTAGTATCAGAATACTTCGTCAACCCAAAAAATCACCTATCTAACCATATATATATATCCCATATATAATATGCAAATAACTTTTTCCATATTAGGAGGAAACAACCTCACACCAAGATTCTTAAATGATAGGAAAAGCAGGTAATTTAATATTATTGATTTATTTTTCAATTAAAAAAATTCTTAGTATATACAGTAGGACTATTTGACAAAATATCTTAACACTATTTATGATTAATCAGTTAGTTTAAAATATTAATATAAACACTACAAGAAATCTTACATATACTTGACATTTAAACGCTACAAGAAAGAAATCTGGCCTCTAATGTCGGTTTAAAACCTACATTAATGGCCTTTAGTAGCGGTCGGCAACCGACATCTATGCTAGCGTTATTAATGAAGTCTTTAATGTTATTTTTAAACCAACATTTTTTATGATGTTATTGAAGATCTGTAGTGTCGGTTAGCGTTTGATGCCGTTTTAAAAACGACATTCAAGTCTTATTTTTAAATCTCTTTTTATAAATTATTTTTTTAAATCGACATTAAAGTCTTGTTTTGGATCTATTTTTATAATTTTTTTATTTAATTGTTGCATTATTGTCCATTTTTTTATAAACCGACATTGGGTATGTGTAGATAAATATGTTTTTCTTACGCCAATAAATCAATAAAATTAACATTATTTTAGAAACTCCAATATTTTTCTTTTACATTTGTATACATAAAATGAAATCTTAATATTGTATTTGTATATACATTCTACAATAATACATGAAACAAGATCCTAATACAAGACTTAAATAATAAATCCTAAACGCCTTCACAGTTTTCAACTTTCAACGATCGCTTCCATCTACACAATTGCTTAGCTTGGCTGGCTATCTAAGACCAAAATACACTTACCAACCTGAGGAAGATTAAATCAAGAATATGCAAAATTATGTCGACGGAGGCCAACATCTGTTCCATCCACAATAGTATCACAATGATTATGTTCTTCTAACCATTCCTTGATAAACAAAACAAAAGTTGTATGTAAGGCTTTGAAGAAATCAAGTTTTTTTAACTGCAACAGTTTTCATTAATAAAAAAAATAAAAATAGAAGTGCATCCAAAAACCAAGATGTATAAACAAGGATTCTCACCATTTTCCGCCAAGTATATCTGTAAAGAATAGTCCAAGTGCATTTTCTTTCAACATGTGCAAGCTAACTTGTTAGTAGATCAACAAAATCAAGACACAGAAGATAGATACACAAAGAAAATCACATTGTTATTACATAGTAAAACCTGTCAATTTAAAAACAGGGACTTATATTTCTAACCTCTTCTTTCAAGACTATCAAGTTCCGATTTGCAATCATCCAATCTTCTAAGTTCAGAACTGTCAACCACCCATACTAGTCCATACGTCTACTCAAAATAGTTCCTCCAATATGATCTTATTGTCTTTTGGCCCCTAACATCCCATATGTTAAGAATAGACTATTTTAAGTTATAATATCAAAGAAGATTCCTGAAAATTAAAACAAAGTAATCTAGAAAATGATCAAACCTATCATAAAACAAAGGAGAACATCAAGAGTTAATCACTCAAAAATCAAACGAGTCTTTAGCACCAATATCATTGAAATAGATTCGTCAAATTTAAGGACAATCCTCAAATTTGGAATATTATAAAAACTAATCTCATATCAGAGAATAAATCAAATGAAAAGCTAAAAAAATTAATCAGACAATTCTCAACAACAATTTTAGTTGGAAACAAAAAACACAAGCAATGAAAGTCAACAAACCTGGATTATCAACGAGAATTGGAAGGATCATGCATTAGCTATCATGAAATGAGCTTGCTTATTTCTTATTTGGAAAGAGAGAAAAGTAAATCCGTATATTGTTTCTTATTTGAAAAGAAAAAAAATAGAGAGATAAAAGTAAATCAGTATATAAAGAAACAATTCATCATACCAATTTAGCACTCAGTTTCTCAATTAATTATCCCTTCAAGAAAACTAATGACGGCTTATTTCTCTACGTATTGACGAGAGAATCACAGCTAAACATTTAAGCATAAAAAGTTGTCAATTGAATTTTCAGTTTTTGCATAATTAATAAAGACAAGTAGATAAAGCATGACATTACAGTAAAACTCAACCAAGAATCAAAGTATACAAGGGCTCACTAAATTGTAAAGCATATAATAGGTTGGATAAGAGAGGGAAGAGTGGTGTGGAATTTTGAGATGGAAGGGGATGAATGAAATCTTGGAAAAAGGGGATGAAGAAAGAGTTAAGTAAGAGAGGTTATTTTAGTTTTTATAAAATTAAAAATAAATTAAAAAGTAATAATAACTAATAAACTAAATAATAAAAAGGGCAATAATGTCATTTTTTAAAATGCGGATGATTAATGTCGGTTTTAAACTGACATCTCATTTTTCTACCTGACATTAAAGGCCAAAATTCTTGTAGTGAATCGATTTTCAAGTATAGTTCATTTACTTGACACCAAAACACAGTCAAGTTATATATTTTCATTGTTCGTTTACTTGATCACTCGTTTTCTTCATTGTTCCGCTCTTTATCCATCAACAACATTAAAATTTAGGTTTAATTACTTTCATCTATTCTATGTAATCAAGTAAAAATGTTGTGAATCTCTGTCTTTTCCACCATTGTAGAAAGGTAAGATCTTTCTTCTTTCTAGTTTTGAGGATTTTGGAGAAATCTATTGTACTTTTGAAGTATTTTGTTAATATGATTGAGATTTCATGTTTATGCATTTTACGGTTAATTTATTGATTAGTATGAATTACATTTTCTTGTTATTAATTGACAACCAATGCTTGATTGTGAAATTTATGCTTTAGATTAATGTATAATATGTGATATTTAATTGTCTGTTAATCTCTAAGAAGTAGTAGGTTAGATGTGTTTTTTATTTGTGGTCAACCAAAAGCATTAATTTTTTTAAAAGTTTTTTCTATTACAAATTTATCCCACCAAATCTCTAAATTAGAACGTGATGTGATTAGTTAAAATGATTATGATGTTCTCATCTAACTAAACTGCTTAATTATTTGATATTTAGGACCATTAGTTAGTTTTTCTAGTCGGTTGGACTAGACATAGGTAAGAAGTTAAAAATCGTACCTTTGATAGTTCGATGATCACAATTACATTGGGCGATTCACTTACTTTCATGTCTTTACTTTTATGCACCTTTGAATCTCAAACTACATGAAACCCTAGTGCTTCTTTGTGGATCAACTCGGTCTTTGCCACCTATACTACTTAGTAGTATAGATAGCATTCATTGGTATAGTATAAATTTCATTTGATTCTCGATTTACATGTGATAGTAAAATGCTATATCAAACTTCTAACACATTTAAGTAAGGTGTTGGGAGTTCTCATTTTTTAGAATATGTTTCCTAACTCCCAATGACAATAGATTGCGTCGTGAGATAGCTTCTCTCTCGAGGCCTTATCTCTCGATAACTATTGTAATAAATGTTGGGGTGAGTATTTGAACCTGATACCTCTTGTTTAAGGATTTGAACCCGATAACTATTGTAATAAGCTCATGTTGGCAATAAATATATTTTTTTGTCCAATCCTTAAACAAAAAATCAAAATCTTTTATCATAAATCCAAATACTATATCAAGTATGTATTAAGTTTATATCAAGTGTGTAACCAAAGTGCATATTAAGTGAATATTACATGTATCAAATGTGTATCAAATATATATATTAGTAGTGTATCGATCGAGTGTGTCAACTGTATCAAGTACTCATGTATCAGTGGTGTATCAAGTGTATATCAGGTGCGTCAGATGTATCAAATGTATCGGGTATATAAAGTGAGTTGAGCCTGTTTTTTGTCATTTTTGCAAAAGTAAATTAGTTTGTGGTATGTACCTAATTTGTTTGAACTTATTTTGCCAAGCATGGAAGAAGCCTTATTAGAAAAGTAAAACTAGAAAACACCTATTGAAATAATTTATAATCATGGAGATCAAAACTAGTATAGTTCATTAAGGGATGAAATTGTTCTTTAAAAATAAAAAGATATACCTTTATACATTTGTGAAATGTTCTAATAGTTTTCTCACTCACATTTACAAAATTTACAGAACATCCAACTTGTTGAAAAATCAATATTAATCAAGAAGTTTGATTACCTTGTTAGAATTTATTTCTTTTACGAGTTTAGTTTGTGTTAGAGTTTTTTTAGTTCATGATTTTGTATGAAGTTATATTAGTTTTTTGAAAAGACAAATTTTCGTTTTAGTTTTTATATGTTTATAACTTTTGTTGATGGAAATGGATGATTTGTTTCTTAGCCCAGAGTGTGTGGTTGTGTTGTTGACCTTTTAATATTTCTTAATGGGATGGATTGGAATAATGAATAAGAAAACTATTAGAAGTAGAAATTTTCATATGAAATTTGTTAACATGCATGAGTTTGTAATAAGTATATGATAACATAGTTGAAGGTTTGGAACTGTGTTATTTATTTGGTTGATAAATATTGTTTTTCTTATATTTATCAATGTGATTCTTTGTCCTCAAAACATGAGCAAATATATATGTAATTTCTAGTAGGACAACTTTTTCTTTCTTTCAAAATAAATACATGTTTGAGATGCAAAAAAAAGTATCAAGTATTAATTACATTTGATAGTTAAAAAATGTCAAAAGTTTTAACCAGCCAACTATCACATATATACCAACTGTATATTTGGTATTGCTTGACATCAAGTAATACCATTTTTGTGGTAGGTGAGTAAATAACATAAAAAGAATTTGAAAAACATCCTTAATGTTTTGATATACTATATATATATTCAACTATCAATAAACCTAATAGGATGCTACAGGGTTATAAGTAATTAACACAAACTGTAAAATGAATGCCAATGAAGAATGAGTATTACCAAATACAGGATGCTAATTAATTAATTATGCATAGGATGTCATAGGGATATAAGTAATTAACGCAGACCGTAAAATGGATGCCAATGAAGAATTAGTATTATCAAATACATGATGCTAATTAATTAATTATGCAATAGATGCCATAGGAACTGTAAAATGGATGCTAATGAAGAATGAGTATTACCAAATACATGATGCTAATTAATTAAAAAGAAATTAACACACCATGGATGTCCAATAATAAAAAAGAAATTAACACATAATGAATGCCCTAAATAAAAGAAATTAATACAAAATGGAAAGTAGAATGCTCAGTAAAAAAAAGTTGCAAATAATTAAATTAAGATGTCAAATGACTGTAAAATGATTAACACAACAGTTAATAATTAAAGCATATCATCAAGCATGAATAAAAAGAAAAACTTACGAGCATGTCAATGCCAAAGGTTATTTTTTATTTTCTTCACCTCTTCGGTCCCCAAAATAATAAATAAAAGAATCTATTTTTCTTCCCCTTTTCTTAATCTTCTCCTTCTTTTTATAGGGCAAGGTCCATTGTTTTTTTTCTTAGATAATGAGATGGAGTGCGAGAAACTAGCAAGAAAGTGAGAGAGTGGGAGAAAGTAAGAGAGTGATGACAAGAAAAATGGATGGTTGAGAAACAATTGGAAGGGAAACAACTCTTTTATTTTTATTATTTATTTTTAAATGTATTTATTATTATTATTTTTGTTTTTAAAATATAAATTTAAAATTTAAATTCAAATTTAAATTCTTTTTCTTTTTCTTTTACAATAAATAAATATACAAGAAATTTGGGTAATTATGTTTGTTTGAAGAAAGGATTTTTTTTCTTCTTTTAAAAAGATGATAAATGAAAAGAAAAAGGAAATGTACCCTACGGTTCCTCGCACTTCTGTTCACACCCCACCCCACCTTCGCCACAGCGCACACCGCCGCTAACCCACAGGGAATTTTCTTTCTTCTCCCTCGATCTCCAGCGGCAGCTACACCAACTTTTCATTTTGCTGCACACTGTCACCAACCTCACTGCCACGCCCACCTTTTATTTCTAAGGGTTAGTGAGCTCGTTCTTTTGCTAATGGCGTCCAAACTTCTTATTCGTACGGGAAGTTCTTTGATGAATCGATTGCGATTAAGCTCAGCGCATCAGAATAACAGGATTTGGGGTAGCCAAGCTCTGTCCCATGGCCATGGCGTTGAAGTTACTCCGATGCTTTTTCCTTCAGTTTCTAAGCACCAGACTGCTCATCCTTTGCAGCAGAATGACACCGAATCGTTGAGGCAGCTCCAATCGGAAGGCATTTTCTTTCCTTTTGGGCTTCCTTCGCTCCGGTTCTTTTTGCCTGACGGTATGCTTCTTTTTCTTTTCTTACTCTGCTTGAAATGGTTTTGAAAGTCAATTTATAGTGTATGTGGATTCTGTTGCGTGTTAATGTTTGGTATGAGTTAGTAGCATGATTTTTCAGGCTGCATCTTTTTGTGGTAGTTTCTAATTTCAATTAATTGACTTATATAATTATAAGTGAAAGTGAGATTGTCAAGTGTTTCTGAGCGGCATATCTTTTTGCCTCTTTTGAGGCTATGAGAAAGTGTTGGGTGCCAAAACTATTAGCCAGTCACTCAAGCTTCAGAAATGGCTGCTCAATTAATCTTGAGAACCTTCTTGGCAGTGCAGATACTTGCCTGCCAGCGTCACTTTGATCATGCTGAAGGATATCTACTTGTTCTGTAAGGATCTGACTTCGGTTCTGGAAAATATTCTGTGAACCATGTTCTGTAAGGATTAGGGCTCCAAACACGAGTAAGCCTGTCTCCATGCAATAAGTTGAAACCCTCTATTAAAGTAAGAATTGAGATCACCTTCATCGTTTCTCTATTGGAGAGAGTGTAAAAAACCAAAGGATAAGGACACAAAACTCCCTGGCCAAACCAAAAATTTAGATACCTGAAGAATTTTGAAGGACAAATGATATAACCAAGGAAACGCATAAATGAATGTCCTTTTCCTAGCCCAATGATCTTCTAAAATATATGTTTCCTTCCTTTCCCCCACAACACAAAGACCAGATGGGAAAAGGAAGGGAGCTCAAAAGAGATCTCTTTCCACAGATGTCGAAGTGTGCCTTTAACACCTTTCTCCGTTCGTTCAAAGGGGTGGGGACTATTTTTACTCATTTTTTTGTGGTATATCTAACCGGAGGGAAATTGGAGAATCTTTATCTACACTTGAAGCAAAGGTGTTTTGTAGCAAAGTAATGATAGGATTGGGAGTAGGTAAAATATGGCAATTGGGAGGGTGATTTATTTGGTGTTTCTCAGGGAGATGTATCAATAAATGAAAGTAGGCAAAATGTGGGAGACTAGTTGGAGGTTTATGGGTAAGATTAGTATAGTTTTAGTAAGGGATTAGGGGTAATTAAGGACCTTGGGCAGTGAGAAGAATTTGGGTAGTGTCCTTTGTAGGACTTTAGGAGAGAAGTAGCCCTCTAAAAAAGGCTATTATATTTTAATTTATTTACCAATTGCAATATAGTTATTGCTAGTGTTTATTAGGGATTGGTAATGGGCTCTGTTGCTTGGATTTCTGAGAACTGTTCCTGTGAAAAAAATTTGCCAGTGTAGTTTGTTCATATGGTATCTATTTTCTGTTTTAGAAAGCTGTTGGAAGAGTGAGTTTTTATCTTCTCATTTTTATTCATTCTCTCATTGATGCCAACTTAAAAATACATCATACAGAGATTAGTGTATAACGGAAGAATCAAGTTAAAGAGCCGGGTACAACAGTCGTACTTATGTTTAGTGTGTTTTTTTTTTTTTTTTTGTCTATTCCTACCAAATTGTTATAAGTATGAATTTGTTCTAGGAGCATCAATTTTGTCCATAGCTTTGGATCTAGAAGTGCTCAATTTTGTGTTAGAGAAGTTTTTGCATGATATTATTGAGGGCTTGGAGGGAGTTGGATGATTCGAATGAAAAAGAGTTTTAAGGTTTCAATCAACGAAGCATAGACGTGTACAGTGAAAGAGAAGAACAAAAATGAATGCCAACTAACAAGGTAATGATAGAAAACGAGAGTAAGAAAAAATCCATTGGATCAAAGATTAGCCACAACTTTGTTTAGAAACTATCAAATCATATGCGCTATTGAATTGTGGCTTGACGACATCAATACGAGCCGAGAACACATAAAATAACTAAAGGGTAAACAAATTGATGAGGCAAAAGAGAAGGAAAGAAGAATGATGCAAGGGGAGGGAGAACCTACTGACAAAGTTATGGTTGGAGAGACAATGTAATGTGCAAGGAAAAGCTATCTGGTGGTTAAATGGTTGGAAAAAATGTGGTGGCGGATGAAAGAAGTAACAAACACAAGTGTTGTTCAAAGCGCCACTGCTAGTTTAATGAGGAGAGCATGAAAAAAATTATAGAGGGACAACCATGAAGGAACCATTGAAGTAAATCATTTTTGGCGACAAGTGTAGGTGTGGCTAAAGAAGAAGTCCCAAAGAAGACAATAGGGTAGGGTTCTTTTTCAAGTGGATATCCATGAACGGTAGCCGGTAGGTTAGAAACTGAAAAGAAAAAGAGTACTTATTTCATAATCATGGGTTAGGTAAGTTATGTTTTTATGGGATGGATTTTAACCATGGAGATGAGGTTGATTCTATTTGCAAAGTCAGAAAACAAGATTGTTTTACAAGCTGGGTTTCGGTTTGGGTTTCCTATTCTGTCTTAAACCCAGGAGTTTACCTACTATGGTGACGTGATATACCATACCCATCAGAAGGAACTACTCTAACTGCATGGTATTTTGCTCTTCACCCACACTTTCGACCATCACTATCGAGCAAGTTAACAATGCTAATCATTACATGTTCGCAAGCAAATGCCATCGATCATCAATACCATCTACCATGTCTGTGCCTCAGCCACTCGCCACCTTCCATTTCTCACGATTGTCGGAGTGCTAACCATCTGTTTTCAATTTTAATTTTGTAAATGTGTATTAAATTATGTTTTTTTTGTTGTAAAAAAATTGTATATCATTCCACTATTGCCTGATTTTGTCTTTATGTTTTCATAAGCACACTTTGAGGACAAGGTCCCTTTAAAAGGTGGGGTGATGTGAGAGATACTATTTAGGGGTATATGGGCAAGATTAGCATGATATTAGTAATAATTAGCAAGGGGTGTCTTGATTATAAATAGAGTGTGTTAAGGATCTTAGACGTTATGAAGAATTTAGGTAGTGTCCTTTGTGGAACTTTGAGAGACAAGTAACTCTCTTCTATTACATTGTAATTTTTTTACCAATATTGCAGTATAGTATAGTAATCTTTACTGTTCTTTTGTAGTTTTTGTGTCCGGGTACTAAACATTGTGTTATTTTGAGTTGCTTATGAGGGGAGGCCGTAGGTGTCAAAGCTCTCATTTTCAGCCTTTCTGGGAGAAATCTCTCTTTAGCATTCTTGATGGAGGTGCACTTCAAGTTGCACACCCGAGTAAATAAATACTTAGTTTTGGTAGTTTGTGATTATCTTAACCTTCCTGTGACTAGCTGTCCGAGTTATGATGTATGGATTCCCTTCATTAAATGGAGCTTTGTAGATAACAATTTTGTGGACTCGGATGATACTTTAATCTTCATTGCTTTTTTGTATTATTATTTTTTCAAAATTAAGGCATAATTCTTTGTTTCTGCAGGAGATGCTTCTTCAACACAAGAACCGATGCTCTTATTTCCTAAAAGGACATTTCAACCTAGCACCATCAGGCGAAAAAGGAATCATGGTTTTTTTGCTCGGTATCTCTCCATTGGCTTTTCTGCATGTATATTCTTTTATGTAATGTTTTTAGAAAGGACTATCTATAGTTTGCAAATAAACATTATTCTTTCCTTAAGCATGCCCTATTAAGTTTTGTGGTAAAGTTCTTTTTTCGTGGAAGAAACATGAGGAACTTCATTAATGAATGAAGTGAAAAAAATGGGTGCAAAAACACTCCCAATAGGCATAGGTGGATTATCACAAAACTGGATAATCCACCTATCAGAAAATATGCCTGGAAATTGGAATGTGTATACCAACCAACCACTACGCTTAGAAACTCACGCATGTTTTCAATTATGAAGCTTGGAGTCAATTCTTACATTAGCCAGCGGCCAAAAGATTGAACTACTCTTTTGATTTTTACCCAATGGGAAACAAAAATAGTTGGAAGGACAAGTACCTAGCTTACAACCAAATTTCCCGTTGGAAAAAGAAAAATCTGACTTATTATCATGAATGCCAACATTTCATGCCATAATTTACTTTCAACCCTGAAGTGGCATCATAGGTTGTCCAACTTCCTTAATGTAACTAGTTTATCTGTATTGGTTGTTTGGAGTAAAGAAAAAAAAGTTACCACCCTACAAAAATTAGTTTGGCTGGCTAGATTAGCTTTAGAAGGGAATGTAACAAATCATTACATAAGTGCATTCTTAACCAAAAAAAAAAAGACTCATAATGTGCATTAGAAATCACTCGTTTATCTTTGAACAGCAAAGCAACCAAGGGAGGACGGAAAGTTATTGCTCGAAGGATTGCAAAGGGGCGCTCAAGAATAACTGCATAATGTTCATCTCAAGTCAGGTGCAATTGAATCGCCCTACCAATATCTTATTGTGTTAGTTTTTTTAAATTTAAAATTAACTCAATAGAATGGTATCGCTGGCTGAATAACCCCTTTTGTCTTTCTTCTTAGGCCTCGGAATACAGTCTGTATAAACTTCTCTGTTTTTAGAATTACCATGCATTAAACACCTTCCATATTGAAGTTTAAGTTACTCTTAATTTTTATTTCTTTCTTAACTTAGCTAGAGAATTGTTTACTTTTGGTTCATGGTGAGTGTTGATACTGGCTCCTGAGCAAATAAACAAACTCAAGTCCGAAAGTTGGGAAAAGGAAGAGGATGTGATTTTTTAAGTCAGTTTAGGACTAAAATCATTACTTATCCATATGTTCTTTTGTTTTAATATTATTTTCTCCCACAAAAATAAATTATTAATAGGCCAAATTGCAAAAATCACCTTTAGTACTTGTAAAGTTGCAATTACATGTCAAATTCTTAAACTTGTACAATTGTAAAAATCTTAACAATCTTTGAAGGTTGCTAGTCAATTTTCATCATTTGGGGCTTCAATTTTTCAAACTAGGGTAAGTTTAAAAGTTCAATTTTCACCATTTTAAAATGTGGGTCTCAATTGTACACTTTCAAGTTAGAAATTGAAAGTACCACCATAATTTGGCTTTTCTTTTATGTTATTAGGTCTTGTGGATATTATTTTGGAGTTTGTATATTTGGATTCATTTTGTTGTAGTTTTATACTTCTAAACATCATTCATTTTAGTTACTATACTTTTCGAAATATTTGGTTTACCTTTATACTTCTAAAATGTCATTATTTCATCCTTCAAAATCATTTTTATCACGTATGCTAAAATTTAAGTCATAAGCTTGTATTAAAAGAGCATTTTTCGTGACATTCATGTTAAAAATTTGCTAATAAAGGGATCAAAATTGAAATTATAGAAATTAAGATGGTATCTTAAACTTTCTTTCCTCATTAAATATAAGATTGGAAAGATTAAGATATTCAAAATTAAAATAAATGGTATTCAAGCTATTTATAGTTCAATGCCTATCTTTAGGGCACTAGAGTTTGCAGTTGCCATAAATACATGGCACCATAATTATCAACACACACACCCTTTTCTCAAATCAATTTCTTGGAAAATATCATGCACCTAACCAATTTGGACAAAACTGTGGGTTAAGATTCTCTAAGTTGTTTAACACTTGTAAATAAATAAGGTGGTAAATATCACACGTAATCTCATTTAGTTCAATAGTTGAAGGTTGACAGTCGTCCCATACTCTATTCCAACATCGATGCATTGAGGTATTATAATAACAAATGTATGTATCAACCAAAATAAATAAATTCTCCAGTTTACTTTTGAAAGTCATTTAACAATATGTTAGTACTATGTAACAACATGGCAATTTAACATTAAAATTAAAAGGAAACAAGCTACTTTATAAATCAAAATTTCTTCTTTTATTATTACTATTTTTTCATCTAGGAAAAAAATTAATTTTCATTTTTAATTAATATAATTCGAATCTTTACTTTTATTCTTTAAAAATTACCTATTGATAACTTTTAAGCTAAACTAACTTAGACCCCAAATTGAGTTTTAATGGAACATTCATAGGATCAATTTTCTCATTTGTCTTTTATTAATTTATTAGTAAGGATTCTTATTAAATATACTTTAATTAAAATGATAATTTTAAAAAAAATTAACGTATAAGACGAACAAATATTTGAATATAAAATTAAAACCATCAAAATAAGACTATTATTTGAATAATAAACATAAATTAAATTGTTTCTTCAACCATCTAATGTAGGATTTAGTGATTTAGTTAAGTAAAAATACCTTCCGACCAAAAATCGTAAGAAAAAATGGAAGATTTGGAAAAAGGGAAGTGCAAAATAAATTAAATTATTTTAACAACAAAGCAATAAAGTCAAATAACAAACATCAATTAAAATTATTTTTACAACAAGATCGTGTACCCGGACTACGATTTTTTAAATAAACATACTTGTGATGAAAAAATGGAGAAGGACACTTTCTTTTAGTGATTTTTGGTGAAAAATGGAATGAGTGAATGCTTATTGGTGTGAAGAATGGAAGAGGTGACTGATTTTTTTATGTAGGATGGAAGTATAGATAGATCTTGTTGAAAAAGATAAAAGGAGAACGACGAAGAAGACTAGAGAGAACGTAAATCAGAAGAAAAATTTTAATTTGCAATCAAAGGTAAAATGCTGCAAAATTAGAGTTTTATAGAGGAGAAATCATGTACACAGCTTTGGTACCCTAATTTTGACATTTGTTTCATGCCTTCTTTTCAAATGTCAATAGTTTTTAAAAAGATATTATTTTAAAAAAATTTATAGTAACCGGATAAGAAATAAAAATAAAAATTAGATGGGAAAACTGAAATTGATAAATAAAATAAACAGTAATGATAAAAAAAAAGAAGATTATATTTAGAAATTGAATTTAAGAGGTACGACAAATAATCCTTTTATAGCACTTCATTATAACGTTTTATTAAATGAGCTATAACCTTTTATAGCTCTTCAATAGTTGATATTTTGATGGGTTGGTGGAGTCAATAAAACCAAGTTGAATGCGTTCTTCCGTTTCCATTTTCTATTTAAGGATTTCGACTTCTCTCTTCCTCACTGTCTTTCTCTTTCACAATTTCTCTTCTCCGCTGTCTTCTTCTTCTCCGGCTACAGAGTTCTTCGACTAGCGTTCCTCTTCTCCCTTCTTCCGCTAGGCCTTCCTCTTTCACTTTCATTCTCCGGCTAAAGGTATGTGTTTGTTTTTTTTTCTCTTTCACCTCTGTCTCTGCCGATCTCTTCATCTCCCTTGAAATTAGGGTTTACATATATATATTTTTTTTGTTTATGCTTATGGGTTTTCAGATCTTTCACTTTTTCGTTCTGCTAGGCATTTCTATTTTGCGTTTTCAGATCTGTTTTTTTTTTTGCTGATGGGCTTTTTTTGTTCCGATTTATGGAAGGAGATTTAGAATAAGAATCTTCCAAGTTCTTAAGGTACAAAGTGCTTGTTCCGATTTTTGTTCTCTATAAATTGCTTGTTTTTTACGCGTGAAGACTTTTGTTCTTTGATTCTTCAGTGGTGTTTAGCGGCAAAGTCAAGTTTTTGGGTTGTGTTGCAAGCTATTCTGAATTTTGATATTATTCAAATGTTGATAGAATAATGAACACAAAAATTCAACCATGTCCCTTTTGGTTTTCTTTTTCATATATTTTCTAGCTGAAGATTTCAGAGCTTATAATTAATCGCAATCTGTAGTATTTTTTATTTATTTTTATATGATTGATATTGACTTAGCATGTTCTGCTTTCATTCTTGATTCTTGTCCCTTCCACGATGTTTGTCGTTATGCATAGGGCAACATGGATTTAATGTGGAATTGTATCTCTATGAATCCTGGCCTGCCTTAAAACTGGTATTTAGTACCAGTGGTCTGTCTTTTACTTATCTTGCTGAAATTAGCCATGCCTTCAAATTTGGGTCAAGGAATAATACAAAGGGCTCTAACTGAAGTCAAAATGACACAAATCTCAGGAACTATATCTAAATAATAAGTGAAAATAAAGTGAAAAGTCATGCCAAAAATGAAGCTTTGCAATATAGTGCTGGTGCATTTCTTCTTGGAAGATCTTGGCTGCCAAGGTGGGATTTACTACTTGGGATTTGAAGAACTGAAAAACTTGTGTTATTTGTTGATGAATAATGTGATTTAACAATGTCTTTGACTTGCTATTGGAGCAATGGTTTGAAGCTCTATTATCATTATCATCTGTATATGATATTGTGGTCCGATATTCATCATTATATATTCTATTTCTATTTTATATGATTTTGGTTTTTATTCGATTTCTTTTGTCATTGCAATAGATGAATTTGTTTGCCTTAAAAACATGATGCTATGATTCTAACGTATTAAATCACTTGGACTAAAAGATCGTTTTTATTTGTAATACGATCAATTTGTAATATGGAGGTGGCTACCTATCTTAAATTTATTATCTTACAGATTTCACAATCAGTATAATCGCACAGTTACAAGATGTTGGACAATTTGGAGATGTGAGTTTTATATGTGCACTAGAACTTTTTTGTATTAAATGATACAAACTAATTTTGATCCTTTTCTTTTTTATGTTTAATACATGATTTATATTTTTATTTAATGTTCAATTGAATTACATAAATAAAATTAATAAAATAAAAAATAAATCTTGAAGAGAAGCAAGAGAACAAACTCTTAAACAAAAAATAAGAAAAACAAGAAACAATTATCAAACATATCTTCTGATTATGTTTCGTTTTTTTTCAAGAAGCAAGAAACAGAAACAGTTATCAAACATGTTCCTGTTTCTTGTTCTAAAAAAAGAAGAAACGGAGAACAAGAAACAGGAAACAAGAATATATCTATAGTAAGGGGAGTAAAATAATATTTTGATACAGCCGATGTTACGAACAACCTGTGAAAGATTAACTTATTGATCAGATAGACAAAAATATATCTATAGTAAGGGGAGTACAACTACGAGACTTTAGTGGAATGACCATTTAGTTAATGAATGTTGATTAGCTCAATATAAACGAGTTTAACAAGTTAATCTTGGATCATTGGAGCCTATGATCTATAAGTTCATTAGGTTCACCTGCTAGCTCATATGGAATAAACTTAGAACAATATGATGAAATAATTCGAATTGTTGGAATTAGGTAAAGAGAGAGAAATCGACGAATATATGCGATTTTGCCTTCAATTATCAGTTTGAAATATAAATTTATGTTTAAATGTGATTTCAATATTAAAAGTATGAATATCAAAAAGCTTTGAATGCTCGAAATTGATGGAGATGGTCAAAGTTGTAAAAAGTTCAAACGTTGACTTTTGACTTGAGAAAGTCAAACTTTGACTAACTTTATATTCAAATGTGATTTATATTTTGAAAAGATAAATGTGAATTCATGCTCGGAAGGTCAGAATTAGTCCAGAGAGGCAAAATGGTAAAAAGTCAAAGTTTGGCTTTGATTTGAATGGTCAAATGACTATATTGCTCTTGGACTAAAGTTAGTGGAAAAATCAAACATTTTGTTGGATACTCTCTAACATTTATTAGGAAAAGTGGCAACATGAGATGAAGACACATAACCCACTAAATTCCACTAATTGTTGATGGAAAATGAGCTGTCAAATTTAGGTTAATCTTTACATGCAATAGTTGCAAGTCTTTTGCCTATTTAAAGGCTTGTTTTCAAATTGTTAAAAGACTTTTGGAAAATTTTAATTTTTTGAAATTAAAAAAAAAAAAAAAACTTACCTAAGTTCTCCCAACTCTAATACAACTTCCATCTATTTCCTTCATTTTTTCACTTATCGGGTCCCACAACCCATTCTAAGTCTGGAGAATAGCAGGTCAACTCTAGTGGTAGTCCTGGATTCGTGTTTGTGAGGAGATATCAAGGATCGGGAGGCTCCTGAGGTAAACTTTTCTATAAACCCTAATTTCATTTAATTAGGACAGTTTATGCATGTTATCATCTAAATTGTTTAGATGCATTTAGAGTAAAGTTGTTCTTTTATTTTTGTTGCACATGTCTTGTATTCCATTAAGATGGAACCTCAGATTTATCGATGTTGAGGTAGACCCAGATAAGACAGGTATGATCAACAATGAAAGATACAAACTATCGTTTTCCAGATGAGGTGGTGACCTTGGAAAGACCCCAAACGTCACTATGGATAAGGGTAAACGGTTGTGTGGGTTTATATGGTTGAGGGAAGTGAAACTTGATATTGTTTAGCCCATACACACACATCACACGATAGAGAGGAGACATCAAGTTTAGAAGAAAAAAAAAAGGAAACAAATATTGCATATACTTTAAAGTTTAGGTGGCCTAGCCGAAAATGCCACAACAAACAACATGTTCAGACATGCTAAAGTAGGAAGATGGTAAACTAGCTCTAGAGAAACTACTATCTGAGGTATCATCATCAAGAATGTAAAGTCTCACGCTATGTTGGGCAATGCCAATCGTCCTCCTCGAGCTCATGTCCTGAAAACAATTAGATTCAGGTAAGAAGATAATTTTATAATGCATCTCACGAGTGATCTTGCTTATAGCTAGATAACAAATTGTAAGACAATTTAGGCACATGCAAAACATTTTGGAGAGTCAAACCTTCAAAGGAACTATTTGTCCTTTGCCAACAATCAAGGCTAGAGGGTCATCGACTATCTGTATTTTTTCATTACCAGCAGACGAGGCATAAGAGATAAAATGCTCCGAAGAACCTGTCAAGTGATTTGTAGTCACCGAGTCTAAAATCCGGTGATTCTTCCCATCAATGCTAATAATCCTAAGGGAATGAGGCATACTTCACTGAGTAATAGCACCCAGAGTGAGAGCCTGGTCTGGCTTGCAGTAGGGCCAATTTATTAAGAAGTGCTGGTAGCGGTAGTCTCACTAACGTGGGCACGTTCTGAGTCTTGTTTCTTGTTGGAGGACCGTTTCTTACCTCCTAAGGATGACTGTAGAGTCTCCAACATTGATCCTTGGTGTGAAATTGTTTCGTGCAGTTGCTCACAAACAAGGATTGGTTTCTCATTATCTTGTCACAATCATAATTCGAGGACTGAGCACTAAAGGTAATAGAGTTAGTGACAGAGGTAGTGTGTACATCCATAGCACTAGTACGGTTTTCTTCAAGACAGGCTTCAAAATACACTTTCATTAAGGATGAAAGAGATCTTTGTCTGAGTATACGACCACAAACAATATCAAATTTGGGATTAAGCCTTACTAGAAAGGATTTTTTTTACAAATATATAATATGATACTTACTTAATTCTATAAGTAAAATGTAGAACCTCAAATGCCACCAACGAAAGTCCAAAAACTCATAAGAAATCCTAAAGATAACAACAAGATTTGTCATTGTCATTGTCGTTGTCGTGGTCACCATAAAAAGATAGGATAGGTTATTGAAAAAGCATATGAATCTCACTCACATATGTCAGACCAAAAGCACAGACAACAACTACGTCTAGGGAAAAAAGATAATACACTAATATTGAAAGTTAAACAGTTACAATGTAATAGTTATATGCAATATAATACTCATACTCCAATGATTCATGTAATGCTTAACTTATTGATCACCTAGGTTCCCCTAAATGTGAGACTCTCCCTCAAGTATATCTAGACTCTCCTAAGTGTGAGCTTCCCCCACTCTCCACATGCTTAGCCTCCCATTAAGAACGAGAATA
This sequence comes from Cucumis sativus, assembly GCF_000004075.3. NCBI lineage: Eukaryota > Viridiplantae > Streptophyta > Magnoliopsida > Cucurbitales > Cucurbitaceae > Cucumis > Cucumis sativus. The sequence goes on from NC_026657.2 coordinate 35,481,498, forward strand.
TAGCGTCTTCACTTCAACTTTGATAATGAGCGTGAGGCTTCTTCTCACAGTAATATCTTTCTTTCTGATCAACAATCTTCCTTCTCTAATGGATCTTAGCTCCTCTAAGATAGAAAATCTCTTCTCTTGGCTATGTATCGGGCTTCCCCTAAGACTGAGAATCTCTTATCAAGAACAGTGGTTTAAGTTCCCCTAAACTAGAGATATCTTTATTTTGTTACAATCAACGAACAAAGAAACTTGCACAGTGAAACAATCAGCATGCTATGAGCACAAGAACACAATGAAGAACACCATGATGTAGAATTGAATGAACCATTGCACACTAAAAAGATGCAACTCTCTTAAATAGCAAAAAAAAAAAAAAAAAAAGCTCAACATATTACATTCGACACCACTAAATGGGATTCATAATTTACTTTAAATAATCGTATCCATAAAAGAAAATAACACCCATTAGAAAGTGATATGTCGTTATTCCAAAAAGGAAAAAATATTAGATAAAATAATTTAGTCATAACTTTTCAAATAAAGAAAATAATCGAAAAATCTTCCGATGTTAAAATAAGATGTTAAGATTTTTGAATGGCATGTGAACATAAACTATTTAATTGTCTTTATAGATGATTATATTAAAAGTTAGTTTTGAAAAGAATCTATCTTTGATGTGAATTAAGTGATATTATCATTAGTAAGTAATGTTTCTTTCATGTTAAAACACAAATAAAATGTGTGGTATGAAATTTTCTTCGACAAAAGATCGTTGGATGCATTGAAAGTTTGAAAAGACTGATTAAAGAAGATCCATATATCATTCAAAAAGTTCTTACCTCTTCTTCCAACATTAATGAGACTCATCATCCATTGTTGCACCTCTCTATTTCCAATGACTATCTCGAATTCGCTCGACTTCTCATTCATTATGAGCCTTAACTTGCTGTTGAGGTTGACTTCTTCCAACGAACGCCTCTCTATATTGCTTTCAAACATGGAGATGTTGAGATCGTTGAAGCTTTGTTGAAAGGAGCATGAGTCCTGCCTTTGTTTATGATAATAATGGCTTTATTCCTCTTCACTATGCAACACTTTCTGGAAAAATAGATCATGCAAGAGCTTATCAAAGCAAGACCAAGATCCCTTTGGATGAAGCTCAACAATGGTTAAACTGTTTTGCATTTATGTGTTCAAAGTAACATTTGAAGGGGATGAAGTTTCTAATCGAAACATATATGAATTATGATGAAGACTTCTTAAACACAATGGATGACCATGGGAGTACTATTTTGGATCTTTCAATAAAGCTACGACAAAGCGAGCTAAGTATAACTAGAGAAAACACACCAAAATGGTTCGTCTGTCAATTGAATGAATTACAGATGGATATATATAATAACATGTAATAATAAACCTTTTCTAACTCTTTTTTTTTTTTTTTTTTTTTTGTGCTATAGATGTTGGGATATTTATTCCCAGTTTTAGAAGTAAAAACTAAAATAACATAGCAAACATCGAAGACTCTTCCACCACAAAAGAAAGTTTATTAGAATTATTCCAAAAGATCTCAAAGATAAGAAACCTTAGAAGACAAGAATCACGAAAATATGCATCCAAAAGGAAGACTGGGCCACGGTGGAATACATGGAGAAAAAATTTGACGTACAAAGGGGATTGGTTTCAAGAAGTGAAAACCACAATGATGTTAGTGGGTATAGTCATTGCAGCCGTCACTTTTCAAGTGTGAGTGAACCCTCTTTGGTGGCGATTAGCAAGAAGACACTCCATTTAATTCTTCAAACTACTTTCGTAATCATTATTATTATAGAGCAAATATCACTTAAATAACGTCAATTTTTGGGACAACATGTTGTTCCCTATCTAGCTGAAACTGCAATAATGAACTCGGGGCAATCTTATACATATGCATCTTACTTGTGGTTGAACTCAATATCCTTCTTGACATCCATTAGTGTGATTTTGTTAATTGACACCACAATGATGTTAATTAGTGTGCTATAGATGTTGGTTATTTAAACGTTGAAAGAAAATGGATAGGCATATCAGAAAATGTGCCTGGAAATTGGAATGTGTGTTTACCAACCAACCACTACTCTTAGAAATGTTCGCACGTCTTCAATTATGAAGCTTGAAGTCAACTTACATTAACCAGCGGCCAAAAGATTGAACTACTCTTTTGCTTTCTACCCAATGGGAAACAAAATAGTTGGAAGGCAAGTACCTAGCTTACAACCAAATTTCCCGTTCAAAACAAACAATTCTGGCTGATTATCATGAATGCTAACATTTCACTCATGCCATAATTTATTTTCAACTCTGATATGGCATCATAGGTTGTCCAGCTTCCTTAATGTAACTAGCTTAACTGCATTGATTGTTTGGAGCAAAGAAAAAAAGTTAACAGCCTACAAAAATTAGTTTGACTGACTAGATTAGCTTTAAAGGGGAATGTAACAAATCATTACATAAGTGCATTCTTAACAACAAAAGAGAAAAAAAATCATAATGTGCATTAGAAATCACTCCATTTTTTAACAGCAAAGCAACCAAGGGAGGACGGAAAGTTATTGCTCGAAGGATTGCAAAGGGGCGCTCAAGAATAACTGCATAATGTTCATCTCAAATCAGATCCATTTGAATCGCTCTGCCAATATCTTGTTGTGTTAGTTTTTTTTTTTTTAATTTAAAATTAACTCAATAGAATGGTATCACTGGCTGAATAACCCCTTTTTGTCGGTTTTCTTCTTAGGCCTCGGAATACAGTCTGTATAAACTTCTCTATTTTTAGAATTACCATGCATTAAACCTTCCATATTGAAGTTTCATTTACCCTTAATTTTTATTTCTTTCTTAACTTAGCTAGAGAATAGTTTACTTTGGGTTCATGGGGACTGTTGATGCTGGCTCCTGAGCAAATAAACATAGCTCAAGTCCGAAAGTTGCAAAAAGGAAGAATATGTGATTTTTCAAGTCATTTTAGGACTTAAATCGTTACTTATCCGTATTTTCTTTTGTTTTAATATTATTTTCTCCCACAAAAATAAATTATAAATAGGCCAAATTGCAAAAACCACCTTTAGTACTTGTAAAGTTGCAATTACATGTCAAATTTTCAATTGTAAATGTTGTACCGTTGAACTTGTACAGTAGTAAAAATGTTAACAAATTTTCAAGTTTGAGAGTTATTTTTCATCATCTCATACTTCAATTTTTTAAAATCTATGGTAAGTTTGAAAGTCCAATCCAATTTTACCGCTGAAAGTTCGAGTCAGAAATTGAAATTACCACCATACTTTGACTTTACTTATATGCTATTAGTTCCTTGTAGATATTATTTTAGAGTTTGTACTTTTGGCTTTAGTTGTGGTTCTACACTTCTACACGTTCATTCATTTTAGTCACTATGTTCTCGAAATATCTAGTTTACCTTTTTACTTTTAAAAAGTCATTATTTCATCCTTCAAAACAATTTTTATCTCATTTCTTTTGATTGCTATGCTAACATTTAAGTCATAAACTTGTATTAAAAGAGCTTTTCTGTTGACATCCATTTTAAAAATTTGCTAATAGGGATTAAATATAAAAGTATAGTGATCAAATCGAATTTATAAAAATCAAGACAGTATCCTAACTTTCTTTCCCCCACTAAATATAGGTTACTGTGAGCTGTAGAAGCTATATATGAGATTGGAATTAGGATGGGATGTTGCATTTTGAAAAGAGTCAAGATTTGTGTGAAGGGTAAGAGGAGTTTGACAAGGAATTTCTACATTCTCAAAGATTAAGACATTCGAAATTGAAATAATTGATATACAAGCTATAGCTATGTATAGTTCAGTGCCTATCTTTAGGACACTGGAGTTTGCAGTTGCCATAAATACATGGCACCATAATTATCAACACTCTCACCCTTTTCTCATTCTTATTTCTCAATTCAATTTCTTGGGAAATAATATGCACCTAACCAATTTGGACAGAACTGTGGGTTAATATTCTCCAAATTGTTTAACACTTGTAAATAAATAAGGTGGTGATTATCACACTTGTAGTTTAACTTAGTTCAATACTTAGAGGTTGATGGTTCTTGGTTCTAACATATAAGAATTTTTTCCTTTACTTAATATATTTTTAGAAGTCATTTAAAATATATATTATTCTTACTTCAAAGACCTAATTAATTTAATACTAAATAATCAATAATTTCTAAGCTTTTAACTTCATTTTCAATCTTTACGCAGCACTTTCTTCAAGAATGCATTTTTATCAATTTTGTGGGTTGACAACGATGACGCATTATTCTTTTGAAAAGGTTTAAATTGTAGTCTTTTTTTTTTTTTTTCTTATAGAGATAAAATAACAACAATAATAATAAAGAAAGAAAGAAAGAGACCATTTTGACTTAGTAGTATGCTTGAGAAAATGTCAATTTAAACCGCACAAAATTCTATCTTTTCCATATTTGTTCGTCTTCAATACATTTCTGAGGCCAACCCTCTTCATTTTGTATTATTCTATTCTGCTTTTTCTTTTTTACTATTATTTATTATTATTATTGTTTTATTTTTACGTTAAATTATAAATCCATTCTTTAGTTCTAAACTTTTAAATTAAGCATTTTTAGTTATTCCTTAATCTTGTGTTCTAATTTAACATGATATCCTAATTAAAAACATGTTGGGTTGATTTTAGTACTCATGACAATTTAAGATTAAAACGAAATGATTGTGGAAATAAAATAGTGAAAACGGACAAGAAGACAAGATACCTTATGAAACAAATGTTTTCTTCTTTTATTATTATTATTTTTTCATCTAAGAAAGAGATTATTTGTCATTTTTAATTAATATAATCAATCTTTACTTTTGTACTCTACAAAAATTACATACTTATTGCTTTTGAGTTAGGCTTACTTTGACTGCCAATCAAATTTTAGTGGAGAATTTTTATAATCAATATAATTTTCTCATTTTGTCTTTTGTTAATTTTTTAGGCAATTGTTTCTTATTATATATACTTTAATTTAGAGAGAGAGAAAAGAGTAGACTACAAATATAAAGATACGTGCTTAAGTACGTAGAAAGAATAATAACATAACATACCAAACATATATTTGAGAAATTTGGAATGAAGCATGTGAAACAAGGCTATGTATTAATTGTAATTGACTAAGCATTACTTAGTAAAGAACCTGAACTAGCAACTTCTAGGTTTTTCCATCCTAGCTCTTACCTTCTCAAACATACATATGTATATATAAGCATCCACAACAACAAAAAAACCAATTTCATTTTTTTTTCAATTATTACTTAGCTAGCTAGACACACACATACTGTGACCTACTACGTACCTATGTATCCTATGCATCCCAGCTTGATGAAACAAGGTCGTTGGATAATCCCGTTAATCCCAACGATGACGAAGATGATGACAATGATGAACACGGCGGGTTTTGTAAGATCGATGACATGATCATATCAATTTGCTCCATAGCCATTTGATTAGTTACCATGCATTGATCTTGTGGATAGTAACCATTTGAAAAGCTTGATAATTTGATAATTGGATCAAGATCTTGCAAAGGAGCTGGAATTTGTGGAATTGATGAGCAAATATTTTCCTCGCCAACCTCGCATAATTTTGGCATCGTTGTCGTGGGATGCAAAAATGAAATGTCAACGTATTGTGGTAGTGTAGCTGCTGGAGTGACGAACTCTCCACTTGCCACCACCGGTTGATCAGAGTCGAGCGGTTGGAGACGATAGCCTCCTGATGATGGCCACATTGGACGAGGGTCATGAGGGGAAAAGTTTGTTGAGGAGGAAATGGAAGGAAGTAAATGAACCAAATTAGCATTTGGATTGAGATTGGTAAATTGGTCAAGCTTGTAATCAATGAGATGATCAAAACTAGTTTGTAGAGTTGAAGTTGGAAGACATGGTTGGTCTTGATGGGCAGAGGTGGTTAAAATCAAATTAGGGTTTGCATTGAGAATAATAAATCCCTCGTTATTAATAGAAGCATTAGGGTTTTGGAGATGGCCAGAAAAGGTGGCCAAAGCAGAAACCTCATGAGAAATCAACTTCTTTTTTATGTTTGAATTCCAAAAATTCTTCACTTCATTGTCGGTTCTTCCAGGTAATTGCTTCGCTATTTGAGCCCATCTAAAAGCAAACCAAATCCAACAAAATATTTTGAGAGTCCTCGACGAGTAAAATAGAAGAAAAAAGGATGGAGAGAAATTAAAGAGTGAAGAGAGAACAATTATTACCTATTACCAAGAATGCTATGGAGTTGAACAATGAGGGAAGCTTCTTGGGGAGAGAAACTCCCACGTTTAAGGTCAGGTCTCAGATAATTTATCCATCTTAGTCTACAACTTTTCCCACATCTCTGCAAGCCTGAAAAATACACCATCAAAATAAATAATTATTAGAAGATGGGAAACAATGTGACTAATGATTCTATATTGCTAAACAAATGAGTTAGAATTAGAATTTAGAACTTCTCTTTCCATTTATAAAAAAAAAAAACAAACCACAAAATAATTACATCAGAGAATTACGAGAAGAAAAAAGGAATCTTAAAACGAAGATTTATTCTTTAGCTAATTATTAGTCTCATCACATTTTTTTTTAAATAAAAAAATAAAGAAAACTTTTTATAAGGCTTTGCTTAAGCTTACGAGTTTAATAGTAACTATGACGGTCATGGGAAAAAAGAGAAAGTGATTCACCAGCAAGCTTGGGGACAGAGCTCCAACAGCCATGGCCATAAGTAGAAATGTAATTAACAAGCTTCTCATCTTCCTCAGGTGACCATAGCCCTCTCTTCACTTTCTGTTTGTTACAGCAAGAATGGTGTCCCATTTCCTTAACTTCTCTCTCTTTCTCCCGCTCTAAAAATTAAAAGAAAAATGGAAAGAAAAGACAAAACAGAAACTTTTTACAGAAGAAGAAGCTTAAAGGTTTGTGATTTTAGAGAGAGAAAAAGTTGAAGAAAGAGAGAGTGATTCAGATTTTGGAATGAGAAGGGAAGGAGGTTATGAATTTAATGTGGGGGAATTGTACGGTTGTGGGCCGCTCGGGGCTTATTGGAAAGAAAAAAAACTTGGATGCATCTATATGTTATATGTTATAAGTTATATGCTCTTCCTCTCCATCTCTGCACTATATAAAAACCAAATTATCCAAATATCTTTTAAACTTTTTTATTTTTATGCTTGGCAACATGTATGGATGCACCTAACCATTGTCTTATGCACAATGCCTATAAGTTGTGTTTTTTCGTGCTTGTAACAATTTCTAGTGTTACAATAGTATAAAACAACAGTTAAAACAAGTATTTTTCATCTTTAGGCTTTAAAATGTTACCCTTATGGGTCATTTTGGTTTGAGGATACCTTTCTACTTAGAATTGACATATGCATGCATATAATCATCTTACTCATGGTTTCAACTATTTGCGACTTAATAAGCAATTCTCATGCATCCTCATTTTCAATAGATAAAGTTTGAGGGTATTTGCAAAAATGACAAAACAGGTTATAATAATTAAGTCTATAGCACACATACTTTATTAAACTTGTTACACTTGATTCATCTTTGATACACTTGGTACCCTTTATGCTTTGATACACTTAAAGGCTTCAATTATAAGTTTGATACACCGCTAATAAACTTGTTATGCTTCATTTGTACACTCAACAAAAAATTTATACGTTTGATGTACATGATGTATTTGATACACCCGATGCACTGCAGATACACTTGGTATTTTTCACTTATACATTTGATTGAATAAATACACTTGATATGCTTGAAGTCCTACTTATACACTTGTAAACTTGATTCATATACTTGATAATGATTCACTTTACTGATATACTTCAACAATATATTGTTGATATATTTTATAATCATACACTGAGTTATATCATTCATATACTTAATAATATTATAATGAACTGCATAAAATTTGAAAAAATAAAAAATCACGTAGTAAGTATATCAACCAACAAATACATATAATATAAGTATATCACAACATTGATATACAAAATTGAGACAAGTCAAACCAAAACAAAATCAATGTAAAAATAGATAAAACAAAATCATTTGAAATCATATCCAACTTAAAATATACATCGAAGAAAGTAAAATAAAATCACAAAAGAAGTTAAATTACTCTAATTAACAACCATTATATTTCATATTGCAATTATTGTAATATTGATATTCTGAAATCAAAATTAAGACGGAAAGAACAAATAATTTTTTTCGTATAAATTTTTCTCATATAAGAATAAATAAATAATTAGGACCTTAACAAGAGAGAATAAATAAATAATGAGTAGGACATTAAAAAAAGAAGATAAATAAGTTATGAAGAATATTTTAGGAATAATAACAAATTTAAAAAACAGAGAATTTTTACTAGTAAAAATTTTACAAAATTTCAAAACAATGTGCTATATTTGTCATATTATATTATCTTACGTTTGCAATTTCCCTAAGGTTTTCTATTCTCTTCTAAACTAGGAGTTTTTTAATATATAATTTCATTTAAAATATAGTTAATTAATTAATAATAATTTAACCAAATTAATATAAATATTCATTTTAATAAATCAATAAAATTATTTACTTAACTTTACTTTTACAACAAAAGTTAATTAAATGAATGCAATTATTTTTTCCTAAACTATTAATTAATTAGCTATCAATATCTTAAATATATTCGGTTGGTAGATTAAGATGAGCTCAATTTTGGTTAATACACAAATCCATTTTTCAATAATAATAAAAACATATAATTACTTATTGCTTTTTTTACTTAATCAATAAATTATTTATCAAGATTAATTTTAATTTGATTCATGAGCATTCCATTGAGTGATACATTTTTAAATATAACAAAAAATTAATTAATTAAAATATAATAAAAAAATTTATTTTTGATTGACGCTGATAAAAAACTATCATAATTGATAGAATATAAAGTTTTACTATATATTACTTTAGATTGTTGGACACTTGACAAGAGTCAACCTGTCCTTTCTCAAAGGTCCTTTAAGTTTTTAGTTGTCGACTGGTATCACACTTCTTGATTCTGTTGTCTTTAGATATCAATTATACCATTTGGTCTAAACTCATCTCTGATAATTATAAATTAGATTTTATTTTTTTTTGGTGGAGAATGCTTATCTTTTAGTCTTTCATAGATTTACATTTTTCTTTAATCTCACTTGGTCTATAAGGATGGTTGAGCTTGCTAAGGTTGTCAACTTAGTTGAAATCTATTTCCACACCATATACGAAAAAACATCTAACAAGATGCTCAAATTTTGCATTTAATCAAATTAGCCGATCAAAGCAGCAACAAGATACATAATTAACAAGTGATAACTAAATTTTCAAATTTTGGATGAGTATAAGAAAATAATAGTTATAATATTTTTATTAGAATATGGAATATATTATTCATTTTAGAGGAGAGAATAACCGAGACCTATCTTTAAATAATAATAATAATAATAATAATAAATAACTTAACATATACGAAAAACTATTATTAATTATAAATAATAGTATGATAATATGTGTTAAATAGACGTTCATTCTTAGTGTCTATTGCCATGTGGTAATTTATAACTATCCTATTTGTTGTCCATGTTCCTAATCTTGGAGATACAATTAAAGAAGGAAATGCAATCAAGAAAAAGCAAAAGCTATATTTTTCCTTCGTCATCATATTCACGAGGATTTGAAATCAAAATATTTTAATTACAATAAAGGATCGTCATAAGTTGTGGAGTAAATTGGAAGAAAGGTCTGATAATTTAAAATTAAATTAATTCATCTTCTACAAGCTCGTTAGAATTGGATACATTTGAGGCTACAAAATTTTAAATCAATAAGTGATTACAATTCTAAATCAGTAAGTGATTACAATTCTAGATTATTTAGAATTAGTTCAAAATTGTTGTTATATGCGGAGAAAAAAAATTACTGATATGAACATGTTGGAAAAGACATTTTTTATTTTTCACATCTTGAATATGTTCCTACAACAATGAGATATCGAAAGAAATGTTTTACAAAATATTCTGGACTAATCTCATATCTTTTTGTTGTCAAACAAAATAATTAGTTGTTGATGAAAAATCACAAATCCCAACCAACTTAAACAAAACCATTCCGCAGAGAAAATGTTGTGAATTTAAATCGTGGACAAGGTTGTGGTTGAAGTAGTGATCGTGGTAGAGGAAGAAAAAATTATTATTTTTGTGGTGGCGGTTCTAATAATTCAAATTTCAAAAGTACTACACGAAATGATAATCATAAAGCGAAAGTTTCACAAAATAAGAATTCAAAAAATGATGAGAAAAATGATAGACCAATGTGGAATAACTGGACATTGGTCATGTGTTTACCATACATTGAAACACTTAGTTGATCTATATCAAGCCTTCCTAAAGAAGAAAAAAGGAAAAATGTAGAACCTAATTGGACCAATCAATATAATGATATAGATGATCCATCCAACCTAACTAATTTGGATGTGACAGATTTCTTTGAAACTTTTGAAGAGACTATAATGATGAGAAAAATTATTGAAAATTCTCATGGACATCCATTGAAGAACTAGAAGATTATTCTTCTATCTAATGAATTAATATGAGATGTTTGTTGTCAAAGCAAATTAATAATTAGACTATCACCAGCTAAAGTGAAAATTGAATCACCTATATTTTTAGAATGAATTCGTTGTGATATATTTAGACCTATTAGCCCACCAAATGGACCATTTAAATATTTCATGATATTAATAATAGACGCATTCAATAGATAGTCGCATGTGTGCTTATTATCAAGTCAAAATCTTGCATTTGCAAAGTTGTTTGCTCAAATAATTAAGTTAAGAGCACAATTTCCTAATTATACAATTAAGAACATTCAACTTGATAATGCTGGAGAATTTATATCACAAGTTTTTTACAATTATTGTATGTTTATTAGAATAAGTAATGAACATTATGTAGCTCATGTTATACACAAAATGGTTTAGTATAATCATTTATAAAACATTTGCAAATCTGAGAGCTAGCTAAGCTTCCTATCTGCTAAAACATTTGTTATTTTGCATACTGTGTCACTCGTGCGTATTAGACCAGTAACTTATCACAAGTACTTGCCATTATAATTAACATATGACCATGAAGTAAATATTTCTCATTTGATAATTTTTTAACGTGTTATACATATTCCAATTGCTCCACCACAACGTGCTGAGATGAGTTCTTAAAGGAGACTAGAAAAATGTGTTGGATTTAATTACCCATCAATTATTCAATACCTTAAACCCCTGACGGGTGACGTATTTATTGCACGATTTTTTTATTGTCATTTTAATGAGACAAAATTTCCAACATTAGGGTAAGGAATAAAGAAGTTGAACAAAAATTACATGGAATGTATCATTTTATTGTCTCGTAGATTCTCATACAGATCAATTTGAACTTAAAGTTCAAAAAATAGTTCATTTGTAAAATATAAAAAATTAGTTACCATATGCATTTGTAGATGTAAAGAGGGTAACTAAGTCACATATAAAAGCTACAAATATCCCATCAAAAGTTGATATCTCAACACAACAAGTTGTCATTAATGAATATGAAACACGCCAGAAGTGTGGTAGACTAGTGAGTTCCAAATTAGATAAAAATCTTCGAAAAAGAAAAGCAAGTCAATAACTCGATTAAAAATATGGATGTTTTAGAAGAAATCCAAAATTTGACTCCTAACAAAAATATTGAAAAAGATAAAACAACTAAGGATATTAATGAGATTTCGATCAACTATGCCATGACAGGAAAAAGATGGAATCAGTTTAATGTAGTTGTTGACAACATTTTTTCATATAATGTTTCTCTTAAATCCGAAATTGAGGATTTTAAACCAAATCTGTTAAAGAATATCAACAAAGAAAATATTAGTCTTTGTGGAAAGAAGCAATTTAGACAAAATTAAATTCACTTTCAAAACGTCAAGTTTTTAGACCAATAGTTAAAACACTAGAAGGTACGATGTCAAACTTGTTGGATATAAATGGGTATTTGTGAAAAGAAAAAATGAAGATAATGAGATCACAAGATATAAAGCAAAATTAACTGCACAAGGTTTTTCACAAAGACCTGATATTGATTATGAGAAAGACATATTCTCTAGTGGTGGATGCAATCACATTAAGACTTTTAATTAGCCTGACTGTGTATGAAAATCTGGACATATCTTCTGGATGTGTCACAACATATTTATATGGATATATTAATAATGATATTTATATGAAAGTCCTAGAAAACTTTAAGATACATAAAACATATAAATCAAGTTCTCGAAAACTATATTCAATAAAGTTATGGATATCATTTATATAAGATGAATGTAATATAATCACTTGAATAGATATTTGTGGAAAGAATGGTATTAAAATAATTCAATACATTCATGCATTTTTATAAAGAAATTAAAATCAGGATTTACTATTATAATTATATATGTTGATAATTTAAATATAATTGGAAATCCTGGGTAGCTTCCAATGGCAATAAAGTATCTTAAAAAAGAATTTGAGATGAAAGATCTCATAAAAATAAAATTTTGCCTTGATTTGCAAATTAAGCATTTATAGCAAATGAGATATTTGTTCATCAATCAACTTATATAGGAAAATTTAGGGATAGTTGAATATTTAACAATTAGATTAAAAAATAATTAAGTATATAGCAACATTTTAAAAATTTTGCAAATATAACAACATTTGTCAAATTCTATCAATGATAGAAGTCTATCACCGATAGAACGTATTGTAAATATTGGTCTATCACTGATAGACCATATGAGTCTATCAAGATACAAATCTATCAACGATAAATTTTGCTATATTTACAATTTCTTTTAAATGTTGTTATATCCTTAATTATTATTCCTAAAATGGCTATCGTCACTTACAATTACCCAAAAAATTATATGGATGAAGCACATCGATTGAACATTCCAATGCAAGTTCGTTCGTTAGATGTGAAGAAAGATGTATTTTGACCTCGAGATGATAATGAAGATCTCCTTGGCCTAGAAGTACCATATATTAGTGCAATTTGTGTTCTTATGTATCTTGCTAATTATACAATACTATATATTTGCATTTTTTCTGTAAATTTATTAGCTAAATACAGTTCATCTTCAAAAAAAAAAATACATTGGAATTAAATTAAGCATTGTTATCTTCGAGGAACAATTGATATGAGATTATTTTATTCAAAATAAATCAAATTTTGACTTAGTTAGTTTTGTAGATTCTGGGTTTATCTTATCCACACAAAGCTAGGTCTCAAATAGGTTATCTATTCACATATGGAGAAACTATTATATCATGACGATCGATGAAATAGACAATAACAACCACTTCTTCAAATCATGTTGAAATTCTTGCAATGCAGAAGACAAGTTGAGAATGTGTGTATGGCTAAGATCAAAGACTCAACACATTCATGGAACATGTAACTTGTCTTCTAGTAAAAATCTTCCAAAGATACTATATCTTCTCAAAACATGTATAGTTCAAATCAAAAAATGTTATATTAAATGGGATAGAACAAAGCACATTTCACCAAACTTTTTGTACACTCATGATCTTACAGAAAATGACGACATTATAGTACAACAAATTTGTTCAAAATATAACCCGATGGACTTATTTACAAAATCATTATTTATTGCAACTTTTGAAAAATTTACACACAACATTGGAATGCGGTGACTCAAAAATCTCAAGTGATGTTTTCATCAGGGCAAGTAATTGTACTTTTGTAAGGGTATAAATAATACGAAATATGTGCTCTTTTTCTTTCACAAGGTTTTTTTTTTTCTCCATTGGGTATTTTTGTAGTAAAATTTTAACGAGACATACAATTTATACAAGTAATGAGTAGTAAGAAAGAGAGTATTATAAACATTACAGTAATATATGTTAAATAGATGCTCATCTGTATAGTCTATTGCTAAGTAACAATTTATAACTACCTCATTTGTTGTCCATGCGTCTCAATACGACATATCGTTATATTTCCTCCATAGGTGTGTTTTGCCTCGACCACAATTTGAACTATTTTGTTTTTTTTTTTTTGTTTTTTTTTTGTTTTTTTTTGTCTTACTGTCAATAAAAGTTAAATCTCTTTTTCCTAATATGTGTTGCTATATAAAAATAAGAAATCTACTCACACACCAACAAATCAAACAAAATAATATCAATTATAAAAAAAGTAAAAGTAAAAAATTGAACAGTAATAACGTACACTTGATATAACTTTTGCCTCTTTAAACGTCGTGAGGGTTTATTTAACCTTTCATCTTCATAGTTTTACAAAATATTATATATGTAATCATTAAAAAACCCACAAGTCTAAATTCCTAAAAGAGTAACACATGCACTTTGAGCATTGTTTTTAAATAAAAGAAAAAAAAAATTCACATAACAATTTATACTAATTGAACACTTTGTAATATGTTGCACAAAAGTGGACATAGTCTAGATCCACTCTAACTATTCTTCCTACATAAACTATGAGTCTAATAGTTATACTTTTGGGAGATAAAGCCATAGAGGAAAATAGAAACATATAGGTCAAATTTGGTTGCATGCATAGTAAAAGAAAAGGAAAAGAAAACATGTATAGTTATAAAATAAATAAATAACTAAAGATTAAATAGTTATCGAGGTATTTATATTTTAATGGACAAATACTTTTATTTAAATATCAATTCAAATTTTAGTTCAATGAAGAAAGAACACTTGACTAAGAAAAGCAAACACAAGATGAATTTGAGGATTATAGTGTAACCCAAATATAATTTTACCACAATCAATTTACAAATCAACTTTGTTTTAAATTGATGGCCAACCGATGTAATTATTGCTAAAGTTTCCAATTCTATAGTTAATAATTAACCTTTTCTCTTATTAATTTGGTATAATCACTTTTTAATTAATTAATTATGGATTTTTTTCATTTTACGTATTTTTGTGATATTTGTCAAGTTTTTAGGTACAAATTTAGTGAGATTTGCATCCCGAAATTCAAATACAAATATAAAAAAAAAGGGGATAAATGATATATATATATATATATATATATATATATATATATATATATATGAGCAAATTGACAAAATGGGTTATTTTATTTTGAAGAAAAGTGTAGTTCTAGGCAGCCAAAAAAAGAAAAAAAATAGCCTAAATTATAGTGTAAAATATAGCTAAATAACAAATATGTATAATCAAGTAAAAATTATCATAAAAATGATCCAACCTACAATTTTGCTTATAGCAACTAATTGACATGACCAGGAATATATAATGACACCAACAACCATTAATATACCTTATATGTCACTTTCTCTTTCTCATTATTCTTTTTCTAATGTGATATTTCTTTTAAAGTTCATTGAAACAACAATCATACATTTCTTCTCACTTTAATTTGATAGATGAATAGAAATTTAATATAATGCTTTATTACCTGTTAGACTTTTATCAAACACATGTCTTTTATTTATCATTAGATCAACCCATGATTAAATTTAAATGGCATGATCTTTACTAAAATTCCCGTTTAAAATTCTTGCATGTGTCTCTTCAAATTATGCAATTGAATTGACAATGTTGTTTAACCATGTTAGTCAATAGCAATTGATTAAATGGCAAGTTTATTACATCAACTTTTAAGCATACGTATATTTAATCTTTTAAAAAAAATTTAAACGTGTGAAATTAGTATGTAATAATCTTCTTATATTTGTAACAATAAAACTTAAATTCTTAAACATGTGTCTAAAAGATCTTTAATGTTGTCCACATCTTTTAGAATTTGGATTTACTGAAAATACATGATTGAGGATATCTAGTTCGCTTCAAAGTTCAATATGATCCTATTGAATATGTTATTGTCTTATTGAACACTTTTTAAAATTTATCGACAAAATAGATTCACAAATCCCAAACGGATAAGGTAGTCTTTTCAAGCCACACCGATTTTGAAACTTCATAGGTAGAAATAAGAAATAAGAGAGACCCATTTTTCACTTTTTTCTAACTTTTCTTTTTTCAAAATGAGAGAAATTTAGAGAGAGAAAAAAAGGTAAGAAAAAAGGTTAATAGGACCAATTATGAAATTATCAATTATTGTCCTCTTATTTTTTCTATTAATATGAAAATTTTTGCATGGTTTTTTCTACAAGAAGAGTCAATATCAATGTCCTTATGTACATTTTTTATATGATCAATGATATAAAAATCCTCAACATATATCTTTACAGAAAATAAAAATGAAGAAACCCAATAATTTCCTTTTCAAATCATATCGGAAATGAAAACATTTTTTTTGTTTTTATACCATATGTTTTATTTTGAAAATATAAACTGTAATTTAGAGGGAATCGTCACAACCAAAATTTCAATTTGTTTAATTTTTCTCTAATTTTGTCAAAATGCAACTAATCTGTTTTATAATTTTTTGGTTTTTATTATTTATATTTTCATAATATTTTATATATTTAGAAGTTAATTTTTTTTGGACAAAAATCACTTTGTTAATATCAAGATTATTTTTCTTTTTTATATCAATTTATCCAAGTTTAATTTTTTAAATCACCAAACTATTACTCTGAAATAACACTAATCAAATTGAATTTATATG
This sequence comes from Cucumis sativus, assembly GCF_000004075.3. Classification (NCBI taxonomy): domain Eukaryota; kingdom Viridiplantae; phylum Streptophyta; class Magnoliopsida; order Cucurbitales; family Cucurbitaceae; genus Cucumis; species Cucumis sativus. The sequence continues at coordinate 35,498,266 of NC_026657.2, forward strand.
TTGAAAGAAGAAAAAAGGTTCTTTAAAAACATGGTAAGAACATAAAACTAAAGAAAAGTTGAAGTATTTTGAAGTTAGATTCCCCAAAATAAAGAATTGATTATTTAGTGGAAAATTAATTTTTCTTCAAATCACCGCCATTTACCAAAATTAGAAGGAATCTTAATATTTTCTTTGATTGGAAATGTTGAAACACTTGCTAAAAAAATAAATTAACGAATCTACACCTAACTTAATTAAATAATTAATTTTGTATATCTTTTTAAATAAAAGGTTATAATAATTGAAATTTGTATGGAAAAAATTGAAAATATTATTTAAAAATTTTCAATTAGTTAAAAGTAAACATTATTCCAAAATTCCAATATGATTATTTCACATTTATCATTTTGTATAGTTTGTCAAAACTAAAATAATCTACACCCAAACACACACTATTCTAATCAAAATATAATAACCTAAGACTATAATAACTCACTTCTTATCTTAAACACTTCTCCTTAAAACGTAAGATTACAATAATTGAAATTCAAATTTTCTATCGTACGTGTCGTTGTAAAAGTAAAATAAAATAACATTTTGTCAGCAAGTGACAAGTACAAGACAGAAAAAGCAAAGTCTTTTTTGTGAAGCTATGTGTAGTGTCATCTCACAGTCAACTCATCAAATGAGGAACATCATTTCATCATCTTCACCAAGTCTATGCTTCAATGTTTGGTGAAAATTTGAAAGTTACATTTCTTATGCCTTCATAACATTTTCTCTTTACTTTTTCATATTCTCTTCCTTTATGATTCGACAGCCATTTTATTTGTCGAACAGACTTTGTTGAATAATAATGCTAATATGTTTTAAGTAAATTAGATTGAATCTCAATTTGAGTTTAACTCAACTATTTAGATTGCATAAGATATATATTTTTAACCACTTCACAAATTAGTTAATGGTCAACAATTTTGTGTATGTACGCATTCAAATTCTAGTATCTCAAATTTAGTTAAGGTGAACGACCATTTTTTTCTCTTTTTTTTCTTTTAAGTTGTGTTCAATATATAGTGAGATTTTCGAATCTTAGACCTTTTTGCTAGAGTACAATAACATTTTATATCAATTAAATATGCTCACTTTGATATTACCACACATTTGGATTAATGATATGGTTTATATATAACTTATTATAATATTCTACATTTTTTAATACTCTTAAAATAAATTGTTGTTTTAAAAAGAAACAAAATGAACTAAAATATTGTTGAAATTTATGTTTTAAAACTCATACTTTGTTGTTTAAAATCATATTCTATTCAATAAAGTTGTTGTTGAGAAATTATTAGTGAATTTCAATACTAAAATATTGAATCCAATAAACTAAGATCTTGAGGCTATCTTGAGTAAACTTGAACTTTATGTAGAGACATAAACATGGATCAAGTTCAAGTATATAGCCTTAAACGGTCTATAGTACATGAATAAGGTCGGGTGCCTTATTTTGTGGGACATTATAAATCATGTTCGCTTTGTAGTCAGTACAAACGATGTGATCCTGAATCATTCATGTAGAGACATGAAAGTGGGGGCATTTAATGTAAAGAAGTTTACATAAGACTGGAACCACGAAATAATCATTTTTACGTTATAACATCGTTGATTGTATAAAAGTGACTATTTCGATTCTTGAAGACCTATGTAACTTAATCCTAATCTTGAGCTAACTATGAACTTTTGTTCACATGGAATTATTCGTAGACTTGCATAGGTGAGGGTAGCTCAACATCGCTGACTCAATAAGTCTCCCATTTCAAGGGTAAGACCAAATGGATAGCTAGAGATATTAGGGTGCAAGTCGAAATTCACTTCTACCTATAATATGGTTAGCAGATAGGTTGTTCTCTTAATGACTGAATCTAGGTCTTGAATAATGGGCCCTACCCTATCATTCACTCAAGAGGAATTCAGTTTATAGGTTAGACCTTAAACCAATTGTTTAATAGTGGATCAGTTGGACTTAAGAAGCAATATGTAATCTTGATGATAGAATGGTATTTTGATCCAATCAAGGTTACGAACAACCTATGAAGAATTAACTTACTAATCATGGTTATATCAAATGGACACCAGTCAAATTGAGTAAATAAGATGGTCATCCTTAAGCCTTCTTTCTATTAACTTTCAAACTTGAAAGTGAACTCTTCTGTGACGTTCAACATACTAACTAATATTAAGCTACTCCATCGTTAGGGTAGAGTCAGTCGGTCCAAAGAACTGACAGTAGAGGTTAGGTCCTCCAGACTATTCATGTTAACCCAAATTTCACTCTCTCTACAATATTCTTTGTGTCTCTCCTTTTCATGCGCTTTGCTTCACCCTAATATCAATAGTGAAGGGAGTGCAACTATGAGATTTAGTGAAATAACCCTTTAGTTAACGAATGTTAACTAGCTCGATCTAAAAGGATTTAGCCAGTAAATCTTTGATCATTAGATTTCATAATCTGTAGATCTATTAGGTTCCTCAATTAGCTCATATGGAATAATTAATTTAGAATAGTATGTTTGATTAATTTGAATTAATCGAATTAGGTTAGGAGAGAGAAATCAACAAGTATATATAATATAGTGATCAATTTTTATGTTAATATGATTTAAATATCAAGAATATAAATGCACATTCATATTCAGAAGCTTGAAAAATAATGGAAATGGTCAAAGTTGAGAAAAGTCAAATTGTTGACTTTTTACTTTGAAAAGTCAAACTTTGACCAATTTTATATTCAAATCTGATTTGTATTTTGCGAAAATAAAATGTGAATTCATGCTCATGAGGTTGAAATTAGTCAAGAAGGAAAAAAGTGATCAAAAGTAAAAATATTGACTTTTTGCCAAAGTTTGACTTTGAATTGAATGATGAAATCACAATTTTACCCTTTAACTAAAGTTGGTGAAAAAATACAACATTTTGTTGGATAATTTCAATTACTTTTAGTGGCTATGTGGAGGCTCACGATGATAACACCAAGCCTGCTAAGAGATAGTGCATCGATGCATAATTCCACTAACTCATTAGTAGGCTAAATGGAAGCTTGTGAACCAAGCATACTAAAAGTTAATGGGATGTGAGGTGTGTTGAACTTTGGTGAGTTTACATGTGCAATTGTTGCACGTAATTTGTCTATTTAAAGGGTGAATTTTCAATCGTAGGTAACTTCTTTACTCATTATTTATGATTTTTCCTTAAAATTATTAATCACCAAATAATTTTCCAAACCTTTGACATTCCTCCAATTCCTATATCTCTCAAATTCTTCACTCATTGACCCTCACAATCAAATTCTAGTTCGAAGAATAGTAGATCAACTTATTGGTGGTTCGGTTCATGCTAGGGTGGAGGTTTGAGTGATTATAGTCCTACGAATGTGAGTTATCCCTAACTCTAATTGTAATCTAATTAAGTACTTATATGTTAATTTTTAGTGTAACTATAGTAAAATTGATCCGATTTCTACTATGCATATCTATTATTTCCATAAAATATTAACAAATATAACAAAATATCGACATTAATATATGTTGTTTATCATTAATTAAAAATGATATATTTTGTTATATTTGTAAATATGTGATAAGAGTGAGATTACATGGAACCAAATTTGGAGGATTGGACATAATGAAAGGTATGTATCAAATTATTAGTATATATTATGTATGTGACAAAATAATGAGAATAATATTTAATAATAGGATAAACAAAATGATCTCAACGACAACAAACAAAATTAATTTTATACTTTTTGACTTTCCTTCAAATATAATATTTGTTGCCAATAATTACATTCTTCTTCTATTCCATGTTTTTCATAATCAAATTACTTTTCAAAATACAAATCACTTTCACTACATGAATAAGACACTGTTAATTTCCAAAAATTAGGTGCAGCAGAGAGAGAGAGATTCGGTCCTCATTTAACTCGTTAAGCAATTTTTAAAAATTAAATATAGAAAATACGTTAATTACGTACTTTTTTTATTATTATTTTCCTTTGACTCTTTGTTCTATTTTCTTCAAAAAATAATAATAATAATGAATGAATGAAAAATATAGTAAATAATCTATATGCATAGATTATTCTATAACACAGCAGAAACATATTTAACAATTGTTAGGATTCTTTCATTGTACAAATTCGAGCTATGTTTAGATTATTGGTTATTCTATGCCAATATTGCAAATATTGTAAAAATATCAATTAATATTAATTTATAATCTCGAGACTTTTAACACTAATAATTTTGATAATTTTTAGATGTCTTCTTGTATCAATTTAAATTATGTTTGAGACACTTAATTAGAATGGTTTGAAAATTCCCTAATTCAATTATTTAAATAAGAAGAAATATGAATGTTGTCACATTTTTCTTATAATAAATTTAAACAGTGATTATGAAAGCGAGAGATTCCACATAATATTGGACAAATTGGTATGACGCAAGAGATTGTACCAATTTCATCACCTTCAATGTAACTTTTTTGATAATGTATAGTGAAATCCAAAGAATGACATATCAATTCATAATTCAAATTATATATATATATATATTTATACTAGTAGATAATCAAAAAGAATATTGCGTAGGACCCAAAATTTGGAAAAATTGTTTCCCTTTTTCTTGTAAATGAAGTGAGTAAAAAAGGGCAGTTGACCAAAGTGTTGATGGAAAAGCCTTGATTTTGTATCTTCTCCTAGACGATTCTCATCTGTTTTTTTTTACTTTTTTTTCTTTAACTTTTTCTTAACAGATGCTCTTAATGGATATATATTTTGTACTCCAAAATCAAATCATTATCAACTTAGCATCAATTTATTATGTTCACTTAATGTTTTGGTTAAATCAAAATTTGTAAAAATGCCTACCAAATATAGTTTTATAAATCCTTGTGGAAATCCATATATCAAATATTAGAATAATTTACCTTTTCTTCAATTTATATAGATTGCCATAAGTCCAACTCTAGGGTCTAATAATATATTGAAATATGAATTTTGTAAAATGTACTTTTAGATGATTCTATATATATGTATATATGGAGAATTAGATAAAATGTTACAAGTCTTTTTAAAAAGTATATTGGACAAACACAAGAATTTTTTTTCTTTTAAAATAAAAATAAAAAAAGTGAAATCCATTTCTTTTAAAGATAAAATTTTGAGAAGACTTTGATATAGAAATTAGTAAATAAATGACGATTAAACTAAATGCGTTTTCTAAGAAATAAATTCCTTACACAAAAATAAACTAACATCGTTTCCTTTTAACAATTTTACTAATTTAATATAGGTTTTTTTATTAAAAAAAATAAAAATTATAAACTATTTACCCATGATAAAAAAAACACACAAATGACACTTTATTTTGGAAGTGTAAATAATTTGTCAATTTTTTAATTTTTTAATATTCCTCGTTAATATATGTATATATATTTGTTCAAATAAAGAAGACGTTGAATAAGAAATATTGGACCCTACATTGTCACGACATTTACCAAATTAATGATAAAAAAATACAAATATTTGAATTCGAGACTAATTAAAAGTTGACATGTGTACCAAATTAAAAATAGAAAACACAAATTATTCAATTCTAATGAAGTCACATGTTTTCATTATGACCGTTGGATCAAATTAAATATTATTTACTTTGACTAAAGTTCAATTGAGTCAAAAAATAAGTTTAATTTAATTCAAATGCTAAATATGACTCAAATCCATGTGAGTGAGTCTAGTTGACCAAAAACTCATATAGAGAAGTTCTCTTCATTTGTGGAGGTCGATGAAAATTTTTTACACTACAAAATCTAGAGAGAACTCTTCCAAGAATTAGTAGATTTTCCAAATCCTGAAGTCAACCACTATCAAAGATTGAAGTTTCTTTGGAGATATATACTTTCTTCCAAGATTTTAATTTCATCTTTGGAGATATATACTTTCTTCCAAGATTTTAATTTCAAGAACATCACGTGCTCCACTTCCTTAAATTAAGCGTAGACATTTAATCGAGAGATAATCAAAATATCAAATACTAGAAATTGGACCACTTAACATCAAATCAACACAATTACAACTCCGTGAATTAAATTTTTTCGAAAATCTCGTGTGAACATATGTCACTTTTTTTCAAGGTGTTCTACTTATATTTTTTCTTATATTTTCTTTATTTTTAAATATAGTAAAATGAACGAAAATATCATTATAGACATTGATCGAACAGATTTCATAGCCAAAATTCGAATCAAATAAATTATCGAAATACACACTAAGAATTAGTATCTTAGTGGCAAGTTGAGTCGAACTTAGGGAGCACATGAATTTCTCAAGCAAAATTGTTTCCAACTAGTGATGACGGAGAGTGGGTTTTAATTATTTCCATCACTAAAGAAAAGAAAATAGAAAGAGAAGGTAAATTTAATTGAATTCAATATTAAAAGAATGTAGCTTGGCTTAAATGGAATTCTCTATTCAATGTATTTAATCATGCGTTCGTTACGTTACTCTTTTTCTAGGTTACTCTTACTTAACCAAATAAATTAAAAAATCTAATAAATTTATCCGAGGTAACTAATTGATATCAATCGAGCCAATGAGAAGAAGCATATACTAAATTCAAATTAATATCAATTGCATTAAAGTTTAGGGTTCTTTATGTAGAATAATTAGTATTCAAGCACCTAACTAATTATTCATGCAAATTTAATTATAGGTTAAGATTGATTGTTGTCTATTCAATTAAATACTTTAACCTATTGCTTCAACAAAACAGTGATCAAGCAATCCTCAAGGGTCTGAAAACAAGATATAGATCCACTTGAAACAAAATTGAATTAATACAACCAAGAAAATCTAATTAAAAAATCACAATTACATTGAAATATGATAAATCTTAGTCCATTATCGACCTGTCGAGCAATGGGGAGATGTTGATCAAGTTCATGCATAAACAAAACTAAAAAAGAGGAGAGAATTAGAGAGAAATCGTGCAAAGGACAGTTGGAATCGGTGTGGGCTTAACCTAGCGATAGAAACAAGTTTATAAAATACGATGTGGCACTGCAACGTTGAACGTTGAAAGACTTCAGAGCGCCACAATTAACGATGTACGATTTTAGGGAATAAGAGGTAGCTACTGTCTTACAATGACATAGAACGTTGCACTGCTGCAAGGTATGTAGGAGCCAAATTGGCTTCTTTTCTTCATGCTTTGCCTCGGTTAATGCCTATTTATTTCACTTCCACTCATTTTAGTTTTAAATCAACATCAACACCAAATTTTAATCTCGAATTTCACAAAATCTATAAAATAGCATAATTGAAATGTAAAATCATGCAACAATTAGAAATTAAGAAATATTAGATGGTACATTCTTGGCTCTATCACTTATATCTTGGTCTATTTTGGCCTATTATCATCGATATATTGTAATGTTTTGTTATAGTATTAAAATAATTTTGTTTTTTTAACTTGGAAGATGTTTTATTGTTAATAGTTTATTATTTTCTTTATTATTGAAAAGCAGGTTCCCCATAAGAGACGATAAAGCTTTAATTAAATAACACATCAAAGCTTAAGCCTCCTAAGCTCAATCTAACGAGGAAGCTAACCCTAAAATTAAACAACACACCCATATATGTATTTGGTTGGCTCTACAATGATATTTAAGTAAAGGAAAATAAATCATCTCTATAAGAAAAAAAAAAACAGCAAAAGCCATAAAATCTGACTAATAAAGACAAAAAATGTTATGCAATTGTTTTTCTTCTGTCACGTACCATCTTTTTGAACCTTTTATAAAATATATGAGATAGAAAGCAAATAAAAAAATCTGCTCTCTAACATATAAGAAAACCATCTTTTAAATAAAATGTTCACTACACAAAACATTGTTGCAGGAAAACTTGCTGTGACAGTAAAAAATATGTTGTGAATTATGTTGATAGAGAAGTTCTGAATGTAATAAAATCCACCTATCATACTGTTTTGTAACACTTGAAAACTTTTCAAATGAGATATTTAGAGTAATAAGCCAGTATTAAATGAACCTTTTTGTCAATTCTTTCACAGGAAAGTGAAACAGTGAAGACATAAGTTTTATCAACTTGGACATGATTAATTATCAAAACCTTTTGTTGCTATGATATTTTTAAATTTAATGGTGTTGATTTCCAAAATTATATATTTTGTTGAAGGCTACTATTAAGAGAATTTTTGTTTGACTTTAAAGGAAAAATTATCATGTCTCAAAGTAATATAGGGTGCTATATATATTCTCTTCCTCTCTAGCCTACCACCTCTATATTTGAAATTCCCATTATTATTAATTTCTTAAATTAATTCAAGAATCTTCTCTATTTAATTATTGAAAACTTCTCTTCTACTTCTTTTATTATTATTGTTCTTTTCTTTCCACAGACCCCTGATTAATCAATATTTCACTTTGGCTCAAATTCAATTGATAATAATGGCAATGTAAATTGTTTGCTGAGAGAATAAAACGTTTCTATCATTTATCGAGGAAACAAAAGAAAAGGAAAGGGAAAAACTCCAATTATTGTCATTTTTCATATGAAATTGTGTGAAACATCATAATTTTAAATTTCACTCAACAACTTTAAAAGTCTTCATCAATCTGCTTCAATTCATTGGTTTGGGGAGGTCTTTTATTAATGAATTTTATTCAATGTATTAAAAAAATGGTTGATGTCAAAATTCAAAAGAAAAAAATAAAACGCACCTATTTTTACATGTCAAAATAATAATATAGTTTGTAGAAGAGAAATTTTGAACCTTAATGTCATGATGTTAAAGTGATTGCTAGATTGAAGACATTAAAACTATGGATTTAATGTTCAATTGCTTATAACATATGGTATATATGTTATATTATTTACATTCTTTTATGAAACTAGATTAATTAGATCACATAATCAAATATTTTGTGGACTAATTGGACTAGGAGCATGTTGAACACATGCCTTGTATGTTGATCTAAAGGTTAACTTTTTCTATTCTCTTGGTTTAATTAGTTTCATCTCAATCACAATTTAGTTTACTTTTTTTCTCTCTGAATTTTTACTTTGTAATTCTCTCCTCAAAATAATTCCTAAAATGAATAATGAAACTAATTCAGCTTATTGGTATGAAGCCATTATCGTTTGTTGGCGTTTTATTAAAACTTCAAAATAAATTAAAATATCTTTAAACTTAGAGAAATAAAATCAACTTTTGAATGATATAATCATCTTTACTTCCTCCAAACGAGTAACATGTTCCAATCTCTATATCTTGCATTTGTGATGTGATAATTTTTTTAGAAAACTTAAATATATATATATATATATATATATATATATATATATATATATATATATATATATATATATATATATATATATGGACCAAAATCCTCTAATAAAAAATCATTTGTTGTTTTATTTTATTTTTTTATTTAGAAAAAACTTTCATTTGGTATAAATTTATGTTGCATGACATTAATATTTTTGTTGATATTTCTCCGTCCTCATGTGCTTGATATTACATGAGAGAGAGTAAATCAACATTTACATTACGTCGAAAAAAAATCATGAAACATTAAAAAAACCTCATATAAATATATTTAATATATATAACAAAAATATTAACTAATTGAAATTTGTCTATAACAAAAGCATAAATTTTTTATTCATTAATTTAAATACATGTTCAAAAATTATTTTAAAAAATTGATGACATTCTTGCAAAATTGAAAAATTGACATTTTTGTTGTAATCATATCTTAAATGAAGGGTTTGTTTTAGGCGTGTTAGAGATTTGAATTTCATATGGAAAAGAAGATTATATTAATGAATTGGATATGAAGGAAATTATGGAATGAAGTTTTGCTTATAATTGAAGGGAAAAAGAAAATAATAATAATAATAGCAAAATTAGAAAGTAGTGTAAAGGGAAGAAATGTGAAATGAAAAAAAAAAGAAAATGTAAAATTTATTAAGTGGCACATGGCTGCATTTAATTCAAAACAGACTCTTTTGCTTTATTTGCTATGCAATCAAAGGACAATTGGTGAAGGAGTTTTTTGTTCCTTTATCCTTTTTTATTTACAACAAACAATCATAATATAAACTATATCTTTATATCTCATCTCTTCTATTTTTCTTTTCAACTAATTTAATAGGTTTTTTCAGAATAATCGTAATTGATGGTCTTTTCGAAATAATAACAAAATTATCGATGATGGACTCGTATAGTCTATTAGTGATAGACCAATATTTACAACGTGGTCTATAGATTTATTAAGAATTTTTAATCTTCTAATAATCATTTAGCTTTCTTTTGTTAATTTGATTTTTGAATGAGTAGATCATATGCATTTTATTATTTTGTTCGTTTTCATCATGACAATCAGTGATAGACCATTAGTTAAACACATTGTTGCTCCAAAGGTACTCATAATCTATCGTGAATATGTCATCCATTTCTTAATATTGCATATGCAAAATAAGAGATAGAGATATTAATACTTCAAGTCTCTTCAGGAGTAAGGGTTAAAAATAATTGCTCATTGTCACAAATTATATAGATAAACTATTTTTAAAAAAATTACAAATATAGCAAAGTCTGACGTCATTATGAATCATCCATTCTCTCAAAAGCTTAAGCTTATATGTTGGATTAAATTTAATATAATATCCAACCATAATAAATAGTGAATTATCAACCTCTAACAAGAATATTTTAGTGTATTTGTAAATATTTTGGTATATTTATTAATTATCTAAAATATTTCTCAATTTATGAACTAAATATTCATTTTTCTTTTATGTAAAAGCTTATGAAAGATTAACTAAATTTTGACCTTTTTTTTTAATGTAAAAGCTTATCAAATAATTTATTCCAAAAACAAATTATATAAAATTTTAAAAGAACTGCTCTTATAATAAATTAGAAGTTAGACATGTCTATAGAACTTACATAATTAAATCACAACAATTTGATATTAATTTACCAAGCATGGCTTAGAATTGAGAGTTATCAAACACTCTTTATTAATTAGTTTCATAGTAATAAAGATGATAGAGGAGAGTGTTAAGAATGTGTCAACCTAACTAGTTGAAATGTTCACGTTTACCATTCTATCTATCTTTTGTAATTATTTTTTTTAAAAAAATATATCTATTAAAATACAACACTCTTAAATTAAACGTAAGTTACAATTTATAATTGAGTAGATATTTATGCTTCTAAAGAAAATACATCTGTTTTATTATTGTTTCTTCGAAGTTCAACAATTGGGTGGAGAGTGGAGAGAATCAAATCAACTTTATTCCAAAATAATAAAAGAGTCAATGAAGTTCTTTTTTTTTTTTGTAGGATTTGAATTTCTAACCTTATATTGTTTAATCACTTGTCTATTCTAATCAAATGAAAAAGTCCTAAATTGACAAGAGAAACATCCACGTTAATCTTATATTTAAAATTCAAATTTCATTCATTGAACTTATTATATACATCGTCTCGAACAAGTTTCATCAACTGCACTACCTTTCGAGTCTAAGAAAGAAAAAACAAAATAAAACCCTACTGCCCCAACGAATTGTGTTCTTCCTTGGTTTCATGGCAACAACCTAATGAAGCAAGCCTTGTAGTGTTTACTAAAAAATGAAGAAAAGGGAAAATTATTCTCTCTCTCAAAATAATGAATTTAATTTATTTATTTTATTTATTTTCCGTTAAGAATCTCAATCAAATCATTTAATTCAAAAAATTTCACAACTTTATGTGGCATCTTGATTTATTGCCTTTGTTGGGGTTGTCTCTCCCACGTGCCATCTCTTAAATTTTCCTTTTATGCATTCCCCATGCACTCCATATTCCCTACGTATTCCATAACAAAACTTCCATTCTTTGAACACAATTCCTCTATATAAAGTGATATGGTGAATCAATTTGACAAAGCCATCGTATCAAGTTCTAAGTAATATCTTCCCTAGCCTTCACGATAATCAATATAAAAAACACGTATACGACCATGTTAGAAAAGTAATTGTTCTACATCAAATAAGTGCAAGAAAGTGATACACTCCAAGTATTATGGTTTTATGGTTCAAATTTAGTAAGAAATACCTTATGTTTTGATGTACTAACTTAGTTTGAGCATGTGAAAAAAATTAGATTTAAAGTATTCATATACAGCAACATATTTTAAAAAAATGCAAATGTAGCGAAATTTATTAACGTAAATAATAGAAGTCTATCACTAACAGATCATATTACAAATATTGGTCTATCACTAATACACCATATATTTTACTATATTTGTAATTTTTCAAAATATTTCTATTTACTTGATTATTATTACTAAAATTGCTACCAATTATAATTACCTTTTGTCTGTTTAGTGGAAGAGTTTTTCCATTAGTTTAAACTTTAATTTGGTATTTGTGATAGAAAATTGTTCTTAAAAGTGTCTAATAAGGTCTCTGAACTTATAAATTATTTTCTAATAGGTTCCTTGACTTCAAATTATGCATCTAGTAAGTAGTGGCGGATCTAAAAAAATTTAAATAGAGAACACTATATAATAAAACACACTAAAAAAATATATTAATAGTTTCAAAGATTAATTAATTTAATACGTATTACAGTTGTCCACTGCGAGTTTTTCATGTTTTAAAATCGATCTATGATAAGTTTATTATCTAACTTATCTAATAAATCTTTCTCAATAGAAGCTATAAAACAATTTGATAGATTGAAAAGTATTAAAACTAAAAAGATAGAGAAGAATTTGAATTTACCGGTGAATTGATACAATACGTATATTCTAATGATGAATGAAAAAAAATTATCTTGTAGCCGTTAATTACGAAATTAAATAAAATAAATATATACATAAATAATGTAAATGTCAATTTAAAAAATTAAATCAAAAAAGAAAAAACAGAAAATAGAAAGAAAAATATCTCATGAAATATTGTTGAGAGCCTATAAATTTAAATCATTATGTTGCAATTTTTAAAAATATTTGTTAGATATGATGAAAAATAAGTTAGGAGTCATTTAGGGTAATGGTTGAGTTATGAAAGAGTTAGAGTTATGTAAGTAGTGTTATGACAGTTTTATGATAATATATGTTTGGAGAAAGATTTATGTAATCAGTAGTGTTATGATATATATATATATAATTAATATTCTAAATCTAATATTTTATTTTATTTTCAAAGTTTAGCTTATAAGTTCAACTAACATCAAATTAAAAAAAAAAAATCTATTAATTAAGAATTGATTTTAATAAATACATTCACGATTAATCTTATTAAACCATCAAACTCACAACTTTAATTTCAAATTCTCAACTTTAATTTCAAATTCTCAAAACTTATTTATGTATTTAACTTTGTAGGCAGTGTTGATTGAGTTAGACTAAATTGATAAAATAATTTTATTTATTTAATTAATTTAACAGATAAATAAAATGTGGAGTATTCATAGTATGCTCAACTTCCATTCATTTTTTTTTTGTTTTTGGAATTTTCTCTTCATTCCATCTGCTAAACTTGGATGAAAAAGGAATTTTTCTCACAATGGCAATGAACAAAGTCAAAGGAGAAGTTCATAGGGATCATCTATGCAACAAAATCCCTTTCAATTCTAAAGAAAATACATTGTTCTTCATTAATTAAGTCCTTTAATTTGTTGGGTTAAACCAATCAATAGCTTCTGAATTCAATATAATATAACTAATATAATCTCTGAATTTTGATACAAGTCATCCTAAAGCTCACCCATTTAATTTAAACTACAATACCACAAACTATCAATATTTCTTTAATTTCAACTACAATACCACAAACTATCAATATTTCAGTCGGTTGGTTCATCTTCGGAAAAAGAAGAAACCCAACAAACAAGTAAAGAAGAAGAACTAAATTATATATAAAAAATTAAATATACACTAATTTCTCCAAAAAAAATTAAAAACAATAAAAACACAAATATTGTTCAGTTGTTTGAATATGAACTCCAAAAACCTTCATCCTCTACCTTCAACACCTTTGATATTCCACCAACTTAATCCCACGTACTTCTCTCCCACCGCATTTAATCCCCAAATCAATTGGGCATTCCAATACATGATCATAAGGCTTAGATTCTCCTTATTTACTCAACCTGATCTCCACTATTTTTGAATTGTAATCAACCCATGATGTAAAATTTCACCCATTGTTCCGCCAAAGAATCTCCCTTATCTAGTTTCACATATCCAAAAACAGTGCTCCAAACACACTAACATCTCTCTCACTCTTTTGTTTTTTAAAAAATGGCTTTTAATTCACAAACAAAATTGTCAAGAAAATTTAGTTTAATGTCCAAATCTCACTTCAAAACGAATCATAACCGCGATAGGAAACGGAGAGGGAAAGGGGAAAGAGGAAAGAGGAAAGAGGAAAACGGAGAGAGGAAGGGGAAAAGGAAAACGAAGAGAGGAAAGGGAAAGGAAAACGAAGAGAGGAAGAAGACAACAAAAATTGAGGAAGGGTTAGGCATAAAATCAGAGTGTTACGCGAGGATTATGAAGAGTAAGGGAAAGTAAAAATGAAAATGTGAAAAGGGATATGGGGATATTATGGAAACTCTAAACCAAGGTTTCCATAAATTGGAAGCCAAACAAGGGTTAGGGTTATGGAAACCCAACCCACGATGACAACATGGGATCCACACGGTCCCTTAGGGTTTTATCATAGTTAGGTTATGTTTCTTTTCCTCTTTTTAGAAAATTATCTTCGTTTGATGAACCTATGATTTAATAGTTTTGAAATGAGAGCATAACTACTATGTTACAACCATACTTTATTTAAAATAAAGCATTAATTTAATATATATTATAATTTGATACTTCAATGTTAATATTAAAATATAAAAATCGATAATGTGAGAGGGACACGTGCACCCGCTAGTTCCTTAATAAATCTGCCACCACAAATAAGTTATTGTTCTATACTATATTTAAAATTGAATGTTAAGTGTAATAGGACCCCAACATTCAATTTTATATGTAGAAAATGTGTTAGTGCATTTTGAAAGCTGAAAAACCGTCAAGGGAAGTTAATGACATATATAAAATTAGATCCTAATATGAACCATGATGCCTTTGTATTGTTGGCCCCGAGACCAATCACACTTTCCATAGCCAAGCAACTATAGTTAGAACAATGTGATTATTGTGAGAATTCCTTTTAGAAGGTTAGAGCAACAATAGTTAACAAAAGTTTTATAGTTGGAGTCAACTGATGTTACAAGATGATACCAATTGACCTTTGACATCTGATCATGATTTCAAGACTACTTTACACGACTTTTATTTTTCCTTTTGTTTTTTTTTGTTATTGTTCTTCTTATTTTCATATTTTCCTTTCTCTTACATTTATTTTTTATTATTTCGTGAGTACATCTTTTATATGTAATTTTTATTATTATTATTATTTCTTTCTTTGTTAACTTATTTGTAGATTTATTCTTTACATATGTATATTTAATTAGTGTATAAGTAGCATTTTTTTCTATTTAGTTCTTTTTTTCTCTTCTTAGCCTTTGATTATTGTTTCTTTAATATTTTTTTCTTTTCTTTTATTTTTTCTTCATATTATTTGTCTCGTTCTTACTTTTCAATTTTTCTCCATATTATCTTATTTCTACATTTTTCATTTCTCTTATAATAAATTTATTTGTTTTTTTCATACATTTCTCTCTAAAAATGTTATTGTTACATATATATATATATATATATATGATTGATTTGTTAGGATGTTTTTTACTCTTACTTTTATTTCGGGGCAATTTTTAAAATAGTAAAATAAATTAAAATATTTACAAGCTATAACAAATTTTTGGATTCTGTCACTAATAGTTTTCTATCACTCTAGCATATCATTAACTATGTGATAAAATTTGCTATAGGTTATATGTATTTTATAAAATTTGCTACTTTTGAAAATTTTCCTATTCTGAGTTCAAAATAATAAATTATTCCTTAAAGAATATCAAATTAAAATAATAAAATATCAAAAAGGAAAAGAAATAATATTTGTTACTTGTTAGTTTAGAATAAAAACAATTAAGATTTTAAATTTTGTGAAATTTTTTATAAAAAAATATAACAAAATAAATCATGCATAAATATGGTCAAATATCATATTTTATTTGTTGTAGACCACAATTAATGACAATAATCTATTCTCTCCCTAACATCATGAAACAAATAATAGTCTTAAACATAGATAATAGTCTATTATGATCTAGCATAGTTCGGTTGTCATGTAATTTAAAATAATTTGTTTAATTTCTTTTAGAAAAATTTTCAAAAATAGCAAATTTTACAAAATACTTACAACTTATAACAAATTCTATCACTGATAGTCATTGATATGCTATAGTGATAGAAGAGATAGAATCCAAAATTTTACTATAACTTGTAAATATTTTAATTTATTTTGTTATTTTAAAAAATGTCTCTTTTCTTATTTCCATGAATTTTCATATAATTGAACATAATTTCAAAATAAAATAGACTAAAATAAAATGATATAAAAGTTTAGTTTTTTTTTTTTTGGAGGGAGGTTAAAAGTGTAAACTTAGATGCTTATGCCTTTGTGATCTCATGCAAACATGTATGAGAGATTAAAATAATATGTTTAGGTGAATTAACTTTATTTTCTTAATTGCTTCTTAATTGATTAATTAACAAACCACAAAAAGTAAAAAAAGAGAAAATTGCTAAATTGGAATCAAAGATTTCCAACCTAATAAAACGCATCACTTATTTGTATTTACAATCTTTTAACTTTTTCTTAAAACTTTTATCAATTTATTTATATTGAAAATAATTTTGTCTTTTTTCTACCCATAATAATTTAAAAAGTAAAACAAAGAAATTATAATATTTAAACGTGAAAATGGTTACAATAATAATTAAAAATTTAGAACCAACAATAATACTCCTTTGGGATATATCTTTTTGGTGTCTTAATAAAATCATTTTTCATTTATTAACTTTTAACCTTTCAATTTGGAATGTTGAAATTTTCACAAGAATAGAATATGACTGATCACTTTATTTTTCTTTCAATTGTGAGTGATTATGATAGAATCCATATACAACATTTTGACTTTAAAAAAGCCCAGAAAACAAATGTTTTTGACAATCAAATTCACTTATATATAATTTTGGATGTAATACCAAAAAACTTCAACAATCTCTCTCTTCACATTACTTCACCATATAAAGCAAAAGATTCCTTCCAATCTCCATCTTTGTTTTTGCTTTCAGAGGAGGCCACTACGTTACAAAAATTTTAGACATTATTGTTGATTCCAATTCCACATATTTTCATTGTTGAATGTACAAAACACCCATTGTAAATTAATTTTAAATTTGTATCTAAAAGTTATGGTAAACAAGGTACAACTTATGATTCTTTTCTAGAACAAAATTTTAATTTTTCTTTAACTAAAATTATCATTTTCACCTCATTACACTCTCTTGATACTTCGAGTTTGAAAAAGAGATCAAAGAAAGAAAGAAAAAGTTATGCATACCAATCTTATGCTTTCTTTAAAGCATTTATAATTTTTAGTTTGTTTTATGTTTAGTTTTCATTTGAGTTTTTTTTTAGATAATTTACCTTTCTTGCTTTTAAGCTTTTTAAGTTTTAAAATTTTACAATTCAACTCTAAATAAATGGTTTCTCTTGAATGTATTAAAATATAATTTTGGTCATTGTATTTGTTCAATACATCTCAATTTAATCTCCATTTTACTAGGTTTTGTTTTGTTTTTAATGATATTCAATTATTATTTATTTACAGTTTTATCACATACTTTGAAAATATATTCACATGTCAGTATGTTTTTACATATAAAAAAATTGTTATTATTAGGGAACTACCAAGAAAAATTAACTTGAAGAAATTTATTCATGAAATTTACAAATATTAAAATTTTACATTTAGAAATATACATAGTGATTAAAAAATTGAACAAACTTTTTTAAAAATGAAACTATTTAAAATGTAGCAAAATAATTTAAATGAGTTAAAAAAAGTTCCATTAATTTTGTTATATTTTGTAAATATTTTCTACACTTTCATATTTTTTAAAATCACATTTTGAAATTAATAAAAAACATATATAGAATCTCTTGTACTATGACTATGATATGATGTGCTTATTATTTTTGCATATTTGATTTTTGAGTACTATAAACTTTTTTTTACAATTGTTGAGACGAAGAATTGAATATTTGATTTTTGAAATCGATGTAATACATGCTTTATATCGATTCAGCTTTGAGTATTATAATTGAGGTAAGAAACAATATAATAGTTTTTAGCTACTGATCTTATGAAACGCTTGTGATATGATGTATTAACTAATTGAATTACATTCAAATTCTCACATTTTGTACGATATTAAATTAGGATAGGAAAAGAACCATGTGTTCTACAAAATCATGTTGTGCCATTTATTCTTCTCTTTTTGAGTTCACAAGTGTGAGGCTAATGGATACCAATAAAAGTTATGCTCAAATTGACAATTTAATTTTGGTATTTAGTTTCCAATTTACAATTAATTTTTAAAAAAATATATTGAGAGTAATACTTATTGTCATTGTTATTATGTTATAAGAAATAATATGGTAAAGTGAAGCTAGGTTAAGAGTAATTTAAAAGTTCTAAAATTAGATACATATCCGCATGTTGAATAAAGAAAGAGAGTGAGAATTAGTGAAAAAATTAAGTACGAACATAGCAGTTAAACCCAAAGATTTACAAATACAACATAATGCAAACAAGTTTTGATGTATAACAAAATATATAGTTAGCTGACACACAGTTATATTTTTGCGATATTTGAATTTTTTTTTTAATTAAGAATAATTACAAATTTAATAATTACATTCAAAATAATTAAGTATATAACAATATTTAATTTTTTTACAAATATAATAAAATCTGAAAAATTCTAACAACAGAGAAATCTATTACTGATAAACTAGGTTTAGTTTATCACTAATAGGCCATAAGAGTTTATCAAGAATAAAAGTATTTCACAAATAAAATTTTAAAATAATTTATATAATTAATTATTATTCCTAATATTAGGATTTTTTTAGATTAATTAGTCTTCACGGGCCTGAGGATTGTCATCATATACTACTCAATGGGCCTCAGCCCAATTACTACACTTACTTAAATGAATGGCCTCGGTCCAATTAAAATATTGACTTGAATGATTAATGGAATGTGACTTTTAAAAGTCGAGTCACATTATTTTATGTGAGAACTATCAGAATGCCAAAAAAAAAAAAAAAGAATAACAAACAAAAAAATAGCAAATTTACAAAATACTAAGATTTATAGCAAAATTGGAGTTGTAGATTTTTTTTTACTTTTTTTTAATCGATTATATCCCTCTGTATACGAGATTTTTTGTCACATACAATATATTTGTAGAGATAAAAAATGATACAAGATATGACAGATTCATAGATACAGTGTATTTGCAAAAACAATCAATTTTAAAAAATATTAAATAATTTTTTATTTTCGGACTATATAAGATTACACCAACATCCCCTAGATTTATGCCTGTAATTTATATAATATTCCTAAATTTTTAGGTTTCAATTCAATTAATTAATAATTTATTTCTATAATTCATAATATATATAAATTCAAGAAAAAATTGAGTTAATATAATTTCTATCACATTCCATTTGATAAAGTTCATTTTAGTATTTATTAATATTTTATTAATATTTTATTATATAATACATAATACATATTTTTCATATTTCTAATAACAATTTGAGGTTAGATTTTATAACCTCTAATAAAATCGTCAATTTGATTTTTTTTAAACGATCATATCCCTACAATAATAACAAACATAAATTCAACGTTTTTTAATTATTTATATTTTCAAAATATTTATAATTTTTTTAAATTTAAATAGCTCCAAAATACATATGCTTAATAACAATTTGAATTTAAAATTTTATCATTCCCTCAAATCGTGCTAATTATGATTATCCACTTATTTTATTAAAGCAAATTCACTCGTAAAGTCGTGCTATTTAGTTTAGTTGATATCTCTAAAATAATGTCAAACATAAATTCAATATCTTCGGATTATTTATATTCCAAAATATTTATAAAAAATTGAATTTAAATATCTCAAAAATACAAGAATTTCACTTTTTTATATTTTCAGTCGATTTTACCTATAAGCGAAAAATTCTTATCTGATAGATACAATGTATTTGTGTAGGTTAAAATGATGGAATATAACCCAGAATCAATACAGTGTATTTGCAAATAATTCAGTTGTGTGAAAATATTAAATAAATATTTATTTTGACGATGGATCTGATTGTATCAATATCCCCTAGATTTATACCTACAATTTATACCAAATCAAGTAACTAACAGTTTATTTAGTTGTGGTTGTTAAGATTAAAATGATATCTTACCCCTATAATTATGATGCATTTAATAGGATTATTCTAAGAAAATTTTGATCTTTTCTATAATCGTGCTACTTGATTGATTTTATGTCAAACATAATTTCAAAATTTTAGGATTATCTTGTTAATATTCCTTATCTATTTTGCATAATTGTTTTTTAAAAGTAGGTTTTAAATTTTGATTTGAAACCATCAAAATATTAAAATTGCTTTAAAAATTTATAAAAATAGGTATAGTTAATGAAAATTTGAATTTAAATTTTTATCATCCCAAAATCGTGTTATTTGTTTCATATCTCCACAAAAAATGGCAAAACATAAATTTAACAAATTATTTATATTTCAAATTTTATAAAAAAGTTGAATAATTTATTTTTGGAAGAAATTAATTGAGAAGAAAAGATTTGTTTTATTTAAATTGGAAAAGTAAAAAGGAAAAGAAGATATTTAGGGAGAAATAATAATAATATAATAATATTATTACTATTCATCATCTTCTTCACTCTCACCAAACCCTAGTCGCCGATGACACCTCCATCTCCGTTCGAGTTTCTCTGTCCAGTCTAGATCTCCACATTTGTAGCCATCCCCTCCATTATGTCGACTCAGAACTAAGTCGTAAGGAAGCGTCTCCTCCGTTGTACGTCGATAGTCGCATTTTTACTTCATTCGAAGCCAAGCGCCTTTGCGCCGCTTGTTCCTTCATGCATCGCATGGTTGGTCTCCTTCATCACCATTCGTTCTTGGTTCTGCCAAAACTTCCAGCCACCGTTAGTCACCGGATTTTAGTGATTTTGTCATTGTTGGGGTTTTGTTGTATGTTTTCTTAATTACCCCTTGAAGTTTAAATAATATTAAGTTTTAGATCTTTAATTTGGAAGAGACCAAAGTGGATAGAAGACAGAAAGGGAGAATACAAGGTATGTGGTTGATGTTTGAAGACTTTGAAAGTTTTGAGGAGGACGAAGCTTGAAGCTCCAATCTTTTCTACAATTGATCGAAGACTATGAAGATTTGGTGGAATCTAGGAAAGTGGAAGATAGTGAAACTGTATTCTTCTCGACTTTGAATACCTAAACATGCACAATTTCAACAAGGATTTGTTATTTAATTACACGGTATTTGGGTTTTAGGTGAACAATTGTATTTAGGACTGTTTTTGAATTGGCTAGAGACATTTGAGACATTGTTTCATTTATTTATTTTTTAGATTTTTCAATTTTACTATTATAACAATTTAAAAATAAATTTGCTATTTTCCCAAACTAAAAGTCATAATTTGTTATTCTTCTTGACAATCCTATTTTCTTTTTGTTTTTCCTTTTCTTTCGTTTTCGATTTCTTTTTTTTTTTTTGTTAAGGCTTCTAAAGTTGCTTATATACCCTACCAAATTGAGGAACGTGTCTAGTTTCATGATTGGTTAATGGTGAGGATCAACTATGATCCTCTCTTGTTTGAGGTCGAGCATTTATTTCTATGTTCATTTTTGTCCTAGGGCAATGCTTTTGGCTTGAGGCATATATGAGACACATCTCATTAACAATTTTGCTAGGTTTACCCTTGGATTTACGCATAATAATTGGGTTTTGATGCGAACTAACCCACTCGTTTAAGCATATATTTTGGGACTATGCTATTATATTGTCTTAATTTTTTTTTTTTTTTGTCGATTATACTCTTCTATCCAAAATCACTTATATTATTAACCATTATTTATGCTATTAAAAATAATTGTGTCAATTATATATATTTGTGTATATATATATATATATATATACACTATGGATCTCTCCTTTCTCTAAAACCATATATGACTTTGAGTAATTGCACCTAACAAGTTCATTCAAACACCACAATAGCTAACCAAGGGAGAAATGTATTATCGAAAAATCATGCCTTTTGCTTTTTATTATTTAATACATTTTTATTTTGTCTGTCTTATAAGAGTAACAATTATTTGGGTGAATCAATGTAGACTCTATTATTTCGTATATTGACAAATGAGATGTATAGTTATTAAATTAACAATTATGCAAAAAAATAAATAAATAAAACTCCTATACCTCAAACATAGAGGTTGACTATCGAGTACTATTTAATTAACTTGACAACATGCCACTATAAAACTGTTAGATAAGTTTCCTTTTTCTAAACCCAAAACTAGTTGTATATAAAACATTCGTCAAATCACATTGCTTCAGCCTCTTCGAACAATTCCTTAATATAGATGCAAGTGTGTAAGGCACATCATCGTGATGTTCGAGGACTTGGGAGCACCATGGAAGCAAGCCTAGGTGACATATGGATTCTAGGGCTAGGCCTTGGGGATGGAATTGGAAAATTTGAGTTGTATGTATGTTTTTGAATGTTTGGGATTCTAGGCGAAAGTTTTAGCTTTTCTAATGCTTGAAATTGAAGGTTGGTCGGATATTCTCGAACGCATCCAATTCGAGGACCGGCACCGGTCGTCCATTTGCTTCTTCTTGCAACTACATTACTGCAATGCTTTTCCATTTCCACCGCTTCTCCTGACGGTTCTGTCACTGCTCCGTCACCCCTTACTTCCTTCTCCTCTTCTGTTGTTTCATCCATTTCCTCCTTTTCTTTCTTGGTACTATTGGGCAGTACGTCATCGTCTGTTGCACATTTCTGCATTTTACATAATAATAATATTCACAACAATTTAGTTTCTTAAATATGAGTCTTTGTTCCAAAAGTAAACTTCATAACTTTACCATAAGTAAGACAATAGTAGATTTGTTTGGTAGAGATATCAAATTAAGAGTTAGTACCTTGACGTTTGTTAGGTCGACATTGTTCTCCTTCAAGAATTCAATGAACTCGATAAAATTCTCTTCTGTAGGACGATAATGACCACTATACGGCCAAATAGCCTAAAACAAATTCAAATTTAAAATCACGTTAGATCGTTAATCTATTAACTTTTTTAAAAATTGAGAAAGGTAATATAGTTTAGAAATTACCTTGAGAATACCTTCATGGGAAACCAATCGGCCGGAAGCGGTGGTGACACCGCCGGCAAGAAAGCTAGAATGTTGAAACTGTCCTTTAACTTTCTTCCCAACATATAAACTTTTTGAAGCACTAAGAACAAATATCCATTTAGAATCCTCCATTGTGTTAACAAAATCCCCACTTTGTTTGTACATTAGTTTCCCTTCTTTCACAACCACTTCATAACTTTCTCTTTGTTTCTGCTCCACCAAAAAATAAAAAATAAACACAACACAGAATCAGTCTATGAACTTTATTTTGGATTAAAATTTCACTACCCATCAATGCAAGTTTTTGAAAACTAGAGACAAAACGGTAAAAAATATGTATAGATTTACTAAAGCTCTCTTTCATAACCATTTTGTTTTCTAAAATCAAGCACATGACACACTATACTTATTATGGCACTACATCTAACTTTCTTTCTTTATTATCTAATTTATTACCATTTAATTGAAAAATCAAACTAAATTTTGGAAGAGAAAAAAAAGTAACTTTTAGAAGTGTAATTTGACAACAAATTCAATTATTTTTCTTCCAAACTATGTAAATTATGACATGAGATAGAGAAGGTAGGATTAATTTTTAAATAGTTGCTAAAGTAGGCTTTAATTGAAAATAATTTTAGTAGTATAAAAATACAATTAAAAGCATAAAGTTGAACATTGAGTCGATTTCAAGTGGTTAAATGTATGAATTTTTAAGTGAATTGAATGATAACAAAATGATTTTTACCCTTTTAAATTCACTTACCATACACCTTTTAAACTTTTCATAGAAAAACTAGTAAGAGTAAAATATCAAAACTAATTTATAATTTAAAAGATTTTAAAAATCAAATTTAGAAAACGTTTGAAACTAAATATCATTCGGTCAACTAGTCAACAAGATTCACCAATAGAACAAACACTTCATTGTTCCATACTTACAGGTCCCAGATATTGAATGCACTGTCTTTGTAGAATTGCTCTAGAACATTTTTCAAGATTCAACTCCTTCCCATCTCCAATGTCCAACCTTTTTATTTATTTGTCAAAAATATACAAAAACAAAACAAAAAAAAGTTAATATAAAAATCCATATTATATAAAAGATAATGTTAATCAGTAAACATATCCATTATTCAAAGTTATGTGTGTGACACATATAATATTGTTGAATCTTAGTGTAAGAATATTTAATCAATACTTTCCTTATGTCAAACTTAATTTTGAAAAGAGAGCCAAACATTGTTAATTTGACGTTGATATTAAAATTTTAGCAAATTGAGGTCCAAATAAATGGAAATTAATATAATGTAATTTTACAAATTAGAATTTTCTAATATAATTTAGTGATAGTTTCTTTCAACTTACCAATAAAAGAAAGGCTGCGAGCTTTGACTTTGGAACCACACATCATAATATATGTGGAGATTGTGCCCATAACGATGACGTGGATCGATCTGCTTCATTAGAAGAGACAAAAATTTATTAAATATATACAACATATTCAACAACGTTCAACTTTTTCTGTTTAATTAAATTATTCCTTCATTATAATTATAATTAGATATTAATCTCCCAATTTCAGGTTGTTTAGGAATCTTCATAAATATGTATTCAAATAAATTAATAAACTTACAGCTTCCAGCCAGTGTCTTAAAGCCAATTTCTGAGCTTTCTCATTCTTTGATAATCCCTTCCCAACCTACAAAAAAGACCAATCAAACAAATTTTTTCAGGCTTAATAATAATTTAATTATGTTTGTTCAACTTTAATATGTTTATAGTATTAAAAATAAATAAAATATCAATACTTAACTATGCTAACTAGCTGACTTTTAATAAGAATTTATGTTAAACTGTGTAATGACACAATAATCTCTTATTTATGTGAGGTAATATTTCTAGTTAAATACTTAAGACCATTTTTTATAAGTCCTAACATATCATTAGAAGTAGTAGTCAACTTCTACTCAAGATTTGAGAACTTTTTTATTTTCAAATAAAAGAAAAAAGGTTTTCAAATTTTGGTCAATTCAAAGTAAAAACCATGCCAATTTTAATTTCTACTCTTCAATATTTGGATTCAAATCTGTACAAAAACCCTACACTTGTTATTGATGGTTTGAAATAATCGTTTTATAACAAAATCAATATTTTATAAAAAGTAAACTTATTTGAAGTTAAAGAAATCTAAGTTCATTCAAATTATTTACCTAAAAATATAAAACACAATCTTAAGTTCAGGAAAATTATCTAAAAGTGAAGCATACGAATGTATCTGAAGAACAAAGCTGGTCTAAAATTTGACACAAGAAAATTTTAATTAAAAAAGCAACTAATCACTATCAAAATCAAAATAATAATAGAGAAAGAAATAAAATTGAAGTACCTTTGCAGCTCTTGCTCCGGCCCTTGACCATTTTGACACGGCGGTTTCCGACTTATTGGAGTCGAAAAACGACACCGAGCTCCGCCGTAGAGCGGCAAAATCCAACGCCTTCCACCTTGAATAAAAGCATAATTTTTTTAATGATTAACTATAATTGTTACATTTCGTTAAAACAATGATTTTTTTTTGGTGGGGTTTGTTTTAATTACCATAATTCTTCGACGACAACAGCACAATCCGCAAGATTCCGTCTTGTTCGGTAACCTTTATAAAATTTCTGTAATTTGACGGCGGCAGTATCAAACTGATCACCGGAAGGCAGCGGAGACGCCACCGGGGTGGAGTTTCTAGTTTTAGGGAGTGGAATTCCGGGAGGATGGGAATCCAAATTCAGAAAAGAAAAATTCCTACTTGGTTGTTCCACCCTCAAATTCCCGGCATTCTTCTCGGACCTAAACCCTTGGTTCCCGTTCTTCTTCCCCGGCGATGAAATCGCTTCTCCGGTCTTCTCTATCACCAAGCACATTTTCTGAAATTTTCATAAAATTAAAACGATCTATATTAGAAATCTTCATACTTCTCTCAATTTAAAAGATACTAACGTGAATTTACGAAAATGGTAAGCTTTTAGATAACTTCAAAAACCTATGAATTTATCCAACAAATCGACGCGGACTGAAATAAAAGCTCGCCAAAAAATGGAAACCCCTTTAAAATAGTAATCGATTTTTTTATCTCCTATTCCTATAAATCTAAAGAATGAAAACAAAAATCCTAGAAGGAAGGCTACCTGAAAATTAAGATGAATAATGTAAGAGAGGTGAGATTTGTTATTATTTGATGTGTTATAGAAGAGAGAAACATATATGGTTTATATATGAAATGAACATCGGCCTTGTCGAGGACGAAAACGAGAATAAAGAAAGGGATTGGAAGATTTATGAGACATGTCAATGTGAGTACTTTGAATGGAATTCCTTTTCTTGTTTCTTTTTTTAACAAAAATAAATAAGCAAATGAAAATATGTAGGTTTGAAGAGAGACGAGGAGGGAAGAGGGTTTGATTTTGACGGGTCCAACTGAAAGAGAATGGGAAATTGATTTTTTATTTTCGGGGGCGTGGGAATTCAATACACGAAGTGGTACTATTGAAGAAAGCTAACCAAAAGGTTTACATTGCTTTTTAGTTTTGCCCCGTTTATTCAAATAGTGATGGCAGGGAAAATTGATTTGTTCTAAACTACCAAAACTATAAGTTATAGGTGACTTTTTTTTTTAATACACAAGTAAAATAGAATATTTACAAAAAAAAAAAACTTTTTTGGTGATTGAGTAGTTCTCAAATTTAGGATAAGCCTAAGTTTATCAAGTAGAACGATTTTGATGAGAGGGTGTTTCAACTTAGGGAGAGTCTCGATGATGAATAATATATTAGGCTCTATGTGTGACACACAGTAATTGACATTATGTTTTATATAAGTACAACGTTGTAAATGTTTGACTTTTTATATTAGTGAATTTATTTATTTATCAGCTACGCTATCCCGAAGCATAGGTCGCACATTGTTGAATGAGGTTTCCAAACTGTGTGTTATTATCCTAGTTTGTTGTTTGTGCTTTATTATTATTATTATTATTTTTGTAATTTTCAAGGCTTTCTATGGAACGTTTGTATTCTATGTGACAGATCACCTTACTATTTCAAAAATATATGTTTAGTTTCACAAGTTTATTGAATGGTTCTCTAATGATTAAATATATGTTTTCGAGTGACTTAAATTAATAAGAAAAAAACGCAAATGATTTTAACCATTTTAAAATTATTATAAAATGTAAACGAATTAATACACAATGTTATTGATTCTTGAATAATATTTTTTTAGAAATTAACACACTAAGTTCCCAAAAAAAAATGAATGAAGTTGTGTTCCTTCACAATTCTTCAATCTTGGAAAACAAATCTTGTGATTTAAATCTGAAAGTTGTGAACTCAAGTCCATGTTTACCGATTTGTAATTAACTTGAATATTTTGTTGTTGGATCAATCAAAATCGATATAATGACAGTGGGCATCAATCACAAATGTAATTAAATTGTTTTATTTATCACGTTAATCTGAGTATTTTGTAAACGTAATTTAATTATATTATGATAGAAGTTATGTACTTTGCATTATTTGTATCATTGCGTCTTTTTACCGTTACCTTTATTATTACTATTTAGGATCAATTTGATATTGATATTTGTAATCCTTATAACAATAACTATAACATATATGTAATTTTTAAACACAAACATATTGGCCATCTTTAATCCTGAAAGTAAATTATGTTTGTGGATTACAAATTTGAGATCCCACGTTTTAATACATTTAAAATAGGCCAAAAAAAAAAAAAAAAGAAGAAGAAAAATTTAAAATACAACTAGCCGAAAACTACATTTTTATAATAACGTCCCATTTGTATATTATAACATTTAGTTTCTAATTCCTAATTTAAAAGTGAAGATTTGAATCTCTATATTCTACGTGATCGTGATGATATTTCATTCGTGTATATTATGATCAATATCTATCCATGTCATTTTCATGTTGATGTTTATAACCTCACGATTATTATTAAACTAGAATGAATAAATATATATATTTAAAATGAGATTGTTTGAACATCTTATTCCTTTAGTTGCATTTTTATAATTTGTCGTCACGTTTTTTGTTCTTTTTTGGATAAAAAATTGTATTCACGTTGCTTCTGGTCAATGTCAAAGTTCCCCTCATTTCTAAGCTCCTCGCTGCGACCGTACACATCACCTCATTTTCTCCTCACTTCTCATTTCTCTCTCTCTCTCTCTCTTTTTAAACTTCATTTCTATACAGAGATCCATTAAATAATAATAATAATAACTTTTATGCCATGAAATATATTTTTAAATTTATTTATAAATGTTTTAGCTAACAAAACTACGTTGGGCACAAAAATTCAAATTATTATATGTTATATTAATCTAAATTTATTCTAATAATTTTGGTTTCCCTCGCTTAAAAGTTAGTTTTTATAGTTTTATATCTCTCAATTTTGGATGTTGAGTTTTGGTTGTTTCTACAAAAAGAGTTCAAATTTTGATAATGCATACCCTATTTATTTGTTTTTCTAGAGACCAACCTTGATTAACTTGTGACCTCTAATGTGGAGAAAATTAGAATTTACGCATAAGAATTAAGTTAAATTGTAACTCTTAAAATCATAAGAATTATTATACCATATCTTCTTTCAAATTAAGGTCCAAATTTACAATATATATATATATTTATAGAGTTTTTGTAAAAATGATTAGACTCTAAAAAGTTGAAATATTTGGGTCAACTTAATTTTGTTCCGTAGGTGAAGTTAGATTTCTAATATTCTATATATATTTTTTTTATAAAAGTGGAATTTTTACTAAATTGACTATGTTGGATCATCAACTTTGACTAAATAAAATCGAACCTGCCCCTACTTATACCCAATTTAACTTAACTTGAAATTTCATTCCACAAAGCAATTTTAATTTTTACATTTTGACAATGTCAAACAGACCAAACCACAAAGTTCAAAGAAAAGTAAAATTACATGAGAATTAGTTCTTGTAGTGTAAGAATTAAGATTGGAAATTCAAACCTCCCATTAACTTAAGCTCGATTTGGACTTTAAATAAAAACGTTTCCCTGTAAAATATGTTAAGGAAAATATCCATTAAGCTCAGTTTATTAATTATTTTTATTTAAACATAACTTTTTGAGTCATAATTCTATTGTTTTGTACTCAAATTTTGAAAATTTTCTTGTAGCATTTTAGATCGTGTGTGTGTGTATATTTCTGAAATTATGGCAGAAAATTCAATTCTTCTATTAAAATATGAAAAATAAAAATTGGATTGATGGTTGCATTTTAGAAATCCATAATTAGGAAAGACCCTAAATTCTTGGCTAAAATTAGCCCATAAAAGAATACAACTTTGACAAAAGATAGTACACATCTATACGTTGATAATATATGTAAATTGCATTAATGTGTTGCGTGAAGTTGAAAGAGAACACTTAACTACAAATATTAGATTTCGTTTTGATAATTTTGAGAAATATCAAAAATACCCTAGTCAACACATGATTAATTGACCATACTTGTGCGTGAGTAATCTGATTCTAAACAATCGTGTACTGCAGTCTAAGCAAATTATCTACGAGATTTAGGTCTTGTGATACGATCGTGTAGTTCTTTTTAACGATGGAAAAAAGGCTTCAATTTTAAATCATCATGTTGAGTCATGCTAAACGATCGTGTTGACTATGGTAAACGATCGTTTAGATCATATCCATACGATCATGTAGTTATTTTTTCAACAACGAAAAAAGGGCTTCAAATGCTAAACAATCGTGTTAACTATGGTGAGTGATCGTTTAGATCATATCAACACACCGTGTATTTTTTTTTTTTAAACAATGAAACAAATATTTCAAATTTGAACGATTGTGTTGACCATGGTAAACGATCGTTTAGATCATGTCAAAATGATATTTAAACGATCTTGTTATTCTCAAATACGAGGAAGATGAAGTAACTTCAAAGAATCTTATCGAAAACGGTGAAGATGAAATAGAATAATAAATTGTTTAAAAATAGAACAATAAATTGTTTTAAAATAGAAGAAATTTTTTTTAGAGGAGATGAGAAAATCTGGAAAGAGAGGATGAATAAATAGCAAAGAAGAAGCGAACAAAGAAAAGTAACAAATTGTCCACAATATTCAAGAGTAAATTTGAAAATTATGAAAATAGTGTACCGGCTCTATGTGCTTTTGCTTTTTGTTACACTGACAGTAAATATTTATGTGTTTTGTTACATTGATCAAAATTAACCTTTAAGATATATAATAAAATAATATATAAATTAAACTGGTATAAAAGAATAAGTACTTTATATTAAATTGTTGTTTTCATTAACTCTTTTTCTTTTTCTTTTTTTAAATTAACCATATGATTCCAATATTAAAATAATGTAAATAAAACATGGAAAAGTGAGGGTGTGTGTTTGAGAATGGTAGTTGGAGTAATGATTTGAGAAAAATAGATTTAGGTGTAATAGCGTATGAATATGCTATCTATTTCCACTTAATTTGAGTTCATTTCGTGATTTTACGTTCTTGATTGGATATTTTTTAGGTGTTTAAGAATCAATGTGTGTTTGAAAGGTAGAATGTGGTGAGTAAATGTCACTTTGGAGCTAGTTTGGACAATTTGGAGTTGTATGATATCACCCGAGGCAATACAAGCAAGAAAGTAAAGTTGATATATATGTTGGAACCTTTGTGGTGCAATGCCAAAAAGGCAGAATGATGCCTTAAAATGTAATTGGCCAAGCACCGCGACACTCGAACTTGTGAAGCAGATTGTCCTGAATCAGCCTCTTCTAATTTGTTTTCTCCCTATTTTCTAAGAAACTTTAGTATTTTTTTATCCAAAAAAGTTTCTCATCATTCGACATGTTGATGAGAGGTTAAGGTACTGTAAGACTCATACCTAAATCAGGAGGACAAAAAATTTGATTAAGTATTTGAAGAAGGGGTTTTGAAGAAAGGACGCAATAAGAAGTGGGTGTTAAGATAGTTTTTGTGGAAATGAGTTGACGCAAAAAGACATTTCACATTTAGGAATCAGTAGGCGTTTGGAGTTCTTCACGAGATAAAGTGAAGGCAAGGGAACCTAGGAACACAGACTAAGGTTTAGACGACGAAGAGTAAGAAAAACTTATGGAAAATTTCCTAAGAATACGTAATGGGTCACGTGTAGAAGTTTAAGCTAAACATGGTTAAGTTAAACAACAAGCCTACACATGTACCCCTAAGAGCAAAAGCTGGCACGTTATTAAGAGATTAAGGATGACTAACCCATTTTAGGATTAATGTAAATAGAGGAAGTAGACAGATTTGTTAAGAGTCTTTGCTCTAAGAATTTGTAAGAAAAAGCGAGTGTCACTCACCTAGGAAGAAAACTTCTAGTTGAAAAGAAAAAGTAGAAGAAGGAAAGTTAGGCGTTTTGTAAGGAAGTTATTTGTGAGTGATTTCTTCTAAAAGTATTGGTTTATATGAAAAGTCTTCTTTAAGTTATTACTAGTTTGAAAAGATGTTTTGTATATGAATATCTTAAAAAGATTTCAAATGATGTTTTATGTATGTAGAAAGTATGTTTTATGAATGTGAAGCTATGCTCAAACCATTAGTCTTCTTTCTGTCATTGAGCTAATTGTTATGTACACACAAGGGATAAAGGTAACCACGTAAAAAATGATTGCATGGTGAAATGAAGCCGACGAATGCATAAAAGGCGTGTATTGTGTTAGGCGGCCTGAGAAACAAGAAGTGAATTATCAGGATACTTCCAGATGCTATTGATGAAAAAGACATCACAGTAGTCTAAACACAAGATGATTAGTCTTGGCGTAGGGAATGATTCATGTTCTTGGCAAAAGAATTGTTTGAGACTAGTGTGTATTTGTGCGCTATGTTGTTTTATGCGAGTTGATTTGAAATAATGATATTTATTAAATATTTTTTTCGAAAAGGTTTCCTTAAAACCTCACTAAATTTATTGACTTATGTTTTAAAGTTCTTTCTTCCAGGTGATCATGCGTTAAGGCTAAGTTGGAAAAAAGTGAAATGTTGGCTAGGGGAGGAAGCTTGGCGAGACGTTTAGTTTAAGTTTACGGTTTTATCTGTTTGTAAAGTGCTGTAAAACATTTGGTTAAAGGTTAATAAGTTTTATGTTTTTGTTCTTCTGTTGTGCTATGTTTTCTTTACCGCTTAATTAGTGAGTCTAAAAGGACTTAAGATTGAGCTAGGTGTTTGAGCCAAGTTTCAAGGCTCGAGGACTTAAGCTGAGCTTTTTGGCGTTTAAACGAGTCAAGAATGCTCCAGTCATTTCACGTAATGCAATGTTTCAAGTGCTTGCAGAACAGGGTGTGACAAGTACCGTTTTCTAGCTTGAGTTTCTTAGATTCTCCCTTTATCCCTATGAATTTATGAGAACTTGTACTTTAGTTTTATGTAATATTTGGTTCAATTCTATTCTTGAATGATATTTTGTTATATGTTTGGACGCATAGACTCATGAGAAATATATGATTCTCACTTTGCATCAAATCTTTGACTCATGATAATTAGGAGAGAGTTGGTTAGAAGCAATAGGTTAGGTTAACTTGTAATTCTAATTTGATGCACATTGTTATACCCATCATAGGATTGAACATATTTAATGTCAATTAGATGCATGGGATTGAACCTATTTAATGTCAATTAGATGCATGAAAATAAATTAGGCATTCCACCTAAGGATCTTTAGAACTTAACGCTATTAAAAAATTCAATATCGCATACTTAATCGTATATTGGGTTAGAACAATTAGAACCTTGAGACAATTTAATTGCCTTTTTTAGTTAAATTGGTCAGGTAAAGATTGCATATAGATAAATAATGATAGCTCAATGAGTAAATTCTTTAGATAAGAAAGAAATCATTATAACCCAAACTAGACTCTTTTGACATTGATTTTTTTACAAATTTCTTTTTGTTTTGTGCAATTTACTTTCTTGCCAACAATTTCCAATCAAAATCCTCCATTCAACTATGTAGTTGAAAATTAGTTTATATGAGAATTAGTGTGTTTCCTATAATCAACCCGGACTTGCCACTAAAATTAGTGCTTGGTGAGTGAATTTGATTATTTATTTGACACACGGGGAAGCATTTACTCTTGAATATTAACCATAGACTGAAGCATTTATAATTTATTTATTAAAAATTATTCACAAGATGTAATTCTCTCCTACACCAAAATGTATTTGAATTTTGAGACCCTTTTTCGACGTCAATTCCACCCTCACCGGACATTAAGTCAAGTATGTGGCATTTGGATAGAAGGGTTCTCTCTCAACTCTTTTTTGCTAGAATATACAATATCAAAAGATCTACCATCTTCCAACGTTTTTTTTTTTAATTTTTAATTTCTATTTTTTCAAGACATATGATCTTTTCTGACTGTATATTAAAATAGGTATTGCCAAATCCCTTTCCAATTATATTAATTTTTAATGTAAATGGCGGGAAAAGTCCTTTTTTTCAAAGACTTTTTATGACGCATAAATCTAGTGTTGATTTAAGTCACCTTTCTCAATACCATGCATGTAAAAAGACCTTAATATATATATATATATAAGACTTATCTCAATTCAAAATGGAAGGAACGTCATAATAAAGTAAACCTTCCTCTTGTTGGAAAAACAATGCAAATGACGATCAAATGACTTGTTGCGCCGTGACGAATCACTGCCCTGAAAGAAAGTTAGGCCCTAAATCTATGATCTTTGCATATACAGGTTGAGACACTCTCTCTCCTTTGTTTTTCTTAAGATGTTTACCAGCATCGTAGGAGGTTTTTACTAGAGAGACATTGAAGGAATCAAATTTCTTAGTATTTTCTTAACGTAGTGTGATTGAGTGAAGGATAAATCGTTTTCATTTTTTCTGATTTTAACACCAAGAATTATGCTTGCTTCTCCTAGGTCTTTCATTTCAAAGTGTAACAACATGAACAACTTTGTATCTTTTATTAACTCCATGTTTGTCCCAAAGATCAACATGTCATCAACATATAAACATATCAGTATGCACTCACTGAAAATAGGAATAGAAACAATGATAAAACTTGCTTAGAACTTTTAGTGAAGATAGAGAGATGGTGAGACTTTTTAGTGGAGTGAATGAAGAATGAATGAATGAAGAACTTGGCGGAAGGGATGTATTTATAAGGGAGTCCCACCAACTGCCATCTAAAAGGGCGCAGTGGAAAAGTCGACAGTCGTGGAAAAGGGAAGTGGTCAACTTCATTGAGTAACGTGTGACGGGGTCAAATTAGACACTTAAGAAAACAAAAAAGTGGCTTATTTTCAACACCTCAATGTTTATGCCCATTTACTTCTTCCAGATTTATCAACGTGGGACAAGAAAGCGAACTTTGCATTGCACCAAAGGCCCACAATCTATTTTCAACACCTCAATGTTTCTTTTCTAAAAATGGCTTCGAGTAGACATAAATCTCTTGACAACCGAATTACCATTGGGAGAGGGTGTTTTTCCCGAAAAATTTTATACAATGAAAAATCTAAATTTTCTTTTAGTGCTTGTAAAACATGTTTAAAGTCATGAAAAGATATGGATGTTACTTTTGGGTGGTAACTTCCATTAATTATTTATGATAGCGTTCAAACTATGCTATTGTTTGATAATTAAAGACTAAACTTTTACGAATTTGATAAAGTTAAGGACTTACAAATTAAATTATTACGAATTTGACAAATAAAAGAAGAATAACTAGATCACTACACCCTAAAAAAAATTGAGAACTTAAAATTATTTTGAACCAAAATTATACCACTCATTTCTAAACCTTTTTTAACAAATGACTTTTAATTTAAAAATGACAATCATAAAGCATCATATAATGTAAGTAAAGTATTAGTAACCTCTTTTCTTAAACATAAAAAGTCATGATTCAAACCCTCAATTGTATAAATTGTATTATTCTAAACAAAATATAAACATCACAAATTCTCTTGCCATATTAAAATACTAATTACTAAACCATATTCATATCTTCCAAGTTGTAATTTTTATTTCTTAAACAAAACTTATACCATAATTAGCTAATAAGATATATGATTCTACATGTGTGTATATGCATATAATATAGAGAAACACACACATAGTTTTAGCATCATTGCATTTAAATATAAAGCAGATATGAATATTTAACTCTTAAATATTTATTATTATTATTTAAGATACTAAAGTTAAAGAAATGGAACTGAGAATACATAGTTTGACTATTCTTAGTCGTCAAGAAAAGTGAGCCAAAGAATTTGACCAGTGAGCGTCAGAGCAATTCAAAGCTTAAACGACCTTCCTGTTCTTTACATATATTCTCAACTTGTAACATAACATATATATATATATATATATATATATATATATATATATATATATATATATATCCACTTCTACTTTTTCTAGTTTAAATTAAAATATTTAGTCTCTCTCAATCATTACGAAAAGTTGGTAAAATCTTCCACATAGTTTGATAATTAATTGACTTTTCATTAGTTACCAATAGCTTCTGTCATAAAAACTATTTTAGAGGATTAATTTTATCAAATCATATCATTAACTATTCATTATAAATTATCGTGATTAAATTTTAACTTTAAACCTTCGTTTAATGTTGTTGAAGGTGGCCAAAGTCAAAACTCAATACCCATAGGATATAGGAAAAAGTATGGAAGAGTAAGTGTCTAGCTAAAAAGAGAAATATTAGCACGTCTTGAGAATTAAGACGATTGATCAAGTTTTTTATGAACGTATACCATTAAAAAAAATAAACAATTTGAAGTTAGATTGCACCTTGAAACCTCACATTCTAGAAATGTCTTTGATATCGTTATTGTCAAATCTAATTGTAGATGTAGACATGTGTTAGAGGACTAACTTATTGATGGGTTTTGTACCCCAAAGCTCATTGTTTGTAATGTAATAAACTATTTATTGATATTTAATAAAATAATTGCTATTTTGTTTGGTAAATTTATATAAATATATATAACAAAAGGATAAATATTTAAGCTTCATATCTCAAAATAAGAAAAACTTATGAAGTCTGATTACTTGTTCATAAATTCTTATTGGTTTTGATCATTGTGGAATGATTTTTTAATTTTTAATATTTTTCTTCTTTGCAATTTATTCAATTTCTTTACGATTTATTCATTTGCTCTTTTAGATTTTTTCCTCTTTAATATTCTTCTTCATCTTCTTCATCCTCGGCAACATCAAGATTCTTTATATTCCTCTATCAAAATCGTTGTAGTGAGTTTGTTTTTGGTAAGAATCCTAAATATTATTTTTGTTTAAATTGTTCAAAAGATTATAAAATTTCGCTAAGAATTCTATATTTCATTATGAATATCGTTTTTTTTTTTTTTTTTTGTGGTACAAATTATAAATTTCATTTTCGTTTCAATTGTTTAGAAGATTTAAATATTACTGTGAGCAAGCTAGACATTTAAGCGAAGTTGTGCTAGGAGTGGAAGGCTTGAGTTTTATTTTAAGTCTTTATGGTAAAGAGAACATGTATTGTATTTTAAACGCATTTATGAAGTAATAAAGAGATCTTGGTTGTTATATTATGTTGTGGTGTGTTTTTATTATAGCTTGGCAGGTAAAGGGTTTAAGGTTGAACTAAGCGATAAAGCTAAGGTTCAAGTTGCTTAAAGATTAGTTGTTGGTTGTGTCAATTCCGCTTACTAGGTGTTTTGTGTGCTATCTTGCCCATACACGTAAAGTGTGTCTAGGTGGTCATGCCTCCACTTGGTAACATCAAGTTACCTTGGGTGGGGTTTGACATCCCCAGACATCCTATCTCAACTCAACGTCCTAAACAGCTCTCAAGATTTTTAATTGGTCTAACTGTGTATGAAAATCTTGACATGCATCTTATGGATGTAGTCATAATATATTTACATGAATCTCTTGATAATGACATTTATAAGAATTTAAGATAATTAAAACATATAAGTCAAGTTCTAGGAGACTATATTCAATAAAGCTACAAAGATCACTATATATATTGAAACAATCATGATGAATGTGGTACAATCGTCTAAGCAGATATTTGTTGAAAGAAGGATATCAAAATAATTCAATATGTTTATATGTTTTTATAAATAAAAAAATCACAGTTAGGATTTGTTATTATAAATATATTTGGAACTCTTGAAGAGCTTTCAAGGGCAACAATATAATAACTTAAGAAAGAATTTGAGATGAAAGATATTGAAAAAATAAAATTTTCTTTTGGCTCGCAAATTAAGCATTTAGCAAATGAGATATTTGTTCATCATTCAGCTTATACAAGAAAAATTTTGAAAAGATTTTATATGAATAAAACGCATTCATTGAACACTCAAATGCAACTTTGTTCACTAGATGTGAAGAAAAATATATTTAGGCCTCAAGATGATAATGAAGAACTTCTTGGTTAAGAAGCACCATATTTTAGTGCAATTCGTGCACTCATGTATCTTGCTAATAAGAAGACCAGATATGACATTTTCAATAAATTTATTAGCTAGATACAATTTTTCTCCAACAAAAAATCACTGGAATAGAATAAGCATATACTATGTTATGTTCGAGTCACGATTGATATTTGTTTATTTTATTCAAATAAATCAAAATTTGATTTAGTTGATTTCATTGATTCTGGATATTTATATGATCCACTGAAAGCTAAGTCTCAAATAGCTTATGTGAAGGAATTGTTATATCATGTCGATCAGTGAAACAAACCATAACTGTTATATCCTCAAATCATGCTGAAATTCTTGCAATTCATGAGACTACTTGAGAATGTGTATGATTAAGATCAATGACTCAGCAAATTTGTGTGAAACATGTGACTTGTTTCCTAGTAAAAATCTTTCAACGATACTATACGAAAACAACACAACATGGATAGCTCAAATCAAAGAAGGTTATATTAAAGGAGATGAACAAAGCATATTTCACCAAAGATTAGTACAACAAATTTGCTTAAAGGATAACTTGATAGACTTATTTACAAAGGCATTACATTCCCCAATATTTGAAAATTTCAGGCACAAAATCGGAATGTGTTGACTTAGTAATCTCAAGTGATGTTTTCATGAGGAGAAGGAGTATTTTTGTAAGAGTATATGCTATATGAAATATGTACTCTTTTTTCTTCACTCGAATATTTTTCTCATTAGGTTTTTTACTAGTAATGTTTTAACGATACATATTTCATTTACATAATGAGCATTTAAGAGGGAATAATATAAATATTATAATACGGAGAATAATAGACGCCCATTATACTCATGCTTGGTGTCCATTGGTCATGTGTTATATCCATATTATCCCAAATGTTGTACATGTGTCTCAATATGACACACTATATTAGTGTCCAACGTCCATGTAATTCATCTTATGCTTACCAAATTGTATATAAATAATGGCATTTTGTGAGTTTTGTAATTGATACACATTTTGATGAATTTTTCATACATCTTAGAGAACGAGGATAAACTTGGAATATTTTCTTATTTATTTATTTTAATATTATATTTTCTAGACACATGTGTCCTCATTGTACCTCATTTTTACGTACAACATTAATATTTTTAAAATTTTTATTCATATGTTTATGATGAATAATTATTAAAACCATAAATTTTTATACTACTCTTCCAATATTTACTATAATGATTTTTTTTTACCAAATCTCTAACCTCAATTTTATTTATGTTACCTTTCAATTTTGTTTCTATGATATTTCCAATATTATTTATAATTTCATTTCAATTCAAACACTCCACACTACATTACTAATTAAAATTTAGTGTAATAAATATTAGAATACTAATCATTGCTTGTAACAAAATAATAGACAAACATTTGTTAGTGTCCATATTTATATTTTAGTTCATTTTAATCTATTTGAAAGCAATCCAAACTATATAAACATCCCGTGACTTCTATAAATTATGTTGGTTACAATAGACATGTGCAGGAAAAATACAGATACATTTTACCCTAATTGGATCTAATTTTATTGGAAATGAACCTGCATTACTTCCTTAATTAAAATGAAATTAGGGTTAAAGAAATTCTTATCTTTGAAGCTCCCATTCACTTGAAATCTCCACACAATCTCAAACTAGACCACCATTAGTGTTGACTCTCTATTCTTCCGATTTAGAATCGGATTGTAGGACCCAATGAGTGAAATATTTGGGAGAGAGTGATATGAATGGAAATTGAAGGATTGATTTAGGTTGAGAGTTGGGAAAGAAAATATTTCGATCGATGAGGAAATTTTTAAGTAAATATCAAAAGAGCCAAAACTTTTTATTCAATACAAAAAGTACCATTTAAATAAACAAAATACATGCAATTATTGCATGTTTAAACAAACCAAAGCTCAACACCTCACTACCATGAACTTCCACTTAGCCCACTAATGAGTTAGTGAAATTATGAAACAATGCACTTTCACTTAGTGGGTTTGTGTCAACACGATAAACTTTCACATAGTCCACTCAGAATTAGATATTCAAGTCAGAAGTCAATATTTTAATTCTTTTACCAATAAAATGTTAGATTTTCTCATTAACTTTAGTCAAAGAGTAAAATGATCATTTGATCATTCAAGTCAAACTCAAAAGTCAACATTTTCATTTTTCCCTCATTTCCCCCTCATTTTTTTTAAATTCAAATTATATTTGAATGAAAACCCATCAAAGTTTGACTTTTCAAAATAAAAGTCAATCATTTTACATTTTACAACTCCGACCATTACCATCATTTTCGAGCTTCCAAATATGGTAGGCCTTTTAAAAACGACCTAGTACCTGCGACTTACACCACATTGGTGTTTAGGTTTCTTTTTGCTTACCGACAAGCTCTCTTCTCCTAAAATACAAATTTATCACTGTTCTCGTGGAGATCATATATATTTGCTTGGTCAAAATTTGACATCAACAAAATGTAAAAATGTGTTTTTAAACTCATACAAAAATTTTAAAATTAAGACCATGTTCAATATCGTAAGGTTTTTAATTTTTAAAAATTAAGCCTATAAACGCTTTTTCCACCTCAAAATTTCTCGATTTATTACCTATATTTTACTAATGTTAAAAAACAAGCCAAATTATAAAACCAAAATAATATTTAGTTCAAACTTGTTTATATCTTTCGAATTCAACTAAGGATTCAACTCAAAAATACAAATTACAAATCATAGTAGATAAATTAATAAAAGATACTCTTTAAAGAAACAAAAAAATCAAACGACTACTATGTTCGAAAAGTTAGTTTTATTTTTTAAATTTGACTTAGAATTGAAACGTTCACTTTAAACTACACCCTCCCCACAAAACCCAAATAAATTTCAAAAGTAAAAAAATAAAGCTTCAAAAGATTTATGAAATGGGACCTCAATGATTACTTGATTGGACCAAACTATTAAAATAATTGTGCCTACATTCTTAGGTGGATATGGTTGGAAGGAGAAGAGAGAGTAACATAAAAGAAAGAAAAAGAAAAATCAATGAGAATACATAAAACCAAAAAACATTTTGTGGTGACCCCAAAAAGATACAAAGGTTGTGAAGAGACAACTTGCCTGCCATCTAATAACCTCAACAAACTTAACCAAATGGCCCTCTTTATTGCTCCTCAAACCTGAAAATAAGTGGCCATAAAATTATACCATAAAACTAAAACTTTGAAAATTTAACTTTTTAAAAAGTTAAAAGAGTGTTGTTTTTTCTTTAAAATTTTAAACTAACAAATTATATTGAATTGCATATCTAACACTATATTTTGAATAAACATCTAATAATAATGATCCCTCTTAGAAAGAAAACAAAAACAAACTAATCTCCAAATATGCATCAAATAATTCATGTATGAGGAAGTCTATCAAAATCAATAGCATTTGGCAGAAAAGAATGAGATTCACATCCTCAAATCTTCTTCTCTGTCAAATCAAGGTGAGTTTGTATTACAATTATACATTCAAGAATAAAATGAAAGGCTCAATACTAACTTCAACCTTTTATTTTCTTTGTCTTTTTTAGTAAAATTTTATCAAATAATTAGAAGAAAGAGATGATGATGAAATAATTGAGAAGAAAGTTTTAATTTCCTTATTGATAAGACTTTTGAGGTGATGGTCTCATGTGATAAAAGAAAAAAAAAACAATGGTAGTCTAAATAATACTCTTATCACAACATTCAATTGATTTAACAAATTTATTTTTTGGTTGCTTCTAAAGAATATTTCTTTCAAATTATATTAATAAGACCACAAGAACTTCCAAAGTATACCAATTAGGTTTAAAATATCCAAAGTATAAGTAGATATGAACCTAAAATAATAAAATTTAAACTTGCTAATTTAATTTATTAGTCTTGCAAGTTGCAATTACCTTAACTAAAATATTTAAAAATATTAAAGTTAAATTAAAATTTTAATATTTCTAATATAAGTATCACATGTTAAAATTACAAAATTGTCATACATATTACCTTATTAAATAATTAACAAAATTTCTATTCAATGTGGTAACAAGTGAATTCTTTTCCATCAACAAAAAAATTATATGAGCCAAATTTCCTAATAAAACAAAATATTCAAAAAAAGAAAAAAATCTTAGCTACAATAAACATA
Organism: Cucumis sativus; assembly: GCF_000004075.3. Classification (NCBI taxonomy): domain Eukaryota; kingdom Viridiplantae; phylum Streptophyta; class Magnoliopsida; order Cucurbitales; family Cucurbitaceae; genus Cucumis; species Cucumis sativus. Next base: position 35,540,567 of record NC_026657.2, read on the forward strand.
ACTCACCTATGTCTAACCTTCTATGATCCCCATATTTTGATAGAAACTTAATTATCTACTTTTCTAAACTAACGTTGAACCTCATACATATTAAAAATTAACTTTGAATTAAGAACTTCTATACAGTGGGATGGAAATGATGCAAAAGGCAAAGCAAATGATGGGAAAAAAAGGAAGGTTATTCTTTTTATTCTATCATATTTATTTTTTCCTCTTAAGATTTAGGATCAAGGGCTGTAAAAGGAAGGGCCACACTTGCATTTCCATCCCTCGGGTTCATAGTTAGTGTATTGGACCCCTACGTGGCTGCGTCTGTTGGTGGTTGTAGGCACTTGAATGGCTTCACATGGAATGCATCCATAGCACTTGTGCTCACAGCTGGGTGGACTTGACCCTATTTTCCTCATACCTCTATAGAATTCTTCTTCTTTAACACCTTTAACAGCCTTTATACAGACCAAAAACATGAATTATTTCAACAAACAGAGCACAAATAAAGTGACAAAAAGGGTAGGGGTCTGACCTGTTTTGAATCAATAAGACCTGGCAGGAACAAAACAACAAGCAACTTGAATTAAAAAGGCAGTGAAAGAAGAAGAAAACCTATTGCTAAATAGATGTAATAATTGAGATGAGAAAGCCAAAGAAAAGATGTGAGTATATTGGTAAGAAACGAACCTTGTTGTTTATGAGGAGGGAGGGCAGGATTTGGAGCAAAATTCCTGGCTGCAGCAGAAACCCAACAGACTAATTGCAGAATAAATATAAAACACCAGTATGTTCCTTTCATGTCTTCAAAAGCCAAAATGATAATGATGATTACGGTGGGAAAGAGATGGTGAATGAAAAAAAATGGAAAATGATTTGGGTTATAAGAAGAAGGTGGTGGAAATTTAATCCTAACAAGCAAATTCACATTTCCCCGTACAAGAAGTCAGAGCCTTTCTCTCTATCTTTATACATACATATATATATTGTTTTATTTTGTTTGGTTTGAATTGGTTTCTTACTCTTCCAATGTCTAGCTTTAAGACTGGCAGGGAGATTTTGCGTTAGAAACAAGTGATCGATTCCAATTTCTTATCAAAGAGTTCTGAACAAAAGCAAAGCAAAGTCCCTCCACTCCACTCCACCTCAAATCATTTGACAACTCACCATGGATTCATAGAGAAGAGAACCTTACAATTGCAAGAGTGCAAGAAATGAGCTGTAGAAATCCCCTTTTTCTTCTTCTTCTTCTTTTTTGATTTTGTCGCCTTCCAATACGATCCAGCCTCTCTCTTTCACTCACTGCCAAATCAGTCTAGTAAATGAACCAATACAGAGATCCTTGCAAGGGCAGGGCCCAGTAGAACAGCCACCTCTTTTTTTCTAGGCTCTGTCATACCTGCAGAAGCAATGTAAATATTCACAAGGAAAAGAAAAATACCATCTACCAAGACTGCAGGGTCTTTATTTCACTCTGATAATTTTATTCCTATTTAAAGAAGAAAAGATCCAGTGACAGAGGGCTATTTATGTAAAAGAAGGAAAAAGGCATCAATGTCTGAGGTTCTGAGCACATTCAGCCCAGCAGAAAATTTTTATTGAGTTAGTTAATAAATTAAATAAGTTACTTCAAATGGGGTCAACCTTTTACAGATTAGTAGGTTGAGAAGATAATAGAATGCTGCTTGAAATCCAATCTCAGCCATCCATTTACCTTATAACCAAAGATGGTCAGTCAAGAGCCGTTGATGTTTGGAAGGTCCCAATTTATAAGCAATAAATGACGTTAGATTTAATCCACACCTAAACTATCACACTCAAATTTGCCTGTTTCCCCCGGTCACCACCACATTCAACATGAATCAAGCTTACATGACATATATTCTTTCTACTCACCCAATATTCATGATAGTAATTCTTATGATAATTTAATCCTTTTCTTGACTTTATTTGGAGAAGTGTGATGAACAATGTCAAACTTAAAACATTGGAAGCTTAAGCTCAACTGTCACACGAGCAAAAAATAAAACATATAGCATGCAGTAATCAGTAATCAGTGGTCTCTCTTTCTACAGATCCAAGATTCAAGATAGCAGTTCTTAACACCCCAAATGAAAGTATAATCACTTATTTGACTTTATTTGGAGAAATGTGATAGAATGATGTCAAAGTTAAAACCTGAGAAGTAAGCCTTAGGTTAAAACAGTGATATAGGAAAATTATTGAACAGTTGGCAGGCACTAATTAGTGGCCTTTCTGACTAGAAAGGACAAAGAAAGGGGCACTGAATCACTGTTTAAGCGGCTCGATGGGGATGTGTATAATGCAAAAATGAGAGAACTTTGTGGGAAAAAAAAGACACAGAGACAAAAATAAATCGGTGAAAATGGATAAGTAGAGAAGGTACTTTAAGCATCAAATGCACCCATTGTACGTTTTCAAGTAAGGTTTGTCCTGTTCCATATGGTCTGGGGATTTCTTATTGATATCAGCGAGATTTGAGTGATTTGATTATTCGATCTGTTACATTTTCTTTCGCTCTTCTTCTTCTTCTTCTACTTCTTTTTTACCATCTATCCATTTACCTTGCGGCTCTGGATTAGGTAACATCAAGACCCAGCTTTAGAATTTCGGCCACTGGAAATGACCCTCAAAGACAAATCGGGGTATCATCGAATCCATGAAAAAACCCAGAGAGAAGATCGTTTGTGAAACTGATTTTCGATACAGTTCTTCGGGAAAATTTTAAGGATTAATTATAAAAGCATACTTTGTTTCAAAAATACACTCCAACTTTTTCCAACATCTTAAAAAAAAATATCAAGTTAAAATTTTAGATGAAAATTTGGATATATCATAATTTGACTATGATTGGAAAGAAAACTGAGATAATCATCGCATCCGTTTAGGTAATTGTAATATGATTTCAAGTCTTGTTTTTGTTCAAAATTATAAAGAATTTAAATTTGAATAGGTTTTAAACCTGTATAAAAATTTAAGAGTAATATTTGGACTTTGCAACCTATAGAGTGGAACAAGGTTAAAAGGTATTTATTATAATTTATTAATTTTGACAATTTTTAATTTTTATTACTCAGCCACGTTTGTATCAATTTCAATTTAAATTTGTCTTTCTTTGGTCCAAGAAATTTACGAGTAAGAGTAGAGAAATTTATAAGGAAGAGTAGAAAATGTGGAAGGTTTGTAGAAGTAAAAGATGTCCTGGACCAAAGACTGAAAAGATCAAATCAAACAAGGTTGATCCAATAGTTATTAATGATGTAGAGGTTTGGGATTTAGGGTTTATGGTTAATTGAAAATTAAGACATTTGTGAAATATCACGGGGAATTAAGGTGTTTTCTCTAAGTCTTTCAACATAGAATCATGAACTTTACTCCTTGTTTGGTACAAAAAGCTTATGGATCTCATCACTAAAAATATTAAGGCGTGTTTGGGGTGCAAACTTGAGTGGTGTGGAGTGAATTATTTAGTACACTCCACATTTTGGACATAAATTGAGCAAAAAGGGGATTATGGCTATTTTACTCCTTGCACATATTGTTCCACTCCCTACTACACGTTGTTCCATTCTCTCAGCTAGGTACATCTCAGGATCACTTAATTTTTTTTTTTCTTGTGATCAATCTCGATCGAGATCAACCCTAAGATTCTTCTCAAATTTAAAAAATTCTTTGAAGAAATTTTTTTTGTCTCTCTCGAGGACATCTCGAGGCAACCTTAGCCTGAGATCATACTACATAATGCTTATGCTCTTTAGCTCAGGGCTCTCTTGGTCCAACTTTGGCACGTGATCAATGATGTTAGGTCAAAGTTGCCTCAGAATAGCCCTGGGCTAAAGAACATAAGCATTATGTAGTATGATCTTGGGCTAAGGTTGCCCCGAGATGTCCTCGAGAGAGATCGAGAAATTTTCTTTATATAGTTTTTAAATTTGGAAAGAATCTCATAGCCGATCTCCGTTGAGATTGAACCCAAAAACAAAATTTTCAGTTGTTCTTAGTACACCTGACTAAGAAACTAGAATAGTGTGTGACAGGGATTTCGACCTAAAATAACACTAAGTCCCCATTTGCTTAATTCATGCCCCAAACATGGAGTTGGACTAAAATAACCCACTTCACTCACCTCAAGTTTGCAACCCAAATGCAGACTATTGTCATGCTCAGATTATTATAAGCCACTCATTGCTCCAAATGCTCCCTAAATTTATATTGTATCAACTCTTTACACTATAGATCCCAGATGTTCACAACCTAATACTTTTTATTATTTCATTCCCGGCATCAAACAACCCATAAAAGTTTAAAAACCAAAATAATTATAAACTTCAAATTTCATGACTAAACTGATAATTTAACCTTTAGTATTCTAATAAAGGGTTTGACTGCAACCTTTACTAAACTAGAGGTTAACCTCCTATGCTCAAACTTGAAAGGTCAAGGGTGGTTTATACCAACAACTAGTGATATTTGGTATATGATGTGTTCACATTCATCCTTAAAAATCTAGTTAATCATTCAATTAAATTAACATTTTTTTTTTTGTTCTCTATCTTACAATTATTCACTGTAGGATATAACCTGTCACACCTCCTCTCAGACCACCTCTTCTTCATTTAAGAGGTGGTGTGAAACTAACAGATATCGTTTTCCTTCTAACAAACCTACTAATTTTACTAGAACTAAAACTAAACTAACATAGAATATATAACACAGCGAAAATATAAATAAACTATACATAAACCAAATAGTGAAGCCCAAGCTTATGACAACCATAATAAGTCTGATATAGATATATAAACAACCACTATAAACAAGGCAAGGCAAGGTTTATATAACATATAGACAAACCCTGTACAACCCACAACTAACTCTATAGAACCAAACTCATACATAAACCAAATTACACAACTAAAACAACACATACTAGTATAAAACTTAAAATGTACTAGCAAATAGGTGGATGAAGTTGGGCACCAAATCCACGATCTATACATGGAAACTAAGAAAATATTTTTGTAGTGGGGAACTAAAGTTCAATCAGTGACTAGTTTTAAAACTAAACATGGTTAATAAATCATTGAGTTAGTAAACAACTTAAACAAATACTTTTAAATCAAAGCAAGGTAAACATATATAATTCTCAAAACTCAAGAAATGTTGAGAAGATCATAAAATGTTCGCTACATTTTTTACGATTAAAATTTTGGTGTGTTTTTTTTTCTTTTGCTTGTTTCACTTTGTGGGAGAAGAAAAAGAAAGAAGTAAAATATTTTATGTTTTATTTTATATTTCCCTAAAAATACTTTTCAGCAAGAGTATTACATAAATGTAACAAGAGTAATTTAGTGGGGGAAAAATTTGTGTAGGGAAGATGTTTGTGAAAATGCCTGACAGAGAAAAATGGGGTTTTTTAGGATGTTGAGTGGATTGTGGCTCTGTTTTACTTTTTAAGTGTTTACTAGATGGTTTGGTTCTCTATTATCGTGAACTTTACCTGTTTGATGCAATTTTTATTGTTCTCATGTTTCAGGTAGCATGGACTTTTTTCTCCATATGTACAGGTTTTATATACTTCAAAGAATTTCAAGTTCTCTCTTAGTGTGTGAGTGTGATTTTACTTTTTTGGAGGTGTTCTGGTGCTATGACTATAGTGTGTTTTGTTGATTGAATTTTCTATGATTTATTAGTATTTCACATTAAAATTTTGTTTTAGGATTTAGTTTTTGAGTACCATATGTTTTATTGGTGGGATTTCAATATTTAACAGCTCTTGATGTTGATTGTTTTTTTCCCTAATTTGTAAGTTTGCCATTTATGACTTGAGGTCATGCTTTGCCTTTAAAAAAAACTCTTCTTTTTTTGTTATTTTTAAATATCTATGTGAATTTGTTCTTTTCTTGATTCTCAGTCTTAAAACCTTCGAAGGTGAAAAGGAAATATTCTTCTCTTTTTCCCTTATAGTTTACTCTTTCTGGAGTAGTCTTTTCAAGTTTTTGTTTTGTTTGTCTCTAAATTAGTTAAAAACTTAAAATGCTATCCATTCTTATAGAAATCTTCTTTTAAGTATTGAGTTTAATTAGAAACTAGTAGATTATTCTTGAAAATAAACTTTTCTTGCACCATCCATAGTCTTCTCTCTAAGCTTATACTTGCTTGGTTCTGCTTCAGATTAACACATTTAATGGATTTTACTGGGAGAACTTTGAACCAAACAAGGCTTATAAACCCAAAATTGTGGACAGAAGCCTGAATTGGTTGGTATGTAACTTATTCAGCTTGAATTGAGTGCTTTAATTTATGAAGTTTTAAGTGTATATGAAATGTTGGGAGAGATTGATTAGTTATGACGCAAATTAAGGCATACAGATTATTGTCATAAGTTGCATTGTATTGTACGTGTATATATGTATATAGCAAATTAAGGCACATACTGATCATTATTATTATTTCTTTCACTATCTAACCAAAATATCCACCTCTGTATTTATTTGTTAAGGACATTCTCGTTCAAATGAGTATTTCTTAGAAAAATTTTCTTTTTGTGTGTGTATTTTGTGTGAATTTATTTATTAGGGACATTCTTGTTGAAAGTTTTAGACTTATCTGTTTTTTCTTTTTTTAATTGGAAGGACTTCAAGGTACGTTTTGTTAAAGCATATTTTATATTGATAAATTTGAAGCTGTCAAAGTCTATCACAATGATAATGTTAATATGTTAAGTTTTTGTGCTCAGGTTTAGGATTCTTTTGCTAGTTTTTGGTTCTCAAGCTTCACATGGATCACTTTAATTAACTCTTAAATGAGATTTTATTTTCTTACTAGTTTGGAAGAATCCATTGGAACAGTCCATTGGAACAGTGAAGCCAACTTGGAGCAATTGATTGATATAACACTCTTTATATGGTTGGTAGCAAACTTTTGATTCCAATGTACTGATTTTAGATTTCTTGGTAGCTAAAGATGTCATCTTTTTGTATGTAAACTACTTTTTAACAAAAAAAAAAAAAGGTTATTAGTCAATGGGTGTATGAATACTACAAAGTGTATTATTAAGTATATATATTAAAGTGTTCTCCTTGTTTTCATATGAATGTGATGAATTAGAACATTATTGTCATTGAAATTGTTTGTGTAATGGCAGAGCGACAAGAAGAACAGGAATTGAGGAACATACGATAGGAAAAAAATGTCATAATATAAAAATTCGTAACATTTTTTAACTGTCGTCAATATCGAAACAATGACAATTTAATTTTATAAAAACTATCACTATTGGTCTATCCTTAATAAGAAAAAATGTCATAATATACGAATTCGTGACATTTTCATAATTGTCGTCAATAGTGAAATAATGACAATTTAATTTTATAAAAGCTGTCACAGTTAGTCTATCCTTGACAGGAAAAAAATGTCATAATATACGAATCTGTGACATTTTCGTAACTATCGTAAGTATGCAAATGATGACAGTTATTTGTTGTCATAAAATATTAAATAATGACATTTATTTTTTTGTCATGAAAACACATATTGTGACAGTTTTTAAAAATTTTCATAGAAGAACTTTCTACGACAGGCGATATTGTGACTGTAAATAACTATCACAGATTTTATTTGCAACAGAAAATAACTGTCGTCGTAGACCATTTTTCTTGTAGTGAATTTAGAAAATAAATTAAATATAAAGGGTCTTTTAAAAAAATATAACAAAGCGCTAAACTATTTACGATGTATAGAATAATTTCGAAAACGAAAAAAATTCACATGTTCATAGAAAATACCAAAATTACTCTCATCATTAATTGACACTATGATAGCTTAGATTTGGTTATTCTTTCCTACTAGATAAATTTGGTAATTAAATCTCAACAATTTTTTTCAAGATTTTTTGGTACATGATTGTTTAGATTTGATTAATTAAATTTGTTTGGTATAACGATTGTTTAAAAAAAATTATACACAGTCGTTTAGATTTGTTTGGTATAATGATTGTTTAGATTTTACTATCGAATAATTGTATGCCAATAATTTTTTTTCAAAATAAAAAACAATGAAAAGAAAGGCAACCTTGGAATATTTATAAATAATATCGAGTTTTATGAGCTTTTCATTTTGTTATAAATATTTTATCAGTTTGTTATATTTATGAAAATTAAATTTAAATAGCACAAATATAAAATATTTTTAAAAATAGTGAGAAATTGTTAAAAAATAACTTGGAACATTTTGGAGGAGATCGACCAAATCTTATATATTTTAAATTTTTTTCAAATAATTCTAACAATATTTCCAATCTTATATATTTAAAAAAAATGGTCGTTTTGCCAAATATTACTCGAATAGTTGAAGATTTAAAAATTAGATTCAAAATAATTAAGTATATAGCAATATTTTAAAAAATTTACAAATATAACAAAGTTTGTCAAATTTTATCGATGATACAAGTCTATCGCCGATAGACTATGTTGTAAATATTGATCTATCATTGATAGATCATACGAGTGTATCAACGATACAAGTCTATCACGATAGTTTTGTTATATTTGTAATTTTTAAAAAATATTATTATATCCTTAAATATTATTGCTCAAATGGTCATCAATTACAATTATTCAATAGTATTTAGACTGACATTATATCCCGACTAAATTTTTTATTTTGCTAAATATTATATCTTATTCTTACCTCTCATCTTTTAAAATACATTTAAAATTTCCAAAAAAAATTATTTAAAAAATTCCTAAGATTCTTTTTTACCGTCCGTGCATCTCGCTTATATTATATCGAGATTCTATCCATTTTTTAAATCTTTACTAAATGTTATATATATATATATATATATATATATATATATATATATATATATATATTATATATATATTTAAACTTAGTTATTTTTATGTTTTTTTAGTTTAATTGAATTCTAATTAAAGTTTAGGTGATACAACGTTTTAAATTTTTTTACAAATATAGCAAAATTTGTAAGAGTTTATCAACGATAGAAGTATATCACACATAAACCATATATCATCGGTGTAAATATTGTATAAATAATGGATATATTATTTATATTTTCACTATTTTCAAGAGTATAATATTAAGATACCTAATATGAAGTTTAACATTAAAATTTCTATTATTGCTAATAATGCGTCTTTACTTGACCGTAATATTTGATTTTCCAACAATAATTTCATATACTTGTAGTTTACCATATTCTTTTATACCATACCTTTTTTTAATTAACTTAACTATTATTTACTAACTTAAACTAATGTTTTTTTAAAAAAAGAAACTTAAAATTAATAATTAATATGCAAACCCACTTCTTGTGTTCAACTCTATCCAATCTCTTAATTTTTTATTGGAAAATTGTGGGAGTGGAACATTTTCGAAAAAATATTTATCCCTTATAACAAAAATGAAAAGTGTAATAAATAATTTTGTTTTTTTAATGCTTTCGTTCAATCATGAAAATAATTTATTGATTTTTTTTAAAATTTTTAGAAAGGTCTCTTATTTATTTACTTTTTATTTTTCACGTTTGGGTTTAACCTCTTCCTACTATATCTCTTTATTATTTTTATTTTCGATGTAATTGATGATAAGTTTTTTCTAAATAAAACTACTCAATTTGTCTAAATATTTTGGAATAAACCATATTCTTTTAAATAGTTTAATAAAATACAAAGTCTTTAAGATGATCCATTTCATTCATCATTGTTTTTTCCAAAGTCCTTTTAAAACGAAATTACAAATTCATTTTTAATTTAAACTATCTAGACACTTCTTCTATGAACATCACACATCATACACTTCCTTTGATTAAATATTGGCTACGTGGTCAAGTGCTATGCATTGGTTTTAAAAAATTCTTTTTCGTTATGTTAAGAGTAGCTCAATACTAATTGATATATACTATTTTAGTTAAAATTTAAAATTCAAAATTTTATATCTTTCTTATGCATGCACGTTCAATAATTAATAAATTAACGTAGATGAAAACATCTTATTGTTTGGAGTTAGAAGTTCAACTTTCAAATTAAGTAACTCCTAATTGTATTGATTTAAACACTAAACTTATATGAGTTTGAATTAGAAATAGAATTACGTAGAAATCTATAAGTCACTAAGGACTGTTTGGGGGAGGGGTTGAGTTAACTCAACCTGCGTTTAGGGACCCATTATTAGTCATGTTAAGTGTCTGTTAACTTCTCATTAAGATTTCATAAGGAGGTATCTGAAACTATTGTATGCCCAACGGAACACCTCATTTATCGGTGAACTCAAAGAAACACCTATGATATCGGGTTGTAACTATCGTGTGTCTGATGGAATACATGCAATCTAGTGATCCCGAAAGAACACCTATGATATCAAGTTGTAGTGATCCTGTTAGACCACTCATAAACATAAACATGATAGATTGGTGGTCCCATCGAACTTACACAGTCATAAATTTGTGAAAATGTGATAATCTCGAAGACACCTATATGAGTACAATCTTAATAGATAAAATTAACAGAACACTCATCTATAGCATGTAGCATCATCATAAACATGACATGAATATTTTTTAAGATTCTTTGTACCCGATCGTTTAAATTTGGCTATTTTTGGTACACGATTGTTTAGATTTGACTATCTAATATCACAACGATTTTCTTTCAAGATCTTTTATATTTAGCACACGATCTTGAACAACCAAATTAACAGTTTTAAAAAAAATCTTTTATATTTGTTAGATAATTTTGAACCAAATAATAGTTTGAAAAAAAAATTGCAAAAAAGAGAAAAAGACAATGGAAAGTAAAAGAAAACCTGCAACAGAAATAAGATGAAAATTAGGAAAGACAAATCTGAAATATTTAAAAAAAAAAGTTGACTTCATGAACTTTACAGTTTTTTTTTTTTTGTTCCTAGAAAGAGATTTCATTATTATTTTCATTATTATATAGCATTGTATATTTCTAAAGTATATGGAGTAGTATATGTTATTTTAGTATACATCATAAGTATGACTTACAATTAAAAAATATAAATGACTTCTCAACATGCATTCACATTCGATCTTTAAAATATAAAAGATAAAAATATAAAATTCATAATACGTGAATCATTGCTAGTTAATCTAAATTGCAAGATACTATTTGATTCATTTTTTTCTAAGAAAACAGTATTTTGATTTTTGTATATACTATAATATCTAATATATAGTAAATAAATATCATGAAAATGTCACAAAATTCAAATTAATCAAACTTAAAATAATATTTATTGATGTCAAAAAAATTTGGACAAAATGATCCGACTTCAAAATGACAAAAAAATAACAAATATGATAAATTTGTATTTTGAAAAATGAATGCATTGCATACTATTGGGATGAATGTTTGTGGGACTTATAAGTTAATGGGTATGTAGATTATTTTAGTATTAAGTTACTAAAGAGGAAACAACTTATTGCTTTTTCTGCTTAGAATTTTCTCCTTATATCTCTAGATATTATCTTTTCTTCGAGAGCAACATTCAACTTTTTTTTTCTTTACAATGGAATCACTATAATTTTGTTTGTATTATCATAGGGTAATTTTTAAACATGCACACCGGAAACTAGATTTAGAGTTTACTCTAATTGCTGAGATAAACATGTAATATGATAATTAAGGTTTAAAGTAAATTTACCTTTGTACATCTGATTTTTTGAAATTCTTTATGTGTACTTGACCCAAACCACCACTAAAGTTGACCTACTATACTCCAGACTCATAATTAGATTATGGGATTGGTTGGATGAAGGAATCAGAAGAGAGAAAAGAGATGGAAATAAAGATGAATTAAGCTTGGAAGAGAATTTTAGGGAGGATAAATTTTATGAATCTAGGTAAAAAATGCAATCCAAATTCTCAAAATGACCCAAACACTTTGTCATCAAATGAAAGGGTCATTTTATAGAGAATTCATATGCAAATTACATGTCTATGCAACACCATAGCCCAACAACTCAAAGTTTCCACTTTCTCTCGTGATCGTATTGTCTTCAACAAATGGCAACACCTAGCCCACTAGAGTTAGTGAGATTCTCCAACAAAATGTCGGATAGTTGAACTAACTTTGTTCAAAGAAAAAAAAAATGGTTAGTTGGTCAAAGTCAAAGTCAAAATTTGACTTTTTCAAACAAAATGTCAACATTTTAAATTTTTACCATTTTTCGGTCTTGACTAATTTCGATCTTTCGAGCATGAATCTGCACTCATTATTTTGAAATTTAAATCACATTTGAATATATTACAGTCAAAGCTTAACTTTTCAAAGTCAAAAGTTAACATTTTGATTTTTTACAACTTTGACTATTTCCATTATTTTTAAGCTTTTAAGTATGAATTCACATTCATATATTTTAAAATTCAAATCATATTTAAACATAAAACTTTATCTCTAAATTGATAACCAACAGTTATATCATATATGTTTGTGAGTTTCTCTTCTCACCTAATTCGAATTATTCAAACTAATCCAATATACTGTTCTAAGTGAATTCCTTATGAGTTAGCATGGAAACCTAATGGACTTATAGATCTACTACAATAAAATATGTATTTCCTGACGCACGACACATACGCCGAAATAAATGACATCGAGAAAAGAGCTTCCCCCAGCATTGTAAAAGCTCCGTCGGGAAAGGTTGACAATCTCCACGCGACATAAGGCAATGTCGGACGTATAAGGTAATTTAATAAAAAAAATTATAAACTTCTCTCAATACTATGCATAACGGCGTCGGGAGAAGTCTATAATTTTTTTAATATATTTAAATTCTCTCGATGCCAACATAACGTCATCGGGAGAAGTTTATAATTTTTTATGATATTTAACTTCTCATGACGCCATGTATAACGACGTCGAAAGAAGTCCTTTAAAATTCCAATACCGTCAATTCTCTTCCTCTTCTTTCTTATCTTCTCTTCTTTCCTCATTCTGACATCTCTCTCCCTTCTCTTTTCTTCTCTTCTTCCTTCTCCTTCTCCTTCTCCTTCTTTTCTTCTTTTCTTCTCTTTTCCCTTCTCCTTCCCCTTTTTACCATTGTTTTTCTTTGTTTGACCGGTCTTTCTTCATAAATCTGAGAAAAAGGGAAAGAGGACACAAGACATTGCATGCTACTGTTAGAGTTTAGGGTTTGACGTCAGGAATGTCGTAGTGGTCATCAATCGTGGCAAACTGTTGCGATGGCTAACCTAGGTAGATTTATTTATTTGTTTGTTTTTCATTTAGCATTACAAATTTTGTTCTTTATTTTATGATTTTATGATGAATTTGCATTTTGATTCGGTTAACTTTAATGTTCATCTTTGATTTATTCTGTTATGCTTTAACTTATAGAGTAAAAATGGTAAGATCAGTTCAGCTTTTGCAATATAATCTTTAAGTTTGAATGAATTTGAAAGTAATACTAATTCCAAAATACTTTTTTTTAAGACTCTTCATGGATACATAATACCTTCCATTTACTAATGAAAGGTATTTTTTAAAAATAAAAATATAGGATTTTCCGACGCATAAGATTACGACGTCGAAATATGTGTGTAGGATCTTCCGACTTCACTACTACAAAAATTGAATTACTTGGTGTTAATACAGTGTCAAGTAAATCTATATTTGACGCTTTAAAAAGTGTCAAGTAATCGACTGTCAAGTACATTCCTATTACTTGACACTCAAAAAAATGTCAAGTACTCTATTGTTTGACGTCATTTTTGTGTTCAGTAAGATAGTATAGTTGACGTTGTTTACGTGTCAAGTAAGAGATTGTGTTTGATGGTTTTTTCACGTCAAGTAAGATCGTATACTTGACAATATTTACACGTCGAGTAAGATATATACTTGGTGTGTCTATCATATGTACCGAGCTAAAAATTTAACCCACTCCCCTTGTACTTCATCCAATCCAAGCTGTGTGTATGGGCTTCTCGTATCAATCTATAAAACATAAAAAGTAGAATACACATTGTAAACTATTTGAGTTAGTCATTTTAAAATATCTATAACGTTACAATATATGTAAATAGTTTAAAAACATATCGCATCAGTGATAATGTTTGTGTCCTTAGTCATAATTTCTCGCATGTATCTCAAGTCATAATATACACATTCAACAGTACCTACTTGTAAAGGACACTATAACACAACCAATTAACACTGCATATAAATTATATTATGTGCTAAATTAAAATAAAATTTATTTTATAAATATATTTACCTTTATCGCTTTCCAAAATGTTGTTTTTCTTGTCTTTTTCAAATTCTTCTGAGATTGAAAAATTGTCAAGGCCCTACATTTCCCAAAGTATAGTATAATTCACAATTAAATATTTTTTTAGGGATAAAAAAAACATAAATAGAGTTAGCTTACATTTTCGTTATGTACTTGATATCTTCTTAGGAACTTGTTCTCGATGAGTCAAGATGGTACACCACATCTCGATGAGTCAAGATGGTACACCACATCATCATATGCATTAATGACTACTAATGATCAATGATCACTAAATGAAATATATATGCAAGTAATTAGTATTTTGCTACTAAGCAAGTTTGAATTGATAAAAATTATATTTACCCAAGATTATAAGGAGCAATAACCAATTGATCTTATTTAGAAGTCATTAATCTACTACAAAGGTTTCGAGTTCTAATCTCTCGAGTACTATAGCTAGTTGAGATAAGAGATGAATCTACAAAAATGTACTTTGAAACCTTTAAATTAATAACGAGTGACTGTAAGTACCTACAATAAATCAATTACACACATGTATCATAAGGAAATAACATTTACTTACGTGATATAAGCGATCATTGATAAAGTCATCACCTTTTGCATGTTGGAAAAATCAATGACATCTTCTCGCAAGACAACTCTTTTGACATATACCAAATAACTCAAAAGGTAGTTGAAAGAAAAAACTAGACCCATCAACCATTACCCTTTCAGCATATCAGAGAATATATTTTAATTGAATTGGTAGATTGGACTTGAATCTTTTACCTAACACAATTAAGTAACAATCTAAGAACTCATATACATAAAATTATTTGTTTACAATCCACCTTCACGTTTACCTCATTATTCTTTGATATATGTGGCTTAGTAGCAATCATTTCCTCCTCTTCTACTTCCTCCTCTTTTACCACTTTCTTCTTTAATGTAAGTGATATCGGTGGTACGTAGCAATCTCTTTCTTCACTTTTACCATGTTTTCTAAATTTGTATGATTAGCCATCTTCTTTAAAATTATTTCCTAAAACCATCCAAAATGTCAAAGCACAAAATTAATGATAACCTCACTTTGATAAACAATTAATATTGTAACTTTACTTTATAAACAAAAATTTTACCTTCTTCTAGACTTTACTCCTGGAGCAACTACCATGCTCGGATGTTGGCATGTTTTGAACTTTCTCTTCCAGTTCTCGAATGCGTTGACAAAGTGTTTCATTTTCATCAATAATGTGTTGGGTTGTATCCACCTTTTTTTACTTTCTTGGTTTGGCTATGTGAAAATAAACAATGGGTGTAATGAAACCACCCACACCACGTACTCGACCACCATATTCTGAAGTACCCAAAACTTGAGTCAATGCATCATTAGGTGATTCATCTTTTTTGGAGAATGGATATGCATTGTTATTTAAAATCTCATCCTAAAAAGAGTAAAATATCTCATTCTTTTGTTTTTCATTCACGTTCCCAAGTCACGACAAAATACTATGGTGAAGAAGATATCAAATCATGTTTTTCTATTATCTTTTTTTTAAAAAAAAAATTCTGCTGTCTATATTTTTATATAGAAGTATGCTTAAATGTGTATATTCGTTCATTTATAGGTTTTTTTAGTACACAACAAAAGTTGGAGAAACTTAAACCACCAACTTCGTAGTTGACATGTACATATGTTTATGTTCTTTATATTTAAATAATGTAATATTGACAATTTAATGCAACCATGAGAATTTTGCTTATGTTTTTTTCTTCATTTAATTTTTTTTATTAAAGACTTATTAATGAAATGGTTGAGTGACTTATACTTTGATTTTATTCAAACAAGGTAAATATTGTTGGAATTTATTAGGTATACATAAAGGTAATAAAATGTGTAAAGCAATAAATATTAAATTATTTCTTTTAATTTTTACCTACAAAATTACTAAAAAAGATTATGATATAATAAAAATTAAGTTGTTCAAGTATTAATTAATTATGATTACTTAATGACATTAGTTAGCAAAAAAATTATAATATAATTATGATTTATTTTATTGAATTCTTTGTTTTTATATTAACGGTGCATGCCTATATGGTTGAAATGACTGTTTCAATTTTATAAAGTTAAAGTTAAAACTACAAATTTTTCGTGTGTGATTTTCACCTGCATCGTATGCGTTGGTTATATACAAGAATATTTTTAAAAATAGCAAAATAAATTAAAATATTTATAAACTATAGCAAAATTTTTGGATTCTATCAATAATAGCCACTAATATGCTTTTATCACGGGCTACCAAAATCACTTGTAGAATAATATCATTGGCCATACAAAATTTGTTATTGTTAGAATCTGAATTATTCCTACAATTTGTATAAATTTGGAAGCTCACAATTTACAATTCAAAGTTTTCACGGACACTATATTAAAAGTAAATTTTAAAATTTTAAAATTTTCTAAAAAGTATTATTTGAAATAAGAAAAAAGAATAATAATAATTATTCGTTAAGTTATATTCGAATTGACTTTATTAACATGTTTTAGTTAGTATTGATATTTTATTTTTATTGTTTTTAAGGAATCTAAATGAATGGAATTTAACGCTAGGGAATTAACACGTGCCGAAAGATGGGAAAGTGAAATGGATAGAATATTCTTCATTCTCCAACCAAAATAAAAGTTGTGAGAAACAATTCTCCATTATTGTTCTTATCTATAAAGTCTAAAATTAATTTCAATACTTCCTTTTTTTTAACTTTATTTATTTATTTATTTATTATTATTATTCTCAAAAAGACTTTGTATCTAAACTTGGTCTTATCAAAACAGTGTGCCCTCCTATTTTAGGCCAATCAATTAGATTTAATATATATCTTTTCTTTTATGATATTTAAAATCTGTTGTTTATAGTGGTATGCACAATACACCATATTCAAAGTTTACCCTCTACCTTTTATACATATATAAGTGGCATATCTAAACATCATTCCTCACCACTATTCACATAAACAAAATACAGTAAAAGTTACGCATTATTTAACATTTCAAAATTAATATTAAAATACAAAAATCAGAAATGTGAGAGAGACACGTGTCCCTAACCCGTTAATAGATCCACTCATGTGTATATGTATGTAGAAATGGTTACTAACAGATGTCAATAATTTTGTTTGAATCTGTAAATTTCTAAAACATTAATTTAATTTTTGATTTTGAGTAATTAAAAGCAATAATTAGGTATAATCTAGACTATATTTAACATTGTACTTTTCATTTCTAAGTTAGGGAGTAAGGTTGATTACTCTATACTAAGTTTTAAAAGAATTATGTTAAAAATATTGAGAAATAAATATATAGTTTATACAAACATTTATTATTAATTTGTCCTAAAATAATACGTTTATTAACCCATTAAGCAATAAATATCATTTTCACTAAAGTTATACTAAAAGATAACTAAATTTTTTTCACTTATTACTAAAAGAAATTGTAAAATACACGTTTTATCCCACCATAATTTATATTTCATCTCTAAATTCTCAAATTAACACGTTTGATTCTCAATTTTTTAATTTAATTTGTATTTAATTATTAAAATTTTAAAAGTGGCATATTTAGTTTTTGACATCTAAATTTAGTTTTTAATGGATCACATCAGCACGAAAAAATTATTTTAAATAATAAAAGTTTTAACATTTTTCATTAATATAGTAAAATATAATAATCATGATAGAAATACGTTATATTTATCGTCTGCAACCGTGTATAGATTATATAATGAAAATTTGTACTTAAGTGATCGAAATTTGACGTTAAATAATAAATAGGATATGGGTTTAGTTTTTTTCTTTGACTAAAATGGAGGGTAACATAGGATTGATACAACTTAGAAATGTTGTTTGGAAAATGTTATAATAGCATAGGATAAAAAATGGAGGCATAAAATATATTGGTAAGTAGCGTAAGTTACAATTAAGTAAAAAAAAAGAAGAAGAAATTTATAAATGATGGAATATAAATAAAATTAGATTCCTTGGGTGTCAACATCATTAAATGACAGAGCAGAGACAATTCAGCGTTTGGATTAAGCGCTTAGGGCTAACTTTTGTATTCAACGACGTCGTTTTTATAGCGAAGAATCCGAAACCAAAAATAAGTCATTTAATAAATTACGAAATTATAAATAAAAGGAAAAGACAAAGCCCTTTAATAAAGGATTGTAACTGTAAGCAATTTGCCATTTCCGCTTCGATTGGATCAGAGCTAGAGAGAGAAAACAGAAACAGAATCAATGGAGTTTTCTATGTGTAATAATAATAATAATCATAATTCTATGTTCTTCAATTCCTCTTCATCTTCGTCCTCGTCCTCGTCTTCTTCTTCTTCTCCTTCTCCTTCTTCTTCTTCATCAACTATCAATAACCCTAATTTTCTAGGATGAAAAACGATCCCCTTTCTCAATTCCATCATCACTTTCATCTCTCCTTCATCATTTCAATCGCCAACCCATTTTTTACTTCTTGATCATGATCATGATGATCTGTCCGGCCTTCTAGCTGTCAATTCAAGGCCGTGACGGTCTCTCTCTCTCTTTTCCGCCTTGGAGTTTTTTTTCTTCTCAATAATCCTAGGGTTTCCCCCCCCCCCCCCCTCTTTTTGTTGATTCTGCGTGAAGTTTGCATCATGGAGCCTCGAGTTGGAAACAAATTTAAACTCGGTCGGAAGATTGGAAGCGGATCGTTTGGAGAGATCTATCTCGGTTTGTTCTTCTTTTTTTGTTTTGTTTTGTTTTTTTTTTTGGTGTCGTTGATGTTATGCTGTTTATGCGGTATCATTTGTCGCTTTTTTAATTTTTTTTTTCAATTTAATTTCAGGTACTAATATTCAGACGAATGAAGAAGTTGCAATTAAGCTTGTGAGTAATTTTTTTGGAATTGGTCTGTTTTTGCGGCTGTCATTGAAAATTTATCGACATGTTTGACAATATGTTCTCAATATTTATGGACCGTTTCGTTCTGTCCTCTTATTTTCTTCTTCTTCTCTTGAAATTGGCATGTTGTGTGTTTGACTAGAGTAGTTTTCGTGTTAAATATATTTGATTTGGTGATGTTCAAATTTGAGGCAGGACATAAGTCATTACCTTAATTTTCAACCGAGACCGTAAGTAACAGTAGCTCGAAACTAGAGCTTCCTGAAGGAGGTGTCAAGAGTTTGATTTATCGAATGTTCAAAACTTGGCGTGGTTTTGGTAGAGTCAGAAGGCACCTGAAAAGTTAGTTCATGCAAGGTCCTTTGGTTAGGTATCTGTGCAGAATGGGTCTCCACATTGAGTGGGTTTGGTTTCTGTTAGAATCTATATAACGACTTAATGAGGTTATGTTGATCATCGATAATGAGTATTCTCATACAAAAGGTTGATGTTATAGCACAACTACTCAATTCCATTGTTATGGTTCTGGGTTCAAAATCCATAGTTCCCCCAAGTTTATTCCTTTTTTTTTCTTTGAATGAGAATCATCCATAGGGAACTCCATTGATAGAGGAATTACTAAAGAGTGTCTAGCCATAGGAATTACTAAGAACTCTTCCAACTGGCCATGTGGAAGACAAGTCATACGAAGATGAACAAAAAGGCTAGAATTCTTGAACCATGTTGAAAGTGATGGGAATTATAGGTAGAAAAGTATGATCAAGAAACTCATGCATTGCATCTATCATGGATCAGGTATTCATTTATTTTGTTGTTTCTCTGTATTTAAGTTCACTGGAGGATAGGGTAATAATGTTTCCATGATAAGATGGGCTGATAAGTTATTGCCTTGGTACTTTGTTAGCTGTTGACAGGAATTAAGCCTGAAATTAGTTGCAGCTTTTCTTTTTGGCTGGATGGACGTGATGATGTGATCAATGCATGCCATATAGTCTTTACAATAACAAGCAATATTTGCATGTCCTGATGTAGTTTTCTATTTCCAGGAAAATGTGAAGACGAAACATCCACAACTGCTTTATGAATCAAAGCTATATAAAATACTACAAGGAGGAAGTAATAAACGTTACTCTTAACTCTTAACAATATCGTGTTTGTAAGTTGCATACCTTATTATTCATGTTTGCAAACTTTTTTCAATTTTGACAGCTGGGATTCCAAATGTGAGGTGGTTTGGCGTCGAAGGAGACTATAATGTTCTTGTGATTGATTTGTTGGGCCCTAGCCTTGAAGATTTATTTAACTTCTGCAGCAGAAAATTGTCTCTTAAGACTGTTCTTATGCTTGCAGATCAGATGGTAACAATTTAATTGACTGAGTTCATCCATCACCACGTCTGGTCTACTTCATGTTCTTTTTTATGAACACTCTTTGTTATCTTTGCTCCCATTTTAGATCAATCGGGTGGAATTTGTTCACTCCAAATCCTTTCTACATCGGGATATCAAACCAGATAATTTTCTTATGGGCTTAGGCAGGCGTGCAAATCAGGTTTTGATTTTTTTAATTTGTTGTAGGATTCAGCATTCATGTTCATTTTTGTTATATTCATTCAGTGTCCTGTATCCATGTTTCCATAGGTCTACGCCATCGACTTTGGGTTAGCTAAAAAGTACAGAGACACTTCAACTCATCAGCACATTCCTTACAGGTCAGTTGTTTATAATTAAAGGTTGCAATCGATTTATTCATATTGCTATTGTTTCATAGTGGATTTATTTAAATGCTGTTTTGTGAAGATCTTAGATGAAATATTTATTGTTACTGATTTTGAGCAGTGTTGTCTTGTGGCATAAATTTTGTAGATGATGTATGAGTTATAGTGTAAGGTTTTATTGTTCAAATCTAATATTCCTACTTCTTTCTTGATCAGTGAATGCTTTCTTATCAATGAAATAATTGCTAATGTTTTGTACAAACTTCTACTGGGTCTTCTTTAATGCTTAAGATGCTTTGACAGACTTACGCTGTGCCTTGGAAGTTCGTGAAGTTACTTAGCATGCCTTTTCTTCATTCTGGACATCCATTTAAGAAAAAAAATCTTAAAATTTGTTTTATAAAATTCATTAGAATACCATTTTTCAACTGTCCTCCTCAATCCACCTTTTGTGGGAGTCTCTCCTTTTTCCTGTGGGCTTGGTTTTGGTATGCCCGTGTAGTCTTTCATTTTTTTCTCAATGAAAGTCGTTAATTTCAAAGGAGGAAGGGAAAAAAACTATCCTACGGTAGAATACGATTGGTCATTTATTTGTTTGTTTGAAGTATTGAGGATATACTTCCATGATAAGAGTTTGAGAACTAAAGTTGCAGTCTCTTTGTTTCGCTTTTATTTCGTTTTTATTTCTCAGTTCTTAGTTATTATAATGTTCCATGAAAAGCATATTTACTAGTTTTCATTCATAAGAGAGTAAAAAATGATTCTGGCATCTACCCCACTGGCATTTTCTGTGTCTGGGTCTGTTGGTTAGGATTTGGGGCTTTAAATTAGATTGTAAACCAATGTCCCTTGTTTGGCCCTTCTTGTTGAATGTGTATTCAAGATATTGTCTTCTACTGTAGGAGGGATGGTATCAATGCTACAGATATATTTATCATTAAGAAAGCACTTGCCTTTTATTTGTTGATCATGGCAACTATTTCCATGAGTTTGACAAATGTAACCTGCTGACTATTTGCAGAGAAAACAAGAATTTGACAGGAACTGCAAGATATGCAAGCATGAATACCCATCTTGGCATTGGTATCTCTTTTCCCCTTTTTCTCTGTTAGATCTCTCCTTCCCACAATACAAACAGTCATAAAACATAAATTGAGAAATGGAGGGAGATGATAGAAACGTTATGAGGTTTGTTTTCTTCTGCTTCCTTATAATTTACTTTCATATTGTGCAGAACAAAGCCGCCGAGATGATTTAGAATCACTTGGATATGTTCTTATGTATTTTTTAAGGGGGAGGTAAGTATTTTGTGTTATCATATCAGTATGTGACTCTTTTAAATCGTGAAATATCCAATATGGAGTGGTAACCTGTTATCTTTATAGTCTTCCTTGGCAGGGACTTAAAGCAGGAACGAAGAAACAAAAGTACGAAAAGATTAGTGAAAAGAAAGTCTCCACTTCTATAGAGGTTAGATTATCCGCGTCTTTGGGTGACTTCTTGCCACTGATAATTACTGTCAAATATTATGAAATCCAATTAGATTATGCTGACATATTGTACATATTGTTCTCCCTTTAGGCCCTTTGTCGTGGATACCCTACTGAATTTGCTTCCTACTTCCATTATTGTCGATCATTAAGGTTTGATGATAAGCCAGACTACGCTTATCTAAAAAGACTCTTCCGTGACCTTTTCATTCGTGAAGGTTTGAATTTTTTAATTCACTTTTTTTCCTATAAATTTTACAGTGTTGTTATACTGTTTCAATTTAAATAAAGGCATGCTTTTTCAGGTTTTCAGTTCGATTATGTGTTTGATTGGACCATTTTGAAGTACCAGCAATCCCAGATAACTGCCCCACCTACTCGTGCCATTGTAAGTTTTGGAACGCATACGAGATTGGCCTTTCTCTGTGTAGTTATGACTTGTTTTGGTAACCATTTGGTTTTTGAAATTAAGCATATTTTCCTGACATTTCTTACCATGGTTTTCATCTTCCATAAGTAGTAGAGTTTGAATCTTAACCAAATTTAAAAAATGAAAAGTTTTGAAAATTACTTATTTTAGTTTTCAAAACTTGGCTTGTTGTTTTCAAAACATTGATAGAAAGTATATAACTTAGAACTCAAGAATACAAATATACAACCTATAGAACAGATCCTGTTCAAATAAGGTCGTATAGAAATTAGAAAGTATATAACTAAGCAACAACTAAAAATCAAATGTCAAGTGGTTGTCAAAGAGGCTATATTACTCATTTATCCTCATGTGACATTTTGAACTCTAGGGTGGTGCTGGACCAAGTTCTGGAGTACCTATGGCTATAGCAAATGCTGATAGGCACACTGGTAGTTATTTCTCTTATTTTGGTTTGTCTTAGAGTTCCTTGCATCATATTATCCTGCTACTTGCATGTCTCAACGATATTGTATCTTGAAGGTGGCGAGGAGGGTCGACCACCACCGAGTGGCTGGGTAGCACCAGACCCCTTGCGAAGGAGAAACTCTGGTCCAGTTACGGGCACTGCAAAACAAAAACCTCCAGCCACAAACGATCACGCTATTGCCAAGGAACGCATAGTGAGTACTTACTGATTACATGTTTGTTATAGTTTTCCATGTTTGTGGTTTTCTTTTCTTTTTTCATTTCTTAACTTGTTATAATCCGCATACATCCAGCTACCAAATTCCAATATTATACAATCAAGTGGATCATCAAGACGAGCTGCAATAGCTAGCACCCAAGATATAGCCCTCCTTGGATGTGAATCCGACCCAACTCGCCTTGGAATTCCAGATCCGAGCTTTGGAGCTGTACAGAAAATCTCTAGTGCACAAAGGCATTCACCAGCTGATCAGAACCGTTCGACCTCGGCCAGAAACATATCATCAGGCATCAGGAACTTTGAGTCCACTCTTAGAGGTATCGAAAGCCTCCATTTTAATCAAGATGAGAAGGTACAATATTAGCGGTTAACACTCGCGTGCTCACTATCCTAGCAAAATCTATCTGTTGTAAATACGGTTGGGCGGTCGAGCAATTTGTTGTGCTTTCATTTGTGTTTTTAGGAAAGCAACAGCAGCAAGTTGGGAAGGAAGAACATTTTACTGTCACAAAAAAAAAAAGGAAAAGAAAAGTTCTAGGAAAGAGGAGATTATTACTATGGTGGCTCAATGAAAGCCATTTTATTTAATAGTTTGGGTTAGGTAGTGGCTTCCTTTTTGGCCTTGGGTTCTCTCTAATTTATTTTGTTGAATACTGTTTTATTGTATTTTGTTTTTGGTAATTGGTCCTCGGCTTTTGTTTTGTTTTTTTTATTTTATTATTATTGTTGTTATTGAAATCTTAATGAACAAACGAAATGTGTAATTAGTTTTTAGTTCTTTTTATGCTCTGAATTCCTTGGCAAATGGTAACATTGTCCACTTTTAAGGCTGTGTGTGATAAGCTGGAAAAACATGCGTTTCACTTTCTTTACCTCACTAAGGAGGGATTCAGGAATACCATGGCCCTTCTGATAAATCACTACACTTTTTTTATATACAATGTCCCTTTTTACAATATCTTTTTCTTGAAAAAATTTCAAATAGCACAAGTATTTTACTCATAACTTTAGATCATTATCCTTAAAATAATAACAGTATGTTCCTACACTGTCAATCTCTTCTAAGTTAATAGTACAATATGGTAGACTAAGTCAACTCAACTTCTAGCTATCAAAATTTATTCGGGCTTGGAGGGTAGACTATGCAAAATTGATTCAACAAATATTTTGAGAAAATTGTATTTATTTTTTTAATTAAGATTTAGTCATTTTTAATATCATTTTAATCCTTCACATCAATTATAAATAATATTTATATGTAGAATATATATAATATAATACCATAATTATATGATATCACATTCATTATCTATTTTATAACTTATCGAATTAATATGATAAACAATCTGAATTTTTATTTTCATTTACTAATAAGATATCATTTATTACCTAACTAGTTCTAATATGGTATAAAATTGAGTCAAAATATTGTAATAATATATTAAATAATTTCTACTGGATGATTAAAATTATTTTTATTGAATTTTATCCAGAATCCTAGTTTCACATTCTTCTTCCACCTTTTCAGCGTCTTCTTATTTCGCTCATCTTCTTCAAGTATATCGAGTGAGTGCATGTTTCTTTCTTTTATATTTCTTTCTCCTTCATGTTTATGTAAATTTTGCGGTTTATAATTCTGGTTTAATTTTTCATTGAAGTTTTTGGTCAATAAAAAGTACAATGAATGCATATTTCAGTTTTTTCCTCCAACTAATTTTTTCATGTTATTAATGTTTTTTTCTTAAATTGTGAATTATAGTATACGATATACAATTAATATATTTTTTCGTTCTTATTTAAATTGCAAAAGTATAACATAAAAAATATCATATAGTTTATGGTATATATCGTATGTCATTAAGTATTACACTATGCATCACACACATAATATATAATTAAGCAACAGACACATATTTCATATATTATAGTATATATTAAATATCACTAAGCTTTAAGTATCACACACAGAATATATCATTAAGCAGCAGACACATAATATATCATATATTATACATTATAATATAAAATATCATTAGTAATATCTCATATACATCCTCTCTTGCACATTTGATTTTCCCACATTTCTTCTCCATATTTGCTTTTTAAATAATATTCATATATATTTTAAATATTACAAAGTTTTCACTTATAAAAATATCATCATCTCTAGACATAATATATGATATATTATAGAGAAATTTGATAGAGTAGCATTTTGAGAATATGATATAATAAATATAGCACATTATTTTAGAATTTTATAAATATGACAAAGTTTTCACTTATAAAAATACTCTTCATGTTAAACTACTTTTCAATAATTTATTTTTTTCCCTTTTTTTTAATGCCCTATCCATTATTTATTTATTCTTCAACTTTTTAAGATAGTAATAATTTATTTATTTTTATACAAGAAAAATAATTTGTTTTTTCTGTCATAATCTTGATTTTAGAATATCAATAGTACAATAATTATAATATGAAATATAATGGTTGTTGATTATAGTCGTTTAACTTTATTTGTGATTTTCTTAAATTTCTTTAATGTGTATTTTGAGTTGAATCTAATTTCAAATGATTTTGTTTTCTTTTTTTACATTGATTTTGTTTTGGTTTTACTTTGTCTTAGTTTTGTATATTTGTGTTGTGATATACTTATATTATATGTATTAGTTGGTTGATATACTTACTACGTGTTTTTCATTTTTTCAAATTTTATACAGTTCATTATAGTATTATTAAGTATATGAATTATATAACTCAGTGTATCATTATCTATTGTTAAAGCATATCAGTAAAGTGAATCATTATCAAGTATAAATCAAGTTTTCAAGTGTATAAATATGACTTCAAGCATATCAAGTGTATTTAATCAATCAAATGTATAAGTGAATAATACTAAGTATATTTGCAATGCATTGGGTGTATCAAACATATCAAATTTGTTGAGTGTACCAATAAAGCATAACAAATTTATTAACGGGGTATCAAGTGTATCAAACTTATAAGTGAAGTCTTTAAGTGTATCAAGGCTTAAGGGGTATCAAATGTATCGAGAAGAATCAATTATAACGATGAGTATTATGTGTATCAAGAAGTATCACACGGGTATTAGGTGCACCAGACGTGTCTAAGGTGTATCAAATGTATATTAGTAATGAGGGCATTTGTGACATTTTACCTCTTGATGTATGAGTTGAACTTTGTTTTTGCCATTTTTGTAAATAATAAAGTGTGTGTGCTATGGACTTAATTATTATAACATGTTCTTGCCATTTTTGCAAGTACCCCTATATTATAAAGTATATGATGTATATCAGTCTCTTAGTGATCTATTTGAAGTTCTCTATTTCCTCATTTCTCTCCACTTGTTTTTTTCTTCCTTTTAGTTTCCTTTTTTTTTTCTTTTCTTGTTCTATCCTTATTCGAAAATCCAAAACAGTTTCAATCACGGTAAGATTTTACAAATTAACTTACAATATATGAAAGTCAATGCAAATTTGATGAAATATAATAAGTATATATAAAAAGTTATTAAATTACATAGAATATTTGAAAAACAATGCAAAATGAAATAAATGATGTGGTATATATACTTGATTGATTGCAAATAAGGATATATACTATAAATTACATGGCATATATGCTTCATTCACTGTAAATTTTCTTTATCGAAAAAATTTCACCGACAATATTTCACAATTTCATATACATAATTAATAATAAGAAATTGATGTTCATTTACCACCAAAATTTGAAGGAGATGTACGAAATAAGAAAGAATGGACTGAAAGAGAGATTAGAAAGTGAAAGAAAGATCGGACAGAGTAAAGAATATTTAAGCAAAATCACCAAAAGAAAAATAATTAAAAGGTAATTTTGATTATAATATTACGATAATAGAATTAATCACATACCATATTTACGTATATTTACGTAGGATATAATACAAATCTTAATCATATGTGATTGTCCACTTTTCTTATTTTATTTTTATATTTTTTTTAATGTATTATTAATAATAAAGATTGGTAGTTTTCTCTTTTGGCCTTTACATTTGTGTAAAATTGAAGCTCGTTATGCAATTTATGAAAAATTTGACAACATTAGGTCCAACTTGTATTAAGCATCCATTTTTAGATTCATATTACTTGAATTTGTAAATTGCAAAAATGGCAAATTCAATTAGTCCAACTCAAATGTGCTAATAGACTTGAAGTAAAAGTCAAAAAGAATTTGTAAATTGTAAAAATGGCAAATTTGATCGGTCCAATCCAAATGTGCTAATAGGCTTAAAGTAAAAAGTCAAAAAGGCCCCTCATATTTAAAACAATTTGATTGTTATGTGATCGTTATCTAATTGTCATTTGATTAATGTGATTACATTCTAAGATAGTCTTTTGATTATCATCTAACTACCTTCTATTGTTTTTATGTTCATTGTCATTTGATTACCTTCTATTGTTTTTACTTTCAATTACCTTCTATTGTTTTTACTTTCAATTTTAGTTGGCCTTCTAAGATAGTTATGTAATTATCTTCTGATTGTTCGACTTATGCAATGTATCATGGAAGTACTAAAATATATAAAACTTTGAAAGCCTATTATTGTGGCCAAGTATGCAAAGAGAGGTAGCGGTGTTTGTGGCCAAGTGTTTGATTTGTCAACAAGTCAAACTACAATATGTAAAATTAGGTTGGGTTGGAAGAAATTCTCAATCCAAATCATATTTTTGGGATATTTGAATTGACAATCCAAATAACTCGAATTTAGTTCATAACCCAATATGTAAAATATGGATTGGATGGTCGGATTGTATATATTTATATTTTTTCGTTTCTAGTTTCTAATAATTATAAAAGTTTAAAATTCTTACCTTTAAATTTCAAACATACATAATTCAAAATTTTATACAACAAATTCAAAGTTTATATACCTAATTTGTTTTTTATTAGATAATATATATAATTTATATTAAATAATATATATATATAAATTCAGGTTGGATTAGATTGAACTGAATTTTTCAATCCTTCAACCCAACCCAACAAGATAAAATTAATTTTTTTTTTAACTCTAACTCAACTCATATTTTAACAAATTATAGTTCAATTGAATCCTAACAAGCTCAAACTCGAGGACAGTTGCATAAGCACTATTACACTTACTAATTTTATAAGCATGCAATTTTACTAGATAATATGAGCATCGTGATTTGAAGATTTGAAGATTTGAAGACATGAGCTCAACACAAGCCACACATGACCCAAGGGTCATTTAAATGAAAGGAATTAAATATAGCCTTGTAAATGGGTCCAAATCTCCTTTTTCCAAGCTTGTTGGATGAACTAAAATCTAACTTCAATGACTAAGTACATAAATTCCAAGGAACTTCAACACTTAAAATTAACAACAAAATGAACAATTACAAGAAACTCGAGAACATTTTTGTGTAGATTATTCAGGTGAAAATAATGTAGGATTGATATTGCAAGTGCTAACGTTTACAAAATTCCATAAAACTTCTACACAGGTCTCGAAGTTCAATGATCAATTAAAACAAGTAATGACAAAACAAAATTGTCCACAAAAAATAAATAAAAGGAAAAAGAAAAGACCTAATATTGCTTGGAAAGACAACCAGAGTTTTTTTTTTTTTTTTTTTTTTTTCATAACTTGGAAAGGGAAATAAGGCAACAAAAAAAAACCTCAAATACAATACAAAACCCCAACAAAGAAACAAAAAGGCCCATAATTTACCATAAAGGTAATTTGACAATCTTTTATATTGCAGTGGTGCAGGCCACACCATTTCCCAAGGTCAGATTATAGGTTCCAAGAATATTTTAATTTAAGACACTAGAAAAAAAGAAAGAGAAAAAAAAAAGATAATAAAAAAGAGGTTGAAAAAAAAAGAAAAGCTTTGAAGTTCTTCAAGGAGAAAACCACGCCTCAGTCTACCACAATATTACCCTTCCCTTCTCTTCTTTTTTCTCACAGAAGATCAGCAACATTTGCTGGCAGCTCTTCAATTACCACATTGTAGAACTTCTGAATGTCAAATAGCATTCTTTCGTCCTCTGTCGTTACAAAGTTGATCGCAACACCCTTTCTTCCAAATCGTCCACTTCGTCCAATACGATGAAGGTAGTTCTCCGGTTGTGTCGGCAGATCATAGTTAATAACAAGAGAAACCTGCTGGACATCGATACCACGGGCCAACAGATCAGTGGTAATCAGAACCCTAGAAGAACCTGATCGAAACTCACGCATGATGATGTCTCGGGTGTTTTGGTCCATGTCACCATGGGTAGCAGATACAGTGTGGTCACGGCTTCGCATCTTATCAGTGAGCCAATCAACTTTACGTCGAGTATTGACGAAGATGACACTCTGTGTAATGGCCAAAGTTTCATAAAGATCGCACAGTGTCTCGAGCTTCCAGTCTTCCTTGTCAACATTGACATAGAACTGCTTGATACCCTCAAGGGTGAGCTCATCACGCTTAACAAGAATTCTAACAGGCTTGTTCATGAACTTCCTGGTGATCTCAAGGGCTTCAGGAGGCATTGTGGCAGAGAACACCCCAACCTGAATCTTGGATGGTAGCAGCTGGAAGATATCATAAATCTGCAATGGAGATATACATGTAGAAGGGTAGTTAGAAGATTTTTCGAAGATGCAATCAGATCAAAAGGCAATAAGAAATGGACTAGGTACATTGAAGAATGATGGAAGTAAAAATTTAAAAAGATGCAACAAAGCACAACACCACATGAGAGCAAAATAAGCGAACAGCTACAAACTTAGTTACCAATAATTCTCGAATAAAAGATTGAAGAGAGCATCAAATTTGAAAGCATCCTACAACGTTTTGAATATCTCTGAGATATATAATTACGAAAATAAAAATAGAAAACTCAAACAGTACATAACAAAGGAAAACAAGAAACTGTCAGGTTGGAAATCTATTACATAGATTCTTAATGAAAATAAATAAAAAAGTAAAGTTTTAGATAAAGGAAAACAAACGCACTACACCATGAAGATTTAAAGCCAGCCAACACTCTTTATCATGGAGGAAATAAAAATGGCCTCGGCAAAACTAAAATTATAGTACAGTCAACACAACAACGAATGTCATCTTAAAAAGTGAATTAAACAGTAGATAGAGCAAAAGGAAAATGTTAAAACCAGTGCAATAATAAACTAAAACTAAGTTCTCTCACAGGCAGGACAATAGAGTCATGAAAGTTAAATTACAAACCTGGTCCTTAAATCCACGAGAAAGCATTTCATCGGCTTCATCCAATACAAACATCCGAATGTAGTCGGGGCGAAGTGATTGTCTACGCAACATATCAAACACACGACCAGGTGTACCAACAACTACATGAACACCAGCTTGAAGAATGCGTTGGTCTTCACGTACACTCGTCCCACCAACACAAGCATGAACCTTCACACCAAGATAATCACCAAGGGCTCGCATAACCTTCTCAATCTGCTGTGCAAGTTCCCTAGTGGGTGCCAAGACCAAAGCCTGGCACTGAACAAGACCATAATCAAGTTGCTGCAAAATGCCAGAGCAAAAGGTTGCAGTCTTCCCGGTTCCAGACTGGGCTTGTTGGATCACATCAAGCCCTTTACAAAAAGGAACAATTCCCCTTTGTTGAATTGCAGATGGCTTCTCAAAACCTTTGAAAATGACATTGAAATTACAATACAGCACATTTCAAACGAGCCAGAGCAACAAATAGTACACAACTACTACTTAAAAATCCATAGAGATTGCTTAATTATTAATCAATAAATAGAAAAAAGAAAACAATATACAACTTAAGGAGAAAATAAATAGTGCTATATACCAACCGTAGGCATAGATCCCTCTGAGAAGGTTTTCTTGCAGGCCCATAGAATCAAAACTGTCATAAACTTCATCATATGAAGTGAAGAAATCCTGTCCATCAGCTGAAAGTCTACAATGACCAAGAGATAAAAACAAATAAGAAGGAAACTAGAATTAGGAGATTAAAAAAACATCATGGAGATAAAACGATGCTTAATGATATCACATTAGCAAATTGTCTTGGATGTCAAGAAAGGTTAAAACAGAAAACTTACAACTCATTCATTTTTGAGTCATACTGACGTGCATCAAATTGAGAACCTTCTGGAGCCAAACCAGCCATATCTGTATTCAGACAACATATACAACATGCAGGAAGTTTGTGGTTAAAAAAATGTAACAAAGACGTCTGAAAACAAGCTCAAACAAAATCATATGACCATTAGTTTCATTACTACCAAATGTCTACTTTAATAGAGGAAAATAAGACTGCATAAAATTTTAAACATGTTTCCAATGACATCAAACCCTAATGATCTGTTAGGTTCTTCCAGGTCTGGAGGGATTCCAAATTTATTAGGATACAAATGAATCCTATAATTTGTTATCATATGAAAAGAAAGAATGGTTGTACAAATGAATTCTCTTATTTGTTATCATATGAGAAGAAAGAACGGCCCGTAGGATTTTATAGAATTTGGAGGCTAATTTCTTATATAATTTTCATAAATTAATATCAAAAGCCGGTAATTGTAAATTTCTTTTCCAGCAAACATAAAAAAGAAAAACAAAGTTTAATGTAAATTCTTTACAGTACTTTCTGGCTCCAAACAAGATGAAGACAGAAACTTTAACTTTCTTGACCCGAAAAGGTGGTTAAAAGATGGAAGAGAAAATGTAACAGAAAAGCCAAACTTGCACACCAAACAAAGAAGAGTGCAAGCATTAAAATTCTGTCTTTATTCTTGGGAAGACGTTAATAAAACACGAGAATGGCTAGCTGATGTATTAGTAAAATTTCCAGCATCAGACGCCACTCTACAGCCCCCCAGACTCCATGCATAAATGGTCGAACGTACAGAAAGCAAGGAAAGTTTCTCTCGGAATAGAATCGAATGATAAAGAAGAAAAAGATTAGAAGAACACTAAGGGGAAAAAACTCATTTGATATTCCGCGTGGAGATATGATCAAGATGAAACGTCAAAACAACATACAGAGCAGAGTAAGTGTGTTATACGAACAATCAAACAAAATATTATAGTAGAAACACCGCAGAGAAGAAAAATTTCCTCCGATACTACTACATCCGCATCATCCACCTCCCGAGAGGCATTAGATGAAAAGATTAACGAAGTTAGTCAGGTTTCTACACTGCATACCACCTAATCACACACCGCATGTTCAAAACATCAACTAATCATAATACACACTTAAAAAACACGATAATCATCATCCAAGGCCTATTCAAAGCTTACTAGCCAGCAGATTTCTCAAACAAAAAAACACAAGCAAACGATCAACGTTCAATAACCAAAAAAGAAAAACTCTTAGAAAGTCGTAGAAATCGAAACCAGATCCAACAGAAATCGATTTCAGAGATTAAAACAAGATAAAATAAGAGTAAATCAAAGCAAGAGGTGAGGGAAATGGTTAAGAAAAGTAAAAAAAAAAAAAAAACAGAGCATTAACGATGAATAATCAAACAAATCGACATGAAGAAAAGATATAAGAAAGGATGTAGAGAGAAACCTGTAGATCAGTGAAAGATGAAAGGATTTGAAGAAGATTAGAAAGCGTTGGAAGATAGTGAAAGATTTAGAAACTCCTCGGATCTGCGCCGTGGAGTTGAAAAGGAGGCTAATGCTGAAGGACTGAAGTTATAATGCGAGGGCGTTAGGTTTTCTAAGGCGGCCCCTTTGGCCTTTCGGCTTCTGCTCCAAATCTCTCGTACTAAATTACTCTTTTACCCTTAATTTTATTTATTATTACTTTATTGTCCTTTGGGAATATAGACTTCGTAATCATTAGTCACGTGAGCTGCGTGTGAGTGAACGTGTGCACGTTTTTTCTTATTTTTAATCTTTCTTAACCTTTTCTATGTTTTTCGACTCTCTTTGTAAAATGTCATCCCTTGGGTTCATATTCACAATTGTTTACTAATTTATTAAAAAAATTATAGTACAACCATCTTATTTTCTCTAAATCTTAATTTAGTTACCTAATAGATAATTGACAATACATTCAATAATTATTTTGATATCAAATTATAAACTAAAAAAACAAAATCCGTTATTCTTGATTTTTTTATCAAATCTAAATATTTTGTAAATATTTCTATTTTTTGAGAAAATATACTGTTAACATAGAAGTATGTTCTTTTTTCTAACTAGCCAACGCGTCAAGCTCATTTTAATGAAAACCATGTTACATCCATTTTAATGATAAAACCTTCAAGCATGAATTTTAGAAAAGAAATGATAAAACAAATTTAAATTTTTCAGTAACAATTTGCACATTCAAACGCATTTTAATGAAAACCATGTAAACTGAAAAAACTAAAAGAACCACTTATGTAGCACATAAAACAATTGTTAAGGAGAAACTATAGAAATATTTTTAAATTTGCTTTTCATAGTTGGCACATAGTTCCACAAGGAAATAGCTTGCTCTGAATTTTCGTTAAGTTTGTTGTTATTATTTTTTCTTACTTCAAATTTTAACAAAATGGCTTGATATGTATGTATGTTGTTTCTTGTTCTTGAATTTTACAAATTTAATAAAACAGTAACCTGTAATTTCTGCCTATTAACTCAAAATTAAAAGGTCTTGCAACTTCACATCGGCAGTTTGAAAGGATAGGATGTTTAAAAAGAGTGGACAAATTATGCAAAATTCAAGGAGAAGTTATTCAAATAAACCAAAAATATTCTACATTACACATAATTTCTTACTTTGTTTTTAAATGCAGCTAATAATGGTTGTTTTAAAAGAAAGAAGAAGAAAGAAACTATTTTTGGAAAAATGAACAATTATGACCTTAATATCCTCTAGAAGAAAACTACCAAAGTAAAACTGAATAACCTCTTCTTAGGGAACTTTGGTTTGTTATAACTCTTGTCTAACCAAATTCCAATGGAAAACACAAGTTCATTTGAAGAACATTTAGATAAATATGTGTATACCTGACTATAAATTAATTTGATTTGTCACGAAAAAAAGAAAGAAAAAAGAAAAAACAGGACAACGTGGAATTTGGAGGCCTAGAAAGCTGAAAATTCCACTGGAGTGAAGAATTTACATGCGGATACCAAGAACAACAAAGGGATTGGCCATTGAACTTACAAGTGAATCTACGCCAAGAGAATAATTTCACCACGAGAACCTGTGACATTACACAAACAAAAAAAGAGAAGGTTGTTTTAGAAGTTCCAAAGCACCAGTATTTGTTCATGAGCAATTGACACTAACTTCACTTACATTTTTCATACATCTCTTTTATAATCTGTAGCATTGAATCTGTATCTTCAGCCATCTTTGCAATTCTCTCTGCCTCCTTCACAGCTTCAGCAGCCAAGAAAGATTTGTTCTCTGCATCAGCCACTTTGTATGCAGCCGCTTTCGCTGCATCTTCCACCGTCTCTGCTGATGGCATCACCCCTCCTGTAGTGTTGTATTGCGATATCCGTTGCCTGACATCTTTTTGTTTAGGAGTAGGAGTTTTAACTGCCAATGAATTGTCTTTCTTTACTCTGTAGCAATTCTGAACCTGTAATGTGGCAGAGAGAACAAAGAAATCCATATGCATAAAATTTTCGAACGAATATTTAAACTCCTACAAAAATATTCACAACCATAATACCATGCCATCACAGAACTCCAACTTATTAATGATTTAAAGACCAGCTAATCCCCAAGTTAATATTGACTGTACAATGAAAAATGTAGAGAAACAACTCGTGATTGGTTGAAAGTGGAAGCATAATGTAAACATAACTACATAACTTCAACGACTTGGCATTTCTTTTAATTTAAATTATTTTTTATATTTTTTCTTTGTTTCTCTCTTCTTTCTCTTTCCTCCCATCCACAGCCATTGCCAGCGCTGCCCCAACCTTTCCCATTTTCCTTCTTTTTTCTTCTTCTTTCTCCTTCCATTTCTATCTATCTATTTTCCTTCCCTTTTTTCTTCTTCTCCCTCCTCCCCACCCTCGGCCATTGCCGCAGCTGCCCTAACCTCCCCCATTTTCCTTCTCTTTTCTTCTTCTTTCTTCTATCTATCTATTTATCTATACACTCGCTGCAGAAACATGGGAGATGCTTGTAACTCTTCTGTATCATCTGAAATGGGGATTTCATTAGAAAAAAAGAAAAAGAAAAAATTAAGTGTGTGAAGGGGAGGAATAAGGAGGAAGGGACAGGAAGAGAAAATGAGAAAAGGAAAAGATAAGGGAAAAAAGGGGGCAATAGGCAACTGTGGGGGATGGTTGTAATGCCCATGGAGGAAGGAGGGAGAATAAGAGGAAGGGGAAAGAGATGATGATGAAAGGAAGAGGAAAAGATAAGGAAAAAGAAAAGGGGCAATGGGGGGGGTAAGGGGATATTAGATGTACAAGAAGCGAATATAAGAGTCAAACTACATAACTTGGTAAAGCATATAAAATAACATAGTACCTACAAATTGCCTTCATAACGGATTCTAAAATGAAGAGATCATTCACCTTTTCAAGCTTCCCTTGTGAAACGAGCCTCCTCAACTTTGAGCTCAATTGCCTTCTAAAGTTTTGTGGCACCTCATGCCTTTGCTGCATCATGTGAAATCAACGGTTGAAATATCGTGTAACAAAAACGCTGATGTTAATGAATAACGAAAATAACTCAAAGAAGCTAAGAAAGCAAGCATTCCCATATTTCTTTTTGAAACGGAGACAAAAATTTCTCTATTAATATGAACTCAAAGTACAAGAGATTTATACAAAGAGAGCAATAAAGAAGTTGTAATCAAGGGAGTCCTAGAGGAATCAGGAGGCGCACCCGAACATCTCAACTAGGTTGACACCCCATAGCTGCAAGCATCATTTCCCGAGTAAAAACATAATAAAACCAACAAAGATACAATAAGCATCTCCCTATTTCACAAATATATAATGCAGCAAGTATGGAAATGGTATATTGAAATGATCTCGAAAAACTAAGTGTCTAGCCAGAGTAAAAATATAACCATGATCTCCATGCAGATCATCTTCACAAAAACGAGTATTTACATCACTCCTTTAGTAAAAAAGAAAAAGAAAGGAAGAGAAGAAAAGAAAAGAGACTCCCATCTTACCTCAATAAAGTTAACAATTGTACCTATGTCACATCCATTAGAATCTTTTATAGTTGAAAGGGCTTCAAAAATCATTGAATAATACCTGGTCAACATACATTATAAGACCAATGATGAGACCTCAACAAAATAATAAATGAAAACGAAAAGGTCAATCACAACACTCTTCTATGATTTCTTTAGTGAGCAAAAGTTAGCTTGAGGAAGATCAAATTCAATTTGTTCATTTTTATAAAGTTGGAACAACCTGTCTGATCCTCCTACAACATTCTTGTAGAAAATTAATTCCAAGGTTGCCCACCATGGATTGAACCAATGACCTCTTAGTTAGTTATTGAAACCATGTCTCCTACTTGGCCAACCCATGATAGTTCAAATACAATCCATGATTTCAATTATAGAATTATTAAAAGATCAATTTTCTTATGAGTAAAAAAAGTTACAATACCACTATAATTGACAATACGTCAATAGTAGAGAAAAACAACATTCCACAGATCCAATCATAATTTATGATAAAGCAACTGTAATATAATATTTTGTTGACAATTAAAATACTAAAAATTTAAGAATGAATTGGGTTTTTATTCCAATTCTACCAAAAACTACTTCATCAGCTATTCCATTTCCCATCAACGTCTTTAAAAACTACTCTATTATATTTCCTTCGCTTGTGGATTGGGCTGAGGTAAGTGATGGCAACTGGAGGGCAGGGGAAGGCTGGGTTTATGAACACTCTCCCCCTCCCCCATGAGGTCTAAGAAAATAATAATAACATTGATAAACAGATGACTTGTAAACTACAAATGTAAAATACCTAAATGGTTAAAGAGACAGACCTTGGGACATTTTTCCCATCTTGTGTGCTGTTGTTTGGTGTATCATCCCCTGCAGCATCAGCAGATGCATTGGGTTTAGCAGGAGCAGAGGTTTGGTTGTTAGAAATAGCAGCAACGATAGCTTTTGCTTTAGGAGCTGCCCTAGACTTCTCTTTTGAGCCTTGTGAAGCAGTGCTGACACTCAAATTACGCCATTTATCCTGAGTACATAAGCAACACAAAGGAAATAAATGGCTGCAGATATTATTAGTCAGATAGTCACGCTGTTTCTGAGTACACGATATTTTGAAGTTACAACAAAGACAGATTTTTAATCAAGGGATCTATTTGTCCAAACCTTAAAATTGAGAAGAATAAAACCCATATTATCATTGTTTCAAGCAATATTAGAACACAAGTAATCTCAAAGATGAAAGACCCATCTATGAACAGACACGAAGAAGGTCTTATACAGTTCATCCAAGGCCACAGTTCTTTGGAGTCCACTAGAATAGCGTTACCCAGACATAACTTTAAGGCTCAAGTAATTAATGGCCATTGCCATGAATTAGCCCTCACTAGCCAACCTTATCCAATAAACTCATTATCGCCCCTAGACTGCAAAAAAGTGTCCATCAACCAAGTACATGGCTTCCATCATAAAACAAGCTAAGAAACGCCCCATCGTATTAATAATTTTTAATATTGAAATACCAAATCAAAGTCTTTCTTCTCTCTAGTTCCACTTTCTGGACTCTTCTTTTTACATCACTAAGTTGATCAAAACCAATACTACAGGAAAACCATTGGAGAGCATCGAGGAAGGATTCATATTCGTTTGAAACTTTTAGAATAAACCCAATTCCTTACATGCTAAACCACTCAACCAACTGAGTTTAGCAATGGAAATTACAAGTAAACGAGGCGAATACCATTGGATTCTAAACAAACCAAAACTAAACTTAAACAAAAAAAAAAAAAAAAAAAAAACCCGCAATATTTCCGTTCCGTCGCGAGGTTCTAATTAAAACCCTAAATATCAATCCAAACAAGCAAACCAAAAGAAAAATAATAATGATAATAAAGGTAGTTGAAAGAGGGAAAAAAAAAAGACAGTTGAATGGGACCTTGAGGTCAATGTTAGAGCGATGAGTGAGGGAGGGAGCGAAATCAGGATCTTTAAGAATGTTCTTCCACTTTCCAGGACCGTGCTTATTGACTCCGGCCAAAAGTGCGTCTTCTTCCTCTGACGTCCACTTTTGCTTCTGGTTTCCCATTGTGATTCGGCGTTTTTGTTTATCTGAAGATCACTTCGTGAAGAACAGTTGTCGTTCTTCGTTGGGGTTTAATACTTTGAAAAAGAAGAAAAAGAGGAATGGGAGGAGGAGGCTGTTCTTCGGCCTCTTTTTGTTTTTGTTCTTCAAATTTTCCGTTCGTTTCTTTTTGTCGTGTTCTTTGAATTTTGTTGCAATGGGCCGGCCCAAAATTTGACCACCGTAATAGGCCACCGACTGAATTTTGAAGATTTTAAAAACATTTAGACAAAAACGTAAATGAATTTTTACAAATGTATTTATAATTTATTTATTTGATTAGGTTTTCTAATAATTATTAATTCTATAAAAATTTCAAATTTAAATTTAAATGATTTTATTTATATTATACTAAATTAATTAGGTAAATGATAAATTGTGTTTTGGCCTAGTAATTAATATATACATTTAATAATAAAATCAAATATCTTCTAATATGGAAAAAATTAATGATTAAACATAACATTCTTACCATTTTTGCATCACCTGCCAACATTTTGAGAAAAAAGTCTGGCGCCACCGAGTTTTCATTCATAAATCAATTTTCGTCGTTTCTTCCATCAATTTTACCCGTTATTAATAACATTCTTCATCGTGGTTCTTTAGTTTTGTTCAAAATTTCGTTTTATAGACAATTTTATGTTAATTGACTTTCTCAGCTACTCTCACTTTCTCAAATTACAATCAATTACTTCTGTTTTTCTTTTATTTACTTAGATGATCTTTACACATATATACCACATCATATATATAATATGACATATATAATTATGTACAGTAACAAGTTTGAATTTTTCCTTCGTTTCAACCGACAGAATTTGTGTTTAAATTATATGTTTATATAATAAATACTACTAAAACAATAGTAAATGACATGATCATACATACATAGTTTTCCTTTATATATGTATTTGATTCCTTTATAATTGTATTTGATTCATTTATAAATGTATTTTATTCCTTTATAAATGTACTTTAATATATGTGCGATCTATAATAGCTATGTTATGTTATTTAGTATATATATACCACATATTATATACAATAATACTATATATATAATTCCAACAGAATTTGGGTTTAGATTATAGTAAATACTACTAAAACATTAGTAAACGACATATATTTCCTTTATAAATATATTTTATTCCTTTATAAATGTACTGTAATATATCGGTATTTTATAAAAGTTATTTTATGTGATATAGTATATATATACTCCATATAATATACTATAGTTATATAGTGGCTTTTAAATTATTTTTTTTACTATGAACCTCAATAAACCGTAGAATGTATCACATTCAAAATTACATGTTTGTTTGTTTGACTATTTAATCAAATATACAGTAGTAACCTCCACATTTTCTACCCATATTCTACCTCCACAATTTCGTAGTGTTGTGTCACAGTACTTCTTAACAGCCAACTGAAGATTTCCTTCCAGTCAAATATCATTCCCTTTTGAATTAAACAAGATGTGTCTACAGATCCATTCCTATTTACCAATGTAGAGCCTTGTTCACAAACAAAATTCGCAATGTCCCAATCTATTTATGTAAATATCTCAGAATGAATCATTTCATTCTCTTTCTCTATATTTTCTTCATTACCAAATAATTTATCGACTTTTACATCTATATCACTATCTCTATCATTACCATGTTCAAGAATAACTAAATCTTCAGGTCACAACGACATATTTAATTATGAGGATTAAATTTGTGAGCTTCAAATTGTATATTCACTCTTTTAGAGAGTTTTCTTTGTGTGATTGAAAACTTCAACATATTGTAACGGTTGGATCCTAACCTG
The DNA here is from genome assembly GCF_000004075.3 of Cucumis sativus. Lineage (NCBI taxonomy): Eukaryota > Viridiplantae > Streptophyta > Magnoliopsida > Cucurbitales > Cucurbitaceae > Cucumis > Cucumis sativus. Next base: position 35,581,218 of record NC_026657.2, read on the forward strand.
TGGAAATGATTGAATTTGCTCTTGAACCACCCGAAAAAGGAGCCAGAATCGGTTTGACTCAAATCTGTGGAAAGAGTCAAAAGAAGATATTCAATCAAAATCTCAAGAGCTGCTTGGAAAAGTTGATGTAAGTTGAGTTTAACCGAACAACTATAAAATTACGGTGTTTTCTTCTCTAACTCTTTTCTAATTATTTTTGCATTTAATTTTCGTTACATATTCTTGTTGGTTAAGTTTGATTGCATATTCTCATTCATATCTTTTTTTTATCAATCTTGTTATTTAACAAATTTTACAAAGATTCTTTATTTGATTTAAAAATTATCTAATTAGTTGAATTTACTTTTTTTTTTTTGTTAAAAAGTTTAATTAAACCCTATTCACCTCCCTTCTAGGGTTGCCATACCGATCGAACATTGAAGTCTTCTATGCTGTCATTGGTATGCAACTTCAAGATTTGAATAATCGTTTCACTGAAACAAGTACTGAATTGCTTCTCTGTGTAGCTTGTTTGAATTTGAGTAATTCATTTGCTGCATTTGATAGTAAAAAAATTAGTCGACTTGCTCAATTTTATCCAAGAGACTTTTCAACTATTAAACTCTCTATGCTTGAGGATCAACTTCAAAATTAAATTATTGATATGCATTCAGAGTTTGTTGAACTAAAAAGTATTGGTGATCTTGCAGTGAAAATGATCTTTACGAAAAGCGATAAGGGTCTACCCATTAGTTCATCGGTTGGTCACATTGTCATTGATTTTACCGATTGCAACAGTTACTGTAGAGAGAACATTTTATGCTATAAACATTATGAATACTCGACTGTGTAATCAACCGGGAGATCAATGGATGAATGATTGTTTTATAGCTTGTATTGAGAAAGATTTATTGGATAAGTTAGATAATAAACTTATCATGGATCAATTTCAAAACATGAAAACTCGTAGAGGACAATTGTAATACATATTAAATTAATTAATTTTTAAAGCTAATTAATATTTTTTTAGTGTGTTTGTTATATAGTGCCCCCTATATGAAATTTTTGGATCTGCCACTAACGATGGGCCGTTCGTCACGATCATAGCATGCGAAGTGCTCTCAATATACCTCTTCATCGCGTAATTCCTAAGTCCTCGTTGAGTACAAGTTTTCTTACTGCTTGTCCAAGTGCAAGCGAAAAGTAGGTTTACCTATATGATCCATGGTTGAACAAAAAGATATTGTTGATAGACATTGGTTCTAGCAAATTACTCATTAGTTGGGTATTATGAGAATTAAGTACAAAGGGATAAAAGAATTAGAACTAGAATTGAAACTATTTATGTACGCCTAAAGAATCTATAAAGAGGAGTAAATGGACGCGAGGTGGAATTGTATGCAAGAAAGAGTGAAGGAATGTCTACGCGCCATTAGGTGATTAAGCAATGCAAGAGTTTTTAACTTACTCAACTAGCTTGTGATTAAGGTGCACTCCTATTAAAGTATTAAACTCCACACATAGTCTCCTTTCGGGATCCACATGACTAAGTCTGATTATACGAGATAAATCTAGAAGTATTCACTTACGACACTTATAGAACTTCACAATTAAGAACAACAACCTCTTATGCCTAATGTCCACACTTGTTCACCTTTCGGGATACAAATGTTGGAAGTTATCTCACTAAGGTGGAGTTTGTGCCAAATTTCTTCTTGCGTGTATTAGCCTTATTCTTGTTACTTGCCCTCTTGGTTAGTTGGCAATTGACACTAGCCAAACGATGAATATAGCTCAACTAATGCAATAAGGATTATAGGTTGTACTTCTTGTAGAAATCCATCACTAACTTAAACTACTAATAACACATTGATAAATGAAAAGTAAAGAAATGATGGATTGAAAATGTATAAAGATGTAATATATGTAAATAATGTACGCCTTAGACCATTGTACAATATGAACAATTTATATTACAAAGAAGTGCAAAAATGGAGGGAGAAGTGAGTGGAAAAATATTACAAGTTAGGGGGAAATGGAAGTATGAATTCTTCCCTTCTCAACGGTCACACTTTCATTTTTACAACTGATCGGAGAAGATGAAGAAACATTTACAAATGGTGAAAATGCTATTCCTTTCTGCCTTTCTCTTTAAGATCTTTGACCAGTTCAAGCCTCTTGCGTCCATTTAGGCATCTCCTTGTGTAGGTTAACGGAGATGGTTGTCGCACGTCACATCATCTCCAACTATCGCTCTTGTCTTCTAGTGACCCTTCCTCGCATGATAACTTTGTTCCTCGCCTAGAGACTTTAATCACTAGATGAGTTCTTAGTTGTAGTCCTTTTTGCAAGATGTGTTTTGCGGTTCACTAGTTTCTTTCTTTATTATCTTGCGTTTAGACATTAAAATCGCATAAAGCAAGCATAATACTTATGTAAAGTGTATTTTCAAATACTTATGCGTTGACAATACAAGTTATGCGTTTTGATAATCTTCTTATGCGTTTTGACCTCATTATCATACTTATGTGTCTTGACCTATATTTATTCTAATAAACAAAGCTATAATAACGAATATTTATACACGTTATCATTAGGTAGTAAGAAAATATAAGATAGATAAGATAAATTGGTACAAAAGTAATACTAAAAATGCATGTGTTTTGCAATAATTTTATTTACAAATAAAAACATTTATATACAACAAATTCATATTATAAAACTAACAAAAATAAAAAATAAAAACAATGACATTTTCTTAAGCCGACTTTCAACTTAATACATAAATATATTTAAAAAAGAAGAAAGAAATTGAATATAAGATGGAGATGTACCTTAATCATAAAACTAACAAAAAAAAAAGTAATACTAAAAATGCATGTGTTTTATAATAATTTTATTTACAAATAAAAACTTTTCTATACAACAAATTCATATCATAAAACTAACAAACAAAAAAAAAAAAAGAACAATGACATTTTCTTAAGCAACTTTCAACTTAATACATACATATTTTTAAAAAACGAAATTGAATAGAAGATGAAGATATACCTGAATCAAAACAATTTGATACGATTCTTCTGTGCTTAGCAATAAAACTATTAGAAATATGTGAAACTAGGGATGAAACATAAATAAATACGTGTCCTATTCAATTTGTTGTAGAATTTGAAGAGTTAAAAGAAAATTTTAGAGGGCTTAAAATGTGGAGAAATTTAACTCATTACTAATAGACATAATTCTAATATAATAATAATAATATATCTTTTGGAACCTCATCATTAATATATATTTATAAATTTTGAAAAATAAATATACAACTTTTCATATTCCGACCTATTAATCTCTTAAATAATAAGTTAGGCGTGAATGTGAGAATTTGAAAAGATTATAAATGGTTAATAATAATTATATTTTTTATATCAATTAAATTCGATTGGTATTGTAAATTTAAAATTTGACAAGGATAGATCTGTCCAAAAATGATTCTCCCGTAAAGCCACCTTTACATCTAGCACTAAGGTCAAACATTCTATTTAAAAAGTTTTGCTCTTCTATTGATCACTTGTTGGGTACCTACAAAAGTTCATTCATAAAAAGTATCGAATCGTATTTTAAATTTTTAGAAATTATATCAATTTAAACCTTACAAAGTGATTGTATTAATTTACCTCTTTTATTATATTTTGTTTGAAAAAATATCAGGTGAAACTTAATTGTTTCTATTTATGTGAAACTTGTAATCGTATCAACAAATTTAAATTTTTATAAATGAATCAATTTAAACTCTTAAAAATATTTTTTTAGAATTGTTAAATAAACTATTTTATTAGTCTGATAACAAAATAAGTTTACAAATACTAAGTTGAATTTATTCAAATTATAAATACTTCGTGACATGGTTGAAACTGATAAAAATATAAGATGTAGATGTAAAACATCCAGTCATACAATTAAAGAAATGAAAAAAAAAAAACGAGTGTAATTTAATATTTGGAAAAAAAAAACTCATATTTATCATTTGAAGAGGAGGTATGGACGACGGATACAGATTTACTAATCTCGACCCTTACGCACCCAAGTGGACAGTTTTCTATAAAGAGCCAAAACAATCTTTTTCAAATCTCCAAAAATGATTTTTTTTTTTTTTTATTCTTTTTTTTTCTCTTATATATAAAACAATTTTTTTTTTTTGGAGAAACATATTTTGCTTGTTTAAACAAAATACTGGGAATCCTAAATAAATCAATTTCCTATTAACTAGCAACATATAAACAATTGATGAGTTCTATATTTTTCTATTTATCTATAAAAGTTCAATATAGACACACACAAACATGTGTAAGAAAATCAACAAAAACCAATGCTTAATATTTATAAGTAATAACAACAAACAAATAAATAATACTTATGGTATTGATAGGTAGAAGTATCATTTATTAATATTATTATTTTTATGGAGGATAATAGCCACCTTTTAAGAACTAAAAATATATATTACAATTAGAAACAAAATGGTTATGGGGAAAGTCCTTTTATTATTATATTTTATTTTTAGATGGTGGGAGAACAAACCTTCTACTTAAGCTTTAATAATATGTGACTCTTCGGTTTATTGAGATAAGATATTGTGCTTTAATAATTAGTGGCTCTTCAGTTTGTTGACGTAAGATGTCGTCTTTCAAGCGGCTAGTATAGATTATTTTTAAAAAAAGTGTACAAATTTATTATATTAATGAGCTACAATTGTGTTACCATATATTCTTAGGAAAGTCAATCGAAAATTACAATCACTGTATGTATGCCTTTTCTATATTTATAATTGTTTTAGGTTATATGTGTGCCGCCATAATATTTTATGTACATTAAGTAAATTCCAATCCACCCGGCCCGAGAGTTAGCTTCACATAACCCTGGGTCTGTGGCAACCGAATCAATCCGGTTCAAACCGGAACTAGAAATCTCAGACCCATTTCTACTTCTCCCTTTCCTTCTCCTCTCAGTTCAAATCGTTCGTAGTCCGGGTTTTACGCCTTCACCCTCCTTGCTCTCATCTCCGGCCGGAAGCCGCCGCCATCGTCGTTTGTGGATTGAAGTCGAGGTAAATGTAAATCTCGGTTGAACTAAGCCGAGATATCCCGTTTTCTTCGGTTTAGAAGTCTTTGAGAATTAGGGTTTGATTCGGTCCGATGTAAACCAGAGGAAATTGAGCCGTGCAGACCTCTGCCACCTAGCGTGCGAAGAAAAAGAAATAAACGAAAAGTCGCTAGGAAAACAAATTCCTCAACGTGAATTAAGCTGAATGGAATCGGAGTCAGAGATCTACCACTGAACCCTAATAAGCTTTTACCCGTTATTCCAATTCTAATTTTCTTTGTAACGTGTTGTTCATCATCTTAGCTGCAGATCGATCTCCATTTGTTCTTGAACGATCTGGTTTTGCGCCACACAATATGGCTTACGCATCGCAAATTATCAACCATTCTAAAAAGGTGAGGTTCAATCTCCGTACTCTATGATTTATTGATTCATCTGTTCCATTTTGATTTTGGAATTACTCTCTGAATCATTCTGGTTGTAAGCTTTGTGATGTGTATCGTTTGCATGTTGAACAAATAGTAGCGAAAATACTTTGTTTTGTAGTCTTTCAAATTCGTTTAGATTTTTGACAGTATTGTCCGCAAAGTTTAGCTGCTATGTTGGATGAAATATTTAAGCTAACTTTATTTATGGACACTTCAATTTTCTAATGGGCATTTCATTTTAATTGCACTTCTGGTTTTTGTACGGTTCTTTATAGTTCTCTTGGTTTTCCTCTTCATTTCCGCCTCATCGTGCTATTGAGCTTTTCTGCTTCTCCTGTTCCATAAATAAGCTTTTGGGGTGTTTGTAAATTTGGTTTTCGTTTCTTTTGGCTTTGCTAGTTACAGCCCTTCATGCTGGATCTCAGTTTTAGCTGGAGGGAGGTTCCTTTTACCTGTTTTTGTGGATTGGAACTGTTGCTCATGCTCATTGGCTTCCGCGTAATTTTTTATGCATTGGCTGATTTATAGTTTTCTTGTACTTTTCAACTTGAATACACTGATTTATTATCACAGGCTCATAATTGAACTCTCACTTGCTAATTTATGTCAACAAATTATATCATGTCCATCATACAAAGCCATGAAGTGGCTTGTTGTTGATGTGATATTTGCATACTGACAGGTCGTTGGATGCTCATAAGCTAAAAGGCAACATTTGTATCTCTTCAATGCTAAAGTGCTTGCAAATGTCACTGTTAGGAATTATCTTATACTTGTCACGTACCTGCATGCATCCTTGACTCTTTATATATTACAATTTTCTCTGGTTTTAATTAGAACATTTATCCCATTCATGTTATTCTTGCAGTTAAGAAGCACTCCAAAGTTACTTCGGCAAGCTAGTGTGGTTCGTTGGTTTTCAGAGGATGCACAGTCCTCTATTGCTAAAGACAATGGTAAGCAGTTGTAATCAAGAACTTTGAACCAAGAAACCTGCTTGGTTTTCAGAGGATGCACAGTCCTCTATTTATTTGCTGTCCTCTAATGTTCTTGACTGTACATCTGAAGTTTAAGAACTCTGCTTGGTTACTTTGGTATTTATTTGATGTAATTAATCAGAAATAATAAAATCTTGTTTTGTTGGTCAATTTAATAAATTATATGATTGGTTATTTTTCATATTATATAAGCTGTTATAAGTGGGTGCTTACAGCAGCAGACTCTTGACGTTGCCCTAACAAAGGTGGTTGATTTTCAGAAATCTGGAAGATCCAGGGTTGTGGTTACAAGGCTTCTGGAAAAGGGGGAATCAAGAACCTTGCCAATTTTAACAACGTGAGTTGTAACCACGAGCTTGTCTGTTCATGCAATCATCAATCAGTACTTTCAAGCTGATTGAAGTGTTGCTTGTCATAATTTCTTCCATCTTCTGCTTTAGCTTGTCACTGTTCACCACGTGCGTAACAACTTCTGTTGTAACATGTTTTGTGTTGCGTTCTACTCTTCCTGTAGAGATCGCAATTTCTACAATGTCAAAGAGGTGTTTCAATGATGACAACAAGTATTGGGAATCCTTTTTCTGGGTCAGTATCTAACCACACACATGCATCCATACTCAGCTTATAGAACAACACATTATATACCGGTATGTGCAACTTAGGGCTATAATTATGATCATGATCAAATGTGTCTAATGTCTGTCTTTTCCCCCAACAGTTCACAAATTAATCCGGCAAGAGGTTTCTCCTCTGATTCAGGTACATTCTGGTTTTATATTCCTTTTCCATTTTGTAGACATAGATGAGTTTATGTCTTTTCTTTTTTTTTAATCGATGTTCTATATATACAGCAAAATTTAAACTCTTTTTGTTTGTGTGTTTGTGTGGGAGGAGGGGGGGTTACTTCTAACCTGATTAAGTATGAAGTGTTTGCATACTTCCATCTGCACTAAAACAACTATACCTATGACAACCTTACTTGAAGAGGAAGTATTTTATAGGTTCAACTGTATCCTTGAGTTCTAAATACTCTAACTAACTATGTACTTGTTAATGATATAACTGCACTTCTTGCTGAATTTTATTATGATTCTTTTCTCAAATCTTTCTATTTGATGGCAAACGAATTGTATGTGTTTTTGAAGACACATCCCCTCTAGTTCCTACGGTGACACAAGTTTAAAATCTATGACTAATAATGGTACATTTTGTATTATGTTCATCTGAACTTTCCATGGAAAAACTATCTTTAAATATACATTTTAAATAGAATCATTCAACGTGCTTCAGGTCTTCCCCCACATCAAGAGGTTGGAATGCCTTCACTATCCCCTACAATGACTGAGGTAGCTTTTGGTCACTAATCTGGCAGAATAATTTATTGGCAAATGAATTCTAAGTTCACTATGTTATGCAGGGCAATATTGCAAGGTGGTTGAAAAAAGAGGGTGATAAAATTTCTCCTGGGGAAGTGCTTTGTGAAGTTGAAACAGTATATTATTCTTATACCTCTTTGCAGTTGGAAGTTGAAATTAGCTTTTTACTACCTTTAGGATTGTAGAACTATACATTTTCATTTTGCTTCTGCATATTTGAAGGATAAAGCAACAGTAGAAATGGAATGCATGGAGGAAGGTTATCTTGCTAAGATAATTTGTGGAGATGGAGCAAAGGAAATTAAAGTTGGTGAGGTATTGGTTTTGCTTCTTACCTTGTCTTTGTGAAAACTTGAAAGGGAAAAGGAACGATTGTTGTATTGCACCATTGTCATAAATGAGGTGATGGCGATGGCCGTCATTGAAAGCTCTTTCTCGAGATGGAGACATACGATAATTTTTTCGCACTTGAGGTGGTTGACGTAAGTTTGATCTTTTTTTCTTAGGTAATTGCCATTACCGTTGAAGATGAAGAGGATATAGCAAAGTTTAAAGATTATAAACCCGCTTCATCAAATACTGGTGCTGCATCTGCTGCTGAGTCCCCTGCCTCTAGCCCACCAAAGAAAGAAGTAGTTGAGGAACCTGTTCGTTCACCTGAGCCAAAGACTGTTAAGCAGAGTCCTCCTCCTCCAGCTGGAGAACGTATCTTTGCTAGTCCTCTGGCAAGAAAATTAGCAGAAGAAAACAATGTTCGTTGCAAAATATCTTTTTCAATTAATATTTGGAACCTTATGCTTGCGATTTCTTTCTAGTTATATTTTGAATTTTGTGAGCATAGGTGCCCATTTCAAGTATCAAAGGAACAGGTCCTGATGGGAGCATTGTGAAGGCTGATATAGAAGATTACTTGGGTAACTCATTTTCTTTGTGCTGGGCAGTGGCACCAACAACTTTATTTATTTATTTTTGTGTTGTTGTCTTCTATCTGTTAATATTTGGCGTCTCTATTGTCTTCATACCCATAATATGTTTCTTATTGTTAAAAACGTGACCCATTAATATCTTTAACCTATGTCTCTAGCATCACGTGGGAAGGAATCAACAGCTCCCAAAGCCAAGGATGCAGCAGGTGCACCACTGGATTACAGTGACTTGCCACATACTCAAATAAGAAAGGTACCACCCGCTCTCCCCATCTCTCTTACCCTACACTCCATGATAATAATTAAGTTTATTGGTATTTTCTGGCAAGCTTTTTGTGTAATGTGGCAATATTTCACTCTGCAGTGCCTTTGTCTATATTCTCAGTCTCTTTGCTAACTTAGGGGACGTTTGGGGGAAGGGGTGATTTATGGGAGGGTTAGTGTTACGACTAGTATTATAATAGTCTTAGTGTTATGACTAGTATTATAATAGTTTTAGTGTTATGATAGTATGTGTTTGGGGGAAGGATTATGATAGTATGCGTTTGGGAGAAGGATTATGATAGTATGTGTTTGGGGGAGGATTGGAGAAGGAGTGGAATTGTGAAAAAGAGAGAAAAGAAGGATTATGGAAAACCCGTCCTAGGTTTTCCATAATCCTTCCCCACACACACACAGTTCTAGGGCCAAACTTCGCCTTATTAGTTATTCCTCAACAATACAGGCAGGCTTGCATGAGTTCTAGAGACACAAAGTACTGCAATTGTGTGCTTTCTTGTATCAGACTCTACACCTTTCAACTGTTAGGATGTTCTTTAAAATAGATTTCTTGTATTTGATATATGTTTCAAGCGGCTTCTACATTTTCAAATTTGAATCTTATTAATTGGATCAATAGACAAAGCATTCTCAATATTCCAATTTCCAACTGGGAGCATGTTTGTTTACCAAGAGCTAATATTCCACTATTTAACAGATTACAGCATCACGATTACTATTCTCAAAGCAAACCATTCCTCATTATTATTTAACTGTAGATACATGCGTTGACAAGCTCATGGAGTAAGTAATTTCTCCTCACATTTTGCAGTTAAATATTAACCAAAATTGTAAATTTAATCGGTAGTCGGTTCTTTTTGTAGTTTGAGAAACCAGCTAAATGCACTACAAGAAGCATCTGGTGGAAAGAGGATATCTGTCAATGACCTTGTTATTAAGGTATTTTAAAGAAATTATATAATTTGGTATGTATTTAAGTTGTTTTGCATAGGTATTATAATTTGGACATTCAACCTGTTAATTTTCTTCTCATTTGACTAGGAAACCTTTCTTTTTCTCCATAAATGCCTTTTGTTTTATATTTAAACTTTAGCCCAGGGGAGAAACGTATGTTATCTTGCTAACAATTCTCTACGTCCATTCTATCCAAACCCATCTAATGTATATACATACAAAAAAATCCTTTTAATCATAGAATATTGCTGCAGGCTGCTGCCTTGGCTCTTAAGAAAGTCCCTCAATGCAACAGTTCATGGACGGACAATTATATTAGACAGTAAGTGATAAGACTTGTCAATTCTAATTTGTTATTTTTGTCTTCACATCTTAATGTGAATTTTTTCTTTGTCCACTCATTCAGGTATCACAATGTGAACATTAATGTTGCAGTGCAGACTGACAACGGACTCTTTGTTCCGGTCATCAGGGTCAGTAGTATGCTAATTGCTATTCAAATGGTTTGTTTTTATCACCATGTTCAAGAAAATGTGAATTTGTATAAAATCTACAGGATGCAGACAAAAAAGGTTTGTCTGCTATTTCAGACGAGGTCAAGAAACTAGCTCAGAAAGCAAGAGATAACACCCTAAAACCAGAAGATTATGAGGTGGGCAGTGTTCAAGATTGGTTTGATGCTTTAGGCTCAAGATTTACTTATGGTTTTAGGATTTTGCTTAGCAGTTTAATCCTTTTGTAGGGAGGCACTTTTACTGTGTCTAATTTGGGAGGTCCATTTGGAATCAAACAATTTTGTGCCATAATCAACCCTCCACAATCGGGCATTCTTGCTGTTGGATCTGGTATGCAGACATATATCATTCACGACATGAGAGTATCTTTTGTTTGTTTTCTCATTGCTGTTCTTTAACATTATTGATCACTGTTCACATTTAATCTTGAGCAGCTGAGAAGAGGGTCATACCAGGATCGGGCGCTCAAGAATTCAAGTTTGCTTCCTTCATGTCTGTTACACTAAGCTGCGATCACCGTGTTATCGATGGTAGAATTTTGAACCCAAAGTCCTTTAAGATTCTGAATAGCTTGAAAGAAAAGTGTAAAGTGTGTACGATTATGTTGTTTTTTGTTTGTTCAGGGGCAATTGGTGCGGATTGGCTCAAAGCATTCAAGGGATTCATCGAGAATCCTGAATCAATGTTGCTATAAATTGATTGATTTCACCATTTTCATAACAGAAAAAAGGTATTTTGTCTCATAAGCAATCATGTGGTGGGAAGATAAGAAATACGATCTCAGCTCTTTTTTTGGAATTTCTCTTTTCGGCTTCAGTTGTATCCTTACAGTCTCCTTCATGGCAACCAAAGGAGATGGAGTTTGCATATAGACTAAAGGGAATAAGGTGGTCATTGTTGAGGAATTAGACTTCAAAACGAGTGTAGCTTAATTTGTTTTTCTATTTTTAACCAAGCCACATACATTTCCATCGGTCCATTTGCCAGATCAATAAAAGATAGACGAAGAGAAAATTTTGTCTCTTTCATTGGCTCATTGCTCTTCCATCTTATAAGATGGGAATCTAGTGAAGAGTTGGGAGTTAGAGATTGGGTCGTCTAAATTCTCTTTCATTTTAGCACTTGAAAGGTCTATCTAAACAGGTATTTATTCATTCAATGTTCCCCCTTCATCTTCTAAGATGAGAATTGTGAGTTAGAGATTGTGTCTAAACTCTTTTATTTCAACCATTCTTGCTTTAGACACTTAAAAAGTCAATTTATATAGGTCATTATTCCTTGGATATGAACTTTTTTGCATCAGAACTTAGCCAAGGTGCCATTGCTTTGTTGCAAAGCTTAAGAATGAGGCTTATGATGTCCATGTGAAGCCGAAAGGTATGAAATTGCAAGTTGGGATGGCAGAGATTCAGCCACGAAGTGCAAGATTATGGTGTGGGATGAATGCAGTGCATATGAGGTAACATGAAAATGTGTGCCCAATTTATTTAGTTGAAAAACTAAAAGGATAATGCTTTAAACTTCAATCTCTCACACAATTCCATTTTGTACTTACACCTAAAGCTGCAAAATCATAATCATCAGTGAGCTCCAAAAATAAATAAATAAATAAAGTTATACGTATACACACCACCTCTCTCTTTTCTAGAACAAAGTATTAAAGCAAAAGATATAAATGCAAGAAAAGTTCAAAAGGTCGATGCCAAAAATTAATAAATAAACATCTGATGGGAAAGCTGACTCTAGTTTAATGGTAATTCGATCCCTCGTCCCTTTGTTACCTTTACAATTATTATACTAAAATAAACACCTTTAACTTTTTTTTTTCATTAAAGAAAACTAAGTTGATTTTTAATTTTTTATACTATATAAATATTTTTACGATATAATGAGAATTTCCATCCACTTGTGTCGAGTTTGAGAATATCAATGAAAATCTCTGATATGCGGACATAAATTTAATTTCATGAATACAAGTGATGATTATTTTAATTTGAGAAAGGTAGGGAGGTTTGTTTTATTTATGACTTAGCTGTGTTCATGTTTGGTATGTTAACTAGTCTTTTCTTTTTAAGATTTTTTTTTTTTTATAAAAAAGGTATACGAATTATGAAAACTATCCCTAAAGTAGGATAATTGTTGCAATCATGATCTCAAACTTTTAATTATGAAATTTGAGCCTTCATGCAAGTGATAAAATGAGATCCTTACAATAATTCACATGAGATCCTTACAATAATGGTAGAAATTAAGCCTCAAATGATAAATTTAAAAGTTTTACTTTTACATTGGAGGGTATAACAACTCTTACCTTTTAGAAATATATATATATATTTTTTGCAATTTACTTAAAGAAAATAATAATACAAATTTGAGAGTAGAAATTTCATCACAAAACCTTTAACATACATTATTTTAATTTTCGAACACAATTTAGCAGATAAGATATATATTGTTATCTCGAAAATATCATCTCCTACTCTTACTATTATTATTATTAATGAACTCTAAATAAGAGGGAAAAAGAATCTATTAACAGTAACGGATGAACATTAAAAGGTTATCTGAGCACACCCTACTGTATGAAGCTAATAACTTGTTTCAAATCCTCACTATAAAACTAACTTTAGGAATTAGGCTTTACATATCCAAGTTATCTAAAACATTAAAATTTTAGATGAAATCTTATAAATAGTACATACCGTTTGGACAATATCATTCAAATTCATTATACCAAATTCCGATAATAATAATAATAAAAAAAAACCTTAATTCCAACTTTCACCAAATTTACAACTTACCCAATATAATATCCGAATCCAATGAAAAAATCAAACCATAAATTACACATTCCAAGTTCCAATAAATAATCCAAACATATATCATATAAAAACAATATAAAATCGATAACATCAAAACTTCTCAACTAAACTCAGATTCTCTCACTCTCTCTCCAAAAGGAAGAAAAAGGAAAAAAGAATTTAGATCTATGTTTCAAATTATGGATCAGAACAAGCAATAAAATAAAAAGAAAAATGAAAAACAGAAAAAGAAAATGCATGGAATTCCCCCTTTTTGTCTAAAAATAAAAAAGAAGAAAAGAAAATGCACCGCCAATGTAATTGATTAATTGTAAAAACATTAGGTTTGTTGTTACGTGAGAGTAGAGAGAAAAATGATGTGAATGACAAAGCAAAATGAAGCACGTGGCAGTATCCTAAAGGATGGTTTTTAAAAAACAAGTCCAGATGCCATCGACATGATTGGTCGCCAGTGGACTTTTTTCTTTTAAAAGAAAAAAAAAAGAAAAAAAATTGAAAAAAGTATATGGACACGTGTCTTTTCTCATGAAAGATCCATGAGTTAATAATCTTTGGTGATATGAATGGAGCATTTTTCTGTCGCAGACAGCTTTCAACGATTCAAGATAATTACTTCTATACTCTATACGTGTCCTTCAATGGAGCTTCTTTGTCCCAATTAAAACAACACCCTATTTTTTTTTTTTTTTTTATATATATGTTTATATATTAATATAAATTCTTTTTTCGTTCTCTTTTAAGACTTGATAAATCAAAATAGAATCAAAGTCATTATAGAGTTTCTTGATTCTACTACTCCTCCTTTCTGCTTTTCCTCAGCATTTCAAACTGGTGAGAAAGTGTTCATCATTTTCTTCTTCTCTTCTATTTGTTTACATTGATTTTCCATTATTTCTTAGCAATTGGGATCTTTAAACTTCCGATTTTTGTTTTTTTTTTTCTATCTGGGTTTTTGGTTTCAAAAGAGGAAGTGGAGTTTGTGTTTGAAGATTCGTTGTTTGGGATCGGATTTTGATGGGTTGCCTTGGATCCAGGAAACTATTGAGTTCTATGTGAAAAAAGAGGCGAACCCTTTTGGGGATTTCTTGTGATTTCACTTTTTCTTAGATCCCTCCACCTGTCTCCTTCGCAGGGGTTTTTATTTTCTTTATTGGATAAAGGTGAGAGATCCTCGTTTCTCATACTTGTGTGTATATAAGAGCTGATACTGGAGAAGAGATTGTTGATAGTTGTCAGTTCTTATCACAGGCGGGGAAGAATTTGATGGTGTTTGTGAAGTTTTGGTGGAATTTCTTCTTTTCTCATTGCTTGAATTTTTAGTTATTGCAAGGTTAGATCCATTGCTCTTATATAGATCTAAGGGGTAGGAGACTGATTTCTTCTGCTTGTTTTGAGCTTACACTATTCAGAATCTGTAATTTGATTGTGGAATTTGTCATTGATAGGTTTTGTGGATTTGTGTTAAGGAGTTGTAGAACTTAAATCAGCTTAGTTTTTCTTTAGTTTGATTGGTAAGATGTTGTGATGTGAAAATATATTTGGCGATGAGGTTGTAGAGATATTGGGACATAGATAGATTTGATATCTGTAGGATTTGTAAGAATGATGGAAGAGATGTCCCCTGCTGTTTCTTTGACCCTTAGTTTGGGTAATCCAAAGTCTGATAGCTCAGTAAATCCTGGCCATGTCGAATTTACACGGCTAAAGTTAGTGACAGACACGGTAAATTTATTCTCTGCATCGTCCCCTGAGTCTGGTTCTATTGGTAATGTTAGTTGCCATGATTTTGATGGTTTAGTTGACAGTGTAACTGTGTCGCAACCGACTGATGGTGGTCAAGGTATAGACAGTTTTTGGGGGTTGCTGCCGAAGAGTGGCACGAATTTGACTGTAGATAAGAAAGATGCATCCTTGGCTACCCTGGATGACCCTGATGAAATGATAGAGGATGGATTGTTTGCTATTGATGGCGGTACAAGTATCAACGTGCAAGAAGTTGTCAAAATCGGCGATGTTAGTAATGGTCATATTGTTGCTAAGGCGATCATCCTGGTCGAATCAGGGAAGATCCCTACTAGTGAACTTATTGTGGCGACAGTAAGCCCAGATTTAGAAGTATCTGCATCGTCGGAGCTGAACGTTCCTGCAGTAGTTTTCCAATCGAAAGGGGCAGAAAGTGTTCATAAAGTCATTCGTAATGTCTTTGAACGCGATTGTATTCCTCTTTGGGGGTCCGTATCGATTTGTGGTAGAAGACCAGAAATGGAAGATGCAATTGCTACTGTTCCTTGTTTTGCAAAAATTCCTATCAAAATGCTTGTAGGGAATAGTTTGATGAATGGAATGGGTCAAAGTTTAACACATCTCAACAGCCACTTTTTTGGTGTTTATGATGGACATGGGGGCCCTCAGGTACCATCTCTTTACCAGACAGAAGTTATTTGTTCTATTAAAGAGCTCCTCTGTTTCTCTTTGCAATGCTGCCATTCTTGTTTGACTGTACAGTTTTTTTCTTTAATTTTGTATATGTAGAATTTAGCAGTTAGTTTTCTATCTTGTATTATTTTCTCTTCTTGAGCCTAGTCTGTAGCACAGCCTAAATATAAATTTGTAGAAACCTATTTAGGATCTATTCTTTAGAAATGAGGACTTGAAGCACTGGCGAAAGCTTCTTCTTCCTTTTTATTATATGCTTAAGTTATATTACACTGCACAATCAAGCTGTTTAGAACTTTTGATGTGTCTTGCTAGCAGTAGATGATTCTCGTGTTCTATGTTGTATTCTGAAATAAAGGTTTTCATGTAGGTTGCTGATTATTGTCAAGAACGCATACACTTGGCACTAGCTGAAGAGATAAAAGGATTTAAACAGAATCTAGAAAATGGAAACAATGGAGAAAACTGGCAGCAGGATTGGGAGAGAACCTTCAACAATTGCTTTCTTAGGGTTGATGATGAAATAGAAGGAAAAGTTGGTAGATCAGTCAGTGGAAGCAGTGGAGATGTTTCCCATACAAGCTTCGAACCTGTTGCCCCGGAAACTGTTGGCTCTACGGCTGTTGTTGCCTTGGTCTGTTCGTCGCACATCATAGTTGCAAACTGTGGTGATTCAAGAGCAGTTCTATGCCGTGGTAAAGAACCCATGGCTCTATCGGTCGATCATAAAGTACGCACTTTGCATTTAATCTCATATGGTTTGATAGGATTGAATCAACCACTATCTTGTGAAGGAACTAATTCTAAATGTAATATTTCTGCAGCCAAATCGCGAAGATGAATATGCTAGGATTGAATCATCTGGAGGCAAGGTCATCCAGTGGAACGGACATCGTGTGTTTGGAGTTCTTGCAATGTCAAGATCCATTGGTAAGTTTATTCTGATTAATCTTTTTTTGCTCTTGTTTGTACATCATGTACTTTGGAAGTTGTGCTGATGGAATTGCATGCTTTTTATACTAATTTTCAGCACAGAAAGATAGATTTATCTCATTCTCCATATACCTAACAGGTGATAGATATTTGAAGCCATGGATTATTCCCGATCCAGAAGTCATGTTCATCCCTCGTGCCAAAGAAGATGAATGTCTTATTTTAGCCAGCGATGGACTGTGGGATGTGATGACAAATGAGGAAGTCTGTGACGTAGCTCGAAGGCGGATTCTTCTTTGGCACAAGAAACACGGGGCTTCATCTCTTGCTGATCGGGGTACAGGAGTTGACCCAGCTGCACAAGCTGCAGCAGATTACCTCTCAATGCTTGCTCTCCAAAAGGGAAGCAAAGACAACATCTCTGTGATTGTAGTGGACTTGAAAGCTCAAAGGAAGTTCAAGACCAAATCTTGACACCAAATACTATCAAACCGAATTTAACGTACCCTTCAAGCTCATAACTTCATATGTTGAGAGATACGGTACGTTTTAGCAGTTTACAACTTAGTCCATTCGTACTCACGAATTTTAATGTGTTCCAAAATATAGAAAACTGTATATGTATCATAGAACTTTCCTCATGGAAATTCACCAGGGAAAAAAAAAAAAGGAACAGCATCTGTAATGAAGTTCTAATCTATGCTTTTGGACTTCACCATACCCAATACTTGATGATCCATCTTGAACTGCCATACCATAGGTAGAGAATTTTGGGATTTACTGATACAGTTTCTTTGGATCTATTCTTTGGTTTCTTACAGCCAAGTCTAAAGTTCTGGGGATATAAGTAAGTTATTTGATTCTGCTTACATCATATAGTCTCTTCATTACTACTTTTCAATGGTAGGAATAGGATTGGAGAGCAACATTCCCTTTGTATTCTGGGTTGTGTTGTGTTTGATTAGTTATATCTTTTTCTTGGATCAACTCCAAATTCCTTCACAAGACAATGATATTGTAGATTTATTATTATATTCATTTCATTTTGCCTTCATATTTGCATATACTTATTATATGTCAATGTGAGAGCGTTTGAGCTCTAATCTGTCTAGAATGGGTTGATTTATTCTTCGGTTGGCTAGCTAACTGTGAATCCAAATAAGCACACATATAGACATATATTAATATACGCCCAACAATCCATACTTGACTAACACGATGTGATTTTGATAGATATATTCATTGAGTTTACTCTTGACCTTCTAGTTAAGAGATGTAAATGATTTTTAATTTTTTTTCTTCATATTTTTGAATGACCTCATTTAGTCAAGTTATAAAGTTCAAACTATAATATCAACTTAGTATATGGATATTATTGTCGAAAACCTCGTTAAAAAAGAAATGACTATTAATGAGGTTCAAATGTCAGAAGACTGTGTAACATTTTGTCTCCCTCTAATTCTGGCTTATGCATTTTAAAGGTTTATTATATGTTTATATATTTAGTCAATATAGTTCTTAAACTTTCGTTTGTTTGAATTTGTGTGGAATAGTTTCGATTATACCTCCATTAAGGTAGGGTAATCATTGTCTATGGAAGTAATATTTTGATGAAGTAAGCCAAGATTTATTTATTAGACACAGTATTAATTCAAAAATCTAGCTTACACTTTTGGTCTTTAATCAATTTTTAAATTTGACACCCCATACATGTTTAAATTTGATATCGTAATGTGTTTAGATGATAATTAAACTTCTAAAAAATAGTTTTAGATGATAATTAGACTCCTTTCATTAGTAGTTGGACTAATCAAAAAGTGATGTGGCAGTTAATTATCAGTTATGATTTGACATTTTAAAATGAGTTGGCATAGAGATACAAATTTTATATTATTTATTTTGGTAGCAAAATCTTACCATTTTTCTGTTTAGGTATCAAGAGCTAAACCAAAACTAATGGTGTAAAACATGAGCATTTAGAAGTTAAACAAGATACAAATAATGAATTAAAGAAGTGGATTATAGTAATATAAAGTTGATTAATTGCAATAAGAATCCATTAATCACGTGAGATTGGGAATCATATCCCACCAAACATGGACTGTGCTGTCTCGAGTTTCTTGAGACTATTTGACGGAAACCAACATTATATATATAAATCTCTTTCTTTCACAACTCATCTCTATCTCAATGGCATCTTTTTTCCAATCTCATTCTAAGTATGCTCCTAAACTCCAATATATATTTGTGTCAAAATACTAACTAGACACATGGCGATATATAAGCATTTTTTTTTTCTTTTTCATGTGATTGAAGGTAATTATGCATGGTTGTTGTACCTAAACATTACTCTACTCCCCGAATCAAGCATATCTTAATAGATTAAGTAACAAATTATAGATTTTGATCTTATGAATTATAATAATCCTTGAATAAATGGAGATGATACAGAGGAAAATACATTTTTTTGCCCTTGAAATGCAGGAATATACAAAGCCACGTTTACATTGGTAAATGGTAATATGAAATCTGAAGATTAAACTACACATTGATTACATTTGCTGTTTATTATGTAATATTCCTAATGAAATGTGGAGTGTCCACTTTGAGTTTTATAATCAAGGAACGTGATCTTGTTTCAGAAATTGGGGATGCTCAATTTGCCTATGTTTGAAGTTTAATTACATGGGGTTATTGCTATTGTCACTTTTATGGTTTCAATATTATAACTACGAATCTTTCATACTTATAATTATTGGTATTATTGAAATACCTCAAATTCGTTGGGTTGAGTTAGGAACAACCAAGTACTCTTCAGTTTTTTAGTTTTCCTATTTAGCATATGTATTTATTTATGGTTATTTATGATTATGACTCTAGAGTGTTTAGAGGTGTTGCAATATATAAACTATATAAAACGGTTATGTTATTTGTATCTAGAAAACATTCTCTCTAATAACGATAACACACTATTAGAGAAGCATTGTATATATGTGTGTTGATCTCTAATCATTTTTCTATTTCGTAGTCGTTGATTTGGTAATAGTTACTGTTACACTTACCGCCAGTGTACAATGGTCACTAGCGATAACGATAACCATAATGACAATGATAATAGTAACAGTGACAATATATAAATATAATATTTTGTCCCTAGCACTAAGGATAATAGTAACAATAGATGTGACAAAATTTATACATTTATAATTCTAAGTAAACAAGATCAAAAGCAATTCAATTACGTTTACGTTTTACACTCATTACGATTGATCTATTAATAGAATTTCATAACAATCATACTACTTTTATTACGGTTTGATAAATGTAGCCTAAGTGCAATAAGTTCTTCAAGTTTTAAATTAGTTACATTAGCCTCCAAGTTTTGGAAAGCACGTTTAAAAGGTTCTTAACTTTATATTTTTTATCAACTATGATTTTCTTTTATTATTTTAATGTCTGAATCACTTTTTTAGTCCTTTAATTTTCGTTGAAGTACTTTTGGTTTGTAACTATTTAGTCTTTGTGTCGTTTTCAATTTTGTTACAATTTAGTCTTTGTATCTTGCTATATGTAACAATGTAGTCCTAATACTTTAAAACTCGTAACGATTTAGTACATATGGTAGAAATTAGTGTTAAAAATTTAATGAGATTCCTGACATATAATATTTAAAAAATTGTTTGAAGCATTGAAGTGATGTAAAATATTCGTATTTATGCGTTTAGGGATGCAAAGTTGTTTTGTTTGAGTTTATTTGTTTGTGGTTTAAGTGCATGGTTGAATAAACGTGAAACCACTTATCCTAAAATCACACGGATGACACTTGAACATAAGCTCACATTGCCATTCTTTATTTTTCCTTTCTCATTAATTTTTTCAATGGAATTCCCTTCTCCCTCTCCCATATCTTATTAGCCAATGCAATAGCACTACTTTTTCTTGACAATTTCACTTTCAATTCCTTGGAGGAATATTATAAGAAAATAAATCTTCATTTGTTAGAATTTTTTTAGAAAACAAATCTCTCTCTCTCTCTCTCTCTTTTTTTTTTTAATTTCTTATTTTTGTTTTGGGTTTTCGTTTTTGTGTCATAACTTTCTATTCCACCGTTCTATTATATATGTGCGTGCATACTTTCTCAAATTCTTAATACTCGTTTGATATGTGAATTCCTTTTACGACATATAACTATATTGTACTAAAAATAGACAATAATATTGTTTATATAATCAACAACCCTACAACACAATTTAACAATCATAGAATATATGAGTTGAATGTGCCTAAACAGTAGACACCAAAATTGGTCATCGGAGTTGGTCGCATGAAGGTGGTTGTCGAAGCCTAGAATTGGTTGTTAGAGTTGTTTTCAAAGATGGATGCTAACCCTAGTAATTGTCGTCACAGTTTGTTGCACAAAGGTGGTTGCCAGAGTTGTCATTGTAGTGATTGCCAAGCCTAAAATTGGTCGCCAGAGATGTCATTAGAGTGATTGTTAGAGCCCCTAATTGGTCATCTAAATTGGTAGCCGGAGTTGTTGTCTGAGTGATTGTTGGAACCCAAAATTGGTTGTAAGAGTTTGAAATTTGGCATGTGAAAGTGGTTCTTGGAGTTATTTCTCGAAGTTTGGCAGAAATACTTGTTGACCGTGGTCAAGGAATGGAGCATTGAATACTTTAGAAGAAGGGAGAATTGAGATTGAGTTAGAAAAAATATATCAACTCAACTCATGTTGGTGAGTCAAACACCCCTAAATCTAAATCATAAGAGGTACTCTAGAATCTTGTCTTGTACTTAACAAATATTGTTTAGGTTAAAGAAATGTCTTTGGAGTAAAAAAAAATACGTTAGAATGTTAGGACAAAAAGTTGAGATGTTTGAACGTCATTTTTTCAAACTTAGTTCGGACTTGGGCTAGAGATTCTTTCTTCCCTCCACGTTTTTTCTCGTGTGTTAGAGATGTAAAATGAGTACATCGAAAGAGAACCGAAAGTAACGATCGAAGCATAATTGCACACTTGCATGATCTTTGTTGAGAGAGGAGTGTGAATAAATGTTACGTGGGAGAGAGCTTGTAGTACTTAGTACCTACCTTTCTAGAGCTTGGAGAGTGGAAAGAAGGAAAAGAGATTCTCCAAATTATTATTACTAAATGTCTTTAATAGTGAGAATATTCTAACTACATACCAACGTCATATTGTTATAGATATTTGTTTTTCCTTTACAACACTCAGCATAAAGAATGGAATACATGCCAAAACCACTAAATCAAGTTGATAGGTTGTTGGTTTGTGTGTGAAGGAAGCATATAAAACATATGTTTATCATGGTAGAGATTGCAATCTATATTTTATACTTACATATTACAAATTGCATTGATTAATAAAAATAAATAAAATATGGATATGATTTATATGGCTCTATTCACTCCACACAGTGGCAACTGGCAAACACAAAAACACTTCTTCTTCCACCATTATTATTCAAAAAGACAAAAAAGCCAGAAGCCAAAATGGACGTACCGCCGCCAACCCGGCCGGAACCAACTCCCGACCGCCGCTACCTCCGCCGTACTACACCATTTCAATCATTCATCATTTCTCTCTGTTTCATCTTCTTTGTCTTAGTTTCTCCATTTCACAGTTTCAGTTTCCATTTCTTTAAGTCTCAATCTCCATGGAAAAGTTTGGACTTCCTCAGTCTTGCTTTGGTCCTCTTCGCCATCGCCTGTGGGCTTCTCAGCAAAAACAATGGCGAAAACACAATTCATGAAGAAATTTACAGACCTACTTTTACTGCAGATGATTCAGAACATACCCACAAGTCAAATCCTTCAACCCCAAATCAATGGAATGGTTATTCAGATCGGACGGACCAGATTCTTCTCCATCATCCACCGGAGGTCGCCGGAGTTGAATACTGGAAGCTTTCCTATGGCACTAATTATATGACCAATTATCATTCTCTAAGTTCAGATTCTCTTCAGCATTGTCAAAATTTGAAGGATTTGGATGATGGGTTTGTTTCCAACAGAGCTTTTAGAGCTACATTTCCTGTATATAATGAAGAAACTTCCTCTTCGTTTTCGCCTCTGCATCAATTCTCTGTTCCGTCATTAATGACAGAACCACCTCAGCCTTCTTCGCCGCCGGTGAAAATTCCACCAACAGGTGCAATTGTTGAAGCAGAAGTAGAGAGAATCAATGAAGGGGATGGAGATTTTGAACCAGAATTGCCCGGACTGGATTTTCAGGCGTTGGAGGGTGAAATAAACGAGAACGAGAAACAGAGAGAAGAACAGAGTAAAGAAACAAAGAGGAACAAGAAGAACAAGAAGAAGAAGATGAAGAAATGGCAAAAGGGAGTTGAGAATTTCAAAGAATTTCTTACTCCACAGCATCGGTACAACAATCGACCTTCATCTCCGCCGCCAGTGGCGGTTCATCACTATCAAACTTCGAGCATAATCGGCGAAACGAAACAAGATTTGCCAGCTTCACCAGAATCTGCGGCGCACAAACTCATTGCTGTGAGTGTGAGATTCCAAAATAGCACCGGTGAGCAACCGCCGTCGACGGGGGAGGAATTGCAGATTGTAACAAAAGGGGAATCGACAAGAACGGAAAATGCAGAGAGAAAGAGTACGAAATTTTGTGAGAGTCCAGATGTGAACAGTAAGGCTGATAATTTCATCGAGAGATTCAGGGAGGGTTTGAAATTGGAGAGGATGAACTCGATCAAGGAGAAACAGAGGAAGACGAGGACATCCATTTTGGGCCGTAAGGGCCCATGATAGTAAGTGGATCGGCCCAATTTAAATTTTATTTATTTGTTTGTTAATTAATGACTAAATATATAATTTCTTTCCTAATTATTTCCATTGTTCAAATGTGGGAGTGAAGGTTCAATTCTCTTTGATGAATCTCATTTATATGAGTTTAAAAACCTTTTCAAAATTACTAATCAAGTATGACATGGCACTTAATTAGATTTCATAAATTAAATTATGAATAATCGATCCTACATTATATACAACACAATTAACTATTTAGGCTCCATTGTTCACTTGTTTTGAGATAAGTTTGGGTAAGTTCATAGAAGGTCAGCTTTTGTTTTCATGGATATTCAGCTTTTAAAATGTAGATAGAAAATTATTGTTTGAATTTAAAAGGTTCAGAACCCTGCTTGGTATAGAATATGAAAACAGAAATTTTAGAAAAATTATATTTTATATTGTTATATGTGTTTGGTGGCATACTTACAAATTGGATTATAATTTTTAAAAATGTTTAAATATATTTCATATTACTTATAAATAAAAAGTAAATTGAGTTTCAAACATGACGTACGGTAGTTTTCAATGTTTTCATATATATTTAATATAATTTTACTTTTGAAAGTGTAAAATTCAAATTCTAAATACAACCAAAACATTCAAGAGTTGTTTTTAGAATTTGCACGGTTTAGATCATATAATCTAAATAACAATCTGCATAAACAAAATCTAAGTTGTCGACTAAGCACATATCTATTGAACTTAGTGAATGTGAAAATATAAAATAGCATCTAAATTCTCTACTAAACAGTTAAATACTTCTTTATCTTTGTATTTTTTTTGTAATTATAATGGATAACAATTTTAGGGTTTAAGTATATAACAGTTGTCACACCCCGTCCCGTATGCCACCTTACTAGCCACGTGAAAAGCGGTATGACTTTGAATATCTTGACGTGTTAAATGCCAAAAAACCTAGCTTAAGGTCCTTAAGCTTTGCTTAATTATCGCCTAGTGACTTTTCTTTGTCTTAACTTATGGATTCCAACAAAGTTTAGGTGATAAAACAATTTAACACATAATGCAATCAAACAATCTTGATTAAACTTTAGCTAAGCGTTTTACAATACTTCACACAAATTACATAGGTACAACATTTAAACTTAAATGTAAAACGTATGGCAGCACTTCTCGCGTAGCAACTCCTCACCCTTATTTAACTTGGCTTTAACATTTGATATTTGGAAGATGAAATTTAAAAACATAAGTCAATGGACTTAGTGAGGTTTTATAAGAATCCTTTCTGTGAAATACATTTTCTGAATATTATTTCACTTTACAATCATATAAATTCAACATTTCACATAATACACACATTAGTCAACAATTATTCCTTTCGCCAAGCATCCTGAATCATTCTCTATGCTATGTCTCATTACTTTGTGTTTAGACTACTGTAACAACAGCATCCGAAAATATACACATTCGTCATTGTTACTCAAGTCGAAGCGCAATGCACAACTTTTATACATTGTCCCGCCTCATCTCACTATGCACATCTTTTATACATGGCTGCCTTTACTCTTTATGTGTACATAATAGTCAGCTCATTGTTAGGAAGTAGACTAATGGTTTGAACACCATTTCATAAACATTAATGAATATAAAACATGCTTTAAACATAGTAAAACATGGTATAAAGTATTGTACTTGGAAATCTCTTTAGAAACATATATGTTGAAGTCATCAATTCAAACCATCAAAGAATTCATAACAAAATTGGAAATCATTTAAATACTTTGAAGAAAACACTCACAACTCTTTAAGAACTAAACCTGAAAATCCCTTCTCTTCTTCCTCTTCTCGCGTAGTCACTTAAACAACACCTCAACACTTAACTTTCTCTTCAATTCCTCATAAAAACAATACTAAAAACTATGGTTGAGGACCCCTCTTGATATAAATCTTTAAACAAGCTTAAACACACTTAAGTTCTTGTCAACTCGCTAGCTCCTATCCTTAGTGATGCACGTGTAAGCTTAAGGTTTCACTTAATCATACTTACCTTAATATCTACATGTGGCCCATTAAATCAGAAGTTTCCTTATTTCTACTTGTCTACATCTTGCGTAGTACCTTAATCGCATAATAACATTTAACCACTAAAAGTCTCCTTGCATAACCTTGTTTTCTCACATAGTACTTCAAATTGCCAACCCTTTACCACGTAGACTATTCAAAATGTCTTCTCTTAAACACTTAGTCAACAATTTACTTCTTAACTTAAGTACATATCTTACAACAACATTTTTAAAAAGATGAAAATATAACAAAGTGTATCGTTGATAGACTATCGCTGATACTAGGGGTGTTCGTAAATATTTGAAAACCGAATCGATTTGAAAACCAAACCGAACTGAATTGAAACCAAACCAAAATCGATTGCATGTGGTTTGGTGCAGGTTGTGTTATGTTGAAACCACTTCTTATGCGATTCGGTTCGGTTTAATATTTTAAACCAATTTTAAAATCGAACCGAACCGCTTCATTTAAAAAAGTTAAATAAAATTAAAGAAATGTTCATAAAAGTTTTGTTTCTAAAGCTCAGTTAAATATGTTGACTCGAGATCTAAAATAGAAAAGGAAATTTTATAAAACTTGATGCTTTGGTGGCCCGAGATTTTTTGGAATTTAAAACAAAAATGCAAATTTTATCGAACTCAATGCTTTGGTGGCCTAAAATTCTATGGGATTTAAACCGAATTGAAACTGAACCACATATTTGGTTTGGTTTTGATTTGGTTTGACACAAATGTATGATTTGGTTCGATTTCGTATGAGTTTTTTTTTGCATTTTGCAGTTTGGTACGATTTTAGCTTGAAATCGAACCAATCTGAACCATGAACACCCCTAGCTGATACGCTCTTATAATCATCATTGATAGACAATATTTGCAATATGGTTTATATGATAGAATTCTATCAAGACATATTAAGTTATAGTTAATTGCTATATTTGCAACTATCCTTTGTATTTTTCGCTTTGGTTTAATTTTAGTTCTTAATCATCATGATTGACCCATAGGTAAAAAGGAGACATAATCTCACTAAATGATTAGAAGATCAAATGTTCAATCCATGGAGGCCATCTACCAAGAATTAATATTATATGAATTTCATAGACACCCAAATATTGGATATCAGACGGGTTGTCATGTGATATTAATCGAAGTGTATATAAGTTGATCAGAACACTCGTGGATATAAAAAAAGATCTATTTAAGTTATTATAGTTACAAAATGTTAACTTTAGTCTTCCTATTTTAAATTTTGGTTGATTTGAATCCATTTTAGTCCATTCACTTTCCTTTTTATTTCATTTTTAAGGTATCAACATGTTTATTGTAAGTTTACAATGTTCATGTTTGCTTTTTTTTTTTTTTCATGTTATGTGAGGTTAGAGATTCAAATTCCAATATCCACTTGTTGTGGCAACAAAAGTTACTTAGTTTTTAAATATTTTAACTAATGAAACACTTTAAATTAAAAAAAGTTACATTTAATAGATGACCATTTCACAAACCCCTTTATTACTATTGTCTTGTCCTCACATATGAAATATAACATTTCACATAACTTTCTACTTCGGTCAGAGTACATTGTAACATTTTGATCGTGTTAGGGATCATCATGTCTATTATAGCCCCAAGACCATAACCATCTTTCTCTCAATTTAATTTATTGTGTTTTTCCATGAATTTTGGATACATATCACGTTAGGAATGACCATGTTGTGAAGGTCATGTCTACAACAATCTTCATTTTTTTTTACCGTTTATTGTGTTTTTCCTATTTTCTTACAGTTTGTTATGTTTTCATGAATATTTGGTGGGAAAAGTGAAAATCACGATAGAGATAAAATAACCATTGCGTTAAGGCTACGATATACACGATCATCCTTAACATGATACAAGATAAAATGTGAGATGACCATCACATTATGGCTATGATAGACATGTCATCCCTAACAGAATACATTATAAAATGTGGTAGTGCATTCTGATATAAGCAGAAGATTATATTTTGTATGCTTGTGGGGACGAGTCATTAATCATAAATGTACTTGTGAACAGGTCATCCTTATAGCAAAATCTCTATATTAAAACCTCTAATCATTTATGTTAATTATCCTACTTATGTAAATACACAAACATTGTACATTTTCAATTCCTCCTGTGCATTTATTGTACTAAAAACCTCATATATTTTCATTAGCAAATAAAAATAGCATCAAAATGTTTACCCATATGCATATCTATTTACATGCCAACATTTCCGTACTTCCACAACTTAAATTTCAGTCTGAGATTCTATATATTTGATAAGTTCATATCGATATTTTTACTCCCTTAGTGTAATTTTTAGATAGAGTATGAACTGAATAGTGAGCATATAGTTCAAGATGAACCTTTGGCAGCAAGTTTTTCGATGAGGTCAGGTAGAGAATGATCTTGCCTAATGAACTCAACCCACCTCGCCTTGATGCGTACTTGCTCCAGGCTTTGCTTTAAATCCATAGCAACCGCTTCGTGTGGACGGGTCGCAAAAAACTCTTCTATTTCGTTTGCTTCCTCATTGCTGCAAAACTGATAATTGGGGAACACAAGTATGACCTCAAGAAGTCCCAAAACACAATAATTTACACACCAAAAACAATTACTGTTCATAGTTTATCTAGTGGATAAGACGTCCACTATAATTCTAAATATTGATGGTTGGATTCATCGCTCCCTAATCGTTGAACTCGAGAAAAAAAGTTGGAACTTCGGCAACACATTAAATCTGTTTCTATCAATATGCTCTATGGTTTTGGAGTAATTCTGAATAGTTAAATAGCTTACCGGAGTGATAATGTCACGGACGAAGTTAGTTAACAAAAAATTAGCACCGTATCTGTTAAAGATGGGATCCCAGTTGTCCTGCATTTTTTAGCAAATATACATCACTATGAAAGTCAAGAAACAGACTCTGTTCTATGTTTTTGAGAATCAAAAATACGAAAAGGCAAAGAAGAAGAAAATTGTTTACGTATACATGTGTGTGAAAACTTTTGTGGGACAAAAATCTTCCAGTCTTAGACCTATGCAGATTTCAGCTTTTCTTACCACAAGAGTTGCACCTTTTTGGGGCAGCCAAGGATCAGAGCCACAACTTTATAACAATTGCAATTGGAACAATTACAAATATAACAATCATATCCAAAATATTAGCAAATATAGCATAATACAAAAGAATTTGCATCTATAGCAAAATTTAGAGTCAGCTCTTAGAGCCCATCATAGACTTATCATTCATGATTTGGTTATATTTATAATTTTTAAAATTGTTGCTATACAATTATTAGCCCTAAAAGTGTTATTTATTGTAAACTAGCTTAAATTTTTACAAACAGGAAATAGTATACCTTAAACCATTTCCATGCTCGGTGACGACCCTCAAAACTTATTCCTGCAAGCCCATAGACAATATCTTGCTCTCGAACCTAATGATGACAAGAAAAATATCACTCCTAAGAGTTATGAATATGAATTTTGGATTGAAGGATCTTACAAATTAAGGTTAGGAGTACCTCATCGGACACTAGAAAATCCAGTGCTTCCACAAGTAAATCTTGGTCTGGACAAGCAGCTAAAATTCCTGAAGAGGATAAAAAGTTTTAGTAATATGAGAGAGGACAGTGCCTATCAACAATTTTATTACTATAAGCTTTTGAAGGATTGCACGAAACTTAACGCAAAATTTCTTCTCTGTTTTCAGCTGTATCAGCTTCTCGGTAGAGTTGCAACATGGATTCAAATCCATACCGACTTGAAACTGTAGCTTTCCTTATCACAGCCAAATAAACAGCCTAAAACAACATTTCAAATTTGTGATTGCTAAAGATCTCCACATGGAGAGAAAAAGATCTTGACACAAAGGTTGTTACCATCTTCGTGTCAGCTGAAAGAAGAGTGGTCTTTCTATCTCTCATATAAGCTTGAAAACGTTGCATTGCTTCCTCATGAGTTTTATCGTCATCAAATGAGGCTAGCGCCGTGTAAAGTCTTCCTCTCAGTATAGCACTGGAATGATCCTCATCAAGTATTGGTTCCCAACCTAATTTTCTGCAGAAAATACTATCATTATTTGCGACGCAGTTATTTGGTTGTATAATTTTTATGATGGTTGCAATTTAACAGAGTCTAATATACTGGTTTGGCTAGAGAATGAGACACTGAACCGACCATAAGAAAAAAATGAAAAAGAGGGAGTTTCAATCATCTAATAAAAGCATAAAGCAAGTATACGCAGCACACTCAAAGAGAGTTCTTACGTGGCGGAGAACTGGAGGACATTGATGAAAAATTGTTTCAGTTCAAAAACTAAATCAGGAATGGCTTCAGTTGCAATGTTCACAATGCCATTGCAGACCTGAAACAAGAAAAATTTGAGAATTCAAAAATAGTTGCCTGCAACTGCAAGATACAATTTTGAAGACGTGAATATATGATTCATATCCTTATTCCTCACATGAATGAGCCTTGAAGTCACAATGTAGTCGAGCTCTTTCCTGTACACATCAATTAACGAAAGCAAGGATGACAATAATTGTTGACCAGCCTGACAAAGTGCATATGCATCATCTAAGACTCCTGCAACATAATTCAATTGTTTTCTGAGTCTTTAAGAATAAAGTTATCAGAGGAATGACAAAGGCGGAATCTCAATATCTTATATTTCTTTTAATAAATAAAAATCTGTGGAACTCGTAAATGAAGCATGGCCCTCTGTCACTGACCAAACTTATCAGTTTCTGATAGTACGTTGTTTTCTACCGCCTTCCTCAATTGAGATGCAAGCTTATCATCATATTTTACCCTATAAAAACCACTCTGGCTTGTGTTAACTTTGATCCAAAAATTTCCATCCCCTGTGTTTGGTATTGTTTCAGGGGTGGTGGTGGTATTAGCATCGGCAAAATCTTTTGATATATCAACCTTATGAAACTTCGTTTCTATAACGAAGTTCTTCTGTTTGTTGTATGAACCAAGCGACAAAGTGATTGGAATGATCCATTGGCTATCAGAATGCAGACCAGACAACAAAAAGTGTGACTGCAAAATGAAGAACGGTGTCAAGCTTCTAACTTCCAAAAAAAAAGCTAAAATCAAACTCCTCTAAAGTATCTAAGCTACTTTTCTTTTTAATTAATTTCATCAGTTTTGATACCTGCTCAAATTCAAGTGTATTATCACTGGACTTCACAGAGATAGCAGGATATCCCATTTGTTTTGTCCAGGTGTCCATCATTAAGTTTATTTGTGTACCAGATTCCTCGGAAATGACGGCCCATAAATCATCTGTTTTTGCATTTTTCCAAGCGTATCTCTTTATGTACTCACTCAGAGCTTTCTGATTCATAAAAATCACACACAAAAGAAATAAACTTGTCTTAGTCACGGATTAAGGAAAAGTTAGTCCTCAAATCATTCACATAAGAAATACCAAAATGAATTATAGTGGGGAAAAATCTTTAAGATTGCATAAGATGACCTTGGATTGCAGACATCCACGAATATAAATAAAATGAAGAATTTAGCTATTCATTCTTTAATGATAACAATTTGTATAGCGGGTCATTTCAGGGTAGAGTCCAGATGAAAATAGTATGCATGACTTGTGACTTGTGACTTTTTCTCAAGGTAAGAATCACGTTAATATTAAAAAGAAAATTTGAGTCCGAACTCATTACTCACTTGAAAATTTTCATCTCCAAGGTATATCTGTAACATTCGAATTATTGTAGATCCTTTCTTATAGCTTATAGCATCAAATTTGTCATCAATTGAACGAGCAGGGTGTACCTCCATCTGCATTGTAAATTCGTTAGACATTGCTTTCAATTCGACTTTCCTCTTAACAAAAAGCTGATCGAATAAAAATAGCAGCTAGTGACCACTAGTTAAAATTATTACAAATTTCATTCTATCAGACCGCTGAGAATAAATCTTTTAAATGTGAATATGATGGATGAGGACAAGATAGGTCTTTTACTCACTTCAATTGGATGAGATTCTTCCAATGCATCAATAACTAGGCCGCTGGCAGTCTGTTGGAGAAATTGTGTCCACATTTTCCATTCAGGAAACAATGTCTCGATTGCCATATAGCTTACCTAGAAGTTGAATATCATATATGCAGAAGATGATATACAAAATATTTTGTCTGCAACACAAGTTTTAAATAGGTAGAAAGCTCAAATTACCCATGTAGCAAACCCCTCGTTTAGCCATAAATCACTCCACCAGGCCATAGTGACCAGATTCCCGAACCAATGGTGTGCCACTTCATGTGCCACACATATAGCGAGCTGATAAGAACACAATTATTTGCTTTAGTGTTGCTGTATTTTAAATTTCAAGCCCTTTTTGCAATTTAGATAGGTGAGATGAATGTAATATTTTTTACTTCAGAGTTTCTTATGAAACAATGAAGAATGATAGTAAGCCAAAAGTCTAAAACGTAGATAGATAGAGATTTGAACTTACAACTTGCTTGTTTTTGGCACTAGAATGCAAGTCATCATAGAGCATTAAGTTTTCACGATATACGATCAAACCATTATTCTCCATAGCCCCACCAGAAAATTCAGGAACAGCAACCATATCGAGTTTAGGAAGCGGATAACTCATTGAGAAGTACCTAATAATTTTACGATTACAAACAGGGGTCACTAAAAAATAAGATGTAATGTAAATCGGGGGTTGGTTCCAGACCAAGGTGCTATTGGGGGTAAAAAACAAAGAGTTATATTGATATCCAAAGATGCAGAATTTATATATTTTAGCACTAGTTGGTTTGAAACAGTTCAATAAATGCAACGGATTTAGGCAGACAATTTTATTGTAGAATTTATCACCTCTCGGCAGTGGAAATAAAATTGAGAATGGTTGGTGTTTTGTCAATCAATTGCTAAGAGTATCGCATAA
The DNA here is from genome assembly GCF_000004075.3 of Cucumis sativus. Taxonomy (NCBI): domain Eukaryota; kingdom Viridiplantae; phylum Streptophyta; class Magnoliopsida; order Cucurbitales; family Cucurbitaceae; genus Cucumis; species Cucumis sativus. Next base: position 35,613,765 of record NC_026657.2, read on the forward strand.
CTAATTAAATGGTAACATATACTAGACTGGGGAAGGAAATAAAAAATATCTGTTGGTAGAATCCTTACTTGGTAAAATAGTCGAGGACCTTGATAGCAAGGCTTAGGGAATATCTCCCTTCTTCACTCTTTCCCAAAGGACAATATACACGAACCTTTATCCCTGTATGCGTGGTTTAACATTTATGCAATATAATTCAAACTGACCTCAAATTCTTACAAGAAAGAAAGAAAATGAAGCCTCAACCAAAACACAGACCGTCTACCGTGGTTTCTTCAATATAATCAAATAAACCAATCACAAAGGCCACCAAATAGGTTGACATATGTGGAGATTCCTCGAAATAAACGGTCTTAATATCCCCAGTGAGCTTTTCATCCAAAACAGGCATGTTCGATAGTGCCATAAACTCTTTTGATACATCTAACGTAATTTTGAACCTCGCCTGCTCATGGTATGACAAAGCATAATTGAAAGACAGGGGGTAGCCTTACTTAAGAATTCAAACAAGACAAAGAATTGAAATTCATGAGAAAGACATCGAATAGAACAATTAGAGTTTAGTATATCCAATTTATAGAGAAACCTTCAAGGCAGGTTCATCCCAACATGGAAAACACCTTCGTGCGTCCACAGCTTCAAACTGAGTAACAGCCATATTCTTTTTCACACCTCCATCAACATAAGTGCTGGAAAATATCAAAAGTACAATGAAACTGTTTATTTTCAAACATCTATTGAACAGATGCTGTTGGTCTAGTCTCTAACTTTCTTGTCCACGTTTGAACTACTTTTGACCCAACTTTATATTGAGTTAATACTTGTATAAATAAATCTAACAAAATCCATAGTTAGTAGGGTGTATTCTAGTATTGATCCAAGAATTGAATCAGCATGAAGGGACAACAAATTTATAATTGAAGAATGAATGTCTATTCAAATCAAGCATCACAAGACGATTCTTTCAACCCTAACATCATAACAATATTATTAAGAAGTGAATTAGAACCAAGACAGAGGGAGGGAAAACCATTTGTAAAAACCCTTTAAATGACTGTTGAGAGGAGCAGAAAACTCAATCTCCAAAACCCCTTCCCCAACGCCAAGCATATCATCAAACACCAAAACGAGTATCTCGTCTTCCTTATCCAGAAGAACATCGGAAGGCTTATATATCTGCAAATCGATTTAAGCTCAAAATTAAACAGCATAAGTAGCTTAGTTAGAACAGAATCGTGGGAAATCGAACCTGGGTGTCGGAGTTAGAGTAGGAAACTCCATGAATGTCAAGCTCCAAAGCATTCAAGACGATGATCTTGGTATCATCGACAATGGTGAGAGTAATCTGAACAGCTCCTGAGAAAGTGCAGGCTGAGAGATCGGTTTTGAGATGAAGATCATAACGATTTGGAATAGCAAAATTGGGGAGCCGGGGTTGGGATTTGAATTGATGTAATATCGTCTTCTGCTTCTGCTCCATAACAATGGTGGAACAAGAATTCAAAATGTGTGTGTGTTAGTGAGAGAAGAAGAGTTTTGAAGTAGTGAAGAAGGAAGTCAATGATATTTGTCTCCATTTTCCGTTGCTGACAGTTACCTCTGGTCGTTTTTTTCCCACACAAGAAGAAAAGTCAAACTCAGTCAAGTCTCTACACACTGACACTATAGAAGATACTTGCATGCATCTCATCTCTAATCACACATTCTTGTGTGGAAAAGAAACGACCAGAGGTAACTGTCAGCAACGGAAAATGGAGGCAAATGTCATTGACTTCCCTCTTCACTACTTCAAAACTCTTCTTCTCTCATTAACACACATATTTTGAATTCTCACTCCATCGTTGTCATGGAGAAGAAGCAGTAGATGATATTACATCAATTCAAATTTCAACTCTGGCTCTCCAATTTCCTATTCCAAATAGTTATGATCTTCATCTCAAAACCGATCTCTCAGCCTGCACTTTCTCAGGAGCTGTTCAGATTATTCTCACTGTTGTCCATGACGCTTTACTTGTCAATCAAGTTGCGTTTGTTACGAACATAGAATACACAAGAAATAGTCAAATATGATCCACTTTTTCTATTACCATTGATTTACTATATTTTAATGAGCTAATCATAAGTTTAGTGTAATCATAATAAATTTACATTTATGAATCCATCATAAAGGTGATTTGATTAATTTTGATGACGTTTCCTTAGTCATTTTACAAATGCAATTTAATTACAATTGAGTTTTATTTATATTACAACTACACTACCTTATGTTTTTATTAAAAAAATAAATAAATAAGATTGCACCTGTTATCTTATTTGAGTTTCAATAATGCCCCACATTCCTTCTACTTTCTTGGCTAACTTTGTAATTGACAATCACTTCCAACGACAGCCAATGAATGAGAAATTTCTCCATATGAAAGTCATCCTCTTAAGTCGGTCTTGACACCATGGCCACTGACCAAACCACTCCCTTCCCCTTCATCGCCTATGTCATCTTTGCCACCAGATTGTACGGCTACCACGACTTCACCTAAGAGAATTTCCAATTATATGGACGGCATGTTCCATTTGTCGTCGCTCTTCAAGGAGTGACGCGAAGCAATCAAAACAAAATCTCCTCCAATTTCAGCTCCACTTACGGCACAAAATCATGAATTGAGGTTGAGCTTCCACCAGAGAAAATTGTATTGCTTTTAATGGATTTCTTTATTGATACAATTATCGCGTAAAATTGACGATAACAAGACTAGGATTCTCCAAAGAAAAACGGATTGCTTTATCAATATTGCTATCCATAAAATCGTTGATAATGAGGTTCCACCAAAGAAAAATAGTTTGCTTTTGATGTATTTTCTTCATCAATACCATTATTGAGTTAATAACATCAATAACCATTAACCCAACATGATTTCAACGATGGCTGGGGCTGAAATCGGAAAAAAAATTAAGAATATTTTTTTAAACAATACCCATCTATCTAATTTTCAAGCAATTAGAAATTACAAACAAATTTCATAGGTCCAAATTTCATTACAATTACAAAACACTAGTAAACAATTTTTTAAACCCACTTTTAAATGAGAACAGAACAAACCCTTCATAATTAATTGAAATCACAGATAAATTTACATCAACACCGAGAGGGGGGGAAAAAAAGAAGAAAAAAAAGCCAACAAAACCCATTAACAATAACCATAGTAATAAAGCCAACAAAAGGGAATATTCTCAAACAAGATGTATGAGATTAAAATGGAAACAGAACCACCACCAATCCATTGCAAACTTTGACCACAATTTCCACTTGCAGTTTACAAACTGGCATTTTAATAAAACATGCCAAACAGATTTGCAGGAAGCAACTACTACACTTTTACTACACTACATGAATCAATAGGAAAAAACTAACAAAACTAAAATATATATATTTATATATTGAGACTGAGGGGCAGGGGAATATCAATGGAGAATGAAAGAAAGCCGTAATCAGAATGAGCTTGTTAAATTCGCAAAACAATTGACAGAATGCGAAACCCACAAAAGAAGAAAAAAAAATGTAGGGTAGTGAGCCGAACTCTAGATGTACACAGATCATTGCCGCCGAAAAGAGACCGGTTCTATTGCGCCTGATGAAGAGCGGTGGAGATCCAATCAGAGGCAGCCGTTTGGATGTCCAAATCAATGTTGGGGGTGAGGGAAAAGGGGGTTATTGCAACCTGTTTGTGTCCAAAGCAAATTATTTGTATCAGAAATATGGAAGGAAAAAATAAAGAAATAAGCATTGTGAGGTGGAAAAAAGATCAAACTAGAAACTTATTCAGTTTTCTATCCATGTATTTATCGTCAGGACAAGAAAAAAGGGTTGTGCTTTGTACTATAAAGAAAAAGAAAACAAGATAGATTATTTCAAAATGTTTATTTGTCACTTTGTTTGTTATATAACCGATTCACTACTAAAAGCAAACAGAGTTCCTTCGCAGTTCAGGACCCACATACTACTTGGAGGAGCTAAGCACTATAAAAATATCGCAGGTAAATTGAGCTAGCCACATATATTACAAGAATTAAGGTCAAAAGTGATCAACTTACAAATCCATTTTCGAGGGCTGGAAAATCCAAGTCGTCATCCTTGTGATCCTGCTCCTTATCCAGAAACTGCATAACAAATAATGTCATTCCTCATGATATTATGAATTTATGCATAGATGTACGATTACCAGCTACAAATAATTTAGTGGTAAGAATTGTGCTTTAATCTAAAAATCTAGAAGACTACAAATGCAGATACAGCACTTGAGCGTGCCACCAAGAGAGACAAGCAAACCCAAGTTTATTTGACCCTATGCCCCTATCCAACCGATTTCAAAGGAGGGCACAATTCTTGAAGTTAAAACCTATCATTCTTCAAGCTGAATTCAAGTTTCGTTTTATAGTGAATACCTCCATTCGGAAGAACTTCTTCACCCGCTCAGAATCAGATTTTCCCACTGCTCCAGTTGATTCAATTTCCACCATATTCTGCCGTTGAGTGGTCAAGCGGCGAGCTGCTCCCTAATGAAAAAAAAAAAATTATTACTCTAAACAGTGCACAAAAATCTTTCCTATACAAGAATATAAATTATTGATACAAGATTTCGGAATATTAAAAATGGCTCGACCAATAAATTCAGTTAAAAAGAATACATAGATGTGAAGAATCATCATAATTTTTTCAAGCTACTTACAGCAGCAGAGGCATCTCGACCAAGTTGCGCGAGCTGAAGACCAAGACTTTGCTGATTGGACATAAAATGTCCTGCAGGATACCTGTTGGCCGAAACAGCCTGCCAATTTAGAGTAGACCTCCACAGACTTTGCTTTGTTGATTTAAATCCCTGCAAAAAAAATGTCAAACCATATTGATTACTGACCAAGATAGAGAAAAATTACATCCTGACACAGAATAAAATGAGAGTAAAACAAACTCTGTTTTTTGGAAAAAAAAAGGAAAACAAAAGATTCCGAAATCTTGTATGAGTACTTTAGAAGTAAAAACAAATTATAAATGTGGAAAAGGAAAAGATCAGACAAAATATTGCTAGAACCGGTATCATAGGGATAATGCATGAGGTCATCTTTAGAGGTTGACTACTATGGGACAATAAACTGAGGATTGAGTGGCTAACGCCATAATTTTGATTCTACTGGAGCAATGACCAATTAGACATTACCTATTCGAGCTGTTCAAATAGATGTGGACCTTACTGAGAAAAATATAATAACTAATACAAAGTGGAACAAATTGCACATAACTAATCTTAACTCAACCATAGTCATTCAGGAACTTGAACAGAAGTAAAGTACTTTACATCTGCTAACATAGAAAACAAGAAAGAACCTGATAGACAATGTCTTGTCCATTACAGAGTCATAATTTGCCACATATATCACACGTCAATTTTAGTTCTATCAGAATCTCAGTTAATTCTCCCTATATGATAGAAAGAAAGAAATTTCCTTCATGTTATAGTTGCTTTTGTTTAAAAAACTCAACAAGAAATTCCGAAGATCATTGATAATTTCTTTTAGAGGTAAGAAAGGAGAATCATTCAAGTTCAGGCAGGAGCAAAATTCAGATGAAATAACACCCTAAGTTCCTAATCAAAGCTACTCCCACGTTTGGAATGCAAATCCATCAAGTTAATTAAAACAATTTTCAATTTAAAAAGCAAAAAAGAAGTGCAAAACCTTGTTTGTCATAGGAGAAGTAGGTATTTCAATGTTGAGGGAGCAACTTTTAGGGAAGTTTCCCTTTTCTATATCACTGATAGCTGCATTTATCAAGGGCAAACAGACCGACACAGCATCCTTGAAGTCACTTTCTTGGCTTTGATCCTTCTTCCTGAAGTCAAATAAATAAAGGAAAAAATACCTTAAGGATAATAACTAAGCAGCAGTGAAGCTCAACATGGAAAATAGAACATCAACCAACCAATTCAGAGATATTGATATAGATGGTACACCACAAATCAATGCCTCCCTTGCCCCAGCAACGACACCTGAATAAAACCTGGCAGATTTAAACAATCAAAAATTTGGCACAAGATAAAAGGATCAAATCGTATTCTTAAAGAGAGGACAAATGCTAATTATTGTGAGAACAAATATTATGGTCTACACTGACATCTTAATGTAACAAATAGAACTTACATTTGATGACCACAGCTTGATCCCCGGTTAATTCCACTAATTACCTGAAATTTATACCAAAATATATCCTCATGACATGAAATTAAATTAGATCAAAAAACCCACTGCTATAATTTATAAAAGCTAACCAGGAGAGGCTTCGACCAGGAGAAAAGAGCTCCAGACAATGCTAAAGAGACACAGTCTACAGGTGTTCCTGAGGAAGAGTTACCAAGTGTAATTAGGCATTGAAATTTTAAAGCCTGCAGGCAAGGATGCATGTTTGTGTACAACCAATAGCCAGACAGAAAACAAGTTTAAAATAGCTAAGTTACACAATCAACAGCATAATTCTGGCAGATGAACTGAAGTATGAGCACAGAATAATTTAAACGAAAAACAAAATGATCAGATGAAATTTGATGCACAAACAAGAGAGACCAGAAGAATATACAACCCCAAACAATCAAAATAGACCGTATTCATGTTGGGTTAAGACAGTTGAAAAAATAATAATGAAAGACAACCGCAACAGTAGTCAAACCCGAACAAGTTTAAAATAGACAATTTACGCAATGAACACCATGATTCTGGCTGATGAACTAAACTATGAGCACAGAATAATTTAAACCAAAAACAAAATGATCAGGCGAAATTTGATGCACAAACAGGAGAAACGAGAGAAACATACAACCCCAAATTTAATGAAAATAGACCGTATTCATGTTTGGTTAAGACAGTTGAAAAAATAATAATAATGAAAGACAACCGCAACAGTAGTCAAACCCGAACAAGTTTAAAATAGACAAGTTATGCAATGAACACCATGATTCTGGCTGATGAACTGAACTATGAGCACAGAATAATTTAAACCAAAAACAAAATGATCAGACGAAATTTGATGCACAAACAGGAGAAACGAGAGAAACATACAACCCCAAATTTAATCAAAATAGATAGTATTCATGATGAGTTAAGACAGTTATAAAACTAATAATGAAAGACAACGGCTACAGTAGTCAAACCGAACAAGTATAAAATAGACAATTTACGCAATGAACACCATGATTCTGCCTGATGAGCTAAACCATGAGCACAAAACATTTTAAACCAAAAACTAAGAGATCAGATAAAAATTTATGCACAAACAAGAGAGATCAGAGAATATAAAACCAAAAATTCAATCAAAAGAGATCGCATTCATGACGGATTAAGACAGTTCAAATGTAAAATTGAAGGACGCCCACAACAGTAGTCATACCCGAAACTTCATAAGCTGTGGCACCGTTAATTTCAGCAGAACTCACAGCAACAGTTTCTCGAAGAGTCACAGAATGACTCGAAACTGATTTGTCCCTGCAGCGCAGATTCCCGAACTATTAAAATCACAAGTATTCAATATTCAATAACGAACATACCAGGTAAAGAAATCACATAAACAGATGAAAGCAACAGAAAACACAAGATACCAAAAAAAAAAAGAACAGTAATCACTATAACAAGCAACAAACATTGAAAACAGACAAATCCAATCCACTAGAAGATGGATAAAAAGGGAAAAAAAAAAACAGTAACTCACGATTGGGGAGCGCAGACGTGGACGTTATAAGAACCTTCACGAACAAGGCCTTCAACGAGGTAGGTGAGGCCGGGAGAGTCGATTCCTTCACTGTTAGTAACAAGAATAACAGGCTTTTGAGTTGCAGAAACTTCAAGATTGGCATCAGAAGTAGAAGAGGAAGGGTGAGGCGATGCATTATTAACATCCTTGGATTCTTCGCCTCGTTCACCAGGGCCTTTCCTGCTGCGAAGAACATCTTCAAGATTGGAAACAAGGCCAGGAGGCAAGAAGTTTTTCTTGACGGAAGTAGAGGAAGTCATGGGACTTCTTCAATTCAAAAAGAAAGAAAATGGAGGAAATCAGAACCCTAAAATCAGAGGGAAATGAGGAGGAGGAAGGAGGAAGGAGGAGGAGGAGGAGGAGGAGGAGGAGAAGGAAGAAGAGGAAGAAGAAGAAGAATAAAGCGCTGAAAATGAAAACGGTGAAATTGGTGAAGGAAGATAGATTGGTGGTCCGGTTCAAACGGCGTTACTTTCGTTTCGTAGAAAAAGAGAGAGGGAGGGAGAAAGAGTTTGTTTATGGCGTCATCTAAAATGGTGAAGAAGAAAACAATAGGAATTTAAAAATGGAGGAAGGTTTTTAGGTACAATTTCACTTTTATGTTTTCACAGTAAAACTTCACCAAAAAATTATATAACTTTTTAGTTTTTGTTGTAAGAAAACATATGGTTTTCAATGTTCCTTCTTTTGGATATCTTCATTCCACAAAAACTAAATACAACTAAGTATTCATGAAATTACAAAAAAATTAATCAACCTCAATAATTGATGAGCAACAAATTCACACTAGTAATTACGCTTAACAAAACAACAATTTATTAGGATTACTAGATATTAAATTTGAACTATGATATAATGATGTTGAATAAGCATTAGTAAATGAAAAATAAAAATAATATTGAATATTTTTCTTCGTTATCGATGGACAAAAATAGTAAATATATAAAAGTTAAGAAGTGAGCTTTACTCACCAAGTGGAAAACAAAATTTAAATTTCTAATTATTTAGATAATTTATTTTTAACTACTTATAAATCCATTTATTTGTTAAGTTTACCTCCAATTTCAACCTTCATGCATAAATTAAAACATAAATAACTAAATTGATACCTAGGGATTAAAGTTTTAAAATATTATGTACTAAAACATGTATTTAGGCTATTGTCATTTTTTAATTGCAATATAGCTTGCAAGTTACTAAAATCTTCCTGCTTAATTTATTGTAATACAAAAATATTTAAATGAAAGATCAACCCAACTTAAAAACTAATCAAATACATTCATAAACTTGAGATATGCCAACAACTTTTTACTCTAACATTTTCAATTTTAATATATCTAAATACATGTTTTATTTTAACGCTTAATTGTTGAATGAACATATTTCTTCTTAAAATGAGAAGAAAACATTCGTACTAAAAGAATAAAAGATTGAGATTTTGTAACGGTATTACTAAGGAGTTGTAGGACACGTGTTCCCCTCACATTTCCAATTTTTGTATTTTAATATTGGTTGCAAAATATTAAGTTACAATATATCTTAAATAATGTACATTTTTATTATATTATGCATATTTGGTACAGTTGGTTGTACCCCTTTAAAATTTCAAGGTCTTAGATTAAAAACTCATTTACGCGTCCCTATGGTCTTACGTGTTTTTATTTTGTAATTGTGTCATTTTTTATTCAAATACTTGATTAAGTTATCAATATCATACTAAAATAGAAAGGGTAAAATATTAATTGATACCTAACTTCAAAGCATGTATCAATTTAAACGTGCTGGTTTTTATAAGTGCATTAATTCAAACCTTGAACTTACTTGAATCTAAAATTTATTTAGATACACTTGTGATGATTAAGAGTTTAAATTAATACAATTATTAATTTGAAGTTTAGATTAATACAACCTCAAAGTTTAAAGTTTAAATTGAGACAATTATTACTTTAGGGTTTAAATCGATTCAATATTCAAAATTCAAATTGACATTGATTCAATAGAAAAATAATTAGGTGCATTCAAATCATGTCATCTTCATGCACTTTATTTAGGATCGTTCTTAAAAATAGCAAAGTAAAGTAAAATATTTACAAAATATACCAAAATTTTAAATCCTATCAATGATAGAAGTACGTGAGTGTCTATAAGGTAGACCAGACAGAATCTGAAAGTTTTCTCATAAAAATGCACTAAATTTATTAGTTTTCCCATAAAAATGCACTAAATTTATTGGTTCATAATAATATCAAGTTATTTTATGATGTGATCTTATTATTCATCTATTTAACCATCTTTTGAAATGTTCACATAATTTGTTATTTATTTATATTATAAAATAGGTTGGGCGAGAGGCCGCCAGAAGATATTTATTTATGTCTTCGGTGACAATTTTTTGTATTATTATTATCGATTGCTTGCCGGACTTTACCAATTATATGTATATATATTATTTGTTTATTTATTTATTTAGTTATTGAGACAAATATATAGTAATTTTTATGTTGAAGACGTTTTGTATACATTGTTGTTGGCCTTAAAATAATGTATGGTGTTCCTGTCTGCAAAATATAATATATATACAAAATTAAAGTATTCATATAAGTCGAAGTCATTAACTAAAATTTCAATGGTTCCTTCAAAATTATATAAATAAGGGTTACAATTCAATAAAAATAAAATGTTTATAACATATGACAAAATCTTTAGATTCTATCGATAATAGACCGTAAAAGAAGCATGGATAGAATCCAAAATTTTGATATAACTTATAAATATTTTAATTTATTTTGTTATTTCTAAAATTATATATTTTTATAACTAACATTAAGTACAAGTATAAATCAACCAGTTAATATACTACAACATAGACTAGTTGATAACAAAATATCACTTTTTTTTTTTTTGTGATAAACGAAGATAAATAATTATGTATTATCTATCATATAAATAGAGACAAATAATAATCTATTACAATATTTTGTAAATACACAGTGATATTTTGTTATATCTTTGGTTATATTTGAAAACAACTCCATGAATAAATTACTTGCTTTGAATTTTTTACCTCAACCCGTTACAAAACTTATAATGAAAAAAAAATCAATAATACAAATAGTTATATTTAATTGTTTGGTCCACCTCTGTATGATAGTACTTCATCATCTTGGTCCATATGTTCAACCAATTCATTAATAAGTTAGGTTAAAACAAAAAAAAAAAATAATAATAATAGTTGTTCTTGGTTTACCATATTTCTTTTTCAACCTCTACGAACTCTTCGACTAATTTGTGTCCATCCCTACTATTATTAGGGACCAATTGCATGTGAAATATTTGGTATGAGTACCACATACTTAACTTTATTGTATTTCCTCCCAACTCTTAAACTATATTTACATCGGCCCTTATTAATCACACTCAAATAGTCTTCAATGAACACATATTTAATAATGTACCAGTAGTTTTTGTAATTCTTATACTACGTCAAATTAACACCACAATTGAAAGTGTAGGATGCTATACAGTGATTTTTTTTTTCTTATTCCAATGTGTAATTCATTCTATAATGGCATTTTTTTGCCCATTATTCTACCATGGTATCCTCTAAATATTATGATAGTGAATCATGTATATTAATTTCTTATGATTAAGAAAATGGATCATGTATTCCATATCAGTGACTTTAGAGAAGCAGCCACCAACTATTTTAAAAAACATTTATTACGTACTTTTGAATTGAAATTCAAATTATGACTTTAATATGAATAAGATAAGATTAAGAAGAATTAGGAGACTAATGATCGGCTAAAATTCCTAACTTTTTGAACCTAACTTCTTTTGAAAAGAAAAAGTAAAATAAAAATGTGTGAATGAGTTGGCTTTAGTGGATTCCTGGGTGGACCCCGTTCAAAATGTCAAAGTGAATGAAACTTTATGGCTTACACGTAGGCGTCTGAACGGGAATGGGAATGGGAATGCACTTGTCCCGTTCCGTTGCCGCGTATCCCCCGAATCCAAACAAACGTGCAAGGAAGGTTTTACGGACTGAGGGTGAGGCCAAGTCAGAGTCAGATATCGTACGTTTCAAATCCGATTCTCTCCACAAAATTTAATGTTTTGCATCCCTTTACAACCTTTATTTATGAGGCTGCCCAAAGTATGGATAATCTCATTAATTTTAGACTTTATGGCAAATTATTTGAAGGGAGCAGTTGCACATTTCAAGGTGTTGATCCCAATTTTTGAATAGTTAAAATGCACTTCATCTTCGTGCAAAATCAGAAGACACTTCGAAAATTAATAAAGATAATCTAGATATCAATTGTGATATTTGTGTCGGCAACTCAAAGGCTTAGTTGTAGCAAGAGTTATGAGGTATTTTTACGAGTGAACTTCTTAGGAAGTTGTAATGATGTATTTATGAAAGTAATTCAACGTTATATCAAGTTTGTTTTCAAGTCAAACGAGTTGGAGCATACGTTTGGCATGCTTAACCTCAACCTAGTTAAAGAACAAGCAAGTTATTTGTGTCTTTCTCCTCTTCTAAGGCTCAAACGTGTTGGAAAGCACATTAAGTAGAAACTAGTTCATTGAAAGGAGAGCTTAATCAAGGACAAGCATGTCAGTTGGGTTTTGGCTCGAGTTTTGATTTTTCCTTGATTTGGTAATATTCAAACTCACTCAAAGTCAATTATGTCATCTAGTCAATTTGAATGAGTGATAAACTTCAAACACTATATAAAAAAACTATAGTTTTGGTTTCAAATATTTCCAATTATAAACCCTCTAAATTTAGCTTAATTCTTTGGTGTGAGTAGTATAAATTTTTCTAGAGAGTGTTTTGTAATTGAGAACTATTGGGAGAAATGAAATTATATGAACCGAATAAACTAATTACACCTCACCTAGAAACAATAAATTTAATATATAATATTTGAATTTAAACATAACTTAAAAAAGTAACAAGGCTTATATATGAAAATGGTCAAGGGACTTAGAAGACCCTCAAAATATTTATAGGCTCAAAAGATAGTCGATACACATTTATGATAAGTGTTGTCCTAAAGATAATTATTCGCTATTCACAAGTTGCAACCAGACTTCAACGATCGTCTCAGCAAGATTCAACGACTAACTTCGATAGATTGCAACTTCAAATTATTAAACTATGACATAACTATTAAATACTTGCTCTCAACTAACTCAAGAACAAAATAAATAAAGAATGACACGACATAACTTTCAATTTGGAGTTGAATGCTACAAATTAATAACTAAGTTGCTATTTATAAACTAGCAACTTAGTAACTCCTCAAGATACAAAATAAAATCAAATAAATACAAAACTTGAACACATTTATCAAATCTAATTCAACTTATTTGTTACTTGATTAAAATCAAAACATAACTCATTCAAATTGAATAAATTTTCATTTCAAATTGAATAAATTTTCATGTTTCAAATATTCACACAACTTTCTTTTCCTATATATATCTATCAAGAAGAAGAATAGAACTTTGACTTTCTTTTCCATTTGCTACATATAGTGTATGTTGATTCCACAATGTCAAATATATTTTTTTTTAAAAAAAGTACAATGAATACGTGCTTTTTGTTAGTTTTAAAAATAGATATGTTTAGTTTTCAGATTTAAAAATATATATATTAATATTGGAGGTTTCAAAATATAACTTTAGTTTATAGTTTCTAAAAATAGGTTTAAAATATATCTCAAATCACTTTATATTTCTAATTTAAAATAATTATGTAACATTTTAAATTAGAAGAATAATTTTTAAAAACCATATCCTCTCTACAATTGTTTTTTTTATTTTATTTTAAATATTATACCATTAATTTAAAAAAAATCAAACATAAAATACTTTTAGGATCTCATAAATCTACTTTTTAAAACTTAGTAACTAAAAAGATACATTTTGAAAACTCAAACACCAAATGAGTCTATTGTTATAGACTTTGGGACTAAAAATATTCATTTTTAAAATTCAAGGACTAAAAAGCACATATTCATCAAAATTTGAGAACTAAAAAGATATATTTTTCTATATTTAATTTTTTGTATTGAATTGTGTACAATTCTTAAATTCTTTCACCAACCATGTATAATATGAAACGGGAATGAAAATTATTTCCTACTGAAATTTATCCATCGTAGGAAAAGAATAAAACAAATCTGTTTTTTATGTTTTGATTATTCTATTTTTAGAATTTATTAGATGTCCGTAACCTCCTTAGTTACACCTTACAAATTCATTCACTAACCTCTTCATTCAATCTCCATAACTTTCTTGTCCATCTCTGTGTTTGATTGTGTAACCATTATTCTCGTAACCCTCTAAATAGAAGGTTTGGAGATCATTTGTAGACACATCAGAATTGAGGTAACTCATTATTCCTTCTTTTCTCTCCTATCTTATTTTACTTTATTGTTATTTTTGTTCATTATTTTATAACATTTTTTATTATTTTAGGATTTATATGTGAACTTTTTTTAGGAGTGTGCAATCCAAACAAGCAGCTAAAATAATTTTTGTTCATTTAAAGAAAAACTAAAACAAATTTTAGATAAAATAATAACGTAAGCCCCAAATTGTTTGAATCTATATTTAAATATTCCAACTTTAAACTATTAATTTAAAATTTAAAATTTTACAAATGTATTATACTCTCGATTGTATTTTCGACTAAATAGCACGTTAGACTTATACATTTTTATCCCATTAATTCGTTAACTTTTAATAACCAAATTAATTTAAACTCTTAATTAAAATTTTTCAAAATTATCCATACATATCAGATTTGAAACACATTTTGGAAGCATGAACCATTTTTAAATCAAGTTTAATAAAGAGTTGAAATTGATTTTCTTATAATAAATTTAGAGCTTTATAATTTTCATGGTGAAAATAACTTTTATTTCATAAAATGATTGAAAGGGTCAAAGAATTTAGACAATGAGAAAATGAAAATGGTAGGGTATGTCATCGTCCAGAAGGGATAACAATTATTTGGCTCACCGATGCTGTGAAATGTGAAGGATAATAAAATGTAAAAGTATATTTCAAATGTATTTTTTAAGAAAATATTAAATATTTCTCAAAATATTTGTTTGTAACTTTGACAACAAAAACTTAATTCAACTTTGAAGAAAGTTTAAATTCAAATTATCTTATCTTCCATTTATACTAACAAAAACAAATAATCATTAAAATTTTGAACTATTATTATATTAATTTAAATGAATTTGTGATAAAATTGATTTTATTTAATTTAAAGGAGCCAATTTTGTTAATTTTAATATTTCGTTATTTTAAAGAATGTGTCCAGCATTGTAGTTAAATTCGAAAAATAAAATAAAATAAAATTGTAAAAATATTTTAATTTTTTTTAGAACAGATAAAATAAATCATGGAAATAAGAAAAAAAAAAGATACACGGATTCTTTTACCTAAGAATTCAAGAAATTGTACATAAAAGAAAATACAAATCTAGAGATGAGCTTAATTAACTAACATTTGTACATTTCTAAAAACAAAAAAGTTATTCAAATTCAAATCTTCCCGTGAAAGTTTTACATTTTTAAAAGGAAAGTATGTAAAGTTATGAAACGACATGTCGTCAGGCGCTCGGTGGGCTACACGTCGTGTGGAACAGCTTGAAGACACCGGTCGGCTACGGCGGCGCCAAAAACAGAACGTTTCCGAAATTTTAGCTTTCAAATCCTTTAGAAGCGGCATTTAAGCGATGGAAATCACCGGCGAAGACGGTTCAAAGTTAGTTCTACGAGAGCCAGTGACAGTATTCGGAAGAGGCTCAGGATTTGCTTCCAAAGATCGAACAATATCTCGTCGTCACATTTTAATTGAAGCTAAAACCTCAGAGAACACTAATGGAGCTCCCATGGAGCCTAAAGTTTCCTTCGAGGTCATCGGTAGGAACCCTATCTGGGTTCGGAGCAGCAAAAATGGCGAAATCAGAACATTTAAAAGATCGGAAAAGGGCGAGATGGCGCCTGGTGAGTCGTTCTGCGTGGGTGGGCAAGAACCAATTTGGTTCGAATTAAACAAGATCGCTGAATTCGAAGAAGGGAAGCAAGTTTTTTCGCGTTCTTCTGATTCAGATGATATCGATGTTTCTGGCATTGATCCCGTCAAAGGTTTTTTCCCGAAAACCTATATAATTTTCCTTATTAACTTTGGAGAAAAGTAATCGAAATCGTCACTTTTCCAGGTTGTTACCAAATTACGCCTAGGATTTTGATATCGAAAAGTAAAATTAGGCGATACTACTAAGTAAACAAACGATATAACTGTTTTAGGAGTTTCAAATTGCGAGTCAATGATACTGATTGTTCTTACTTTGGTTTTCTTGTAATGGGACACGAATTTGAATCCTGACTAATGTTTGCTCTCGAAAATCTTTCTAGTTTTCCTTAGAGAATTTAGAGAAAAATAATTGGAATCATCACTTTTCCAGATTGTTGCATATCCTGCGTAGGATTTTAATAGAATTAGCAGATACTTTAGAGAACAAACGAAACATTGTTTTCGAAGTTCCAAATTTTGAATCAATGATACTGATTGTTCTTACTGTTCTCATGTCAGAATTTGGTTTTCTTGTCATGGGACACGAGTTTGAATGTTATGGCAATCGGGTGATTCGTGATGTGAAAAAATGGGACTGGTTTCTGGATGGGCCGAGTAAAGACAGTGATGATGACAATGAAGATTATGAGAGGAAAAAGAAGAGAGGAGTAATCGGAAAGAGAAAAAAAGGAACAAACAGTGACGATGAAGATTGGACAGATGAGAATGAAGATGCTGTTGAAATGATTACGAAAGTACA
Organism: Cucumis sativus; assembly: GCF_000004075.3. Taxonomy (NCBI): domain Eukaryota; kingdom Viridiplantae; phylum Streptophyta; class Magnoliopsida; order Cucurbitales; family Cucurbitaceae; genus Cucumis; species Cucumis sativus. The sequence goes on from NC_026657.2 coordinate 35,630,417, forward strand.
AAAGTCTCAAAGACCCAAATACTCCACAAGATCAAAAGATCGCAATAAGATTTCTAATGATCAAAGAAAGGCTGCTAAATCTAATAAGAACTATAATGGAGAAGTTGAAGAAGATGAAGATGATGAAACTTTAGGAGGCTTTATTGTAGATGATGAAGTAGATAATGTAGAACAGATGGACGAAGATGAAGAAGAAGAAGAATTTTTAGATGATGAGGAAGATGAGGAAGATTGATGAAGCTAATTGTTATTGGCTGCTCTAACTTAGGCTTGTTCTAGAGAGTTTTGTCTTTGTACATTATTTACCTTTAGTTTCATGTTTGTGAAATATACAAGGATCAGTTTTGTGTTGTATCTCAAATTGTAGTTTGATAATCATCTTCAGAGGCCTTCTTGTAAGTTGTAGTACTCTTTTGTCTCGTGTTGTTAAGAAATTATTCGAGGAGGCCATGCGAGAGAAACCGTGAAAGTATCTTAAATTTATACTCAATAGTTAAGTATTAGCATGCAGATTTTCTTCATCAGACTTCATATTCCCAAACTCCCATTTATCTGAATTCTTGTTGTTTGCCCCTAAACTTTGATTGTATTTCTTTTTAGCTTCCATTATGTGCATTAGTTCTGGGAAATGGAGGGAAGGTATGCATAATTCGGATGTTTTAGGACTATTCATTTTTTTGGCATCTACTCTTCCTTGACCCTAGTTTACCCACATGGATCACTGGGGCGTGTGCCATTTGGGAAAGAGGAATGATCCGGTGTTTTGTGGTAGGGGAATGGATCATAGTAAGGTTTGGTCTTTGATTAGATTTCATGTTTCCTTTTAGACTTTAATTTCGAAGACCTTTTGTAATTATTCCATTGGAGGCAATCTTCTCATTGGTCCCCTTTCCTTTAGTTGGGGGTGTTTTTGTGGGTCGGTTTTTTTAGGTTTTTTCATTAAAAATAAAGTTCACCAACATGAGTACAACTTACCAGTAATTGACATCTACTCTTCTCTTGATTGGTGATTATTGGTCATGGCTCATCCATTGTTTATTAACATGAGTTGGATGTCGGTAGTCGTATTAAATGTTGAAATCGCTAGCTCCCTAATTTGCCAATATGAGTATAAGTTAGCCGTAATTGATAGGCATGACAACTATTGTTCCTTGAGGTGGTTGAAAGTTCAAATTTTTATTCTTTCACGTTCATATTAATCGTCTGAGATTTAAACTTAGAAGTGGTGGCTTTAATTCCATGTTGAAGTTGGTATGTTAGTGTTTGTTAAAATGAAAGGCTATAAATTTGTATAGCCTTTTTTGCCCTACATATTTTCATATTTGAATTCATGTGACACAAAGAACTTTTAGGCTTTTGAGCAATTATTTAATGATTTGAATCATGAACATCCTCTTTTCTGACCATAGTTAGAAGCATCTTGAGTGGAGTCAGTAACTTCTATTTAGAGATTCTGCATAAGCATGACAAGCTTTTTTGACTGGTTTGAATCCATTATGTCACCAACTGTAGAGTGCTCCGTTGAAATAATTGCTATAACTTTTGTGTAAATAGGAAAGGTGGTGACTCAAGCACAGGTTAAAGACCTTTCCTAGGAAACACTCTTGAATTTGAAAACAAACAAATGATGATAATTCACATTCAGAAGTTGATCAATTATTTTACTACAACACTACCAAATAATAGCACCTGCATCTTTTAGGATCTTTTCATAGTTACATGTGAAATATGAGAAGGGTCTTTTTCAATTTTCGTCCCTCTTTCCATTTCCTTCTACTTTTTTTTTTTTTTTTAATGTTTTGACTTTGATTGAATTGTAAGTAACTTCATATTTGTATTAGGTCATTAAATTTTTCATAAACTTTCATTTGTACTTTTGTATGTCCTTCAACTTTACAATAGTGTTCTTGCGAGAAAAAAAATGGTAACATAATATAGATAAATAATTATCATTAAGACAATTTTAAAGTAGCAAAATATATTAAAATATTTATCAGTAAAATTTTAAATTTTAATATAAACTAATAAACTTTTATTAACGTCTATCAACACTTATAAAAGCATTAGAGTGTCTATCAATATTTATTAACAGTAAAATCTGAAAATTTTGTTATATGTTACAAATATTTTGTCAAATTTGTTATTTTTGACAATTTCTCTAATTATAAAGTTAAAATATTGATTTATTGAAATTAATTTTCATAAATATAACCAACCGTCAAAATATGTATGACCCGTGTAACAGAATGAAAAGTCGATTAAGCTAGCCATTCTTTTAAAAGATTTCTCATTCCTTTTGTCTTTTTTCTCCTCTTTAGCGATTTTCTCTCTCTTCATTGTGTTTCTTCTCTTCTTGTGTCATTTTTCTTTTATTTTTTCCAATCAAACTGTTGTTCAAGATCATGTACACAATTTTTTTTCAATTGGTTGATTGTTCAAGATCGTCCCCCAAATCTAAACGATTGTATAAAAAATAGCCAAATCTAACATCTTGTACCAAATTTTTTTGAAAAATGTGTACAAAAAAAATATTGAGATTTAGTTAGTCAAATTTAAACGATCAAATCTAAATACCAAATATAAAAAATTAATATATCAAATATAAACTATCGTATATCCAAATTTAAATGATTAAATCTAAAAGATCATGTACAGACAATTCTAAAGATTCATATGAAAAAATTGTCGTATAAAAAGATTAAAAATAGTAGTCCAATCTAAACGATCGTATATATTATGGACTAAATGTCAACTAATCACGCATTTTTTGTATTTTTCATTGCAGGTGTACGAGTTTTTTTTTCATCTTTGAAATTGTTCTAAATATTTTAGTTTTGTTATATTTTTGAATGACCCTATTTATTAATTTTAATAGATTTTTACTATTTTGTTTTTCCAATATATATTTTTAAAAGAACACCCACCCACATTTTATTGATCTTTTCATAAAATTAGGAATTGGACCGTTTTGTGAATGTTATAAATAATTTTGTAGTTATGAAAACAATGAAGAGATAAGAGAGACGAAGTTTTCTTTAGAAAAGTTACCTTATCCCAAACGAATCAAAGACGTGTAAGAAATAAACTCAAGTAAGGGAGTGTTGAAAAATGGGTGAAGCGATTTGGTCATCTAGCTCAAACACTAACCAAACTTGCTCATCTTCTAGGGGTTGCCTTTTACAAGCATGTAGCATGAGGTAATTGAGTCATTTTTTACTTAAAAATGTTAGCCTTTGACCTTGAAATTGAGGTCGAGAATAACCGATCCAACTTTACCTAAGTTTATTTGTAAAAAGATGGAGGAACCCCTATGGTTAGTCCTGCTGTTTGTCTGTCTATATATATATATAAGCTTTCATTTTTCTTAAAATCTTACTTTGACTCTTGTGTCGAAAGTTCATTTAATAGTATTTGGGATATGAATGGTCATTGGTGTGTTGTTATTGTTTTACGAGCAACTTTATCTCTAAAATTTTTGTTTTTGCAAAGATGGTGTAAGTTATTACCGACTCACTCGGGTGTAAGTCACTATTAGTAACGCACCGTTAATTAGTATGGGTGATATTCGTCGAGCCCAACGGATCATGTCATGGACATGGAACGGATAGCGGCTTCGTGCTCATGCTTCACCATTTTTATTTCTTTTATCTTTATCTTCTGATACGCTCCAAAAATTTCACCTAGAAGAGCGTGCTTCTTCTCAGCCATCGAATTAGCACACTATAGCACTGAGTTCTCTGTTCCCCTGAGATGACATTCTTGGTCAGAGCTCCCTATAGTCATCATCTCTCTTCAACTGCCATCGCAATGTCCTCGAGCTTTTGCCCTCACCTTCCACTCCATTTTGGAACCAGACCCATTTTCTACTTCCCCACCAAACCCTCCTTTTCTCTCTCTTTCAAGCCTTTCTCTGTTCAAGCAACCAATGCTTCTTCTGGTAAAGGTAATAGTATGCCCAATCTTCTTTTTATACTTTCTTTGTTTAGTACTTTTAGCACATTGGTTTCTTTTTGGTTCCGCATTAGTAGAATTCTCTGATTTTCTTATGAATCGACCTGTCTGGTTTCAATTACCAAAGAATGTTGATGTAGTTTTCTTTGAAGAGGCTAGGGATAGGAGACTATTGAACTAAAAATGGAGGTAGCTATGCAAGGTAGAAGAAATGTACTGCAATTCAATCTGAGATATTCACTATATAAAATTTGTTTAATTTCTAGTAAATTAACTTCTGACTATCTTTAAAGACATGTTTAAATTTTCATTGTGTATATAAGGTTGAAAAACTTAATTTGGTTCTAGTACTTCATTATGGTAACAATTTAGAGTTTGAAAAGAATTAGTTCATGGAATTGTAAATTTACTCCCTTTACTTTCTAAATTTGTAATGATCTATCTCAATCATTAGAAATATTGTTAAGATTTAATGGAGATTGCTTACACGTGATTCATATACTAATTAAGGACTAAATATGTTTATAAAACTGCATAATGAAAATTGAACTTCATTTTGATGAGATTTGTTACGGTAGGACTAATTTGTTCATAACTTAAAATTATAGTGAGTAAATTGTTGTTTGTACTCATGAATTGGCTATGAGTATATTTTCTGTTGCCTATTAGATAATCCTTGCATTACTTCTTAGTTCTTAAGTATAAATGTTTGATGGTATGAGGTTCCATCTCCAAATCAATTGACAATGAGAGGAGTAGTCCATCTATATTATATTGAGTGTGAGTCTCTTTGGTATTTTCAATGTGAGACTCTTAACATCTCCAACATGCCACCTCAAGATGGTGCCTCTTTGTGTTCACCTATCTTGGACTGAATACCCGTTTGGGTTTAATGAGCTCGGTACCATATTGAAAATAGACACAAAGAATACACAAATTTACGTGAAAACCAGAGTACCGGGAGAAAAACCATAATATTTTTCTTCTTATTATTTTATGATAACTTTTACAATAGGTATAATAATGAGAATAAATAGAATACACAAGGGAATAAAAAAGGGAAAAGATTTAGGAATTAGGGTAAGTATTTCCATAAATTTTCCATAAATACCCTAAGGGCCAATCCCATTAGTTCCAACAATAACTTCAAAATCAAATGTCTCCAGAGAAAGCTATACTCGAGTTGACGTTTTTTTTACTGGACACGAGCCTTGTGTTTCTTTAGGAATCTCACATGTAACTTCAGAATTGAGTAATTGGTTTAAAAAATGCTACAAAAATTCTTGATTTATAACATCAACGAAAAACATCTAATAAAGTAGCTACAGTTGAATTCATGGATAATGTCTAGACATCCTGTTAGCCTATTGTACAAGTGTATGGCTCTCACATGAAGTTCTTGTAATACCTCATACATTTTCTTAGTGAACTATTTGCTATTATCTAAACACATGCTTCTACTTCTTCCTCTTCCTTTTCTTTCTTTATTATTTATTTCTTTTATTTATCAACAGAAGAGCTGCGTGTTGGCTTCCTGGGTCTTGGAATCATGGGTACACCAATGGCACAAAACCTTATAAAATCTGGGTACTATGGTGTTACTTGATTTTGTTTTATTAATAGTGGTCATCTGTAGCAGTTAGAATTTGTATGATCCAAAATCAATACTGATTTTATTAATGAAAATTGGCTCAAAACTTTTTCCATGTATTTTCTGATAAAAATTCAAAATGTTACTACTGACCACTGAGTTTTAATTAACTTTGGTCTCATTGTAGTTTCAAGGAACTGGCAGGAAATATTGTATGTTTTGAGTTGGCTGTTTCTGTTGCTAATACCTGCTAACGGCTAACCTACTACTTGTTCTTACTTTTTATCAAACTAGTTACTTGAAGAAGCTAATATTTTTATATTATATGTGAATCCCTTACTGGTTTATGGCAGCTGTGATGTGACTGTTTGGAATAGGACCAAGAGCAAATGTGATCCTCTCATCAATTTGGGAGCAAAGTAAGTTTCTGGTGTCCTTGGTGTGAGGTTAATGATATTTTCTTCTGTTTCTGATATTTTTCTTATTGGAATTCATGAGTGAATGAGAGCCATTTGAAGTACACTTCAAAATTAGTTTTTTTCCCCTTGTACATCTCAATGAAAGAGGGCCAGATATTTCCTCAAAGCTACAGGGTGTCTGGCTTTCCCCTCCCACTCCCCCAGCTATAGGAGGTGATAAAGGTCTAGATGGTCAAGAACTTTTTCTCGACTCTACTCTTTGGTGGTTTGTATAGTAGATAAAATGTAATCTAAAAATCTAATCTTATGCATCTCTACTTACTGGTCTGTGATGTGTTAACAAGTTAGTGGAATGGTGAATCATCCCTTCATTTGGTGCCCTTTCATTATGGCTCCTTGGTGTAAATTTTTCTAACCCTTAACTTGACAAGGCCGATGTGTGTTGGAAGTAGAGACTAATTGTGGTCTTTTTGTGGAATTTTTGTGCCACTTCCACAAAAAGAAGGCAATATTTTTAGAGCTGAACGGTATTAAGGGCATCTTGTGGAAAGTTTAGCTAGAGGAATAAGAGGCTTTCGATATCAAGAAAAAAAGGAGACGGGATAGAATATTTTGGACAACTTTGTTTTTGTTTATTGTCCAGTTGTCCTTGGAGCGTCTTATGCAAGTCTCAATTTTGGTTTGCTTTTCATTCTTTAAATGAAAATATAGTATATAAAAACAAATTGGAAATTTCCCAGTAATATTCAAATACATTGGGTTATACAGATATCAGTCTTCTCCTCAGGAAGTAGCAGCATCCTGTGATGTCACATTTGCAATGCTTGCTGATCCGAACAGTGCAGTGAGTATGTTACCTCTTTTGTATCTAAATTGGGATGGTGTCTCAATTTTAACCAGCTTCTATTTGTGTTCTTTTCGTTTTTTTTTTCTCAGCTGGAAGTTGCGTGTGGGGAAAATGGAGCTGCAAGTGGAATGTCTCCAGGAAAAGGGTATTGCTTTTTCTCGTTTATAGTCTGACCTTTAGGATATTTTTTTCTTGCAACTACTCTAAACCATGAAGTTGTTTTATTCTTCATTGATCCTCAAAGCTCGTGTTGTAGATGAAAAACATAATTTTCTTCAAGGCAAAGGAAAGAGCATTAATGGGTCGTACATGATACAAAAAAGCAGAAAATCTCACATCAAAAGGGTCTTCAGTGAAAACAAACTAGAAATTGAAAAAAAAAAATAGAAGCTCAAGTTGTCGAGGACTCGAGATTAAGAATCAAAGGGTAGTTACAAAAATCCTTAGAATCGATAGACAGAGAAAGACATAAAACCTAATCATAGACTACACGTCCCAGTTTCCTCAATGGCTCTCAGCTTCTCTAAAAAATTCTCTCATTTTCTCTCTGTTATAGCATATATGTAGAAGCTTATTAGTCTTTTGTTCTTTATTGTAATTTACTAGTTTTTAGTTAGGGTTTCCATGTATACCTATATATATTGAACTCTATTGTACATAATGATGTAAGGAGTTCTCTCATACTTTACTCTTAACTTTCACATGGTATTGGAGCTCTAGGTATTTCCTAGGGCAATGATGAAGGTTTTGTGAGTAATTTGGAGATTTGTGAACCTTAGGGTTTTAGGCTTAGGGCATCTCTTTTTTTGTGGAGAGTTGGGTCTCCTACTTTTGTTTGGAGTATTTCCTTTGTAGTTTAGACCCGTTGCCGTTGTCATCAGCTCATCGAAATTCCACCGTCGTCAGCCAGTGTTGTTTTCTTTCTCTTTTTTTCCATCACTGCCCAACTCAGAAGAAAGCCCCTTGCCGATCTGTAGGAATCCAAAATTTGGCCGAAAAATAGTTTGTGCGTGAGTCACATGTGCAGCCAGAAACTGCTGCCTTCCGTCACACGTGCTGGTGTTTCTGATCAGACATATAGGGTTGACTATTTTGATGCATTCTCTCTTGTTGCTAAGCTCCCACTTATGTCAGGTTATTCAATTCTGTGGCAACATCTCAAGATTGGCCTTTATACCAGCTTGACATTAAAAATGACTCTCCACTGTGATCTTCAGGAGGAAGTTTATAAGGAGCAACCACCTGGGTTTGTTGCTCAAGGGGTGTGACTGATTAAGTATGTCACTTTCGTAAATCCTTGTATGAATTGAAATAGGGTCCATGCGCATGGTTTGGAAAATTTAGTCAAGAACTTGAGCAGTTTGGAATGAAGAAAAGCAAATCGGATCACTCAATTTTCTACCAAAGATCTACACGGGCAACTATTCTACTTGTTGTATATGTTGATGATATTGTTATAATCGTCAGTGATACATCAGATATATTGTCTCTTAAGTCTTTCCTCCAAAGTCAATTTCATACAAAAGAATTGGGAGTGCTAACATATATTTTGGGTACTGAAGCAATGAGAGACAAGAAGGGTATTTTTATGTCATCGAGAAAATATGTGCTTGATTTGTCACGTGAGACAGGAAAATTGGGAGCCAAGCCATGCGATACTCTAATGATGCCTAGTCTACAACCTTATAAAGATGGAGAACCATTTAAGGATCATGTGAGATATAGAAGACTGGTTGGGAAGTTGATTTACCTTACAGTAACACGTCCAGACATAGCTTATTCGGTAAGCATGGGGAGTCAGTTTATGACTTCACTCACAATGGAACATTGGGATGCAATACAACAAATTCTATGTTACCTTAAGGTTGCACCTGGATGTGTGATCCTATATGAAGATCATGGTCATATGAATATTGAAGGATAAAAAAGACAGAAGATCGACTTTTGGGTATTGTGGTTTTGTTGGAGGCAATTTGATTTCGTCGAAGAGTAAGAAGCAAAACGTAGTTTCACGATCAATTGCTCAGTCAGAATATAGAGCGATGACACAATCAATGTGAAATAATGTGGTTAGATCAACTATTAATTGAGTTGGGGTTTAACACTAAGTTATGGTGTGACAATCAAGCTGCCCTTCATGTTGCATATGACCTAGTATTTCATGACCGTATTAAAATATTGAAATTGATTGTCATTTTGTTCGGGAAAGAATACAACAAGGTTTGGTGTCTACTGGATATGCGAAGAAAATTGGAGAACAATTTGGAGAAATCTTTATAAAAGCTTTGATGGAGTTCGAATAGAGTGCCTATGTAACAAGTTGGACATGATTAATATATATGCTTCAGCTTGAGTGGGAGTGTGATAGTATATGTGTAGAAGCTTATTAGTCTTTTGTCCTTTATTGTAATTTACTAGTTTTAGTTGAGGTTTTCATGTATTCCTATATATATTGAACCTTGTATAGAATGAAGTAAGGAGTTTTCTCATATTTTGCTCTAACTTTCACCCTGTCAAGCGAAATGATCGTTAAATAGCCAACAAGCCACTCACTAAAGGGTCCCTCCTTTGTCCCAGTCAGGCAGGTGATCCTTCCTTCATCATGATGTAAGACTCTTTGTTAGGATTATGTGGGGATAATTAGTATGTTTAGTAGGAAGAGCATTTTAGTAATTAGATATTAAGTTGGTTAGGTTATTTTGCTATAAGTAGAAGGAGAGGGGCTAGGGAATGGTATGAAGAGTTTTGTAGTAAATTCCTTGAGTGGGAATTTGGGGAGGGTCTGACCCTCTTGAAAGGCTAGGGGTTATTTGTTCTTGCGATATTAATTCATAGGTTACATTTCAATATTTTTTCATATATTTCCATATTTGATTGTTCTTGTGACATATTTCCATTTTTTATTGTTCTTGAGTTGTTGTGTGTTCTTGAGTATTTCTTGTTAAGTTAGTGTTGGTGATATATAATTAAACTTGCCTTCAACCACTAGCTTAAGGATGAATTGGTGGTTCAATATGGTATCAGAGTAGGTGGTCCAGGAAGGTCCTGTGTTCAAGCCCCTGCATTGTCGTTTCCTCCCCAATTAAAATCAATTTCCACTTGTTGGGCCTTTCAAATATTTCCAACCCAAAAGTGAGGTAAAATTGATTCCACTTGTTGGGCCTTTCAAATATTTCAAGCCCACAAGTGAGGGGGAGTGTTGGTGATATATAATTAAATTTGCCTTCAACCACTAGCTAAAGCTTTTGGATGAATTGATGGTTTAATAGTTGGGATCCTAACAGATGAGTGACATAATCATTACAACTCACACACATGCCAAAAGTCTTGGAAAGACTACTAAATTGAGTTACCAAAACAAACAAAAGAAGTAAAAGATCATAATCCAGTTTTCACTTCCAAACATCATTAACTGTTCTGAATAAAATTTTCTTCCTTGTGTGTGATTGTTTGGATGTATATACTATCATCATTTAATTTAGGTTTCATTCATATAGCTTCATCTGTCGTCTATGGCAGATATGTGGATGTTTCAACGGTTGATGATACTACTTCCAAGTTGATCAGTGCACGTATAAAAGATACTGGGGCTTTGTTTTTGGAGGTTGGGCAATTCAATATTGATTGTAAGATAGCAATTATAACGTATATAAAGGCTGTTAGAGAAATTTAACCCAGCTCTTGGAATTTCTCCCTAGGCTCCTGTTTCGGGTTCCAAAAAGCCAGCAGAAGATGGACAGCTGATATTTCTTACTGCAGGTCAGAACTTTGCTCATATTCTTTAGTGTTACCTAGTCGGTTGAAATATAAACTGAGATGATAGAGTTGTTAATATTGAGTTGTTTAAATAATAGGATCATTCTCTTAAATTTCTTATATGTTTTCATTTTGTTTCCTGTATCATAAGGTATTTCTTTATCCCTCAGAGCTAGTGTTTATGATCCTATTATAGGAGGATTACAATTTTGATGTAGTAGCTGCATATTCAGGTGACAAATCTCTCTACGAAACTGTTGCTCCTTTTCTGGACATCATGGGGAAGGTATTGTTATAAGTTTTTTTTTTCTTCACCATTTATGTATGTCTCAAGCATAACACTATGAACTTAAACATTTGTATATATACTGTCAGTCGAGATTTTATCTTGGTGATGTCGGAAATGGAGCTGCCATGAAACTAGTAGTCAACATGATCATGGGAAGGTTTGCTCCAAATTTGACCATCAGTCTTTTTTGTACCAAACTTTTAACTAATATGGCGGTTCTTGACAATTACTCCCGTTCTTGTTTTCCAAATTGTAGCATGATGGCGGCTTTTTCTGAAGGACTGCTTCTCAGTGAGAAAGTAGGACTCGACCCAAATGACGTTGTGGAGGTATGTTAGCAAAGCACATACATTACCTTGCATTCCATGTCCAAAACTATTCAAACTCTCAGAACTTTACTACAATGATTCTGTTCCTTTCACTTTGAGTTTTGGTCTTATCACAGGCGAGAAAGGTCACTAACTGCGTTTTCTTTCACTTTCTGTTCCTTTCACTAACTGCGTTTGTCAAGTGAGTGGTCGAGAATAATCCCAATACATTTGAATTACAGGTAGTTTCTCAGGGGGCGATTAGTGCACCAATGTACAAACTCAAAGGACCAGCAATGATCAAATCCCAGTATCCCACCGCCTTCCCCTTGAAACATCAGCAGAAGGTTATTAATAATCTTGTTCTTGTTTAATAATATGTTGAAACCTCATTATAAATAGAAGTTTTTCTCTAAAGAGTGAGGGGTTCTGTGGCAGGATTTAAGGCTTGCTCTAGGTTTGGCAGAATCTGTATCTCAATCCACTCCTATTGCTGCTGCTGCTAATGAACTGTACAAGGTAGCCAAATCTCGTGGACTCAGTGATCAAGATTTTTCAGCTGTCATTGAAGCTTTAAAAGTCAAGTTGCAGAATTGATTGCAAAATCTACTAGTTCAACCTCTTCTTTCTTCTTCTTTTCTTTCCCCAATTGTATTTGTATTTGTATTTTCTTTTTCTTTTGCCTAGTGATTTGAGAAATGACCTTTGGCTCATAATATTTTATTTGTTCATTGTCACCATTATATATGAAGAAAATCTAGCCCCATTAACTTGAGTGGAAGGGAAATAAAATGTAATGAGAATGTAATAGTGAAAAAAATGACTACTGTCACTGAGTTGAGATAGGATGTTTGGAGTTCGCTTGTATTTGTAGTTCAAATATTTGTGTTTGGAGTATAGAGTTGTCCCAATCTTATGGTATTTGACATTGGGGGTTCCTGGTTTTGCAAATGTTGGTAGGAGTGACTATACTCTAAATACTACCGATAATGTTTTTGCTTTAGGTCCACTTAATTCTGATTATGTTTGTTCTCCATCAAATTCTGCCTCCTTGGTTTTAAATATTGATGAGAATGTATCTGATTCCTTTGGTGATAATGTTGTTCTTACTTAACTAGTTAAGTGTCTTGAATTTACCGTTGCCTTCTAACCTACTACTAATCTCTCTAAAAGTTCAAGTGACAAACAACCATGTCCTACTAAAAAATCTCCCACGGTGAACTCCAATGAGACTTCATCTACTCACCTACTCTTCTTGAAGTGTCTTCAAATCAGCACTAGAGTAGAGCATAAAAAACATTCTTCAAATATGTCCTTTGTACCTATTGATGACATCTTTCCATCGTAAAGAGAATGTGACAAAATATAAATATGTTGTCGAGGATTGCATGGTTTATGAACATAGTCTTGTTTGGCTATCATGGACCTTATTCATCAAGTCGATCTCTTTAAGACTCCTTTTTAAGTTGGTCCATTTTATCTTCTTATTTGAGAGCTCATTGTCAACCTTCTTGTTTCTTTAAATGATCCTAGTACTAGTAGTGATGAGTATGGAAAAGTGCATGCTCGTGGTGTTTGTTTCACCCTATCCTCATATATCATAAAAAAAATTATTGGTTGTGAAGTTTCTAATGCCTCATCTATTATCCTATCACTTAAAGAAGTTTTAGTATCTGATTTGACCAGTGGGATTGTTTCTTCTTGGCCTAAGTCTGGTGCGTCTTCTACTTCGGCACATCTATTTTACTTAATTGGAAGTGACAATTATGTTGACGTTGGACATAAGATTAATAAGCTCCTATAGTTACATATATATTATTGTACTCCCCTCAAGCTAGAGCATATATGTAGGAATTCAGATCCCCGACATTCTCCACATTCTGTCAACATTATCCTTACTTTTTAGAATGTTGTATCCTCACTCACATGCATCTTAGAAAAATTTCCAAGAAGTCACCTAACATAGGATTGCTCCAAGCTAAGCTTATTTAACTTTAAATTTTCTATGATCGAGCTATCAAAAAGGAAGGTGCACCTTATTGGTATATGTAATAACTTTTAATTCTTTCGAAGTTTTTATTAACTTCATGATCCCTCTCATTCAGATGTGGTACTTTCAAGTTTTTATTAACCTTTTCATATCTTCAAGACCCCTCTCATTCAGATGCGGTACTGGTTCATTCATGTCTCTCCTCTAAACTCAAAGAGTTACATTTGAATTTTGGCAAAATAAATGCAGTTTCATGCTTGAGAGATCGTAATTAGTCTAATCCTAATTTATGTAATTTAGGGTTATACATGTTAATTTATAAGAAGCAATAAGAGTAATCTTAGATCTGAATTCATGATGCGCATGCCTAATTTTCCATTTGAAATTTGATAAGTTGACATGGGTCACAATTAAATGAAAGACAGGTTATGAAACTAAGGACAAAGCTTCTTACCGTTGAGAGAGATGGATGATTAAGACACAATGGGCATCAAAAGGAGAAACAACTCCGGAACAAGCAACAATCGTTAATATCAACTCTGTAAAGTCCTCCCAAATCATATCATTTCCCAATGTTCTTCTTTGTTACATGATCACCAAACAAGTAATAGCCAATGTAGATTAAGATACGACAATGAAAGTCACAAGTGGTTTGACTAAGTTAAATGACAATTGAGGTAAATGTAGGAAAAATGATAAAGAAAGGGATGAGATGAGATTTAAATCCAATAAGAGAAGACTTTGATCTATATTAAATTTTATTAAAAGATAAAAAAGGACCCTAAAGGAAAAAGATTTTAAAAAAAAAGTAAAAGAAAAAGACAATTAAATAACAATAATGTAAGAACTTGAAAAAAAAGAAAACAATTAATTTGCAGGAAAAAAGTGGAGAACCATTGAATAAAAGAAGCCAGAAAAAATAATAAAGAAAATGAACATTCAGTGGGAATAAAACATGAAAGCAACCCTGCTTTTACAAATAATTTGCAAATCACCTCATCTTTTTTAAAACTACCCTAAAAAGACACTAAATTCGAGAACGGAGTATGCAACGCCATCGTTTTGTCATTTCTCTTAAAAAAAGTTCCAATTCCGCTGAAATGGGAACCTAACCACTAAACGACACCGTATCAAGCTCTTTAATGGCCTACCAACTGCCTGCCGTCGCCAATCAAATGCTCTCTCTTTTCGCTGCATTCTGTCAGTGAATTTTTTTCATTTCCATAACACTCAAATATCTGAATCACAGTTCGAAGTAACGCTGATTGCAGTCGCCCGGTTCTTTCCTTCAATCTTTCGCTTTCCATTTTCCACGATCTTCGTCTTCTAGCATACCCAAAACACATCAACTCCAATATGTCAAACCTTGGCTCTTCTCTTCCCGATGCGACTGCGGCGGCCGGTAATTTTCTCGCCTGCATTTTATACCTCATAACTTCTAGAACGTAATTGGATTTCTTTTTTTGTGTCGTTAGCTCGGTTTATATGTTGTTTGGAGGTGCATTGTCTTACTTGTCGTTCCGATCGTTGAGTTGAGTTTGCGGTGTGGATGATTATGATCATTTTATAAATAGATTCATCTTTGTTACAAATAATTGATAATTCTTGGTCTACGGAATATTGTATTGATCGGCGGCTTTTAGAGGTCTTAGTAATGTTTTTTTTTTCCTCTCTTGTAACTGTAGTACTTCGGTTTACAATTACAAGTAGTTGTTATGTTTGTTTGTTGTGGATGCGGTGGAGATGATTAGAATCGTTTTCTGCTTTGCTTGAGCTGTGAGATTGAAGATATAGAATTGATACACTTGTCCATACCCTTGGAAATATAATAGTGATCCGTAGCTGTTGTAGTTCTGACCTACGTTTTTCTAGTTGTGGCAATTTTTTACTTTCTGTACCAAAATGCATTACGTAATCTGACGGCTTTTGAAGCTAGTTTAGCTTACATGTAACTGTTGAAAGGAACCACGTTTACTTGTTGCGATTTTAGATCATTTTTCAGGTTTGATAGAGTTTTGATATTAGATGAGATTTGGTAATATATATCCATCCAAATTAGAAAGAAATTGTTCACGTTTTTTGTTCTGGAAAATAAAGTAGTGAACAGCAGAGCTGGAGTTCTTATCTCTGATTCTCTGTCGTTGTGACAATCTTTGTGATGAAGCAAATTTCATGGCCGGAGGTAAATAGGAAGTGGAAGCTGCCAGTGCATGATATTGGAGTTAGTTTTCATAATAATTAGGAAAGGCCAGGATCAGTAGATCGTGGAAGGTGAAGATGTTGGTGAAAGCATGTTCTTGATCATTATTGAGAAATGGTCTCAACGAGTGATCAAATAGAGAGATTTTACGGCTATGCTTTGACGAGCGTGACTACATGAATACGCCTTTCCCCTGCATTTTTTGGAGTTGAGTTCTGTTTTTAGTTGAATTTGAATCCTTTTTTAGGGCTTCTGTCAAAGCTTTGGTGTACCTTCACTGATGTTCAACCTTCATATTAGGACCAAACAATTTGCAAATAAAGGTATAGAAGTGCTGAAAATGTCTGGGTTGAGACATAGCAGTCCAATTAAATTGTACTAAAACGATGAAAAGGATTTGATTTTCGCTGAAATAAGAAAGCAACAAGACTCGCAATGCAGTGATATCTAATTTTGGAGGTTTGACTTATTAGTTTCACCCTTTCGCTTTGCTGTCCACTTGGTGTATTTGTTCTCGTTTTTCTGGAAAATTCACTGGCTAGCAAACTTGACAGATCTCACTCACTTATTATAGAGTTGGAGCATTTTGCTGGAACATTTGGTAAGATAGGAGTGGAAGGAACTTCCATGAAAAAGAACTCTTATATAGATTTCTTTATGCAGTAGTTAATAAGTTTGTGAAATGGTGTAAATGTTCCCCTTATTCCACCACTATATCTTTTCCACTCTCCTTTTTCAGTTAGAAAGTTCTTTTGTAATTTCTCTATTTGGGCTTCCTATTCTATTGTAATTTCATACTATCATTAAAATATTATCAAGAAAAACAGATCTCTCACTTGTTGTATATGCAGAAACGCTGCGCGTTGGCTTCGTAGGTCTTGGAATCATGGGTTCACCAATGGCGCAGAATCTTATAAAATCTGGGTATGATTTATGAGAACGCTTTTTCCTTTGACTGTTTCCTTCTCGATTCTCCTTTTAAATCTGTATCATTAACTTACAAACGTTTCTATACTATAGGTTGACTAAGATAAGTACAATGTTATGACATTTTATTTTAAACATTATAGAATTTGTGTCTCAAGTACTTTGACTATTCCAGTTGAAGAAAACCGATAGTTTATGCGTTTAATATGTGGTCTCCTCTTGCTTGTAGATACGATGTGACAGTCTGGAATAGGACCAAGAGCAAATGCGATCCTCTCATCAACTTGGGTGCAAAGTAAGTTCTGGATGTCCCAATATATAATATATACACTGCATACTTAATGTCATTATGCAAGCAAAGCCCACACCTTTTGAGGTTTTGAGGACTTAGTGTCCAAAATACATCTGTGGTATGGTTAGACAGTCTTAGGGCACAGGGTAGTGGTAAGACTTTTATGTAGTGCTCGGTAAAATAGGATTTGAGAGGGAAGGAAAAGGAGAATTAGGGGAGAAACTGGGAGAATAACTTTCTCAATCTCACAAAGTAATCTTTTTCAGCAAACAAGGAAAGGAAACATATATTTCATTGGAGTGAATGAGGTATCCAAAAACTTAAAACGAAATTCTGAAAAGAAAGTGCCAGTTATATCTTGATAGAGAGAATAATTGGAAAAGGAAAAAAGAATAGAGTTGCACTCCAATGAGAAGCAAAAGTGAATTCAAGTTCAAATAATCTTGGGAACTCCTAAGCTAAACAGAGACTTTCTCTAAGTGAGAAAGGAACCATAGAAATCAGTTTGAAACGCCAAGTTTTATTGGAATACATGAGAGTTGAGTAACATGTGACTCGTATAATCTTGGGAAACTTTGGAAAGTACTAGTTCCGCTAGAGAAACATTTGGATTCCTCTCCTGTACTTGTTATCATTAAGATTTATTCTAGGAAAATTGACCAGAGAAATTTTGTCTTCGAGCTACATGATATGATCTGAATAAATGGAGCGATTAGTTTTGTGAATGGTCCCCCATCCGACTAAAATCGTTCGTTCTCAATAGAAGAGGAGGTCTAGATGTAGCAATCTTTTCTACTTCGAATTTCGCATTTTAAAAGATAGATCGAAGGATTACAGGTCTTGCACATCTTTGGGTTTCTTCTTTCTTTTTCAAAAATATATTATCATATGTATGGTGAAGATTATAAAATGGTTGCTAATATTTTAACTAATAAAACTGTAATATGCCGTGGTTGATATTTTAACAAATGAAACGATACTATATTTTTCTTTGAAAAAATAGAAACTATACTTTAGTAGGAAATATATATTTGGGTTATTTTTAGGGGTGTTTGCAAAAATGGGTGCATTTTCTAAATTGTAAGAGTAGTAAATGTAAAAGTTGACAGTCCCCTGAAAATAAATTGTACTAAAAAGCGGTGCTATAGACTCTTTTTTTTTAATTTTTTATTATTTAATGTAATTTACCTTATTTTCAAGTATAGTAAAATAAATAAAAATATTTATAAAATATAACAAAATATCACCATTTATCTAAGATTTGATGTGATAGACTAAATAAACTACTATATGTAGTTATTTATAGTCTATCACAAATAAATTGTATAAATATTTTCAGAAGTTATTACATACAAAATAATGTTTCAATATTTTTAATTACATTTATTTGATTTATTTATGTATTTATTAGATTACAAAAGCTTATCACAATTCACATTAAAATGAAAAGAATTTTTTTAAGAGAAACAGAACATATTCTATTAATGAATAATAAAAGCAGTTTTGATAAAAAATAAAAAGGAATTTCAATTTTGTTTTAATAACGAACAAAATATCATCTCTTAATAATTTAGTCAGATTGACAATTTTTCTAATACTAAACTAAAAGCAGGCACGTATTTGAAACGACTTCTCGTATAGTATGCTTTAATGAGAAATTGTCGTGGATGACTATTTTAGTAATAATAATTAAGGATATAGCAACATTTTAAAAAATTTGCAAATATAGCAAAAATATCACTAATAGACTTGTATCGCTGATAGACTTCATATGGTATATCAGTGATAGACCAATATTTGCAACATAGTCTATCAATGATAGACTTATATTATTGATAGAATTTGACAAATTTTACTATATTTACAAATTTTTAAAAATTGTGCTATATACTTAATTAATTTAAATTTAATTGCTAAATTTGCTACTAATGCTTGGATAGGATGGACAAGTTTTCTATGTAGAACATAAAAGGGGAGGATATCAGATATCTCTAATGCCAGAAGCCATCGAATGGTCAATACCTTGAAGTTACGAAAAAGGAAAATCGGCCATTTAACTGAAGTGCAAATGATTTATTTCACCGGACGACTCATAAATAACTCAAAAGAGAAATTAGAATCAAGAATATGATGTCTGTAAATTCGCAAGATAAATAACATTTAATTTTGGAGAATATTCGTCACGATCTGGATAAACTGTCTAGTTCATTCTGAAACGATTTAGAATATATGTTCATTGAGAGGGCTAGAGTAGATAGTCCATCGAGTAGAATGATCGGAGGAAGTTCTTAGTTATGAGTTGCTCGATAGGCCTTTACTAGTTTGATATAATAATTAGTGTTGGTTTTCTTCAAACTTAAAAACTACCCCATACTACCCCATACGCGTTATGCCCATTAATGGGCTATTTTAATGAATTGTTTTTCAACTGTTAATAGTCCTTGATGTGCTGCATTTGTCTCCCATATGATTGTTACTGAAACAGTGGGTGGTTTTACACTCTTGGTCCTCTAAGAAACTCCTTTTTTTTATTATTATTATTCTCAACCAATCCTTTCGATTAACGTAATTTATATGCTAAAAATCTCGATTCGTTTGAGTTTTAATTTGATATTTTACTCCAACGCTTCAATTATTACTGAACAAGTCCACTGCTGCAGATACCAGCCTTCTCCTCAGGAAGTGGCAGCATGTTGTGATGTCACATTTGCTATGCTTGCTGACCCTGAAAGTGCAGTGAGTATATTTTATCTTCAATTTTTTGGCTATTTAACTTCAATTCTTTGACTGTTTATTACTTTTTTTCTTTTTCTTTTTTAATAGTAAACAATTTAATTTATAGTATGAAATTTACAGAAGGGAAAAATTCAATCCAAATAAAGATACAAAAACCTTCTGAAGAATACATATGTGGTTTATTTCAGCTTAACTTTTTTTGGAGGAAGGTTTGGTTCGGTTCAATTCAATCTATTCTAAAGGGAATCCTGATGTATTTCCTCGTTTAGGATCTCTGTTTCCATTAGTAATGCTTTGTAGAAAAGTATGAGAGACTTCTTTGGAGAGAGTAGGTAAAAGGTCGAGGGTTTCATCTTATGAATTGGAGTGTGGTATCCAAGCCAGTGGAGCATTAAAGTTTAGGGATTAGTAACGTTAGGTATGTGTAATAAAGCATTTTTTTTTGGGGGTAAATTGATGTGGCACTTCCCCCCAGAATCTTAACAGCCTTTGGCACAAGGTTATTGCGATTATACGGTCTTTATCATTTCAAGTGAATTTCAAGTGGGAGTATGAAAGGCACTTCCACACACTTGTGGGAAGCTATTTCTTAGGTGTTTCCCTTTTTACTTTTGTTTTTTTGTTGTTTAATTTTTTTCAGAGCTGGCGGGGATTCGGCAATGGAGTGAGTACTTACTTTTAGGAGGGCAGTTTGTTGGGTGACAAATCCCTCTACTTTTTATTCCCTCGCTTATACCTCCTTTCCTTTAGGAGACTTCATTTGGCGACTTCTGTCTTTTCCTCCTTTTGGTCATCTTATCTACAAGGAGATTTCTTTGTTTTTCCTGGGAAGAGGGATCTTCGCACTTGGATTTCTAATCCTTCTAAGGGTTA
Source organism: Cucumis sativus (assembly GCF_000004075.3). Lineage (NCBI taxonomy): Eukaryota > Viridiplantae > Streptophyta > Magnoliopsida > Cucurbitales > Cucurbitaceae > Cucumis > Cucumis sativus. The sequence continues at coordinate 35,650,596 of NC_026657.2, forward strand.
AATGTGTAAATTTTTTTTCATTTCTAAATTTGTTTTGTTTGTACCTCCTCTAGTCTTTCAGTTTTTTTCTTTTCTGTGGGAGGTTAAAATCCACTTGAAGGTTAGAGTTTTGTTTGGCAAGTTCTTCATGACAAAGTTAACCATGGATCTTTGTTGAATTAAGGGGAAGGTCATCCTCATCGATAGGTCTGCTATGCTGTATCATGTGTAAGGCAGCAACGGAGGACCTCGATCAACATTTATAGTCTTGTGATTACACTTTGACTGTTTGGTCTCGTTCCTTTCATGCCTTTGGCATCATTGTTGTTTGGCCTAGAGTTCTATGATTGAGGATTTGTTGCTTCATCTGCCCTTTGGATAGTTGGCATTTGCGCCTTACTTTGGGGTATTTGGAGAGAGATAAACAATAGAGTTTAAAGGTGTGAAACGGTCCAAGAGAAAGTTTGTTCCCTCGTTATGTTTCATACTTTCCTTTCAGCGTGGGTGTATAGGGACTTCAGCGATAATCCATTAAGTTTGATCTTGCCTGATTGGAGCCGTCTTCTTTAGCTTCCCTTCTTTTGGGTTGGTTTGCATGTACTATTTTTATTTTTTCTCTCTTTCTTTGTTCTTATAATAATAATAAAAGAAAAAAAAAAGATTTAATTAACTTATTCTACCATTTTCAGTTGGATGTTGCTACAGGGGAAAATGGAGCTGCGAGTGGGTTGAGCCCAGGAAAAGGGTATAACTTCTATTGTTCCTTCTTTCTTCTTGTTTCACACTATAATCCGATCTCTTCACTGTGTATTACCAAAATTTGTACCTGTAATTTAGTCTGAGCAAATTTTGTTAGTGTTTTTAATTACATCTCTCTCCTGCTGGAACTTCCATTCATTTTTCTATTTCTTTAATTTGAATGCTTTCTCACGATGTCCTGTGATTTAGTTTAGTGATCGTGTAGACATTTTAGCGTATTCTATTCCTCTGGCAGGTATGTGGATGTTTCAACAGTTGATGGTGCTACTTCTAAATTGATTAGTGCACGTATAAAGGATACGGGAGCTCTATTTCTGGAGGTAGGATAATGCTTATATCCACGTGTACAATGAGCAATTACCAATTAGAATGAGCACTCTAGGACTGCTTCCCAATGTTCTTACTGTAATACTTGACATTTGAACTCGCTAATTGGCGATTACAACTTTCCTCTAGGCTCCAGTTTCCGGCTCCAAAAAGCCTGCGGAAGATGGACAACTTATATTTCTTACTGCGGGTCAGTAACTTGTATCATTAAAGAATTAACATTTTATCACGAGTCATACTTTCTGCAAAAGAAATTCTCTTGGTTACATCGTAAACTTTATATAAATGCGTGCATTTAGTTTGTAGCGAGTGCAGAGGAGACTTTCAAGATTCATCAGTTACATTTATCATACTGCCTGTTTTCTGTGCCTACTCCTATGTATCTCATATCTCTATTGTAGAAAGACTACCATATTGATGTAGTGTCTCCAAATTCAGGTGACAAAGCTCTGTATGAAAGAGTTGCTCCGCTTCTGGACATCATGGGGAAGGTAGTTAGAAATTTAAGCTACTTGACGAACAGTTTAGTGAAAATTGCTGCTACTTCACATCTTCCCGCTTGTATATTTTATTTTCATGTAGTCAAAATTTTATCTTGGGGAAGTCGGAAATGGAGCTGCAATGAAGCTTGTTGTCAACATGATCATGGGAAGGTTCTGTCCCATATTTTATCTCTTAATTGCTATTTGGTACTTCAGTCAGTTAGTATTTTGCAAAAATTTTGTATTTATTTTTCTAAATATTTGTATTGTAGCATGATGGCATCATTCTCTGAAGGATTGCTTCTAAGTGAAAAAGTAGGACTTGACCCAAGCATCCTTGTACAGGTATTCCCCAGAATCGTTGTGCTTTAGTTTATTCTCAATGCTTAAACGAGCCTTTGAAAAAAAATCAAATAATTAGACTTCTGCCCCACTTCTCATCGCATGAATCAGTTGCTCAGGCTTGGTTTTGAGGAGTACTAATGAGCCTCCCTTTTTGTCATAGAAGGAGAGCTCTGTCTCAGGCTTGATTTTTTGCCATAGAGCACAGCTTTAGTTGGGAGAAGTTGGATTAGATTTAAATACTATTTTGGTCCTGCCTTTTTTATTGTTTTCTTTTTCATTTTGGTTCTTACCCATCAAAATTTTCATTTTACCCCTGTACTTCCAAATATGTTTGCTTTAGTTTTTATACTTTCAACATTGATTCATTTTGGTCATTGAATTTGAAAAGTGACCGTTTTGATGAAAACTAGGGGACCAAAATGGTCACTTTTAAAAGTACAAAAGCCAAAATGAACATATGAAATTATAAAGATCAAAATGAACTAATGTTAAAAGTGTAGGAACCAAAATGAACAAAAACTAAAAGTACAACGACCCAAGTATTATTGAAACCTTAAATTTATCAATCTTTGTTATAAGCTTCGGAAGTACGTTAATCAGATTTTTGTAATTACCATTTTGGTTTCATTCTTTTAAATTAGGGTGCGTTTTTGTAACTAGCGTTTGAACTTTTTTTTAGATTTTTTTTTTATAATATGACCTAGTACATTTTTTCCTTCATATTTTTCAATAAAAGCTCAGTTTCTTGCTACTTATTATTATTCTTTTAAAAAGTGATGTCTAAACAGATATGGATAAATCATCAAAATAAAAAGAAAAATATTTGAGCATTAAAACTTTGTTTGTGACCCATATTGAACTATAAAATGCTTCGTGTCTCTCATGACAGGTGGTTTCCCAGGGTGCCATCAGTGCACCAATGTATTCACTCAAGGGGCCATCAATGGTTCAATCCCTTTATCCCACTGCCTTTCCTCTAAAGCATCAACAGAAGGTAATTTTGCTTTACATTTTAGCAAACTCCATACCACCATTTTCTCAATTTCTTAATTCTCATGTGGCCAACTGTTTCAGGACTTGAGGCTTGCTCTGGGTTTAGCCGAATCCGTTTCGCAATCGACCCCGATTGCTGCAGCTGCAAATGAGCTCTACAAGGTAGCCAAATCTCATGGCCTCAGTGATCAGGATTTCTCGGCCGTCATTGAATCATTGAAATCAAAGCTACCGCACTCAAAAACCGAGTAATCAAATCCCCCAAAATGTCACTTCTCTTTAGAATTTGTTGCACGCTTTTCAGCTTGAATTATATACGTGATTATAGGGGTCATAGCGAATACTTTCATCGTGAGTTTTGCATTTTTGAATGTTCTGTTCATTCGTGGTAAAACTGATGGTTGAACATTAATTATATCGATTCGCCCAAGATAAGCGATTAGTATTAATAATTTTGGTACGTATTTGATTGGATTCAAATTAATATCTTGAAAAATTCTTGAGCTTTGTGGTTGAAAATTCCTGAAGACGACGGGGGGAGCTAAAGCCAAAAAAGAGTAATAATTTTTAAAAATTGAGTAAGTTTAAGAGAGGGAGAAAGGATAAACGATATAAAGTGAACAAAAAAAAAATTGTGGAGCATATCTCAGGTGGACCTATTGACAAAAATGTCAAAATGTAATCGTTAAGCTCAACTAATTAAGAGTTTATGAGAGTAGAACAGTGAATTTTAAGGTGTTGTAAACTTCGGTTCTAGGAATTCACAATTTTTAAGAATTCACAACTCCACTTCCGATCTTCAACCAAAAGGTCGTTGAATATCTTCAACCAAAAGGTGCAAAAATTTTGAGTCTATACCACATGGTCAGCTAAAAAAAAAAAAGGAAAAGGGTCAATTTATCCCTTGTGAGTGATTTCAAACTATTTTCACTTTAATCTATTTAAAATCTCAAAAAATCATCTAAATTAAGTTTTTATTCTCATAAAATTCAATCAAAGTAGTAAGAAAATTGTTGTTTTTTTTTTCTACACAAGTGCAGAAAAATAGAGAAAGGCGACCAAATGCAAACTTGCCAAAGTTTAATAAAAATTTATATTCAATTTTGACGCTTCAAATCCTTGTATTTAAAGAAATCGTAAAAGTTATTTATTAACAATTTTGCACAAAATATTTATGGAATGTTTATATTGAAATACTTTTAGGGTATAAATAAAAAAATAAAAAGAATTTTAAAAATAAAAAAATAAATTAAAATATTTATAAGGTATTACAAAAATTTTGGATTCTTATTAATCGAAGGATATCACTAGTTATCAAATGTTTGTTGTTGATAGAATATAAATTTTTGCTATAACTTATAAATATCGTCAAATTTGCTATTTTTAACCATTTCTCTAAAATTAACTATTAGTTTGAAATTTTAATTAATACACCCTTTAAAATTTAGTGATATAAAAAGGTTGGGTCTATTGTTAAAAAAAATCAACCCTACAAGGCAATTGCATCTTCAAGTTGCTTCGTTCAGGTTATTTATTTCTAGAGAACATGTTTTGAGAAAAGAAAAAAAATGACAGAAAAAGTAATCAGAATTTTCGATCCTTGGAATGGAAGTGGATAGAATTTCAAACAAAATCTAATTTCAATGTGTATATGCTATAATAAAACGTTACATTCATTGATTATTTGACACATCATTAAAACATTACATTAATTAATTATTTAACCCTACATCATTTTTAATAGATGCTTAAGTGACCAACATCAAATGTAGTATAGAAAATTTTCTATACCATTGTAGAACTAGAAATTTTCTCCTATTAACACTCATTCTATTTTCAATTTTTGTAAACCTGACCTAATGAAAACATTAATAGAAGCCATGTTTATGGTGTAATGCCACGAGCTGAACCGAGTTTCTGATACTTAATTTTTCGTGACAAATACTTTATATGTAGAGAAGATAAGTTTGATGTTTAATGAAGACGAGATAAATACTTGTGGCCTCGGCTAAAATAAATTTACCTCAATTACCGATACAAACATAAAACTATATTCTGCTGAATTAATAACTGATCTCCGGCATTGATATGATAGTTATATATACATAATGGACTGACTCAACTGAATCTTTATAAACTCGGTCGTAGAAGAATATATCCGAGTTTTTACGTGCTACCGTATTCTACACCCTCCATCTTTGTACAATGTATATCAAAATAAAATAAGACTTTCTTTTTGTTACATTCTATGCTGTTGCTAATAAACATGCTTTGTACTTAAAATGTGCAATGATCTTTTAGGACTTGCCTAGCAAGATCAAGAGCTCCACTCTCTTTATAAATAAGATGCAAATTGTAAGCTGCTTCTCTCCGTAGGTCACAATAGACTGAATTCTGATGTTTAATATTTCGATTCTCACCAAAAAGTTCTGGAATGGGGCAATCCTTCTGGTAAGTTGCGAGCACCTTTTCGTAATATGTAACTGCCAGTGTCACCAGTCCAATGTGATGATATGCTCGAGCTATGTTGTACAAGGCTTCCTGCAGATAATTAACGCAAACATCATGTTGCAAGAATGGTGGGAAAATCAGGTTTTGGATCAATATGTTCGAAACTATAAACCCAAAATCACTTAGGTTAGACATGTATAGACCAAAACCAACCACATTTTTTGCTGATAGCCAAATGAGCTATGCCATTTGTTGGTAGCTGCAGCAAAGTTACAGCACTGTCAATACAAGTTACAGGCATTGGCCAACTCCCTCCCTTCTACTTTTCCCAAAACTGTACTATCCGGTTGGTCTTCGCATTCTAATTACCTGCCTACCTACCACCAACCAATTAATGACCCTTTATTTGGGCTATTGGAACATCTAGCTCTCCATCCATGGGAAATACAGCATATCTTTTTGCATCATGACTTTAATAACCATAGCTTGGATATCACAATGTTTATGACCAAAACTTGCGCATTTTCTTAATGCCTTTGTATATTCTTCCATTTTTCTCACTTAGTTTCTTACTTTAAAAAAATAATTAAAGAAACTAGCTTAAATGACACACAGTTCCATTTTCCTGGTTGGCTTGTCCATGCCAAAGTTTTTAACCATATAACATCACGACTTGTGCAATTACACAATAATTATCCAATACCTGGTTGTTATCGCAAAGCTTCAAATTTTTGTAGAGGAATGCCAAGCCCTGCGCAACACACTGATGCTTGTTTTGAAGGCGGAATCCAAGAGCCAAATTGATTAAGGACGATCCTGTTTAGGCCAAGGAAGAAATTGTGGCAAGCATAAAGCAATAAGTATCTCAAATTAAGATTTTTTTATGTAGTTCTTATTATACAAGAGACCTAAAGAACAGGAACCCTACCAACACACAAGTTAATTAGGGGACTATCCGGCATGATTTTATAAGCTTCAAGATATTTCCTTGCAGCATCTTGATGATGGCTAATGGTGGTAAACTGATGCCCCGCAATGATATAGGGTGGTGCACAATCTTTGTATTTGGATTGCATGCTATTCAGAAGCTTGCAATGCCTTGAATCCCGGTTCGTCAAACTAGAATACAGGAAAGCCACAAGTATATAGTAATTTGTTCATTAAGAAGAAAAAGAGGAAGAAAAAAAGAAAAAACCACCATGCTCCTATGGAAGTACTAATTTGTTAGAAAGAAAAGATGTGGTCCATGTGGAGTAAATAATAGTCTTCCTTTTTCCAAACTAATAGATCAAAACTCTGACTAAAGGATAAAATGGTTTCAATGATGTTAATTTATTAGAAAGGAAGGATCTCTAACTTCCTTAGGATCATAGGTTTGAATCCTCACCTCGCATTTTTCATATACATTCTAACAAAATAGAAACAAATGGTTTAATGTGATGGAATTAAAGCAAATTTGATAGGAAATTGGGGTGGGGTGAAATTTGCGAGAAAGAAAATTTGAGGGCCGACTCTTGTGACCAAGCGAGAACACACTCCCCCCCCCCAAAAAAAAAAAAAAGAATGAGGACTTGCAAAGTATGGAGAGTAGAGAGCCAGGAGCCGGGAGCTGTCGGGAACTTTCAGGTATAAATTGGCCGCCCTTTGTTTCTCCAATAACAAATTAAGGTTTGAAATACCAAGGTTCACAAAAAAAAATTGAAATTTTCTAAATGTTCCTTGCTACCAGAGTATTAATACTCAAGACAGAATCTAAACGAGGAACCCATACTATTCTCTCCTTCCCCCAACCAAATCCAAACTGTGTGTGCAAGAAAGAAACCGTAGACTGCCCTAATCCGCTGAAACTCATTGAAACACTCTGCCTAAGTAGCTATAATTAACGGAATAAAAGGTATCCTCCATGTTCGGGAGAAAATCCTCCTTATCTCCCTGCAATTTTTATATCCTTTGTGTTTCGGAATAAAGTATGTCTCAAATGCAGATAGATATCTTAATTTAGTACAACATGAACACATGCAGATAGATATTTGTTCAAAGCCAGATAAAATATCAAAGACTGAAATACCATGAAGCTACTTTATAATAGCAGTTCCAAGCCGAGATGCTGTAAGGGTACTGCTTAACAACGTGCTTTGCAAAGTTGAAACCATGCATGGTACCAGTTGAGCTGAAAGCTAATTCTGTGAACATGAAGTTAACAATGAGAGAATAAGGCAGATATATGCCTCAAGTTCAGAGATTAAAACAATGCAATTTGAGAGGTATGATGAGAGAATATAATTCAAGGCCTTCACCCAACAAAGTGGCCAACAGGAAAAATAGATGTAATAAAGTGATGTAACTTGAGAAAAATACTTACGAGCTCCAAGTAACTGGAGTTCTTCCTTCCTTTCCATCGATAATGAGTTAAAAGCCAACTTTAAAGTTAGGCTTATAATCTCTAAAGCTTCAGAACATCTTCCTAAGGAAGCCAATGCCTTGCACAACTATGAAAAATCACAAGGAAAGCATTAGGTATTTGATTAAAAGGTAGGTAGGTAATGAGACTGCATAAAGATAGATACGTGATCAATGTTTATTTGGCGTGATGGAATGATAAACAAAGAGGAAAGTATAAAGATTAAGAAAAAACAGAGGTACTAACATCGACAATAAGAATATGGTATTCTTCTTCTTTCAGAAGGTTAGGCAGGGGGGATTCTCGGTGCATCCGTAGCTAGAGACATCACAGAGAAAAGAAAAGCATTCTTCGTTGAATTTTTGCTAGCATATGCAATAAAAATGAGCAAACAATAAAAAAAGTTACCGCTGGTTCATCATCTAAATCATCATAGCTCAAATTGACTCCTGCAGCCAGTGCTTTAGCCTTCTTTTCTTCCTTGATTCTTTCCCTTTTTTGAAGTAATCTCTTTGCTCTGGATGCTTTTGTTCTAATTCAAATAAAGACAGAAGTTTTTATATGCTCCTTCAAAGCAAGTATGTTTTTTTAAGAAGAGACAAGCCTCTTAAATTATTATTAAGCTCAAAGTACAAGAATATTGTACTAAGAGCAATATAAAAGAGAAAATTCAGTCTATCTCTACAACAAAAGCTACAAAACAATTTCCAAATAGAAGAAATCAAGCTAAACAATGAAGAGATCAAGCTAAACAAAACCATATCTCAAGAAATCTAATTACAAAGCATAATGCAAAATCCTCTCATAAAGAACTAAATTTAAACTAAAAACTTTCCAGAAGATGCAACTGGCTGCCTTGAAACTGCCTAACCAAATTAATCCATAATCCAGAGGAAGCTCGAAGAAGTCTTCCACTATTCAGCAGCGGCGTGAAGGATTTACTTGCCACCCATATAAAGGGAAACCCAAGAATGACTAAAGTTGGTCTTACATCGAGGAAAATACATTAAACTGCTGAAGAATTAAATTAGAATAATTCCACAATAAGAACCTATTGACTTTAAATGATCTAGTATTTCGCAAGATCGAGGACAAGAACGAGTAGCAGACGGCAACTTTGCGGATCCTGGCTCTTCCTTGCATTGAAATAGGGAATTGAGATCGGTTTCTAGAGGCTCAAAACGTTTCTGACTTTCAAGTTCAATTGACCTATCCAAAGGCTCCAATTCCTCACTACTAACGCTGAAAGGAGAGTCAAAAAAAGGCTCATACTTCTTGTTGGATTGATTGAAAGGGGTTTTGCTTGGAGAGCCCTTCGGAAATTTTACCTTCGAGTTAGGCAAAGAGAACTTAGAGTACTTAAACTGGGTAGAGTTAGGATGATAAGAAAAAGACTTAGAAAAATGGGCTGGAGCTTGAATTTGGGTGCAACTGACTTCCAATAAATCAGGATTAGCCTCTACAAATAGCTTGGAGCTGCTGGAAAAGCTGATGAATGAGAACGGGCAGTATTTTTCTTAAGCAAAACGGGTACTTGATCATGTAAAATCTGGGCTTTTAAGTACTGTTCTGCCAAAATTTTCTTTGATTTCTTCTTCCGGATAAAATACTTCGGAAATGGCTTGAGGTAATGTGGGAAGATCTTGGAAAAAATCTTCTTTTCAAATTTCCTCAGGAGCCTTATGATAAGGAAAAGAGGGAAGAAGAGGAGATTGGAGCTGAAGATGAAGATGAAGGGTTGAAAAGAGGGGCAGCAGCTGTTGGTTTCTTTTGGAATATAGCAGCTGAAATAATTCCAGCTTTTAGCTTTTTGTTCATAGGATTGGAGGAAGGAGGATCACCAAACAGAGGGCTGTTGGCTGGTTGAGGTGACTTTCCAGCTGTAAAAGAAGACAGTCATATTTTTCTCTTTCTTCATTAAGGGGGCGTTTGGGGCGTGGAGTGAGTTATTATAGTCTGTGGGTTATAATAGTTTATGGGTTATTATAATATGGGTTTGGGGTGCAGATTATTATAGTTTGGGTCATTATAATCTATGTCTGGGAAAGTAAGGAATAATGACATATATGAGAGATGAGGGGTGAGGGGTGAGGAATAGGAGAAATAAGAAAAAAAGTAGAATAGTCCTAATCCTAGGATTGTGATAATCCTTGGGACAAACATGGAGTGGACTAAAAACTGCTTCATAATCTGAGGGCCAAACGGCCCCTAAAAGTGACTCTTCAACACTTTTTTCTTGTTCCTTTCAAAACTAAATTTCTTACTCTCTCTCCTTAAGTGTGGCTCTTCAAATCCAACCAAGTTCACACTATTTTCTTTGAAATCCAAATTTAAAATCACCATTGCTTCAAGGAAGGTAATCAGCGCCGGCGCCAGCAAGGTTAAAAGTTTGTGAGTTCCATGTTTCAAAGCTTCAAAAGGATTCCTTGTATATGAAGGAATTTTTTGGATTGATTTGAGATATTCCACCCCCTCCGAGAAGAATGAATCATCAACAACTCCTTCATCCTTTAAAACCTGGTTTAATCTTTGCAAGTCAAATGGGTTTGAAAAATCCTCAAATGATAAATGGCCCTTGGTTAAAGGAGGAGGTTCAAGCTGTTCAAAATCACCAACGTGTAAGAAAAAATTATCTCAGTTAAAGTCTGTTGTTTCTAATGTAGCTGGTACAAAACCACATTGGTTTCTTTTTACTTGAATCTTTGCTTCGGAAACATTTAGAAGGTTGTTCGTTTCAGAAGCGATATTTTCCAAACCTCCAAAATGATCTCCTATAATTTTGAGCGTTTGATTGCTCCAATAATCAAGAGGGAGGTTTTTTATTTTAATCCATCCTCCATAGCCTCCAATTACTGATGGTCTGCTATGTTTACTTTTACTCAATTTCTCAAACTTTAAATGAAAATGACCCATTACTTGCCATACCTCTTCTTTTCCAACAAACTCTTCTAGAGATCCTTTAGCCAATTTAATCAAAGCATTCTCTGCAAACAATAGATTAATGATCATTTTTTATTGAAAAGATCCTCCAAGGTTCTAATTTCCCTCCAATCATCAAACGCAAATAATCATGAAATAATCCATCGATTATTGAAATCTTCTTTTAAAACTTCCGAATTTTTAATGACCCAATACTGAGTTGCACTTTGAAAATCTGAGGTGGGAAGAAATGCTCTGGTTTACCAAATCTTGAACAAAGGGTCCATTAAGCCTAATCTTTTCTGCATAACTTGCTCTTAATGACTCGGAAGGAGGCTGCAAAGAGGTCGGGAGATGATTGTTGTACCAAATCGAATAATCATGCTTCATCAAGAATCTTTCCAACATTTTGTGAAAGGATTTCCAGCCCTGTCAAGAGACACTAGAACAAATATGGATGAAGGATAAATTTTTGTTCCTCTTCCAAGCTACACACCTGATAACCCAACCTATTTTGACCTAAATTTTAAGAGCCTTGTACTTCCAAAATCATCAAAACCGTTTCGAAGAAGAAAACCATTATTAGGGTCACACAAGAATTCAGAAATTTCCTTCAAGAGACATCTAAATTGAGTGTCTGATAATGACAAGATCTTCCGAGCTTCCACGTCTTCTATATGGAAGTAATCTTTGTCGAACCAAATACATTAAGGGGCGTTCTCTACTTTGCATCTTTGTCGAACCAAATACATTAAGGGGCGTTCTCTACTTTGCATCTTTCTACTTCCATTTTCACCAAAATCAAACTGTCGTTGAAACAGAGATGGACAAGAAGATTTGGGCTCTAGGGTACTTACCGGAGAAGAAGGATGACAAACGCCGGAGGAGAAAAAGGGAGCCGGAGTGTGGTTAGGGACGAAAAGAAGGAAAGGAGGAGAGAGACATCCTTTCCTTCAAAGCAAGGATGTTGAAATAGTATATAGAGGAAAGAAATGGGATTTATAGAAAGACAAGTACCAGGAAGCAAAGGTTATGGAAACTGAAATCTTAATTGAATCATTGCCTTTTGATGCCATAAAAAGGACTTCTTTCTTTTATTTTGGGTTGATTTAAATAGGAGCTGTTTTTAGTCAGGACCAAATATTGACAAACCTTTCAGGCTTATTTCTTGATACATAAAGAACAAATGAAGTACTTCAGATGTGAAATTGGAGATGCTAGTCACGAAATAAGAGTATAAACCATTTTAACATTGCAAATATGACCAAGAGATTTCATTTTCTTGACAAAATGGAGAAAGGGCAGGAACTAAAAGTCTAGAACTGGTGACCACAAGTTTAGTAAAAACTCAAGTCAACGATCAGCATCCAGACCTATTTATAGCCAACAGGGAAAGAGCCTGACAGTACTAACCATAGTAGTAATATTACTATGTGCATGTTTGGGAGTAACTTTAAAATTGTTAAAACCATTTTTTTTCATGTTTAAAGTTAAGCTCACTTTCAAACATGTCTTTATTCTTTTTTTTTTTAAAGGGAAACAAGTCTCTTTTATTGATTAAAAATGCAACTAAAGCTCATAGTACAAGAGAATTATACAAATGAGCAAAAAATCTAAAGATTAGTAGGTGCACTCACACACCTCAACTAGGTTGACACCCCTAGCTCATCGTATCCAACAAACTAAGACAAACAAGGCTAACATAAAGCCTTTACAGCTTATGATATTAAAACATGGAAAACAAATGAGACAATTCTTGATAAACCAAAACAATCTAATTCAACAAGGAACAAAACAAAACAGAAAAAGAAGACCATTCAACTAAATGCCCTAATTATGCATAGGAAACAAAAGCACTCCAATTCAGATTGAACTCCGAGATGTTGTAACTATAAAAAAGAATTAAATTAATATTTAACTTTGAAACATGTCTTTGATCACTCAAAAAATTAATTTAATATTTAAGTTTGCACTTCTAAATGCAATCTTCATAGCACCAAAATTGGTTTTGAATAATTTAAAACATGTTAGTGATTTTGAAATTGGCAAAAGTTATTTGAAATTTTTTTAATACCCATAAGTGTCCAAGCTACGCACACCTTGATTAATCTCAAGGGACAACATGTCTGGCCTTAGAACAATTGAGTGTAAAGGAAATTCGTAGGAAATTAATTCATGGTTAATTGAACTATTCTTGAACCACTCCCAAACATGCCTTACATTCCAACAATCTCATCAAGAATTCCAGGTGATTTAGAAAGTTAAAATTACTCTAATGTCCAAAAAAATCAATGTTAGTTCACCATAGGCACTAGGAGCCATATCCCCATTCAAGGACATTGTTCATAAATCAGTCTTGTTGAGGAAAGTAAGAAAATTTGTGTTAAAAGTTATATTCCTACAATATAGTGCCAAGACCTTCAGTACTTACAAATCTGATTTCGGAGCTACAGGTTTGAATCCACGAAATAGGTTGCCAGTTTCACGTCCATCTAGTACTTTGACTCTCTCGAGCAAAACCCTCCTTGGAAGCTTCTTCTTGTTCACTTTAATCTAAAACCCAAACAAGTTATTGTTACAGAAATGACATGGATCTAGAATTGGAAAAGGTTTAAAAAAATAAAAATAAACAAATGCAGTGAAGAAATTTGAGAGAGAGAGACTCTAAAGAGTTTTTAATGGCTACAATATCTTAAATTATTAAATAATAGCCCTAACTATTACATGCTAATAAGGAAAATCACTCTGGGTATATCTAAGAAACAAAAAACGACAGTGAATCAAGTAACTGTAAGAAATAGGACATGCAAAATATAAGATTTTTGCTATTAATTTCTCTTAAACTACCAATTCACCCAAAAGCTTAAGCCGGTGGTTGAAGGCAAATTTAATTATGTATCACTAACGCCCCCTCACCTGTGGGCTTGAAATGTTTGGAAGGCCTAATAAGTGGAAATCAATTTTGATTGGGGAGAAAACAACAATGCAGGGGCTTGAACAAAGGACCTCCCTAGACCACCTACTCTGATAACATCTTAAACTACCAATTCACTCAAAAGCTTAAGCTGGTGGCTGAAGGCAAATTTAATTATATATCACTAACAGTTTCTTTTCTAAGGTACATACTTTTCAAGTAAAAACAAAGGCAATAGGCCTTCGCTATCAATTGCTTTTCTAATAAATTCTGAATCTGACAGAGCAAGGACAAGGTTTTTTTTCTTTTCTTTTCTTTTCTTTTTTAATGAGAAACCTAAATCAAATTTCATTGATGGAATGAAACTACAAGAGGGCAACAAAGGCCACGTGAGATTAAGATGGGGTTATTTAAGAATTTAAGATACTAAGAATTTACCTTTTCTTGAAGAGTCTCGATATATAAGGACTCTCGGACCAAAGGAAAGATCACCTCAACGAAGTTCTCAAGCAATCCTCTAGTTCTGTATATGTGGCAAAGCTTCAGTTTTACTTTCTCATTGAGCCACCAAGGTTTTAATTTGCTGGAAGATGAGCTAGTTGGGTCTGCATAAAGTCATAAGTACCCAAAATCGTTTAATAAGCATTGCAAGAAACACCTGCTAACTTCATCCATCTTTTAACCTGCAAGTGATAAAGCACATGGTAGTTATTTAACGAACACATACTTGAATCTTTTGGAGGAGATAGTAATGAAATGGCTTCTTTGTCTCTAGCTTCCTCAAGAAGGAGGGAGGCCAAAGTTAATCGAGCATTAATGTTATCTTCAACATGTTGAAGCACTGCAAAGGAACAATTGTCAAGTACTTGAGAAACTTAAAATTTGGTATCAACTGCCATAAATTTTGAGGTTATCTTGGAGTTAAAACTGTTCTTTGGAGGAAAATGTGGATTATTTTCTCTGTGGCTATCGCTTATAAAGCAACAAAAAATAAAAATAGATAAATAAATAAAAGAGAAAAAAGAAGAAGAAAAAGATGATGATGATGATGAAGAAGAAGAAGAAGAAACTACAAAGAGATAGAGGTAAGAGTTCTCTTATGGGCCAGTGTCGTCCAATCTTCCATGTGGAATGTTTGGCATTTTACCAAAAGGGCAAAAAATCGGTGGGAGGTGCTTGATTTAGCAAAGTTTCATGCCTCTTCTAGAGTTTTTATTGAAAGGAGCTGAAGGTTTTGCTATTATTTTTATAAATCAATCCTAATTAACACAAGTCGGGAACTTTTGTAAGGTTTGAATCATGATTCTTTAAGATATAATTTCATGTTTTACTTGGTTCAATTCCAGACATTAATGGTAACTTTCAACATGTAAAGTTCATTTTTTGTTTCAGAAAAACAAGAAAAGGAAAGAAAAGGAAAAAGACAAGTGAATTCAGTAAAGTATATCATCCTCCTTACAAGTAACCGAGAATGACATGGATAAAAGAAAAAATTACAGAGAGAAATATCAATTTGAAATCAACAATGAGATGATGTTGGACTACCAAAAAATAAAAAAGAAGCTTTAGCTGCCATTAATCAAATCATTCTGAGAATTTTGCCTCACCTTTGTAAAAGAAAACAATTGCCTGTTCTCTTTCATTAGTTGATAAGTAACACTCGGCAATTTTTAGGTATAAAATCCCCTGTTACAAAAGTAAAGCCTTGTTAATCATGGTAAAATATAAAAGAAAACTAAAGGAACAATGTTCAGACAAATTAAAAAAATAAATCTTAACATCCTAACCCTTTCAAAGATCAAAAAACATAACTAGATAAAATTAATTGAATTAAGCTAATTGAAACTACAAAATTAATGAGGTTCAATCCTCAATTTTATCATTAAACCAAAATAAAGCAAAACCAAGAGAAGGAAACGAAACAAGAATTACTGGTTGTATTTTGATGATAAATTACAAATATATAGTTTAGTAGTAAGAAATGTAATGCAGAAACATGGCAAAGTATGAAAATTGGGTTGAACCAATTATGCAGGGGGAAAAGGAAGATTACTGGTGGGAAAAAAATTATTGATTGAAGAAAATCCAGCATACATAATAAGGCAAATAGTAATTTGAGAATTTCTTATTACATAGCCTAAGACATGCATGCTTAGTGGATATAGCAATCATAAACTTACAAGAAGATCTATTAGAATTATGTAAAACGTCATCTAATACTACCCTAAAAATGCAAGCAGTTCAACCTGAAAGTCAAAACATCACCCCACCCTTACAAAACCCACTTTAAAGGAAAAACTGAAAACCATAATCAGCTTACCATGTTCTCTCCAGCATTTACTTCTTCGGACATCAGATAATATTTCAATGCCCAGCTATAGTGCTTAAGACTCATCAATGAGTCTGCAACTTCAATCATCAAATTTGAGTGATCATAGGTAGTTTCCCGTCTCAAATTAGCAAAGAGGCACTAGAAGTAATATAAAGTGGTAAGTACAATATTTTCAAACTCAAGCTAGATGCAGACATATTATCACTCCCACCCAAGTGATCCCAGTATACAGAGCAAGCTATAGAAATTATCATTTTACATAAAAATCGCAACCTACCATAATAGAGCAGGCCCCACCTATGGTGTAACATGCCATACATACAATGTTGCATCACCATAAGAAACTTAGAAAACACATAAAGCCCTCAAAGGGCATTACTTTATTGACTATAATTTCTAAGTGTATCATAAATCAGATATAGATAAACAGAATTAAATTAAAAAGATTTAGAAAAAATTAACATAATTTTTTTCACAGCCAGAAATAAGTACAAACCTAGACGTAAAATGGCTTACAGCCTTTAACTAAATTATTTCAGCTTCCCACCAATAAAGAAGGCTAACTATGTCTCCAGTTATTTATCTAATCTAAATCCGGCCATCGTTGGCATCCAAGCATACTATTTTTTTTTTCTTTTCTGATGAAAATAACGGCTTTCATTGAGAAAAATAAACAAAATAATACATGAGCATACAAAAAACCAAGCCCACATAAATAAAACATACCACAAAAAACATCTCGTAGTGAAGAAATTATTGTTTGTTATACTTCTAAACGGTGAGCTAGGATGTTTTGTTTTGTTTCTGTGTTTATACCATCTATCTATATATAAAGTGTTCTATGAAGACTGCCTGAAGAATCAGCCCATGGACAACTTAAAACAACTAAATAAAGATATTATAGCTTAACTTCCAATGAATGAACTATCATACTAACATTGCTCACTATGGATATATAAATATTAACCGCTTAAGGTAGTCATGCATTGAAGACTACACTGACCTCTGCCTTCTCCAAATCTCCAAGATGAGCATGGCAGATTCCTGCTTTAGTTGTCAAGTTTAAAGGTAGCTCATTTCCTGCACAGTACACCCTATCTGCATGTTCAATGCGCTCAAGAGCTTTGCTGAATTCTTTACTTCCCATGTATAAAGAAGCTAAAAGATCAACCACATCTAAATCAGCTTCAGATGGATGCCCTTTGATGTAGTCCTCAAGAATGCAAATTGCGCGTTCAAGATGACCACATTTTTGGTACAGCTAGCAAGGGAAAGCAGGACACAGTCAGAAAAAAGAGAGAGAACAGGGAGGAGGGGATAGATTTTAGTCACAATTAGAGCCAGCTAACTGGGCATCAGAAACAATTCCTTATCAAGAATATTTAAAGCTCAAAAGTAAAGAAACAATTAACCCATTCTATGAAATTACGAAACGACAACACGAGTGGACTTGTATTCTGATGAAATAAACAATAGACAACAGCAAAACACATCCTCAGACTTTCTAGGTTCCAACAAAACTTGTAAGAAGTCAAATATCACTAGGAAGTAGAATTTTAGATCAAAACTACTTGGCGTTGTGTTTCATTGGATTGAATAACATTGGTAACTTAATTAATTTACATAAAAGTAAAATTTATTGAATTGTGGCTAATGAGAAGATTGGAACTACAAAGTCTTGATTGCAATATTTTCTGTAAATATATATTTGTTTACAAGGCTTCACTTGAGAAGAGAAAATAGTTTAAGAAATTTTATCCACCAAAGACAAACCATGCAGAAAACAAGTAGCAGTTTCTTAAAACTAAGAGAAACGTGTACAAATTAATGCAATAATAATCTTGGAATCTTTAATGCTAAAGACCAAGGAAGTCAAACCCAATGGAAAATTAGGAGATAAAACATCAAACCTTTGCTCCTGTCATGAGTGCTTCAACGTTACCAAGGCATTGTTGATGAATCTGATCATATGTTTCAGCTGCTTTCTCACAATCTCCACGCTCAAGGTAGAGTGATGCTCGATGAAATAATAAATTAATATCATCAGGCTCTGCTTTTATTGCTTTAGAAAGACAATAGCTTGCTTGATCAATATCACCACGGTCACTGCACATGTTAAATATCTACAAGCTGTAAATCATATTTCTTCACTTCACATACTAAAACTAAAAGTAATGACTTCAAAGGAACACGGACATATCCGAAATTCCTAAATTAGCTTATACTATACTTCTTAGGTGCATCATGCATGTCACGTAAAATATACAATAGATACATCCTTTAATTCTAATCAAGGATGAAGGGTCTTTAAAATTAAGATGCAATTGGTCAACGACAATGTCCTGACCTCAGGCTTTTGTGTCCATCCTTTACTTCCTTATATCGATAATGTAAAGACAGAACACATGAATATATAGAGATGGCTGCAAAATATATGAAGTAATAAATAAAGTTGATCTTGATTTGACAAAAGCATTATGTCACCTTCTAAAAATATATGCATAGTGGAAGAGGACCTCACATTGACCATGAAAATAGCAGTTTCCAGAGAGATGAATCTTTTGGCATTAAATGTGCAGCAAGCATGTAGAATCCCATGGCCTTTACATCATCACCAATTGCATTGTAAACAAGTCCAAGTGTGTGGTACGAATCAGGTAAATCTGGGGCTCGTAGTACAACTTGGCGCAATAAAGATATAGCCTACAACCATAATGTTTCGAGGAGTAGATTCAGTGATATGAAAAGAAAAAAGATTGCTTCGCTTGTTCTCTTTGTAGGCATTGTGTTGTGAAGACTTAACAAGAAATCTTCAAAGGGAATGAGATCATCTCTAAGATTTTGTACCTTTTCGTGCTCGCCTTGAGCATAACATAAAGTTGCATCACCAAGCAACTTTGTAACATCGCGATTAAGTTTTTTCTTTGATCCTTTTCGTCTACCTCTTTTTTTAGGCTACAAGGACACAGACAAGCTTGCATTTTAGAATAGATAATAGATTAGAGAAAATATAAAAAGATAAAAATAAAAGGCCCAATATAGTGAAGAATTTTGATATGGCAGAGTGAAGGGGATGACAAAATGACTTCTTTCAACAGCCAAAAGCTTCCCTTCCTCTGCTTAATCAAAATAACTAGCATGCACATTACCTCCTTTAACTTCCTCCTAGACCCATAATTCATAGCTTCCAAAATTTCATCAAAGCTAGCACCAGAAATGTCTTCTACCCTGCCTCTCTTTGCAGCTCTCTCACTGTTTTTAGGGGGCAAAGAAAGGAAACTATATGAATTTTATACCATAAGCAATTTAGAATCAGCAAGAACGAGAACATTCAAGAAGGTTAGTTTGAGCTAATATACACAAACAATATCAATTCTGATATATGTTTCTTGTTATATGAGTTTGTTAGTTGGAAGTAGGCACAAGCATAGGCTTTGTTTTAGCTCGTGCATTTGGATGAATGAAAAACTACCCTTTTACTAGCGAAATGCACCACTTCCAAATTGAAATTTTCAAAATGATAAAACAAGGATGAATTAGTAAACCACCATAAAATACAGAAACAAAAATAAATTCTGTACTGACACTGCATCACAACATTCCATCATCTCATCACCAACTTAACAGTAACTAAAATTATTTTTATAAATTTTGCAGGTGCCAGGTAGGACCATGCTGTCAATATAGTTCAATAAAACCTTCGCACGTAGATACTTCCAGTACATTTTTCAAGTGAATCCTGTCTATGGAAGGGAATTGTTCTACCCCCAAAAGAGGGTTAGAGAAAACATTAAGAAAAAAAGGGAGTGAAAGAGCAGAAATAGAAGAAAATTTACCTTTGACCATTTGCAAGAGCTTTTCTCTTTTTCTCAGCAAGGGCTTCATATTCAAGGCGCTCAAATTTTTTATATGGTTGGACACTAAAATCTGTTCCTTCAACAAAATCAAATGGATTTTCTCCGGCCTTAAATTTGAATGTGTATCCATCTTCTTCTTCAATATCATCCTCTCCTTCATCCTCCACTTCTTCCTCTCCTTCTTCCTCTTCCTCCTCCTCCTCCTCCTCCCCCTCTCTATCCTCGACTCCTGTTTCTACAACCTCTTTTTCCGTTCCCAAAACATGCATAACTTCACCAGGAACCTCTTCACAGTCAGAAATTCTACTCCCCTCCTTTTCCATTCAAATGCAGGTTACTGGAAACTCTTGAAAAAAAAATTCTGAGCAAGAAACAATAACAAATTTAAGAACATAAACGTAATGAATGATTCAATAGCATTTAGAAACTACAATAAATTTATGTGAATATGACATCTAACAGTAAAAAGAAGCACTTAAAATTACAAAAATAATCCTGCCGAGCGGTTCTCGGAACAAAATTGAGGAGAAATAGTTCACCAAACAACTGCAGTCAGTGCCTGGAGTTCTTAAACTTTCCCCAACCCAAATGTTTCTTAGGGACGAACGACACAAGCCAAATATGTAATGTAAAAGTAGCCACCATTGGAAAGAAGACACTCAATATTACGAACAAACAAACAAAAAACTACCCAAAATTAAGCTATGAACACGAAATTAGCCAGAATAAAAAACTAAAGGCTGAATTTTTCTGTCACCGCTGCCGATTATTAATCAGACGAGTAGTGGAGTTTCGATAACCGCCAAATAAAACTCAAAGAGCTGCTACGCTAACAAACAACTTCTATTCACTTGAAATTTTTTGTTTCAATTTTCTATAATGTTAGGTTACCTGATCGAAGGGTGGTGGCAGCCCAATGGATGAAAGTGGCGGTGGTGGGGAAACGGCGAAGAGAGGGAAGGGCAGGAGAAATTGTAAATGCTAATCCAATTTTGGAGGGAAAGAATAGTTTAATCACAAATTCGTTCAACCTTCGAACTCAAAACAGCTTACAAACGTTTATGAACGGCGAGTGGCGTGAGGGAAACGGCGGGGGCGGCGGTCGGTGTGGCGGGTGAAAGTGGCTAGTAAATTGGAGGAAGGGGCTATGATGGCTACAGAATTTTGAAACAAATATTCAAATAAAACAAAATTGAATTTGTCACTATCCGATTCTGTTTTTAAAACTGTTCTTCGATTCTATAAAGTTCGAAAACAAACATTTTTGTGTTTTTATTGGAGGTATTATCTAATACTATAACAAAACTTCCTGCTCAATCAATATTATGAATACTAAATATTTGATAACTAGTATTGTAAGAGGATATCAAATCCACAGAATTCAAACATTTTCTAATATAACTGGTAAATATTTTACCATTTTTATTATATACATAATTGAAATTTTATATTTTAAAAAACAAAATTATATTAAATACATATACAAATATTTTAAAAACATGTTATTAACTCAAATATAACAACAATATACCAAAATATTTACGATTCCTGTAACAGTAAAAAAAACTATAGGTTTGCCCTTCATTTCCTTCTTTCTTCTCTTAGATTTTTCTTTCCCTCTGTCATCTTTCTTTCATTTTTCTTTTACATTTTTTTAAATTACAGATCATGCATCAAATAATCTTGAAAAAAAATCATGAATCTAAAAAAAAAAACTTTTAGATTTTGATCTAAAGAATCATGTAGCCAAAGATACTTGAAAAAAAAAAGTTAGATATTGGTACGCGATCATCCAAATCTAAACCATTGTATACAACCGAAACGCGCACCTTGCCGCTCAACTGTGTCATGATCTTATCATGTGCATGCAACCTAACCCAAAATAACCTTTCGTCCATACATGCGTGTCACTACATTCAATATTTAATTTATAAAATCATGTCCCATATTTGAAAAGTCATAACTTAAAATCCATAACTCAATTATATATATATATATATACAAACCTAAAATTTAAAAGTAAACCTTTTTTTTTAATGAATTTTGTTATATATATATATATATGTCACCTTGCACATCAAATGACAATTTGTTCACCTTAGATATTAAAAAATAATATGAAAATTTGTCTAAATCATAGAGAGATTTAAAAAAAACCCTAAACCCAATCCGGATTTTTTTGGGTTGGATTAACATTTGCATATTGAATGGATATGATTAACTTTTTGTCAACTCATATGTTTTGGGTTGGTCCATAATTTTTCTCCATTTTGGCTCGTGTACACTCCTGGAGGCATAAAAAACATGCATAACAAATACAAAACTAGTAATATGTTTTAAAACTCGAGGCAATCTCGAGCCAATCATGATCAAGAATAACATTAATTAACCATGAAACTCGAGCCACGTTGCACCTGGATGCTATGCGATTAATGTTTTACCTGCATTATGTGATGTATCTTGGGTTAATTTCAATTGAAATTGACATCGAGAATCTCACATAATGCAAATGAAATGCAGCAAATATTGGGACTCGTTCAACACATTTCGAGGCACTTTCATCAATCTCCACTATTACCTCTTCATATTTAAGTTTGGGATACACTTCATAAGGTCTGCCATGCAAAAATCAATCAATCTTGAAAGTAAAATGTTCAAATTCGGTCAGAATGAGATGCTTGTTTGGCAAAAGTGAATATCAAACATTAGAAAAAACAAGAGCACTTTGATAATTTGAACATATTCTTTATTTTGAATTTTGAAAACAAAACAAAAAATCTC
The DNA here is from genome assembly GCF_000004075.3 of Cucumis sativus. NCBI lineage: Eukaryota > Viridiplantae > Streptophyta > Magnoliopsida > Cucurbitales > Cucurbitaceae > Cucumis > Cucumis sativus. The sequence continues at coordinate 35,673,136 of NC_026657.2, forward strand.
GAAAACGATCTCGACAAAAGAGAAACGTAAGCTTTAAAATGTAAAACCTAAACTTAAGAATTTGTCATTTTCCATTAGAACTCAACAAAAATATCTTTAGCCTATCCATTTTGTCTTATTTTTGTTAATTTTCCTATGTAGTTGTCTACGAAAATCCATAAAACTATATTTACATATATTTTAATTAATTTTGATATAGTTAGAAACCATACATTTTTAAAAATAGTTAAATAAATTAAAATATTAACAAATATAATAAATTTTTGATTCTATCAACGTAGAAATGGACCAATATCACTATCATACACTTATATAAATGTCTATTATTTATAGAATATAAAAATTTTTGCTAATTTTTTTTTATCAAATTTGCTATTTCTTATAATTTTTTATGAAAAATAGATAATTTATTTCCATGAACGTAGCTAGCAATATATCGTAGACTCGCATTAGAAGTTGCGGCTTCCCGGTCGGAGACTGCGAGAGGAATTTCCGGCAAGCTTTATAATCTCTGATGAACTTTTCTTGGGGCCCGCTGTAGTCCGCTTACAAGAAAAGCTTTTCAATTTAATCAGAAAGTGCCTTTTTAACGATTTGGAAACCCAATTCTTTTCGATGGTTTTGTTTGTGGGTACGACTCTTCCACCCACTTCTATGGCCTGTCTTGCTGCTCTCAGAACCCAAGTTCAACTTCGAAGCTCTGCATTTTCGATTGCTCGAAAAGGGTTTTCCTCCTTTCAACGCATTGCCCAATCTCGCCTTCAATCCGGTGAGCTACATTTCTCGCTGTTTGCTTTGATGGTATTCATTTCTGCTGTAAAATCTCCTGGCCCTTTTCTATTTCGATTCGATTCATTCTCTATGTTTATTTTACTCTTCAACTGTTCTGTATTTCGTGAGTAATCAGAATGCCTGCTGTTGCGGATTTGCATTTCTCACTATACTCGCTATACTCTTAATACTTTTATACTTTTCACATTGTTCTAGCTATATCTTACACGGCAATATCGTTTATAAGTTTTCAAGAGGAAAATTGTACGAGATTTTCTTGATTACTTTGTTATGTTGTATTTTCAATCAACTGCAGGAACTGAAATTAGGCAGAATGTAGAGGGTTGGTCGTTCATCTCTAACTACCAAAACGTGAACATTTCGTGGGTTTGGATGTGTGTGTGGTAATTCTTACTTTGTATCTACAGTTTCTGGTGGTGAGATTGGAGGGACGATATCTGCCAATGAATCAGAAATAATATTTATAGGTACGGGTACCAGCGAAGGAATCCCACGAGTGAGCTGCCTGACTGATCCTGTAAAGAAATGTCCGGTACGGATTTCGAAATTCTGAGCATGAATTTGCTGATTGATGTCAAAATGTTTAACCGTGGTTTAAATTCCTTCGGAATGAAACGATTGTCAGAACTAAGAAGGAAACTAATGGTATCTACTAGTAGTGGACTTGTAGTGTAGGTTATAGAAATGTGGCTCTATCACATCTGTGTTTATTTTGTAGGTTTTTGACTTTTTAAAGCCAGTGTATAGTTGATGTAATTCAAATAGCTTAAACTTCTATAACCTACTGTCGTAACTAGTTTTCTACTTAGTTTACTGATATATTTGTTAAAACTACTTAGTTACAAATAACCAACTTGTATTAAGTTTTCCTCAATAAATAAAAATCTCTTCTCACATCGAGAGAAGATTTTTCATTCAATCAAAAATAGACATTGGTATTACACCAAATTGGTATTACAGCACCATAAGCTCTTGGGACCATGGCTGTGTGACGAGTGAATCAACCAGCAGCGGTGGACCTGCTCAAAATCAAAGGTAGACGAAAACCCTGTCCTCTCTGCAAGATCTACCATGCGTCGCTTGCTGCCCATGGACGCATCTGTGGAGGAGAGAATTGAAGCAACACTTCAAGAAGTCCTACAACGGCTAGAAACCTTAGCTCCTAAAACATAGTACATGAAGAACATCAAGAATTTGTTCAAAAGAAGAAGACCGATTCAAGATTATCAAGAACTCCCTTCAAGAATCAAAGATTACTATCAAGATCCTCAAGAATGAAGCTCTACTAATGATAAACCTCAAGAAAGGTTAGTAAGTGATGAAGATAGAAGGTTCTGACCATGTTTTGATGAAAGAAGAAGAGATGTGGCCAAATATTGATGAGAATTGACTTGCCTAGCTACGATGGTAAGAGAAATATCAAAATTTTATTAGATTGACTCAAGAATATTGATTTTTTTTTTTTAAATACATGAACACACCCGAGGGAAAAAAAGTGCATTTAGTTGCTTTGAAGTTGAAAGCTAGAGCATTAGCTTGGTGGGAGCAAATTGAAGTCAATAGGAGAAGAAATGGTAAAAGATCTATTGCTTCTTGGGAGAAAATGAAGAAATTGAAGAAAGCTCGATTCCTTCCACCCAACTATGAACAAACCTTCTACAACCAATATCAAAGCTGCTGGCAAGGAACTCAAAGTATAGCAGATTACATTGAAGAATTCCACCAATTAGGGGTAGAATGAATCTTATGGAGAATAACAACACCTTATTGCTTGATTTGTTGGAGGATTAAAGTTTGATATAGAAGAAAAAGTTAAACTTCAACCTTTCCTAACCCTATCTGATGCCATCACTAATGCAGAATCTGTTGAGGAGATTATTGAACCCAGTCAAGAAATACTACCAGAAGAAGCCCGTGGAATGTCACTAATAGCAACAAGGCTATAGCTGCAAACTCTTCTCTTACTTAGGCCACGAAAGAGCAAGACAAAGCAAGACAATTGATCCAAATGGGAAGAAGACTGAAGCAATTCCCAAGAAACAAATAGAGAATCTAATCTGAGTAAATGCTTCCATTGTGGACAAACTAGCCACCTCTCCAATGCTTGCCCTAAAAGGAGGGCTGTAGCTTTTCTAGAAGAAGATGCAGACCTCATTGAGGAGCAAGAAGGAGATTTTGATCAAAATGAAGAGATACTGAAGCCTGATGAAGGGGAAAGACTCTCTTGTGTACTTCAAAGAGTGCTAATTGCACCTAAAAATTATAACTCGCACCAGCATAAGTCTTTTCAAGACCCGTTGCACTATCCAAAATAAGGTAGCAACATGATTATGACAGTGGCAGCAGTGAGAATTTTCTTTCTAAGAAGTTAGTTACTGCCCTTAAACTGAAGGCAGAATCCATTCCAATCCTGACAAAATAGGATGGATCAAGAAAGGTGGAGATACACAGATAAATGGGATTTGCTCGGTGCCTTTGTCAATCGAAGGAAGCTAGAGAGACTAAATCGTCTGTGATTATTAGATATGGATGTTTGCCATATCTTGCTTGGGAGACTGCGGTAGTATGATACCAAGTTGTCCATAGAGGAAGGGAGAATACCTATGAATTTTAGTTGATGAATAAAAAGATTGTCCTAACGCCTTTTAACCAGAAAATGTAGAATGGATTAATTCGAAGCAGTTCAACAACGATCTCTTCATCACTTAAGTGGTAAGAAGTTTATTAAAGACAAAGAATCTGATATCTTAGACCTTGTTGTTGCTGGCCATTCTTCCCCAGATTGCTCCAAACATGTGCCACTGAAAGTTCAAGAATTGTTGGATCAGTTTCCAAGGATCAATGAAGAATCCACTGAACCTCCTTCCCTTTGAGTCATTCAACATAACATTGACTTGATTCCAGGCTCTTCCCTTCCTCATTGTAGGATGAGTCCACAGGAGTACGAAATCTTGCATCAACGTATGGAAAAGCTACTGAAAAAGGGTCATATCCAGCCGAGTATCAACCCTTGTGTAGTTCCAGCCCTATTGACTCCAAAGAAAGATGACAGTTGGAGAATGTGTGTTGATAGCTGAGCCATCAACAAGATAACTATCAAATATCATTTCCTTATCCTTCGAATCAGTGATCTACTTGATCAACTTGGAGGAGCCTTCATTTTTCAAAGGTAGACTTGAAGAGTGGCTACCATCAAATCCAAATAAGGCTGGAAGATGAATGGAAAACGGTTTTCAAGACAAATGAAGGGCCATTTGAGTGGCTAGTGATGCCTTTCGGCTTGTCCAATGCACGAAGCACTTTCATGCATCTAATGCAACAGGTGCTTCATTCTTTCCTAAACAAGTTCGTGGTTGTCTACTTTGATGACATCAATACAACAAAAATGAGGAAGATCATTTACAGCACCTAAAATTGGTTTTTGAAGCCCTAGAAAAGAATGAGATGTATATTAACTTGAAGAAGTGTACTTCCTGCACAGGGAAAGTTTCACTCCTAGGGTTTATTATTTGTGAACACCAAGTAAGGATGGATGAGAGCAACGTTGAAGCTGTGGTAAATTGGCCAACTTCTAATTCAGTGAAGGAAGTCCAAGCCTTCATGGGGCTAGCTTCATTTTACAGGAAATTCATTAGAAATTTCAGCTCCATAAGAGCCCCAATAACTGATTGTTTGGAGAAAGGAGCTTTTACTTGGGGGAAGAATCAACAACAAAGCTTTGATTTAATAAAAAAGAAGCTCAACAGTTAGTTTTATTTAATAAAAAGAAGCTTAGCAGTCAACTAGTGCTTAAACTTCTAGAATTTTGTAGTCCCTTTGAGGTGGCAGCAGTAGATGCCAGTGGAGCTGGAATTGGGGCAGTCCTATCACAAGGGAGGCATCCAATGAAGTTTTTTTAGTGAAAAGTTGAGTTCTTCTAGACAAGCTTGGAGCACTTATGAGCAGGAGCTATATGCTCTCATAAGAGCCTTAAAATAGTGCGAGCACTACCTTTTATCTATAAGGAGTTTATACTCCTTATTGAGCATTTCTCTTTGAAGTATCTACAAACTCAAAAAAGCATCAACATGATGCATGCTCGATGGGTGTCTTATATCTAGCGTTTTGATTTTACAATTAAACATCAGGAAAGAAAATAGGGTTGTCGATGCTCAAAGTAGAAAAAGAACCTTATTGACTGTTCTTTCAGCCGAGATTAGAGCCTTCAATCATGGCGTAAACCAAAGAATACTCTTGATTGAATGTATAATCTGCCTCTCAAGGTGAGAGGAGATGCTTTATATAGGGGAGATTAGTACAAGTAGTTGGTTACATTGTAACTAACTAAGTAATTTTAGTTAACTAATAGTGAGTTAAAACAGAAACTAAAAGACAGTTTACATCATTCCACCCCCCTAGTATCAAACTCGTCTCGAGTTTGTCATGAAAGCTGGAATCCATCCGGTGCATTGTAGCTTTTAAGGTTCGCTACAATGAAGATTTGGGCTGATGTTGAACCCTTCAGGCAGTTCAATCTTGTAGGCATTTGGCTCATATTTGGCAATTATTCTACATGGGCCAATCTGTTTATCTTTCATCTTTCCTTAAGTTTCAGTTGGGAACCTCTTATTCTTCAAGTGGGCCATTACAAGATCTCGAATTTGGAAATGAACCTCCAATTTGATGTGGAACTACAAGAAGAAGTAGAAGCCATGGCTGAAAGAATCCAAAAACTTCACACAAAAGTCATAGAACATCTAACTAAGACTGCAGAATCTTACAAAGAGGAGAAAGACAAAAGGAGAAGGGAAGTCCGTTTTCAAATTGGTGACCTAGTAATGGACCATTTGAAGAAGAAGAGGTTCCTAGCTGGAACCTATGAAAAGTTAAAAGACAGACAAATTGGCCCGTGTAGAATAATAGCTAAATATAAGCCAAACGCCTACAATCTTGATCTGCCTGAAGGGATCAACATTAGCCTAGTTTTCAACATTGCAGATCTGAAAAGGTACGATGCACTTGATGGATTCCATCTTACATGGCAGACCTAACTCGAGGACGAGTTTGATGCTCAGGGGTGGAATGATGTAATTCAAATAGCTTAAACTTCTATAACCTACTGTACTAACTAGTTTTCTAATTAGTTCACTGTTATATTTGTTAAAACTACTTAGTTACAAAATAACCCACTTGTATTAAGTTTTCCTCAATAAATAAAGATATCCTCTCACATTGAAAGAGAAGATTTTTCATTCCATCAAAAATAGACTTTGGTATTACACCAATACTATTAAAGTTGGGTTTCATAAGGGTAAGTTTGTATAATATGTATGTGTTAGGAATTTACGCTAGATATAAATAAATGCGGAATAAATTAAATTATATCTCAAACTCCCAGCTCACAGGTTAGAGTCAAATAAACAATTGACTTAATAAAGCATAGTGATAAAGAAAAACAACACCGAGAATTATATTGGTTTTTTCCAAACTCGGGGCTATGTTCAGTCTTCTGCAACTGTAGATTCTACTAGAATGGAGATTGAAAAAGAACCCCTTGAATGCGCTTACAAATCTCTCTTCCCCAAATAGTCCAACAAGAATTATTTGAATTCAAGTGCCACAACTTTGTAGCTTGAAATAATCTATAAGAGAAACACTCAACCCAGTAAAAATACACACGGTATTAGAGAAACTTCTAAAATTCTTTCTAGCGCACACCTCTCCAGTGGCAAGAAGATTCTCACGGCTTCTGCCTTCTCTTCTTCAGCGGTGCAATTTTCTTCAATTGTGTAAATATATATTTATATAAATGCATTGCTACATAATGAGGTAAGCCTAATAATATTGAAGAAATTAAAGAAATCACAGCCTCAACTTTCCTCCTTCGTTGATAAGTCACCGGAACTTGCTTTCCTTCAATCATAACTTGCCTATCAATTGGTGAATGAGAATATTTGCTTACTGAGGTTGACCAGAAGAAAATTTGGCCAACTATTTCATTTTAATTTTCATCTCTCAGTTGATTCACGACCCCAATTTTTCTTTTTATAGAAAAGCACACCTCCTTCATTAACCAATAAAAAAACTTGTTTATTGGGCTAAGAATTAAGAGAGGGAGTTTTATCTCATTTTTCCTAACATGTAGGTAGACAGTGGCATTGACAAATTTATGAACTGAGTATAGACTTGACTGCTTAATTTCTAGTTATTTTGACTAACATGGATCTAAACAACCCTCAGGAGCATTTTATGGTTTTTTAAAATTGTTTTATTTTAGGTATGCTTCAAAGCTGCAGAACCGGGCAATAAAAACAGGAGGCTTAATACCAGTATCCTAGTTCGATATGTTGGACCTTCTGGAAATCGTAATATTCTTATCGACGTTGGAAAGTTAGTATATTATTACCATATTTTTTTATTTCTTACCCTTTATTCTGTAGGTTATTGCCTTTCTAGATTTTTCCTTAATGGGAAATAGGTAAAAAATTTATCTCCTGTTGCTATTTTTTCTGACGGCTATGTGACATTTATATATATTTCTGCAGGTTTTTCTACCACAGTGCTCTCCGATGGTTTCCAGCATTTGAGTCAGTAATTAGTTCTTTTTTATTAAGTTCTTCCTTTTATATAGAGGAAATTTACGCTACTTGGTTACTCCTATTGCTTGGTTTATATTAGTTTACAGGGTCTAGATGCATTTCTACTGCCGATAGCTTTATAACCTAGTTAATTAGTTCATGTTTACTTGTAAGGCTTCACATTCTTTTTGCATGGTTTTCTTGCCCCTTCTGTTAATTGTTCTGTGCTGTCATTCCTTTGTACTCTCACGTGGTATATTTGAGTTTCTTTTTTGGGACAATTTCTTGTTCTTTTGTACTTCCACAATATACATTTCCCCTCAATTTCTTCTTTTAATAAAATAGTTTTTGAAAGGGCAAGCTCTAAACTCATGCTTCTTATAAGTCTATGAGTTCAATATTATCATTTGTTTGTTACAAACATGGATAAAGAAAGTGAAGGGGTGCACAAATAACAAATGAGGATTCCATTTCCTTCCTTATGGATGTTTCATTAGAAGATACTGGACAAGAAACTTTTTTGTTGCTTGGTGGGGTGTGTGCTGCGATTTGGGATATTTTGAGGGAGAGGAATAATCAGGTGTTTTGTGGTAGGGAAAGAGACTATAACGAGGTTTGGTCCCTTTTAGGTTTCATTTGTCCCTTTGAGCTTTGACTTTGAAGACCTTTTGTAATTATTCCATTGGTAACATTTTACTTAGATGGAATCCCTTTTTTTAGTAGTGGTGTTTTGGTGGGCTTGTTTATCTTCTGTATGCCCTTGGTGGGCTTCTTTCATTATTTCTCAATGAAAGTTGTTTTGCTTAAAGATCTAACATTTATCAAATTAATATATTACAATGTAAGTTCTTGTCTTGTTTATTTTCATTAGTATGTCATAATGTTGCCCTGACATTATCTTGTGCCATACTTTTTTGCGTATGATTTTTGCCTCATCATATTCATAACTAGTTGCATTTATGCCAGGATAAGAACAATTGATGCAGTTATTATTACACATTCTCATGCCGATGCAATTGGAGGTCTCAAACATGAATGCCTTGCAATCTAATCTTATTTTAGATTATAAGAAAAGTTGCAATTCTAGAGTACATTCTTTTTCTTCATTCCTTTATTTCTATATAGCCTTGAAACTAACCTTCGACCACTATTTCTCTTTTCCTTCTTTTTTTTTTTTCTTTTCACTATCAGGTCTTGATGATCTTCGCGATTGGACAAACAATGTCCAGCCTTCAGTCCCAATTTATGTGGCTCAACGTGATTTTGAGGTTCTAACCTTTTATAGTTTAATTTCATACTTATTTTTTCCAAGTATACATATATTTTTTAGTCCAAATTGTAAAAAATACCCATGGACCCTTCCCATGTTTCGAGGTTACCTTATTCCTTGAAAAATTCAACATTTCTCAAACCTTTTATAAACATTTTAAAAGTACCTTTCGAATTGAAATTTGTTAGAATGTCGAATAAAAACTGTGACTTGTGTTTTGGAACGATGTAATGGTAGAGCGAAAATTTGGAATGCTACACCCTTCTCAAGTCGCTGTCATACCATTCCACGACCCAACTTTCATTCGATATTCTAATGGGTTTCTACTCCAAACGTTTATAAAAGAGGAAGAGTAGTATTCTAACTCTTGAAAGAGTTGGAGTATTTTTTGAAATAAATGACAAAGTTCTGGTATTGTTTGTAATTTAAAACTTCTTTTTTTCTTTCTTTATTTTATTTTTTATTTTTTTAATTTGATATTTGACACAGTGAAATAATTTTAGGTGATGCAGAAGACTCACTATTATTTGGTAGACACAAGTGTAATTTTACCTGGTGCTGCAGTTTCAGAATTGCAGTTCAATATCATACCTGAGGAGCCTTTTGTAGTCAACGATTTGAAGGTAAGAATTTTAAGTTTAAATATATTTGTTCTTTTCCTTTTTTTTCTTTTTTCTCTCTATTTCTTTCTGAAAAGGATATGCCACTTTTCCTTAAAATGATGAAAAGAAACTTATGCTCTAATATATGAAAGAAGAGACTAATCAAAGATTTAAGGATTAACAAAAACAAAACAAAAGACTTAGAACATCAGAACAGCTTAAGGGAAAACGTAATTAAGAAGGAAAAAAATGAAAACAAGCCAACTGCCAAAAATATCTTGAATCAAGAATGACTTTTGTAGTGAGGACTATAAGAGGCTTCCACTTTGAGAATTTGTTGAATGAATTAACCCACCTTCAATACGCGGATGATACTCTTCTCTTTTCTTATTTGGAGGATGGAAATCTGGAGACATGGCGGAGGCCGGAGGGTGGTTTGCCCCTTAACAGTTTCAAAACGTCTTTAATTGGTATTAACCTTAATAGTGATGATTTGGCTTCTTGTACTAATATTTTGGGTTGTTCGGTGGATAGTCTCCCCTTTAATTACCTGGGCTTCTCTACTGGAGAGGGTCGTAATAGAAAAGAGGTATGGAATGCCCTTAAAGAGTGATTCGGATATAAAATTGACAGATGAAGGAATGTATCCCTTTCCAAATAGGGAAGGCTAACTCTTGTGCAATCGGTTCTAAACAACCTTCCTTGTTACTTATTTTCCCTTGCACAAGCTTCAGTTGGTGTTATCAATAGACTGGATAAGATGATTGGGAACTACTAATTCAGTTGCCCACCTTGTCAAATGGGATTGTACCTCTCTCCTGACTTGTCATGGTAGCCTTGGGATTGGCTCGTTTAGGCCAAAGAGCACTGCTCGTCTCTCTAAATGGCTTTGAACGTTTAGTAAGGAAGAAGCTTCTTTATAGAGTCGCTTAATTGTGGCCATTTACGGCTTAGAGGAGAATGGTTAGTTTACTAAAGATCTGAACAGCAGAAGGTCTTATAGATTATGGGCTGGGATCTTGAAACATAAGGAGACCTTTAAATCTCGGCTTTTTTTGTTTGGAGAGGGAACAAAAATCAGATTTTGGAAGGATAGTTGGTTTGATGTGCAACCGTTGGCAGAAAAATTCCCTAACTTGTTCTCCTTGTCATTGAACAAGGATGCTTTTGTGGCTGACTGTTGGTGTAATGTTAGTCAAATGTGCTCGATAATGAGCTTGACAATGTGGCCACAATTCTGGAAAATTTTCATTCTTGGGCTCCTTCAGATGGTGGTGTTAGTCTTAAATGGATTCCTAATGTTAATGGCAGCTTTACTGTGAAGTCTACTTTTCTTTAATTTAACCAAGAGTTCCCCCTCCATTGCTGATCCCTTGATTCACCATATATGGAAGACTAAAATACCGAAAGAGGCGAAATTCTTCTTATGGTCGCTCACTTGTAGAAGTCTTAACAATCATGAGAAACTCCAAAAAGAACTCCAGCACACTATACTTAGCCCCTCAATGTGCTGCCTTTGTTTCGAAGAAGAGGAGACCTTGGACCATTTAGCATTGTCTCTTTACTGGAAAAGCTTGGAACACTTTGTTTAGAATCTTTAATTTGGAGCTCCTAGTATGGTTGATAGTTGGATGCTGGAAGGGCTCAACATTTGAGGTTATAGTTCGAAAGGAAACATCTTGTGGAGATCTGCTACCCGGTCCATTTTGTGGTGCATTTGGAAAGAGAGGAATAGTAGAATTTTTTAAGACAACTATAATTCTTTTGTCTTTTTGGATATGTTGCAACACACAACTTCTTGGTGGAGTATGAATTACACCAAACACTTCTGTAACTACAACCTTTTTATGATTCTCAACAACTGGAAGACCCTTATTCTTTAGTTGCTGTTGGGGAGAGCCCTCTTGTCCGTTGCCCTTAGATTGTTCTCTTTTGTTCTATGAATATACATGTTTCTTATAAAAATAAATAAATAAATAAGCCTTCAAACTTCTTGGATAGGAAACACAATGAAGAGGACTTTAGATGAGCTAAGTCAAAGATAGTACAAATTTTGAGAATAACGCTGAAAAATACGATGATTTCTTTCCATCCAAATCTCATAAAGTAAATCAAAGTTAACCTATAACAAGTAGGCATTAGAATTAATGCCGCCAATGACCCGGTGAATGTTTTCCTTTCAAGAATCCAACTTTTAATGGAATTGAATTATATTCAGCTTGATTGCATGCAGTGTTCAATTAATGAAAGAAGAAGTTTTCATATTGACATTTTTGTTTTATTCTTGATTATGGTTGATAACTGATTGTCTTTCTTCATTTCTTTTTTAATGAACCTGGCAGTAAACCACACAAGTTTATGATTTTGAACAACTGTCTATAGTATTGTTCATCTGAAAAAGTGGTGATGTTTTGTTTCAGTTTTCACAAAAATGAAAGATGAATAATACATCTGAGTGACAGTCTTAGAGTTTTCAATTTAAGGCATATAAATCTAAGAGTGCAAGTTTGTCAATTCATGTACGTTTTAGGCCAGACTTGACACCTAATTGACATTGATTTAAGGAAATGAAGTCTCTAAACTGTAACTGCAATATCTTACAAGAAAACTGACTAAATTGACCATCATGTTGAACTGAACTGACAAACCAACAAAATCTTTCTAATATTAACAGAGTAATGTCTTTTGATTAGAGGCTGAATTTTTCTATGATTATATGTCTAAGTGATTGAACCAACGGCTTCATCCATTTCAAGTTCCAGTGAAGCAAAGAAGGAAAGAGGATACAAGTTTTTAGCAATTTTTTCCAGTTTTTTGGTGCAAAGCACATATGTAGATTATATGAGCATGCTGACAGTCTTACGTTTTTATCTATCAATTAAAATTTATATGTTATCAAATAGTTCATTGCACGATGAAACAAAAGCTTAGTTATGAGAAGTGGTTACTGGATGCTTTCCAAGTAATGCTTGTTGATCTGAAATGCAGCTGATGGTTTTGATTCAATTTTTTTCTTTCTTTTTCAGGTTACACCTTTACCAGTTTGGCACGGTCGTGGCTATCGTTCATTGGGTTTTCGATTTGGGAATGTTTGTTACATTAGGTAAGTAAAATTTGCTTGTCCATCTCAAAATATCTCAGCATTAAATCAGCTTAGGGTTTACAAACGCTTGTCTGCTTCTCTGGACAGTGATGTTAGTGAAATACCTGAAGAAACTTATCCATTGTTGAAAGATTGTGAAGTTCTCATACTGGTATCTCTCTCTCTCTTCCATTAGAAACAAGCATACAGCTGAAAATAAGATGATAATAGTTGTGGTTTGGTCAACTTTCAGGATGCATTACGGCCTGATCGATCTTCTTCCACCCACTTTGGGCTTCCAAGAGTAATTAGTTCTTCAAATTCATTCTATGTTTCATAAGCATAAACCAAAGAATTGAAAGGATAAAGAATTAAGGTTTCTTCTTCTTTTCTTTTCAGGCTTTAGAGGAAGTAAGGAAAATACAACCAAAGAGAACTCTATTCACTGGTATCAATTCATTAACTTATGCTACCCCCAGTTTTTTAATCACTGTTTTTTTTAACCTTTAACAATTGGATTCATTACTTTTATCTGTTTTAACATTACTATTGGTTTGTACTAAACTGAATTTATGATTGAAAGTAAACTATTTAATACATGAAGGTATGATGCATTTAATGGATCATGAAGAAGTAAACGGTTATCTGTTGAAGCTGAAGGAAACTGAAGGTCTTGATGCTCAACTAAGCTACGATGGGCTTCGAATACCAGTAACCCTCTAACCACATTTTATTACTTTAATGTTTTTCCCCATCCATTCTTTCACTAATTTGAGTTAGATCAATAAAATGTCATACTATATAAATACGCACACACACAAATATTTACATTATTTGGCTCTCAAATGTAAACCCACGATCTCCACTTTGATCTGGCTTTATAGATATCTTTGAGCTCTCTCTTCTGTAACTTTCATTATGTTACCATTGAGATTAGATCACTTTTGTTGAGGGTGAGTTTGGGATCATTTTAAAAGGTTAAAAGGGTTTCACTCTTTAGAAACTTTTAGGGTTTGGGTTCCTTTTTCTTCTATGAATTCGATCCTAGTGTGCTTGAAATGAACTAATTAGCTTTGTTCGCCCACAAAATTCCCTTCAATTCAACTTGCAACTTCAACCTACTTTTCAATTAATGATGAGATGTATTTTTCGTCGATTAAACACTTACAGTAGTCTATTGCGGTTTATCGTAAATAAACCGTAATATTTTTGTTCAGTTTGCTCGATTTGAAAACAACACAAGATTCATACACAATCTAATTAATCTCAATGTTTGTTTTTCCTTTTTCTTTTATAATAAAAGTATATATTTCTATTTAAATATGTTTGTTGGAATTTTGGATTAAATGGTCTGAAAACTTCCTCTTACAACTAAAGCTCTCACTAATTTTAAATTTTGTCAAAGGTCAAAATGAACATAGCTACATGGAACTCAAATATGTAGAATGAGTTATATGTGTTATCTGTTTGAATTTACCAATAAAAAGGATATTTTCATAGCTTTGTCTAATCATTTGGAAATTGGGTAGATATTTTTTACTTAGATAGGTTTAAGTTCAAAAGTCACCTCTCCTAATGCATAGGTTTGTTTGACATTCTTTTGTTTTTTGTTTATTTTTTTGTGGGAGGTTATTGAATCTTATTATATTGTGAAAGAAAGCGATCAATTCATGGTTTGATATGTGAACTGTTGGTTGTTGCCACAACACTCAAATTGGGAGATGTTCCATTTCCAAGTTTATCTTCCATTCGGGGGGTTATGTTTGATGTTTGATGTTTGAATTTGGTCAAGTAATTACAACTCAATTGAGTTATTTTTTTATAAATGTTTTAGTTTTGTATTTAATTTTTTGTTTGGAGAGTTAGTAAAGTTGTTAGTCTAATAAATAACACCTTCTTTCTTTATTTGAAGTATATGTTCTACTATCCTATCTTTCTTTCTTTTTGGGTTGGGAGTGAGTATGAAAGAGTTTTACTAGATTCCATTAGTTGAAGGTTGTTCTACTGTAATTAATTTTTGTATCTTGTCGAGACAAGTTGTAGTCAGCTTGGCATTATTTTCAGTACATCCTTAACAAAAATGTCCTTCAACTACCTATTGATCATAAGATCTTGAGCTTTTATGTTTTCTCAATTTATAGCACTTTGGATTCCATATCTACTAGCTCTTTTGTTATGAAGTATATTCTTATACTCAATAATTATTTGCATCCAGTTAAAAGTATAATGAGCTTGCCTACTATGATTCAATTCTTATTTACATAGTTTTTTCCAACATCAACTAACATTCAAATTAAACGACTTTATAAACTACCTAAAATGATTTCTAAACTTTAAGAACTAAGAATATTATTACTAAAATCTTACTTAAAAATCAAATAGACATCAAATCTTGATTTCTAAGGTGCTGTCATATTTTTTTAATTATAAAACTAAATAGATTTTAAAACGGTGCTTTGAAAGTATACCAACACTTTTATCTTTCTTCATATAACACCACTCAAACTTATAATTAGTTTCACGATATGAGCCAAAAGGATTTACACTCAACAATGGTCTCTTCAATACTATATATATACTAATAACAATAACAGTGATCAATTAAATTGAAGGCAAGATAACAATAATAATGAAAACAATGACCAAATACTTAAATAGTAAAAATCAACGTTAGAAATCAATCTACTTCAACATGACACTTAAACAAGTTATCTTCAAAATAAAGGTTTGATAAATTAATAATAATAAAAGAAAGAAAAAAAAAAATTTTAAATAGCCAACCTACATATATAGTTGTGGTTTTTTTAAATAATTTGTTGGGATTTGGGACCCATTTTCCCTTAACATCGCGATACGCCAATCTTACAAAATATTTTTCTATTAATCCATAAATAGTGACTAAGAGGTAGACCAAAACTTTGTTTATTTATTCTTTAATTTTCTACTTTACCTCCAACTTTCTATCTTAATCTTACTTCAATTTCACTTTGTGAATAAATATTTTGGTCACAATAATATTTTTTTTTCTCAAGATTTCAATTTGATTCTTTCAATACGTTAAATTTTAGGTAAGAATTTGAATGTCATTGTTTCTTTTTTTTAAAAAAAAATTGTATTTACAAATATAAAGAAATATTATTATCTAGGGGTGATAGATTACTATCTAGATCTATTATGACACAGGTAGTTTATCATGATCTATCACTACGTATTTATAATATTTTGATTCATTTTGTAATATTTAAAAATAGGATTTTTTTCAAAAAAAAAAATAAATTATTACACTATTTCCAAAATTTTCAAATGAAGCAAATTTAAAAGTTATGACATTCTGACCGTCCA
Source organism: Cucumis sativus (assembly GCF_000004075.3). Lineage (NCBI taxonomy): Eukaryota > Viridiplantae > Streptophyta > Magnoliopsida > Cucurbitales > Cucurbitaceae > Cucumis > Cucumis sativus. The sequence goes on from NC_026657.2 coordinate 35,688,781, forward strand.
TGATATCCCTAATTTTGTTCTATTTGCAATGTAAAAAAATTGGTGTTGTTTTTCTACTTGTTTTGACTATTTGATGTGATTTTTTTAAAAAAGTAATTTTTTTTTTTAATTTAAAGGAATTGAAGTGTAAATATGGAAGATTTTGAACATTAATGAAAATCTTCCATTATCCCAAAATGGGAAATTATTGTTTTGGAAAGAAAAAAAAGGGAAAACTTTCGTCCCTTCAATTTATAAAAGATGAAGTAAATTAAAATGGGTGGCATATACATTTTTTGTTGTATCAAAAGATTTTTCTATTTTTTATTTTTTAATGTTAAAAAAGAAAAGAAAAGAATAGAAATGTTTGATGCAATAATAGAGAGGGAAATTGTGTAGATGTCATGTGGAGGGGGTCCCATTATAACGAAGCTCTAAATAACAAACAAACCTTCATCCACTTTCCACTCATAAGTTTTGTATTATTTGTGTTCTCAGTTTGGTAGAAAATAAATTTCAAATATTTTTTATTTTTCTTTTTAAATAATAATAAAAGTAGATTTAATTTAAGAATATACCCTAAACTAATTATGTTTGAGAAGAGTAGAAAAAGTTAAAAACTTTTATTTAAGGTTTGGGATAGGATATCAAGCTTGATTGGTGAAATAAAGAAATAGAGGTAGGAGGATTGAGATGATGAGTTGAGAAAGAGGTGGAGGTTGGTAAATAGGTTCAGGGAGATGATGTGAAATGGAATGAGGAAGATAGAAAAGGGAGAAGGGTGGAGTTAGGGGGATGGATGTAAGTTTAGGGTTTGGTAGTAAATAAGAAGAAAAAGGAGAAGGGGAAAGGGAAGAGAATGATTTGAATGGGAATGGTAGATAAAAGCTTTCTTTTCCAAAATCCGAAGGCTCCATATTTGTTGTGCGTCGTATAGTAAATAGCATCCAATCAGTTTCATTCACGCTCTTTTCTTTTTTTCTTTTTTCTTTTTTTAAAATTTAAAATTTAAAATTTAAAAAGGAAGAAGAAAGAAGAAAGAAGAAAGAAAATATATTATATAATGTAGGTGGGGCCCAGGAAGTGTCAATAATTTTAAAGGGAAAGGGAAGGGGAAGGCGGGAGTGGGACCCGCAGTTAGTATGTTAAATATGAAATGCTTTTCTTTCTTTGTGTGAAGGCCTCGTGAACTTTATTAGGCTGTGATTCACAGGAATATTACGCTCACGTGTGGTGATGCTGTGTTACGTGACAGCCCAATCCACTTCCTTTTCTTTTTCTACTAATCCTCACCTTTTACATTCTCTGCCTTCAAACAATCTTTTCCTTCCATTTCATTTTTACTACTTTTAACACTATTACTATTTAACCCTTTTCAATTTTCCTTATCATTACTTCTTTCTATTTTCATTTTCATTTTCACTCATATTTAATTACATTCCACACTAAATTGTTGCATACTAAACCTCATAACTAAATTGTGAACAATTGTAAGGAAATGGAATAAATTGTTACAAATCAAATTTTGGAGAATTAAATATATTTTTTTAAAAACTTAAATCTTTTATTAATCCTCATGTTTTCTTAAATAAACTTTTTTAGATTCATGCACGTGTGTGGATGGATGAATATCGAAAAAGATAAATTTAAAGTCAAAATATGAGCTTTACTTTTTTTTTTTTTTTTTGCTCAATTCGACATATTGAATTAATCAAACTATGAATTTAGTACATAAGTTTGATTTAAATTTGAAATATGAGTTGAAATATGACCCAACTTTAATTTGAGAAAAGTTTAAGTATTATCCGCAATTTAATTTGATTTGAGAATAAAAATCTAAGTTTGATTTTTGGGATAAAATTTGAAGCATAACCAAATTTTAATTTGAAATAAGGATGATGTTTCTACCACGCCCTAATTTGTCTTGGGTATGCACAAGAATTTGAAATGAGCAATTTAATTTAAGATAAAGTTGAATTTATGACTATGATTTAAATTTGAGATAAGAAAGAAGGCTCAATCTTGGAATAAAGTTGGATTTATGACTCACATTTAACTTTGAGATAAAAAAGAAGGTCATATGTGCAAGTTAATTTGACTTGGATTTTGAACCCAAGTTTTAATTTTAAAACTGAGCATAATATTTAAAGATCTTAATTATCTAAAAAAATAAAATTCGAGATTTATCCCAAAAGTGACATTTTAAAATAAGATAAGATAATTGGATTATTTTTTCTTTATTATTAAAAAAGATGGAATATCCTTCAAAATCCTTTTAGGAATTAGACTTATTGGTCTTACAAATAGACTCACATCTTGATCATTCATTCCTCACCAAGCAAAAAAAAGGTATGGAAAAAAAACTTCTCTTCTCCCTTTCTTTTTCTTTTAACTTTCCATCTTTTTCTAAATCTCTTTATAGGAACTAGAATTGTCGCATTTCTCTTCTAAACATACTTTCAAAAGCTGTCTATGTACTCTTTATAATATAGGGATCAAGTCATAACGTAGTTCAATTGATTTTTTTTCCAAGAATTCATGTGTACTTGCATGTCTGTTTTTCTTTTGTTTGCGTAAAAAATGCAACAACCAAACATTATTCCAAAAAGACAAATTGTTGCTACCAACTTCTCCAAACGGCGACAAACTTAAAAGTTGTTATGTTAAATGATGAAGAGTGATTATAAGATGACTTTTTTTAGGGTAAATTTTAGAACTTGACCATATAGTTTGTGAATCCCATAAATCTTTGGTTTGTTTAAGCAATTTATCTTGTTCTACCACTAGCCTCTCCTTCCAGTAATCTTTACACCTTTTTAATAGCATATCTAGTTCAACCATGTACAATGCTTTAGAATATACTCCATCCTCTTTATAAACCAGACATTTAGATTTTTGGCCGGCAGCCTTTGATCCATTGCAAATCATCATTGAATATGCTAAACAAACACATGATTTGCAGAAAAGATGTCCACAACCCAAAAAAGCATATGGATCAAATAATGTTTCAAAGCATATAGAACAAGTAAGATCATATTCCAACTTTATAGAATCTAAAAACATCAATGTCATTGTCGGTGCCGCATCGACATTTAAGGAAAAGTGAGTGGAAAATCCTGAAGAATAATCTCCATCCTCAGATCCTTTAAAATTAAAAAAAAAAACACACACACACAACCAATTCTATAAGCCAAGGGGATTGCAAAAGCTTCAAATGTTCAGCTCACATTTTCAACTTAAAGTTCTTTCCACTTACATAGCTATGGACCTTATCACATTTCTTCAGAATCTTTCTGATAGCAATAACATTCCTTGTAACATATTCAATGAGAATTCAATCATAATCCTTCTTGTATAAACATGGTTTGATCAGTTTTAAAGCAATGAACCAATAGCGTCCTATATCTCTTAATTCCTCCACTGACATGAAGATGAAGAAAATGTCTAACTCACGTGTTGAAACATCCCACAAAATACAATGCTTCCCTCATCAACTCCGAAAAGAACAACTCATCACACAAAGATCAAGATTTTCATTCACATTCTTCGGTACAAGAATCATTAAGCTTGCAAGTCTAGCATCTCATATTTTCATCAAGAATTTGTTCACCTCCTTCGTTTGTGTGATTTGCAATCAACATTCGATCTTCTTGTATCAACTTGGTTTTATAAGTTTTAAAGCAATGAACCAATCACGTCATGTATCTCTCAATTCCTCCAACGATCTAAAGATGAAGAAGATGTCTACCTCTCGTGTTGAAACATCTCGCAATATCCGAGGCTTCCCTTATAAACTTAAAAAAGAACAACGGATCACAAAGAGGGCAAGATTTCCATTCACATTCATCAGTACAAGAATCATTAAGCCTGCAAGTCCGACAACTCATATTTTCATCAAGGATTTATTCAACTCCTTCGTTTGTATGATTTGAAATCAACATTCGATCTTCTTGTATCAATGTGGTTAGATCCGTTTTAAAAGCAATGAACCAATCGCGTCATGTATCTCTCAATTCCTCTAACGACTTGAAGATGTAGAAGATGACTAACTCTCGTGTAAAAACATCTTGCAATATCTAAGGCTGTATTTATTAACTCCAAAAAGAACAAAGTGATCACATAAAGGGCCAGATTTTGATTCACATTCATCAGTACAAGAATCATTAAGCCTGCAAGTCCGGTACCTCATATTTTCATCAAGGATTTGTTCACCTCCTTCGTTTGTATGATTTGAAATCAACATTTGATCTTCTTGTACCAGCGTGGTTTGATTAGTTTTAAAGCAATGACCCAATCGCGTCATGTATCTCTCAATTCCTTCAGCGACTTGAAGATAAAGAAAATGACTAACTCTCGTGTCAAAACATCTCACAATATCTGAGGCTTTATTCATTAACTCTGAAAAGAACAACTGTTCACAGAAAGGGCCAGATTTTCATTCACATTCAGCAGTACAAGAATCATTAAGCTTGCAAGTATGGTACCTCATATTTCCATTAAGGATTTTTTCATCTCCTTCGTTTGTATGATTTGAAATCAGCATTCGATCTTCTTGTACCAACGTAGTTTGATCAGTTTCAAAGCAATGAACCAATCGCGACATGTATCTCTCAATTCCTCCCGTTGTAGCCACCTAATTTTATCCTGCATATTTTTATTATTTTCTAAAGAAAAAAAAAGAATATTTTTTATATAACAATATTTTTTATTTCTTTTAGAAGAAAAAGTAAAATCACTCTAGTAATACCACATTTAACTTATTTGTATTTTTTTAAAAAAAAATAATAAAATCTTCTTTTTAACTCATTTTAGGAAAAAGAGAAATTAATTTGTTTTAAGAAAAATCTTTTATTTTATTTTAGGAAAAAATAAATCATTTTTGTTTTTACAAAATCCATTAATATTTCATTTATTTTATTTTAGGAAAAGTTGACATAATATCAAATTTTGATTTTATTCTTATTATTTTTTCCTAATTTGTGGTACACTCGGGGTTTATAAATAAGAACCTTTATCATTTGGAAAATGGGAAGAAAATTTTCTTACAAAAAGTCTTTAGAGAAATTTTTTTTTAGAGAATCTCTGCAAATTGGAAGAAAAACTTCTGCAAAAGGTAGTTTGATTAGTTTCAAAACAATAGACCAATCGCGTCGTGTATCTCTCAATTCCTCCAACGACTTGAAGACAAAAAAGATGACTAACTCTCGGGTCAAAACATCTCGCAATATCTGAGGCTTCATTCATTAACTCCGAAAAGAACAACTGGTCACATAAAGGGCCACATTTTCATTCACATTCATCAGTACAAGAATCATTAAGCTTGCAAGTCTGGTACCTCATATCTTCATCAAGGATTTGTTCAACTCCTTCATTTGTATGATTTGAAATCAACATTCGATCTTCTTGTACCAACGTGGTTTGATTAGTTTTAAAGCAAGGAACCAATCACGTCATTTATCTCTCAATTCCTCCAGCCACCTGAAGATGAAGAAGAAGCCCAACTCTCGTGTTGAAACATCTCATAATATCCAAGGTTGCCTCCATCAACTCCAATGATCAACTAATCAGACAAAAGGTAAGATTTCCATTCACATTCATCAATACAAACATCATTAAGCCTGCAAGTCTGGTAGCTCATATTTTCATCAATGATTTATTCACCTCCTTCGTTTGTATGATTTGAAATCAGCATTTGATCTTCTTGTATCAACGTGGTTTGATCAGTTTTAAAGCAATGAACCAATCGTGTCAGGTATCTCTCAATTCCTCTAGCGACCTGAAGATGAATAAGACGTCTAACTCTCGCGTTGAAACATATCGCAATATTTGAGGCTTCCTTCATCAACTCCGAAAAGAACAACTTATCACACAAAGGATAAGATTTCCATTCACATTCATCAGTACAAGAATCATTAAGCCTGCAAGTCCGGCAACTCATATTTTCATCAAGCATTTATTCACCTCCTTCGTTCGTATGATTTAAAATCAGCATTTGATCATCTTGTATCAACGTGGTTAGATCAGTTTTAAAGCAATGAACCAATCGCGTCAGGTATCTCTCAATTCCTTTAGCGACTTAAAGATGAGGAAGACGTCTAACTCTCGTGTTGAAACATCTCGTAATATCTAAGGTTTCCTTCATCAACTCCGGAAAGAACAACTTATCACACAAAGGACAAAATTTCCATTCACATTCATTAGTACAAGAATCATTAAGCCTGCAAAGTTCAGCTGCTCATATTTTCATCAAGGATTTGTTCACCTCTATTTTTATAATTTGAAATTAGCATTCGATCTTCTTATATCAATGTGGTTTGATCAATTTTAAAGCAATGAACCAATCGCGTCATGTCTCTCTCAAATCCTCCACCGACCAGAAGATGAAGAAGGTGTCTAACTCTCGTGTTGAAACATTTTGTAATATTCGAGGCTTCTTTCATCAACTCCGAAGAACAACTAATCACACAAAGGGCAAGATTTTCATTCACATTCATCAGTACAAGAATCATTAAGCTTGCAACTCTGACAACTCATATTTTCATCTAAGATTTGTTCACCTCCTTCATTTGTAGGATTTGTGAATATAATAAGTCTTGCCTTTAGCATCAAAGAACCTTCTATATTCATGTTTGTTGAATAGGAAATTTTAAGACCAATCATGGAGTCGAACTTGTATTGATGTTGTATTTGTGTTGATTTGATGCGATCTGGTTCGATCTCTAAAATTTGATTCTCTGATTCTCTCTCGGTTGAATGTTTACGCTTGATTTGAGGAAGCGGAGTGCATGATGTTCTTGAAGTTGGAGTTTTGAAAGAAAGTTTGTATCTTTAAAGGAACTTCAATCTTCGAGGGTGGTCAATTTAAGTAGTTAAGGAGTCTTCTAGTTCTTCGGAGAATTCTTTTTAAACCTTTTGGATTAAAAAATTTCCAACCTCCACAAATGAAGAGAACTTCTCTATTTATAGAGTTTTTTGGTAGACTTTATGGACTTGAGCCTCGTTGGTCCATAGACTAGACCTTGGACTCAACCATATGAATTTGAGTCATATTTAGCCTTTTGACTAAATTAAGCTTATTTTTTTGCTAAATTGAACTTTATTCCAAGTAAATAATATTTAACTGTACTAAAATAATCAATTTGATCAAATGGTCATAATGAAAACACGTGGCATGACCAGAATTGGTCAATTTATGTCTTTAATTTTAATTTGGGACATATGTCAATTTTTTATTTGGTCCTAAATTCAGTTATTTGTATTATTTGTCATTAATTTAGTAAATGACTATACAATTTGTGATTGGTCTCAAAAAAATTTTATTAAACAATGTCATTTTGAAAATAAGTGCATAATTATTTCTAGATTTATAATACCCAAATATTTTATTTTCATCATGTCTACAAAATTTCTTCCAAACAAATTATTCATTATCATCAATAACTCAAACCAACAATCCAATTAAAATCATCAACAAATAAATGATTGCTTATAAGTTATACCTTAGAATCTTCAACCGAATTTTAAATTGATTTTTTCATAAAATTTCATTGTCGTCTTCATCCAAATTGACAAAGATGAAAATTTAACATGCTCAATTATTTTTTCTCCAAATCTATTGAACTTTTTTCTCAAATACATTAAAGAAACTATTGACAAAAATAGGATAATTTTCGGTCACACCCCTTCTTTTTAATAATTTATATATATATATATATATATATATATATATATATATATATATGTATATATATATATATATATATATTACTTGTTAAAAGATTTAAAAATTATTAGCAATAACCTATTAAATTGACCACAAAAGAAAGAAAAAATAAAATATTAAATAACATATAAAAGACGAGAATATATTAAAGAAAGAATAATAAAGACAATAACATATTCAAAGAAGCAATAACCAAGATCAGAAAATATTAAAAAGAAATAACCAATGCTATCAAAAGAAAAAAAGAATTAAATAAATAAAAATACTAATTGTATAAATATAAAAATAAAGTAAAGATGCAATATATTGAAAAAGGTAATGATGCAATATATTGAGAATAAAACGTAAAGAAAAATTAACGAATGAAAGACATAATAATAAATAAAAAAGAGATAAACAACATTGAAGAAATATGTAATAAATAATATGTATATATATATATAAATAGGAGAAACTCACGAAGATAATAAATAATTATAAGAGAAATTAACAAGAACAATAATAATAAGCAAACACTACAAAATATATATATATATATTTATGTATTTCCTTACGCATAGATATTGAAAAAAAAACCCTATCCCAACGTTGTAGAAGTTATGTCGGAAAAGGTTGACAATTTCGATGTGACATAAGCCAATGTCGGTATATATAAAGTAATTTTTTTAAAAGAAAATTTACATAAATAGAAGAAAATGGAAAGAATTTATATTCTATAGCAAAAAATAGATAGATACATTGGGCTTGGATTAAAATTTTAGTTATCCATTTTGGGCTTGAATTAATTTTTTGCTATGAGCCGTAAATAGTTTACAAATTCTTCTATTTTTAAAAATCTATCATTTTGTTAATATATTTAACTTCTCTCGACGCATTAGGTCTCCAAGGTGAACAACCTCTGGTCGATGGAACAATGTAGGTAAGGGAAGTCAGCAAAATGGATCCGTAACCTTGGGAAAAGGATTGGCTCTGAGGGCTGGGCACGAGGGTCCCAGTCCCGAACCCGTCGGCTGTTGGTGGACTGCTCGACCTGCTTCCGCGGTGAGAGCAGGTCATCGCGTGCCGGCCAGGGGACGGACTGGGAACGGCTCCTTCGAGGGCCATGCATAACCGTGTCGGAAATTTTTTATTATATTTAATTTCTTTCGGATATGCATAACAGCATCGAGAGAAGTTTATAATTTTTTAATATATTTAACTTCTCCTAACGCTATGCATAACGACATTGGTAGTTTCCCTTTAAAACTCACTTTCCATATTATTTTATAGATATGAAAGGTAGTTGAAAAGCAAGAGAAATAGAGAGAGATTTCACATTTTCGAAAGAGGAAGAAGTTTTTTGTTGCCATCCACCGTTCGATCTTCGCATTTGCCCCTCGCCAACGGTAAGCCAAATCCCATTCTTCCCTTTCTTTTCTTTATTTTTGTTTAGGGATTAGAATTTGTGAATGTTTTTGTGTTTTTTATTGTACGTCAAGAGCCTCTTGGTGTATTATTCTAATTGTCGTTGCTGCCACCAATCCTTTTTTTCACTTGTCATCGCCACCAACCCACCAGTATATAATTATTTTGTATCAATAATGTGTAAACTATGTTCATTTTGTTGTGGATTTGTTGTTGTTGATTGTGTAAATTTTGTTTTTATTGTTGATTTTGTTGTTATTGATTTATTATTATGGATCTTTATGTTCTCGGTCCTCTCTTCTGGTGTCACCGCCGTCTCTATCTCTTCCGATTAGTTATTTATTTAAGTTAGATTTTTGCTCTAAAATAAAAAATCCTACTTCTAATTTTGTTTTAGCTTTGCTAATTTTTCCATTCGTTTGCTTAGATCTTGTTCTCGATTTTGTAAAAAAATAGAGGATCTTCCAACTTACAAAATAAAGCATCAAGATATCTACATTTTCTTGTAGTGAAATATTTAATCATTTAGTCTTTCTTTTTTTTTTTTTTCTTTGCATTTTTTTATGGAAGCTTGAAGAAAGATAAAGAACTTTGTAGGAAAATAAACTAAATTAATAAAAAAATTGAAATTCCAACAAACTAAACTCAGTTGTCCAACTAAATTAGAGTTCTTTTTTTTTTTTTTTTTTTTTTTTGTTGCATTCTTGGGTTTGTAGGGAGTTTTTGTGAGAAAGACGAAGATTTAGGAATGGCTAGGAAAGAAAATAAAATGATTTTTGTAGATCTTTTGACTTGTTTTAAGAAAAGATAAATGTTAAGAGAAGTATGGGCTACCGAGGTTAGATGTTTAGATGAAAAAGGGAGGAGATGAAGATTGTAAAAATTTCTATGTTTTCTTTTTGTAGCCTTTTCTCTTTTTGTTCTACTGTCTCTCGTGGAAGAAGAAGATATTATTTATAGCAAAAAAAAAAAAACTTCTTCAAATTGCTAAAAATTCGAAATGGCTAGTTTTTTTAATTTAAAAATAATACTAACATTAACAATTCATTTCAAAATGACATAGAGCCTTTAATACTACAAGAAAAATGGCATACAGTGACAGTTATAAATTTTCATATTTAGAATTGTTGACAGTTTTTTTTCAGTTATTGCATCGCTTGTAAATGTATGACCATCTATGACAAATTGAAAAAACTGTCACAATAAGTGTTTTCAAAAAATAAATATCACATATTCAATATTATTGACAAATGATGAATGTCATTATTTTATATTTTATGACAATTACTAACTATCATCAGCTCACACATATTAGAGTAATTATCTATGATTCTTTGTCTATTGACCATATTTAGTATTTCTCCACCTACCTTAACTAGGCTAACCAATTGATTTAGTTACTCTAACCAAATTATATACCTACAAATTTTAACAGTAATTAAATATTTTTTTTTTACAAAAATTGGTTAATCACAAAATTAAAAAAGATAGTCAATTTAAAATAAAAGTTAATCTAGCAATTGAATTAATTTTAAATTACATCCCACAAAAATTAGCGAAATTGTGAAGATGTAAGTTTTAGAAAATAAAATTTAAAATTTTTTAAAGGTGATTTGTGACATGCATATATATCCATATATTGTATAATGCATGCATGCCATCCACAAATGTTTTCAATTTAAGAAGAGATGAAAATATGTAAAACATTTTTTAAAACATTGAAAAAAAAATCAATTATAATAATAATAATGAGTTTGTACTATATTTAGATGTTGAGCTTTCTCTTTATGTACTAATCAATATGAATTGGGTTTAATTTTAGTTATAAAGTCTCATTCCAAATATTGTTGAATTGGTAAAGCATCATCAAATCCATGGATTCCAGAGAGGAAATTAAATTAATTAAACTGTCATGTGCTATGTCGTTTTGCATTTTTAATTATTGCATCTAATACCCACATAATTAATTGTATATTCATATCTACACAATTTGTTTTCAATTATTTTATTTTTGCTTTCTATATTATTCTAATCACTTTTGTTTCTTTTTGGTTTTCTGTTTCAACTTTTTAATATCTTACCTCTTTAGTTTTTTTTAAAAATAATTAGTTTATTAAACAATTTTACTTTTAATATTTTTCCAATTTAAAAAATCACAAACGCACTTTTTAAAGAAAAAATTAAAAGCAAAATTAGCTAACATTATCATTCGGTTTTCTTTTTTAATATTACATGAAAATAGAAATGGAATAGAATCTCCAACTTCAAAGTTGTTGGCACTTCTTCACTCCTCTCGGCTCACCCTCTAGTTCGAATACACCGAATTAGAACATACTAATGAGAATGTCTTTGAATCAAAGTGGCACTTGTCTGACGATGAGTTGAGTAGGCTATGGTGTCTAAGTAATTAGTATACTCGAGTAAGCACATAAAGAATATTGCTTAATCTCATCAAGTTGTTGGTGTGGTCATTTACAAAGTCAATCATCTAACTCTCGTTTAGAATATTGTGGAATATCGATCGTGTCAAAAATATGTGTGTGGGTTCTCAAAGTTAGAGAGAACTAGTGATTAGCTTTACTCGATTATTATTATTTTTTTGAGGTGAAATTCCACAACTTAGATGGTCGATTTGAAACTAAAGGACTTGAACCCTTTTATCAAGCTTTTCCCAAGTCTTCTAGGTTTGAGCTAGATTGATAGTACATACTTTATCTTAATTGAATTGAGTTAATTTTTCATTATTAAAACATAGATATAGAAATAAGGGTGAAATGTGATCAACTAAGCAGATAAAAGAAAATGGAAATCGTAGTTTAAAGAATCTAATTAAACTATGATTAAATCTCTTTATTTTATTTAGAAATAAAGTAAATATTAACACCAATAAAAACAGCATAGGTATGTGTTTACTCATTCATAATAAAAATAGGTATACTTATAATGCAATTCTCTTGAGCCCCAATCACAAATGTAATTGAATTTTTTTTATTGCATTTACCTAAAGCTATGAACTTTATCAAATGTACTCTTACCATTATAGTTACCTTTATCTCTCACAGTCAAACTGTAATAGTAACAGTAACAATAAATGTGTCAAAATTTACTATTATTGTTAGGGTCATGGTTACGATTTGTTTTTCAAGGTCAAATAGTAACCGCGTAACAGTAACAGTAAATGTGTCAATATTCATAGTTTTTTTTTCTCTAAAAGAGTAACAATCAAGGTACGTAACCATAACCATAACCCAAATCATAATGATAACGATAACGATAACCAATAAGATGTAATTTTCGAATGCAATCGGATTGATCGCCATCTACTCGTCAATCGGGTTATTCTTTTTTATGGATTTAAACATGAACCTCATGTATTAGTACGAATGCAAAATACAAGTAAACAACATCAAACATAATCACATTACACTCATTTTTTAAATTATCATTAATTCAATTTTTTCTTTGTTGGACTACAGTAAACATAGTAATTCTCAAGGAAAGTAATGAGAAGAATAATGTGGGTATATATATTACATGCATGAAATGGTAAAAGAATTGTATAATAAAATATTAAAAAGGAAAATGAAATAAATTAAGCTATGATTAATTAAGAAGGTATGGAGATAAGGTGGAAGAGGCCATGTAGTGTGTGTGTGAGAGACTTTTGGTCTAACCAATGTTATGATTTTCAAAAACCAAATCATTGGAAAGAATAAAACAAGAAAATGACAAAACACACTGAAAATCATTCCTTTATATATATATATATATATATATATATAACTTAAAAATATCCATTATTTTCTCTCCTAATTAACTTTTTTTTTCTTTTTCTTTTTCTTTTTTAAGGGAACACACACAGCTCCTTGAAAGTGATTACCTAACAAATTAACAAATAATGTCTCTTCCCTAATGCCATAGATCTTTTTTCTTTATTTCTTTATTTTTATTGTTTGTAGACAATATACACCCATATAGCTAGATCTATCTTAAATGCATGTTTTCATATGTGCACATAAATCTAAATAAAAACAATATGCTTTTAGGGTAATTGCCAAATTTTATTCAAAAATGATAATGTGATATCAAAGTATAGATTAGGTTAAAATATGTTTTGTTTTGGTTCATCCCTATCGAATTTGTTTTATTAGTCATATAATGTACGTACTTTCAAATGTGTGTCCTAATTTTGTCGGTGTTTTATGATATACTTCCAAATTATTAGATTTTTTCTTTTCTTTTTTTTTTAAAAAAAAAGATAATCTCTTTGTATTTAAAGATTCATTATTTTGACCTAAATATATCATTAACAATAAATTGATGATGGTATCCATCATCCCATATATTAGTTAATTACGTACCCATATCCCTTAACTCAATAAATAGAAAAACTTACCCAAATTTCACCAAATATAAAAGGGAAATATTTATAGTATATTAACATGGGATATGCTCAATTGGATATAGAAATAAGGTACTTCTGAAAACAAATTAGTAAAAAATGATCCTTCTGAAATAAATTAGGTAAATAAGATTTCTTTTTCTTTTTGTTTTTTATTTGATTTGTGTCTCTTAGAACTAGCTAAATATATTTTTTAAAAAAATTTAAAAATAAGAATGTTGTCTCTTTTAACATAGGCACTCTAATGATAATAATAAAAATAAACTCCATTTACCTAAATAATTTAAAATTATAGTATCCATTTTTTCTATTTTTTTAATAAAATACCTTATGTATCTTATTAAACTCTGAAAAAACAATATCAATTTAAATTCCTACACCAATTTTCTTCATAAAAGTTTTAATTTCTTTCTCCCTTTTAATTAGTCTTTTTTTCTTTTTAGAATACCTTTTTAATCTTGTTAATCTAGGTGTCTTCCACCATTAATATTAAGTGGTCTTTAACTACCCAAAAACGTGTTTATAATCTGTCAGAAATACAACTTTTGAATATTGACTATAAGTGCTAAAGACAATTATTAAATAAAATCAATCAATTGAGAATTTCCAAATCATATATAGGAATCACAATATAAAAGGTTAGGTATATACATATATATATATAATAGTTGTTTTTAAAGTGATTTTTTAGGACATATTTTATTGAATGTGTTACAACCTTCTTCTTTTTTTTCAATTTTGTTTGACTATATGTATGTTTTCTTGAATTATTTTAGCATATGGTTGTTGTTGTATTTTTTTTTTTTTTTAAAAAGCAATATATAAAGAAAGAGAGAGTAACAAATAAAAGTCAGTAATGTACTAATGTTTTGAGAAGGACATGCATGCAGTCAAATTAAATTCATTTGTATGTCGTCCTCATTCGCCAACTTTTTTCTTATTTTAGAACTCATTTTTATACATTTTCTTCCATTGCTAATTTGGAAAACTCAAATAGTTTAGACAATAATCAATCCTTTTCATGCTAGAATAATTTCCATTTTAAATCGTAGAAAATACAATTTATTCTCTTCTTTTTCTTTGAAGACTAAAGGAGTTGTAATTGTCAATAAGATAATTAATAATTAAAAAAAAAAAAAACCAAAGTAGCAGCCCATTGTCCATTGAGTTGAATATTCCATCCATTAGATTAATTAACAAGAAAATTACTTTTCTTTAGTCCATAAATTTTGGATCGTAGATTCCTTTCTTTATCTAAATTTTAAAATAATTTGTTTGGTTAGAGAATAATAGGTTAAGAAAGCCATAGTTGAAGTAACTTTTTATTTTAAATCGTTATATGGTATTTTAAATTAGAAAATTAATTTTAGAGAGAGGAGATAATTTTTGTAAATTTATTCTTTTAAGTTAATCAAGTGATATATAATTATTTTAAATAATAATAATAATCCTTTCGGGACCCTTTTAGTTAAACACATTCTTATAAATTTATAAATTCAGAGACCAACACTAACTTCTTCTTTTTTTTAATTATGAAATTTTTTATATTTTAAAATGTTACTATATTTTTGAAAAAGAAAATTTGTGATTTAGAGTGAATTCCTATTTTATGTATAGCAAACCGAGAGGGCGGCAAAGTTTCCCTCTTTTCCTTCTCTGCTCTATTTTAGATGAGACAAATAATATTTTATAATCTTAACTTTTTCTTTTATTTGTTTAATTTATTATATATATAATTAATATTTTAGTTTTTATTTTTTATTTTAAAGCCAATCAATAGAGAGGTACTTATTGTGTCTATTTCTCTGTTTCTTCTGTCCTACTTGTTTTTAGTTTTTTTAGTTCAATACAACATTTTTTCATGTGGGAAGACCAATTCAAATTATACCCTATTTGGGATGTGATTTCATTCTCTCCTCTTCCAATTCTTTCTAAAACAAACTTTTAATTAATAATTATTAGTTTTATACTTTTTCAATATAGTTTTTTCTTTTACTATTAAATCACTCCAAATATGATTTAGAGTCATTTTAAAAATGAATGTCAAAATTAGTGTTCCCAAACCATGTCTTAACTAATTGCATAACTAATCACTCTTTTATTATTAGTAATTAACCAAACTTTACATTAATGGGTAAGTTAAATAAAATCCTTTTCACTTCTTTTCTTTCCACCCTTTACATTTTTTTGAAGGTGTAAGTAATATTTATAGGCTTTATTTATAAAAACAAAAACAAAAAATCAAATGAATATGAAAGAAGAACCTAATAATTTAAATAAATGACAAATGCGATAACAAAACACATTGAATATTCGTGATTAAGTTAACACATTTTTAGTATCTTCATCGTACATTTATATTTGAAATTGCATTAATTAATAACAAACTTGATAGTATGAGATAAAGAGGGTGAGAGAAGGTAAACTCAAAGTATTGAGAAATCCAAAGGAGGATAGGTTAGAGAAAAGCAACCCTAATCCAGTGGTGTGCAAAAGATGCAGCATAGCCCCCAAAAAAGAAGAAAAGAAAAGAAAAATTGAATGAAAGTAAGAGAAGATGGGTTTATGGTTAAAAAGATGATGAAAGCTTTTGATGTATAATGAATGGATGAATGATGCCACAGTAATTGGGGAAAGGATCTACTCATTTCCCATGATATGGATCTAAAAAGAGAATTACAATTTACAATATATTATTATTTGAGAAGAAGAAAGTAATTCTTTCTCTTTCTCTTTCTCTTTCTCTTTCTCTTTCTAACTCTAAGTTGTATATATATATATATATACAAAATGAGACTCTCTTTTTACCAAGACAGGCTTTTGTAACACTGTTGTTTTCACACCTTTATGTGAGAGAGAGAATGGGAAAAAAAGTTTGTTTCTTAGAGAGATTAAAGAAAAGAGTGGAATTTTGTGAGAAGAAGATTTCAAAACTTTCCCCCAGAAAAAAAATATAATTGAAAATATACATCCATTCATTGAAAAACATATCTAGTTTCACTTCTCGATTTTGGTTCTAATTTTTATTTAGTTTTTAGATTTTAAAATGTTATATTCTTATGATATGATTGTATTTGAAGCTGAATTAGATATCCAAAATTTCAATTCAATTAATTTTAATAGAAATAAAAAATTATCAATTTAATTATAAGGAATTGATTTTTGAAAAATTAAAGTAATAAACCATCAAATTATTTATAAAAAAAATCAAGATTTGAAAGTGTAAATCTTGTGCTCTTTTGATTAAATTGAAAAGAAATTCATATAATGAAAGTTAGAATAAAAGTGTGATGTTTTGAAATTTAAAAACCAAATAGATCCAAAATTCAAATACAAAAATGGTATTTTTCTCGAATTTACATCATAAATAATTGTGATTGAATGAGCAAGAGTATGTTTAGATGGACTAAAAAAATGCATACTTTTTAAAAAAATATTTTTATTTAAACTCTAGACAAAATAATTTAAAATAAAACTTGAAAAGTATTTCAATTTTTTATTTAAAATAAAACTTGAAAGGTATTTAAAATTGTTAGTAATTATCAAACACTACATTTTCTTAAATAACTTCCTTTAAAAAAAAAAATTCTTTTTTAGTCACCAAATTTTGAAAAATATATATTTAGTTCGTGAGTTTACATATTTACGAGTAAACTCAATTTTTTTGTTCACTTTTCTAATATATCTTTTATGGTTCCTAAATTTTTAAAAATAAATTTAGGGAGTGGACTTCAAACCATTGTATATTTTTATTTTAAATAATTATATAACAAAGTCATTTTTGGACAAATTAGTCATAATTATCTGATATTTTAAACCAGAATAAAAATTTCTAAAATTCATATTCACTCTAAATTTAATTATTTCTAATTTAAATATTATATAATTATTTCTAAAAAAATCAAACTAACAGAATATTTCAAAAATATGTTAAACCCTATTTTTTAAAAATTCAAAAAAGTAAAATACTAGGTTTTAAAAATTCGAAAACCAAATAAACTTACTTTCACTCACTGGAACACTAAAAATTACCTTACTTAAACTCACATATTCTTTAAGAAAAAAACTCAGGCTAAAAACATAATTTTTTCGAAGAAAAAAATATTTACAGAGAATAATAATTAAAAGATAAAAAAAAAAAAAGAAAAACAGAGGAAAAGACAGAAAGTGCAACATCTCAAGGGTTTAGGCAGCCGTAGGCTTCAATTTCCTTTGCCTCCTTATGGTTTTATTATGTGTGTGTATATATATATATATTCTCTGTCTTTTACACTTTGTTTTCTTTTCACTACACAATAATACTTCATTTTAATTTCAAAGGTAACTCCCTCCTCTTTTTTCTTCTTCTTTTTTGTTCAAATCATATATATTTGGGTGGCTATTAATTATTCTATTTCATTTCATTGATATTATCAAGATTTATATAATTTATTTCCACCAAAAAAACCAAACCCAGATTTTGTTTACTCTCTCTCTCTCTCTCTCTCTCTCTCTCTCTCTCTCTCTCTCTCTCTTTCTCTCTTCTTCTCTTTCATGCATTTTTTTCAAAAAAAAAAAAAGAAAGAAAGAAAGTGTCTGAAAAATTGTCTGTTGGGTGAGTGCCAAATTCAACACAAAGATTCAATTTCAAGAGCATTGGTGGTGAGTTTTCAGTAATTAAGTTGCTATTCTCAAAAGAAAGAAAGAAAGGATCAAATTAAATAGACCACTTTTTAGGTCCTTTCTTTTGTTCACTTTCCTCTTGGATTTTACTCTTCCTCTTTCCCCCCTTTATTTCTTAAGATCCATCCACTCTAAATTTATTTTTATTTAATTTTAATTATTATTCTTATATATATATATATATATATATATATACCTGTATATTAGGGATGATTAAAAGTTTGTTGCTTCAACATCAATCTCAAGCTATGGAGGAAAATTTGTCAAATTTAACTTCAGCTTCTGGTGAAGCCAGTGCCTGCTCCGGCAACCATTCCGATCAGATTCCGACCAACTATTCAGGCCAGTTCTTTTCCACCCCACCACCACCAAAAAAGAAGAGAAACCTCCCGGGAAATCCAGGTTCTTTTTCTTTTGGGAATTAGATTTAAATGATTAAGTTAAAATTACAAAAATTTCACTTTCATGTATTCGGGTGTAAAGCTGTCAGTTACATTGTTTGATTATTTTGTTTACGGATCTGACGATTGTGGACGTTTGTTTTGATTTTGATGTTAGACCCAGATGCGGAAGTGATAGCTTTATCGCCGAAGACGCTTATGGCGACGAATAGATTTGTATGCGAGATCTGTAGTAAAGGGTTTCAGAGAGATCAGAATCTTCAACTTCATAGAAGAGGACACAATCTTCCATGGAAATTAAAGCAAAGGGCAAACAAAGAAGTAATAAGGAAGAAAGTTTATGTGTGTCCAGAAACAAGTTGTGTTCATCATGATCCATCAAGAGCATTAGGGGACTTGACAGGAATCAAGAAGCACTTTTGTAGAAAACATGGTGAGAAGAAATGGAAATGTGATAAGTGCTCTAAGAGGTATGCAGTTCAATCAGATTGGAAAGCTCATTCCAAGACTTGTGGCACCAGAGAGTATAGATGTGACTGTGGAACCCTTTTCTCAAGGTAAAATTAAGATTTATCTTACGTATCTACGTCCTACTTCTACTGTTAAATTACAAAATTTAGTGATCTTATGAATTTTTTTACCGTTTGAGTTTTGTGCATATACTGATAACATGTTAATTAGATATATAATTAAAAAACACGGATACTTGCTAGTTATAGGAAAAAAGCTGTCATAAAATTTCGAAAATTTTGTGTTTTTTCTACAAAACAAACGCGTGATTTTGGCTTTAGTGATGGTTTTTCTCTCTCTTCTCTATATTTACTGATGTTCATGTGTCAAGAAAAATCTAATTTGTTCTAGTGTGTGCTTAACCTTCTATTCACTTTAGATCACTTGAGTTTATAGGTCTTCTCAAACACACTTATCATTGTCTTCTCTGTACTTCAATTCTCTAGCTTTATTGTATGCATATAACTCTTCTCCTCCTGAAATGCATTGTTTATGGACATGAAGTATGATGAGGGGGTAAGGCGTGTTACAAAATATGTTAATGCTTGATCCTTCTAATCTTTTAGAATTTGACAAATATAAAGTTTATTAATTATATGTCATTAAGTAGTTTTATGATAATTAATTGATGTGCTTTTGATTATTTCATGGGGTGTTGTTTTTGTTGTTATGAATATTATTCAGGAGGGATAGTTTCATCACCCACAGAGCTTTTTGTGATGCATTAGCTGAGGAAAGTGCAAGAGCCATTACATCAAACCCCCCAATACTAATAGCAAATAATAATAATAATAATTATAATCAAAACCACCTTCTTCCTCCACTTTCTTCCATTGCCACTCCCAATATTAATTCTCAATTAAACTTCCAAATTACACAACAAACCCATTTCAATAATCCTCCCTTCTTAGATAATACCTCGTTTAATAATAATTCTCTAAAAAAAGAAAATCATCAATTACAAAGCAATAATAATAATAATGATAATAATAATATTCCCCCATGGTTAACCTTTCCCATTAATAATAATTCAACCTCAAATAATCATAATCACCATCAAATTATAAACCCTAATCATAATCATATTAATCTTGGTCCCACTTCTCTTCATCTAATACAAAGTGCTTCACCTTCTTCTCCACATATGTCAGCCACAGCACTTCTTCAGAAAGCAGCTCAAATGGGATCTACCATGAGCAGCAACAGCAACAGCAACAACAATAATAATAATAATAATGCTGAGCCACCACACACAATCATTCCCCATACAAATTGTAATTTTGGCCTTAACTTATCATCCACCACCACCTCCTCCTCCTCACGTGACATTCATCAGAATCAAATTTTGGAAGAAGCTGCAGCAGGGCTTTCTCATGCACTGCCATTCTACAGGAACAAAATTGCTGATTTTGAAGGAGCTGGGACTTCTTTTGAATTAGATCAATTTGGAGGGGTTTTTAAGAAAAACAATGATCATCATCATCATCATCAAGCTGCAGCTGGGCTCAGTACGAGAGATTTCTTGGGGTTGAGAGCTATTTCTCATACTGAATTCTTGAGTAATATTGCAGCTGCTGGTAATTTTAGTCATTGCATTAATAATAATCATAATGTTGGTGCTGCTCAGAATCCTCAAACTACTCAAATTCAAAATCAATCCACTTGGCAAGGTTAGAACACCAAAATTTCAAGTTCTTTTTTTCAATTCTGTCCCTTTTTGGTTTAGATTATATATGAAATATATATATATATTTTTTTTAATTTTTGTTGTTTTTTTACAAAGGGGTCTTTTTTCCCCTAAGGGGGAAGGACCACCATTTTCTTGAATTAGGAATTTTGGATCATAATATTCTATATGTTTTTGTATGTATGGATATATACATATATATATATTTCAGTGTATAATTAATTCTCAGTGGATTATTATTTCTTGGTACGAATGAAATTGTAAAGTTAAATCCATCTTTGGGATTTCTTAATTTTGAGACTGAAAATAATTGTCTCGAATTTTTTAATTGGCATAGTTTTTAAATGTCATCAAATTTCAGTTTTGTTATAGTTCATTATTATTATTATTTATGAAATTGAGAAAACCCTAGTTAGCTTCATAAATTGTGGAGTTTGAATATATAGTGGATAGATAGAATATACATCATAGAATTAAATAGTATTAATGGTGATGGACATGGAAGTTCTTCTTAAATATTTGATGTACATGTACCACACATTTATTCTATCTTAGCTATGTTTTAAAGTATAGTATCTTCCTTGATATTTATTGACGTACAAGTTTTAAATTTTTTGCCATGTGTGTGATATAGTAGAAAACTTGGGGACCCTGATTTAATTAATTCGAAAACTTGGAAGGGAAACCCTAGGTTAAAAGTACTTTTCCCATTAATTTTGTATTTATATCTATATTTGAATAATATAGTTTATCTATATATATATATATATTGTATATTCTCTCTAATGTTAGAAAAAATAGGGTAATTATTTTCAAATTGATTTCAATTAAAATCTTAATAGATATTATGTCATATGCATCTCTATGTATTAAATTATAAGCTCAATTAATTAGAGAGTTGTGATGATTGCATTTAATAACTTGATAAATATTTTATAATACTGTTCATCAAGAGAGGTTTCAAAGAGTTGATTGAATATATTATTTTTCACACCAGTTGGGAAGGATAGTAAATATAATAACATATGTTAATGTTAAGATTTAAGTTGGTTGCCATGCATTTGAAATACACAATTATTTAAAATCTGACTTTTTTTTTATAAAAAAAATTATGAAGTATTTGTGTTGTTTTATTGTTCTATGAAGATTGGAACAAAAAGTCTTGGCTTACAAATAATTAAACAATTAGTTTAAGTAATCATTCTTTTATGATTTGTTTAAATTACTGTTTACTTTATTTTTCTGGCATTTTCTTTTCTTTTCTTTTCTTTTGTTTCCTTTTTTTCCTTTTTTGCCAGCCTCTTACAATTTCAAATCCAAGTTGGGTACTAGTTTTTAAGAATTTATTTTTGTTTTTAAAAATTGATTAATAATTCAAATGTTTATATAATAAACATTAAAACCATATGCAAAAATTAGGAAGAAACAATATTGAAAAAGAAAACAGAAATGAAAAAATGAAAATCGTTATCAATCAACGTCTTAGTATTTCAAATTCGAAATGGGTAAGCAACAAGTCACCTTGTGATTTGATAGAATATTTTTCATATATACATTATTGCATATGTATCTTTATCAATAAACAACTAAAATAATTAATGAAATTTTCCTCTCCATATATTTGGATCATATGCACACACAAGAAGAAGAATATTGTTTCTTAGTCCTTGCATTTTTGTTATTTCTTAAACTCCTAGTTATTGATTACAAGAGACTAAAGAAATAGTTAAAATTAACATCATACTTAGAAAAGAAAAAAAAAAAGGATTTTCTCCATGTGTCATACCAACAATTGAAATGACGTATTTTCATAACTATGATAGATTCTTATTGCCATTTTTTGTTTATATTTAAAATTTAAAATCATTCACTATAATATATATTAATCCACTTATCAATCACACTATAATAGTTTATATTACAACTACAATATGAGGTGAATGTCTCCTGCCACTAGCAGACGTTAGGTTGGCGTAATTATATTTAGATGATAAAGATAGATATAAGCATAATTTAGTTAATTTATATCATTCCTAATTCCCATATATATATATAATAAAAGTACAATGGATGGTCTTTAAAAACTTTTTAATGGGTTTATATATATATAATAATTAATAGAAATCTTTATAGAAAAAGGCTATAGGAAAAAGCACTAAGTTATTCTCTCTTTAAGAATGATAGTGATCAGTATATAATGGCTAGAGCATGGGAATATACAGAAGAGATGCAAATATATATTATTATACAAATATATAAGATACTATAAAGTTATGAATTATATGTTGAAGCTTTTTAAAGGGACAGTAATTTATTTTAGTCAATCAATATTATTATTTGTATAATGGAAGCCCTTTTCATTAAGAAAAGACCAGCACCCAACAAAATCTCACTCTCAATCTCTTTTTATAAGAAAATATATAAATTTTGATTGTAAATGATAAATGGGTTGAAAAAAAGATGGTAAAATTTGATAAATATATTGATTCATTTTATTATATATAAAAACAAACTAAAATGAATTAGAATTAAGAGATATAAAGTTTGAAAGGGGAGAGAGGAAAGGAGGGGTATTTTAGGTGTAGAGAAATGTGAATAATTAGCATAGGATTCTTGAATGAAAAGAATATGTTGATGGGCAAAGAAGAGAATATGTGTGTGAGTTAGGGTTTTGTGTGTGTGTTTAAACATATTGCCCACTTTTCTTTTTTGGTAAACAAAAGGGTGAGAGAGAGATGCTGTTTGACACCTTATGTGGGTGCAAATGGGAATCAATCCCAAGGCATATATATAGGATCAACATCCATCACCTTTCTCTCTCTCTCTCTCTCTCATCTCTGCCTAAAATTCATTTCAAATTCTTTCTTAATATACCATTTTCCTTTATATGTTTTTTTTCAATAAATCTTAGACTTAGTTTCTTAAAATTACTTTTTATCCAAATTTATTAAATAATTAAAATAATAATTTTCGTACAAAAATTACAATATATGAACACGATTCAACATATTAATTAATAACTTTTTTTAAAAAAGAAAATCAACAATAGATCCGTATTAATAGATTGAATTTAAGAATTTTTTAGAACACATGGATTAAATTTAGATAATTGAAAGTAAAAAAATTAAATTAAATAAATTTCAAAATATAGGCACCAAAAATCATATTTTAATCAAATTTTTTATGACTGTGTATCTTCTTTTTTCTTCTTCGCCAAAACCATATTTAAATAAAAAATTGTGCATCAAAACAGACCTACAGTAAATTTGCAAATAATTATTTATTTCTTTAAAAAAGAAAACATTATTATGAAAGGAAGATATGTAGAGAGATTAAAGTGATGAGCATTAAGCGCCATGCAAAAATGTGATAATTAGCCTATGATAAGAAAAAGTGAATCCTATTGGAGAAACTTTATGGTAAAATAATTATTTGAGAGAATAATTAGTTAGGTGTGTGGGATGTGAGAGATTTGTCACACACATACTATATATAAATTAGTAAAAAAGAGAATATAATGGTATAGATAGTGGGAAGTGGGGTTGCAATATTATTATTGCATACCATCTCTCTCACACACACATTTTGCTTTAACATTAGAAAGAGAACAAGAGGTACGTAGTTTTCCATTTTAATTATACCTCAAATCATCTCGATAAATTTTTATCAACGCCATGGTCAATTATTAATACTTTAAACATGAAATATTATGGTCTCTCTTCTCTTCTGTTCATGATTAGAAAAATATGAATAATGGTATTTTTGAAAAGGTGGAAGGATTTTTGAAATCCCACCCAGAAATGTTTGAACTAAAAAGAGATAGAATTAATTGAGTTAGATCAGTAATGAATAGTTGGGCAGTTCCAAAATGATTAAAAAAAAAAGTTTCAAATGGGACAATAAATAAAAGGTTTTTGTTTTGAAAGATTGAACCTTTTTAACAAAATGATGAACACGAGAATAGACAAACATACCATTCTCTGTTATAAATGTTTGCCACTTACAAAATTATTCTGACTTTCTTTTTCTTTAAAGAAACCATTTATTTATGTATATATATATACCAAATTTTTTATTATATAATATATAAAGTTTTATATTTATTTGGTCCATGTGAAATTGTGGGGATATACTGAGAAAGGCAGACAAAACAGTAAGGGACACACTTCCCAAACAACCCGTGTTCTACTTTTTTTTCTTTTTTTCTCTTCTTTTCTTTTACATTTGTCTTACAATCTAAAATTTGTAGATGAAAATGTCAAATAGTTTCACAATTATTAACATTTTATACAAATATTGATCAAATATTGACGTTGACCAATATTTTTTCTTAAATGCTATAAAGCATTGAATAGTAAAATATATTACGTTTTTTTTTTTAATATTTTGTTACTTACTTCTTTTTATTGATTTTCTTGTATAAGAAGTAGTAGAAATGTTGATATCTCCATTCAAAATTTAATAGGATTATTTTTGCATCTATTAACCATTGTTATATTTTCATCTTTTCAGAAGCTTAATAGTTTTCCCATAAATTTCATTTCATACTCTATTGTTGTTAGCAAGAAACTTTACCATTCATTCTATTTTGCAGTTCAAAATAATATTTTTTTAAATTTTAAATAATTATATAATTCTTTTTAAAAATTGAATAAGAATACTTCAAAAATACTTTAAATATATATTTTAAAAATTTATGAATCAAATATATATATATATATGATTATAAGCTTGAACAGTCAAAAAGATACATTTTTTAAACGTATGAGAAGAGAGGTAAAAGCTCTAATTTTGTATCATAAAAAACCACTTATTTATCTAAATTTTTACGTTTTGCTCTTGTTCTGTAAAAAAAATTGATCTGTAAATTATAAATTGGGATGATTTGAGAAGATGAGAATTTTATCCAAAGCCCTTGAGCGATTGTAGGCGTGGCACATGTCTAACATAATTATATATATATATATATGTATGTACTTTTTGAGTCATATATTAAATGTTGATTATTTAGGAAAAAATGAAATCACTTAAAAAAAGTTGATGGGTAACTATACATATAGAAAGATCATATCAAAATTAGTGTTGATATTTTATGTAAAATTTAGTGACAAAGACAAGGAGTTCTGTATAAATAATATGACAATGAAAACTTAGAAAAATATATAGGAATATAAAATAGAATTGAACCACACTTTTATATGTGCAAAGGGAAAAAGGATATGTAAATTAAAAGAAAAATAGTTGATTCAAAGATGATTATTAGAAAGAATGGGTTGATTTGTCCCTTTGTGTATATATATATACTTTTTTTTTGTGGTGGGTAGGCATTGGCGTAGCCAAAGGCCAAAGGCAATATATATATAAAATTTAGAGGTTAAATTATAATATTTTTTTTAGAGATAAAAGATTTCAACCTACTTCCGTATATTTCGATACTAGTTGAGATAAGATTTTGTTAAGTGATTAAATTAGAAGTGGTTCCTTATAATTTAGAAAGAAAGTTTTAAAAGTTAAGATTAATTAGTTTCTAATCTCATAATTTTATAAACCCTCATAATTTGTACTTATAGTGAGACCACAGTGAAGGTTAACCCTAATTTTCTTTCAAACTATTCAACAAAATTTACGATTTAACCTAAATTAAAATATAGCCCTTTTACAATAGCTTAAGTAGTACCATTAAAAAAGGGCATTGAAATTCAAACATATTCTCCATTTCCAATCATCATATTTCCAACCTTTATTTTTAGTTCATTTTGGATAATAATTGCAAAAACCCCTTTACTTTGGATACCCTTTGAGTTTGACCATGCCATGCCATATATACTAGGCCTCACTTTTCTTTTGACTTCTCTAAAAGCTTTGACCTTTAATTATATTTCTCCTTTGTTTTTGACATACACACACACACACATATATATACATACTTTGAGGAAACCCCAATATTTTTGCTTTTATGGGAATGGAGCTTCAATTCTTTCTTTCTTACCTCCTTTCCAAGAAAAAAAGAAAATCATGATATGACATTGAAATTTTTATGTCTTATAACTCTTAGATTGATTTTAGTAGAAAGCTAGTGTGTGAGTACTAAAAATATACTTTATAAATGGGTAGAACATGGTTATCATTCTTAAATTTGACATTATGTTTCATTTATTCATCAAGTTGGCTTCTCCTTTGTAAAGTACCCAAGTATTCATAAAAAGAATACAATATATTATTCAACCATATCATCTATCTCACTCCATGAAAATAACATGATAAAGTACTTTGTTGTAAAAGGAAAAAAATTTATAAAGAAGAAAAGGTAAGTAAGGATATGTTGTCTTTTAATTTTTTGAAATGACTTTATCTAAGATTTTAAAACCATTTTTCTTTAAGTGTTTTAGCAAAGTTGTAGTAATTAATTGAGTACTTGAAAATTGATTAATTGAAACAAAGCTAAACAATTTCCTATATATTGGTGGTAGGAATTAATATTGTTTTCTTCTTGCATGAATATTATAATCTCTAGACAAATATATATCTCACATATCACACCCTCATTTTTTAGATTCGTTGGTTCTTCGGTGCTGCTACACTACACTATTGCACATGATTTCTATCGTAAGCTAATTTTATTTGGACACAGAATAGCTTACACAAACAAAAATAATAACTTTCATTTATAACCATACAAGTGGATAACACATTTTTATAAACAAACTAAATACAAGCAACCTATTTGGATCTTATCCCAAATACAAAAATTGGCTAAATTATATATATCTTACAAAATACCTCTAAAATTTAAATAAATAAAAAAGTTTTTCACGGAGGTGGTTAAAGTTTTCTACCCTAACTTTCAAAATTTTAAAAAATGATTCAAATGAAAAACTCTTACTTATACTAAATAACTAAAAACGTGCCTTAGATTGGAACGGTGTTAATATATATTTTTGTTAAAACAAATACATAATATGTAGTGGTAAATTTAAAAATAACAATGTTAAAAATATATAATAAATCTTAAATGATATTTCAATTTCAACATTTAAATTTTTATAATATTTTTCTATTTCTATAACATTGTTAAATTTTTTAATCAAGTCATTGTATAAATTTATTTAAATTTTTGTTGCCGGAAAGAGAAAAGGTGTTGCATTTTTTATATTAAGTAAATTATTGTATAATAAATATAATTTTAAGTAATAAATGTGAGGAGCTTAAAAATAAACTATTTTTAAATATTGATGGATAATATTATTAACAATTAGATTAGAATTAAGAAAGGAAGAGTGATAAACAATTAAATTTAATTTAATAAATGTGTGATCATATCTTCATGTATGATAATAAGTTTCAATACCTCAAACATTTCTTTCTTTTTAATTTCTTTTATATATATATTTTACATAATACTCTATCTGAGGCTCCAATTATTTTAAAAAGGTTCCAAACATTGGATTGGCAAATACTCCATTAAATCGATAGTTCTAAAATGAAAATAAAAATTAACTTACAAAACAATAGAATTCAGCAAAATTTAAATATTAACATTTTCTTAATTCAATTTTTTTTAGTTAACAGAGAAAATGAGTGGATAAAACTTGAAGGCAACCAGAATTTTTTATAACAAATTTAACTAAATGATGCATCTATATTGAATAATTGATGATTATTGTTATGAGATTTTAAAATCCAATTCTTTTTATTATAATAATTGTACAAAAGGTTACAAAATCATTTATTTTTCATATTACAAACAACTTATAGAATTTGGAAAACCAAGTCTATTTTGTTTGGGTGCAAAATGGTTACCAACAAGGTTAAATGTTTTAAATTATTTCTAAAACATTATTCACGCCATATATGGATGACTTTCTCCTTTTCCTATTCAAGATAAAACTTGTATTTGTTTGTTATTATATTATAGTAGAACAAATATTGAAAGGGTAAATTAAAATGATTATTTATTATAAACACATTAGAAGGGGTGAATGTTTTCTTTCATTATTTTTTTAAAAATGTAAACACATGTACTTGACTTTTTTTATAAATCGAAAAACTTAAAATTGATATTACTACGTAGAGTAATATACTCACTTTTCAAATACTTTAATCTTTCTAAATTAAATATTTAAAAATGTAATGAAAATGAGTAATTACAACTTTTACAGATAAACCAAAGATGATAATAAAGTGTTGTGTGTGGTAAGCAATTAGAAAAAGCTTAAGGCTCCGAGAAAATTAAATTAAAATCACAAAAATAGCAAAATGATTTTTAATATTATTATTTATTAAGAATTGTCAATACACTAAAATACACCCAAATTAGAATTACCATACTTCAAATAAATCTTAACCACTTGTATTCTTTTCTAAATCAATTACAATATTTATTTCGAAATTATCTAACACTTAAATGTTGTCAACTTATATTTTTTTTTCTACAAGCAACCCAAATATTTCATTACGTATTAAAAACATAAATAAACCTAAGACGATCAATTCAATATTTAAACAATTAGTTTCTTTTTGTTTAATATGCTTAAACTTGAAAGTAATAAAACACACAAACCATTTTATATATTATTTATCATATCACTACATAAATGATAGAATTATTCAAATAATAACATCCTAATTATAATATTAACCTTCTTTCAACAAACAATAAAGTTGAAGATCAAAGAGAACAAATAATCCTTAATTCCCAGTTCTTCTTCAATGATGATGTTTAGATCAGTGAAACCACTCTTATTCAAAACCTTTTTATTTGCTATTTGATCCAATTTTCGATGTAAAAAACCTCCCCAAAAAGAGTTAAGAGGGAAGACTAGATAAATTATAGAATTAAAAGGGCTACTTTGGACAAATACCAAAAAGAATTTAATTATTAAAATGAAAAATTCGAAAAAATAATAAAAAATAAAAGTGTGAAATGGAAAAAAATACTCTCTCCAATTTATTTAAGTTAGTGATTTCTAAACACTTCAAAAAAATACTCAAGTATCCTATAAGAAAACCAATTACTACAAATACACACAAATATAATGTATTATAAACATTTGATAAGCAAAAATTAAATAACACCCAATGCGGTCCTTAAAGCTTTTGGCTGCCTATGCATACAAGGAAAGCTAACAATGGACTTGAGTTTGTGAGATGGTCAAAAGTCAGACATGGAATTCAAGAAATGGTTGTTGAACCAACGATCAGAAACATGAGATCGAGAAGGAGAAAAAGAGAATGGAGGAGGGGGCTAAGTGGAAAGATGAGATTTAGAGTTTTTTTTGTTATCTTATTTTATTTAGATTGCTAAATAATAATAATAATAATAACAACAACAATAGATCATAATGATGATGATATTATTATAATTATTGAAGTAGGGGAGAAAAGTAAGGAATTCTTTTATTTATTGTGATTAATTCGAAAATTAGTTAGATAAAATGTAATATAAATTCAAATAAAATTGGAGGGAGAATTTGCCATATTCTGATATTCCTCCTACCTGACCCAATTGACAATAAGGCCCGTGAACTAAATATCCTCAAGACTATATATGGGCCAGCCTACATCATTAGGCCCACTTACTAATTTGAATTTTGGTTAACTAGTCAACACGATTAGAGGGAAAAATTCTTTTGATGTTTTAGATAAAAGAAACTCAATCTAATAAAATAGGGTTAAAACAATAAAATACAACCAAATATTTGTTGTTTTATAAAGTTTATTAATGAAATATTTTGATATTTTTGGAAAACAAACAAATAAAAGTTTATTAAAGATAAATACAAATTTAAAATAATAAAAATGAAGAAAATATTTCAAATTTTTTATTAAACCTATATTTTCTAAATCTTAGTAAAAATATATATTTTGGATTGTTTAAATATATATTTTCGAAATTCTAGAAATAAATACATAAGAGATAAAAATTAAGTTAGAATATAACTTTAGTAAATAAATATACAATCAATTATGATTAAGAGTAGATATTTTGGGAATCTAAGTAAATTAAAACAAAAAAAAAATATCAAAAAATACAACTAGATCTATGATTTTGCTCTTAAATCTCTATTCATCTACGATATAATCCCACTTCATAAAATCGTACATGGTATATAACAAAGATGACGTAAGATGTTGTAACTTACCACCAAGGACAAAAATAGGATGTTTATAAAGTTAGAAATGAGTTTCTTAGCTAACATGAGTTTAGCTCAACTGACACATGTATGTTTTCGTAGAAGATTACCGTCATATTTGTCAAATTTACAATATGCAAAAAAATGTGTTATGATTCATTTTTTTTCTAAACTTTTTTCGTCATCTAATACAATTTCTCTTATTTCTATGGATTTAGTTTTCATATATTTTTTATTAGCTTAATTGTTTTATCCTTATTTTATTAAGGATGAAAAAATTATTAAAGTCGTGTGTAAATAAATTTTATAGATGTGCACTCAACAAAAATAGTATGAGAGGTATACATATAACACCATTAAAAATTTCAAAATATTTTAAAAAATGATGGAAAGAGTTGAAAATAAAAGGAAAATAGAGATTAATGAAAGAGAGACAGTTAGAACGACAAATGCGTAAGAAGAAAGAACAAAAATAATTAGGAGCAAATGTAACCAAGAAAGGAAGAAGAAGAAGAAAAAGTTTTTGAACTTCGTTGAATGAATTACAGTTCGAAGCTTTCATCCATGGCCAAGAGACGGCACCTGATGCCTTCCCTTTTCTTCCTCCTCCTCATCTTCCTTACAGTTCTTGGAGTGATCGTTCCAGTCTTTGCTCTTCTTCCTTCATTACATTCTCACTCCCATCCTCTCTTCCGCCATCACCATCATCGTTCCAACTTCAACAAGGTTTCTTCACTTTCTTTTTGCGTCTCATTAATGTCTAACACATTACTCAATTGCTGTCTCGATGTTACCTTGGACTGCTTGATTAATATTTCATTTCATACCAGTTCTTTGAGCTGTAATTCACTTCATCCTGGTAAGTAGCACCTCTTAATCGTTTTCGTGCCTTTTAAGTTCTTGGATTTGGGTAGTAGTTTAATACTGAACTTTAATCGGATTCGTTTAGCGTATTCATGTTCTATTCCGATTAGAGGAAGTCAAGAGTACATTTCCAGGTTTTTTGGATTTAGATAATTTACAGGTGTTTTGAGTCCTTGATGTCAGTAGAAGCAAGTGTTCATTAATCTTTTGGAATTCTTTCCTTGCATTTGGATCGTCAGTCTGCAACTTGACACTTTCAGCAACCAACCTGAAATAAGCTGGGCTGTGAATTTTACCATGGAGGAAGCCACTTCGGGGTTGTTTGGGAGGCTAGGATGTAAACGGTATTACTGGGTATTACTGAGAATCTAACGGGTGTTGGAATAATTTTGAAATTGAGGGTGGAACAAAATGAGATCGTGAAGCAAAAAAAAGGTGGGAAAGAGGATTGAGTTGAAAACTATAAGAAGGAAAGGAGTTTATTATTACAAACCGGCCCAAAATACTCAATCTAAACATGGGTTTGGAATTAAAACCCATTACAAACCCATTCTGTTCAATGCTCCCAAACATGCCCATAATATGAGGATGGCATTTCCTCTTTATCTGGTAGAGAATTTTCTCGAAGTTTCCTCCTAATTTTTCATTTTTTATCTCCTTGACTGCAATCCCAGTTAATTTTCCCTCCTAGTTTCTCAAACTGGAACCATACTCTGCCAATTCTTCTAAACCAAAAACTCCCTATCAAGTTTGAGTTATTTGCAGGGTTCGTTTAGAAAATAATGATAAAAAATAAAAATTCAGACAAGCTTTAATGGAACAACTACTTACTGATAGTGAGACAACGAGGCTTTCAACAAGAAATCAGTTAGCATTTAAATAGTAAACATTAAAAGTATGTTCTCTGTTCTTCTAATTAGATGAGTTTGATTCCACTAACAGAAACAATTTTCTCTTCATTAGTTTTCAACTCTATTAAATAGAACACAAATAACTATTGAATATATTTATTTTTTGTTTGCCATAATAAAGGTCTTGACCTTCTCTTGTAAACGGTGTGGCATGGCCTCATCTTTGACCTTCATGTTTACATTTTAAGATATAGCCGGCATTCCACAATTCTCAAGCAGTTGGATGATTTGTTATTTTATATCAGGTTCATACTAGAAAGTTTGAGATTGATGATGACATGTTCTGGAAAGATGGTAAACCATTCCAGATTATTGGTGGTGACCTGCATTATTTCAGAACTCTTCCTGAGGTATTTATTATGCACTTATTTCCTTTCATGGTTATAAAGTAATAATACATCATGGATGGAAATGCTCTCAGCGATTGGCACTCTATGAATTTCCTTTGGCTTATTACTTCATCTTTATAGTGTCATTCTTCATCTTTCGGTTCAGTTCAGACTAGTCGGAAATGGATTTTGATACAATACTTTGAAGCAGGTCAACGAAGTTTCATGGCAGAACTAAGGTTTTGATTTGTCAAATATGTTTAGCAAAGCTGTTGACTGCCTTTCACTAACTTAGCCATAATAACTTTCATAGTTACACTTACAGTCACCATGCTGAGAAAATTAGTTGAGGCTCCCATTCAACTTTTTCACAACTTTTCATACATGTTAGAGAAATTCAATAGAAAGTAGTAATTGGTACATATCCTCAAGCATAAAGTTGTTGACTGGAA
The DNA here is from genome assembly GCF_000004075.3 of Cucumis sativus. Lineage (NCBI taxonomy): Eukaryota > Viridiplantae > Streptophyta > Magnoliopsida > Cucurbitales > Cucurbitaceae > Cucumis > Cucumis sativus. The sequence continues at coordinate 35,722,238 of NC_026657.2, forward strand.
GGTCCGTAACTTCAAAGTTTGTTTTTCTTCTTCTTGCATGACTTTTTATCATGTGAAATTATGTCATGCTTGCAGTACTGGGAAGATAGACTGCTTAGAGCAAAGGCATTGGGATTAAACACGATCCAAACTTACATTCCCTGGAATCTGCATGAACCAAAACCTGGAAATTTCACATTTAATGGGATTGCAAACATAGTGTCGTTTATCCAACTCTGTCAGAAGCTAGATTTTCTAGTTTTGCTCCGGCCAGGGCCTTATATATGTGCAGGTAGACTCTCATTGGCATTAATTTTAATTCAAACAATTCAAAGTCTTATTTTGATTCAGAACCAGCATCTTTTCTTTCTTGTGACACCAGAGTCTTCTTTCAATATTTCGGGAGATTCATTCAACCTATTTTGTCATTATCTGCAGCAGTGCCGTTGATCTTTGACCATTTTGACTCTGCTATAGATGTTCCTGTGTGCTTGCACACTGATTTTAAAAAGAAAGTGATATTGGTTTGGTGACAACTACTTTGTAGTGAGACTAAAAGATTTTCAAATCACCTAATACTCTTTGTGATTAGAATTGATTCCATTCTCTAACTGATTCTTTATTGAAAAACTCACGAGATATATAAATCTAATTATGATCAAATGGTTTTTCAATCCATGACTGCATGTTTGAACTGAAAGGGTATGTTACTGTTATATAAAATCATAGACAACGTATGTCGAATAGCTTTTCAACCCATGACACCTTGTTTGGATTAAAAGGGCATGATTCCATGATATCAAATCTTGGATAATCTTGAAATTTTTTGAAGCTCTTGGTTTAACATACAATTATAAGTCTGTTTGGTCTGGTCTGCAGTCACTTAATTGGTTAAGAGAATCTATTCATTGAAAGGTCTGTTTTCATGACCTGACCATTAGTAATGATGATACAATTTTGATGTTGATAATAAATGTTTAGTTAAGAACTCAGAACCATTAAAAAAACGAAAAAATGGACATTTAAGTGAAAAAGATTCTTATTGTTATTTGCTGCAGAGTGGGACCTTGGGGGTTTTCCTGCTTGGTTGCTTAGCAAAATGCCAGCTTCTAGGCTAAGATCCTCGGATCCTGGTTACCTCCAATGGGTATGTGTTCTTTATTATAAGCTTCCGAGTAAGTTAAGAACAGTGTAATAGTTCAACCCTTGACTCTGGGATAAATATTAAATTCAGACAAGTCAGTTTTATGTGTGTAATGTGACATTTTCTCATGTTAATACTTGATACGTTACTATTTTTATGAGAAACTTTAGTTCTTATGATTTGATTGGAAAAGATGTTTGAGTGCGGAAAATTTTAGGAAGATAATTCTACTGACTATATATCAGGTTCATGCCACTTTCTTGTTGAGTTAAAATGTGTGGTGTGACCTTCTATTACCCTATTATTAACTTTGTCTGGTTCATTAATGAATTTGTCTTCCAATTGTATAATTGTATTCAGGCTTTGGTTCTTTCTGTAATAACATATTACCCTTCTCTTGATTTCAAATTTTCTTTCACATCTGTCTATAACTTCAATAGTAAAACAAGTGAGAGTCGTTAATGGAAATGGTTACCTCATATACATTCCATGATTCATATGTTTTTATTTATTTATTTTTATTTTGAGATGGAGAAGTTTAAGTAACGAAGTATAATATGTACTTTATACATGGTTACCCACCCATGCAGACGCTCTTATCTTGTACACTGTCTACTTCTGCAAACAGATTCTCTTATTGTGTGATAGTTTCTTATATGAGCCGACTTGTACACTGTCTACTTCTGCAAACAGATTCTTTTATTGTGTGATAGTTTCTTATATGAGCCGACTCTCTTTTATTAAGAAGTGTGAAGTTGAAGCCCATCCTTTCAGCTGCCTGAATCCTTAACTTGTAAAAGAAGTATCTTATGTTTTAGATTTGCTCAGTGTATATTTTTTCACCTATTATTTCCTCTTGATTTGTTTGTCTACCCAACAGTTTCAAGATCTACTTTTTTCTTAATACATGGTATAACTGATTATAGGTTGAAAGATGGTGGGGGATTATTCTTCCGAAAGTAGCTCCCCTTCTTTACAATAATGGAGGCCCTATAATAATGGTCCAGGTATGTAAAATTATTATTTTTAGCATAGCTTCTAATAATTAGAGTTTCTAAGTTGGACTTATTCTTTGTGCATTGTTTGTCAAGAACTTTTTAGGCTTCCTACAATACTGGAAACATTCTGTATTTTTTTAGGGTCCTTTAGGTAGTCTCTTGGTCCACTTTCACTGTTCATGGGCCAAATTCTATTTCCTGTCACTGAAAAGGAAAAATAAAAGGAAAGGAAGTTAAGGTTTTATTTACTAATACCTCTTGTATGGTCATGGTCTAGTACATGTAATGTAACGCCTGAGATTAGGAGGGAGACATGAATGAATCGATATCACATCTAAATGAGAGGGATCCTGAGGACATTAAAGTACTGTTAAGAAAGACTTAAAAGAATTAAAAATTAATACCCATACCAACAAGATGCACCTTCCTTTTTGGTGGCTCGATCATAGGAACTCCAAAGTTAAGCGTGCTTATCTTGGAGCAATTTTATATTAGATGACTTCCTGAAAATGTTCCTAGGATGCATGTGAGTGAGGACAAAGCATTCTGAAAGGACTCGTGTTGGTTTGTGGGGAGAACTTTCACTCTAATAAGCCTTTAAGAATAGTCAGGATGATGCTGTCAGGTCACATGGGATGTAGGAGAATGTCGGGGATCCAAATTCCAAATCCTGGTTCGAATCTTGGGCCTGCGACATTACATGTAATGTAGGGTATTATTACTTCTAAATACTTCTAATTCTACTTAGCAGTCTTGTTAACACAGCATGACTGACTATTGCGGTTTTATTTGTACTAAAGAGAATGGGAATGAAAAGATGCCCAAAAGATGACGTGGAAAATGTTAAAACTCATATTTGGGAAAGGATATATTAAATGCAGTTACGTGGTGAAGCATTAATGCACATGCCACCTTGAAGCAGATAGTTACAATTCTTTTCGACATAACTGTTTTATTGCTATTTTTTCATTACTTGTTTAATGGTTAATGACTTGAAATTTTTTCGAATGAGATAGGATTCCTAAATTAGAAAACCATCAAATCTGTTGGTTCATAGTCTTCTACCTTGTCTGGTTCAAATGATAATATTCTTTTCCATTTTGAACATCCTCTGGTTGTAAACACTGCACTTAGAGCTCCAGAGGGACTGTTTTGACAGATTGAAAATGAATTTGGCTCATATGGAGACGATCAAGCTTACCTTCACCATTTGGTTGCGTTGGCAAGAGGTTACCTTGGGGATGAAATAATATTGTGAGCAGTTCTACTTATTCGAAGTTACGTTCATTGTTAAAAATAATGTTTTCAGCTAAATGATATGAAAGAACAATTATACATGTTCTCTTTGTGGCCGAACAACTTTACAATATTCATCTTGGTAATGCTTCTCGTGGCTATATAATTTAATTTATAAACTAATAATCTATTGAAAGACCTAAATGGAATGATTTTTTAAGTGTGTACTTATTTTTTGGACAAATTGCAAAAACCACCCCTAAAAGTATGGTGATACTTGCAATGACACCCTCAATCTTTCAATAACAACAATTGGATCCTTACTTCTAAAAGTCTTAAAATTAAACCTTCAAGCCTACAATAATTGTAAAAATTGGACCCACAAATGATAAAAATTAAATAATCAAACTTGTATAATCAGTACAATTTATACAATCCAATTATCAAATTTGAATAAGTTTGAAAGCTTTATTTTTCATTTTAACAGTTTAAGAATATAATTGCAACTACTATTAGGTGGTTTTTGCAATTTGCTCTTTTTTTTAGATAGACATTTCAAACAGACCTCTAATTGGCCATTCAAATAGGCCTTGATGTGCTTCTAATGCACGGTTCAAATGGATGCTCATGTATGAGAACAAGATTCTACTAGCGTACGGAGATCCTACTCTTTCTTATATCAACAAAGAAGTCCGCTTATTTTCAATTTTATTTTTAAGCAGCTTTACAGTTTTCCACAACTAACTGTTCTTGTGACACTGTCCTCTAATGACTTTTAGGTATACTACGGATGGAGGTACTAGGGAAACTCTTGAGAAAGGAACCATTCGTGGCAATGCTGTGTTCTCGGGTACATTCATAATTCGATTATGCTTAGTTTTTAACATGACCACTGATTTTATCTTCTTATTTCTCCAAATTTTCAACCTTGTAGAGCAATTATTCACGAAAAATAGGGCAGTGCTGCCTTTCTGGCTATTTTGAACTCGAACACTTCCATTTGCATTCTCTGTGAATGGACATAATGTCGGTTCCATCTTTTACTGTCAGAAATGAGCGAGTATGAGGTGTATTGGTTGACATAAAATGCTTGCACTAGTACTTTTTTGTCTATTTCTTTTTCTATGGTGCTTAATGGAAGTTCTTGTCTCATATTATGTTACAAACGAATTCTATGCTTACTCACAGGCCATGTATTCAAATTATGATTCAAAGTAATACATTTTTATGGGAAGTGATAGATATCAGAATAAAATGCCAATACAGTTTTGAGTTTCATTTTTCTTGCTCCTGGAATAAGTTCTTGAAACATACAAATTTTGATTTAAATGGGTTTCTCTTCCTAGTTCATGGTATTATGAAAATACAATGATGTACAGTATCATCCTCAGTCCTGTATTTGACCTCCCCCAACCTTATTTCCACTGTGTAGCTGTTGACTTTTCAACCGGTGAAAGACCTTGGCCTATTTTTAATTTACAGAAGGAGTTCAACCCCCCTGGAAAGTCTCCACCTCTTACTGCGTGAGTGTTATACGCTCTTAAAATTTCCTCTTTTGACTAAAAATAGAGTTTTTAAGTTCATGAAAATTTGTCTGTTTAGAGAGTTCTACACGGGCTGGCTTACACATTGGGGAGAAAATATTGCAACAACTGATGCCAACTCTACGGCAGCTGCCTTGAATGAAATTTTGGCAGGGAAAGGGTCTGCTGTGCTTTATGTATGTCTGGAAAAGTATATACTATAGTTACTCCTCTATTGTCATTTTTAAAAACTATTTCATCCTTCTTTTTAGATGGCTCATGGTGGAACAAATTTTGGATTCTATAATGGAGCGAATACTGGTAATGATGTATTGGATTACAAGCCTGATCTTACTTCGTATGATTATGTAAGAACGTCATTAATGTTGCTTTACTTTTTCCTTTTCACTTATTTATAATTGTGAAACGTAAATATCAAGTCACACCTTTTCAGGATGCACCAATTAAGGAATCTGGTGACGTTGACAATGCTAAATATGAAGGTTATCTTCCCCCATTCTCTTTCTCTTTTCTTTTATCTTTACAAACTTTTGGATGAATCGGAACTTCTTTTCCCCCTTGACACTACCAACCAGACTTGGATAGAGAGTGGCTCCCGGTCAACCCAACCCCATTTCAATCAAATGATGGGGTCCATAAACTTTCTATGAAATTACTCTTTTCTTGTAACTTGACATCATACAAATATAATTTTATTTCCTTTCTAAAAAGCCATTCATGTTTTTAGTTAGTCGTAGTTGAGTAAGAACTAAGAAGTGGGCTAGGTTGTTGCACTTGTTAACAGCTATGGATGATGGAAGTGCTTGTATCAGATATATACAAAGCTAATGTCATTGTTATTTTCCCCCTTCTTTTGTATATATATGTATGTATGTATTTGTAGTATTTTTAAATTTTAAATTGATTTGTCCTTGCATTTTGTCATTTTTTAGATGAGTGACATGTAAGGAATACAAATTCAACAATCATATCATTTCCACTTCATGATGCATGTTGTTTAGAGATTCTTGTTAATGCTACCTTTACAAGATTTGTTTCCAGACAGTACTACTTTCTTGAACATCATCCACCAAACTTAGGCCTTTTCAAATTCTAACTTCCATCGTTGCAATCCTCTAGCAATTCGAAGGGTTATACAGCACTACAGCGGAGCGCTGATTCCTTCCGTTCCTTCTAACAATGAAAAGATAGGTTATGGACCAATTCAGTTGCAGAAAGTTGCATTTTTGTTTGATCTAATCCATATGATGGATCCAGTTGATGTGGCTGTATCTGAAGAACCACTATCAATGGAATCTATGGATCAGGTGTGTTTTAATTTGCCATTTTTATTATGAATGAGCCAAGGTTGTTGAAAATTTGAAATATTTAATTCTTAGAAGTTAATTTTTTTTTTCTCAGAGCTTTGGATTTCTGTTATATACGACCGAATATGTGGCCAAGGATAATGAAGATGGACACGTTTTATTTATACCAGAGGTGCATAATTATTGAAGCATTTCTGTTTTATTTTGATTTTGTTAGAAAGTGTTGTTTTTGTTCAGGTCTTGATATCCTTCTAATTCTGTATTACCAACATCATGAATGCACGACTTATCTTGATATCCTTTTTGCAGGTGCATGATCGAGCACAAGTGTTCCTCTCTTGCTCTTCTAAAAACAAGGGTGTGCGGCCAACTTCGGTCGGCATTATTGAAAGATGGTCAAACCGGCGTCTTAATCTGCCAAATACGAGATGTGACTCAAATACTTTATACATTTTGGTATCAACGTCCTACCTTCCGCTGCCATTGTTTTGTTTGTATTTGATACACAAGCGCAAACAATCTGGGCTGAATATATTTTTTCTATTCTTGTTATGCCATTGTTAAGAGTTATTGTGGTGATAAATTGCTTCATGGCAAACATAAACAGTTGCCCTTAATTATTCTCGATCCTATTCTTGTTATGTGATTAAGAATTTATGCAAATGACTATTAACCCAACAATAGCTAAAATGTTTAGCGCAGTGCTAATTTGCTATGTTATGAATGAAGAGAACTCTTGTGTTCAAATGTTTACATTATCATTTTGACTCCGTGATTGAGAAGTGTTGGAGTATATTAATTAGTATGTTCATATTATCTCATCCCAGGTTGAAAACATGGGTCGCATAAACTATGGACGTTACTTATTTGACAGGAAGGTAAAGTTACCAATGCAAACTTTTTTTTCTGTTCCTCTAGACATCTGAAAAAATTAATGATTTGATTTTACAACTGATTGTTCTTGCTTGCATTTTGCAGGGTATCTTATCATCTGTTTACTTGGACAACAATGTTCTACATGGATGGAAAATGATCCCATTGCCTTTCAACAACCTGAATGAAATTCCAAGAGTCGATTTCTTCTCTCAGATTGCACATTCTAGACTCAACAAAATCATAGCAAAGAGAGGTTTAGAAGCCAAGTTTGGTATGGGTTCATGAAACTGCACGAGAATCACGAAGCAAACTCTTCATCGCTTTATTTCTCTGCTAATATTGCAATGTTCATTTGATTTCATGCAGGAATGGTGAATATGAATAACTTACGTTTGTTTTTCTATTCTTTCTCCAGGTAACATCTCGGGCGAACCGATACTATACAGTGGTTACTTTTATGTCGACAAAGCGAACCTCAGAAAAGATACATACTTGTCATTTGGTGGCTGGACTAAAGGGATTGCATTCATTAACGAATTTAATCTTGGAAGATTTTGGCCGGTAAACTAGAGTTCATTTTTGTGTCTCAAATATGTTGGATGTGTTAGATAGTGCATATTTATTTTACATTCCAGCATTGATCAATGAAGACTTTGCAGGTTGTAGGGCCACAATGCAACCTATATGTTCCTGCTCCAATTCTTCGGCTCGGGAAGAATGTACTGGTATGAGAGTTTTTTGCATTGTTTCTCATTCCCATTTCCTTCAAATTGCCATTTTTGCTCCAAACATCTCAGTTCGAACTTGAAACCCTACCTGATACAGGTCATACTTGAGTTAGAATCTCCAAATCGTGATACTGTCGTACATTCTGTTGATCGGCCAGACTTCACTTGTGGTTCTTCCAAGTCCAACTTATCTCAGCAGCTTTTAAGCCACCAACATTCTGTGGGCCTTTGAATTTGATATGAAGGCACAACCTTAAATCAGCCATCTAAACTGAGTGAAATGAGTGATGAATACCTTATGATTTGTTTGTAATGGGGATTATATCAAGTTCAAGAGCAAGTTGTTTTTCATATTCAAAAGGTAAAAACTTTTTACGGTTATTGAGGAATCCAGGAAGGCTGAAAACTATCTTCTTGAAGAATTTATAACCTTGAATTCTGAAATTTAGGGTCTTTTTTTAAAAGAAAACTTCAGGTGATGAAGAAACAAAAATAGCGCATGAAACAGAGAACTCCCAGACGACAGTAGACTATTTTAGGAGTTCTTGACAAGCGTTTTTGAAGATGAAGTGTATGGATGAGTTTCATCATTTTCTTGTATTTATTTATTTTTTTCGAAAACAGTACTACCACTCTAATCACTTTTTCACTTTTGCAAATCCTTTAAATGGTTTAAATCATTTTAAAAAGTAAGATTACATTACGTTAAAAAGTGTAATATTAAATATAAAATTTATTTTGAAAGATTAAAGTGTGTTTTGGAGTGATTTTAAACCTTAACAAATTCAAAATCACTGTCTTACATGTATTTAAAGAAATCGTATATATACTCATTTCTCAAATTATAATTTTTGAACATGGAACAACTAGAATTTCTCCTATATTTAGGGGTAGTGAATCAAATTTGAGTCTTTACCAAAGTGAATGCTTCCCCACCTTAACATTACTAAAATGAAGATTAGTAATAGCATGTCAATGACCTAAAAGTTGTGTAAAAATGATCAAATGACCCAAATTTCAACCGGAGAATTACCAAAAATAGACCAATTTTGAATGGGATTGCTTTTTAAAAAGTTAAATTTTAGGATAAATGATGTATGAAACGTAAAAAAAATGTTCTTAGTTCTTACATGAAAATTTTCTTTATTCTTATTTTTATTTTAAAAAATTATATAAAAAGAACTCTCTTTCCCCATTTTTCATAATTTTTTTTGAACTTATTTTCTCTCGAGCTCTCTTGTCATTTCTTATAATTTTTAGTCGCTCTTGAACAAACAATCTGCCATTTTGGAAGGTGTTTATATTTTTTTATTAGTAATTGTTATGGATAATCCTCTTAGGTTTTAATGTTCTTTTGGTGAAATGTTTAAACCTTAAGTGTATAATTCAAAATCAATCATATAATTGTTCTAAGTGATTTACACTTGTTTAAAATGTGTATATATATATATATATATTTTTTTTTTTTTTGATGAGACAGACGTATCAACTTTTCTTATTTAAAAAAGAAAAACCTTCTTCCATCTTTAGCATCCTACTAACTTTCATTGGCAAAGTGATAACTATAAACCACCTTTCTAACTCTCCAATGGTTGTGACGGCCATACACCAACTTGTGACTCAAATTTTTTTTTTTTTTTAATCTATCTTCTTCTCCGTGTTTTGCCACGACGAGCTCCACCTCACACTAATCTCATTGGATTAAGGTATTTTAAATTTGAACATTGAGAGATGTGAACAAGTTGTTTGCAATATTAAAAAATAACTAATGAAACTACTCGAACATGTTATAAAATCACTATATATAAATCACAATAAAACAAATATAGAATTGATTTGAGATTGAACATTTAAAGTTTGGAAGTTACAAGATAGTTGTGAGGTACAAAAATAGTAGTTAAAAACTTTCTAAAACATAGGTAAAATCACCCTCAGTCACATAAAACAAGTATAATGATTGATTTGAGATTGAACATTTAAAGTAAGGAAGTTGCGAGATGTCTATAGGATATTTGCAAAATGAAAAAGAAAAAACTAACAGCTTTCTAAATATGTATTAAACAACCCTAAATCACTTAAAACAATTATAAAATTGATTTTGGACTATACATTTAAGCTTTGAACGTTTCACCAAGAGAACATTAAAAACTAATAGAATTATTATCTATAACAACAATAATAAAAATGGACATTTTTTAAAAATAGCAAATAAATTAAAATATCTATAAGCTATATTAAAATTTTAGATTCTATTCATGATAGTCTTCTATCACTATAACATACATATCAATTACTATAAGTGATATAATTTGATATAGATTATAAATATTTTGTAAAATTTACTATTTTTGAAAATTGTCCTAATATAAAAACATAAACACTTTCTAAAATACTCATAGTTTTTTTTAACGACTAACCATTCTAAAAAATGAGAAAAGAAATTAGAGAAACATGGAAAATTGGAGTTTTTTTAAAAATATATTTAGGGAAAAAGAAGAATTGTCATCATAGATTCTGTTTACGCCATAAGCAATTTCTACCAGAGATATAAATTCACACCATTGAATGATTACGCTTATCGTGTCAGGTGTCAATACCATATTCGAAAGTTTGATAAAGCAATTCAAAATTTGATGAGAATAAACAACAGTTGTGTGAGATTTTTTTATGACATTCCTATAGAGAAGTGGACTCAAGCACATGACGGAGGATTTCGGTACGGGTGGATGTCGATGAACCTATCAGAGTGCATGAATGAAGTCCTCAAAGGAGCTCGAGCATTGCCGATAAATGCTTTAGCTCAAATTACATTCTTCAAATGTGTGAATTACTTCGAAAAAAGGAGAGAAAATAAGAGATGCATTGAAACATCGAGATAAATACACTGGGTATGGATTTTTCAACTTTATTGAGAGATGGAGATCAGAGACGCATACATTTCACATGTCGGTTGGAGAGTGCACGATTACGTTGCAAGATGTGGAAGTTTTGGTGGGATTACCTGTTGATGGTGAGCTCGTTACCGGTTAGAGTCATGATGATTGGTTGCATCTTTGGTAAGTGTTAATCAACAAAATATTAAATACACATGATGGAGGGATGGATCTGTTGTATAAAAAAAGATATTACTTTGAAATAAAATTTGGAGGAAAATTAAGAAAAAATGAAAGAAAGGGAAGTGTTGAAGAATATAAAAGAGAAAAAGAGAATAATAAAAGTTATATTTTGGTAATTAGTTTTAAATTTAGAGCTTCAGCTCTCCATTTATCTCAAAACTCTTCTTTTAAAATCTTTAATGCCTTAGAAATAGAATGTATCCTTTTTGTTTTTCTTTTTTGGCAATTTAAATTTTCAAATCCCAAACAATCTCGCGAACCCTAATTTCTAAAATTCCGAAATACGAAGAAGAAGAAAGCAAATAAATCAGCAATATGGATTTCCCTGGAGGAGGAAACTGGAGTATGATCCCCAACATCCCTAATCTCACCAATTCCTCTAATCTTTCACAAGAATCCATCTTTCTCCAACAGCAACAATTTTCTCTTCAACATCAGCAGCAGCAGCAGCAGCAGCAACAGCAGCAGCAGCAAGCATTTCACCACCAACAACAGCAATTTCAGCCCCAAATCCAACCCCAACAGCAATTCCAGCAGCAACAGCTCTCCCCTCAATTTCAACAGCAACAACCCTCCCCTCAAATCCAGCCCCAACAACAACCCTCCCCTCAATTTCAACAGCAATTGCAAACCCAACATTTCCCCCAGCAGCAGCAGCAGCAGCAGCAGCAGCAACAGCAATATCATTTTCAACAACAACAGCAGCAGCAGCGGCTTCTTCAACAGCAACAGCAGCAACAACAGCAACAGCAACAGCAGCAGCAACAACAGCAACAGCAACAGCAACAGCAGCAGCAGCAGCAATATCATCAGCACCAATCTCTAGCTTCCCATTTTCATCTACTTCATGTAATGCGTTCAAACCCCCCACATCATTATCAGTGTTCTCTGTGGTACTATATTTTGTGTTTGTTGACATTCTTCGATGTTTTGTGTGTTGTAGCTTGTGGAGAAATTAGCGGATGCAATCGAGAACGGAACTAGAGATCAGCAATCTGATGCATTGGTAGCAATTTTGATTGTTTTTAAAAAAAAATCCTTAAGATTAATTAAAATCTTGTTTGCTCTGATAATTTGTTCTTGTAACGTTTGGAAGGTTAATGATCTAAATAACCACTTTGAGAAGTGCCGGCAGCTGTTGAACTCAATATCTGGATCACTCAGCTCGAAAGCTATGGTATATTGGAACTCTTTTTTCTTTTTCCTGTCTGCTCAGGTTCTTGAGTGTTCTTCTTGTGTTTGACATAACCGATCCACCATTGCAGATGCGATTTATCAAATTTTCTGAAGTATAGATTTACAAGTGTTAAAATTTTTCTTTGTTAGTGTCTAAATGTTGGTGATGATGGTTTCTAAGACAAAAGGTTTTAGTAGAGCATAGTACAATACTCATATATAGAGAGATGAAGTAGCATCTCATTTGTAACCCGTTAACCCTTTACTACAAGTGCAAACCATTAAACCTTTGGACTGCTTTTGTGAAGGCTGAGGCTCACCAGGACTTCAAGAAATGTCCTATTTCCTTCCGACTTTTGTTTTATTGGTTTGTGGTGAACGATATGTTTTCTTGTGGAAAAATGAGGTAAGGATATTGTTTTTTTTTTTTTTTTTGGGTTGCAGACAGTAGAGGGGCAGAAGAAAAAGCTAGAAGAACATGAGCAGTTGTTAAGTCATCGAAGGTACGGTGATATAATGCCATTTTTTGCCTCTGGTTCTCATTAAATTGTCTCATTCATCAATGTGTATATTAATGGTTCTCTATTCAAATAGGGAATTGATTGGGAAATATAAGAACTCTGTTGAAGAGCTTGTCAAGGGCGAGCCCTAGCTATTTTGCTCCCATTCTGCATTAGGTATACTTCTAAATACGTTGCCTATTTCTTTTGTGTATGTCGCAATTGTCGGAACTTCTTTTTAGCTTTCTTTTTTCTTTCTCATTGCCATCATTTTCCTAAAAGTTTGTAACTTCTGTGGCTGGATTTGAAATGTGGTTTTCCGCGAACAAACACTAAAACTTAGATGATTGTCCAAATTTTCTGTTGAGCACTGCATATACCAGATTTTGTGCATTCCCAACATTATACATTCTTATGTTCTGTTGGAAAAGGGGGTCCTTTGCTTATAATCACAATCATCTTAGCCCGTATTTGGGGATTAGGGTTGCCCTTCACTTCTCCTCCCTCATTTTGTATGGATGCCAGTATTTCTTTGTTGCAAGTATTTCTTTGTCTAAAAGGGGGTTCAAACTCTCCTACTATTAATCATTCAACATTCTCTGTATTGATCAATTATCTATTGCTCTTAGATATCTTAGGTTTTACTTTTAATTGCTGCATATAGTTCTTAGAGGTTTTCCTTGATAAGTCGAACGCTTGTATTTTGTTGGAGTTGACCTCTGGTTTTGAAAATCTCCAATCAATTGAACGCCATGTGTGCTGTTTACACATTTGAATTGAAACTTTCCTATACCTGTACTATACATATTTTTTCTATTCTTTTTCACAAATTTGTTCTACCTGACTTATCTATTCTACATCATTTCAGGCATGGCTAGCATCATGTTCCCATTTTCAAGTGATGTCAAAATTACTTTTCACCGATTCGCACAACTCCATGGAGAGATTCTTATACCTAATCTGCTTGCCCATGCATTTCCTAACCATAATGATGTTGAATGGAACCCTTTCTGTACTTCAGTGCTATGGGGCACCACTTTTTCTGGAAATTCATTTACCTCTCGTTTAACTTGTACAGTTATTCCAACAGCTTACACTTTTAACTCCTTTTTTTGCGACAATATGTGGTTTGAAAATATTGAACATCTAACTTCATTTTTTTTTTTAATACAAGTACAATACTTGTTGAGTAGAGTGAGAATTTATAGTTCTTAATTATGTTGATTTTGGTGATATGCATAAATTTTGGCGCCTGAATATTGGTTAATAGAGACTAATTACGAATGAAAATGTAGGACCAAGTGAAACCCAAAATGCAGATAATTTTCCCACTCACATGCTATTAACATTATTGGTAAATCTTTGCACCGACCAAATTCACAAAAGACCACCATTTCTGTTCTATCAATCTATATAATCGGGTCCTTCCCCCTTCTATTTCTTTGATCTTCACATCAGGTCAGGGATAAACCACAACGAAGAGCTTCACACATGAAGAGTCTTTTGGTATAAGAATTCAGTTATGTTCTTAAACATTCAATTCAATAATAGGGTCATCAATTTCATAATTTTCTATCTGAAAAGCCAAATCATGAAGAATTTCATCTACTTTCTCTAAACCTTCTGAAATTGTGTATCCTGCTTTGAACATATAAACCTTCTTCTTCACCTCAATCCAGCTCCACCCCGGAACTTTCTTTAAGCCCTTAGCCCTAGCTGAGATCCTCACCCTTGCAGAATCCTCCCATCTACAGCTTGCAGCAAAAATATTCGACAGCAACATATGACTTCCAGTTATCTTGGAATTCAGATTGGAAATTTTCGCTGCAGCTTCTTCTGCAAGATCTGTATCTTTGTGCATTCTGCAAGAGTTGAGAAGAGAACTCCAGATATAAGCGTTGGGTTCCATTGGCATGCCCTTGATTATGTTACTTGCTTCCTCCACAAGTCCAGCACGACCAAGAAGATCGACCATGCACGCATAGTGCTCTATCTCAGGTTCAATCTTGAAGTTCTGTCGCATCTGAGAAAAAAGCCAATGGCCTTCGGCAACAAGACCGGCATGACTACAGGCAGACAGAGCAGCAATAAAAGTAACACCATCTGGTCTATATCCTGATTTAATCATATGATTAAAAGTTGCAAGAGCATCTTTACCAAGTCCATGCGTTCCATATCCTGCAATCATTGAATTCCATGAGATTGAATCTCGATTTTCAAGTTTTTCAAACACCATAAATCCTGGCTTGAAACTTCCACATTTTGTATACATGTTAATCAATCCATTTCCAACCAATACGTTATCATCCATCCGAGCTCTAATGACATGACCATGCATTTCCCTACCAAGATTAAGAGCTGCTAGCATAGCACAAATTGATAAAACACTAGCTATCGTCACTGAGTTTGCCTTTACATTTGCAAGCTGCATTTTACGAAAAACTTCCAAAGATTCTTCTCCTAGTCCCTTGGAAGCAAATCCACAAATGATTGCACTCCAAGTTATAACATTTGGTTTCATCTCTGGATAGGCTTCCATTTTCTCCAGCTGAGAGAGCAATTCCAAAGCTTTGTCATATACTCCAGATTCAGCAAAGGAGGATATAAGAGCGTTCCAACTCACAAGATTTTTCACTTTCATCTCATGAAATAACTTCTCTGCATCTCCTACCCCTCCTCCTTTTCCATATAAGGTTATAAGTGCATTCTTAGCAAACAAGTAATCATTGAAACCTCCCTTGACCATATATCCATGAATCATCTGACCGCTGTTCAATGTAGCTAAATCAGCACAAACAGATAACACCACAGCAAGCATTTCAGCAGTGGGACCAACACCTTTCATCCTCATCTTGCAAAACAATACCATAGTTTCTTCAAGATGACCACACCGAGCATGGCTCGACAGCAATGAAGTCCAAGTTACTGGGTTTGGCTCAACCCCCTCCAACTCCATTTGATGAAACATCCTAGAAGCACCATTAACATCGTAATTATAGGCATAACCAGAAACCATAGTGTTCCAAGAAACTACACTTTTGATGCGCATTTTATCAAACACTTTCCTGGCGTCATCCATTCGTTCAAGCTTCGCATACATCCCAATCAATTCATTCCCCACATGCAAATGATTTTGGAACCCAAATTGCACAACATGACAATGTAGATTTTTGCACATGTTAAAAGCACCCAAATTAGAAGAAGCCCTCAAAAGCAGAGGAAAAGTAAACCCATCCCCCAAAACTCCATAATTTCTCATTTTCCCATACAGTTGAAGCGCTTCTATGCAATACCCATGATATACATTGGCTCTTATAATCGAATTCCATAACAAGAAGTTGGAATAACATTCAAATGGCGCAGAACCAAACACTTTTCGGGCATCAGAAACAAGCCCATAACGGGAATAGATGGACACAAGCCGGGCGGAGACGAACGCTGAACAATAGGCACCGGTGACAACGGTGGCGGAATGAACTTGTTTGCTATGCTGAATGCCGTTGCATTGCCGAAGAAGATGATCGAAGAAATCGGGAAGGTCTTCATCATAAGTGATTGAGGAAAATTGGGAGTGGAAATTGATTGATAATGGAGGAAAACAAAAGGAAACTGATTTGAATCGCTGATAAGAAGAAGCACAGAGCATGAATTGAGTTCGAGGGTTTAGGGTTTTGAAACCCACAAACTTGATATTGGCGCGAATTTATAAGACACCAACAGTTCGCAATTGGGACGACATTGCTAAAAATTTGGTTCTTAGAAAAAACGAAACGACGAGTCGGATGAACGAACATGTCAAAGTAGATAGTTTTATAACACAATTCATATATAGCTCTTTCTTTTTAATCAAACCACAATCACATGAAGTTTTAAAAGTGGTTGGTTACTTTCAAGTTGAATTTAATGTTCGATGAATGTTAGATGATTGCTTCCGGATCGATGTATGTGTGTTGTTTTATTGTTCATTTCATCGAGTTACACCATTTGAGGAAAAGTCAATCTTCCACATTATATATTTGCATGCAATTGCTTTCCTCAACTAGCTACATCCAGATGCACCATTTTCTTTCTTTTTCGAGCTAGAGGAGTTGTCACATTTGCAATCAAATTACAATAGCTCGTTTTGTCATAATTGATCCTTAGTAACATGAATAGAAATCAACATATATAATATATATTTAAGTCGTTTGAGATAGTTTGAAAATAGTAAACCCAATCGATCGTCAATCTCTATGAATTAGAAAACTTTTACAACTTATAGCAAACTTTATCTCATTGATATACTGATAGAAGACTATCTGTGATAGAATCTAAAATTTTGCAATAATGCTCCTTAAATAAACACGTTGAATAGAATAAAGTTCTTGAGTTAAAGGTATGAGAATGACACTTCGTCCTCAATAATCATGTATGCATTACCCAATTTATACGGGTAAAAAAAATTGTAATCTTTTTAGATTAATAATTGAGTTATTTTTGTTTATGTGTGTTTGGATTGACTAAAATTTTTTAATTTTTATTTAAACTTTTTGGTAAAAGTTGTTTAAAATGAGTCCACAAACAATTTATTTATTTCTTTTTAAACTGACTTTTTGTTAAAAAAATATATATTTACGTCAAAATGTGCATTCAAACATCTCTACTAAGTGAACACTTCTTTAGCACTCTCATCGTTTCTGTTTCATTGATGATAAAGAAGTTCAATACAAGAATAAAAAATCAAAGCAAAAAGTCTAGAGTTACGCCCAAACAAGAAAAACCACAGACGAATTTATACAAAAGCGTGAAGGTTTAAAGCTATGGAGCTAGGATTATAGTTGATAAATAGTAAGAGGACGAATGTCTTAGAATGACTTATTTTTTAAATTAAATATTTGAGAATATATTCGTAAAACACAACCTAAGTTATTGAGTTTTGTTATTGGAAACCCTTTCATTTAAAACTATATATACAAATAGATATATGAACAAGTAAACAAATCTTTTTCCTCTTGCTTTTATGATAATCGTATATATTAGAGTAGATAAAGTATGCTAATTTAAAGTTATCGAGTTACAACTACTAGAAAAAATAATGTTTTTTAATCACGTTTTTTTAAGTTTAAGTCTCATTGTTCTTGACGTCTTAAGAAAAAATACATTGAAAGATTCCATGTCAAGAATGAGCTAAATCCTCGTTTGAGATTATATGTTATAACTCTTGACTAACTATTTAAAAAACTCATCATGAACTAAACCCTCATTCTTTGTAAATACTAGAAGGAATGGGAGGACGTTAAAATAAGTCTTTCATGAACAAAAGAAAATTAACTTTTTCTTTCTTTCTCATAACATGATTTACTTTTGTTGATTTTATTTCCAGTGTAGTATACAAAAGTTGAGTTTAATACTAAAAATCCCAACAGAAACTTGATTTTTATAAAAGCAATATCTGAGATCACTATGGAAAAAAACCTTTAAAACCATGGATTTTATTTAATCTAAAGTTCTTATCAAGCATAGACATAAATACACCTATATCAATATTGAGGGGATCAGATTGAAACTCAATTTTTGTATAATGTCATATTCTTCTTCTTCTTCTTCTTCTTCTTCTTTTTCTTTTCAAAATAGAAAATAATAAAAGAGAGATCTGATGCATGTGATCCAAAAAACAATGCTAATGATGTATGCCATTTTGATTTTTGTAGTTACAATATGCTTTTTAATTTCCAATTGAAACCCCCCCATGTGCCATTTTCTTTTTTATAATGGAATTTGAGAAATTAAAATAATAACTTGGTAGAAGAACTTAATGGTAGATCAGCTACAAAAATATAGCTACTGCTTTTTATTTTATTTAACACCAATGAATGATTATGGAAATTTATCTTGAGAAATTATTTGAATTTTAATACTAGTTTTCTTTAGAAGATTATAGAATTAATCAGTACTACATTAAGCAATAAAATATTTTAATAATTGTCAAATTTTATATGATAATTAAAAGCTTGCTGTAAATTATGTAAGTACTTTTTTTTAATGAATAATTAATTATGTAAGTAGTTAATATTACAAATTAGGTAGAAAAATGTTAATTCACTCTTAAATTTAGTGATTTAATTTTCAAGTCTGTATTTAATAGAAAAAATCTAATATGTGTTCTATCATATATATTTAATATTTTTAAAATTTAACAAATCATATATATTACAAAAGATACTATAGCTAGCTCCTAAAAATAAATATTAAAATTTTATATTTTTGTTCAATAAATTTATTGTTTTTTAAAAAAATGTAGAATAAATGAGCCCAAAAATAAAAGTATACAAAATTTACCACATAAAATTAAAAAATAAAATTGATTAGATATGTGATGATCTATAATTAATATAGCTGAGTCCAACATGTTATTTGATCACTTCAACTCTATATTTATCAAATTCTTTTGGTTACTCATTAAAAAATATGTGATTGACTGAAATTATTAAATGGTTGTAAATTATGAGAGTGCTTAATGTACATTTTTCAAATCTAATGTCAAAACATTTTTTTAGTTTCATTCAACTATCATCATATCATCATATATAAGGTTAGGTTAAGGTGTTGAGCTTGAACTAGATTTTTTAGAAAAAGTATTTAATTACATAAAAAGTAGCCTTATAATCAACTATGATTACAATATTGTGATAATGGTTTTGATAGTAATCTTCGTGCATACTTGATCTAAGGTTTATTTTTAGCACATAATATTTGATAATTCAAAGGTCAAATAACTAAAATTATACGTTAAAATATAAATTTTTTTTAATCTTTAGTTTATTCAATTTTAATCATACAATTTAAATTGTTTGATTTGAGTTCTTATAATTTGAATAGATGTTGAAGCATTTTTTCTTTTTATGATTGTTCATTTCAAAATAATTGTTACCTAATACTTTTACCATATGTTCTTTGACATATTATGTCATTATTTAATCGATTTTTATTAAAGGTTACAAAGACTGATTTGATTTGAATGAAAGCTAAAATGATGTTTTAATCAAAATTATAATAGCTTTTGAATCCTCTTTGATCATATTAAGCCCTTGTAATTTAAATTTTTATTTCGAAAATTTGGGTTATGTTGTAAAATGAGGCACAACGAGAACACGAGTATAAAAAAAAAATATTATAAAAAATTCCATTATTTCCAATTTATTTGAAATTTTCACTATTTCTAAGAATTTTCACAATCTGCAATTTGACAAATATAAAGTGGATTACATGATGACTAAGAGTTCTATATCTTGAAGACACATGACAATGTAATTGAAATGTGGAGAAAATGACATATGACAATGAACACCAAACATGATATGAAAAATTGATAGTTTACTAAAAAAAATCATAATAAAACAAATAAATTTAATTATAAATAAAATAAGCTTATAAACTTAATTTTTAAAGACTAAATATTTAAAATTAAATAGTTATTAATAGAAACTTTTATTTCTTTTATAGTTTTTGAAAATTGTATTTTTTTCTTATAAAGTCTATAACATCTATAGCTTTTTTTCTCCTTAAATTAGTATTGTTAGCCAGATTTAGAAAACAAAAACTTTATTTTTTTTCAAATTTTGATTTAGCTTTTCAAAACAATCACAGAAGTAGATAACAAACCCAAATAAATAATAGGGTGAAAGTATTGTTTATAAGTATATTAAAAAACCAAAATCTAGAAAATAAAAGGTTATATAGCACCATCTAAACCAATCTTGTGCTATTTAGTTTTAACTTTTAAAGTTATTTGACATTATTTAAGCATATTGATTATTTTTAAATTTTAGAATGCTCATCATAGTCCAAAGTTCAAAATTTTATTTAAATCATTTTTAAATTTTAAAAACCAAATATACATGCATCTATTTTAAGATTTCAAATTAAATTTATAAAACTCGTAAAAAAATGAAATATATGGTTTAAAATAGTGAATGGATGCTATAATAAAACGTATCAAATTCTCTATAATTCATTTAAATATTTTTACTATATTTTGTAAATAATTTTTTTCTTTTTTTTATTTATTTATAAAATTTCTCTAGACAAAATGATAAGATATAAAAGTTTTAGTTTCTTCTTCTTTTTTTAGTTCGATAAAAATAAAGGATAAAAACTTCAACAAAAAAGTATGTCTAAATATTAGATGCAAATGGCATAGTATACTTAAACAAGTGACCTCCACCAAATTATTCATGTGTTCTATGTAAACATACATCAATTTTTAATATTAATTGTCACATGTTGATTCATAATCACTTCATTTGTTGTTTATGTGTCTAAAGCCTATCCAATATTAACCGACCATATAATCTATCACCTACTTGTCCTCTTTACCTATAAATAAAAATCTTCAGTAAATCTGGTAAAAACAGACGACATTGGTGAAATTTTAAAATAATTAAAAATATGGAAAAATAGCATTTTTCAAAAATATATATATATACTTCTTTTAAGTTAGTGAGAAGGGTCTCTTATGTGAAGAAAACCATTAAAATGTGTATGTAAGATAGTATTACCCCGAAGCTCCCCTTAAACAAATATTTCCCTACAAATGGAATTCTTTTCTAAATATATATATAATAAAAAATTCTCTATTCTCTTTTGAAACATTAATAAATAGAATAAAAGAAATGTTGATTGAATATCATTTTGGTAAATTACATGTAGAATTCTAATTTTAGATTCTCAATAAAATCTAGAGTCCTGCAATTAGCTTAGTGTTCTTGATTTGTTGAGTGTAGGAATTTACAAGGTGGTTGAACACTTTTCTCTTTTCTCGTTTTGCAAATATGACAACAACAAAAAAAACAAGTCTAACCCAACTGATGCACCTAATACATTTGATATACACTTGATACACATCTCAATATATTTTATACACATATCTATATACATAAATGTTGAAAATGACAAATAATTAAATGTTTTTAAGTTAATGACAATTATGTAAATATGTCTATTTGTCATTTGGGTAAATAAAGCAATTTGACATCTTCTTAAATAAATTGATCTTTATTAACTTTAGGCGAAAAAAACGTTAATCTTTTCGGCATGAATTTTGGAAAAGTATTTAAAAACTCTTTTTCTTTCATGATAATTATTGTTATCATCTAACAAATTTCCATAAAATTAAGTCTTACAGCAAAAGTCTAATTTGATATTTTAATTATAATAATATATGTTGTTATTTGTGGTACCACGAGCTCTGGTAAAAGTATGGATTTAGACAGTGAACTTTAAGAAATTTTTAAATTTGTAATAATTTAACGTAAGCTTTGAAATCTGTAGAATTTTAGTTATAATGTATGAGTAAACTTAATGTATATAATATAAAGATTAAATGAGGGTTACAAATGATAAAAAGTATATATAAATTGTAGATAAATATTTATTAAAGTAAATATAAATGTGAACATATTATATAATATATATTGGTGTGTATGGGGATGTTAGGGAGTGGGACCAAATAGGAGAAAGGAGAACCACAATAATTGAAACATGGAAATAAAAGGAAAGTAAAGTAAATGAAAGTCCTTGTATGCCTCCACCGACACATCTCTCTTTCTTCAAAAATATATAGAGTATTTTCTTCTCTAACACAAAACTTATGTGATATATATTTGTGGATACAGCTCATACACAACAAATTAAAATCAAAACCATTTAATTAATTTCATTACACAACAAATTTTAGATTATGACTCTTTTTTTAACATTTGGTTTGTGTCCATCCCGGACCCCCCCACAAGTCCACTCTATCTATCTTTCAACTTTCATTATTATTTCAAACCTATTCTCTCATTTTAATCACAAACTATACATATATTTTTGAGTTGTAAAAATTATACATTTCTCAACAGTGGGATGAAATGAAAATAATTCCTTAAACATCTCTCCATCATCACATGGCCAATCCCTTAGTATGTCCATTTTCTCTCTCCAAAATTCCATTTTAATATATAAATAAATAAATAACAGCTAGCCTTGCCTTACACACGTTCTTTACACCAAAGAATAATTAAGTCGTAAAGCCAGCCAATTTAATTCTCTATTTTTCAACAACTACGTAACATATCACCTAATTATCATTTCTTTTATTCTAAACCTTTCTTTCTTTTTCTTTTTTTAACTAATTCATTTCATTCAATTTACTATATTATCTCCAACTCTACAACTTACATCCAATCCAAATAATTCCAATATTTATATATATAAAAGGAAAATCAAATTCTTACCCACAATTCAATTTTTCAATCATCAAACTTAATTCCATTTACAAAAAATATTCTAAATATTTAAATAAAAAAAATGTTACCAAAGTTTAAGAGAAAAAAAAAAAGGTATATAATCAGAGATGACGAAAATTAAATTTCCGGAAAAGAAAATACAAAAAAAAAAAAGTAATAATAATAATAAAATAAAACCGGAGACCTTTTTTTTCTTTTCTTTTCTTCTTCTTCTTCTTCCTCGTGTTCTTGATGTTCTTCCATTGTTCTTTTAGATCGTCCATTTCCAGATCTTTATTCTAAGATCAACCTTACATTTTGCACCGGAAGTTGAGGCGGTCGCCGGAGATTTACCGGTTGGAACGTTTACGGAAATTCCATCACATGTAACTCTAATTCCGATTTTAGGGGTTTTAAGTGCTCCCATCTTCAGTTTCACCTTCGTATCGAGTTGAATCTGTAACGGCAAACCTTTCTTGCTTTTCATACTACTCTTCAAGGTGCTTTCCGATGAACTATCCAGTTGCTGCCCTTTACTGATAACCGAGGTTTTCAGTAGCGTCGTGTTCTTTGTTTCGTGCACGAATCCAGGCAATACTCCATCTCCGATATCTATTTCGTTTGAGAATATTGAAATCGAGACTGGATTGTAAGTGAACACGAGCTTTTTGTTAGGGTTTCTAGTGGAAACGTTGAGATCGAACTTCGAATTCAGGAGTGAAGAGGAAGTGATGTTGAACTGAGAGAGTTTCACGGCGGAGACGGAGAAGGAAGGTCGGTGAGGGCGGTAGATTAGGTAAACGACGGCGGAAGCAATGGCGAGGAGGAAGATTAGGAGGATGATAGTAAGGGATAACCAAAGGCAAACAGAGCAGCAGCAACTACGGCTGTGACGACGGCGGTGGTGTGGTTGAGGACGGTAGGCAGGGCGAGAGGCACCGTAGAGTTGAGACTTGGTGGCGGGAAATGGAGCGGTCTTGGGAGGGGCCGGAGGAGCGCCGTTGGAGGCAGCGGCAGCGGCGGCGGCGTTGGGATGGACTCTGTCCGTCATTGGGGGAGGAGGAGAAGGGAATTTTGGAAATGACTTTTTTTTTTTTTTTCCTTTTAATTTATTTGAGTGAAATGAGAAAATGGGAATTTAAAGAAAGAAAGGGGTTTTTAAAAAAAGGGGAAGTTTGTGCGCCTTTTTAACAAATTTTAGAGAGAGAAAGACTTAGGGGGCTCATTGTAATTTGCAGGAAACAAAGGGGTTTATTTGAAAATCTGAGAATAAAATTCTTTCTTTCATATTTATCAAATCTATGTTTAACTTTATTTATTAAATATATTTTTAAATAAATAAACCACCTTTCAAAAGTTCTATTTTGTCCAATTAATTTCAACTTAATTGGGCATACCTTTATTATTGTTCTTGTAATTATTACTATTTTGTAAAATATTAATGTTGGCCGAAGTTTTATTTATTTCCTCAACTTTTCTCATTACTACATGCATTTGTCTATTCATTGTTTTCTAATATTATAATAAAAAATTATAACAAATACCAAAATAAACTAAAAAATTTTAGTAATGGACCCAAAAATCAATATGTATTAGTAATAGATAATGATAAATAGTGATATTTTGTTATATTATTTTCAATAATTTAACTTAGGAGTATGTAACGTTTTATTAAAGTCAATTTTTTAAATGTTCAAATTGATCTCGATTATTGAAAAGTAACTCTTTAAAATATTATTTAAAAGTTTTTAATTTGATTTTTCTGAAATTGGCACTAATTTTTGGATGGACTATCATTTTTAAAATTTTCAATCAAAGGCAATTTAAAAATTATGAAAGTAATTTGTTTAAATAGAGAAAATAATAATAGTAATAGCTTTGGTTTTGGTTTTGTTTTTAGTAAGAAGTAAGTTTTGATGGAGTGATTTTTGTTAAAAGGTTGCTGTCGGCTTACAAATTCAACCTTTCCCTCATCCAATTATTCCCTTCCCAACTTCTCCCCTCTTCTTTTTTGTATTTTTAGGTTTAATTAAAAGAAATTACATTTCAACCTTTTTCTTTTTTTAGAAAAAATTCACTTTGTATCGTTCACAATTTACATAATATTTAAACCTACTAACCTTTTTAAAGATATATAATAAAAATTAATCTTTTTATTATTAACTAAACTAATTATATATACATTATCTATTGGATTTAATAAAGAAATGAAGAAAAAAAAGGAATAGCATTTTTTAAAATGAAAAATAATAAATAGTGTTAAATTTCTCAAATTGAATATTATTAAATATCATGGTAGCAGTTTTCTTTTTGTCTTTTTTATTTAATTTCTCGTTCTTCCTTTTTTCTTATCATTATTATTAGAAAACTTTTAAGACAGTAGATTTTACAGCCTACACCAAATTTTGATAGTCACTCACTATAGCGATTGAAGATTATCAGTGATATAATTCAAAATTTTAAACTTATAAATATTTTAATTTATTTTGCTATTTTTAAAAATATCTGTTATTATTATTAGAAATATTTGTAACAAAAATAGGTTTGATATTATTATTCTTTCTTTATTTTTCATTTTAAAATCCTAATTTAAAAGTTGAAGTTTTCCTTTCTTGAGAAGGATTGAAATTTATGACGTCATTATTTAGTATTGTTTTTATATTTATCAGTAGAAATTATAAAAATAAAACTATATATATTTGTTCTTTTAGTAGAAAATGTATAGGAAGTTATTTTTCCCTAATTTTTCTTTATATAAATCTTGTAAAGTTTCATAAAAGGATTCAATTATGAGCCAAAGATGGTTAATAATGATATGACTATGCTTCTCAAAGTTTAAAAAGTTACTAAAATAATTTGATGGGTGTGATTTGTATACATTCAATTTAATCCAAAATTTAGTTTCAATTTAATCTCTCTAATCTAGATTTAGATTTAGTTTCTCTTTTAATTTCAATTTAAAAGTTCAACAATCCGGGGTTCAATTTCTTCACCTCCAATTTATATTAAAAAAATAAATTAATTAACTCCTATAATAATTAGTCAAATATATGACATAACCTATTAATTAAATAGGTAATTGAGTGACTAAATCAAACCATGTAGCATTGATACTACATTAAAATTTGTTACACGAAACCAAACTAGTTGAAATTATAAGTATTAAATTGAAATTATATAAAGTAAATTGAAATTAATAGAGAGCATATTAGTCATTTAACATAAAAGTTGAAATCTAGAAAAAAGAGAAAGAAAAAAAAAGGATAAATATGATGAGAGGGTGAGAGTTGGATTTAAGTATTGGAAACCCATAGAGAAAGTGAGAGTCAACCATCCATTGATGGTTCCACCTCACCTCCTCGCCCCTTGTGTTTTGGTGTTCACTTATAACAACTCAATTTTCAAATATATCCCTTTCAATTTAACCTATAAGTTGATAATTTCTCTCTTTTGTTTATCTTTACAATAAAACTAAATGTGTTGTTGTAATGCATTTTCTTTTGATTCATGTTCAAATATATAATTAAAGTTTTCTTATTATTCAATTATGGTTTTTTTAATTTTAAATCTTATTTGATAATTCTTACACAAACGTTGAGACAATTGTTTTAAATATTTATATATAACTGATAGAATAAAAGTTGATGAGAATGTAATATGAAAGAGATGGAGGGTAAGATTAAAATATAACTTCACATGTAGTGATTATGAAATAATAAATTTTATATATCCAATGGTAATTGTAAAAAGTTAACTTTTGGTTTGACTTGGTCAAGTGGGAATTAGGTTCCCCTTCTCTATCCTTCTTTTGCTTTATATAATTCACTTCAACCTCCATTTGTCATCAAGTGAATTAGGTCATACTCAATTGTATAATCACACATATATTTTAACTTTTCTCCTTCCCTTTTTTTCTTCTTTTTTAAAGCTATAATTGTTTATGACTATTTGATTGAGTTGACTCACTTTTTCAATTGCAACTCCTACACTAATAAATGGGGCTGGAATTCAATGTTTTTGTTTTTAATACTTAACAATTGGTCCATTTGTATTTCCAATGGAGTATCTCCCAGTTTTAACTAAATTCTAATTAATGTAATTGATTCTTCAACCTCAATCACTCAATTACACATCCAAATGGTTACATAAGTCTTAAGTATTGATTTTTGTTTTAAATTGTAAGAGATTTTTGTTTCAAGAGTAGTTTTAAAATGCAAAATTGAAAAATATAGAGATATTTTGAATGATTTAAGGGAGAAAATTGAAGGTATTAATTAGAATATAAAAAATAAAAAGTGATATTTGAGATTGAGAAATGTCAAAGAGAGGAGACCTAGAATTGCCTGTTTGGGTGTTTGTTTCTTTATTTCTTATCTGTCTCCCAATCATTGATATTTATTATTTTTAATTAATTTCTCAAATAATTCATACAACTTTCTTTCTTTCTTAAATATCAATTTTCATATTATTTCCTTTCTTTTTTTTTTTCTTTTTTTTTGTAACATTTAGCAATAATTCAATTCAACATTTCCGTTATATATTCATACCAACCACTTTCTGCGGATCTAAACAAATTAATTAAACTTATGTTTATTTCTTCCTAAGGTCAATAGCTAATTTTGAATATTCAAATAATATGTATAACATGCTAACATAAATTACATTTTCATTTTTCTCCTAATAAAATTCAACTTGGAATTTTATTATTGGCTAACTTAATTTCAATAAGAGAGAGAAAAAAAAGATACATTTAAGAATTTCTATATTATTCGTGAGTGTTCGCGCTATAGTTTTTTGTTCACGTTGACACAAACAATAACTATTTAACTCTATTATATATGTGATTTTAATGATATATGAGGTTCGAGATCAAACCTCATTCTCAAGGTTGATAATAAAAGCCATTTAGCTATATTCTCATGTTATATAATATACACTATAAGAAAAAGGGTATTTTCTCAATGCCTAAAACCGTTAACAAAATAGTTTAAAATGTGTTAGAGTCATATTAAATCTTACATAGGTGATTATCATTGCTTAAACACATTAGACATTCCCTTTATATATTTTATTAACAAAAAACAAATCAATTTTAACCATAGATTTGTCAAAATGTTTCAATTGAAACTCCAAACTTTTAATTTCATCAATTGTACGATTGTGGAGGTGCATAACATTAAAACTTAAACAAATGAATATGTTGCGATTTTAATTATGTAATAAGCGCTATCATGCTAAGTTTCATTGAAATAAATGGTACGTGGCTATTCATATAAAGTTGTATTGTTTCATGAATGAACATATCTTTTTGAAAATAACGAGTTTGAAGAAAAGACACAAGTATTCAAATACTTACAAATAATTTATAAATACCTCTATTTTTCAAATTGTTTTTTAGAACTTTTTACCATAATGATTTTCTCTCATAAACATTTCTCTCTCTTGTAAACTTTGTTTAAGTTTGGTTTATTTCTATAAAGTATGGTTTGTTAGATAGTGTGGATGAGGTGTTGCTTACATGAAAAAGTTAATCTTTTCTACTTTGAAAGACAAATACTCATAAAATTCAAGCACTAGAATGAGTAAAATTGTCTTAAAGAGATAACATAAATTCATTAAGTTCATACTATATTCGGTATACCAAGTTCTATATTTTCTAACTTTTATTATGATATTATTTCTATAACAAGTAATAAGATTTTTATGCATCGGATGAATTATCGAATTAAAATGAAATTGTTAAATTTTAGGGAAAATAATATTTTTTTTTATTGAAATTTAGGAAATTGTCAAGTTGTTTCCCACCAAAATCGATGAAATTAAAAGTTCAGAATCCAAATTAATGTTTTCCCTTATTGTTATTTATATTCATCCTTATAAGTTGGCTGGTCTGTTGGAAAAAAATTCAAACCTTAAATTAGAGTTGGGCATGTGATAGACAAAAAAAATTGAGCCTAAACACTGAATCAAGGGTCGCAGTTGTTGATATCGGTTTGTAAACAACATTTAAAAAAAAATTAAATACGGTAAATCAATCAACTTTCGTGGTCAAGATCAATTTAAACATTTACCAAACTGATCATAGTTAGTTCGATAGTGATTTGATTTGAAAAGTGACTCTCACCCACCAATGCTCACACTCAACACAAATCCAAATAATTCCAACACAGGAAAATTTTGAAGATAGTACCTTAAAAAATGATTCA
Organism: Cucumis sativus; assembly: GCF_000004075.3. Lineage (NCBI taxonomy): Eukaryota > Viridiplantae > Streptophyta > Magnoliopsida > Cucurbitales > Cucurbitaceae > Cucumis > Cucumis sativus. The sequence goes on from NC_026657.2 coordinate 35,751,295, forward strand.
TCTTTCCAAGAAAAAGTGACCTATTTTGATGTGAATATTAGTGCAAGTACATTGTTTTTGACATAGCTTACAAAAAGTACATTAAAACAAGTAAAAGATAATGGAATTCCAACCCAATGAGACAGAGATGGAGGATTTTGCATCCCAACCTAACCTGGACCAGATATGCTTTACATTTGTAGGCAAAATAGGCATGGGGAAAGTTGTAAGAAACTGAACGAGCTTTTGTTTTCTTCTGTGTGGCATTTGTCTCTTTTAATTGTCTTCTCTAGAACCACTTTTCGTTCCAAAATCACTACTCTTTTTATATTACATGCCCAATTTCCCCTCAGATCAAAACAGTATCTTTCCTATTTTAGTCTTATCAACAAAACCCTTTTCCCATTGTTCCACTAAGCCTCCAAAATAGTCCCCTCTTTGTCTCTTTCCATTTGCCTCGCTTTTTATACACCTCAACGGTCTTTCACCAAATCTTCTAAAATAATATATGTGTGTGTCTGCTTTGTGATACGATAGTGGATGAGATTTATCTAGATGGGATGAATCTTTCTACCCCACAATTCGTTTAAGGAAATGGGTACAAAGAATGGTAAATTGGTTCAAACATGCAATGGTCCTAGAAGTTAAAGGATTTGAAAGAAGAAATAAAAATGATGATATAGCTAGAAGCAGGCCTGGAATGTTTAGAAGTTCATATGGGATAAAACTTTATATGCATTGCCCAGACCAAGCAAGCCAAAATCCTACAGTTTAACTACTTAGATAGATAGGAGGAAGAGATGACATAATTACATTTTCACAACCAAACCTGGAAACATGCCCATTGCGATAGCTACCATGCCAGAGCTCGGATATACCCTATATACCAGCTGTCTTTCCCAGTCTATCCTTCAAAATCTTCAGCCCCATATACCTGCAGCATAAGATCATCCCAGAATAAAGCAAATTAAAATTCCAAAATTCATAGTGTATATATAACTTTGGTTCTTATAAATTTTTGTTGAAACCAATGGAAAATTATACTCTAAATTTCGAATGAGCTCATGAACTGATTTTTATCCTTACCTTCCCATCATCATGACGGTGGCTTGAGGATTGGTTCCAGGAGATTCATCAAAGGTTGATCCATCAACGACACGGAGACGCGAAACACCGAGAACCTTGAGATCAGGGCTCACTACCTTGCCGACATGGCACCCTCCATGGTAATGCCAAATTGTGATAACTGTGTCTCTGCAGAACTGCTCTAAAGACTTGGTGTCATTGGTATGCTTAGGAATGAGATTGACATTTGCCTTCACAGTTGCATTAAGTAACTTCTCAATAGTTTCCCCAGTATTTTTTGTGTACTCTCTGAAGTGTTTTGACTGCACAACTTTTGCTGCCGTGCGAATGCCATCAATGCACCGGTGAAGGTCGTATGGGTGATTGAAGTAGTTGAAGGTCACAGATGGGTTGTCGTCAACATTGGTGTTAGCCAACGTAAGTTGCCCTGTCGATAGAGGATTGGCAATCTTTTCAAGAATGAAACCGCCCTGGAATGCCTCCTGCGGTAAATCACGCTTCCTTGTGATGTAAGCTTGGACGGCCTCCCAGGTTCTTTGCTTTGGGGGAATGGTAGATAGTTGCCCGATCTGGTTACATAACAAATGCAGATGATCATACACCCAATACAAATCAGTAGCTAACTTTCTGATTAAGTAATTCTAGAGTCCATGGCAAATATATCATTGATTTCATGACTTAAATAGCTTGTTTCATGTGTCTACCAAGACTATGGTTTGAAAAAATTACAATATTTTCATTTATTTCTCTGAGTTCCTTATGCTTTTGACATTGTGTTCTTTTAAATATGTGACAAATCATGGCTGTTAACACTCATAGATAATTTACATGTCAATATATGAATGTTTCGTTCAATGACTAGAAAATAAAAACTCCTTTGTATCATAAATGATGAAATCAGAAATCTAATGCTTATAAGAAAGGTAGCTTACTTCAGCTGACATCATCCCGTGATTGCATCGAATGCTATCTGAAGACTGCCCAAAACCGCTGCTAGATTCAATGTAAACACCAAACTTTGTAATCCCAACGGTCTGTATAAGAGATTTCTTGATAGGCTTGTTGGTGGGAACAAAGACAGTGTTCATAGGGTTATCAGCCATTCCTTTCCCAACAAACTCATTATCAAGCACTACAGATATGTTCAACTTTTCAAGGTCTGCTCTTGGCCCAATGCCACTCAGCAGCAACATTTGAGGTGACCCAAGTGCTCCGGAAGATAAGATAACCTCACTCTGCCTCCTATTTCTTAGAACTGCTTGATGTCTATTCCCATTTTCATCCTTAAAGATTACTCCCACTGCCTTTGGTTGCTTCCCTGCAAAAGTCATTTCCAGAATTAAACCAAGACTACATAGTTCCTTTCTAGTTCAATCAATCTCTACAACTTTCAGTTTCAGCATTATGTAGTTCTTATAAATGAAAATATTTCTAAGAAATTCGATCAGTTAAAGTTGACTGCAAGCATCTATTAGACCTCAAATGGAAAGTTCGAAAAGCTACAACTTATAAGTTCTATAGAAAATTTATGGGCTTGTTTGGGCCCATTACTTCAAAGTGGTTGTATAGCTAGCACACTCTATGTTTGGGATTCCAATTGGCAACTATAATAGTTGACATTTCATTGTTACTATTTCAAATTCTTTTTCATTACGGAGTTTACTATTTCTTACTCATTTTCTTTGTCAAACCATATAACTCAACGTCTCAACCAATTAATTCAAAGTAAATGAGAGCAAAAGCAGTTAAGATTGGAAACATAGAATTCCCATTGAAGTACATTGTAATAGGAATTTTGAGAAAGAGTTTGTGTGCAGGGTGACTCAACATACCTGTAGTATCAAATACAATGTTCTGGACAGTGGCATAAACCAAGACGGTGAGCTTGTGGGGGTCGGCGGTGGCCAAAAGTTCAGCAGCAGTGTGACGGCGGCCGAAGCGGTCGAAGATGGTGCCGCCAAATTTGGTGCCGTAAAGATGATCGTAGGTGAAGCCATTGAAAGGGGAGATGCCAACATCCAAAAGACTGTCTCTGAAAGCTGTCTGCCATGGGGAGAGCTTAGGCCGATGAACAATCTGCTTCTCTACCCATGGGTATGATTGATTAACAAGTTTCGCATCCCAACCCACTTTCTCTATGAACCTGAAACCACACCATTGTTACCGTTTGCCATTGCTTCGTTCAAGAATACCCATTTTGTAGATTTATTCAAAAGCTGAATTAATAAAATTCATGAATCAAAATAGATTTGAATTAGAAGCCATCAACCATTTTCAAATCTAAAATTCATTCACTTAAAAATGTACTTCACCCCTACTTGAATCATTTTTCATAAAACTATACTTATTGCAAAATAGGATGCAATCAAATCATTTAAAAAGTATATATTGATAAACCCAAGGTTTAAATTAATAAACATATTAATCTACACTTCGAATCAACCATTGAAGGAGGGCATGTCTTATGTATCATTTGAGCAATGCTCAATGAACGTTTTTAAGGGATGAATTAAAAAGAAAAAATAGTGGAGTTTTTGGAAAAACATTAGAGATAAAAGGAGTTGTTCTTAAACAAATTACATAAATTAAAGCATTTTCCACTTTTTTTTTTCTTCAAATTTTTTAGAGGAGAGAAACCAAGTTTTCTCTTTTTAAATTTGTTTTAATTCCTTCTATTTTTACTTTTTTTTCTTTGTAATTATTTCCAAAACACATAAATAATTGATTGTTTATTTTAGTTATTAAATTATTTTTATTTAAATTCTTGTTGTAAAAAATGATTTAAAATACATTTCAATTAATAACTCGTTTTTAAATTAAACATGTATTCTAAATTAATTGTAACTAAAACAAAGAAAGTGGCTTCTCTCTCCTATGAACAATTTTTTTTTATTAATGGTTCTGATAGATGAATATTAATCTAATATATATATGTATATACGTAAAAAGTATAATTGAATAATTTTATGTGTGGTAAGTTCATAATACACAAATGGCCTCACCTAACTCTCTTTTATGACCTAACTATTATAGACAATATTAAATTGGAGAGAGAGAGAGAGACACTGCCCATTTAATTTAATTAATACATTAAGAAGGGGGAGGTTGAAATTCTTAAATGTTTTGAATTTATTGTACTATATATCATATTCTAATTAATGTGTGACCTTCTCCTCACAATTATTCTTTTTTTTCTTTTCTTTTAATCTTTTGTCAAAATTTCAATTAACTATTCTTCTATTTAAATCTTGTGTCCCCTTAATTGTTTCCTCTAAATAGCAATGTAATCTTATTTTTCCAAATATAACCTATAAGCCCATTATCATAATACAAACTTTTCTCTTTTTCATCTCTAAACTAATTGATTTATCATTTACGTTTTAAAATTTACAATTCAGTCTATTATAAAAAATTTGTCTCACATATCTAATAAGCCCTTCTATATTCTTACGTTTTTCATCTTTTTTTTTTTTTTTTTTGCTATTAACCTAAAAATGGTAAATCAACATTTTTTATTATCTCTTTAAAATGTATCTAATTTAAATATAATCTAAATAATAAGCATGTTAACAACTGTGTAAATACAACACTTATAATATTTTGTAAAATTGAAACAAAAATCGATATTTTAGATAGACATTCACATTTTAATTTAAACTATAAATCCTATACCCTAAGATCCTAAGCAGTATATTTTTGTAAAATAAAATGTTGACATTTTAAACGTTAGACGAGACTAAATCTCCTCTTTAATAAAAGGGTTAATTATAAATGGACGTAATATGATTCCTTGAATAGTTTCTTTTTATTTCTTTTGTTAATTATAATTAACTATTTATTTAGGCTCTAATGATCATTAGATGATGGAATAAACGTAAAAGATTTAACTATCTCAAGTCTAACTAAAGGTTTGCAGTAAGTTTAGTGACAATAATGATGGGTCCACTTTGTTTATTATAATCTTATTGATCATTCAACAATAATAACCAAACAAAAGAAATCCATACATAATTCAACACTAACAGATTCATTAAAGAAGTTCACAAAAATTAAAGATGAATTATGGATATTAAATGATCTAAACCTAACTTAAGCAGTTAAAATTAGAAAGGAATTTAAAGATAACGTTAATCTAAACTTAATTTAAGTAGTGGTCAAAATAAACATAAGAGATATATATCGTTGTTGTTGTCCTAAGGAAAAATAGACTACACAAAATTTACTACTTATTAGGTATGATGTGAACACCTATTATATTTAACAAGTTACCCACTTAGCCACACAAATATATATGTACATATTTAATGCATCACAAACACATAAGTTTTAGTACTTTTTTTTTAATGTGTATGCTTATTTATTTTATATACACCAACAACCAAAACAAAATAACACTTCAAACCTACACACAAATTTCAAATTTAACTTTTTCTCAGGATAATTGAAAAAATGATTCAAGTCACTTTCTATCAGGTTTAAAATCACTTAAAACCAATTTGTTATTCGCAAATGATTACAAATACGACAAAAGTGATTTTAACTGTTTAATACTCATTTTGAAACTTGTTGATCGAGTTTTTTTTTTATCAAAATGATATAAAATAAAGAAAAATTATTTTAAGTGACAAAACTATCGAACATATTTACAAATACAACAAAACATCAAAGTCTATCTATGATAGAGTACGATAGTCACAAATAAACACACGTAGAATGATGTTTTGTTGTATTTTACTAGTTCGGAAATCTTTTTTTTTTTTTTTGTAAGGGTGTGGTTTTACCTTGAGCTTGCTCTTGTGTAGAAACCAGCATTGATACAAGTGCCACCACCCAAAACCCTAGCCCTAGCATTGAGAACTCCATCAGTAGAAATGAAGGCTTGGGAAGCTGAAGTTGGTGAAAGATCTGCCAAAGCTATATGAAAGTTACTCAAGAATGACACATTTGAATTAGCAAAAGGGACTCCTCCTCTTTCTAGTAATAACACATTGAACTTCTTAGACAACGTGGCTGCCAATGGACACCCTGCTGTTCCTCCCCCTACAATTATATAGTCGTAGACATTCTCCCCGTGCCCCGACGAGTACGTCGACGATGACAAAGATGAGAATGAACTCGCCCGTTTGATAAATGGGTATCGGAATTCTGAATATGATCTCGCCCCTACGAATCCAAAATGTGACATTAATAAGTAAAGCCTCTTGTTTTTCAAGGGCAAAAAAGAAAATAGCAGCTATATATATATGTTACCTTGAGAAGAATGTGAAAGGAGAATGAAAGAGAGGCAAAGAAGGAGAAAGGGAATATTGAGTCTGTGTGTACCAACAAAAGCCATTGGGGAAGGAAGAGGAAAAACAGAGAGTTTTTTCTTTTTATATTATATATAATTTTTATGGCAGAAAAGTTAGGCTTTGGTCTCTTCAAAGCAATATATGTGGTTGCCTCTAGTTGGCCATGTCTATATATACAAAACTAAATAAACTCTTCCTTCGAATCCCAACTTGATTTCTTGTGGCAAAAAAGATTGCCACGTTGGATTAGGGCTACTTAGCCTTTTTAACCTAAATAATATTTGTCATAAATAACTCCAAAATGGTGGTTTACACTGCCAATTTTTTAACTTGGGGTAAACAATTCAACTTCTCTGCTACACATTATTAAAATTTGCATATTTATTCATTATTTTTTTATTTATCCAAAAATTTCAATTACAAAACTTTCTATTTTGCACGTTCATGGAGTAAACTCATATTTTTTTACTTCTCCACTTTTCATATTTATTTGAGTAACTCAATCTTTTATTCATTTTCTCTACTATTGACATTTATAGAAGAACTATATATCTTTACTAACTCCACTCATAGTGAGTTAAACTACCCAAAATGAAGAAATAGTTTAGCATTTTGGCATGATAATTAAAATCTTATCCACTCAATTATATTTAGATTAACAAATTTAGTATTATTACAATAAAGGCTTAGAGTACTACAAATGTGTCCTCTTGCATAGCCAATTTGAGAATCCTCTGCTTTAACAATGTTTGAAGTTAAGTACTTTTTACCATTTTATAGACCAATTGTGTGATTCGAATTTCACAAGTTTTTCTTCTCTCCTTATTGTGCAAGAAAATTATTAATAATAATTGTCAACCACAAACTTCTTTTTTCTTTTACCACTTTAATTTCTTTCATCATTTAATTACCCTAAAACCTTAATTACTTTTTTTATCTTCTTTCCAGATCCAATCTTTTCCTTTTTCCCTTTTTTCCTTTTTGGCATATATACAGAACTAGAAAAGCTTTTTATTTCTGTTTTTAGATGAAAGTGATGTTGCCAAAAAAAAAGGTAATAGGCCATGATGATCAAACACGAGAAACTCATCCATTGAGAGAATGCTTTCCTCAACAACATAGTTTTATTGAAATGAACAATCAAATGTTACCTCCAAACCCTCTTTTTTCTTTTTTGTTATTATTAATATCATTCAACTTTTGAAGCTTCTAATGTCATCTTTTTTTTAAACTTCTCTTTAAATTTTTTAGTCAGAAAAGTTAATGGCATATAGAGAACCAATAAAATCCTTTCCTTAATTTTTGGCATTAACTCTACAATGGTTTTTATTTAAAAAGTTTTTAAGATATATGTGGAAAGTAGAAACCTTGTGTTATAGCCTAATTAAAGGAGAGTAAGAAAACAATGAATTCAAATCTAAACAAAAAACATGACATATTTATAGGGATCATTAAAATGTCTTAGACTTGTTAAATATAATTTGCAACAATTCCATCAAAAGTCTCTTCTACCATCAAATTGACCCCAGAAACTGGTAGGGTTTTTGATTAAAAAGGTCTCCAGCCTATCTTGGAAGCTTAAGTCCACACAAAAACAATGTATATTTCAAGTGGCCAGAATTTTGCCTTCTGTGTTGGGCACCATTTAAGAACAACAGTTTCTCCCTCTCCTTCCTTAGAGTGTAATTAAACATCTCAATAAAAGAATCTGACATTTATGGTTATCATCATTTATTTTTGCTTCACATAACTCACATCACAACACCAACACCCTCTCTGACTATCTTTCTTTTTATCATTCACAATCTGTACCTCCAAAATCCAGCTGTTTCTATATATATATAAAAGAGAAAATCCAAAACCTACCTATGTATGTATGTTTGTGTATTCATTTCAATCTATTATCTTACCTTTTGAATGATTGAACACGGACTTTAGGGTTTAGAAGGATGCACCATGTATACGTAAACTCTATCACTATTCCTTTCTAATTTTCTTCTATTTGAAAACATAACTAATATATTGTTAATGAACTTCTGTGTCCATTTTTTTCTCTGTTTTTTCACTTTATTTGACTGTTAACTTCATGACACCCATGCAATCACACATCAAAAATGTTTTTAAAATATACAAGTATTGCACGTTAAAATGATGCACTCAATTTTTCTTTCCATTCTAAATTGAATCCATAGCTTAATTAGCTATTTTTGCTGCCAACAAAAGCAAAATCAGATCATATAGAAATTATTTCAATAATTCTATGTGTAAATAGTCCATTCATTCTACGCTATCAATTTAATGTATATCATATAATTTAGTGTGTCGTTTGTTGTGAGCAGTATATTATTTGTCTCTAATTAATGACCTCTTTTTTTCTCCTTTTTTATATGTTTTTTTTCAACAGTAATATTGTACGTTTGTTTTTGTTCCTTTTAGAAGATTATTTTCTTCACCTTCTTTAATTTGCTTCATTTTTCCTATCTTACTGTTTGCTTAATTTTAGTGCTGTAGGCCAAGAAAAAGTCCATACTAAAAATATGTTACTAACATTTGATGATGGTTCTAACTATAAAATCAAATTTCATAGTTTTTTTTATTCATTTTGATCCCTAAATAAAGGGACGGATCGAGATAAATGTCATTTGAGAGGCCAAATTTTGATAACGTGTTTGAAGTTAAATATCATTGTTCTTTATATACCAACTAAAATGGTCAACTTGTTCTCGAAAAAAAGAATATATGATGATTAACTTTAATTTATTTGACTATCTTTCCAAAACTATACAGGAGATTTGGCACAATTCAAGAATACAATATTTAAAGTGTGTGTTGCATACTTTTGTATTTTACAGATATATGACATAGTATAGGAAGTGTATAGGTGTATCAAGTGTACATCAACAATGCATCAAATGTATGTCATTAGTCTAGCGTGTGTGTATCGGGTGTATCAGATGTATCGATACTTTGTTGACATTTCATGTATGTTAGGTTTGTTTTGTGTCATTTTTTTGCAACAAGTAACAAAGTCTCGACTATAAATTTAATTTTTAAAACTTATTTTGTCAAATCCGTAAAAAAATCAAACTATAGTAAGGACAAAACATGTTAGTTTTGGAATTATATCAAGGACAACCTATAAACTACATTCAAATATTTAGTATTAGAAGTGTTAATTTGTAGAAACCAAATCAATGCAAAATTTAAATTCCAAGAATTAATGGGTCTTATTTACTTTAACCCAAAAAAATACATAAAAATTGATGTACAATATAATATTTTGTTGATGATTCTTAATGATAATTGTATGGTTGATCAAATAAAATTGTATTACCTAAAATTGACTTTTAGAAAAACTCAAAGGATGGTTTGGTTTAAGGTATTAGAAACGCTTAGAAATAAAAGATGCAAAGGAATAATAGGATACTTAAGAATAGGATATTCAAGAATTAAAGATGACTTCAAATGCTATCAGAACATTAGGGACAAAATTTATGTTTGAATTTAATTGATGAAATTAAGTATAAAAATATAATATAATTTTGATTGATTAATTAAAACTAATTAATATAATTCAATATACGGATACAAATTAGTTAATTGAGAATCCATCACTTTTAATTTTCGACGCACAAAACAACCATTGAGGGATAGTACATCGAAAGAAATATTATCTTATTAATGGGCTATAGCAAGAATATAGAGTAAGTCATAACTCCAATGTCATATGACATTGGATCGAGGGTTTGTTAAAGAGAAAATATTTTTTAGGAAAACTTCATGTTGTTAAGAAATGTGTCCCGAGTTTTCCTACAAAATAGATCTGAAAGTTTCAAATCTCTCATTTCCATTTTACAGTTTTAACCCTAAATTTTCACTCTACATTTTCCTCACAACGTTGTCACCTTTCATTCCCACACTAACCTCCCGCCACCACTATCTCCTTCTTCGTCTCTGTCACGGCCTCTTCCTCGGTGTATTGTTGCTTTTTCATTTACATGTTTAATTTTGTACATTTTATTTTCTTGTTTGCACTTTCGAACAACTTGACTTTCAGTTTCATTCTAATTGTAAGTTACTTTTTCATGATCATTTTGTTTATTTGCATTTGGTATGTTTGTGGTTTTTTGCTCTAATGCCTACTTGCTTTCTTGTTCATATTTGAAATTTGTATATAAAGCTTAAATTCAAATACCATTTTTTGAGCAAAAGAATCCCAAAGATTGAAGACTTTATCATTGTAAGGTAGACTTGTGGCTTTTGCTTTGAGAAACCACCATTTTTGTTAGATACTTTATCTCCTGAGTTCATTTGTTGAACTAGAGTGTTTATCTTCATTTGTTAGATTTTAGGAACGGAGCAAATGAGAAATTGCAAAGAAACCCAAGCAACTCATCAATGCTTTTCCTCTCTTTTACTTTCATTGAATATAAGCTCTCTCTTTTGTTTTCAAGTCATTTTGAGTTAGAAAAATAAATGTGGTAGATTCGTAATCTAATTGTTAAATTTTGTAGTTAATTTGGAGTTGTATTTTCTTTTGCTTGTAGTTATTGTGATTCTTGAGTTTATTACCTGGGGAGATGATTATGATCATTTTTCTCCATTAAGTAGAGCTAGGTTTGAAAATAGCTAAGAGTTCATGTGAATAAATTTTGTAGGTTTTTTTTAATTTTTATTTGGATGAAAATCTCAATTCTTTCTCTATTTCAAAGTTTCAAAGAATTGAAAACTCTTAGCTTGTAATGCATTCAATATAATATTACTAAAACCAAGGTATGTAATATGATCTTGCTCTACTTCTTAATTATTTTTATACAGGTTTATTTCTAATATAATTAAGTAGCTAATAAATATATATATATATATATATATATATATATATATATATATATATATATATATATATATATTGCTTCCTTCTCTCACAAGATTTCAATAATTTTTCAAGTTTCAACAAATAATTAGAGAATTCATTGAAGAAGTTGTTGCTTAATATAATAAGTTGATGAATCTATCACTTCACTTGGTTAGTTGTTGCTTTATTATTATATATATACATATATGTGATGTTTCAATTTATTGAATGGGACATTGCAAAATGCTAGGTAATTAATTAAGCTCAAACTTCTTTTACAACTTCACATTCACTATTGCATATTAATTAAAGTTTTCATTGAAAATGACCCTATCTATATCTTGAAGGCTACATTGAAAATTTTCTAATGTCTATTAATTAACTTTAACTTTGGAATGATACGCTAAATCACTCCATTCTCTATAGTTGATTTCTTTGTTGAGTGTATTTTTATAATGTAGGTGGATAGAAGGAAGTTTTGGGTACGGATGAAGATGCAACTCACTTGGCCTTTGAGTTTTATATTCGTTACTTTAATCTTTAAAACTCGATGGAGAAACAACTTTGTTACTTTTTTTTTCAATGTATTAGACATAACCAAATGTGTTATGTAATTACAAAGTTTCAATTATGATATGAAACTTTTGATATTTTGATTTGAATGTATGAATACGATTTGCTTAATTATTATTAATTTTTATTCAAAAGTTTAGGTTGCAAATATAAAAAATAAAATAAAAGTAATAATCGAAGATATTTATATAAAAAAATTAAACTTCCAACAATCTTTTGCATCATTGAGACATCATATATAACTCTCGACGAATATTCTACAACCGTCGGGAGATCCCTAACTTCTAACATCGCATGTAAGTTGTTAGGAGTTATATATCAACTCTTGATGATTGATATTTGAGCATCGGACTTCGAGGATATGTGACTGTTTCAAAAATATAATTAATATTCAAACATGTGTATGGGTGAGTATGTGTCCCTTCCAAAAGTGTATTCAAAGGTGGAAGGAGCTCAAATATTTTTTAGAAAACTTGTTTCAATACTCTTGTTAAAGAACTTAGTTAATTAAAAACACATTTATTCTTTAGTCCCAAAGCTTCCTTACGTTTAATTAAAGAAAGAAAAATATAAATTGGGAATGAGAACTTCATACTAAAACAAATATCAACTGTTGGATAAAGAAAATGAAACACAACCCAATTGTAGATTCAAATATAGTACTTAATTCATTCTAAATATCAACCAGAAATGTTAAGTTTACAGAAATAACATCCCAACGGTTTGGACAAACATCATAAAAAAAATTATTCGAATATCATGGTAAATCGTGATCAATATAATTGATCTCTAAAGTGAAGATATATCTAACCACATTTCTATACGTGAGTGATTAAGTTATTTTCATTCTAAGTTTGTAATGGAGTCCAAACAAAACAAAATGGTAAAGAAATGAATGGAACTCAAATGGAATATATAGCAATATTTTTAAAAAATTACAAATATAGAAAAGTTTATCACATAAACTTGTATGATCTACAAGCAATAAACCACCAATGATATAAAGTCACAACGGTCTATTAACAATAAACTATTAGCAATAGACTTCAATTGTGGATAAACTTTACTTTATTTTATAAATGTTTTAAAATATTGTTATTTATGGTGACATTTAGATTAACATTGTTATATTTGCAATTATATCAAATATTTAACCTAAAGAAAACAAATTAAAATTTAATTATCATTCGATTAACTCAGCCTAGATTTAGTGAATAATATTTATGCATATTAAAGAACAAAAAAAACTAATAAAAAAAAAATGAAATGTTTTAAAAAGTGAGGATGTTTCAAACTTTTTATCAATGAAAACACACACTAATACATACATTATACACTCATCTTATGTTCGGGTAAACTTGAAACTCAAATTGTACGTGCACGTAACTACGAGAAATTTGTGATATGAATAATTTATGAAAGTGTAAGTAAATGGTAAAAGAATATTATTAGCACATATATGCACACCCCAACCATATGCATTTAATATATTAGGAGAAGCATAAACATGACCCAAATGTGAGTAAATTCAACATACCTAACTCTCTTCCACATAAAAGAGCGTAGCATTAAAATCTTAGGCAGCAGCCACTACTAAATTCTTGTCTATATATACACACACACATATGCAATGCATTTCTTTTCCAACATTTATTACAATGATTATGACAATTAACCATTACACTTTCTTCATTGTAAAAAAAATGAATTCATTCTCTCAATTGAATCCATATATCCATTTAAATCTTGAACCAACTTTGTAAATTAAACTCTATACTAAGATTATATTTGAAAGCCATTAATATATCAATTATTACATATTTCACATGTAAATTTCTTTAGATGTTGGAATAATAAAATAGTTTAATAGAACTTATGCATGTATTATATTCACAAGTAATATTTTTAACTAAGAATTTAGTGGTGTCTTTTGTTTAACTTTTTAAGGGTTTAATTTTAAAAACAAAAATGGAAGTTTTTGGTAACGGCTCAAAATTTTTAAAAACTTTCAAAGTTTATTTTAAATAATTTTTATAAAAGAGTTCAAATAAAAATGGTTTCTTAAAAAAGAACATCTTTTTATCTAGTGAGTCCAAGTCGTTTGGAGCCTAAATTCAAAATTCATTTGGACCCTAAAATTGTAAGTCTCACTCAACGTGTTCATTGTTTAAAATTATATACTTGTAAAGTTTAATTAGCTTTTGAAAATGTGTGCTTTATATCAGATGTTAATTGACAATTGTAGGCTCTATCTAAACATGATTAATCAATATATTTCTAAAAATACCAACATATACATGTATCATTAATTAGCAATAATAACGCATGTAACCTTTTGTTTAAATTATTTATGTTTACAAAAAAAAAATTGTAATTTTATAAAATAAAAATAAAAATAACAATATGGAAGTTGTGTTTAGTGGGAGGTTGGTTATAAAAGAATTATAGATTATACATATATATAAGAGTTAAGAGTAAAGTTGAAGGAAGGTTTTAGATGAATGAAATAAAATTAGTCCAAAAAATGTTTTTATTGAAATTTGTCGTTTTGAAGAATAATGTCAGTTGTGGTCACGGGTTATTCTTCACATTCTTCTAATTTTACACGCTTCTTTTTCTTTTTCTTTTATTATTTATAATTTAAACCTTATTAATAATGGAAGATGCATTAATGAATAAATTGGGTGTGAATAAATATTTGGTAACAACCGAATTGGCGTTGCAATTATGTTCCCTTTCCCATCTTCTTCCACTCAATAATATCCTCCACAGACCCTTATGAAAAATAATGATTATTGAACAGTCGCAAAGGGATAAATTTTTAATCTAAATTGAATGTGTATTAAAAATGGTAAATACTTTTCAATTTAATTTGGAAAGAATTGCTGATAAAGTAATGGAAATGAAGTCCAACTCTCTTGTTCCTGCCGGCAAGTCAGTCCCTTCCCTTCCTTTTTCAAAAGATTTTCCTTTGGATTAGAAAAGGTTCCTTAATGGTTACGCACCTAATGGAAATGTGAATCATTTATACAACAAATATAATACTTCCCTCATATCTAAAATAAACATTTTACATAATCTACATATCTCTCTCTCTTTCTCTCTCTCTCTCTCTATATATATACATCTTTTTATTTTTAATTCAAATTTTTAAGTTTCAATTTTTGTTTTAATAACTTCTTTACGATGCCTGGAATTGTTTTTGCTTAAGTAAATAAGAGAAAGTTTATAGTTTCAATATTTAACCTACTAATTATTATTATATAGGTTCTTGATTTTGAGTATACTTACTAGTATATGAGGCATCTCTTATATATAAAAGATCTTTCAAAATAAAATAATTATGGACGACCTAACTAATACTTTTTAGTTTAATTTTATAAATAAGTTTATTTATTGGGTGGGTTATCGTAAAGCATAAAAAATTCAGTATTCCATTTGTGATATAGGATATGTTTGTTGTCATGTTAAAGAGGAACATTTTGTATTAGACATTACTGTTAATTAGCGTTACATATTTAACTTTAGCCAAATAAAGCCAATGACTTTTTTTTAGAGATTTAGTTCAAATTATTTGAAATTAACAGTACAAATAAACAATTTTACCAACGTTGTGAAGAAAATAATTAAAAAATAAAATTAAGCTTTTTATAGAAATGGTAATTTAAAATATTGAACGAAAAAAAAAACTTTTCACCTCATTCATAATTTAAAAAGAAGAAAAAAAAACATTCCAAAAGCAAGCATCCTACATAACAAAAAAACAATTCAAAGATTTTTTTTTCTTTTCGTGTCATTGAAGTGTTGAAGGAATGATAGACAATAATCAAAATTAAAAAGATAATAAGAAGAAGAAGAAGAAGAAAGTGAGATTATATAATATAAAGTTTTAGTTGGACACATTTTAAAAAAAGAAAAGCATATCCTTGAAGGAAGATATTTGGTGGTCTCTAATTTATTTTATTCTTTGTCGCAATCATTTTGGACAACTCTTGAAATAAATAACTTTAGCATTGTCTTTCCCATTTGGTGAACCCTAATTTTTGAACCTTTCATGATTAATCTTATATTTTGCCTAATTTTTCTTCTTCTTTTTTTGCCCTATAGCTTCCTATTTGAACTAATATTTATTTTACTTGGAAAGTAAGTAAGTAATTAATGGAAAGCAACGTAACCGAAGGAAATCAAACATTATTACTTAAATTTTCGTTAAAAATTTATTGTCACTTTGGGTTGTAAATGAAAGTGTTGTATAATGATTTTACATTTGAATTGTTTGTTTACTTTGAATACCAACGTTTGGTAAGATTAGAAGAATAATGTTATGTTATGTTAGTGTTAGTTTAAGTTGATGAGAGTGGAAGGTGTGTTAGAATAAATAGTATCCTTTGAAGGAAGAAAGTGGAGAGAGAAGATACAAAATGTGGTCCAGCTAGAACAAGGCTGTGGTTTTGGTTTTGGTTTTGGCGCTCACAAAATTTTACATTTATTTCCCGCCAGTCTCAACCTTCCAAACCCTAAACCCATTTTCTTTACTACTTTTTTCTTTTAATATATTAAAGTTTCTCTTTTTCTTAGTTTTTGGAAATACCAATTTAGTACTTTTATGCATTAAAAAAAAAAACAAAGTTTATTTACTCATCTTTTATTGGTATAGATTATAAAATTTACTACTACTATGCTATTCCATTTTTTTACCACATCTAATATTTGATTACCTCATTGACGGTAACAATGGTATAAATTTTAAGAATTTATTTTTATAATTAAAAGTATGAGGATGTAACTGCAACTATTACCATATTTCAATTTCTTTTAAATTATATGTTAGGAGTACGTTTATGTTCTCCAATTTCATTTAGAGAGACTAAATCTAAATTCTAGGTGTAGTAAAAATGTGGCTTCTACTTTATTATAATTTATTCTTTAAATATATATTTGTTTTGCAGACAAGTTTTGTGTAAATAAGTTTTAGAAAATAGTTACAAACTATTCTTACTATTAATTTTAGATATAAACAGTTAAGTTTTGTTTCAAAAATACTCTTATCGTTAATATCTTTTTAAAAAATAACTCCAAAATTTAAAATGTCACACCATATAGTGATTTGATTTTTGAGTTTTTATTTGTAAAAGTAAGTTTATAATGGCCTTAATTAAATATAGGGTTTAGAGTTATTTGAAAGCTTTTTTAAAATTTAAAAGTATTTTTTTATAACAAAATACTAATGTTTCCATTTAAAATTGATAGTTGAGTATTTCTAGTAACTCATGTTGAAAGTTTAAGGTGACACGTAATAAAAGAGTTTATGAGTTAGGGATGAGTACCGATATCTAAAAAATTAAATTCAAACAATCGAAATCGAATAAATCGATACTCGATGATCTGTTTTTGTGAAAAGCAGTAAACGATTGGTTTAAGAAAGAGATTTTCAAAAAACCAAACCAACCTAACCAAATTTATATCCCCATTGACTGAGCCCGATAGAAATTTAAAAATATTATATATATATTGAAAAGTGAAATTGAAAACCTAGTAGCCTACAATCTCAGGTCTTAGTTGCATAGAAATACTCTGAGATGAAATTTTATTGCTTTAACTTAGATATCGGGTTGTATACAATGCTCCGAGAAGCCCTGAGATAAAATAATTATTCCTTTAATTATTGGATATAGGGCCTGAGTGGCGACAAGATGACCTAGGATGAAACAATTCTATCTTTATTTTATTCGATCTTGGACATACATTTCCCTAAGATGCCTCAGAATGAAAGAACTCTTCTTTTAGTTATTCGATCTTGGGCTTTAACCAGCAGTTTGATCGATCAATTCAAACTGTTGGTGGTTGGTGGTCGATTTTTCCTCTTGTAAAACTGATCCCACTTGATCGATGACCACCGTGGTTAAAAATATTATGTATAATCTAAGATTAAACATATATTTAAAAACATATAAATAGATTTTATCCCATCAAATCCAAGTGTTTTTTTTTCTTCCTTGTTGTGGGGAGTGCAATAGGGAAGAAAGTGGGTATATATGTATAGATATAGATAGAAAAAGTAAAACATAAATTGAAAAACATTGAGGGGATATATTATGAGAAGAATTTAGGCGTAGAGTTGACAGCTCATATAATTGGTTAGCTAGCCTTGTTTGTGTCCATGTGCACTTAAGTTGCCCACTTTGACTTCCAACTGCAATACTGCAGCAATCTTCCCCTTGGCAATGGCGGTGTTTTTTATATTTATTCTTTCTATTTATTAAAAAACCCTACTCACTATCTTCATTCTTCTTACTTTCTCTCTAAACACAAATATTTCCCATTTTCAATTAAACCCTATAATAAATTGTTCACTTTCTTATTATTTTATGAATTGCATGTATTCCTACTAAATAAGAAGTGAAGTCCCAGTACTTATTCAATATATGAATGTGATATATATATGAGACTTCTCATCAAAGTTATAAAATAATTAAAGGCTATAGTTCTAACTAATTGATGGATAAATTAAGAGTTGTAATTAACATGTTGATGTTAGTTCTTGGAGTCATGTCTTTGTTGGTTGGTGTTTGAGAAAGGGCAATAGCCATATGCACATGGTCCATTTATAAACAAATAAAACCTCCACCAGGGCACTATGCTGCTACTGTAACATTTTTCATTAATTATGCTAATAACAGCACATAAATGTTTAGTTGTGAACCTCTTTGTTTTTCTCTAATACCTCGTGTCTTTTACTTTACACTTCTACAAGTTTTTATTTCAGCTTTAATATATACCTTGTTGAATCTTGTTTTAAACAATACTATGAGAAAATCAATCCAATCTTTTAACTTTCCGACATTAATCTAATCGTTATCTAAAATCTATCAAGTGTTTGCATGTAGATTTAAATTTATTTGTAGGCTATTACAATTGTTTTACTATATACATTAACAATTCATATATCTCTTAAATTATACATTTTTTTGCAATTTAACTCGATTGCTTTGCCAATCATATTTAATCTCTTTTGGGAGGTATCTGTCACCTCAACTTAATAGTTTAATGAATACTATTAAAAGGTTGAAGATTAATGGAAGTGGAAAACAATGAGTTTAATTATAACAATTTTATAGTTTGATCATAATAAATAATTCTTATAAACTTAGAGAGGATTTTGTACCTTTCCTAATATTTAAACTTTATACCATATCAGATGTGTGTAAGTTTAGGAGATTGATCTGTTAAATTGAATAAAGTGGGTGTGATCAATTACAAATTTTACAATTTGGGTCATGTTTTCTATTAATGTTTCATTAAAAATAAATTATATTTTGAAAGCTATAAAATAAATAATATTTACAAAATCCTTTCTAATTTTAGAATTTAACTAAAAATAAAAAGATTATGTTAGAATGTTAGGTAATAGTAAGAAAATTAGAAAGAACCAAACATAAAATTTAAAAAGTATAAAATGAAAAATGAAATCTACCCAACCAAAATATTACTTTTACATAGAGATTTCAAGTCCAAATCAATTTTGTAATTGGTTTGAATGGTAGATGTAGATAAAGAAAAGTTGGTGATTTCATCCCAATGTTCTATAATGGTAGCATTTTTTTCCTTCCAGAAATCCCAATTCTTTCCCATTACATTTAATCAAAAGGGCTAAAAATACAATCATTTTTTTAGGAGTTAAATAAATAGGTTAATGGCAGAAAAGTTTAGAGAAGATAAATCCAACATAAACTGGGTTTAGATCAAATAAGTCAGGTAATTTAATCAAAATAAAATCCATATTCATGTTGAATAGGGTATCTTAATTAAATTTCATTTTCAACTTATGACTTATTCTCCCCTCTACATTGTTCCATTTTTTATCATTGAGTTAACCCATGATCGTTGATAATAGAAGGAACCATTCAATTTAAACTAACTATTCTAGATCAAAACTATTCATATTAAATTGACTATCTTTCACTTTAAATTTGATAGTACTAATAAATCCCATCTCTTCTAGTTTACTGTATTATTAGTTAATTTAATTCCCCTTTCCCCTTTTTTGTCTAATATTAGAAAATCCCCATCAAGTAATTAATAAGCTTATTGAGAGCATTAATTTCCCTTCAAAGCATCTCTTAATATCTGATAAGGAACAAACAAAGTACTAAAAACAAGTAAGTTGATTAGGTTAAACTTTAACGTGGTAAGGTTATTATAATAATGCACCGTTTATAAGGTTATTAAAGTTAATTAACATTTTTTTTAAAAGAAAAATATAGAATTTTAATTAATTTGATGGGTCCCAACTCAAATCTTTCTGTTCAAAAGTCAATTCCATTTCATAATTAGATCTAATCTAACCTTCTTATTCATTATTCATACACATTATTTGTTTTTAATTTATAATCCCACTCTATTGCATGTCAATAATCATACATTTTATTTATAAATTGGATACATATATATATATATACCTAATCTCTGATTTACAATATCTATTTCATTACCTAACTTTCTGCTATCATTGTTATTTAATCTCTCCAACATTATAATAATTCATGTTATAGGTAAATTTCTACCAACCCTAACCCCCAATTTGTATTCTCTCAAAAAAAGAATAAATCCTTCAATTTTCTATTAGCTAGTGTGATCTATGAAAAGAAAATGAAGAGACCTAACTTCACCCTTCTACTCAAATTCTTATTTGTTGTACTTTTTGCTTCATAGGCATTAGAATGTACCTGACAAGTACCATATATACTATTGTGTAAATTGTTTTTCTTATTTTAGCAAGTACAATTCTTTTAGTTTCAAACAATTTTTACTATGGTTGGCACATAAAAATAAGATGCAGTATAATCTATTAGGCTATTGGAGACATAATTAATCCCAAAATCATAATTTAAAATGGTTTAAAAATATATGTTATGGAGACTTTGACTTATGGTTCCTCACTTGTACTTGAGTCTAAACAGATAAATAAGGTATTAGTATATTAGGATTGAATTTTGTAGTAGATCTTGAATATTAGATTATATTATATATTTGTAGATGATACATATATTTTATTCATTAAAAATATCCTGGCTGATATATATAATAGTCCATTTATTTATTTATTGTGATTATAGAAATGATCCTTTTAATATAAACTTAAAAAGTCCATACATATATTTTATTCATTAAAGAGCATGCAATGGGTTTTTTCGTTTGTTTTATTAAAAACTTAAAGCCGGTGGAAAAAGAGAAGGTAGTCAAATGGATTGAAATTGATAAAAGTTTATCCAAATTGAAGAAAATAAATAAAAGGTAAAAGTGTTTTTTGGATCCTAAATTTAAAGAATTATAATTAATTAGGTTTATTCATTTTCATCATTATTAAAATCAAATTTCAAATTTACTCGAACAAAAAAAAATGAATAGAAAGAATTTTACTATATTTTATAAATAGTTTTAATATTTTGTTATTTTTAAAAGTACCTCATCATTATGTTTCTTAATTAATTTAAAAATTGAGAGTGAGTATTTAATGTAAAATGTAGGATTAAAAAGTAAGAATCTTAAAACCTAATGAAACTAAAACAAAAACGAAATGTTATGAAATTTGATATACAATAAGGAAAAGAATTTAGTAATTAAATAAAAACTATACTTAAAGTTTAGTAATGTGTAATTATATAATTTGGAGGCTTTTTAATATGGACGCGGAAGGAAGAAGTGTTATTTGGATTAAATTTGATAATAAATGAGTAGGTTGAGAGTAGAGAGTGAATTAGAGTGGTTTAGGTGGGAGCTGCCCCCCTCCTCGCCAATTTGTCAATCCCATCATTTTCAAACACTTTCATTCATTTAATATATTTACAACCTTAACCCACCCTTTTTTCTTTCTTTCTTTTTCTTTTCTTAATAAAATAATAACAATCAAACTATTTATGATATTAACCTAAACTCACTGTATTTTATATTTTGAAAACGTAAGTGATAGAATAGAATAAAAATAAGTGGATCCAATTTAATTAACTATTAATTAATAAATAGACTTAATATGTGGTGGGTCCCAGATAATTAGGGGATGGCCCGTCAAAATTCCTCCATCTTCTTCTTCTTCTTCATCATCATCATCATCGTCAAAAAATGGTGTATTGTTGCTTTTTCATTTACATGTTTAATTTTGTACATTTTATTTTCTTGTTTGCACTTTCGAACAACTTGACTTTCAGTTTCATTCTAATTGTAAGTTACTTTTTCATGATCATTTTGTTTATTTGCATTTGGTATGTTTGTGGTTTTTTGCTCTAATGCCTACTTGCTTTCTTGTTCATATTTGAAATTTGTATATAAAGCTTAAATTCAAATACCATTTTTTGAGCAAAAGAATCCCAAAGATTGAAGACTTTATCATTGTAAGGTAGACTTGTGGCTTTTGCTTTGAGAAACCACCATTTTTGTTAGATACTTTATCTCCTGAGTTCATTTGTTGAACTAGAGTGTTTATCTTCATTTGTTAGATTTTAGGAACGGAGCAAATGAGAAATTGCAAAGAAACCCAAGCAACTCATCAATGCTTTTCCTCTCTTTTACTTTCATTGAATATAAGCTCTCTCTTTTGTTTTCAAGTCATTTTGAGTTAGAAAAATAAATGTGGTAGATTCGTAATCTAATTGTTAAATTTTGTAGTTAATTTGGAGTTGTATTTTCTTTTGCTTGTAGTTATTGTGATTCTTGAGTTTATTACCTGGGGAGATGATTATGATCATTTTTCTCCATTAAGTAGAGCTAGGTTTGAAAATAGCTAAGAGTTCATGTGAATAAATTTTGTAGGTTTTTTTTAATTTTTATTTGGATGAAAATCTCAATTCTTTCTCTATTTCAAAGTTTCAAAGAATTGAAAACTCTTAGCTTGTAATGCATTCAATATAATATTACTAAAACCAAGGTATGTAATATGATCTTGCTCTACTTCTTAATTATTTTTATACAGGTTTATTTCTAATATAATTAAGTAGCTAATAAATATATATATATATATATATATATATATATATATATATATATATATATATATTGCTTCCTTCTCTCACAAGATTTCAATAATTTTTCAAGTTTCAACAAATAATTAGAGAATTCATTGAAGAAGTTGTTGCTTAATATAATAAGTTGATGAATCTATCACTTCACTTGGTTAGTTGTTGCTTTATTATTATATATATACATATATGTGATGTTTCAATTTATTGAATGGGACATTGCAAAATGCTAGGTAATTAATTAAGCTCAAACTTCTTTTACAACTTCACATTCACTATTGCATATTAATTAAAGTTTTCATTGAAAATGACCCTATCTATATCTTGAAGGCTACATTGAAAATTTTCTAATGTCTATTAATTAACTTTAACTTTGGAATGATACGCTAAATCACTCCATTCTCTATAGTTGATTTCTTTGTTGAGTGTATTTTTATAATGTAGGTGGATAGAAGGAAGTTTTGGGTACGGATGAAGATGCAACTCACTTGGCCTTTGAGTTTTATATTCGTTACTTTAATCTTTAAAACTCGATGGAGAAACAACTTTGTTACTTTTTTTTTCAATGTATTAGACATAACCAAATGTGTTATGTAATTACAAAGTTTCAATTATGATATGAAACTTTTGATATTTTGATTTGAATGTATGAATACGATTTGCTTAATTATTATTAATTTTTATTCAAAAGTTTAGGTTGCAAATATAAAAAATAAAATAAAAGTAATAATCGAAGATATTTATATAAAAAAATTAAACTTCCAACAATCTTTTGCATCATTGAGACATCATATATAACTCTCGA
This sequence comes from Cucumis sativus, assembly GCF_000004075.3. Classification (NCBI taxonomy): domain Eukaryota; kingdom Viridiplantae; phylum Streptophyta; class Magnoliopsida; order Cucurbitales; family Cucurbitaceae; genus Cucumis; species Cucumis sativus. Next base: position 35,774,896 of record NC_026657.2, read on the forward strand.
CGAATATTCTACAACCGTCGGGAGATCCCTAACTTCTAACATCGCATGTAAGTTGTTAGGAGTTATATATCAACTCTTGATGATTGATATTTGAGCATCGGACTTCGAGGATATGTGACTGTTTCAAAAATATAATTAATATTCAAACATGTGTATGGGTGAGTATGTGTCCCTTCCAAAAGTGTATTCAAAGGTGGAAGGAGCTCAAATATTTTTTAGAAAACTTGTTTCAATACTCTTGTTAAAGAACTTAGTTAATTAAAAACACATTTATTCTTTAGTCCCAAAGCTTCCTTACGTTTAATTAAAGAAAGAAAAATATAAATTGGGAATGAGAACTTCATACTAAAACAAATATCAACTGTTGGATAAAGAAAATGAAACACAACCCAATTGTAGATTCAAATATAGTACTTAATTCATTCTAAATATCAACCAGAAATGTTAAGTTTACAGAAATAACATCCCAACGGTTTGGACAAACATCATAAAAAAAATTATTCGAATATCATGGTAAATCGTGATCAATATAATTGATCTCTAAAGTGAAGATATATCTAACCACATTTCTATACGTGAGTGATTAAGTTATTTTCATTCTAAGTTTGTAATGGAGTCCAAACAAAACAAAATGGTAAAGAAATGAATGGAACTCAAATGGAATATATAGCAATATTTTTAAAAAATTACAAATATAGAAAAGTTTATCACATAAACTTGTATGATCTACAAGCAATAAACCACCAATGATATAAAGTCACAACGGTCTATTAACAATAAACTATTAGCAATAGACTTCAATTGTGGATAAACTTTACTTTATTTTATAAATGTTTTAAAATATTGTTATTTATGGTGACATTTAGATTAACATTGTTATATTTGCAATTATATCAAATATTTAACCTAAAGAAAACAAATTAAAATTTAATTATCATTCGATTAACTCAGCCTAGATTTAGTGAATAATATTTATGCATATTAAAGAACAAAAAAACTAATAAAAAAAAAATGAAATGTTTTAAAAAGTGAGGATGTTTCAAACTTTTTATCAATGAAAACACACACTAATACATACATTATACACTCATCTTATGTTCGGGTAAACTTGAAACTCAAATTGTACGTGCACGTAACTACGAGAAATTTGTGATATGAATAATTTATGAAAGTGTAAGTAAATGGTAAAAGAATATTATTAGCACATATATGCACACCCCAACCATATGCATTTAATATATTAGGAGAAGCATAAACATGACCCAAATGTGAGTAAATTCAACATACCTAACTCTCTTCCACATAAAAGAGCGTAGCATTAAAATCTTAGGCAGCAGCCACTACTAAATTCTTGTCTATATATACACACACACATATGCAATGCATTTCTTTTCCAACATTTATTACAATGATTATGACAATTAACCATTACACTTTCTTCATTGTAAAAAAAATGAATTCATTCTCTCAATTGAATCCATATATCCATTTAAATCTTGAACCAACTTTGTAAATTAAACTCTATACTAAGATTATATTTGAAAGCCATTAATATATCAATTATTACATATTTCACATGTAAATTTCTTTAGATGTTGGAATAATAAAATAGTTTAATAGAACTTATGCATGTATTATATTCACAAGTAATATTTTTAACTAAGAATTTAGTGGTGTCTTTTGTTTAACTTTTTAAGGGTTTAATTTTAAAAACAAAAATGGAAGTTTTTGGTAACGGCTCAAAATTTTTAAAAACTTTCAAAGTTTATTTTAAATAATTTTTATAAAAGAGTTCAAATAAAAATGGTTTCTTAAAAAAGAACATCTTTTTATCTAGTGAGTCCAAGTCGTTTGGAGCCTAAATTCAAAATTCATTTGGACCCTAAAATTGTAAGTCTCACTCAACGTGTTCATTGTTTAAAATTATATACTTGTAAAGTTTAATTAGCTTTTGAAAATGTGTGCTTTATATCAGATGTTAATTGACAATTGTAGGCTTTATCTAAAATCAACCAATAATATCAACTTAAAAAACCTCCAAATTAGTTACTGTATCAATTCCAACTATTCAAACCCTACACTTTTATACATAAAACTAATTTGGACTCATCATTACAATTTCAATTTCAATTTAAAATTCCAAATATAGAAATTACCCTCTAGGCTCTATCATTGGGTCTAAGATATTGTTTAACCTCAATTACTATCATATTCAAATCTTTAAACTCATAAATAAATGGAGAGATTTAAGAGGGGGAGAGACAGAGATTCCCAAACAATTACTTCTCATGAAGTTAAAAGTGAAAAGAGTACATAAAAGAGAGAGAGAGAGAGAGCTTTACAAACAATTGCTTCCCATGAAGTTAAAAATTATTAGAGAATACAGTTCACTAGAAGCAAGAAGCTTCCATTGTCTTTCAACAACTTAGGAAAAAGTAAACAACAGAAGCACATGGATTCAATAATTATAACCTCAATGTGCTTCCATGACCCAAACAAACCTCCAATAATTTCATTCCTTAACTTTTCTATAATAATAATATTGTGTGATTGGTGAGAATGCCAATCAAAAACAGCTAACTATTTACACATAAATCCCCACATCAAATATTTCCCAATCTGATCAAGACCTTTTCTTCCATCAGTCTGTCGTATATTTTGTACAACTTCACCAATGGAGAATGGCCAAAATGAATGAGTTTGTGTTTGCTTTCATGGATTCTTCACTTTCAACTTTAACCAAAAAAAAACTATCACTTCAACATTTAACTGAACTTCCATATATCCATTAGCTGCAGATGACTTCGACTGAGAGTTTCTTCATCACGTTTGGACATGGGTCGCCTCCAAACATCTCTGGCGCTACTGTTACAGTGCAGAAGTTCTGTCCGACGCAGGTCTGCGGGAATAAGGAAAGTTAGATATGAGTTGCAAGAGAAGTGACGTGGATGGATAGTAGAAAAAAAGCTAAAGGTTACTAACCCTTTGGAAAGCGTCGTATGAATGATGGGCGTGGCAGCTTCCCTCTCTGAAACTTCCACATTCACCTTCTGGGGTTCCAAAGCTTGCGAACTTGACCGATGAAATCTTTTGGCCTGGGCCACACGACAGGTGAGCTTTTGGCCTTAGGGGCTTGTTCACTTTTCCTGAGGATTGCATTTGCCAGTTCATAAGGGTTGGTTGCCATTCGTTGATATTGACACATACGCTATCTACATCTCTTCTAACTAGATGAATTCCATTCGGGTCTCCACCCCATTCTTCAAACACAACCAACAGATTTCCTGTCGGATTTAACCAAGAACGGGGAACATGGTACCTAATAAAACAGATGATCAAAGAGCAATTAGTTTATCCATGTTTGAACTGAAGACCTTCAAAAGTAGATTTGAGAGTTCATTTTGGAATTTTGTTGCCTACCATCTCTGAGACGCTTCGCCGCAGTTACTTGAGCACTTCTTCTCGTTGTATGTACCAGTATAATCACAGGAACCACAAGAACCAGTTGATTTGTAAGCAGGCCAGTAGCGTCCGAGGCTCTGACCATTTAACCATATTTGCCCTTTCCCCATACTACCCATATCTAATGCTAAGGGCGAATTTCCAGCAGGGGCATTGAAAGTAGTCTGAATAAAAACACGTCAAGATATGTAAGTGGCATATTAAAAGCCTAGTACGACTAAATTAGCTCTTTTGGTTTGAGGAAGCGACAAATGCAAACATTCCCAAACAACCACAGAGAATTACGAGATAAGGTTAAAACATAAGTTACCTTAAACCATGTCAGTGGTTGCTTCTGAGCGACGAGAGATCCCTGAATCCATTCGACAGATGAACTTCCACTGAGGGAATGAAGACTCATTGCTTCTCCATCCAAACCAATCTAATTGACAATGTGCAAAGATGGAAAATGTTAGACATGGTGATGCTGCATGGAACACCAAACAGTTCTAGTACAGTATCAAAAACTTAGTACATACCTTATAAGTCCATTTCTGCCAGGTCAAGTCCCTTCTGCCCTCATCGAGACCATTCAGATTAACTGGGCCAAGAATGCCCGCATTCCACATTTCAAAATGTGGACCCACATTCTGAATCATATTCCAAGAGATAATAAAGTCAAGGAGCAATTCACGATCATAATATTTCATCATTTAAATGACCAAGTGAGAACCAACAAAAGCATTAATTTCCATTCTAAGCCTCTGCCAACAGAAGAAAACTCACCGGGAGACCGACAGCGATACTTAGAAGTGCAATTTTGTTGTTCCCTGCCCTTAAGTTCACCCCCCTGCTAAATGTTAGCTTTGGGAAGTCTAAACTTCCATAAGCAGTTCCTGTAAAAGGAAAAATATATTTGAGTTCGAGATAAATCTTGATCATGATCCTTTCATTCTTTAAGATATGTTGTTAAGAAATATTAATGGAATATACATTCACAGTTAAGTAGTGTCATCTGTTATAGAAGATAAATTTACGGTCATTCTGAATTCTCCCACTTATATAACTGATGAGAAAGATGAACCTTTAATCAATAATATTATACACACCTGCTAGTTGACCATTGACAAAAACGTGCATAGCATGGCCCGCTGACAAGACTGTAAGAACAGGATACTTCCCACTCCTCAAAAATCCTTCATTAGCATCAATGTGTACACTGAAAAGAGAGATTCACATATGATTAAATCTAGAATCCGATATGATTATCGAAAAGCGAACGAGAAGAAAAGGTTAAAAACAAAGAATTGTGCAAGTATGCATCACTTACTCTGTGGTGTACCACAAGTAATCAGTAGCATCTCTTGTAGTATTTATCTGTTCCAGCAACCCCACTGTAGTAAATGCTTTCTCATTGTAAGAGGCTGGCTCTTCATTGTATGCTTGCCATGAGAAACTTTCATGCATTGGAACAGGGGACATCTTCATTATCGCAGTTTGGGCACCGACCTACACACAAGAATTTGAACATATCCATTCAAAATCTTTTATGCTGAACTAATACAAATGCAATATTAAGCTTTTAGTTATTTCAAATAAATTTCCAAAACTAATGCAGACTTAACATTTGACAATTTATTAGCAGAGTTTTCGCCTTACCCTTGCAGTATTGAAAACTGTATTTTTACAGTCTGGAAGAATGCTAATAGACCAAGGCGGAATGTTGTAGTGCATGTTACCAAAAGCCACCGTGGCATACGATCTTGGGTTGTAATTCGAGAGGAACGCAGCACAAGCACCAGATTTTGATTTGAATACATGGGCCTATAAGAATATTGAATTTAAGAAGTTGAGTTTTGTAGGTTCATCAACTAGAATTTGCAGATAAAAGAAAATGCTCACCTCTTGATAATTCCCGAGTCGTGTCACAATTGGATCTCCAGATACAAGAGCTGGCTCACAAAGTTTAATTGCTCGATTCAGATCTTTTAGATGACCCCATTTAGGTTGCCTCAATAAGCCTGCACTCAGAGTCAAGTATATATCTCTCAGATGGATGGTTCTAGGGTACTATTTTAGGATAATGTTTTGGTATACAATCCATGATAGAGACACGATGGAAGAAATTATTTTAGTTCCTAAGGTGGAAGTCCCTTTCTGATATATTACTTCAAAAATCGGAAAACGGAGTCCATTCTTGTCACTACCAAAAAAGAACTTGTAAAACGATGTCACTCGAAGAATACAGCACAGGGGACAAAAATTATTTTTCATTTTAATTTGAAAATCCTTGGTTGTCTCCTTGCAATTGTGAAGGTGAAATAATTGAAGCACCAGCTCTCCAAACATAGCATATGATACAAGATATAAAAACTAGTAGTTTCATAAAGATGTAACACCAAGTACAAACATTTTGAGCTTACCGTATTCATCAATAGGAGCATCATAATCATAAGAAGTAGCGATGAAGGGACCACCAGCAGTTCGTCCAAAATTCGTTCCACCATGATACTAGAAAAGTAACAAAAATGACTCAAAATCAGTTGATTGATTAAATATATTCTTTATAATTAGCAAATGCAGCCAACAATGAACCCGTACCATGTAGTAGTTAATTAATGCTCCTCCCTTCTGAATGAACCTTGCAACAGCAAAGGCCATGTCTTCAGCTGGTCTATGAGGAACCGCACCTCCAAACTGAGTAAACCTGTAATAGAAAAGAGAAAGAGAAGACGAGTACAATTAGCCAGAAAGTAATAGATTCTTTTACTATATCCAAATGTGCCTGCCACATCTTGCCATAGATGAAAACATGATATTAAAGAATGACAACTTACCATCCAGTCCATGCTTCAGTCCACATCTTGGGTTTGTAAGCTTTGTTTGGAGAGAAATAATCACAATAGAAACCATTGCAGGTGTTAATCTGTTAGAACCAAAACAATATACTTAGCTTAGTAGTTATTTGTATTCCTTACATTATGATTAACTAGCAGCACACAGAAAACATTAAAACAATGACTTAACAACTTTTAGTAAAGTGACATCAGAATCTTTAATAGATGGTGACAATGGAAGCATATATTTTTTCTACAATTAACAGAATCCGAAGAATGCAATAAGAAGTTTAAACAGGTTTAAAGCGTTCGCATATGTCAAAGGAAATATAATAATACAACAATCAAACAAACAGACAGAAAAACAGCGAGCATGATCCATGTGCAAAGCAAATGATTATTAAATCCATTTCCAATCAGTGTTTAGACTACCAAACAAGACACGTGAAAGATTTAAAGTAAACATTGAGAATAAGAAGAAGAAGATAAGTTAATGCTTACAATAGGATCTGGGGCATCATCTTGCTTGCACATGACCCATGGGACACCAGTACCAAGTCCCAAAGCCATTTGTGCGGCCCATTTTGAGTACGCTTTTCCTGGTGCACCAAGTTCATATTCCATAGGTCCATATTCATTCTCAATCTACACCAAATGATGAAAAAGAAAGATGCTTCATTACTTTACTGAGTCATTTCATGTCAAGGACAACTTTAAGAAAAAACAAATGCATTCAGAAAGAAAAGAGAATCCATCTATCTTATCGGTGCAAAGTTTTTTGTTGCTTACCTGAGATAAAATTATAGGACCACCTTGAGATTCATATAACCTCTCTGCTTTCATCATATTCACTATTTTCCTGGTAAATCTTTCCATTTGGAACTGGGTTGTCCAAAACCAGAAGAGAAAATTGATTTAGAAAAGAAAAAAAAAATCAGAATCATGTGACAGTATACAAAAAATGATATCTCATATTCAAAACAGCAAAACACTTACCTTGAAAGGGGCATTATCCGTCCTGAAGCTGATACCAGGAATGTACTTCAGCCAAACAGGAAACCCACTGAGATAATTAATGAGAGAGCATTTGATCAATTTCTAGAACTTTATGGTTTTTTATTATATTATTTCTTCTTCGAAACATTTAGTAACAAGTAAACTTTGGTAAAGATGCCTTACCCAAAGTTCCATTCAGCACAAACATAAGGACCAATCCTGAGATGAACATAAAGCCCAGCTTGATGCACCAGCTTTACAAACCTAACCAGATCATAGTTCCCTTCAAAGTAGTACTGCAAGATGATGATTCAAAATTTCGGTTGAGTTTTCTATACTAGAAGAGGAAGAGAGAAAAGGAAATTTGAGTGAAAATATAGTCGTCCATTACTTTGCCAGGTTCAGGTTCATGGCCATTCCAGAAGACATAAGTCTCAATCACATCTAGGCCTCCTTCCTTAGCCTTCTGAATAAGATCTGGCCACATCTGTTGGAGCCCAAAAAGAACAAAATTCCAAAATAAGTAAGAAAGCCCAGAAAAAAAAATGAATACATGCAAAGGAGAAAAAGAAAATGTATTCATTATTTTGATGGAAATCTATGAATGCACATCTGAATAGGCATCAAACCAGAAAAGAAGAAGAGAAAAAAGAAAAGAAACAAGACATATAGCACAGAATGAAGCACATTTAAAACATGACCTCAGAAGTGCTTCTTGGATAGTGAATAGATCCTGAAATGAGAATCCTCCTGTGCCCATTAATGATAATAGCCTTGGAATCATAAGAAACAGAGGCTTGAACAGAAAGAACACCAAAGAAACACAAAAAACCCATGATCACATTCCACATTTTGAGGTTCTCCAGCTCCATTTGCAGGATGAAAACAGAAGAACAACCCCAAACCCTCAAAAAGCTTGGAAGGAAGCAAAGGAAATGAAGATAGATGAAGGGTGTTTTTGTGTTATTCTTCTTGTTCCTTTCCCCCAGTAGGCGCTTTATTCTATGCTTGTGTAATTAGAGATTGTGGAAGGGGAAAAAGAAAATGGTAGGAAAAACAAAAGGAACCCAGCTGGGTTTGGGTTGGGTGAGGCCTTTTGTTACAGTAACTCTACTCTATTCTATTTCTCACCTCACCTTTTCTTCTTTTGAAGAGAAAATAAAAAATATATAGTGGGGAAATTTATTAGAAAGATTAGAGAGCGTGTGTTTGTATGAAGTGGGTTTTTGGTGTTTGCATTAAAGAGAATGAGTAGTCTTTTGTGAAAAATTGAAGATGCTCTTGAGCTGCTTTTAAAACAACTCCAAAATGGAGGAAGCAACTCTGTAGGACCGTCTTCTTATTTGCCCATATACTTTCAACACTCATCTAATCAAACCAAAATAGAACACTTTTTTTTGTTTTCATTAATTTTAATTCAATTCAAGATTTAGTCACCCAAATGGTACTGCTGTTACTTGATCAAGGTGAACATATTTCAACAAAATTTAAAATTGAATTTGAAAATACAGATATTAAATTATTAATTTGAAAAGTTATTGTGTTGATATAAAAAAAAAATGTAAGATTACAAAGATTCTTGTCGAACTCAATCCCTATGCTAATTGATAACAACCGGGTTTCATTCCTACTTTACCGGCCCATTACTACTCCTTTTCTCCTTTATGCCCCGCCTCACCTTCTCTCAACTATCAACTCAATATTACTATCTTCTCCATTTTCCTTTTTTTTATTCAAAGTTATTCATTCTTCTCATGACCCTCCAACTTTTCTTTGTTCCCTTTCTTAACTTAAACAACTATCAATTTTTTATTTTTTTAATAAATTAAACGATTTTTTTAAAAAAATAAAATTGGTTAAATAATAGTAGTGTGTGTGTGTGTGTGTGTAGGTTGTCCGAAGTAATTAAGAGGAAGGCTATTAGGAGTTATAGACCGTGGGAGAGTGTAACACTTTTCCAACCCAAACTTTGACTATCTTTAATAATGAATTTTTATAGCTTTATAGTTTTTATAGGCATAATAATAATAATAATACATTAATAATATACTTCTTTTTAGGGTGTAGTAATAATGCATAGTTTGAGGTAGGGATTATACTATACGTGGGCTAAACATGATTAATCAATATATTTCTAAAAATACCAACATATACATGTATCATTAATTAGCAATAATAACGCATGTAACCTTTTGTTTAAATTATTTATGTTTACAAAAAAAAAATTGTAATTTTATAAAATAAAAATAAAAATAACAATATGGAAGTTGTGTTTAGTGGGAGGTTGGTTATAAAAGAATTATAGATTATACATATATATAAGAGTTAAGAGTAAAGTTGAAGGAAGGTTTTAGATGAATGAAATAAAATTAGTCCAAAAATGTTTTTATTGAAATTTGTCGTTTTGAAGAATAATGTCAGTTGTGGTCACGGGTTATTCTTCACATTCTTCTAATTTTACACGCTTCTTTTTCTTTTTCTTTTATTATTTATAATTTAAACCTTATTAATAATGGAAGATGCATTAATGAATAAATTGGGTGTGAATAAATATTTGGTAACAACCGAATTGGCGTTGCAATTATGTTCCCTTTCCCATCTTCTTCCACTCAATAATATCCTCCACAGACCCTTATGAAAAATAATGATTATTGAACAGTCGCAAAGGGATAAATTTTTAATCTAAATTGAATGTGTATTAAAAATGGTAAATACTTTTCAATTTAATTTGGAAAGAATTGCTGATAAAGTAATGGAAATGAAGTCCAACTCTCTTGTTCCTGCCGGCAAGTCAGTCCCTTCCCTTCCTTTTTCAAAAGATTTTCCTTTGGATTAGAAAAGGTTCCTTAATGGTTACGCACCTAATGGAAATGTGAATCATTTATACAACAAATATAATACTTCCCTCATATCTAAAATAAACATTTTACATAATCTACATATCTCTCTCTCTTTCTCTCTCTCTCTCTCTATATATATACATCTTTTTATTTTTAATTCAAATTTTTAAGTTTCAATTTTTGTTTTAATAACTTCTTTACGATGCCTGGAATTGTTTTTGCTTAAGTAAATAAGAGAAAGTTTATAGTTTCAATATTTAACCTACTAATTATTATTATATAGGTTCTTGATTTTGAGTATACTTACTAGTATATGAGGCATCTCTTATATATAAAAGATCTTTCAAAATAAAATAATTATGGACGACCTAACTAATACTTTTTAGTTTAATTTTATAAATAAGTTTATTTATTGGGTGGGTTATCGTAAAGCATAAAAAATTCAGTATTCCATTTGTGATATAGGATATGTTTGTTGTCATGTTAAAGAGGAACATTTTGTATTAGACATTACTGTTAATTAGCGTTACATATTTAACTTTAGCCAAATAAAGCCAATGACTTTTTTTTAGAGATTTAGTTCAAATTATTTGAAATTAACAGTACAAATAAACAATTTTACCAACGTTGTGAAGAAAATAATTAAAAAATAAAATTAAGCTTTTTATAGAAATGGTAATTTAAAATATTGAACGAAAAAAAAAACTTTTCACCTCATTCATAATTTAAAAAGAAGAAAAAAAAAACATTCCAAAAGCAAGCATCCTACATAACAAAAAAACAATTCAAAGATTTTTTTTTCTTTTCGTGTCATTGAAGTGTTGAAGGAATGATAGACAATAATCAAAATTAAAAAGATAATAAGAAGAAGAAGAAGAAGAAAGTGAGATTATATAATATAAAGTTTTAGTTGGACACATTTTAAAAAAAGAAAAGCATATCCTTGAAGGAAGATATTTGGTGGTCTCTAATTTATTTTATTCTTTGTCGCAATCATTTTGGACAACTCTTGAAATAAATAACTTTAGCATTGTCTTTCCCATTTGGTGAACCCTAATTTTTGAACCTTTCATGATTAATCTTATATTTTGCCTAATTTTTCTTCTTCTTTTTTTGCCCTATAGCTTCCTATTTGAACTAATATTTATTTTACTTGGAAAGTAAGTAAGTAATTAATGGAAAGCAACGTAACCGAAGGAAATCAAACATTATTACTTAAATTTTCGTTAAAAATTTATTGTCACTTTGGGTTGTAAATGAAAGTGTTGTATAATGATTTTACATTTGAATTGTTTGTTTACTTTGAATACCAACGTTTTGTAAGATTAGAAGAATAATGTTATGTTATGTTAGTGTTAGTTTAAGTTGATGAGAGTGGAAGGTGTGTTAGAATAAATAGTATCCTTTGAAGGAAGAAAGTGGAGAGAGAAGATACAAAATGTGGTCCAGCTAGAACAAGGCTGTGGTTTTGGTTTTGGTTTTGGCGCTCACAAAATTTTACATTTATTTCCCGCCAGTCTCAACCTTCCAAACCCTAAACCCATTTTCTTTACTACTTTTTTCTTTTAATATATTAAAGTTTCTCTTTTTCTTAGTTTTTGGAAATACCAATTTAGTACTTTTATGCATTAAAAAAAAAAACAAAGTTTATTTACTCATCTTTTATTGGTATAGATTATAAAATTTACTACTACTATGCTATTCCATTTTTTTACCACATCTAATATTTGATTACCTCATTGACGGTAACAATGGTATAAATTTTAAGAATTTATTTTTATAATTAAAAGTATGAGGATGTAACTGCAACTATTACCATATTTCAATTTCTTTTAAATTATATGTTAGGAGTACGTTTATGTTCTCCAATTTCATTTAGAGAGACTAAATCTAAATTCTAGGTGTAGTAAAAATGTGGCTTCTACTTTATTATAATTTATTCTTTAAATATATATTTGTTTTGCAGACAAGTTTTGTGTAAATAAGTTTTAGAAAATAGTTACAAACTATTCTTACTATTAATTTTAGATATAAACAGTTAAGTTTTGTTTCAAAAATACTCTTATCGTTAATATCTTTTTAAAAAATAACTCCAAAATTTAAAATGTCACACCATATAGTGATTTGATTTTTGAGTTTTTATTTGTAAAAGTAAGTTTATAATGGCCTTAATTAAATATAGGGTTTAGAGTTATTTGAAAGCTTTTTTAAAATTTAAAAGTATTTTTTTATAACAAAATACTAATGTTTCCATTTAAAATTGATAGTTGAGTATTTCTAGTAACTCATGTTGAAAGTTTAAGGTGACACGTAATAAAAGAGTTTATGAGTTAGGGATGAGTACCGATATCTAAAAAATTAAATTCAAACAATCGAAATCGAATAAATCGATACTCGATGATCTGTTTTTGTGAAAAGCAGTAAACGATTGGTTTAAGAAAGAGATTTTCAAAAAACCAAACCAACCTAACCAAATTTATATCCCCATTGACTGAGCCCGATAGAAATTTAAAAATATTATATATATATTGAAAAGTGAAATTGAAAACCTAGTAGCCTACAATCTCAGGTCTTAGTTGCATAGAAATACTCTGAGATGAAATTTTATTGCTTTAACTTAGATATCGGGTTGTATACAATGCTCCGAGAAGCCCTGAGATAAAATAATTATTCCTTTAATTATTGGATATAGGGCCTGAGTGGCGACAAGATGACCTAGGATGAAACAATTCTATCTTTATTTTATTCGATCTTGGACATACATTTCCCTAAGATGCCTCAGAATGAAAGAACTCTTCTTTTAGTTATTCGATCTTGGGCTTTAACCAGCAGTTTGATCGATCAATTCAAACTGTTGGTGGTTGGTGGTCGATTTTTCCTCTTGTAAAACTGATCCCACTTGATCGATGACCACCGTGGTTAAAAATATTATGTATAATCTAAGATTAAACATATATTTAAAAACATATAAATAGATTTTATCCCATCAAATCCAAGTGTTTTTTTTCTTCCTTGTTGTGGGGAGTGCAATAGGGAAGAAAGTGGGTATATATGTATAGATATAGATAGAAAAAGTAAAACATAAATTGAAAAACATTGAGGGGATATATTATGAGAAGAATTTAGGCGTAGAGTTGACAGCTCATATAATTGGTTAGCTAGCCTTGTTTGTGTCCATGTGCACTTAAGTTGCCCACTTTGACTTCCAACTGCAATACTGCAGCAATCTTCCCCTTGGCAATGGCGGTGTTTTTTATATTTATTCTTTCTATTTATTAAAAAACCCTACTCACTATCTTCATTCTTCTTACTTTCTCTCTAAACACAAATATTTCCCATTTTCAATTAAACCCTATAATAAATTGTTCACTTTCTTATTATTTTATGAATTGCATGTATTCCTACTAAATAAGAAGTGAAGTCCCAGTACTTATTCAATATATGAATGTGATATATATATGAGACTTCTCATCAAAGTTATAAAATAATTAAAGGCTATAGTTCTAACTAATTGATGGATAAATTAAGAGTTGTAATTAACATGTTGATGTTAGTTCTTGGAGTCATGTCTTTGTTGGTTGGTGTTTGAGAAAGGGCAATAGCCATATGCACATGGTCCATTTATAAACAAATAAAACCTCCACCAGGGCACTATGCTGCTACTGTAACATTTTTCATTAATTATGCTAATAACAGCACATAAATGTTTAGTTGTGAACCTCTTTGTTTTTCTCTAATACCTCGTGTCTTTTACTTTACACTTCTACAAGTTTTTATTTCAGCTTTAATATATACCTTGTTGAATCTTGTTTTAAACAATACTATGAGAAAATCAATCCAATCTTTTAACTTTCCGACATTAATCTAATCGTTATCTAAAATCTATCAAGTGTTTGCATGTAGATTTAAATTTATTTGTAGGCTATTACAATTGTTTTACTATATACATTAACAATTCATATATCTCTTAAATTATACATTTTTTTGCAATTTAACTCGATTGCTTTGCCAATCATATTTAATCTCTTTTGGGAGGTATCTGTCACCTCAACTTAATAGTTTAATGAATACTATTAAAAGGTTGAAGATTAATGGAAGTGGAAAACAATGAGTTTAATTATAACAATTTTATAGTTTGATCATAATAAATAATTCTTATAAACTTAGAGAGGATTTTGTACCTTTCCTAATATTTAAACTTTATACCATATCAGATGTGTGTAAGTTTAGGAGATTGATCTGTTAAATTGAATAAAGTGGGTGTGATCAATTACAAATTTTACAATTTGGGTCATGTTTTCTATTAATGTTTCATTAAAAATAAATTATATTTTGAAAGCTATAAAATAAATAATATTTACAAAATCCTTTCTAATTTTAGAATTTAACTAAAAATAAAAAGATTATGTTAGAATGTTAGGTAATAGTAAGAAAATTAGAAAGAACCAAACATAAAATTTAAAAAGTATAAAATGAAAAATGAAATCTACCCAACCAAAATATTACTTTTACATAGAGATTTCAAGTCCAAATCAATTTTGTAATTGGTTTGAATGGTAGATGTAGATAAAGAAAAGTTGGTGATTTCATCCCAATGTTCTATAATGGTAGCATTTTTTTCCTTCCAGAAATCCCAATTCTTTCCCATTACATTTAATCAAAAGGGCTAAAAATACAATCATTTTTTTAGGAGTTAAATAAATAGGTTAATGGCAGAAAAGTTTAGAGAAGATAAATCCAACATAAACTGGGTTTAGATCAAATAAGTCAGGTAATTTAATCAAAATAAAATCCATATTCATGTTGAATAGGGTATCTTAATTAAATTTCATTTTCAACTTATGACTTATTCTCCCCTCTACATTGTTCCATTTTTTATCATTGAGTTAACCCATGATCGTTGATAATAGAAGGAACCATTCAATTTAAACTAACTATTCTAGATCAAAACTATTCATATTAAATTGACTATCTTTCACTTTAAATTTGATAGTACTAATAAATCCCATCTCTTCTAGTTTACTGTATTATTAGTTAATTTAATTCCCCTTTCCCCTTTTTTGTCTAATATTAGAAAATCCCCATCAAGTAATTAATAAGCTTATTGAGAGCATTAATTTCCCTTCAAAGCATCTCTTAATATCTGATAAGGAACAAACAAAGTACTAAAAACAAGTAAGTTGATTAGGTTAAACTTTAACGTGGTAAGGTTATTATAATAATGCACCGTTTATAAGGTTATTAAAGTTAATTAACATTTTTTTTAAAAGAAAAATATAGAATTTTAATTAATTTGATGGGTCCCAACTCAAATCTTTCTGTTCAAAAGTCAATTCCATTTCATAATTAGATCTAATCTAACCTTCTTATTCATTATTCATACACATTATTTGTTTTTAATTTATAATCCCACTCTATTGCATGTCAATAATCATACATTTTATTTATAAATTGGATACATATATATATATATACCTAATCTCTGATTTACAATATCTATTTCATTACCTAACTTTCTGCTATCATTGTTATTTAATCTCTCCAACATTATAATAATTCATGTTATAGGTAAATTTCTACCAACCCTAACCCCCAATTTGTATTCTCTCAAAAAAAGAATAAATCCTTCAATTTTCTATTAGCTAGTGTGATCTATGAAAAGAAAATGAAGAGACCTAACTTCACCCTTCTACTCAAATTCTTATTTGTTGTACTTTTTGCTTCATAGGCATTAGAATGTACCTGACAAGTACCATATATACTATTGTGTAAATTGTTTTTCTTATTTTAGCAAGTACAATTCTTTTAGTTTCAAACAATTTTTACTATGGTTGGCACATAAAAATAAGATGCAGTATAATCTATTAGGCTATTGGAGACATAATTAATCCCAAAATCATAATTTAAAATGGTTTAAAAATATATGTTATGGAGACTTTGACTTATGGTTCCTCACTTGTACTTGAGTCTAAACAGATAAATAAGGTATTAGTATATTAGGATTGAATTTTGTAGTAGATCTTGAATATTAGATTATATTATATATTTGTAGATGATACATATATTTTATTCATTAAAAATATCCTGGCTGATATATATAATAGTCCATTTATTTATTTATTGTGATTATAGAAATGATCCTTTTAATATAAACTTAAAAAGTCCATACATATATTTTATTCATTAAAGAGCATGCAATGGGTTTTTTCGTTTGTTTTATTAAAAACTTAAAGCCGGTGGAAAAAGAGAAGGTAGTCAAATGGATTGAAATTGATAAAAGTTTATCCAAATTGAAGAAAATAAATAAAAGGTAAAAGTGTTTTTTGGATCCTAAATTTAAAGAATTATAATTAATTAGGTTTATTCATTTTCATCATTATTAAAATCAAATTTCAAATTTACTCGAACAAAAAAAAATGAATAGAAAGAATTTTACTATATTTTATAAATAGTTTTAATATTTTGTTATTTTTAAAAGTACCTCATCATTATGTTTCTTAATTAATTTAAAAATTGAGAGTGAGTATTTAATGTAAAATGTAGGATTAAAAAGTAAGAATCTTAAAACCTAATGAAACTAAAACAAAAACGAAATGTTATGAAATTTGATATACAATAAGGAAAAGAATTTAGTAATTAAATAAAAACTATACTTAAAGTTTAGTAATGTGTAATTATATAATTTGGAGGCTTTTTAATATGGACGCGGAAGGAAGAAGTGTTATTTGGATTAAATTTGATAATAAATGAGTAGGTTGAGAGTAGAGAGTGAATTAGAGTGGTTTAGGTGGGAGCTGCCCCCTCCTCGCCAATTTGTCAATCCCATCATTTTCAAACACTTTCATTCATTTAATATATTTACAACCTTAACCCACCCTTTTTTCTTTCTTTCTTTTTCTTTTCTTAATAAAATAATAACAATCAAACTATTTATGATATTAACCTAAACTCACTGTATTTTATATTTTGAAAACGTAAGTGATAGAATAGAATAAAAATAAGTGGATCCAATTTAATTAACTATTAATTAATAAATAGACTTAATATGTGGTGGGTCCCAGATAATTAGGGGATGGCCCGTCAAAATTCCTCCATCTTCTTCTTCTTCTTCATCATCATCATCCTCTCTTCTTCGCATTGGACTTTTAGCCTCAATGCCTTCATCATCCTCATTTCTTTTTTCATTTTCCCTTCATCTTCCTTACCTTTTCTTTTCTCAATTTTTTTTTTAAAGTACAATTTCTGGAATCTTATTTTTAGATTAAAACTTCAAATTTTGTTCACACTAAATAAAGATGCCCCAATAATTGTCGACCACTTTCACACTCAATAAACAAATATTCTTATATATCTCTTTCTATTTATTACATTTTTTTTCTTTTTAATATTTTCATAATAAATACTGTAGAACCCCAATCTTCCCTGTTAATTTTTTTAAATGATAGAACTTTAGTTTGTCATTATAATTATTTATATTCTCTTACATTATTTAAATAAATAAAATCAAACCATCCATTTCAAAATTCACGATAGCTAAGTAGAGTTTTTTATATTAAAATTCATTACAACATTTAAAGTTTTATAATAAGGATTGATGACGTAGAGATTAAAACTAAACAAATGTATAAATTGAAAGACGATTTATACACGAAAGTTAACAAACTAAGTACATAAATTTCAAAAAGTAAAGTGAAAGTTAAACGAAGATAACTTTGATACCCAACCCAGGTTGATGATTGGCGTGTGGCCTAGTTGTGATAAGCATGGGAAAGAATAGCACATCAGCAAGAGAAAAATGGATGGGTATTACACATCAGCAAACAGATCAGCATGACACATCAGGAAAAAGAACAAGTGGGAGCCACTGAAGAGGAGGGGGAGCAAGTTCCATGAAAAATGGTGAATTAAAGAGAAGAAAGGGGTTATGTTGTTTGTGTTATATGGGTTTTGGATGAGTTTGCCACACAACCAAAAATTAGAGTACCCATTGCAGTCCACATCATCATCATCAATTTAAACTTGGATTTGGTGGGCCCTTCTTACTTCTCTTCTAAGTGGGCTCTTCTTTAGGCCCATTTTGTGTGTATTTTTTTAAGATAATAATTATATATTTTTTTTTAAAAAAATAGGAAATATATTGTTATTTTAATAAAATCATGGTGGGTATTATACTAATTGTCTTATCTTTAATTTTCTTCCTTTTCTTGTGGGGAAAAGAATGTAGATTGGTTTTGATGATGTAGACCTACACAATTTTAGGTAAAAGGAAAAAAAAAAACGTCCAATTATTTAAATATCTAAAGTTATCTAAATTATTTCTTGAGTTATCAACAAATTTTGACAAAAGAAAGAATACGTACAAGTGTCTCTATATGATTTGAACTTTAATAAACTACGATTGGAGTGTATTTCTAGTCATAGGATGACGAACTATAATACTAAAAAACAAAATAAATACGTAAGAAAGTGAGAAAATTGATTAATGAAATAAATATTTGTATATGTAAGCAAGTAATTTAAAGTGACGGTTTTTGTTTGTTACGTAGTTTGAAATTGGTGTACTAGTTAGGATCAATATTTGAAAAAAAAAATTCTCCACATTTACAGTGACAAATTGTCATAATCAAATTTCATTACTTTTTCCTAATAAAGTAGTGGGAAGGTTTGATTCCATATGATCTAATAAAAAAAATTGTCTATATATGTGACAAAGTACTCCTAACATTTCACAAAGTACTTCTATTTTATAATTGATGTATTGAAAACCAAGAAATAAAGTTGGTACAATCAAATTTAAAATATTACATATTTAATCACAATAGAATTGCAGCATTTTCAATCACTTTTAAAATTTGTTAAAATTTTGTTTGTATGTCCAATGCATTAGCCAAAATTTCAAATTTTCGAATACATTGTACATCTATTATACATGGAATTCGAAGATTTATTACACACAAAGTTGCAAGTGTAGAGAGTTGCTAGAG
This sequence comes from Cucumis sativus, assembly GCF_000004075.3. NCBI lineage: Eukaryota > Viridiplantae > Streptophyta > Magnoliopsida > Cucurbitales > Cucurbitaceae > Cucumis > Cucumis sativus. The sequence continues at coordinate 35,793,994 of NC_026657.2, forward strand.
GTTGTTGTTGACAAAATTGGCTACCAAAGGTGATATATAACTTAAACATGTCGTTAATGATGACTTTGTTGTCAAAGTGAGACAAATATCGTCCCCAATTGTGGCCACTAGCAAGTGACACCATTGCAAATATTGGAAGGAGGGTGAGACGGAAAAGAAGGAAATATAGAGTATTTCTTAGTAATGTGTAAACTTTAAGAACAAACACTATTGAAATTGACTAACTTAGTTGTTCATACCCAAGATTTTGAGTTGTATCATTTAAAAACCAAAACTAATAATTATATCAATTTAAATTTATACAAATCTTAAATTTAGGGTAATTTTTTAAGCCATCAAACTTGGTAACGTTTGTAAATATATATCTACACACTAACTCTTATCTTCTCAACTAATTTTGATTGATTAGCCAATTCTTATTAAAGAGAGGAAAAGGAGGGAAAAGAGTTGGTTTAAATGTCAATTAGAAAGGGTCATAATCATAGGTAGTTTGTTTAATTTAGAACAATTTAATGATGGATGATTTTAATTACTCATAACCACAAGTTAAGAAAATTTCAATTAACAGTACTCATAATTTTATTTATTTAGGCACACGTAAGTTGACTCCTAACTCCATTTTGATAATTAATATCAAAATCAATCACTTTAGTGATTTTGATGTTAATTTCAAAGCATCAAAATTAAAATAAATAAAAGGTTTTTTTTTTTTTTTCTCTCTGTCCTTATTTTATTATTGTTGAATTGACGTTTTGATTTGAAATATAGCACTTTGTAATTTGCTACCAAAGCATCTTATCCTAATTGCATGAAAAATAATATTGGTGTTAGCCCTTTCTTTTTATCCAACTCTTTTTGTTTTCTTTCGTGTTTGGTTTAATTTTTGAAAGTGAAAGAATATTTTGGGAAGAAAAGATAGTTTTTGGTTAAATATAAGTTTATGAGATAAAGTTGATTTAAAAGAAACAAATGAAGTTAACCTTTCAAAGGTTCTTTTATTTTTAAGTGTTTAATGGTTAGTTTTTTCTTAATTAGTATAATTCATTAACTTTACTAAAATACACCGCCATGCCTCAACATTGGTACCATCACTCGTCGATGGTCACTTCTAACAACCACCACTGACAACATACTCCTGTCTTTGATGACCACCTCCGACCACTCCTTTTGGAAGCCAAGTTTGATGACTATCACCTATGGCTTAATTCTAGCTCACATCCAATACGTTCTAATGGCGACTACCAATTCTAGATCTGGATCGAAGATAATGTTTTAAATTATTGATTTCGTAATGTTTTGTAGTCGTTCTTTACAATAATTTGATATTAAAATCAACAACTTTTTTATATTTAGCAAACTGAAAAGTACTTGTATATATCAAAAGCATTTTGGGAATTTATTGCCAAACAAATTGTTTTTTTATTTCCAGCATTTTTTATTAAATTTTTTTAAAAAATGAAAATGACATTTTGAAAATGATGTTTTTTAAAGCCAATTCAAGATATGAATCAAAAGCAAACTGATGGCTCATGTAAAAGTAGCAAAAGTAATAGAGTCTATGTCACTGTATTTTCTAAATTATAAAAGTGGTAAATTTAAAAGTCGACAACCCTATGATTAGGGTTTGATAGCCATCTGATATCACTAATTTTTCCATATTCACAATCTGCAAAATAATAGGTGTCATGAATTGTTTTTTCCTCTAAATGTTTTCTTTATTTGACGCAATTTCCTAAACTTATTTTTGTGAAAGTTATTTATGAAAAAATGCTTTGGAATATTGAAACTGAATTCCATGTGGGATGTTTGATTAGTTGAAAATTACTTTGAAATATTTAACACTTCATCTCTTCTAGAAAATCTAATGAGTTATGAGCCATCTAGGCGAGTATTTGAGTAATGAAACCACAAATTTATTGGGCCAAACAACTCTATTCCTCGACTCCTCATGCCGAACACCCCCTTCAAGCGTTGTGCTCATTAATAAATACAAAAAATTCATAAATAATTATATAAATCTACCTCTAAAAGAAAAAAAAAGATAGAAACTCAATATAAATTTAAAACGTTTAAATTCAACTCAGCTAAAAAACGGACGTTCATATCAGCACAGAAACATACACACAAATTCTAGAAGTAACTTTGGTAGATTGAAAGGTAAGGAAAGCAATTTCACCCCTTCCAAAATCTCATTAAATTATATGTTGGTTAGGAGATGGGACCAAACCCCATGTTCTAAAATTTGTGACCTTTTTGCCTTTTCTAGTCTCTTTCACTTTGAGGGGTCCAAAGCTTCAGCCACTTAAAAACAGTGGTAGCCCATATCTCTACCACAAACGTTTTCAAAGAGAGAAACCCCACCTCTTTACTCTTTTATTATTATTATTGTTGCTATTATTTTTGTGTCAAAGAGTGTCTTTTTTGTTTCCCATTGCTACAAAATAGTTTGTTGTTTCAATTCAGAATCACAATAGTTTTGAAAATTATGTTTGGGGGTTCAAAGTAAGATAAGAGAAGGGTGTGATTGTTGAAAGAAAATATGGTTCACTATTGTAGATGATGAGGATGACACATAATGCTTATCCATGTTAGAACACAACATGAGTGGCCTCTCTTGAAAGCATGCTTGGTAAGTAATTTGAGCTAAGAGTCCCATAAATGGGGGACAATGAATTGTGATTCTCATTTTTGTCATAATTTCATTTTCAATCAAAACTACCCATATTCTCATTAATCTCATTCAATATTCAATAATTTTGTGTTGAATAAAGATAATGGTACAAAAGTGAGATTATGAACCTATTTGGAACAACTTTCTAAGCACTTGGAAAGTTATCCAAATTAAACTCTAGTTTTTTTTCTAAGGGAATTTATTAAAATATTGACGGATGGCACTGAAGTACATGTTAAAGTAGAAAAAAATATGATCTTCTAACATATGTAATGCCTGCCTGTAATGCGTCAATAGTTCATTGATGAGGTTTGTGCATGAAAAAGGCTTAGAACTCAATTCCAATTGAAATTCCCATATCTCTTTCATGAGGAAGAGGTGTGTGTGAATTGGAAGGCTAAGGGTAAGAGTTATCCTAGACAATGGGATGGGAATGCCACACACTCAAGAGAGGGGCTAATCTTTAAATGAAGGAAGCCATATCCAAAACTCTTGGCCACCGTTGGGCCTACTTGAGTCATGTGATTAGAGCCATCAACAAACAGTCAATTGTTTATATCAGTTCTCAATCATCATCTTCCTTTTTATCACTTCATCCTGTGTTATCTTCTTTGTGGTGTTGACTTCAGAAACTTCTTGAATATATCAGAGATTCCGGAACATGTCTTTTTTTGCCTCCACATTCTAGATACACTGAGGGTTCACCAAATTTCAAGTGATGGGTTTCTCCTGACTTCATTTCTGTCTGTTTGGATCATCTCGGGCTTACTTAGGGTGTGATTTGAATCCAAAAATGGTCATTTGGCCTCAAAGCTACAGTGGTATTATTTGAATGAGTTGGATGGAAAAAAGAGTCAAGAAAAGGAGACCCCATGTAGATGTAGGTTAGTCTGTCAGTTTTCTTATTCCAAGCTAGAAATTTGATAATTGTACGAGTTATAGAAGTCCAGTCTTATGAAACTCATATCTTATACTACTAATATGCAGTGCCAAGATATAGAAAATTTATCGACAAAAGGGTTTCAAGCTGTAATTTAGAGAAATAAAAATCTAAAAAAAAATTAGATAAATAAAACTTGAACTCAGATTGGTGAGGGGTTAATAAGCATAGTTTCGACTAAGCTATCTACAAATATTAAATATCAATTAGTTTTCTTTATACATATTATATTATATAAAAACGATAAAGTTAAGAGAACTTCCCCTGGACCTATACTAAATCCGCCCGTGCATGCATGTTTGGATTGATTTTCTAAATGTTTATAGTGGTAAAAAAAGGGTTTATAAACACTTAGAAAGATATTACATATTACAAGCTACATAAACAAAACTGCCGTCTGTATAACCTAATCTTCTGTACAAGCCAAACACATATTACGTTCAATTCCAAATTATGAGCTTAACATCTCCTATAAGGTGTGGAATCTCTATTCCATGCAATGTTGGTACAGATAGAAATTAGAGACATCATCAGAAACTATAACATGGTATAAGTGGGAACTGGGAAGTGATTACTTTGTTTTATAGTACTCACACAAAGAGCAAGAAACAGTAACAAAAAATGTCAACTAAACATGCCTATTTGCACAAAACTTTATGACTTGGAAAGAAAGGTGGAAGATATGCAGAGAGCATGTAGAACCATAGCCACGAAAATTGATTTCTGACCGGTTGTAAAGACATCAATGGATTAATCTTGTTTTGAAGTATTAGCGCAGTACCATGGTTTAGCTCAACGATGATCAGGACTTTTCTTCATCACCTAACTTCCTTGGTTGATCACCTGGTGGAAAAAATGTTGAGAGTTCATGTTAGAAAAGGGTAAAAAAGAATGTGTGAGAATTACTACTGTTGGAAACAAATGATCTCACACTCAGAGAGTAAAAGATCATTTTTGGTAAGAAATCGTGTTCTCAATAAGAAAATTTTGAAAGAAAACACAAGGAGCATAACCCCTGCCCCCCCAAAATTTTCAAAACGGTTACTAACCAACACCTATAAGGAAGCGTTATATCTAGGCACCTCTCAAACATCCTCACCCAATTTTTCGACCTCTCCAAAAATCCAACTTCTTATGCCTACTACTGCCAATGGAATAGAAACATAACAGCAGACAATCTTAATTTTCTACTAACAAGGATGAACTCAGCCGGTGGTAATCACAAGTCAACAGGCTGATGTGGTGCCTATCCACCTACTTGAAGCTTACCCAGTAGAATATGATGAAGGGGATTGCAAGTCTTATAAATAAACTTACTTTTGATTCCTCTGAAATCATTTGCAAGGATGAATCAGTTGAGAAGCCAAGTTTTTGCATGATTTCATCCAATCGTTTCACATTGTTCAGGTAAAGGTAACCAATCTATAAAAACATATATATATAAACAATAAGTTTCAGACATTTGTTTGATGAAATGTCAATATAATTTCAAATGAGCAAGAAGTTAAAGGAGGCTAACTAAGGTTTCTAGCGAAGATGCTCGATTATAAACTGCAGCACCAGCACGTTTTTTGGTTCGTGTTTTAGAGGAGGAACCAACATTTTTTCCCCATCGAAGGATGTCCCTACATTGAAGTTTATAAGATCCAACAAATCAGGATTCAGGGGAGAAAAGTTCATGGGTGCAGCATATACATGAATGAGGATTAAAGGGGCAGTTAAATTTTCCACTTCTTACTGACAACTGAGTTCCATGCATTAAAGTTGGGAATGAAGACAAGGTAATAAAATGCTTAAATACTTAAACTGACCTCTCTGCCTCTGTTAAGAAATTATCATTTAGAAGTTTCTGCAGTAGAACATCCTGAAATACAAAAAAAAAAAAAAATCAATCTGAGTATAGACGTCTTCTACCTTGTATCAGTAAGAGGAAATACAATGTGGTTGTACAATTGAGATCCATATAATCTAAAGATGGCTCCATTGTTAACAAATTAGAAGAAAACAGAACAGAACATTCCCAGTTTCCTGCTTTTTGGATGGAGGGTTGGGAAAACTCATGAGGAGTTGGAAAGTTATGGACATCAGTCAATCTGACCTTACAACTTACATAACAAACGCATACTAAGTGGGAGCTGAAAGTGAAATATCACTACTTTCAGTGTCAGTTAGGCCTCCTATTAAGCAAATGTCTAAGAGGAGGGGAGAAAAGGGCACACCCCCAACAAAGGGATAGTTGGCCGTGGTCCTGAGGCCTAATGTGGCAAGAGAATGTTGGTATATTGTTGTTTTGTGCTAGGTTTAGTTATCTTGGTTTATGTGTTTTGTATCGAACAATAGTTCACTTTAAAAAGAACAACCCTCTTATTTGGCTGGGTATTATTTGTGACTAGTAATCTTGTGCTGTGAATCTAGTTTGCTATTCCCCTATTCTTGTGTTTCTAGTTGATTATTTCTTCAAGTGATTTCAATCTTTGCAAGTGGTATCAGAGTCGCGAACTTTGAGGAAGTGGAGCAAGAGGACACAAAAACAAATCGAGGAGAGGCTCAATGCAACAGAAGTGGACATTGGAGCCATTAAGCAAGAGATACAGAGGATAACACCCTTAGAAACGAAAGTGGAGAAAATGCACAACATGTTGGCTAAGACGTATGGTGACCGGCAGCAACAACAAGCATCCTCAAAAATAATGGAAGTGAGCACCAGAAAAAGGAAGGTGCAAACGGAGGATGAAGTTGATGAAACGGAGAAGTCTGAGGAGGGAGAATCTTCCCAACTCAGGGAATCAGCGGCAAGGCAAAACAGGATCAAATTCAAAAAGTTGGTGATATCAATGGGGATGCCCGGATGGATGGTTCTACAAGGTGGAACACTATTTCCAGCTGCATTTTTTGAACAAGAAAGAGAAGTTGAAGATTGTGATTGTGAACATGACGGAAAGGTTTTGAATTGGTTTTGATAAGCGGAAAATCAAAAGAGGTTTAGGTCATGGAAGGAGTTAAAATAGAGAATCTATACTTCGTTTTCATCCGTGACAACAGAGAACTCCTTGTGCTTGATTTTGGGTGATTAAACAAGAGGAAATGGAGACAAATTATTTGCAGTGTTTTGAAGAACTATTGGCAACCTTATCGGACATAGCGGAGGATGTTTTAGTGAATACGTTTACAAATGGTTTTGATCCGATGATACATAGGGTTTTCTCAATGAGAGCAATGGGCCTAAACAATATAATGGCCGGAAATTGAAACAGCTCAGATGACCCAAGGTCCACATGGGAAGGACTGGAAACCGGCCCAAAAGCTAGCGTTTAATGCATACTGCCACCTTGGCAAAAAATATTCCACACCCTGGTACCAACCCTGGAACCGGAGGAACAAATAAGCGGGAACACTCTTTCCAGAGGTGAACAAACTCGAAATTGCACGCAAGGAGGGAAAAGTGTTTATGCTACAAGTGTGACAAACCGTTTAGTAAAAGTCACTGTTGCAAGAACAAAGAGTTGCGCCTCTACGTAGTGGCATATGATGATCTTGAAGATATAGAGATGGAAGACGAAGCCATGGAGGCACGGATGATGGAAGTTAGTCCCGTGGTTGAGTTGTCGCTGAACTCTGTCATTGGATTGACGAAACCCGACATGTTCAAAATCAAGGGGACACTAGAGGATCGAGAGATTGTCATCATGGTAGATTGTCGAGCAACTCACAACTTTATATCCTTACGAATTTTGGAAATCCTCAACCTGTCGATGACACATTATGGAGTCATCATGGGCTTGGAGAAGGCAGTTTAGGGGAAGGGAATGTGTAAAAGGGTCACCGTGGACTACCAGTAATGACGATCATGGAGAACTTCCTTCCACTAGAACTCAACAACCTCAACATGGTTTTAGGAATAAAGTGGTTAAGAAAATAGGGATCAATGATTGTCGATTGGAAGGATCTAACTATGACATTCTCCATAGGAAACGCCAAGGTGATATTAAGAGGGGACCCTTCTTTATCTCAAATGGAGGTTTCTTTGAAGATGTTGACCAAGACATGGCAATCGAAGGATCTGGACTTCTTGATTGATTTTCGTGCCATGGAGACCAAAGGAAGACAAAGAGTTGGTGGTAACAGAGATGGTAGAGTAGTTACAACTAGAGTTGGAGCAGTTGCCAAAGTAGTATGAAGATATTTTCACTATGCCCAATGGTTTACCCCCAATGCAACACGTTAACCATAGAATCGTGTTGGTGATATATAATTAAATTTGCCTTCAATCACCAGCTTAAACTTTTGGATGAATTGGTGGTTTAATAATTGAAAGAATAAACATGCCCAATTAATGTGAGACCTTATTGGTATCGCCAAGCCCAAAAAAATGAGAATGAGAAGCTTGTCAATGATATACTAGCTACAGGCATTGTTCGTCCTAGCATGAACCCTTTTTCAAGCTCGATAATTCTAGTGAAGAAGGATGGGAGTTGCCGTTTTTGCGTAGACTATAGAGCTTTGAAGAGGACCACGACTCCCGACAAGTTTTCAATATTAATAATCAACGAGCTAATGCAAGTCCGTGACATTAAGTCCGTGTTTTTGTGGTCAGTGTTCTAAAAAATTGACCTTAAGTCCGGATATCATCAAATGCAAGTCCGTGATGAAGATGTGAGGAAGACGATGTTAGATACCTAGATTAATATACATGGGTTTATCTTGTATAAGGGTAATTAGATTAGTATAGGTTGTTTAGGCGTATATGGGTAATTAGATACTTAGAAAGTTAATGGTAGTTATTGTGCAAGTCTAGTTACTAGGGTGGTTACATCTTGTTATAAATGGAGGGAGGTTATTTTGTGGAGTGCTTTAGGGCTTGGGTGAGAGTACTCAAGAGGGAGGTTCCAAATTTCTTATACTTGGGTTTATCTTGTATTTTCTTATAGTTTATTATAATAAATTAAGATCTTGTACTTGTTAGCAAGTGTTCTAACAGACAACTTTTCACACATGAGGGCCATTATGAGTTCCTTGTTATGCCTTTTGGCCTTACCAACGTCCAACAGCATCTCAATCTTTGATGAATCAGGTTTTTCGTCCATATTTAAATTTATATTGATGTCTTTTTTATGACATCCTTGTATACAGTGCTGATGTAGGAACTAATGTGGAGCACTTGGCACTTATCTTTCAACTCCTGCAAAAGCATTGCTTATATCCCAACAAAAAGAAGTGCCAATTTGTGAAGGATGGGATTGAATATTTGGGGCACCGGGTTACAGCAAAGGGTGTTGAAGCAGATAAAGAAAAAATCATAGCAACGATTGAATGGCCAATACCCAATAATGTAAAGAAGTTGAGAGGATTTCTGGGCTTAACTGGGTACTACCGGCGGTTTGTAGCAGGCTACAACTCCATTGCTGCCCCTCTCACACGGTTGACAAAGAAGAATGAATTCATGCGGTATAAGGAAGTTACCAAGGGAACTAAGCTTTCTCAAGAGAGTAGGATGCGCCATCTCAATTTTCGAAGAAGCTAGAAAAAGAGTAACTCCGAAGGAGTCACAAATGCAGTCAATGTTTCCTTAGACAGGGAATGATAGTGAGACCCATAAAAAAAAGATCAATGAATGAGTCCGGAGGACGAGGTTAGTTAGGTTAAAGAGGCTCAAGAGCCGCAACCACCCCAATGAACAGGGGGCTTACTCAAGAAGAACTTATGCTACTGCTACAAGCAGAATGGTTTTATGAACAAAGGGGTAGTTGGCTGTGGTCCTGAGGGCTGATATGGCAAGAGAATATTGGTATCTAAATTGTTGTTTTGTGTTAGGGTTAGTTATCTTGGTTTATGTGTTTTGTGTTCAACAATAGTTCACTGTGGAGAAAACAATCCTCTTATTTGGCTGGGTGTTGTTTGTGACTAGTAATCTTGCCCTGTTAATCTAGTTTGCTATTCCCCTATTCTTGTGTTTCTGGTTGATTATCTCTTCAGGTACTTTCAATCCTTGCGGTGTCTTTTTGTATGCCAACCGGAGACTCAATAGAAAATTGATAGTTTATCAGGATAGATGATATGAGAACAATATTTATAAAGATGGAACTTGTACATTGTTAGGAAATGATTTATTTCATTTCAAGCATTAACTTGAGCAAGACTTGACGTACTTGTGCTTCACAACGTACAACAGCCATAACACGATCATTGTATTCTTCAATACTCAACGGAGGGAACAGAAAGTGCCGGCGAGCATATAGCTGCATATTTCAGAAACGGTCAGGGTAAACCATAAATGAAAACAAAACTCCAATTCTAAATCATTCTAGGCATGAAATTGCAATCAATTTCTATACAACGCTTCCAAAATCTGGACATCAGACATAATCATAAAATTAAAAAAGAACACCAATACCGAAAAGTTAGAGTTGCCAATGCACCTCATAGATGCAGTCGCCAATATATGCTAATGAAGCTGCATTGAACACAGACCGGGGCTTCTGCACCTTTGGTGGATCTGGCAACCACTGATCATATCCCAAATAGAGACCATCTGGCTCCTCCAATTTGCAGCCTAAAATTAACAAATCTCACATTCCATTATCTCAAAGTTGGAAGTTGGAAGAATAACAATGAGAATCTTTTAACTAAAATCTTCTAAATTCGGTTCCATTGTGCCTTGTCTTCCACTACTACTGTTAAGAAACCAACATCAATTAGCTTCTAAAAGCCTTCAGTGTGTAATATAACATAAGAAGCCTTTTCACCTTCCATTTCTCTCGGTTGCATTGCATCTACTTTTATATGACACCAAAAAATTCCACCATCAGACAGAAATCTAGTTCAGTTACAATTTCCTAACACCATAATGCATAAAACACGATAGAAACCCGATTTGAACAACAACTCCCAACACTTCTATCAACCAAAGAGAAGAAACTTCGAAATTTCCAGCAGAAAATCGAAAAGCATCGTGAATTTACCTTCAATTGAGCTGGGATTGCGACGGTTGAGGAGGTCGGAGACAATTTGGTTGGTTCGAATGTTCGTTGCGGTTAAGATGGCATTTCCGGTGGCTTGTGAGGTTGGCGAAAAAGAAGGAGACTTGGGTTTCTTGTTGGGGTTTCTTGGGGCATTGGGATTGTATGAAAGCCTCTGTTGAGTGTCCCATGAAGCAACGATGGACGTCGAAGTCGCCGATAAAGTTACCATTTTTCTTTTTCTACTTGATAATGGGAGTGTGGGTTTCAGAGAGGTTTAAGCACTGCTGCTGTTAAATGGGCCTAATGGGCTCAATTGCTTGCGATGTGGGTCTTTAGTTAAAGGCCCATCACACTTTATGGCTGGGCCGAATCCATGATTCTTGTTTGTAAAGGTAGTCCTATGATTTTCTCACACAAACTCGTATTTTAAAGAATAGCATAATAGGAGGTTTATTTTGATAAATACCAAAATTTTATTTAAATTGACAAAGTAGCGCATCCAAAAATATATAAAAAAATTGTTGGAATAATGCCTTAAATGCCTCTAACGAAGTCAAAAACTAATTCTAAATATAATTATTGAAAAAACAACAAATACTGTATAGTTAAATCAACTATCAATACACATTTGAAAAGTTACTCTTTAAATAAACAAAATACATGCAATTATTTCATGTTTAAACTCACCAAAGCCCAACACCTTACATTCCATTAACTTTTAGTGTGTCTGGTGTCATCATCACGATCCTCCACATAGCCCACTAAGAGTTACTGAGCTCATCCAATAAAATATTTGATTTTTTCACTAACTTTAATTAAATGATAAAATAGTCATTTTACAATTCAAGTCAAAGTCAACATATTGACTTTTTACCAATTGGAGTTAGAAACCCTTTTGGAATGAGAATCCCTAATTTCCAACGATCACTAAAACCCTAGCTAACCCTAAGGATTGAGTTAGACACAGATTGCCCTAAGATATCTTAGTCAATGACATAATTTCTCCCAACAAAATCTGAACATTCCATAAGATAAGATAACCTAACTTACTTGAATGTTTTGACATGCAACTCATACATGAATTGTAAATTAAAGAAGCTCTCTAGCTAAACTTGAAATAAGCACAAACACTAAATTTGATTCATTGTAAAAAGCTAATTAAAACAACACAATAACGAGACTTAAATAGCCTCTTAATTAATAAAACTCAAATTTATGGTAAAAGATTAATTAACCCTACTTAAATGTCATAGAAGTGTTAAAAATGGAAACAACTGAAAAATACATCAAGATTATTAAATAATACCTAATTAATAATTTGATGCTCGGTCGGTTCATTATCATCATCTCCTTATTTTAAAAGATTCGTCCTCAAATCCAAATCAAAGTCTTGTAAAACAGTCTTGAAGTCATGAGAAGAAAGCAACACTATAGCCATAAAATGTCGAAGCTTCGTCGTGTCTTGAATACGACAAGTTGTTTTGGGAGTAAACTCAAATATGAGTGGCTCTGAGTCTACAATTTCATCTTCACGTACTCTTCAAATTATTCTCCTCTCAATTTCTTCTTCATTTTCATAACTTTGCAGGACACTGTTAAATTCTTCTTTCACTAGAGTTTCTGTCTCATAGTTCTCTTTTTCTAATTTTGATTGAAAATTGTTCATCTCTTTACTCCCAATCTCTCTTCCGTCTTCATCGCCACAAATCTATCTATATATCTATCTAATTATTTATCTCCTACGCTTAGAAAAATTGCATCTCATTCTTTGAGTGATTGATGCTGCCTTGGTTTGCATGTCTGTTCCCTAAGGAGCTTGCTTCCTACAATCCCACGTTAGTGAGAGTGATTTATCCTAATTTTGTATGGAAACTGAACAATAAAACTTAATATATAATAAGTTTATTTAGTGAGAGTGATTTATCCTAATTTTCTATGGAAACTTAACAATAAAACTGAAGGACACCTCTATAGTACGTGGCGAACTCTAATAGGCGGGGTGAGCCGAGAAGAAAAACATAGCCGTAAGATTAGCAAACCTCGAAGTCGATCGAGGGAAGGGCACAGAGAGTCCTCCGTTGTTCGTTTTTTCGCCTTCACCCAACACAGACACCTTCTAAAACCCTTAAATTCCCACCTCGTCAACTTCTTTCCGGCGAACTCCTGCGCCATGAGTCGCTACGACAGCCGCTCCTCCGATCCCACTTCTTACCGCGACCGAAGAAGGTAACTCTAGCTTCATCCTTTTCCTTGTTAACGCATTCGAATGTGGGTTTCGGTTTCTTTTGCTTTCAATTTTAAGCTTTTTAATGCACCTAGGTTTTGCGAGCTTACTTAATTTTCACGACGATGAGGACTTTCTCATTTTGAGTAATGGGGTTTTGCTGCTTTAAGTTTATTACAGCGCAGCTGATTGATTAGTACCCGATAATGGCTGGAACTTTTCTTTCTTTCTTTTCTTTTTTTTTTGGAATTCAGAAACATTTACTGGAATTAATTGCTGAAGATAAGGTCTTGCGAAAACTTTAGTGCCACTATTTCTTGCGAATGCTGTATCAGTTTCCTAAAATGATTCTACTGTTTCCCTCTAACCATTACTCCTAAAGCAAGGATTAAACCGTATTCCAACAAGTTTTTGATTTCGTGACTACCCAGAAGATACACTATTCAGGAGTTGAGTTTAAAAGCTGTTTTTGGTTTGGAAAATGAAGTTTTTCCCCCTTCACATTTCATTTTGAGTGTGAACGTGTTTCGAGAATTATTTATAAATCTTGTTTCTCTTCATTGATCAGTTGGGTTTCTGTTTGTTATCTTTCTAAATCAATTGTCGAAGTCATCCAATATCCAAAAATATTGGCTATGGAATAAAATGTTTAAGTAATATGGAGCAACTTGATTAATCTTCAAAAGTGCATTTGTAAAACAGATTTAAATAACCGTCATGCTGAAAGTACACTTGGAAAAGGTCGTGAGAGGTTTTTAATGGGATGAGGGAAGTGGGTCTCGGGTCTCATTTAGTGAGTTGGAACTGCGTCAATCTATTGTGGTGGATGATTTAAGCATAAGAAGTTTGTGCATATGCATAAAGATGTGGCATTTCTCTTAAAGTAGCTATGGTGGTCTGTTTAGAACCTCATGCTTCATGACTTCTCTTGGGTTTCATCTCTTGACCAAGATTTTAGTTTAGCTTCTAAGGACACCCTTATGAATCCATGGAAGTCAATCTCTTCCTATCTCTCGAATTTTGTTCTTTTATTAACTTTTGTGTAGAAGACAATGGTTGTGCCATTTTCTGAGAGATCCTTGAAACCGATTTCTTAACTATTCTTCCCTATACTCGTGGCTTTTTCAAGAAACTTCCTGGTCTCTGTGTCTTTTGTTCACAGGGAGGGGGAGCGACCTGTCTGATCTATTGTTTTAGGGCCCTCCTTAATGGGAGTTAGCTTCCTCTTTGTCTTTACTTTAGCCAATTCTTCTTTTTTTCTTAGATATAGAAACCAACATTAAAGAACTTCAAATGCTAAGATCTTTCAATTGTAACTTGTTAGTTATTGTTTCTTCACTTGGCTTTGTCTTCAGCCTCTCCACCCTTTTCATTATTTTATTCTTCTGTTGAGAACTCAAAATTTTGATTTTCCCACCTCTTAGTTGCCTGAGGATATATCAATATCACTGCTGTTATGTAAAAAGCCTTATCTCTTGTTTAGTCTTGTATTGATTTGTTTTATGTTGGGAGATAGAGTATTTTTATTAAATGTTGTGGTTGTATTATCTAAGTTTTCAAATACATATCTCCAATTGTTTGCTTGTTCATTAAATATTTTGTTGTTCTCTTCCCAATACATATCACCCAAGAGTTGAATTCACATAACATGCCCAGAGATTCTTTGCTTTCCTCTTGAACTTATGACCACAAAGCATATGAAACACAATACTTTCTAATACATTGAAAGTTCTTGGCTGTGAAGCACAAATACCTCATTTAATTGCAGAGAGTCAATATCGGACAATATCAGATTTCAATTCGCCCAAAGACTTCCCAAATAGAATATGCTCAAAGACTTCCCAAATAGTATCTACGTGATTTGACGTATTTTTTAAAAAAATATCAAATACGCGTGCTCCCTTCCAAACGTGTGAGTTGGGACACTAAACATTTTTTTTTTAAAGAAAAGCAATCCATCTAATCTTTCCCAACTCAAAACTGAGTATTCTTTTTGAAAAGGTCATTGCCATAGCCCAAACCTAAAAGAAAATAAATATAAATAAAAAAAATAAAAGACCATACTCTAGTATCATCTAATTTTTATCTTCACGGCTGAGTCCTCATGAGGTCATGCAAAAAATAACCAACTTAAATATCTTCTATAGTTCAACTTCATCTTCTTCCTTTTTCTTCATACCTCTCCCTCCAATATTTTTCTTGGGTTGATTTGACTCCGGTGTGCCACTAACCTTTTTTTTTTTTAATTATTTATTGATTTATTTAAAAGTGTATCTTAATAACACCAATGTTGCTTTTTGTATAATATTTTAGTGTTTGTATTGTATTTTTTACTATTTCCATAATTTGACATTCTATGTTTCGTAGTGGATTACATTTAGTATTTTTATGTTAAATTTACATATATCCTAGAATGATATTTTTAAAAAATGGTATTCTTAATGTATTTGTATCCTAGTTTTTTAAAAGTGCTTATTGCTGTATCCTATATCCAGTATCTATGTTTGTTCTTCATTGGATAGACCAAAGATTTGGAAAAGAGAGTCCATAACTTCTTACAATGAGGACAGTGAAAAAGTTGATGATCCAAAAATTCACCAACTCTCAAGTAGAGATCAACCGATTAAAACCATCATTGGACATCTCCTCTGAAGCTTATTTGACATATTTAGATTTTAGGACCTAATAAGAAGCTGAAGAATCAAATACGTTAATTTTTCTAGAGCATTTCCCATTCCAAAAATTCCCTTCTTTCTTTTTTGATAGAATTAAGTTCCCTTTTGAAATCCAAAACAATGAAAATGAATATCCCTAATCCTCTCACCATTTTTTCCCTGGCATGAATGTTCTCCAGCAGCTTCAAAAGATCAATAAACTTTCTACCTTCAGTCTTCAATGTTTAATCTTTTCCATATTTCTTCTTGTAGAAGATGCCAACTCTTTACAAAATCACTCTTTAAGCCATAATCACTCATCTCGTTTGGTTCCACAATTGCATAGAAAGTACTTTCAACTTACAAATCTATGAAGTTTTTAATCATAATAATCTTTTAAATTAACTGTTCCTATGTTTTCTTTTTGTGATTATAGCATCATGTTCTTTTAGGAAAAATGATGTCTTGTCTTCCCTATTCTTCTTAGGATAACCATATTGGTGCTTCTTGTTTCTTTCCCTTAAATAATGACTCTCAATATGTTTTTTTGGCTGCTGCAGTGATTCAGGTTATGGTGGATCAACAGGCTATGGTGGTTCAGTACGATCCTCCTCTAGCAAGAGTGATTATTATGGATCTGAAGCACCAAAAAAGTTGGATTTGGATGGATTGCCTCATTTTGAGAAGAACTTCTACATTGAGGCACCATCAGTGGCAGCAATGACAGAGAGAGAGGTTGAGGAATATCGCCAAAGGAGGGAAATTACTGTAGAAGGTCGTGATGTTCCAAAACCAGTCAAGTCTTTCCGCGATGTTGGATTTCCTGGTACTTATCTCAAGAAAAAACTTATTTTTACAAACTAGATTTTGACTTCTCATCCTAACATTCAACAGTTCTGCTACATTCTGTATTTGCATTATTTTTTATATGACTTGAGTTTGTTAATGTTCAGTTGTTCAACTTTTTTTATAATTAATGCATGCGAAGATTTTTGAACATATTATGTGTGTCAGATTATGTCATGCAAGAAATTGCCAAAGCTGGCTTCACTGAACCTACTCCTATTCAGTCACAAGGATGGCCAATGGCCCTCAAAGGTCGAGATCTCATTGGTATTGCTGAAACGGGGTCAGGGAAGACGCTTGCATACCTTTTACCTGCAATTGTCCATGTCAATGCCCAGCCAATTCTTTGTAAGGAGATAGTGTGTAAAGTAGTAAATGTCTAATTGTGGTCTTTATTTCAAATCAAATGATTTTTATTTTCGTTTTATAATATTTCTCAGCTCCTGGAGATGGTCCAATTGTGTTAGTTCTAGCTCCTACTCGTGAACTTGCCGTTCAAATACAACAAGAAGCTACAAAATTTGGTGCATCATCAAAGATTAAGAACACATGCGTATATGGTGGTGTTCCCAAGGGACCTCAAGTGCGTGATCTTCAAAAAGGTAGATGGTGAATTAAGTTCAAGATGTTCATACTCTTATCCTAACCAAAGTTTGAGGTGTCAGTGAACACTTTCTTCTTTACATTCATGGTTGATTAATTAGATATCCTTTCGCCTCCTGATTTTTTGTAATTAACCTTGTGAGATTTTTTTTGATTTTTTAAAAAACTAAAATCAGGAGTTGAAATTGTAATTGCTACACCGGGGAGGTTGATTGATATGATGGAGTCACATCATACAAACTTGCGAAGGGTCACTTACCTTGTGCTGGATGAGGCTGATCGGATGCTAGATATGGGATTTGACCCTCAAATACGAAAAATTGTTTCACAGGTTTAAGTTCTTGTACTCTAAATGTAATCACATTATTGTTATATTGTACTTATTATTTTCATAGGTTTGATAGATCAAAGGTACAGTTTTCAGAAAATATCAAGTAAAAATGAAAACTTTTTGTTTCTTTGGGACCTCTGCTTTGTTCAAAAACTCAGTTTTGGGCTTTTTGCAACTTGATATTCTTCTTGTCCTGTGTTCACTTGTAGTCTTTTTTTGCTTTTATACTACTGTCCAATTGTCTTTTGCCTCGCTCATTAATGTTTAATACCTGTTCTAATGGTTTTATGCCTACTGTTAACTTTTTTTTTTTTTTCCTTTTTTAACAGACAAGAAAAAAAATCATTCAAAATAGGCAAACCAAATGTTCTGACTTTTGATATTCATTAGGAATTTATTAGTTGTGACACTTTTCATCTCAGTTTGATTTCTGGAATTAGATCATGTATAATAAATTTGCAGACTCTAAATCAATCCAACTGTTCAGAAGATTTGTTAAAACTGAATTTCATTTTTCTTGGCTTCTGGTG
Source organism: Cucumis sativus (assembly GCF_000004075.3). Classification (NCBI taxonomy): domain Eukaryota; kingdom Viridiplantae; phylum Streptophyta; class Magnoliopsida; order Cucurbitales; family Cucurbitaceae; genus Cucumis; species Cucumis sativus. The sequence goes on from NC_026657.2 coordinate 35,811,752, forward strand.
CAGTCCTGGTTGACAGCCAGCTTTTGAGCCAGGCATTTATGTGTGTTTTGGGTGGCTTTACTTGTGCTCATTTTTTATGGGTTAGTTGGTGATGACACTTAATTGTGTTGTGCCTAATTGTTAAAATTTTCTTAAATGCTATTTTATTTCAATACAGATTCGACCTGATAGACAGACTTTGTACTGGAGTGCTACCTGGCCTAAAGAAGTTGAACAATTGGCCAGACAGTTTCTTTACAATCCATACAAGGTAAAAACAACTTCAACTCATATTCCTTCTTCAGGGACATAAATGTGGTCTATGTTGCAAAATTTACCTTGTTCTTTTTTAAATTCTAAAAAAAAAGTGAGGTTCATTTAGTTCTCTTTTTTCCATAGCATACCAGTTTTATTTTTTAAATTCATGACAAAGGATTCCACCGTGAAATAAAGTTTCGTTTTTCAGGATAACTGCTGTGGATGGTAATTTCAAGATTCTTTCCCCAAAATATAAATCTATTAGTTTTCTTTCTCTTGTGGAGAGACTAGGGAGGTGGTCTTTTAGCATTCCTTATGCCGTTATTGACTTCTTTTTTCTTTTAAAAATAAAAAATAATTTCCACAGGTCATCATTGGTTCTCCAGATTTGAAAGCTAACCATGCCATACGTCAACATGTCGATATTGTCTCTGAAAACCAGAAATACAACAAGTGAGTAGTTTGTGTGGTTCATTTGCTTTTTAGGTGACCATAATTCCCCAAACGCCTGTCAGGGTATGATGGGAAGTAAATGGTACTGACTAGTTTTTCAGATTGGTGAAATTACTAGAGGATATCATGGATGGGAGTCGAATCCTGATCTTTATGGATACTAAGAAAGGATGTGATCAAATTACTCGACAGCTTCGGATGGATGGTTGGCCTGCACTTTCAATTCATGGCGATAAGAGTCAAGCAGAAAGGGATTGGGTCCTCTCAGAATTTAGGTCTGGCAAGAGTCCTATAATGACGGCTACAGATGTTGCTGCTCGTGGTTTAGGTATGTCTTCGATGTGAAAATTGTAAGGTGTGGCCTTTTACAGTAGTCGTTAGAGATGTGCTCAACAGAATGTCCATTAGGAACAATAAGAACTAAAGATACGGGTCCCGACAAACCACCTTAATTACGATAATGATCCAAATTATCTCAAGCATAAGCAGAGTAATATCTCAAAATAAGGAAGAAGTTGAAAACCTGAAGGGAGGTGTTGAACCACCTAACACTCTGAACGTGTGCCTTTACTGTTGGGACCAAATATTTTGCTGAAAAGCCAATACGCCAAAAACCCAATGTAACCTGCTTCTATCCCTGGGTGGGCTGAACAGAAACTCCATGTTGATTTTATGTTCTTGAAAATAGCATGTTGATTATATGTGAGGCTTCAAAAGGATGAAAGTAAATGGTTATGATGAGAAGGCAAACAAAACAAACCTCGGATGAAGTTGATGGGTATGGATTTCCCTAGGAGGAGCTGCTCAATACACTTTCTTCAACACCTTCACGTTTCATAAAAAAAAAACACCTTCATTTTTTACCATCTCAGAATGATAAATGGAGAAAATGTCATTTAGATGGAGGAGACGAAGCAAGAAGGGAGAGGAAAAAGAAGAGCAGGAGAATAATCTAAAAGAGTGTAAAACAATAGCCAGATGCCAGGACAAGATAGCATTAGCTCGGGAGTCCTAAATCCAGATGAAAACAAGGGTTAGATACTGAAAAAAAAAAAAGAATTTACCTATTCCAGCAAATTTCCTCCAAAGCTGAAACCACACAAGCAATTCATTCCCACTGAAGAACTTGCTAAAATATGAGAACGTGGGGAATGGGTAACCTGGAAGAACATGAAGAATCAGTTACATACACTCTTATAATTTGTTATTCCGCAAATTTCTCTGTTGAAAATATCCTCAGATTTAACTGTTTGTATGAAAAAAAAGGGTACCTAACAGATGCATCATCTCCTTTCTTGTTTTGTATACATTTTTTATTAAGTTTGCTCTTTTTATATATATGAATGGAAAAGAATATTCTTGCTTATTATTAAAAGGCTAAAAGTACCAACACTAGATTTGCATGGACCAGAAATCATTGGGATTGCTTAAGGAACTGGGTATTTGTCTCATAAATTTGTAGCTTCATCTTTTGATGAACTTAACTGCTGTCTTATTTCCTAATAATGTCATTTGACTGTAGACGTGAAGGACGTGAAATACGTTATAAATTATGATTTTCCTGGATCTCTGGAGGATTATGTTCACCGAATTGGTAGAACAGGGAGAGCTGGAGCAAAAGGAACTGCATACACTTTCTTTACTGCTGCTAATGCCAGATTTGCAAAGGAACTTATAGGGATTCTTGAAGAAGCAGGGCAGAAGGTTAGTCCTGAACTGGCTGCAATGGGTCGTGGTGCGCCTCCTCCTCCGTCAGGTTAGTTTTTCTATGCAAGTGATATGACGTTCTTGTTCCTTTCACTGCCAGTATTCTTAAAAATCAACACCAGGGATAAAAGGAAAAGTAATCAAGAAGCTTGGTCCATTACTTACATTTCTCTGGTGCATGCTCGGTGGAGTTTACATATACACATCTGTGCTTGTTAATGAATGTTCTTGAGTTTATCAACATTTGAACTGTATGTGAATCAGGTCATGGGGGATTTCGAGATCGTGGAAGGGGGTACGGTGGAGGAAGATCATGGAGTTGATTTTCTAAACCATAATTTCAGACAGTTGTTAGTCCTGCAATCACATGTTTGATATTAGTACATGCACTGTGTTGCCCTTGCAAAAGTAGGTACGCTCAATATTACCAAGTTAACCCTTTGAACAGATCCATCTACTGCCACTCATACTAACACATGACAAGAAGAAGGTGAAAGTTCTCTGGGATTTTGATGTACAAGAAAGAGTCATTTTTTTCTCAAAAGAAAAATGTTCCAAGTCAATGTGTATTTAGTAGACAAATTGTTCAAATGTGCTGCAGTACTGTACTTATGATATTTTCTAGTGTGTTAGAAAGTAAATTTCCTAATCATTTCTGACCTCTCTGCTAGACATTGACAAAGATCTTACATGGTATAATATCTGTCATTATGAAGAAAAAGGCAAGAGCTGCCTAAACTTAGGAAACAGCTAATCTCTAGATTAGCTGTAACTTTGGATCAACATAATCACTCATTTATGTAATAATATGGATTTCAAAAAAGGATGGATTGATCCATGCTTACTTCAAAAATTATGACAAACGTGAAGAAAGAAAGAGATTGACAAGAGAGCATGGTTAGGATGGGATTAACTCTTCAAGGGTGTTTGGCCCAACCAATTCCATGAGTCGATGCAACTTCAATACTATGTTTATTATTGAAGTTATGCACATTTATAGAAAAATTTCAACGTACAACTTTGCATTCGAAATAGTCTTATTTCATAATTCAATTCAGTGTCTCAAACACTCCTACTAATTTCAATGAACTAGTGAATGTCCTACATTTGTGACAAAGCTAATTTCAATGAACTAGTGAATGTCCTAGTGTGACAAAGCAACTTAGCTAGGAAAGAAAAATCTCTAGTATTAAATAATACATACTTTACTCACTTAACATTTGATATGACATTATATGATATATTATTTTATGTTATAACTCTCAGATCATTGTTTGAATGCTACCTTTATGACCAAAATTAAATCAATGCACTCCCATACTCCTCACTAGGATATTTTTTCTTGAGGTGTTGATTCCAGTTTTTGTTTTAGTTTTCTGTTAAGTACAAATTTAGGCTTGTATTATTGTTTATAAAATATGATAGAGATATGATGAATAAACTACAGAAGATTTGACTTGAAAAAGGCAGCCTCATATTCATTGGAACAGGAACTAAAAGCAAAGAATAAATTATACTTATGAGGAAACTTAGTCTACAAGTGTTGCCTTTTAATTTAACATCCTTGGCTTTGTTCCTATAGCAGATCTAGTTTCAAGTTAAAGGCTCATTGGAACTTGAAATGTTTGATAAACCTTTTACAAAGTTATCATTTAGAAACCAACCAATCACTTATATGAGTTATTTTGATTTGTATCACATTCATTTTTCAGACAGTATGAACACAGCATGTTTTGTCTTTTGTTTAACCTAGGTTTTCCTAAATCCTGAAGGGCAAGATTTGTTGGGTGTATTTTGGATTATGATTTTTCAATACTATATTTCCTTGGTGCTTTATTTTTAACTTTGGCATATATTTTAGGTTAAGTTATGATGAGTTCAATTTTTATTAGGTTCTAATGCTTTGAAAAAGATCTTTTCAAGAAGTTTAAAAGGTTTGTCAGCATTTAAAGTTGTATTTATTTAACTTTTGTAACTTGGAAATGGTCGATAGCATATACAATTTAATTTTGAATCTATCCATGCATTCATTCCCTTATGCTAACATTATTAGAAATTGGATCTTCTATATTAGTCAATAAAAATATTTTCCTTCAAAGTAGCCCATTCTTAAATTTGTAGTAGTCACTTAGAACTAGATTGAAAATAGTATACTACTTTGTAATTGAACAATGTGCAATATAAACACTAAAGTTACCAAATTTGTGTAGTTAACTAAATCAATCAAATACAAGTTTAAAATCTAGCTATTAGAAACCTCTAATATATTAACGGATCAAAAGAGTCACAATTGAATAGTTGTACAGTTTAACTATATTAAGAGTAGTTAATTGTTATTTTAAAATTGTCAAAATGAGCTTGACTCAGTGATATTGACATGACTCCTCTATTCTTAATTGAAAGTTCAATCTTTCATCCTAATGAATAAATTATGAAATGCAAACAACAAGTTAAAGTTTTTCTTTCACCTTTCAAGAGGAGAAGAGAACAATCCCATGGAAAAAGGAAATGGATCGATCTAGTGTTGTTGAGCTAAAAAACATGACAACTTTAATGCAAAGTAGTCAAATGTTAGGGTTCTATATAAGATGTCTATTATATCTTTATATGTATAGATTATACAAAGTTCATCAATGCAAGATTCAAAATAATCCCAGAGCTCAAGGGACTCTTTTTTTAGGACATAAAGAAACTCTTTCCTCTCGAATAACTTTCTGTGAGATTCTCAAAGATATATATCTTTTTCTTCTTCTTCTTCTTTTTTTTTCTATTGAAAATGAAACAAAAACAAATAGGGAGGGGGAAGAGAAGATTAGGTCCAAAGAGAGATTGATGACATGATGATGATTGTAGCAAACAATATGCATGTTACTATATATAATATATATCTGGTGATAGTTAAATTATAAACAATTAAACATATCAATTAGTTAGGTAGTAGGGGTTGAAGAGAGAGTGTGTGAAGACTTTAATTATTAAACAAATTGGCAATGAATGAGTGTTGGGTCATAAAAACGAACATAAGTTAAGAAAAGGGTCAAAGGGAAATCTTTGAAAATGTGGAAGAAAAATGGGTTGGATTCAAAAAGATTTATATGGGCAATGATGAACTTCAATATTTGTTGTTTTAAAAAAGATATATATACATTTCTTTTTAAAATTTCCCATCAACATAGGGTGGCACATGCAGACTCTTTGTGGAGTGATGATCAATGGAATTAGTTTCTAATATTTAATATATTATAAGATGAAGGCATGAGAAAGCCACCCAAGCTGCCACTACAATGGAGTACTTACCACCACCAATAATAACTTCTTTTTTCTTTTCTTTCTTTCTTTAATTCATTAATTATTCTTTTACTCTCTTCACCCTCTTTAATTTGGTCCCCTTTCAAATGTCTTTAGGTTGTGAGAATGAGGGATAGTTGTTTGAATTATACATCGTTTAGGATTGTGCTTATTCAAATTACGGGTCGACCTAACTAATGATTAATGAGGGTCCATGCATAAATAATAATAGATTTTATTGAGAATGAAAGTTAAGTTACCAACATCCATGACTTACTTAAAATTTGTTGAAAAAGCATGATTAGTAAATTGTTAGAATTACTTATGGTAAAATTAACTTTTTGCTTTTGTCTTACATGAAAATATTTACACAAGTGTGTATTTAATTACCTATTAAATTTGAAACGTTTTTTTAAAAATTTTTTAATTTAGATTGAAAAAACGTTTTCGTTTACATTTCTATAAATGTATGTTCTTTAGAAAAAGTTATCAAAATTTTTAATATTTTAATTATTTCTCTTTCAAATATTTCATTTTGATTCCAACTATTGTTCAAAGCTAGCCTTTCGACAACAAATGATTTAAACACTAAACTCGTGCTACAATTTGCTTTCAACCTAATTATGATCATTTTAGAACAAATAGTTAAACATCTATTTTGAGCTATACCATCTTTATGAGTTTCTTAAGCAACCATGCACACTCTACAAAAACATCCAATAAATGGTTATTGTTTTTAATAAAACAAAAACAAAAAATTGAAATAGATAACTAACGAAATTAATTTGTTGTTCTCAACATCAACAAACTCAAACAGTGTTTTACATATTTACTCCACCATTATATTGATTTTTTAAATTTGATTGATAAATGATAGTTATATATATAAACTTATAATATAATATAAAAGTTAATCAAATAAAAAAAAAAAACTTAATTAGTATACCCTTTAGAAATTACTCCACTTGATGGGTAATTATAGAAATGATAAAAGAAATTCAAAGTCAGATATGGTCAAACATTAATGGAGGGATAATCCAAGTTTTACTTTGGAGAACTCAATTTTGTATTAAAAGATGAATTAATTGTTTGAGATGTAGATGTAGGGTGTAATGAATAAGTAGAGGTCTATATACTTTTTAATATTAAGCAATTGTTACATATACCTAATAATATATACACACAAAATTTCTCATCCATTAAACATGTGTTATTGAGCCCAATTTAATCATTCACACTTTGAAATCAAATCAAAATTAATTTTGGGCCTTTTTATGTCTCTCCATTATAATCTCTTTCTATATATATATATTTTATGTGTATGCTAATATTTAATATTAAATATTTACCACAAGAGAAATTTTAAAAAAGAAAAACATTTTATGGAAGGAGGAGAGTTGTTCTTTCTTCCTTAATCCCTCTTGCCAAATATCGTCCATCCTTCTTTCTCTTCTCTTTAAAATATAATATGAAAATTCAAACTTATACAACTTTCAAATGATATAAACACATCTCCAGTCCTATAAAAAATGTTCTCTCTCAAATCATTTAGAGATATCGTAATTTTGCACCGTAAAAGATAAGGACGATCTCTCTCCTTTCGCATGTCCTAAACACAATGCATATTCATATTTGCAATAAAAAACCAAAAAGTTGATGAGTGGTCATCATATGAGTCTTCATATTCGTATATAAAAGGTGAGAGAGAGAGATAGAGATCAGAAAAAGGAGCAAAAGAAAAAAAAATCTCAAAAGGGGTTGAGGAGTACAATTGCGAAACCTCAAACCAAATCTATACACACAGTACATATCCAACTTCAAAAGATTCATAAAAAAAAAATGGATTCTTTGTGGATATTTGTGCAGCTCATCACAGCTGCAGCTTTCATATCTTCCACAATCATAATCCTCAGAAACTTCATCATCCCCACCACACCATTGTCATCTTCTTCAAACTCCTTCACCTCCTCCAACAATCCTTCACTTCCTTCCGGCTCCCTCGGTCTCCCCTTCGTTGGTGAAACCCTCCACTTCGTCTCTTCTGCTTACTCTCACCGCCCCGACACCTTCATGGACACACGTCGCCGACGGTGAGTTTCTGGGTTAGAGATAAAAAGTTTCATAGAGTCGTCAACCGTCATCCCGTGTGAAATAACTCCATATCTCATGTTTTTTTTTCCTAGATATATATAGTGATTCAAATGACAAATCTCTTGGTCGCTAACATGTTTGTATGTCAGTTGACCTTTGGTCACTATATTTGGTGATTAAGAACATGGAAAAATATTATGAGATCTTTTTTTTTTTTTGCAGGTATGGGAAGGTTTTCAAATCGCATATATTTGGAAGTCCAACAATAGTTTCAACAGATGGTGAAGTGAATAGGTTTATTCTACAAAGTGATTCAAAGTATTTTGTGCCATCTTATCCAAAATCTGTGACAGAGTTGATGGGAAAATCTTCTATTTTGCTTATCAATGGCACTTTACATAGAAGAATTCATGGTCTTATTGGAGCTTTTTTCAAATCATCTCATCTCAAAGCTCAAATAACCTTAGACATGCAAAAATATCTTCACAAATCCATCTCTACTTGGACTAGTACTTGTCAACAGAATCCTATCCACATTCAAGATGAAGCCAAAAATGTTTGTATACCTCATCTCAATCTTCTTGTAATTCAGTCAACTTTCTCGTAATCTATCAACTTAAGTTTTATTCATATATCTTTAGATAACGTTATTTCATTCACAAGAAACGAGTCCAATAATATATATTTGGGCGAAGTACAAAGTATATTAAGAATATCTTAAATAGATGATTAAAATTTTAGGGTTAAGAACTGTTCTCATTTGAAACATGGGTTGGGTCATAAGTTCGCTTAGAATCATATTGTCCAAAGAAGCTCACACATTCAGAATCATAATTATTAGTCAAATCTTTTTCATTTTTCCCAATTAAGAGAACCAAAAAACAAAAAAAAGTTCTGTTTTTTTTTAATATAAATTGTATTTGATTAATTTGTTTCAGATTGCCTTTGAAGTACTAGTAAAGACACTGATCAGTTTGGAGAGTGGTGAAGAAATGGAATTTCTGAAGAAACAGTTTAATCAATTCATCGCTGGGATTATGGCTTTCCCAATAAACATCCCAGGAACCACACTTTACAGATCATTACAGGCAAGTTTATAAAAGTTTTTATGTTTTCATATAATTGAATTTAGGGGAAAAATAATTCTAACAGTCCCTAAGTTTTTGGATCTACTTTTGTTTGGTTCCTATATACTTTTTAATAGTGTCAAAATTAATAATTAATCATAAATATTTTTTAAAGTTAACTGGTAGACGCTAAAAACTAAAAGTATTCTTGTAAAAGTTTATATTTAATCAAAATTTGAAATTTATGATCAAGTTTGAAAGAAAATTCAAATTTCAAAAGCAAAGTTGTGAAATTTAAGGACTAAATTAAAATGAACAAATTAAACTCAAAATATTTAATAAGACTAAACATGTAATATTTTAAAACCTAAGCATGAAATGAAAAATTAAGTAATAAACTCAAAACCTAGGATTAAAAGAAGGTATTTTCATTTGAAAATTACAACAAATTAAGAAGATCAGTAAAATGAAGCAAAATTGGTGTGTTTGTAATTTTATTTTTGTGAAAATGTTTCAGGCAAAAAGAAAAATGGTGAAGTTAGTGGAAGAAATAATAGAAGGAAGAAGAAAGAAGAAGAAGATCAAGAGTGAAAAATGGAGTAACAATCACAATAATAATAAGAATGGAGTTGGAATAATAAATGATGTTGTGGATGTTTTGTTGAATGATGGAAGCCAACAAGTAACAGATGAAGTTATAGCTCATAATATGATTGATATGATGATTCCAGGCCAAGATTCTGTCCCAATCCTTATCACTTTGGCCATTAAATACCTTTCTGATTCTCCCTCTGCCCTTCAACAATTAACGGTACCTTCATCATACTCTCTCTCTCTCTCTCTCCTTCCTATTTTAATGTCTGTATTTGAACTCACTGCTCAAATCTAAATCTATACATATTCCAATTCAACTAAATCTGTATTTACTCAGGCTTGTTAACACTCTTAACTATTAAGAGAGATTAAGAGAGGGTGTAACAATATGTGTTTTAATAAAAATGCTATATCCTAAAACTGAGAATTTTTTTTCTTGTTGTATTTTTTAAAATAGAAACTGATGTTACATTTAAATTAGTCATTTTGGCTTTTCTTCCTTATGATGTGTGTTTCATTTGACAGTGAATGTTTCTGTCATTTTGGTGACAACCACATCAACAATACAAAAATATAACCCTCTCTCTCTCCACTCTCTCATAATTAATTATGATCTTACCTTTTTATTTTCCTTTCCTTTCTTTTTCCAATATATATACTCATCTTTTTTCACAAAAAGATTTCTTTTAGTAAACAAAATTAAACTTCATGGAAAATAACTAAAGGATCATGAAAGAAAGATATCATTCATGAACGTATATAATGTGGCACAAACAACAACAACTATTTTATTTATTTCAACAGTCAAAACCCCAATGAATTTAAAATACTATTTACTATTATTATATTATATTTGTATGTGTATGTGTGTATATATTTCCCTAAACTTAAAAATTTTCAATGGGCAGGAAGAGAACATGGAATTGAAAAGACAGAAAACTCAGTTTGGAGAGCCATTGAAGTGGAGTGATTACTTGTCTTTACCATTTACACAAAATGTAAGACACACATCCACATTAATTACTGGACAATATACCAAATATTTGCTATAATAATAAAAAAAAAAATTATGGTTGTGAGTATATAAATATAATACGTTTTCTTTTTAATTCTGGCGATATTCAGGTGATAACAGAGACGTTAAGGTTAGGAAACATAATAACAGGAGTGATGAGAAAGGCAATGAAAGACATTGAAATAAAAGGATATTTAATTCCAAAAGGATGGTGTGTACTTGCATATATTAGGTCAGTTCATGTCGATGAAAACCACTTTGAAAGCCCTTACCATTTCAATCCATGGAGATGGCAAGTAAGTATACACTCATTAATTGCCCTAATTATTTTTGGGTCTTTTTTATTAATTGTTATTTAATAAGGAAAATTTAAATTTTTGTTATCTTTCAGGGTAAAGACTCAAATAATTTGAATTTCAGTCCTTTTGGAGGAGGACAAAGGTTGTGCCCAGGCCTTGAATTAGCCAGATTAGAAGCTTCCATTTTCTTACATCACTTCGTTACTGAATTCAGGTAAAAAAAATATTAACAATTACACATTCATCACATGCATTTTCATTTAATATTCTGAGATGATGCTAGGGTTAATTATACATTTTTCTTTACAGTTTCTCTAACTCTCTATTCAAGAACTATTTTGTCCTTAATTTTTTTTAATTTTCTTAAAAAAATATTTTGTACTTTGAGTCGAAATCTAAAAATAAAATAAAAAAAGAACAATAATAGAATCGTTTTCATGGTGTACCTATTATGTTAAAATAATATAAAAACTAGAATTGTTGTTAGCTTTTCAAACTTGGGTAAATTTAGAGGTGAAAGTAGGCTTAACCAATAATTCCTTTTTTAAAAGGAAAAAAGAAATCAAATGATTATTGAATATGAGCTATGGAACTTTTTTGTTGGGGGGTTCTAAACTAGTTTTGTGTTTTATAAAATATATCATTTGTTTTGTAGATTGACCAAATATGAATAGAAATGTAAAAGAAATTCCAATTAATTATGAAAGAAGCTTTTTGGCATACAAATTATATCCATTCATGCATGCTTTCAAATCAACAATCTATATGTCTATTCACTAAAAATCAGGGCTTAAAAGCAAAATCATGAGAGGTTTTCATCTCAGCAAACTTTGAAAAGTGGGGGTAAGAAGTAATCAACACATTGTCTCTAACTAAGATGCCAATTAGCCAAAAATATAATCATTTATGTTAGAGAGAGAGATAGACAAAAGTTTATTTGTTTTTTTTAGGGGGCAAGTGATTGAGAACCACCACTGAGTAATTGAATCATCGAATAATGGAAAATTCCAAATGGAGTTTTAATTTGGAATAAAATATTAAAGCAAAAATAAAAAAACAATTTTTTATAATGTGAGAGGAACTTGGTTTCTTTACTAACTTTCTAACTTATAATAAGTACAGTTTATATATATATATATATTTAATATAGAATGAAAAAAAACTTAATTATAAACAACTTAAACTTAAGTGAACGATAATGGTTAAGGGATATATATAGTAGATGTTTGATTCTCTTTTCTACAAGATGTTGAACAAAATTTAAAAAACAAATAGAAAAATTTGTTATATCATATGGTTAACATTTTGGTTGACAATATAATTATTTACCTATACATAATCTAGTCCAATATTTATTCTCAATCAATGGTATATACTTTAACCAAAATTAAACTATAAAGATTTAGAAAAGGATTGTTTCTAAAAATTATTGTAACCTCTTAGGTGTTATAATCACATTATTTTCCTTGAATTAGAAATTAGAAAAAGTCATTCTATTAGTTATATGACAACACATATATACTACTCCCTATGAACCCTAATGTTCTTGTAACTTGATATTAATTAGGTGGGTGGCCGAGGAAGACAATATTATCAACTTCCCAACAGTAAGAATGAAGAAGAGAATGGCAATTTGGGTAAAAAAGAGAGATCTTTAAATTTTGAATTTTCATCCAATTTTGACCATTTGAAAAAGAAAGAAATGAGAAAAGAGAGGATAAAGTTATTATAAATATTATGATAATATGTATCGAATGGATGTTCATCTTCGTCTTTAATGTCTATTGTCAAATAACAATTTATAACTATCTCATTTGTTGTCGATGCATGTGTCTTAATATCACATACCATTAACGTTCATCATTTATCACCATATTTTGCTTATAGACAGAGGTCTTTAGTGGATTTATCTAAAATTTTAAATAAATAGATTGGGTGGAGAGATTTTTTCTTAAATTTTTTTATTTATTTTAATTATTATAATAATATATTTTGGTTTTGCCTCGTTTTCATCCCAGAAAAAAGAAAAAAAAAAAGAAAAAATTGGGACACAAATTTTGTTGGACAAAATGGAAAGGTGTGGGTATGGAGATTTTAAAGTTATTTATTTTGTGTTTGTATGGAAAATGTTAGTATATTCATATTTTACTACAAATCCCAAGTTTTCCACAAATTCTTTTCTCTTAGGTATGGATATATATATATATTATTGTTTAGTAGGGGATGGTCGTTGGTGGTGAAATATAGGAAATAATTTTATGTAAAAAATAGGTTTCTACGATTTAGTTTCATGCTTTCCTCTTCATTTTAGCTTTTGTACCATTTTACAATCAATTTCGAAAATATATTCATACAATGTATTTTTTTTATAATAAATTATTTGTTATTTAAACAGTTTTGGTGAATAACTCATTCAAAAAAAAAAAACTAAAGTAAATTAGACATTTTCAAAGTACATAAATCAAAATCGAACACAACTTATAAAAATATAGAAATCAAAATGATAGTTTAATCTCACGCAACGAGTAAACTTACTTGAAAATATAAAAATCAAAATGACAGTTTAATCTCATGCCACTTTAGTTATTCTTTTATTGTGCAGTGTCATTTATTTAATATTTTGACAAATACCCATCTATTTCCTATTTAAAAGACATAGTTCTATTATATATCTAACAATCGTGAAATTTTGGTTACTTCCACCCTTTTCGAGAAGTGAATATTGTTTCAATTTACAAAGTTAGAAAAATATATAAAATATAGTAAAATTTTACTTTTTATTGATGATAGATATTGATATAGATATCTATGTGATACATCAAGTATTCACTAAAGAAATTAAAACTTTGTTACATCCATTTATTAATTTTCAACCGTTTTGTTATATTTATTCGTAAGCCTGTAGTTGCCCTAATAAGATATGTAGTTAGTGGACAATTTTGAAACAAGGAAATTAAATTTTGCATTCAAATGAATCAAGAACTATTGTGACAAATGCTGGCTTACTTCTAACAATTGATTGACTATTATCTATTCTAATTAGTTAATGGAAATATATTCAAGAATTTGATCTAAAACATACAATAACTAATCCTTAATCATGCTTCTAATTCATTCTTGGGGAATTGACAAAAATAAGCCAAAAATTGAGTAGTTAAAGACTTTTAGGATTGATGGTAAAAAAGTTGACATTTAGGACAAATTGAAGGTGAAATGACGAAAATACCCTTATTTAAGATTAAACATTTCAATTTAAGAACCTGCGAGATGTCTACCAGATGTTTGCGAGATAAAATAATAATAATAATAAATTGCTAGCATCATTTGAAACATCTCTAAAACAATCTTAAATAAACCATAAATCAACTTGATACATTTAAGATGCAAATATATATACATATAACACAATTCATATTCGGATTTTAAAAAAAAAATAAAACAATTAAAACAATTTATTATTATTATTATTTTATCTCGCAAACATCTGGTAGACATCTCGTAAACATCTCGCAGACATCTCGCAGGTTCTTAAATTGAAATGTTTAACATGAAATGAGGGTATTTTCGTCATTTTACCTCCAATTTGTCCTAAATGTCAACTTTTTTACAATCAATCCTAAAAGTCTTTATGTACCCCATTTTTGGCCTATTTTTGTCAATTCCCCTTCATTCTTGAAAGCAACAAACTAAAATAAATAAGCAAACAAGATACATTCATGGTAACTTATCAAATTACTCAAATTAAAATGCATGTAAAAAGATGAACAAGAATAGATAGATATTATTTATGAAAGAAAATTCAACATTTAAGAATAATTCTTCAAAGAAATTGACGACCTAAAATCTTATTTCCAAGTTGAAAATTTTCTTTAGTTGTCATCCTCACAAATGCCTCCCCTACTGCTGCCTCAAAAATAATAGTCCCCTTCAAGAAATTATGGAAATCAAAAGTCCCTAAAGAGTGAAAATTCTTCCCATGGACAACTGCTTACAAAGGTATCTTCACGATAGAGACTATCCAAGGGAGGCTAAAAAATCTTTATCTTAATCCCAATTGGTGCATACTATGCAAGACAAACAATGAAACAACATATCATATTTTCCTCCATTGTCCTTTTTATGAAAAATATATGGAGTAAGGCAAAGAGTGATTTTGATTGGGAACTCACTGATGATAATCTTCCTGCACCAATCAACACTATTTGCTCCATCAATACAAAGACTAGAAAATGTGTGATTATTTTCAATCTACTGGTTGTCATCACATGGACTATATGGTTGAAACGAAACAACAAGCTATTCAACAACATATCCAACTCTCATGTCTATTTGTATGAGAACATATGCAAACTCATTGTCCAATGGTCCATCAAATACAAGCTTTTCAAAAAAAAATCAGCTTATGTGATTGCACCAAATCTTAGTGCTTTATGTTAGTATTTTAGCTTTATCTGTAGCTTTTCTATAAGCTTAAACTCTTTTTTTTAATTCTTTATTGAATATAATATTGGGGTGATGAAGGCATAAGGATGCCTATCTAATAGAGATGTTTAGGTGTGCCTACTGACGTATCTAGTATCATTTTCAAATGATGTGAAAGTCGAAGGTCAAATGTAAAATTAATAAATTATTCCAAACTCAATATGTATTTGAGCAAATTATATAATATTTACTTGAAATTATAACGGTATCTTTTTTAACATCAATCATATTTGTAAGATAAATTAATAATATTTTATTATCAACTAACTACAACTAATTTTATATAATATCAAACACTTAATTTAAACAATTATTTAGTGAAAATTCAATTACACATATGTAAAGCACAATTAAAAACAAAATTGAGTTGTGAAATCTGGTCTATGCAATCTCCAACATTATAGTTCATGAATATATGCCATTATTTGTGTACAAGAAAAAGAAAAAGTAGACATAATATCCCATTACATGGATGTCATTTAGATCGTCGATAATTGGCAAAGACATCACAAAAAAAAGCAACAAGTCGAGCATTCAATCCAAGAGGGGCCGTAATTAAACCTCTATTAGAATTACATTGCTTAAAAAACCATACCCTCTTCGTTTGACTTGCTATATGGTTGAAAACTTCCTGTGGACCTAAAGTTATTACGAATTCAACTTCATCTGGTGCTCTTAAACCTCCAATTATGCACTGCCCATTCTACATTATTAACCCTCTACTCAATCAAACCATACTTTTATATCAAAATTAATTCACGTCATTATCATTAAAATTTATACCTGTGGACTAAGAATTGTCTCTTGCATAGTTGAATAAGAGAATATCACTCGTTCACTTGTTATAGTAACATGAACTGTAAAGAACAATAATACATGGTTAATAATAAGTGAAATTGATTATAAAAAATATAAAGTTATTCATACCTTCAATGTTCTTTCAAAATATTGAAATTGAAGACTTATTGAAATTCTTTAATTAGTACCTAAATTGAAAAACTAAAGGACTGGAATTAATTACCGTCATCAAACATATGATACTGAGAAATAAGGTTGGAGAATTGTTGAGAATCCATGGAAACAAAAACAGAGAGATCAAATTGGTGGATGCGCAACGGAAGATGGCAAAAAACCAACCTTAAAGTAACTTCAAGAAGAAGCCCTAAAAAACGAAATTAAAGAAATCAAATCTGGGAAGAAGAAGGGAATTAATTATTGAAAGGAAAAAAAAATTACTAGTGGGGCCTTGGAATTCGATTTGGGCGTGGTGAGGGTCACGGCCGATAGAGAAGGAGAAAGAAGTGTAACCGAAATCTTTCAAATATTGGGCAAGAGGGAAAATTTCACTGAAGAAGAACCAAGAATTTTTAAGGTCTCTGCAGAAGTAATGGTCGAAGAATGGAGGCCAGAGTTGAAGGCCAATGGCGCTGTGAATGGAAACATTTGAATCCGCCATTAGGCAAAACATTTCCGGTGAAAATGTTGCATCACCTTTATGATCCGCCAGTCCCAATGTGGCAAAAGCATCTACGAGAGTTCGCATATTGTTGACGAGGAAATTGAAGGACGACATTTTTTGTTGCTTAGGGTTCTCGGAAATGGAAACGGAGGAGGAAGGGTTTTTATTTCTTTCTCTTACTATGAGTGTAGACCGCCCGCCTTGTGAGTTTAAAAA
Organism: Cucumis sativus; assembly: GCF_000004075.3. Lineage (NCBI taxonomy): Eukaryota > Viridiplantae > Streptophyta > Magnoliopsida > Cucurbitales > Cucurbitaceae > Cucumis > Cucumis sativus. Next base: position 35,828,660 of record NC_026657.2, read on the forward strand.
TTTAATCAAACCATATTTTTATATAAAATTAATTAATTAATTAAAATCAACAAAATTAAGATTTATATTTGTGGGCTAAGGTGAAATTGATTTTTAAAAATATAGTTATTCATCCCTTCAATTTTAGTAAAATTATTTTGATAATTTTTAAATTTAGTTCTTTACTATTGATTTTTCTATTCAAACTAAATATATAATAATAATAATAATTTAGAAATCTAGGTGAATTATTCGTTTCCGATATAGAACTTCTAATCAGATCACTTTAAATGATCTAGAAGTCGAAGTCACGTAACTTAAATGATTTAGAGAATGAAGTTTATTCTTATCGGATCAAATTTTTCATAAAAGTCTCAAAGTAAAAAATTGTAAAGATTTAGTTTAACTATTGTTGGGCCATCCATGTCCCAAGATTAACTAAACTAAAAAACATACGCACTTATGTCAATGATCCTTGGTCAGATGCTCAAGAACCTTTGAGTTAAAAAACATAAGCATTGTTTTATCAATCTCAGGCCACCAATCCTCGATCACTCCCCAAGTTGAAAAACATAAGCATTATTTTCGAAATCTCGATTCACTTTGGCCTCGAGATTCCCTAAGTTTTTGAAATAAAAGCATTGTTTTCAAAATCATGGTTCATTTTTGTTCCAAGATTTCCCGGGTTGAAAAACATAAGCATTATGTTTTAAAACTTGGGTCAATATCTAAGGTGTACGAAACCACTAATGTAATTTTTTTAATCAATCATGTGCGTAGGTTCCAATTTAATATCTTTATTGTATATAGGTATGAGCCTCAATTTAATTTTTTCAATTTTCTTAGGTTAATTCATTCCGTTGTATAGTATGACCCCAATGATTTAGACTATATATCCTTTGAAATACCTTTAAACGATTATTTTTAAGTTTAAGAGATATTTGGTCTTTTTATGTACATTCAAGGTTCAAAGTTCGAATTTATGTATAATCAAACCGTCGTTGTTTGGACTAGTGTCTATACAAGTTGTGGATATAATAAATAATTTTAATTTATGGTGATCACATACCTAATATTTAATATCTTATAATTTTTTTTAGTATCTGAATGTTGTTTGAGTAAAAAAAAAAAGTAATTATTATTTCTAAAGTCATTACCATTTGGAAGTATTAAATATAGCAAAAATGTATTCAATTATGTATAATATATTCGGTAAATAGTTTGAAAAAAGATGTAATTTTTAATTTTTTTATTATTATTTGAGTTTAAAAGGATAATATTCATTTTATAATAATAAAGAATTAGAAGTTACAAATAATTGAGTTACCAAACGTATAAATGGAAAATGGAAAAGGATTCCTTCAATCCACAATTCAGCAGTTGGAAATTCTCATTCATGGAGGTTCAACACAATTTCAGAGTTAGCTCATCCCCATTGAAACTAATACTAGGTTGTGAAAATGGGTGGCAACATCATTGATCTTCTTCCTTTAATTGGGCATTTCGTATCAGGAAAATGCCCTCCATTTTCTTCCAAATCCTCCATCCTTCCATCTTCTTTCACCTTCACTGGGTACGTTACCATGTGAACCCCTTTCATATCTTCAACTTCTTCTCCGCTGTAAATTTTCCACGATTTATCCCCTATCGATCGAACCCTTTCAACGCATTTCAAACTTTCTGGGTTTAAGAACACTTCTTCGAATCCTCCTGTATGTTCGTACCAAAGCGACAATCGGAATTTTGAAATGTCTCTTCCATTGGGTAATTCTTCTCCCTCGTTTTCTATTTGGTAGCATCCCATTGCTATCTCTGTATCTCGCTCTCCGTCCATGGACCTTTGATTCACGTTTGCGGATCCAATCAGAATGTACAGATCGTCCACTGGAAAATACCGACATGTTCATGGTTAGTTTCTATTTCTTTGCAACTTAATTGGTAGTGAGTTTCACATTCGATATTTGTGTCTTTTCAAATGCTCTCTACCTGTTTGTTAAAAATGCCGCTTAAAAATGAGATTCAGAACATATGAAGTGTTCTTACCTATCATGACCTTGGAATGGACATAGATCATGAACCTCCGATGCTGTTGGGCATTCCAGTACTGTGTTGCATGTTGGGGACTGTGTGGGGGAATGAAGTCCCACTTTCTCTCTTCCTCTCTGTTTGCAAGGCAAAAGAAATTCAAGTAATCTCTTGGATGGGCCTTTTCCCCAGTTTCTTGGATTGCCTCTCCAATCAGTCTATACATCATTGTCATTGTCTGCCTTGTCCAATGTAGCATATCCTCAACTGATTCACTCTCTGGTGATCCTTCTGGCCACATTGGAATCACTATGTAAACTGCGAACCTCTCCCTTGCCTTGATCTTATTAGCCACCTTGAGCGCAATCTCGATCGGTATCAAATTTGTGCACCCACAGTGTTGATCTCTGTCCCAAAAGTGACACCCTCCAATAAAGTATTGGTTTTCGATGTAAATAAATCTCTCAGCTCGCCTGATAGCTTCAACATAAGCTTCGTGGATGGTTCGTTCAATGGTCATGTTTCTGAACATTTGACTGGCAGACAAATGGTCAATTGATCGAAAAACTTGCACATTCCAATCCTTTTGTGGGTTTGTGTTTGATTCGAGTTGGGGCATCAATTTTAATAAGATGCTTGTCGGTACTAACAACGAAGCATCCGATTGCTTAGTCCATCGTTGCTCAAAGTTTGTTAATATATCCCAAGCAGCTTCACCTGTTACACAAGCGTGAACATCATGCCATGGCTCTCTTGGCCCTCCTTTTTGAAGTTTGGCACCCGATATACTCGTCTGATAGAAATCACGACAGTGGGATTCTGTGTTCAAAGTATGGAACAATGAATGTTGTTCTGTATCGTAGCGACCATCACAAAGATCTAAACCACCAATGAAACTCATAATTTCCCTGTTTTGTGCATTGATGTGAGTTTGAGCATCTACGATTATGGTTTTCTGATGATGAGAGAAAATTGGTGGAGACATAGGATGCAATTTGGGGCACAACCTACATATGACTTTTGAGTGCAAGAAATATGCCCGAGCATCTTCATCATGTGTGTTCATTATCCCGGCATTCTTGATGATGGGAAGAGATGTTTCATCATCCCAAATCAGTATTCTCACAGCTACTCCTTCGTCTGCCTTCTGCTTCAACAACTCTCCAAGCTTTACTCCTAAAGCATAGGGTATATCGGTCTGAGAGTCCCTCACCTGATCATTGAAAGTGTATTAGCCATCTCCAACCGGAAGAAACAGAAAGAAACAAAACAGGTAGGTTGATTGCTTTGATTTACCAGCACCATCTTTGGATTGAAGGACCAGCCTGCAATGTAAACCAAATGCTTTGCATTATCTATGGCCTTGTATACATCTTCCCATAGCCTTCTTGGTGTACTTGAACCATGAAATGGAGGTTGAAAAGTAGGGAGGTGGTGAGCATCTTGATATAGTGTCACATGACAGTTGGACCTTAAAGGAAACGTTGCATTTCTCAGCCCCTTGTATTCTCCATTTCCCAGCATCTTTTTCCAGCTTAATTCATATACTGCTGGTTTAAACCACAACATGAATCGAAGTTTGAGCTCCGGACTTGGCTTCCCATTTTCCATAAGAAGCGGAAAGAAACCATTGATAAAACTTGCTTCTTTCAAAATCTGTTGAGCTTGGATATAGAATTTACCCAAGACAGAACGAGATGTTTTCAATGTAATGGTGACGGTAGAAGTCAATGGATGTGCACATAGAACTCGGAATGTCTGGTTCCAAACACGGTCCTGTTCATGGCTTGTCTGGGCAACCTCCTTGTTGTCTATCTTAATTGTCACATAGCTACACTTGCCACCAGCAAATAGGCACTGCACAAAAGAGCCACGAAAACAAAGAAAAAAATAAACTATTTCTGTAATGGATGTTTAGAAACGCCTACTATTTACTGAAATTATATATTTGAATTTTTATGATCCATAACATACATCCAAAGGTGAAGAGGGCGCGTATGCCGTTGCATGAAAGACAGTAACCTCAAGCGTTCCATGGAAGAACTTTTGCTTCACCTCCATTGCCATAACTTCAAACAATTTTCTTACAAAGGGAGAAAATGACAAAGTTTTATTGAAGAATATGTTGTGTAATACAGTCTCTTATATAAGAATGGGTAAGTCAGCTGCTATTATATATCAGGTGTTGCAATTTACATCATCAAGGAGAGGGAAAGCTAGCTTGGAATTCAATGCAAAGGGTCTGTTTGGCAGTTGGAAAAACTTGTGGAATTTTCCATCTCAATCTTAGAGGTAATCTTTTAGTCCACTATTTTATGCTTCAAGCCCAAGTCTCTTAAACTCCAATCACATTTTTTCATTTCTTCCCCTGAAAAACATGAGAATTATAAATAATGCTCTGCCTTAAAACCATTTTAATCTTATTCTCACATTTTTATAATGAAGGAGAATTTGTGTTCTTTCCCTCTGTTTTGAAGAAAAGTTTAAAGCTCCTATCCTATCAATAATTTTAAATTGACTTCATTGCTTGTGGTGCATTGTTTGCTTTGATCATTTCTTTCTGACCTTTTTTTTGCTTCATTCAAGAATTAACAATTTAGTAGTGGGATTCTAATAAATTCTTTCCTATGATATCACATTACCAAGCTGGTATTTGTATAAACAATTTGGAGTATCCTTCTTAAGACAAAGTGGTTGGATTTTGTATTGTCTTTCATGTTAATAATATACTATAAATCCATGTTTCTTGTTAAAGAATATATATACCTTAAAATTTAAAACTTTCATTGTTATACAAAGGTAGTTCTGGTCAAATTACAAGTTTAGTATGTAAAATTTTAAATTTGTGACTATTTTATCTAAAGTAAGTCATTCTACTTTTTAATTTGGGTTATTGACATATTTAAAAATGTAAAAAAAATTAATTGAAGATGTGTTTTATTTAATTTTGAAGGGAAAAGAAAAAAAGCCATTTTGAAAAAAAAGTTGATTTTGGGAGATGCACTTAAAATCAATTTTTTTATAAAAGAATGTTTTTTTAGTATTGATGTTAATTTGTTCCTAATACCTTAATTCATTATTTTGTTGTTTCTATCACAACCCTTTATCGATATTTCGGTGAAACTTTAGACCACAATCTTTGACGATCTTCCTAAGTAACCAATCCCAATTGGCCATCTTTGGCAACCAACTCTAATCGTTATTTTAAATTAATATTGTTGTAATAATATCGTCGTATTTTACAATCATTCATCACAGTAATTTGTCATTAATAGAAAAAAAACTTTTTAATGCATAAATATGCTTTTAACTATAAACAAATCAAATAATTTTGTATGCAGAAAGAATTGTTAAACCTGTGAGTATTTTGATGCTAAGCAGTTTTTGACAAAAAGCATTTAAGTGAATCACTTGGTGAAAACTTTTTTTTTTCCAAATCAATCCAAACATACGTAATAGATTTTGGTTTATATTTACACTTAAGTTATTATTCAACGTGTAAAATACACGTTTTTAAATTTACTTTTTCTTTTAAAGTTTGATTATATGTTTATGTAATAATAATTAGAACGCACATTCTTTTATCAATATGGTTGTTGATTTTATTTTTTAAGATACATTGAATTATCAATATATTTCTTTTCATTTTTTTTTATTAATAAACCATTGCATTTCATACTTAATATTAGCCTTCAATACGATCAATTGTTGTTTTACTTTTTTGTTGAAGATATATTTGATGTCTTATTAATGATATCTATTGTTCTTGCTGATTTATTTAAGGGTATTTTAATTAATATGACCTAAATTGAAAAATGTTTTGGGTTGAAGAATAGGAAGATTAGATAAAATAAACATGATCCAATCATTATTGATGACGTGAAGGTATATTTAATATTAATTGTTGTAAAATGTTACTGTATTGATGTTTTATATGTATATTATTTGTTCCATAGTTATATATACATAATCATAATCAGCAAAGAGAAGCTGAAAAAAAAAAAACAATACAATTAATGTATGTATAACATAAATGTTTTAAATATATAACATATTATGTTTTATATACCATTATAAGATTGACATGAATAATCAGGCAAGAGAAAGAGAAATTTTTGCTTACAATCAAGGTGTGAGGAGAAGCTTGAGGAGAGGAAATCAATCATCAAAGATAATGAGGTTACCCTTTAAACAAAATTTGGATTCGCAGCCAATGGAAGAAAAATTAGAGCTCAATAGTCAACGGTTCGAAGGACTAAGTTTCAAATTGTTATCATAAGGACTTTATGAATTTGAAATTGAATAGAATAGATTTAATGTTGAAAGTTATGTGCTGAAGTAAAAATTACGTTTTTTTGAAAACTTTATGTGTAATTTATGTTATGATGAATTTAAATGATCAAATCTAAATGATCCGCTAGAAAAGCAGCCAAATTTAAAAGGATAGTAAAAAGAATTTTAAAAAAAATAGTTTAGATTTGGCTGTCCAAATTTAAACAATTACAAAAATAGCCCAATTTAAACAATCGTACAAAGAATCTAAAAAAAATATTTAGATTAATTTAAACGACCTTGTAGAAAAAAATTATTAAAAAATCGTTTAGATTTAGATTTGACTTCAATCAAATCCTAAACGATCATTCTCCAAATATCAAAGGATAGTTTCCCAAATATATTATACATCGGATGCAAATTAATCTTGGAACATTTTTTGGAATTTTTCAATGCGGAGACTTTTTTCGTTTTTGAAATTATTCTATACGATGTAAATGTTTTAGCGTTTTGGTCTATTTTTAAAAAAGATTCCCTGAAACGGTGGAAGTTGAGTTATTCCAATTTTTTTAAAAGGGGTGAAATGAATAGAACAAATAAGAAACTTCATTTTTGCAAATAGTTTGTAAAGGGATTTATTCTTACAAATATTTTTTTATAGAAAAGTACTTTTATTTATTTGTTGAGATAATGTAATAATGGAAAGAAAACAGGAAGGATAGAGGGTAGGAATTTGGACAAATTGTTTGTTTCCTTTTGATATTTTGCATTTATGTTGCATTTAATTATTTGAAAATGGAAAAACAACAAGGACTATATTTCCAAAAAACATATGCCCGCAAGCACATGGCGACATTTTCACAAAAGTGCCAACTAAATTTGTTTTTGTACAAATGGCACTTTCCTTTTTGACCATCACTCACTCATCTTAACTCTTCCATCCATCCATCCATCCATCCTTCCATTTCCTCTCTACACCAAAGTAGGCTAAATTTGTTGCATCACAGCTCATATTGTTTCATGGCTACCATGTAATCAATCTATCCAAAACCAAAATGAGATCGTGAACATTTTGGGTGGGCTTAATGTGTAACAAATAAACTAATTTATTTTGTTCTCATAGTTTTCAATAAAAACTCTCTTTTCCATTGTTCCCATTCTAATTGGACGCGGATTCTAACCCCTCGAAATAAGTTAGGGTTGAAAACAAAGAATAATAAAAGATGGGAAGATAAAGGATAGAGAAAAGAAGGGTTTGTTGGGCTCTTCTTTGCCGTCTTCTTATTATAATTGGGTTTTGCTGTCCCCATTGATCTTAGTGTACCCTTCTCCACACTACATTCCAACCCATATCTTTGGGAATAATCACCTATGCCCATCTCCATCAAACCCTCTATGCACTCTCTTTCTTCCCTCAACTCAAACCTTCTCCACTTTTTCTAACATCTCCAAATTTTGCCTTTTTTTTTGCTTTTTAAGGCCAAATTAGGAAGATGCCCAATTCTTTTTTTATTATTATTTTTAATTTTGGTTGGTTTCCAAATCCAACTATGCTCTTCTACATAATTAATTTGGTTTTAAAATTAAAGTATAAGTTAGGTTTGTTTGATTAATTATTATTGAGACACAAAACGTGTTAAAGAAAGTGTGATTTGCAACTCAGTTATCTTCTAACTAATTTTTGTTTTAAAGTTTTGCATTCTAACCACAAGGCGTTTTGTTAACTTAATCGGTATCCGATTTAACTACGTGAAGAATAGTAGATTAAGGGAGTTAGAGGACGAAGTGCAACAACTTAGAAAATGAAACATTTAAAATTATAATTCTATCAAAACACAAATCTAAAAAGGGTGGTAGGCGATGGGGATGGGGATCCAACGTGCAAGGATGTTATGCAAATTGCAATCACCTTTTTTATTAGCATAATACAAGTTTTTAACTATTAAACCATCTTTTCATCATTTATTCATTACCATAAATGCTCATCACTTCTCATTAATTCCATATTCTACTTTTCATTACTCTTACCTTGATGTATTTAGTAGTAATCCAAGTTGAGTTTGGTAGATAAAAATTTTGATTTTTAATTCAAACATAGAGAAATTAATATATATATATATATATATAATTAATATAATATAATATAGTAATCAATTCATGAGTGGTTAATTTCCAATTTACTTTTACCCATGAAAATGTTTGGATCAATTAATGATTTCATATTTTAGATTAAGAATATGTGTTTCTTATTAATATATCGTTCAAGTTAATTATTTTGTTTTTCTGAACATAGGTTGATTTTTCAAAAAATAATGAAAAAAGGATGCTACATAATATAAAATTTTATTTGTAAAAGTAGTACTTACTATTTATAAGCTTTATTTTTAAAACAATATGAGTTATAAAAATTATTAAATTAGTAGATTCTAAATACTAAAAAATATATAATATAAAGTATGAATAGCATTCAAACGATCAAATTCCTATTATTCTAAATACTTTAATATATATAGTTATCATGATAAATTATTAAATAATGACACACGTAAATGAAACAAAATTCACACCTTACAAAAAGTATATCATATAAAGCAATTTGTGTAAAATAAAATCCCAAATTTTAATGATAATTTTAGTTCTTTGACATTTTGTATTGAAGGATTCCTTATTCCTTAAGTTGTTCACAAACTTTAAGCAACCCATCTTCTTTTAAAAGCCATTCATTTCAGATAATAATTCCACAAATATCCTATCACTACCTGACATTTATGGTTTAATTCATCTAATTAGTTAAAAAAACAAATCGACTATTTATTAAACAAGTTTTTTAGATCGATCGTTAATACTCACTGTTATGACATTAGATGTAACGACAGAAAAAGAATAGAAAATAAGAAAAAATCAATATGTAGATTCAAGTGATTCATTAACAATGTGTTAGTTATATTCAAGAAGGGGAGAATCAATTTCATTTATTTTATACTATACTACTAGAATCATATTACTTTCTTACCCTTTTAGAAATAGAAACATATTCCTATGGTTATTAGTTTAGGTATAAGAATTCATTTCATATTTCTTTCATGACGTGAGACAACAAATTCAAGGTATCTCCACAGATTCCAAGCTAATGTTTAGGGTTTAATGTGTGGTTAAATTATATAAAACTAAAATAACCATTGGCGAAATTTTTAAATATAGAAAAATGATTCAACTATTTAAAAGTTCAAAATTTTATACACTTCTTACCGCTATTAGTGATAGAATTTGATACAAGCTTGTCAATTATATAAATGGATAGAAATTGATAGAAGTCTATCATTGTCTGTTAGTTATCGAATAGATGTCTAAAACTGCTATAAGTCTATCATTGATACTAGATAGAAGTCTATAGATATTATTTTTCTCTTTTTCCGTTTTTATAAATAATTTAACATTTATCATTAAAAATTTTAAATAGATTGTAGATTTCAATTTTAGTGTTAGAGTTTAAAACTTGTATGTTTTAAATGTTGAAGGTTGAAATTTGTGTAAAAATTGAAAGATGTGTTTAATCATATGTGATGTTGTAGTGCTGTTTATATGTTAATGTTTGTAGCAAAATTGGATGGTATATGTAATAAAGAAATGATTTTTAAAAGAAAAAGAAAGTTGAATTTGTCATAAAATAAGAATTAAAAATGATATTTTGATATTTAAAAAAGAAAAGAAAAGGAAAGGGAGAATTGGGGGAATTTAATTTATTGGGGCCTTCAAAGTTTCCATTTCTTTCAGATCCCCCAATTCATTTTCTTCATCTCTTCCAATCCCCCAATTTCAATCTCCGGCCACCATCAAAATCAAAAACAATAAAACTATGACCAATTACGGCACCATTCCGACCTCTTCCGCCGCCGCCGCCAACCTCGAATACATCTCTCGCGCCAAACAGCGTTTCAAAGACGGCCTCGGTCACCGCCGTCCATGGCGTCTAATCGCCGACTACCACTCCTTTACTCTCCCTTCTAACCTCCATGACACCCTCTCTCGCATCAAAATCAACCTCACTTACTTCCGTATGAACTACGCCATTGTCGTCCTCGTTGTCCTCTTCCTCGCTCTCCTCTGGCATCCCATTTCTCTCCTCGTCCTCTTCCTCATGTTATCTCTCTGGCTTTTCCTCTACTTCCTCCGCGATCAGCCTCTCATTCTCGCCGGCCGCGTTCTTGAAGATTGGATCATTCTCCTCCTCCTCTCCCTTTTCACCCTCGGATTCTTGTTCTTGACTAACGCTACTCTCAACATTCTCATCGCTTTGCTCGTTGGCGCTGCCCTTGTTTTGGCTCACGCCGCTGTTAGAAAGACCGATAATCTTTACTTGGATGAAGAAGAAGCTACTGGATTGATTGCGCCTGGATCCTGATCGCAACTCATTACTGTTGTTAATTGTAGAGGTTAATTCCATCCTCTTCTTATGATCATCCACCTCTGTTTTTTTTTTTTTTTTGCCAATTGAAAATTTGATGAAATTATGCTATTCCATTTCCGTTCTCAAATTCCACTTAATTCTTCATTTTGCATTCGTTTCTTCTTCCTCCTCTTGTTTTTTTTTATTTTTTGTTTTGTGTTGTAATTTAATCTGTTAGGTTTGTAATTCTTGACATTTTTTTGTGCTTGATTCTAAATTGGAAAACTCAAGAATGTCTTTTTCCTTAGTCTAATTAGAATTATGTTCTTTATTTAGTTGTTTTTATGAAGTTGAGTTGTTATGCAATGAGCCTTTTTATGTTCATTCTCTTATATTACATTTTGGGTGTGTTTGACCTAACAAGTTTGAATTGTGGGTTTCACACCTCAAAAAATATCAATGCTATCGCCTCCCTTGGATTTAAATTTTACATTCTTCAAATATTCTTACCCTTATTTAGATCCTACAACATTAAATTTTTTATATTTCTATTTATGTGTATATATATATATATATGCATGGGTCAACTTTGCAAAAAGATACATTTTGGATTTTGATTAGATAGCAAATTAACAAATTGATAAATTATAAAATGTATTGCTGAACTTTTTTCTGTGTTCAAAGACAATCTCATTCTTTAAAAACTTTGTAACATTGCTTTGTAAATTGCTTCAACTAAGAATTGACTACAACACAATTTCAACTCAAACAAATCACATTATTTCTACCACATTCTAATTTTCATTCAAAATTTTAATTAATTTTTACAAAGATAAACATATGCCTATATTAATTCTTTTTGTTAAAAGTTTAAAATCTTTTGTAAAAGTATTAGCTTTTATCATTATCATTTTGAATTTTTTTTTCTTTTAAGAAATGAAGGTAGAAGAAAAAACGATATATGTTGGCCAAATCTTAGAGAGAAAAGTGTATGTAATTCCAAAACAATACATCCAAAGAAAAAGATAGGATAAATTAATCAATCAATGGTGGAAATAACAATGGGATATATATTAATTAAAACTATTTCTCCTTTGCACAACATTAATATTAAACATATATCAACATTATGTCTAAACTTGCCATCTCCTCTTTAGATAAGAATTAGAATTTTGTATTTGTAGTGTATATAATATTAAAACAGTTATATATATATATGTGTGTATGTATGTATATAGTTGTTGTCTAGATATGATTGGGTCCAATTGGCCCTCTCCAAACATCCATTGGTACCCTCTCTTGTTTTTTTTAAAAAAAATGAAACAATTTAACTCCTAATTAACCTTAGTTATCCATTAACAAACATTAACATACTTAAAACTATAAGTAATTCAAATTAAATAAGAAATTAAAAGTTTTAAAAATTAATAGAACTATCTTTCGTTTTAAAATTTATAATTAACAGTCAAATGTTCAAATTCCTATATCTCATCAATGAGTGTACTTCAAAAGAAAATTTAAAGGTTTTCTTTATCTATTTTAAAAATTCACCAACCTAGTATGATTTATTAGAAATAAAATAGAATTTTATATTACATAGATTGTTTAAGTATTAAGAGTTGAATATGTAATTGATTGTTAGTGACAAAATTGAAAGTTTAGACATTCAATACACTTTTTTTTTTTTTTAATGTTTGAAGACCTATTAAACCTAAAATTAGACTTCAAAATCTAATACACACTTTAGGATCGAAGATAAATAGATTGAAAGAGTAAATTTTATAGGTTGCCTAAAATTTAGAAAGCAATAATTGTAGCATGAGGCTTCTCTATAAAAAGTTGCATCATTCATTAAAACTATAGTAACATGCTATATGTCCAGTCTTTCTAAATTATGAGTGAAAAAGGGGGCATCGTTTCTAAAAAGAACACCATACTTTCCTTATTTAACTCCAAAAATAATACTTTTTTTTCAAAATAAATAAGAAGTCTGATCATATTACAAACCACAGCAACTAAATGAATCTTCACAATAATCGAAGTTTGATTTTATTCATTACAAAAAGGTTGATTTATTTGTATGGTTGTCAATCATTTAAGTTTTTTCTCTACCCTCCATTGTAATTTTATCTATTTTATTTTACTGTTTAGTATATATAGAAAAGGTAATCGTTGGAATTTCAAGAAGAAAAAAAAGATCCATCTCTACCTGGAATAATATACATTCATGCACCCAAACACAATCGAACAAGCACAAGAACTAAAAACAAGAATGTACTAGTAGTGGTTCAACCAACAGAAATCTAGTTGATATAAAGCTTTGATGGCTAGGATTCATTTCTATCAACACCCACAAAAGAGATCAGAGTGAGAATGGGCAATGGAGGGGGGTAAAGTTATTTGACAGAAACAAACTTCATTGATTTGGTAAAAAAAAAAAAAAAAAAAGCATCTTCACATGTGAAGTTAGAAAATGGCCATATAGGCTCTTACTACTACTACACTATTTTTCCCTACAAAACTTACAAAAAAAACTCCCACCATATTTTCCACTTACTAATACTACTATACACAAACCAAAAGTTTATAATGAGAAAAAAATAATTACCCAAAAAAATTAATTGGGGAAGTACAAATTCAGCAGACTAAAGGGTGCAATGTATATCTTAAGAATGCTGAGCCACTTTACAATTCACTTCCACTGGAAGTCCTCCTTGTCTTGTCTCTTTCCCAGTAACCTGGTCTTAAACTTTCAACACAGACCTTTTCATTGAACCTTTCTACAGTCTCATCCGATAACAAGCCACTGTAGTTTTGTGGCTGCTGCTGTTGCTCAGTCCACATCCGACCACTCCGGTTTCCCACATCATATCCGGGAGTGGAAAAGTAATTAGCATCCATGACGAGGTCGCCTTCCAGAATTCGTAAAACCTTGACAGTTGAAAATAGAAAAATGAATTGTCAAATCTAGAGAAAATGGTGGTCCATCATATTTGATGCCTCCAAATCAAGATACTGATAAAGTTTGTTTCAGTAGTCCCTCATCTTTTTCTTCTTTTGAAATAATACAAAATAGGGGGTTGGAATTTGAGTAAGAGATGGGTTGCATTGCATCTAAATTGGCCACTCTATTAGTTGTCATGAAGGGACCAGTACTCCTTCACTAACTTTTAGACATTTTGCATTCTACCTAATTGAAATCAACATTCTTATTCTAGAAATTCTTCCCTAATTAGCAACATGATATCTTTCAGAAGTTAGAATTTTTGGTTTTGGGGAGGCGAGTGAAAAAGTAGTGATCAAATCTACTTACACAAGGTTCTTCACCTTCAAAAAACATACCCAGTGGCCTGCCTACCATTCATGGACCGATTGGCCGATGTATAATGAAATAGAGAAGTGCTACGATGAGTCAAAGTTGTTTTTAATCAGACTGTTTTAGACTTGGTATCTCACCTGTGACATACGAGGCCTTGCGTTGGGATCTCTTCGGATGCATAATGATGCAGCATGCAGCATACAGTATACTTCATGCTCTGCAAAGCTATTTACCAACCTTGGATCAATCAGTTCATCAATGAGAAATTCATCCAGCAGGGGGCGGGCCTGATTTGGGAAAACAAAGGACAAGCAGTTACCAATGGTACCTTTTGAAATATTGTTAAACTAGGAAGAAATTGAACGTTAGAAATGAAAATTAAAGTAGGATGCTAAGCTTTTTCCAGAACTATATTCACTCAATAACCATACCCATTCAGTGAGACACTGTTGACCTTTCGGCCGACTAAGGTCTACTGCTTTTCTTCCAGTAATTAGCTCCACCAGTACAACCCCAAAGGAATAAACATCAGCTTTTTCTGTGATTTGGCCACTTTGAGCATACTCTGGAGCCAAATACCTTAACCACAGAAAATAATTGTGTTCAATACAATATGTGAAAGATACATAATAGAGAAAAGGTACAAGATATGATTTGATGTCTACCCAAATGTTCCGATAACTCTTGTTTCAACACCGGTATCTCCATCAGGCTGCCACCTTGCAAGGCCAAAATCTCCAACCTGGTAGAAAAAGAACGAAACTTAGGCAGTGTCCCAGAAGAAATGTAAAACCTTGATCAATTCTAGCATCCTAAGATGTAAAAGAACACAAATTTCCATGGACTACTGTCTATCTGTAATGTAATTGTTTATGCATTCAGCGGCAAATATATTTGACAACACTGGCACCCAGAATTTGAAAAAGAAATTGGTATCCACATTGTTTATTCTTGATTGAGTTACTGATATATAGAGGGAAAGGCAGTATGAAACAGTTTGATAGATATCTGAAATGGTCGCTGTTTGTGATGGAAGATCGAATACACATAAAGCAGTTTGAAGATTGGAAGTTTTCATACTAGTGGTTCAAAATCATGTGTGATAAGAATGTTGTTTGGCCGCATATCCCGATGAACAATGCAACCAACTCTACATTCTTCGTGGAGATATCGTAACCCCCTTGCAGCTCCCACGGCAATTTTTTGCCGTGCAGACCATTCAAGTGGCTCTTGTTGGCGTCCTGAAAATGCACACATTGAAACTTACTCACAAAAGCATTTAACCAAAAACCGAAATAAAAAATATAATAATTACAAACATGGGCAATTCATCGAATTTATATTAGATCACTGATTCACATGAAAAATGAACTGTTGCGTAGGGAAAAAAAACCAAGTGTGGGAGGAAGTGTGAGGATTCTTCAATTGCACCTATGTCGTATAAAACCCTAGAAAGGAAATCTAAAATTTTGAAATGTAACCTATTTCAATATAAGTGGGACTTTGTATTTGAAATGTGCATGTAGTTACTAGATGTGTATTTTTCAAGGGGTCAAAGTCAAAATATTACCATATAAATGAGAATCCAATGAACCATTGCAGATGTATTCATACACCAACAACCTTCTCTTCTCCTCTATACAAAAGCCAATCAACATAACAACGTTTCGATGCTGTGCACAGCTAAGAACTTCGACTTCTGAACAAAATTCAAGGTCTCCCTGAGAACTAGCTAGTTTGTGCTGCTTGACAGCGACCACCTGTCCATCTGGGAGTACCCCTCTGTGGACAGATCCATATCCTCCTTCAGCCAAAAAGTTAGCTTGTGAAAATCCACCAGTAGCAAGCTCCAGTTCAGCATAGCTGAACCACCTTGGAGGCTTTCCAAAAACTGGTGCCTTGTGTTGGCATATTGAACATAATGGAGGAGGGCCTGGTGGCGTGTTCCTGGATAATGAAACTGCATCTCGTACATCCCCGTGAAAATCATTGTCACTTCTATGGCTTGACATTCCAATACTTGATTCTCTGTCAAGTTTAGAAGACTTCAGTAGAAAAGAATTTCTTGTTGACGCTTGATTCCTATCATCGCATCTCTGTGACCTTCCACTAATGTGTTGTGAGGATTGAAGATGAGAACTTAGAAACTCTGTCATCCATGGTTGGAATCTTAAACTTGCAGACGACACAGATAAATTCTCAATATCAGAGTCTGAACTAGCAGCATCAAGTTCTTTATTTTCCTTTATAACAAACAATTCCTCCTTCTTTGTGTCTCCATTCATTTCAGAGTTGAAAAATGGTGAAGTTCCAGGATCTGAGCTTGACACTGATGATGTTCCAGCTTCAGTAGCAGTAAAAGGTGTGCCCAATTCTGGACTGCTACTGGGAGTCACAACTGGTCCCCGTATAAAATCTAGAGGGTCATTATTTTCTTTTTGATGGCTTTCAGACCCTTCATATATATCAGAAGGTGACGGAGAGGGAACTTCTGGTTCCTTCTTTGGAGACCCAACCAGGTTCAAACGAAGAACTTTTGGTTGTGATCGTTTCATTACCACAATGTTGCACTGTAACTCTTCCATGCAACATTTCTCCTCGTGTTTGAGCTGTCTGAAACAATTAGAAAATAGTATTATGCCTTGTAGGGAGAGAATCCACAAACATGGAAGCAAATATTAGAATTGAGAGAACTGAGAAGAGAGCAGAAGAGAGAATTACTTGTCTAATACAACCCAGCTAGCTTGAGCTCTCTTGGCCTCAGCAGCTACAGCCCCACTCGGTGAACCCGAAACAATTTTAATTTTCACATTTATCTTCAAAAGAAAAGGTTTCATTTCAAGAAGCATGTCATCTAATAGGAGTATTTAATCTTTAGACATGGGAAAAGCAGTAAAAGGAAGCCAAGGTCATAACCTTATTTGGATCATAAACATCATGAAGCTGAAGAATCATCTGTGAACAGGAATCAGTAATATCACATTTCAGCTCCGAGCTTGTTCCAGAATGAGCTTTCTTGTGACCACTTGCACAATCCCCAGCAAATCTCGGAAAACCCCAGAATTTTCTACCTGAAGGATATGATGCTGTTATTAATCCATCTACTAATTAAGCATAATAAACTATTGGAGTGGCCAGATCCCATTTTCCTAAATAGAACTTTCTTTTTTTTCTTTCTGAACAACCATTGGAACATGTCGAACCACTACATTAATGAGAAAGAAGATCCAATAATACTGGAACACCTTCTAATCTAAGATCTGGAAACGTGTTTGATAAGAAGCAGAAAGTATGTGACAAGATTGCCAGAGAACAGTTAAAGGCAGAGCAACAGGCAGAGGAAGATGAACAAATGATTGACCAAGAACAGGGAAATGAAGAATATAAGAGGAAACCAAGGTTGGATCATCACTAAATGCTAGCATTTGCATAAATCAAAATGAGGGAAAGGGAGAAATGTACCAGAGCTTTGAGAAGGGACAACAACCAACAGAGTTATGCAATCTCCAATTTGAACAACATGAGTCAACGCCCAAACCAGTGCAGTTTTAGGAATTTCTTTGGAAGCCTTCACTGCGACAATCACCTTCTGGACATCATCAGAACCTTTGTCCTGCTTTCCTCGCTTCAGATCCCGACTCATTACCTCGTCGTTTCTTTGAAATTATTACACTTTAGAAAGTCAATTCTTACACCTCAAGAAGCAGATATCGCCACTGCTGCTCAAAGACATGGCTGAGGACCAAACCAGAAACATGTACATTATTGATATGCCCCACAATGTTGGATTCAAGTTATGTTCACGACCGACATGCTCACAATTCAGGCCAGTAAAACTTGAGCCTACAATGACACGACCTTTTTCACACCAATCTACATACATTACCACACTTTCATTATATCTTACTCAGTATTTCATAGCATAATTTTGAACATTCTGATATTCAAAATTGTCTTTAACACTTGTGCAACTTAAAAACAGAGAGAATCAGAAGATAATTGGGAACAAACTACAAACAAAAAAAGGAAAGCAAACCCACATGCAGAATTGATTTCTCTATTCATTTTGAACTAAGCACCTTCCTCTGAGCTTTCAAATCACCAAAAATGGCTCTCCCACTCAACAGGGATTTGAGGGAATTCAGTAAAAAAGATGCTTCAGACAACAATATGTTTCACTTCTAAGGTCCAACCAAAATAGGAACGATGCAGTGACGTGACAGAAGCCACCTCTCGTTGATGTACAATGAATGAGAGGCGAATCACTTCACACAGAACCCAGCTGGAAAACAAACTCAATCAGCTCAAACAACAAAGCTGTTGTACAAAAGCTTCATTAAATCTGATCAAAGCCAGAAAACTAGGGATAGAAGAAAAAAAAATGTAGGGGGAATAAAAATCAAGCAAGAAAGAAATAAAGAACCATTTTCAGCAAAACCATTCAACATTCGTCAAAATGCACACAGTAATAATTTTAAACTCACCGCTCAAATCCACCATCCGATTGAAAACCCCCCAAATAAATCTTGAATCGAAACAGAACCCAAAAAAAAGCTGCTCACAACAAACACAAAACAAAACCCAGAAACAACTTGTTATCCAAATCTTAGCGAGGGATAACTTTTTCCCTCCTCTTCCCTCTGATGGGTCTCCTTCTTTCACGTCAAGCCAGCAGAGTCACAGAAAGAAGCCAAAATGGGTCCGAAAAGAGAGGATAGATTGAAATTTTGTAAGGGAAAAGGAAAACAGAGTAATGAAAACCCAAAACATAAATTGGGTTTTTTTTTCTTCTTCTCTCTTGTATTTGTGCCAATGCCAACCACCTCCACCCAACCCTGAGCCCAGAAAAACCTTTTGAGATAATAAGTACAAAACTTTTTTTTGAGAGATTGAAGAGAGAGAAAATGTTGTGTGAAAAGAACAATCAATCAGCTTTGTGGTGTGTGTGTGTCTGTTAAGAGAGAGATAGAGAGAGAGAGAGAGGAGGTTGAGGATAAAGAAATTTTGAAACTACCTCTCTTCAGAAGTTGGGTCATTCACAAGGGAAGATAACATCATAATCAGTATCACAATCATAACCCTCTCAAACTTTTATTACATTTTATCATAATCCTTCCTATCATTCTAACTTTATGTTAACAATAATACTCTCTCAAAATTCAAATCTACTTCTACTGCCACCCGTCTACTTGAATTGTGTTTTATAACTTCAATCTATGATAATCATCTACTTAGACAATATAACAACTGGATTAAAAATATGATATCTATCGATAATAATAAATCATATCGTTGGTAGTAAATCTATGAACAATAGAATCTATCGCTAGTTTGATTTTTTATTGTAATATCTGGAAACCTCAAGTTTATAGAATCCAATTAAGTAAAAACAAAAGGTAGAGTAGTGTGTTAAATTCAAAAAGTGAAATTTAGAGGGAAACAAAGGAAGAAGGGAGGGTAGAATAAATACAAAGATTATCTCACACTGTGCAAATGCAAGCATGTCTCAGCCTGCACCTCAATCACTTTCTTCTGCCATTTTTGCCCAATGAAGTTTTTAGCTTCTTAAATTTTCACAAGGCCCTCCTATTTGATTGTAATTACAAAACTAACACCCCAAGGCCCCAATTTTGAGTTCATTTCTCTTATTTGCCTCTTCTGCCTCTGCCTCTTGTGAGAGAGAGAGATTGAAGGAGTTATTTTTGGAATATACTTGGAAGAAATCAACGGGACCCATTAAAGTTATTTTTTAAATATTTGATTTGAATTAAAGGTTTGGTTGATAAAAACAAAAATATGAGGAGTATGGTTTTTGGGGGAAAAAAAGGTGAATGGAATCATCTAATTTGAATGGATGCACTTTTCATGTGACCGTACCATTATGTAACACTATTAGGTATATTGGGAAAAGTGTGCCTTTCATTATTAATATATATATATAAAGCTTTCCCTAAATTTTTGAGCCAAAGTGCTTTGGAGTTTTAAAAGAAGAAAGGGTAAAAAAAATATTGGTTTAGTGATCTTCAATTTACTTTTTTTTCTTTCCTAGATAATTTATAAATGATTGTGAATGAAACTATGTTAAAAGTATATAAAAATCTAAAATTCATGATCTTACTTCTTTCAATAACCACTTACTAAAATTAATAAATTTAAAGGACGTTAATGATCAAATTTTTGTATTAAAATGTCCTTTCATGCTTGATAAGACCATCAAAGAAGAGAAGATATTTGTCTTTAGCTCATATCTACATAGAAACGGGTGTTAATGGTCCTCTCTTAAATTATAAAAAGGTGGATATGTGTTTTTAATGTGCATTATGGTGTACATTTGAATTATCCCTAACACGTCTAAAATATATGAGTCTTATTTGGTGTTAGGACATTCTATGACTTGGTGTCATAAAGTCTCTAAGAAGATCTGAGTTCTAATTAAAGTCTGTTGAAATAAAGTGTAGATGAAATGTTTTTAACACCTTGTAGCTTTCCCCACCATAAGAAGAGTAGGTATAGGTTTGTGTAAGAGTGGGTGTTG
The DNA here is from genome assembly GCF_000004075.3 of Cucumis sativus. NCBI lineage: Eukaryota > Viridiplantae > Streptophyta > Magnoliopsida > Cucurbitales > Cucurbitaceae > Cucumis > Cucumis sativus. The sequence continues at coordinate 35,849,177 of NC_026657.2, forward strand.
TTTAGTGTCGTTGGATTCAAAGGATTCTCATCACACACTAAGAAATGATTGGTCCCAAAGTGTGTTCAAATAAATAATAAATGAATATGAGCCCAACTATTATCTCCAAACGGTGGATCTAGGTTTATGCCATTGTATTTGTGTTTACGACTCTTTCGTAGCAATTATAATATTAAACTCGAGTCAAATATATCCACAGTTTTACAAGAAACAAGATATCATTATTTATATAATATTAATAATAAATAGAGGCATTTTTATTTTATTGGTAATTTGAGTAAACGAGAGCTTTCATATTTGCATCAATGATTGACACATTTGGGTAATATTCAAAACAATAAAGTTATTGTATTTATTTTAAATATAGATAGCAAGTTTTTGTTTATCCTTATTTTTGAAAGCTTTATGCTATTCTTTTTGCCTTTTGACACCATTATTCAAAATAAGAAGAGTCGTTGGTTATTTTATTTTATTTTTGTTCTCTCTCTCTCTATATATATAGTTTGTTTCTTGCTTTTCAATCATCCCTTCATATTGATTTTAGATTGATAGATTTAATTTAATTAGAAAAAGAAAAAAAGAAAAAAGAAAAAAGAAGTTAAGTTTCTTCCTTGAAAGTTTAGAAGAAGAAGAAGAAGAAAAAACCCAAAATGGTAAATAAAAGCAAAAGGAGTGGCACTTAGTCCAAGAAATTTGAAAACCCATATCTGAATTTTGAATGAAACCTTTCTCATTAATGCAAAAACGTGAACTCAACCACATTCCCAACTATGCATTTATAACAACAAACAACAATAACATTTTTTTTTAACATTACCAATAAATATCATTATTAAGAAATGTTCACCCTCCAACACTCTCCCATTCGCAGGGCCCCACGTGGGATCCACTCGCCGTTACCCATCACCCTCACTGTCCCATCACCCACCATTCATCACCTATCACACGCCGTTAACTCTTTAGGGTTTAGCGCGTGAGTCACTTACTGCCCTCCGATCACCTTCAACTCACATAACCGTGACAGATTTACCTCACCAGACGACGGCGTTTTTGGCGGCTGACGTCCTCGGCTTCCCTGCCACCTCTCCCGGATCCTGTCGCACTTTTCGAACCTCCTAAACTATTTACTTTTCTTTTCTTTTCTTTTCTTTTTTTATTTCATTTCGTCTTATTTTGATCATTTGGACAAAAGCACAAATAAATTAATCATATTTAGTGTGTGGTTAATGTTGATTACCCATCCATAAACCATAACCCAATACTTTTATTAAGAAAAATAGGGAGTTTAGAGGCCACGTTTTCATGCATGTTTTTGTATTTTCTTAATCCATTATTGTTTACTCTACTTGCTGTCTGCTTATTTTGTTTTTTTATTTATTTAATAACTATTATTAGCATAAAGTTAAAAATTCAATGTATTTTATTTCTTCAACGAAGTTCGGTGGATTTATTTATTTATTTTTATGGTGATGCGCAGATATTGATTTCACACCACCTCCAACTATTATCAAACCTCTATTATCCAACTTTCAATTACATCATTTAATCTCCAACTTCCCTATAAGACAAATTTAGATTTATTAACCATTTCTTTTTATTCTACAACTTCTATTTTAATACCTCAATATCTAAATTAATATTTATAATATTTAACAATATTTTAGATTTTATCAATTATATATTTTCTTATTAATGTTCATCTAACTTATACAAAAAAAAATATCAGTGTACAAATTTACTCTTTTGGAGCTGAATCACTTTAAAACATAAATTAATAATTCTATGTATTAATTCCAATGTTCTTTTTATCAATCTAATAATTAAAAAAGTCTTACATACATGTGTAATTCTTAATTTACAATATTAATGGATACATTTATAAAAGTTTAATATTTAAATGAATGTAAATATTAGTATAATAGTATGAATTGATACAAGTATATGCAGTAGATAATATCATTTAAAAATTTGGGATAAGAAAATGAAATTTATATTCCAGAGGGGAGGGCTTTTATGGCGTAAAAAAAGGGTAATTCTGAACCTTGAAGTTCAAAATGAATAATGATAAAACAACTGAAAAACAAAGCAAGAAAACTTCTTTAATGTGCAAAAAGTATATTCCTCAATTTGTAAAGTTAACAGCCAAGGTAGCTATAAAATGGTCTCATTTAATTACGGGTTTCCCATTTTTCTTTTTATAAAAAGTTTCCACATTTAGTGGCAGAAACACAGATAAAATAAATAATTGAATTTAGAGGTTTTTATATATATATATATATATATATTTGTCTTTTTATTTTGATTTTAATAAATTTACGTTCTTAATGTTGACCTTATGATTGAGATGATGGAATGAGAAATTTGAAAAATTAAGTAAGCCAACAGAAAAGAAAATCAAATAAAACAAAGTTTGGCGTTTGGGAAATATTTTTCACAATATATTGTAGAAAACTCAAAAACTAACCAATAGATATAATTTATTTTTATAAACACAAAAAGTAAATGATATAATTTAAACTAAAAAGAGAAAAATTTCCTAATTATTCTTATTAACCATTAGACAATAAGTTAGAGAAGAAAAGTAATCTGTTTGTTTAAACACCGTATTAAAGTGTGGTGTACTCATCTAATTAAATGCCGTAATCATTACACCTCATTAATGAACTCTAAAATATGAGATTACTCTATAACTTTTGGAAATATGACTTATTTAGTACGTAATTTAAAAACAAAAATGAATGTGATTCCATTAAAATGAAAAGGTTGTATTTAATTATTTTAGATATATGTTTAATAGCCCATATATATAAAAAAAAAAAATCTATTCTCCTTAAACAATTAAATGGTTGTTTTTTTAATCTACAATTAAGCTAATGTCTATGGTGATAATTTCAATATTTTTAAAATTGTTTACATCCAAATGCTATATTACCATTGCTTCATTTTTCTAATATAATTTTATATTTTAGAGAGACCTTTAAAAAATAATGATTAAATTAATAGTGACAATTCTTTGAATTTTTATTTTCCTATTTGAATTAAGATATAGTTTGAGTTTCACATAGGGATGCCAATCCAGCTGCGACACATCCTCCATCCTTCATCCTTCATCCTAGCCTTGGGATCCCCTTCTCCAACCCTTTTCTTATAATCTCAATCTCTTCTTCCATTGCCTAATCTCTTGACTCTCTACCTTTAACCTACCAAAATAATAATACTACGATTATAAATTTAAATCCAATATTTTACCTTCAAAATTACTATTTTTAAGCTTCTAATTCCTTTTCTTTATATTTAATTAATTAGTAGTGTGTATAATCAAATTTAATTGAAAGGGAAGCTTTAACAACTTATGAGACTAATAAATAGACTTGTAATTTAATTTCACCTAAAATTCCAATTTACTAAACAAAATTATTTTAGTTCTCGTCATCCTTATTACAAAGGAATTGATGGGACTTTTTACTTTATTCAACTTTCAAGGGGTAGGAAATATGAATATGTACAACAATATTTAAACCCAACTTAAATTATGTTTCAACTCACAAACATGGGTTAATGTATTAATTTACTAAACAAAAAATGCATCACAAAATTAAATAGCCAAAAATTCTTTTTCAATTAAAAAATAACTCATTTTATAAACTAATTACATGCCAAAGTCCAATAACTTAAGCACTTAGTGGGCTTGGTGTCAACATCTTATGCATCTCGCATAGTCTACTAGAAGTTAGTGAGATTATCGAACGAAATGCTGAATTTTTTCACTAACTTTAGTCAAAAGACAAAATGGTTTTTTACCCTTTTAGTCAAAGTCAAAAGCAACATTTTGACTATTTTACCATTTTATCATTCTTAACTAATTTCTCGACTACATCGTTTAACGTAAAGTGATTATTTCATAGTTTTAGTCTTACGTGTAAACTCTTTATATAGGTTACTCTCACTTTCATGTTTATACATGAATAATTCAGGACCACATCGTCTGTACTAACTACAAAACGGGACGTATTCACAGTGTTCCCATAATAAGGAGGTGTCCAACCTTATTCATATAATATAGATCGTTTAGGCTAGACACTCGAGCTTTGATCCATGTTTATGTATCTATATAAAGTTCAAGTTTACTTGAGATAACCTCATGACCTTAGTTTATTGGATTCAATATTATAGTATTCAATTTCACTGATAACTCCTCAATAACCACCTTTGTTGAATCAAATATGTTTTTAAACTACAAACTACCAATTTTAGAACATAAATTCCAACCGTTTAAATATTTGGTCAACTTCCCTCTACCATTTTTTACAATTAAAAAAATGATTTTTTTAAAAAAAAAACAAAACATATATCCACACGATTTCGTTTGATAATTATTTGATCAATTTTGCTACGTTTACTTATTATCCCTAATCACAACCCCTAAGTTAAAGATTATAAGGTCTGGTTATGGCAAACAAAAGAAAATGGTAAAACCACATTTTTAGAACCAAAATCCCAAATAAAATAAACTTGGACGAAACAATCCCAATTATTGAACTCTAATTTTAAGTAAAATAAAAGATATTAAATAACATATATATTCCAAATAACAATAAAATTAACCCAAGCTATTCAAACAAAAGGAGGAAAATTTTTGGAATTTATCGAGAGTAGAGATGTTCTTGGGGGATGTGAAAATTTGTAATTTAGTATATATGAAATGAATTAATTAGGTTGGTGTGTTCTTAAATGTGAAGGAATTGTGGGTATTGGTAGCATAGTTTTAGGTAATAAGTACAAAGAGCAATGTTTGGGAAATTCAGGATTTGGGGAATTGGCTTTGTTCCCATTTCTAGAGGCATTGATTGGAATCAAATCTCTGTGCTTTGTGCTCTCTCTATTTTTTACTAAACTTTCTTACACACACTTTCCACATTCCCCAACCTTCAACCTATGTAGGGCATGCCCATGCCAACCACACCACACCTTTCCTTCAATTTCTTCAACTCTCCCCTTTCCCCCCCTGCTTGCAACCTCAAAATAGCTCCACTACTTAAGCGGGTACTTTCAATAGCCATAATTCACACGTTTGAATCTTCAAGTTCTATTGTTGTTTGTAGGCTCGAAGATTTGTTCTCACGTATGGTTACTGAGTAATCATTTGTTTGTATTTTTATCATTGTAGATATTAGTTGATTAAGGTTTTGCTTTTGATTTCAATCCAAAGATCTTCTTGCATTTATGAAGATGTTGTTCCTAAATCAATTCAACAACTTTGATTATATTATATATTAGTGAAGTTTTTTTAATTAAAAAAGTTTATTTCATTTTAATCTTCCAACTTTTAAAAATTAACATTTTTTTTTATTGTTTGTCCATCAACTTGAAACACAAAATACAAGAATACTCAAGCAAAGTGTTTGTAACAAGATAGCTGACAAACCTAATAATTTAATATCAAATAAAGATAATGAGATGACACAAAAATTATTGACTTAGTTTGGTGTAATATCACCGGGCTGTCTCAATGGTTGTGTGTCAAGTGGAAAAATATTTTATTAATGGTTACAATGAATTACATTTCAGCTTAAGTGTTTCGGAAAAACTCGTCTAAGCTTTTATTTAAAGAGGTTAACCCTAAGAAGTAAACAAGAGTATAAAATATAGAGCTAAACCGTGAGAAGATCTTCAATGAAGGTAAAGAATATTTTATAAAATAATGGAAAAGCAGACTACCAAATTTGCGATATATGTTTGACATCACACCTAACATGTTTGCCAAAGATAGAAAAACATATCATCAAAGTTGTCCTACACATATATGTAAGAAAAAATAAAACCTACGTATTGAAAAACATGTTATTCAAGCTTTACAATTTGTAAAATCAGTCAATCATATTACAATAACATAAGTAAGAATATGTATACCTATAGATTGATATGACCACGTATCAAAGTGACATAACTTAATAGAATGACATGACATATAAATTTTTTTTAAGATGAGGTTGATTGAAATTAAATTAATTTTAATATATTAATGAATTACTTAAATAAAGCATATAAAATAAATTTTAAAATTTTAAAAATTATACTCAACATTTTAAAATAAACTGTTAATATTATCGTGTATATTTAAAAAAAAATTATAATCCTAAAGAGGGAGAATTCTTTTAACACAACAAATGAGACAAATATTATTATTTTTAAATAGTTATGACGTGTATATCTATATATTTTAAGCTAAGTCAATACCTCTTTCGTTGCTACCATATGTCAATTATTGTCGAGCTATACTTACTTTACCAAACACAAACTAATATGTATTTATATACTAAGAAAAAAAAAGGGTAATTTTTAAAAGAAAATGAATAATTTGATTTTTGAAAAAATGTAAATATTATTTTAACCTTTATATTTAAGGCTTCGTCAATTTAACATGTATACATCAAAATGTCTAATTTTTTTGATCTCCTAAGATTATAATTGATTAACTAGTTTTGCTAAATAATAATTTAAGAGAATAAATTTAAAATTTAATAAAATTACAAAAACTATTATTAAACATTTATACACATATAAGCCTAATATTAAAAAAACTAAAAAATATTTATTTAGATCAAAATAATATTTCAATATTTTTTTAAAAAAATCAATTTAGATTCCTAATGACACTGCAAAGTACACGTGTTCTTCGAGGTTAATAATTCTAATTAATTTAACAAATGTATGCAAAAACATATTTTAAGCATTTATACACTAATTTATTTATTTGAAGAAACTATTTCCAAAATTATTTTATTATTGTTATTTTTTAAAAAAGACTAATAAAACCTAGTTTTTTTTTTATTACCTACATTACTTTTAATTATACTAAAATGAGGTAAAATATTTAAATATATATATATATATAACAAAATTTTAAATTCAAATATACACGAGAGAGGGTAGAATAATAACAATAAGAAACTGCTTCGAATATTATTTTTTTTGTCCCACCCCCATTTATTTGGTTTACTCACAATTGAAGAATCAAATGATTTACTTTCTTCTTCTTCTTTTTTATTTTTATTTGCACTATGTGGTAATTTTCGAAACAAAAAAAAAGTCTTCAAATTTCTGATTTCTTCGTTTAATTAGAAAGTTATGAATCATAAATTCATTTGACTTAGTCAACTCTACTTATCTATTGATTTTAGTTTCATAGGATGTTTTTTAATATTCCCGTTGTTCACATACGACTAAATTATATTAATTGTTAAAAAATAGACCAAAATTAATTTTTATTAAACATAAATGCCTACCTACTTTAATAACCATTCTTTTTATAATGTGACATAAGTCTCACGGACCATAATCATTAGGTGAAGTTTATTAGAACCTGTGAAAGTTCTTTTCGAAATATTTGTTCATAATTCTTTTCGCATAAGGAAGTGCATACAATAATTAAATCATCACAAAAAATGTAACAAGTCATTTTTGAAAAATACAAGATCTACTTAACTCTCTCCCGCTTCTCACATATTTCTCGTTCAATTATAAAAGCTATTATGTTAAAATAGATAGATATATAGATAGAAGGAGAAATAATGTTTAAAAATGAGAATAAATGGAGGGCAATGGGGATCATACACCATACTCAATCATTAAGTTGTTGTACCTCTTTACTAACACAGTTGTCATTTGGCATTGAAGGATAGCTATAGATTCCTTCTTTGTGGTCCTTTTCAAGTTTGGCCAATTACCACAATAGAAAACCATATGGACATTCATTATTATTATATCAGTGGAACATTTTATTTAATCAAACTCTAGAATGGAAAATAAACTATCAAGAAAAAGAAAAAGAAAAAAAGATAAGGTTTTTGCTCAAAAAGGTTTCTATATTGAAATGAACAAAGTAGGTGTAGGAGAGGATATAATTTAATTTGCATGTGAAGTTCAATAGTCATTTTCCATTCTCCTATACCCTACGTCCCAAAATAATTCAATTAATTTCCTCTCTTATCTTTTAGCTTTCTCATTGTTCTTTCCTTTTAAAAATATCTTCCATATTATATAATCAAATAATTTCAAGTCTTTTACACACACACACATATATATATATATATACACAATATAATACAAACATGTGATAAACAACTATTTATTGATAATGTGTCTATTTGACTTAGAGAGTATGTAAAGACATTAAATATGTTTTGAGCATTTTCAATAGCTTTAGTCACTCTCAAAACTATTTATATATTGTAAGTGACATTTATAACAGATGTAGGTGTGTGGACAGAATAAACATTGAGTTAATTTAAATCATTAACGTTTTGGAATTAGTAAGTTAGATCTTTGGTTAATTAGGTTAGTGGGGGTTTCTAAAGTTTAGTAGAACATTTTTTTCTAAAAAAAATATGTTTAATTATAAACTTGAGAAAATGTTAAGAATTTAATTTTTATAAATTTAAAGATTGGAACTTAGAGATGACTGTATCCCAACTCTTGTTTGGTATCGAAGCCTTCCTTTTGTATTCTCATGTGATTGACCAACTTTCGAATTATGATTACTCATATATTTCTAGAATATAGTTTGATAAAAATTTTATAATTTTTCAATAATTGACTTTAATGACTTATTTATTTTAATTTGAAGTAAGCAAATCTAGTAAAATAAAAATATCATATTAATAAAAATAAATCAAATAAAATTATAATTAAAGTGAAATCCCAATTTCGAAATAAAGAAACTAACAAATATATTCTTAGAAATTTAATTTTTTTAGTTTATTTTAAATTTAACATATTTAAAGTAATATAATGAGACAACGAGGAAAATTGTAAAGATGGTAAAAAGGGACAAAATAAACAAACTATTTACCAAAATCAAGAATTTAAAATCTAATACCAAAGATTAAATAAAAAATGGATATTTCACAAATTTAATATTTAAAAATTTGCACCTCATTCTCAAGTTTCCTAATCTTACACTCCAAACATAGTTTTCACATTCCTACGCTAATTAAACTTTCCACCCTGATGAGACTTTACATTTTCTCAATATATTCTTTCACGCTTAACATTCCAAACCTAGGTAACAAATGTCACCTACTTTTTGTTTGATAAAATCTTTCATGACTCTAAGTTTTGTGACACAATGCATTATTTATGAAAATTTTATCAAACCACAAACACTAAATTATAATTATAAATATGCGAAGTAAATTCCAACTTTCCCTTTACCCAAATGTACCATATTTGTCGTTTAACATTTTAAATACTTTATTGGATTTTTTTCATATATATATAGAAAAGGAAGTCACTGTAATCATTTTTCATTCGATTTAAATACTAATTTAACCAAATATAGATATACCAAAATAAAGTAATTAATTATTAGCATTTTCATCCAAATTAATAGTTAATTTAGGTCTTTAAGACAAGCCTGATAAGAGTGAAATAGTACAATAAGAGTCATGCAAAGGCATGATGAGAAATTAATGTAGGAAACGAACCAATAAGCCGAGGGAGAAGAAAGAGTAGGGAAAGGAGAGACATTGGGCAAAAAGGGCTCAACTTCTACACTTCAACCTCTCACTTGCCACGGGGGGGGGCATATGCCACCAACCCAAATTCCTTCCTCGCCCTAAATTACCATTCTCTTGATCCATTTAATTGGAACTCAAAACCCGAAGTCCATCTCGGAATAACTAAGGGGTTGTAGGCAATACCTAAGGTAGCTTCTTCTATCCATTTCTAGTTTACTTCGACTCTTTTCTAAATATTGACTAAGCATTAAAGGTTTTGTGACAAACACCACACAAATCTTTTCTTTTTTGCTTTGTATATCGTTTTTCTTCTTCAAATTTATTAATTTGCCATGAAAGAATATTATCAACAATAACTATATTTTTTTCTTTAATTCTTGTTTCTTTAAAGAGAAGACATAATAAAAATCTCATACGTTCTATCCTTTTTCCTTACTTTTTTGGTCTTTTTTCCTTGTTCTATTTTAAATCTAATTTAGTTGTATGTATAGATGATTATTTTATAACTTACATTAAAATATATATGAAAGAATTATCAAAAGTTTATATTATCTAAGAAAAAATAAGTCCAATGCAAAATTAACTAAATCATATATGATTGCTTCTATATTTCAAATGTTCTCAAAATTCAATATGCAATGTTATATGTCACTCAAACTATTCGCGTTAAATGATGTCAAACTTAGATCGACTTTTCATGATATATAAATATGAAAGAATAAAATAATCTAAAACCATATATATAAATATAAAGGAAGGAAAACGAAATTTAGAAACTCTCTTCAAATATAGCAAAATATTATGATAAATCAAAGTAGTTCATCTTTATTGCGATAGACACATATAATAATCTATCTTCGTATATAGTGATCTATCAGACACACACATATTAATATTTTGCTATATTTGTAAATAATTTCAAAAGTATTATCATTTAAAATAACTTTTTTAAATTAAACTCTTTTTTTTTAGAAAAAAAACTTGTGTAAAATTTAGAAACAAAAGAAAGAACTGTTTGGACAACAACCCATCCAATATTTCCAATGGATATACACTTTTATGATGTTGTCTTTGGTATCATTCCAAAAGACCTTATACCAATAGAGATAGTTGTCATTACTAATTATATACCTAAAATCATTCTCTTGTCTAATCGATGTGAAACTTTAGTTGGATTTACAAAAACATCATCATATAAGTATGCTTCTTCAGAAAAATACAAACCATAAATTTATATCAGGTTGCCAATGCAAATGTACTTCTATATTCATTAGAAATAAGGTGGAAGAATGTGAAATATATGTGTGTGTGTGCAATAATGATCTCTTCTTAGAGATTATCAAAGTTTTAATTTTCAACATTATGTTATTATTATTATAGTACAAATATATAAAGAGTTTTTTATTTTTGGGATCTATAATTGACCTTGTTTTCAAATTCACTGATTCAAATGCATTTAATAAAATTCTATTTGATCTTTTAATTATATTTGGATTTGTGGCACACAAAAAATATATTGTGAACAATATTTCATGTTATTCTTTTTCTTCTTTTATATAATAAAGAACATTTCATGTTTCTCAAACTCTAAATATTCTAATAATTTATCATAAATTTATAAAAGAATAAAATCATAAAGTCATGCAAACTTTTCTTTGGATGATTTTAAGCTACCATGAACGATGAACACTTTTTATTTATTGGAGAAAAAAAAAAAGAGTCCAATGCTAAGAATGGACATGAATCCAGAGATGAAAGAAGAAGAAAAGTGGAGACAAGAAGACAAGAAGCAAACTCCATTAATGTAGGGCATTGACCTAATTGGAAACACCCTCAAGCTACCCTCTATTCATGTTTCTCAAATAATTCAAGTTTCTCCCTCCTCAATAATGTGCTACCTCATTTCGAGAGACTCGATCTAGTCAATACATATATAATAATAATTCGTTTATTTCAAACTTTTTAAAAAAATATAATAATCAATTTAAATATAAAGCAAATTTAATATAGGTCTAAAAGCTCTCGATCCCTTTTCAACTTTGCTACGTACGATTTTTGTTTGCATAAATTTATACATGAGTGATAGCTATTATTTTGTGTATTGGTGGATTTATTTGAGTGAATGATAGAGAGGGCCCTTTTTTTTTTATTTGCATGGTTGGATGTGTTTTTTTATAGTGTGTTTGGGGATAGAAAAGATTGATTCCATGGCAGAAAAGGGAAAAAGAAACTGTCAATTGAAGATTCTTTTTGAAGCATTATTTGTTCATCATTTGTTCATCATCCTGAGTTGCATAGACAAAGACATAGAATCTCCTAAGTTCAAATGCAACTCTATGCCAGAGTATGTCTGTTCCCTTGGTTTCTCTTCCTTTATTTTTTTCAAAATTATTTTAACTTCTTTCTTCTTTCTTCTTTCTTCTTTTTCTTTTTTCTCTTTAAAATAGTATTTTTGGTTTTGATTTGTTAACTGAGCTTTAAAATCTTAAATTCTTACTCTAACTTTTGAATTTAGTTTGTATTTGATTTATAGATTTTTATATATTACATTTTTTTTTTGTTTTTAAAATGTTCAGCTTAGTTTTCATTTGGTTCACCAAATTCCAAAATTTTATATTTTTACTATTCAGTTTTCACTTGAATGTCTATTAAAATTAAATGATTTGTTAGAAACTAATCACATTGTTTACATCATAATAAATTTAAATTAATCAATCAAAAGTTAATGCCAAAAGACTCGATAGTTGATGAAAATAAAATTATAAAATCTATATATCTAACTATCAACCCAAAACGGAAATTAAGCTAAAACATGTGTTACATCCAAATTTATAGACAAAATAGAAACTATACTTTAAGTTTGAGGACTAAAAAAATATTTGACGCAAGAAAAAAGGAAGAGAAATTATTAAAAATAGCAAAATAAACAAAATATTTATTTTTTACAAAATAAATTAAGTATAATAGATTTTTTATTTACTTCAGTGATTTTTCGGAGCTTTTGCAAAAAAAGAAAAAAAAACTATGATAATAGGGTTTATGTTACGACATTTTATAAATTTACAAAAGTAGCAAATTTAAAATATTCGTAATATGTAAAAAAAATTGTTATTATGAGCTATTTTTTAAAAAATGTTTTTGTTAATTTTTCTTTTTTTCATGTAAACCATTTTTTAGTATTATTTTTTAAAACCAGCGGAAAAAAAACTTAGGAAGAAATCTAACTGGATTTAAATTGTTAATGGGCTGCAGGCCTTCTAATAGAGAGCCCATTTAGAAAGGAACTCTGACAAAAGGCCCAAAGGGCCCATCCAGTTTCTACTTTTTCAATTCAACAAACCACTTTCACCTTTTCATTCCCAAGTTTTGTTGATGTTTATATTCAACTCTGTAGCAATGGATATCACTGTTAGAACCAGAATTGAAATGACTATTTGAGTGTTTTGGGATGTTGAGTTGATTATTATAGCAAGTGGTTATTATAGTTAATAGTTATAATAAGTAGTGTTTGGGATGTAAACTATTTTAGTATAGATTAAAATAGTTTGTAATTAGTGTGTAAATTATTATTATTATTATTTGGGTATAATTTAGTAAACATTTAGCAAATAATAAAAGAGAAAGACTAATTAAAAGTAGTAAATACGATAGCAAATTGAATATTAAAATAGTATTTACTATACTTAAATGGTGGGATATAAATATTTGAAATTATTGGTGCTCAAACATGAAGTGAGCTATAATAAGAATAAATCGTTGTGCCAACTTCTAGTTTTTGTCCTAAACAACCCCTAAACGATAAACTCTATCACTTATGGACTATAAAAGTATGCAGTGAGTCGATACCTACGATACAAAATGATAGGTGGCAGATTCATGGAGGCTCAATAGCATGAAATCCAAAAGATAGCACCTAAATCATCAGCGAAGGTATGACGCTAGATGATCAATTTCAAGTTGCGATTATAATTGCCTAATTACCTCATCTATGGAAAGATTTCAAGAACGCTCTAAGGCACAAAACCAAGGAGTTCTCACTGGAAAGTCTTATCACAAGATTAAGGATATAGGAGGAGCCGAGAAAACATGATCAAAAGGAGGAGGTGAATGTGATTCCCATAAAGAAGTCTACTGGTGCTAATACCGGATCTGAAGCCAAAATGAAATAAGATGAAGTGTGGATCCAACAAACAGAACAACCCTTAGTGCATAAGTATAATACAAATTGTTGTTATAATTGTAATAAGTCTGGACACTTAGCTAGGAATTGTAGAAATAGGAATCGTCTTGCTGCACAGACGAACCCGGTAGATCATCACACAACCAAGGTGGCTGGTGTTGGAGAAGTAGAACTGAAATTCACATCTGGCAAGATGCTCGTGCTGAAGGAAGTTCTGCACACTCCAGAAATTTGAAAGAATTTGGTCTCCAGATATCTCCTCAACAAGGTTGGCTTCACTCAAACCATAGGATCAGACTTGTTTACCTTAACAAAAATTAATGTATTTGTGAGAAAGAGTTACACTACTGATGACATGTTTAAGTTGAATTTGATAATTAATAAGAATTTATCTTCTGCTTACATGTTGTCTTCTTTTAATGTTTGACATACTAGACTTTGTCATGTTAATAAAAGACTAATTAGCAACATGAGTAGATTAAATCTTATACCTAAGTTATCTATGCACGAATTTGAGAAATGTTCACATTGTAGTCAAGCTAAGGTAACAAAGACCTTGCATAAGCCTGTAACTAGAGTAACACAACCTTTAGAATTAATTCATTATAACTTATGTGAATTTGATGACACATTAACTAGGAACAGTAAAAGGTATGTAATAACCTTTAAGAGAGCTTGTTCTACGACTCAACTGTATATGTTTTGCAGCATTTGTTCCAAGTACTGATCTTCTTTACTATTGCATCGATCAAAACGTGAGTTGAAGATCGAAGTGCAACAACAATTCGACTTTGGTCTCAATTAGCTTATTTGATCTAATAGTTATGATAAAAACACGCCAATCTTATCTTATTTTCAATTTTGGAATCCATGTTAGTTTTTAGTTAGTCCTTAATTTAAATTTATAATTATAAGGAAACAAATTTTTTTTAATATATAAAGAAGATTATATTTTCAGGTTGGAACAAATAATTTAACATTACTATAAATTTTTAATGTTTTTGTAGATTTTTCCCCGTACAATTCATTACTTAATTAATTACTCAAATACTTAGAGGTGAAAAGGTAAACATTGCTTTTGAGGTTCAATAAATTTATTAAAGGTTCAACCAATTTAAAGAATGACAAAGTGACAATGAAGAGAGTGATTCACTATTTATGCTTTTTTTAAAAAAAAAATTTGTTAACCCACCAATGAATAGTTTATAATACTTTATTAATTTTACATGCTTTTGTATTTTAAATATACCACAACCATGTTTAAAATAAATATAATAGAAACATGTTATTTATTTTGACTAATGTAGAATTTTCTAAATATAAAGGAATGATTATTAATTAGAAGACTTTTATTTTGAACTTAAACAATTTTCAACTTTATGAAACAGATGCAATGCACCTAGTTTTGATTAGTTTATAAAAAGTGCAATAATCAAATTGAAAATATTAAGTTTAAATATCATGCATTTTGATTCCTGTAATTTTAACGTTGATTCATGTTGGTTTCTATAATTTCAATTTTTGTTCATTTGGATTAATATACTTTCATAACGTTCATTTTTATCTTTATACATTTTTAAAGTAAGAGGAAGAAAACAAACTAATAAAAGAAATTCGAAGAGCAAAAATTTTAGTTGAATATGATGAAGATCGAGAAAAACAAACAAGAATATATGAGAGTGTCAGTCACGTCTTCTTTCTTAGAAGATAAATTTATACTTTTCATGTAGATGTCATTGTCATGTTTTAGCGTTTTTCAATTTTAAGCTATTTTTGGAAAGATCGTCCATATAAAAATACGAAATTCCAAAAAACCCCTCAATTAGTTTTATGTTTTAATTTTTTGAATTAAGATAACCAACCAAAATAGCATTAAATTGGACCAAATATAAATGTATGTATATATATATATATATATATATATGTATATATATGCGTTGAAAGGAGGCATTTCACACGTGCAAGTCACTTTTACGATGAACTCCCGAAAATTATTATAATACTAAGAACAAAAGTTTATTAAAATATATATATAAAGAAAAAGAAAAAGAAAAAGGAAAAGAGAAAAATGAAACCATAATTTTTGTTTGGCATCGAGAGAAGCTACAGAGAGAGTGTTTTCTTTGGTTCTACAAACAGAACGAACGGTTTGCTCTTCACTCTCTTTCAATCCCCATATTTGTTCCTTTCTCATTCTCTTCCAACTTCATGTTCCTAGATTCTCATCTTCAACCCACAACCAATTCCCCCCCCACACCTCTTTCAAGTTTCTTCCACAGATTCTGCTCATTCTCATGCCTCTAACATGGCTGAATCCAGAATCTAGCAGATTCCTTTCCCCCCCTTTTCTTTTCTTTTCCATTTTTTCAGCTCCTCTTATGTAAAACCCACTCCCCGATCGCTTCTTCCTCTGATTGGATTTCCTGGGTTTCTCTTCTTTTTCTCCCTTTCTTTTTCTTTTTCTTTTTCTTCAACCCCTTTTATTATCTGGGTTCACTTGGATTAGTTTCCCGGAGATATGAAAGGTGGCGATGAAGCTATCGCACCTCCCCTCCCCTCCTCCCAGCCTCTCGACTGGAAATTCTCTCAGGTCTTTGGTGAACGTACCGCCGGCGAGGAAGTACAGGAAGGTATTTTTTTTTACACATTCTACTGTTCTGGAGCATCCCATTATGCTTTATTTGTTGGATCCAATCGCTATACTCTGCATCAGTTGCAATTAGGGTTTGTCTTCTCATCTTCGATCTGTTCCAGATTATTTCCGAGTAATTTATTTTCCATCTTGTGGATTGTCGAGTTGGTACTCTAATTTGTTGTGCTTTGTTTTGGCTCGAAATGGGAGATAAGCGGGTTTAAGTTGCTGAATAGTTTAGAGTTCTATATGAAGTTTGTACCCTTCCTTGGAGATATGTAGCATTAGTCTTTTGTCGGTTGATTTAAGTAATATGAAATTTTTATACCGTAAGTCGCGCTTGCAGCTGCATTCAATGTTCGTATTTATATTGCATGCATTGAAGTATCGTCGTCCTCAGCTCTTCTAGTATAAAAGTACGTTTATTCACGGGGTGATTGATGGAAATAATCTTTTTATGGCCCTCCGGCCACCTTGAAAACTAGAATTGGGCCATTTACAAGGCATGGTCATTCCAGTTAGAATTTGGTTTACGTCGGTTGAGGATGGTGCTTATGAACTCATACATATTGCTGATTTTGTGCATTGTATCTGACAATCGGGAAATGATAGAACGAGACCGATTGAATTTATAATTAGTTAGTCATGAGCTTTGAAGTAGAGTCTGTTTGATAGCATAAACACACAGATACAGCATTGCGCTTTAGCTCTTGTAGTATTTTAAGAGCCACCTGGGTCTTAATCTTCCCTACATGGTTGCTTTGCTTCTCTGCAGTTGATATTATTTCAGCAATTGAATTTGACAAAACCGGCGACCATCTTGCTACTGGTGATCGAGGTGGTCGAGTGGTTCTTTTTGAGAGGACAGATAGAAAAGATGTTAGTTCTTTTTTGTGCTCTGTGGATTTTGTTTCTTTTTTCACTATACAGAATTAGTTCTGGTTTCTTGGTTATGGAAGTTACCTATGTCGTCTTTATAGAATGGAGGGACGAGAAAGGACTTGGAGAAAATGGACCATTCAGTGACTAGGCATCCTGAGTTTCGTTATAAAACAGAGTTCCAGAGCCATGAACCTGAGGCAATCTTTTTCTTTGCCTATATCTGCAGAATTCTTTATTTTTCAGATTAATGGTTTTGATGTTATTCTAGTACTCACTCTGTGCCCACATTTTTTTTTTAGTTTGACTATCTCAAGAGCTTGGAAATAGAGGAGAAAATTAACAAAATCAGATGGTGTCAAACAGCCAATGGTGCTCTCTTTCTATTATCTACTAATGACAAAACCATTAAATTTTGGAAGGTAGGAAAGTGACATTGTATGATATTTCCAATATTTTAACTTCAGCTACTGATTTTCCAATAGACTCCAAAGATATTTGCTAGATCTTGTCTTAAAAAAAAAGGTTCTAGATACAGTGGGTGATAGCCTAGTTTAATCTGTCTTTTAATAACTATATGATGATGAAATATGTTTGATTTACTGTGGAATTTTTTTTGTGTGCCTCCGTGGCTGTTATTTTATTTATTTTTCAAGATCTAATCAAATAGATTTATGTTGTTTAAACAATAGGGTGGTTAGGGGGTTGGATAAGGACCCTAGCGAGGTTTGGTTCTTAATGAGGATTCATGTTTCTCTTCGGGTTTCAGTTTTGAAGCTTTTTTGTAACTATTCATTTGGTAACATCTTGCATAGCTTTAGCTCGAAACCCTTTCTTTAGGTGGTTGTTTTTGTTGACTTGTTTCTTGTGTATGCTTCTTTATTGTATTCTTTCATTCTTACACAATGAAAGTTATTTTCATAAAAAAATGATATTGAACTATTTTCTCACAAGTGTCAAAGTTTTGGCTTCTGAGCAAGCACTAATGCCAATGTAGGACTTCCAAAACAGGAATTAGTTTCTAACCAAGAGCTCATATATAATAACTTGTAACCCAGAAACTAAAAGAAAAGCTAATAATAGAAACACTACATATATTATATTTGTTTTCTAGTGTTTTTGTAGTTTTTTTAGTAGGAATATTTCTCTTATACCAACCACATCCGAAGTGGAAAAAGGGTGTAGACTGCAGTAATTTTTAATATTTTATTTTTTAGCTCTTGCATGAAGTCATTGGAGTAGTAGAAGGTTTCTGTATGCCATTATATATTTCATGTGTTATTCAATCTGGCTTTGTTCTTTGAGGTTTGACCAGGTGCAAGAAAAGAAGATCAAGAAAATATCCAACATGAATGTGGACACGTCTAAAGCTGTTGGCAATGGATGTATAGCTAGTTCAAGTAGTTCTACAACACATCTTCCAAATGGAGGATCCTGTGATGGAGGTTATAACCATCCAAGCAATGACTTATTGGGGGCTATTTCATCACTACGTCTACAAGTGGTAGTTGCTTGTGCTCTCTTGGTTTCTAACTGAACAATTTCACATATTGAGTTGTGAATTTTAACCTCTTGTATAATTTTCTTAGTGGCAAAAGATAGCTGAAAGGACAAAAAGTAAAAACTGTGCATTTTACTATTTTCCATTTTTCAATTAATTTTATGGTTCCCTCTAATAGATGTCTCACCAAGCCCCTTTGAGGACATCCGGTAATAGACATCTCACCAAGAATACCAGTGGAAAGCTGGATATGATCCCACACACCTGCCTTGATCATGGTGGGAAATCTTTGTACAAGAGGTGGACAGGGTGGGGGAAATGGAAAATTTCTCCCAACGTTTCAGGGACAGAGCATTCCCTTCCTCAACCTCACCCCATCTGCAAAAGTTTTATGATTTGATATCTGAAAACTTTTTTATTTTTTACACCAACTGGACGTCTAGTTTACAACCATGCAATAAGATTGATTGCCATTTTGAGAATCCAAGGTTTATTTGTTTGCTTTTTGTGAAGTGTTAAAGCTGTGGGAAGATTTCATTATCCTTTTTCCTACTTGTGATAGTTGTCACATTATTTTAGACACTTGTGATTGTGATTGTTATTCATTTTCATTTTCCTTGGAAATTTTATGAACTATTATTTTTATTCTTGATGAAATTAGGTAACTAGCCACGAGTCAAGCCTTCTTGCTAGATGTCGTAGGGTATACGCCCATGCTCATGATTATCATATCAACTCTATCTCAAATAACAGGTAATACCAAAAGTTTGGACTCGCTCCAATTATCAAAGGATTTTAAGGTTATAAAGTATCACGGTAGCAGTCGGATTTTGCTCCTGCTACTTCTTTTTTTTGGTATTTGGCATTTTAATAATTACATGTATATCTATTGTTCTATTATATAGTGATGGTGAAACTTTTATATCGGCGGATGACCTGCGGATAAATCTATGGAACCTGGAAATTAGCAATCAAAGTTTCAACATTGTTGATGTGAAGCCTGCTAACATGGAGGATTTAACTGGTAGGCTCATTACTGTTTTACTTGTGGCTTGTTTCCATTTAATGATATTATGACATTTTGTATTGGATTTATCATTTAGAATTCATTGTACTTCCTTTCTTTTACTGATGGGTGGTGTTGGTGGATGATACAAATGCGATATATCCTTAGAAGAACGTTTAGAGGAAGGGCCATTTGGAAGCTCTTATGTCTTATGCCAGTTTTTCAATTTCACGGTACATTGTGCTGTTTTTCTAGGGCCTACACAGAAGAACAGCTCACATCAAGGAGAAATCTAAATAAAGGAAAAAAGAAACAGAACTTTAACACAAATTTACAAGAGACTGCTCTAATTGATAATAATCATAATAAGTGGATAATTCCAGAACACTTACGACGTGAACACGTAGTAAGAAACATTGGAATGTGCGGAGTTCTATAAATTTTCTTCCAAGATTTCTGTGTCCAAGTTCTTGTATTTCTCTCAAGCTGTTAATCACGTCCAAAAATTGGCTCCCCAATTTCTCACAATATGGAAACTCCAAAGCAACAATCTCGACTCTTAAAACAGTTCTCTTTAGGCCTCTTTATATCACAATACACCAATTCGGGGGGAGGGGAAGCAAAAATCATGGATACATCTTCGAATGGAGTCCATAGTTTCACCATATAGCATGCCGGAGAACCAGTGGAAAATTTTCTTCAATAATGTCCATGTTAATTTGGTCTATTCCATATAGTTACTTGGGATTAACTTTTCTTAATCTTTATTTTAACATTTTATTCAAATGTATCTTTTTCACAGAGGTGATTACATCTGCCGAGTTTCACCCTACACATTGTAACATGCTAGCATATAGCAGTTCAAAGGGATCAATCCGCCTTGTTGATCTGCGGCAATCAGCATTATGTGACTCTCATGCCAAATTGTAGGTGTCATGAATTTGACTAAATTCCCACCCTCCAACGAATTTGTCCTTTTCTTTTCTTCTGGGGTGGAATGTGGTAATTATACTTTCATGAGCTTCTAGTGATTAAATGATATCTTTTGCTTTCAGATTTGAGGAGCCTGAGGCACCTGGTTCTAGATCATTCTTCACAGAGATAATTGCTTCAATCTCAGACATTAAATTTGGGACAAATGGAAGACATATATTAAGTCGTGATTACATGACTCTTAAGGTTTGTGTGTGTGTATGTGTGTGTATTATAACTATAGTTTGATTCTTTCAATTATGAGGCCATGAAGTATTTGATAGTGTCATCCTAAGATTTGGATGTGAAGTGCCATAGCGATGGTTCTTGTTATCTTTATGTAGATAAACAATAATATATCAGTACCCATGGATAAGACAAAGTTTGACCATCAGGTAAACATAGAATGGGTCTAGGAAAGCTATGCTCCTAAACAGATAAAGCAAACTCTGGAAATTTTCACATTTTTACAAGGCATGTAGCTCCTAGTAATGTGCTGTTATTCTTATAGTTTCTCAAATTTGACTTTCTTTGGTAACATGTACCTGGCAACCCCAGTCTCCTGATTTTCTTACTTTGGTGTTACTGGAACGTCAACAAGGATTCTTCTTTTAACAAAACGAAATAAATAGCAGTTTTTTTTTCTTTTAGCTCTTTGACTCATTTTTGTTGCTTTTCTTCTAATTTTTTATTGCCTTTTCGTATGACATGTTCCTTGCAAGTCTGACCTGTTCTTTTTCTCTTTTCAGTTATGGGATATCAACATGGATTCTGGTCCCGTTGCAACGTTCCAAGTTCATGAATATTTAAGACCCAAGGTGAGATGAGATCTCTTTGTTCAGGTATAACATGTTGCTAAAATTTAGAAAACTTGGACTTTGACTAAATGATGTTTCTTATTATCATATGCAGCTTTGTGATTTGTATGAAAATGATTCAATCTTTGATAAGTTTGAGTGTTGTTTGAGTGGCGATGGGTTGCGTGTAACTACGGGTTCCTACAGGTCTGTATAATTTCCACTGTTATCTATTCATTTATGTGCATTCAGACTTTTTTCCCTTCTCAAAATCTTGCCATGAATCTGTGTGTTATTTATGTGATCCCAGCAATTTATTCCGAGTATTTGGTTGCTCTCCGGGAAGCACTGAGGCAACAACTTTGGAAGCTAGCAAAAACCCAACTAGGTATTTCAATCAATTGGCATATTCACAAACTTAGAGTTCTATGAGATTTTTGTAAAGCTTATATTAAGTATATAATTACTGGTGTTGGCTGGTAGGAGACAAGTACAGACCCCTTCAAGACCTTCAAGATCACTTAGTAGTAGCTTTACAAGAGTTGTGAGACGAGGTAGCTGCTCCACACTTTAGTTATCCTTTTCTTTTTCTGATCGCTTGATTATTTTGCTCCCGACAATAGTTAGAGGCTCACCTCTCTTTTTGTAGTATTTTCTTACGTTTTTACATTGTGAAACACACTGATGTCAGGAGGATCTGAGAGCCCAGGGGTTGATGCAAATGGCAACCCATTTGATTTCACAACTAAGCTGCTGCATCTAGCATGGCATCCGGCTGAAAATTCAATCGCCTGTGCTGCCGCAAACAGCTTGTACATGTATTATGCATAAGAAGAGGAGCCAAGCATCAAATGACATCATCTGCTTAACTGTTTTTGACTTTTGTCGGTAAAAGTACTATCCGTTCTCATCAACCCTTCATCACCGAAGCTATATTTATCAAGTTCCATATGCCTCCAATATTTGGTGCATACTTCTATTACTGCAGGGGTCAAAATTTCCACAAGAAAAAAAAACATTGTTTATGTTCCTCAGGTGGGCAACATTCCTTTTTCTTCTCTTCTTTCAACCCTATAATTATCTTTTTATTTCCTTCATAATCCTTTCTTTGCTCTAAAAGAGAAGAGATTTAGTTCTGTTCCATATTTTGTTGGGTTGAAGTTAGGGAATCCTGATTGTAGCTCTCCTGCAACAAAACTACTGAAGTGTTGTTGCTCAATATCTTCTTCCACTAGGTTCGAGATTAACAAATGTAGTTCATTTAGTTAACTTCTAAAAGTTTCGGTGGGAAGAAGCTGTTAAATCTTGCAGTACATCAAATTATTTTTTTCAATTGATTCATTGTCACTCAGAAATTACAACATCGGGATGTTTTTTTTCTCTTCATAATTTATTACTGTAGTTTTATGTAAAGAACAGTTATATTGAATGTAGCATATATAGCTATGAATATTTTTGCATGCACATATACACCCTCCTTGCCCCTTTCTTTAAATTCTATGTAGATTTGCTGTTTCTAACTTGCTGATTGGAGACTTCTTTTGGTATCTTCATCTGAAAAATAGTCGTCTTTCTGTTACATCCTTCATTTCTGAGAAAAAGTTCTTCACTCAATTCTAGTTTGTAGTAAGATGCTGTCTTTCTGACACGGTGGAGCCGACTTTGGTTTGTTGATTTCTCTCTCGCTCACACACACACAACATTGTGTAATTTCAGTAGTCATATATTGTCACCATTGAAGGAAGCCGTTTCATGTCGGTCTCATAGATTGATAACTTTGAATGACTTGTTGAATGTTCAGGAAGAGCACGAACATCTTAACCTTGTATGACTCTTTTTAGGAACCACCATGTGATGTTTGTCTATATATATATATATTCTTTTTGGCTATTTACGAATTATAACTTATTACCGATAAATTGTGATATTTTGTTATATTTGTAAATATTTACAAAATGATTTCTTCTTTTTTTTCTTTTTTGAAAAAAAGTTCAACTTTTACTGGGAAGCTTGTTATACTCTTACAATTTTTATCTTAAAACCTTCAATTCCAACAAATTGCTCTCCACGTTTAAATTTGCATCGTCATTCTTGCCCTCTTATAAGTTTTCATTTGAAAATTCCTGAAAAAATGTATTATTAAATAAAACATAAATATTATTGTGTAAAATTGATATAAATTCAAAGAGATATTAAATTCCCTTTTAAAAAAAATGTATTTTTTGAAATTTTGTGAGATATTGAAATTGCAACTTTTAGGGAAAAAGATCGTAGTTGACCTAAACATACCTTTAACAGATATATATATATATATATACATACTTTGATGGGTATATAAATATTGGAATTACCAATTTTGATAAATTAAGTACATGCCAATTGGTGATGGCTTGTGGTAAGTATAATCTACTAATTTTCAGAAAATTAAATATTGTATTAAAAAAAATTCGAAATTAGACATTTCAAATTTGAATCTGAGATATTGGTATCTCAGAAAACGAAATATCCGTCTAAAAAGAAATAAAATATGAAGTCATAATAATTATTATATTTTACTTTTTAAAATGGGAATATTTGTAAAGTGGTTTTCAATGCTGCAAAGCACCTTGATGATTTGGACCAAGCTTGGACTATTCTATTATCCATCAATTATGGTTGTCTTCATATACATTTTATAAATAATAATAATTAAATATTATATTTTGAAGTGTGGAATATATATATATATATATATTTAAGTATTTTAAAAAATATTTGTTGGTGATGAACAAATAGTTCTCCAAATCTTTTATTCTCTTTTGGGTTAGAAAACAGCCAATGGTGTTTATTTTTAAAACTACTTTTGTTTGGTTGAAGTTGGCATGGATTACCAAAATCTATTAGATCTTTTATTTAATGTACATATCAAAGTTGTAAGTATGTGAGTTATAAACAATTTAATCTTTTAAAAGAATATGTTAAAAATCACACAAATTTAAATATAATTGAATCTTCGTTTGAAAAATAATAATAAAATTTTGAATATTTTAGTTAGTTTCTTTCGACTTTAATTCTAAAACTTTCAAATTTCTATGGATGGATAAAATAACAAATAAGTAAGTAAAAAAAAAATGATAACAATACCTATCTTATAATCAAAGTATAAAAAATATTAATAGATTGATTGATTTTCATTAAAAGTTTTTTTTTTAAACAAAGAAATGTGAACTTTTCTTTCAAGGATATAATCCTAACATTTTTCAACTCATGTCATTGTTATCATTATTTGGGATAAAAAAAGAAATTCTAAAATAGCTTAGGGGATCAAAGGAAAACAAATTTAAGGGTCATGTTCATATTTAAATCCAAAATTTATTAATTGTAATAGTAGTAGTTGAGTGGAAAGAATTAAGGTTGAAATTATTTCAACCTCTAACTTTTATTATATAGTTAAAAAGGAAATTTTGGTATGTTAAAATAGTATATGCGTACTTTATCATTCGTTATTGACTATGCAAAGATCATTTAAGAATGATGTTAGGTCCAGGAAAATTAAAGTATAATAAGTTGGGGTAGTTGGTATGAAAGTAGTATAAATTTGCCTGTTATGTCAAATATTTGAATCTCCATCTCGAGCTGGGTCGACGTATGAAATTACATTACCTACCCATGTGAGGATGAAAGTGGGACAAAAATGATTGAAGAAAAGATGGAATATATGGGAAGAAGAAAATGGAAGGAACTGTTGAAGAAGGTGAGAGTGTGAGACAGAAAGAGACTTTTTTTGTTGCAATTGTCTCTCCACATTTCAACACTACAAACAGAGCAAAATGGCATCTTTCTTTAGAGGTTAATAAATTATTTTGATTCTTATATTTGTATTTTATTTTAGCATTTAAAGAAAATTCTTTAACTTTCTATTCTGTTTCAAATTTATCATTGTGTTTTCGAGCTAAAATGTTAATAATAATTTTTGAACTTTCAAACGAAACTTTAAAAATAACCTTATCTTTTGATTTTGAATGATGCTTTGAACTTTAAAAGTTTTGTTGACATTTGATCAAGTAGATTTTAACGTTCAAATTCGAATCAAATAATTAATCGAATTATTCACAAAAAGTAGTATTAGTGGCAAGATCGAACTGAACATAAGGAACACTGAATGTGTTAAAATAACCAAACAACCTGAACAACCCAGATTACTCAATCCAAATTGTAAGGGTTGAGTTGAATTGATTTTTAATTTTTAATGTTTTTCAGGTTCGATTGGGTTCGGGTTACATTTTAAACTTAGGGTTGACTCAACCCAATCTGAATTTTTAATATTATTAAAATATATATTATAAATTATAAATATTATTATGAAGTTTTTTTTTAAAGTTTGTAATAGATAGGTTGAATTTTGATATTTAACATTTAAGTTTTATGAAATTTTAGTTATTAAAATGTGTCGTATAGAAACTTAAGTATTTTAAGTTAATAAATAATATACTTAAAAATAAATAAATAACCCGACAACCTTTTAAGGGTTAAGTTGGGTTGAAGATCTTGATTTTAGTGATTTGAGTTGTCAATTTGACCAACTCGAAAATTCGGGTTAGTCCAAAAAAATCTCTCCAACCATTCCAAGCCAACCCATTTACACTCCTAGGGAGCAAGTAAATTTCTCAAACAAATTGTTCCTAACCCGTGGTAACCAAGGGAGTTGATGGTTTTAATTGTTAAGAAATAGTAAGTTGCGAAAGAAGTAAATTGGAGACATTCAATATAAAAAAGAAACCCAACTTAAGTTAACCAAGTTCAATCCATTCAAAACGTATGTTTATGGAATTTTCATTACTAGATACATTTATTGCATAAAACTAACTAAATCGTCCTAACAATCAAACTAGGTCTAATTCGAATAGATCATGAATTTTCATGCATATTCGAATCAACCTAACTGCATTAATATGAAAAGAAAGCTGCTAGATTGAACAATCGACTTCCATGTGTGTAGTTAATTATTTGGATGGATTAATTTATGGTTGATTAGAACAATGTCTAATTAAATTACTAGCAAGCTAATCTAACTATATGCTTCATGCAATTGCCATGCACCCAGCAACAAAAATTACACTACAATCAAGCTATCGTTATACAGTACTCCACAATATGAATTAGAATAATTTAAAATAGAATTAAATCTCAACGTTACAGTGTCCTAGTTCAAATTCTCACAAATGCCATAAAATAGATTGAAACCCTAGAAATCTAGGCTAGAAAATGGTACTTTAGCCTCTCATCCACATATCGGGTGATGAAGGAATGACAACGTACATAAAACTAGTGAAAAGTACTTCGAAAGTGGAGAAAAATTTGTCCAATTTGGTGATTGGAATTAATGGTATACAAACCTAGGCAGCGAAAAAGAGATTTTATAAAAGCACATAAGCGCAGTGGTGCTCACGAAAAATTTCATGCGAATCGTCTTTAGAGAATCGCAGTCCTGTGCGCTTTTCATAAATAAAGGTATCTACTGCCTTATAGTGCAAGGCAGAAACCAACTTGACTTCTTTTCTTCATGTTCTACTATGCTCGATGCTCCTTGACTTCGTTTTTGCTCATTTAAGCTCCAAAACGCACGACACCAAAGCCTACTCTCGATTTGTTGGAAACCTATAAAATAGTCAAAATAGAAAGGTGAGATCAATAAAATGATCCAGAATTAAGAGGGATTAGATAACACACTTTCGGTTCTGCCAATATCCTTAGATTTATTTAAAGAAAAGCTAAAAAGTGTCTTATTGTTAAGCATGTTGAAAGTTGTTTCTCTACATCTCATCACCTTTGTTTTACATTATCTCTCTCTCACTTCAATTTATGACCTAATATTTTCCTATTTTTTCTTCTTTAAAACTATCTACTTTAGTTAAGGTTATAAACCAGTGATAACTGGTCTCTAAGAGGCCTATTTTTTCAACCTAAATCGAGCTAGTTCATAAAAAATTAATGTTTAAATGTGCTTATATGCATGATAATGAGTTTAATTAGGAAACCATCAAGACATCTTGAGTGCGTGCAAAACAGGTTAAAATGAATCAACAAATTACAAAAATACTTTTGAAGGGTTGCATATGCATACATAAACTCTATGATTTTACTTTGTATGATGGTTAATTTTGTCCAGATTCATCACGACGTGTCGTTGAGGTTAGTTTCCTAGCTTATGAGTAGAAATTATAATATAAATTTGTGAAAATTGAATCTTTATTGTTCGATTACATTTGATTTCTTGCATTTTGAACCTTCAGTGTAATTAGATTTTTGTCTGTGAAATGAATTGACACTCTAGTTACCAATGGACTTCTTTTGTCATAGATTTGAGTCGGAAGGTTATCTCCACATTTTGTTTTGTTTGAATCGCGAAAGTAGTAGGATTGAATTCATGCATGTTTGAGATGTATATACTGGCCTTAATTAGATCAATCATGCATAGCATTATCTACATTAAAAAAGAAATCAGGAAACTAACTTAGGTTATTTAGGTTATTAATTGTCACTATGGACCCTTACTCTCAACGAAAATGTTTGAAGATCATATATATATATATATGGTATAATAAACCTAATAGGACGACACCATTTATTTTAATTAAGGTATATAGTCTTAATTAATAATCAGGATACGCTTAGCTGGTAGTTTAAACACGTTGGTTGAGGTTTATAAGTTGGTTAATGCTTGATTATATCTTAATTTTGAGATTAAATAATCCAATTACATCGGATTACCATTTATGCGTTCATAATTAAATTTAAACTACATTTACCCACTATCTTTACTTTTACACATAATATTATATTTTTTTTCTTTCACGTTTCCCTATCTACACAAGGTCCCATTTACCATTTAATTAGGAAATTAAAGCATAGTGAAGCAATTATCGGACTTCCCTACTCATCGACTCAATCTTATCGTTAATACTACCTAGCTAGTGATAGTAGTTGTATTGATCAATAGCTATATATATTATTTGATTGTGAGAACCCTCGACAAGTTCTCTGCTTTCAACTAGTAAGAAGAAAAATAATGATGAAACCAATGAGAAACATTTGGACTTAAATGTTTAACATTGTATATTAGTAGCTAATTTTGTTCCGTTGTTTGAATCTAACACATAAAAAGAGAGGCACACATTAAAATAATTAGATCGTAATTTTCATAATTACTAGTTAAAGGGAAAATGATGAAAACACGTGAACGATATCAAAACTATTAATTTTAATTTTAAAAAAATTAAAATAAAGTTAACTACGGAGAAATTTTTTAATACTAAAATAGTATGAAATTCTTCCTTCCGTTCAATGCTTGCCAAAAAAACAGTTAAATGTTGATGAAAATAGTATATACATAAACGTTTTCTCATCGTGCCTGAGTTAAATTTAGACACGTAGCTTATACAAAAATTAAAATGAGACGAAACTTAAAAATTAAAAATATGGAACTAAATAGTATTATATTATTGCTAAGATTTATGGATATAATAAGGTACTCATACAATGGCTTTTGTTTCAATTCTAATAATGTTCATCTTTTTCTTTTCTTCTGTTTGAAGCCTTCTCAATTCCACTCATGTTTCCCACTCATATTCTCTCTCTATCATATTGGTCCGTTTTGAACCAATACCAACATAACTCAATTCGATCCAACATAAACAAACTAACTTTATCTCACATTTATGTATAATTGACTTGAAAAGTAGAACAAATTTTATTCGATGCGATAGTACTGTTTCGATATAATTTTTCTTTTTTCTTTTTATGATTACTCATATCAACGTTAACGTTTTAATGAAGCTATTTGGTGGGTCATTACTTATTATTATTATTTTAAGTTTTGAGACTAAATTGAATGAAATTAAAATTTTAACACCACACAATTAGACTTGATATTTTTTATTCTTTCATCAATGAAAATTTTCCTATATTAAAAAAAATGAACTTATATTGTCTACTTTTGACATAAACTGTCGTGTCACTTGAAAAATCTATGTAAATGATGATATTGTCTCTTAGTAATCTTCTTCCTATACTACACTTCAACAAATATCAAATTATATTAAATTGAAAATTGCAATACTTTATTCTAAAGAAAGTATAATTTTAGTTCATAAACGTATCTAATAAATTCTCAAAATTTTAATTTTATAACAAACAATTTTTTTATCTATTTAAAATTTTGAAAAAAAGTAATTACTCGAGATATAAAATCTAACTAATAAGTCTTTAAACTTTTAATGTGGTGTCTAGTATAGATATTCAAACTTAAAAATTTAAAGACATATTAAACAAAAATATAAAGAGACGTAGGAGAATGATTGAAGGTTTATTGGAGAATTATTTTTACGTTGAAATGAGAAATAAATACAAAAGCTTAAAAATGGTAAATTTGTAATTCAGGAAAATGAAATATTTATTTATTTAAAGTTAAATAGGGAATCAAGTCGGCCAAAGGGGAGAATATTAGTGATTGAAAATTGTTATAATTAGAAAAAGCAAAAAAGAAGAAGAATATTGAATAATATATGGATAATGAAATATTTTGACTATGAACTATTTATTGAATGAAACAACAAAATCTAAGTGCAGATATGGGTTTGGCTTAAATCAAAATGTCACAAACAAACATATTTGATCAATCAAGATCTCAATTGATAGTGATTTTATTCTCTCTCTCTCTTTATTTTTATTATTATTTTGAAAAGAAAATAGTAATTTGATTGTCTAATATTGAAAAACATATGATTAACAAAAATTAAAAAGAAAAAGGGTAGAGAGTTAGTGGGGGGTGGGTTTATAAGTTGATGTGGTGAAAGAAAGATGGTGAGGGTCCAGGTGGAGGAGGAAGTGATGATAAAAGAGATATGATTAAGTGTGGGGTGGGGCATTGCAATCCTTGAAAAAAAGGGACAAACACAATTGCCTCTGTCTACTCTCCGCTCTGCCTTCATTCACGCCTTCCATTTATTTTTGCCCTTATTGCCTTCCAACTTCTTCATAACTCCCACCTTATACTCCCCATTAAT
Source organism: Cucumis sativus (assembly GCF_000004075.3). Classification (NCBI taxonomy): domain Eukaryota; kingdom Viridiplantae; phylum Streptophyta; class Magnoliopsida; order Cucurbitales; family Cucurbitaceae; genus Cucumis; species Cucumis sativus. Next base: position 35,879,706 of record NC_026657.2, read on the forward strand.
GCTGCCCCTTCCCCCCTTCTCCCATTTTCTTCTTCATTACTATTTACTCCAACACTATTCTACTTCTTATACATCTAAATATTTCTCAACTCAAATTAACAATCACCAAATTTTACCATATCACTTCTTATAATCGTTGATATCTGTAATTACCGTATGTTTATTGAGTTCACTACTTTATGTGTTACTTTCGATCAATATAATTTAGACCATAATTTCAAAATATAATACTCACTCTCTTGTGCTAAATTATTGCTAAACTAATGAAGTTGATAATATTGGTTTATTAGATTCAAAATTAAAAAATTTAAACCTCCAAATTATATAGATATAATCATAAAAAGTTAGTTGACTCATTGAATTTCATTAACTATATAGTATAAAGATTAAATAAACATGAAAAGGCAAAACTTTTAGTTAAGCGATTTGCTCTTTTGTACTAGATAATTTTAAATATCTAGTTTAGGTTTAGTCTAAAGAATTTCTAAATTAAAGTTTGTCATATGCATAGACTTTTACACCATCAAAACTAATATTATATTTGTTCTTGAGATTTAATCAAAGACTTCAAAATATTGATAACGTGTATTCTTTTGAATGACATACTAATATTTTAAGTCAATATGTACATGGAGGAAGAGAATCAAAATCTTTGACATGTTAGTTCAATTCGATAGTAATTCACATGCAGTTTTTCAGAAATTTGATTTTTCACTGTTTCAATTTTTGTACTTAAGAAAAACATTTTAATCTAGAATAAGTAATATACACTAATTAAACTAGTAGAATTATTCTATAGTTGACAATGATGTGACAAATAAAAACTTTACATTCTATCAATAATAGATACATATAGATATTTACTAATAGTCAATACATTGCTATCAATATCTATCAACGTATTAATAGTCTTATCAATGTCCATCAATATCAATGTATTACCTTCACTTTATCGTCTCCCTCATTCTCGATAAAGATTGTAATTTGATGTATCCTATTATCATTTGAGTGAATCTTTTTTAGGTAAGAACAACATGCATGGTTGGAGATTGAAGATTGAACATTTGATTTGATAAATAATATGATAGCTAAGATTTGAGTTGGCAAATTTGATATTATCATTTTTATCCTCAAGGAAAGATTAGAATGGGATGAATTGGATGATGTGTTGCACTGTCACACCACTCCCATGAAATCTTTGACTTTCTACATTGGAATCCCCATGTGTTTGCATAGTACATTGTATCTATTTATCTCCTTCTTCATATTCATCATTATTTAAACTTTCTTTGACTTTTACAATACCATAATTAACTTACATCTTAATTATATACCTCAACTAATCACATATCACACCTTAAATGAATTCCTATGTTTTCTAGAAGTCTACCACTTGACATCTGGAGTGTCACATTTGTTTTATTTTGTAATAATATATGAGGTTTGGATACTTCCACAGTTTTAGATGCCCTCTTACAACATTTTGTTATTTAGATTCCTGATATCTATTTTTAACTTTTTTTTAACATTATTTTTTTCATATAAATTTCAATTTCATCTCTTCCCTCTTTTAATTTTATAATTTAAAGAAATATTTGTTTACCATGTAATTCATTTTCATTAATGTTTTCGTTTTTTTTTTTCAATTCAAATTTAAATCTAAATTAATATATATTTTTTTATAAATATCTTAAACTAAGATATTATTTTGTTGTAAAAATTAACAAATAAAACACAAAAATTATTTGATTAAGAAAAGAAATGAGAAAAGAACGGTCAACTTCTATTAATTAATTAATTAATTAATTAATTAGCATTCTTCATGCATTTTTTAAACAATAGGTAAATGAGATTGATAGAAATCTCACAAAACAAACATAAATATATTCATGTACTCTCACATATCTCCAAAAATATTTCTAAGAACGAACATGGTTATCTAAAAATACCTCACATATATAATTTCAATCATCTCAATATTTTGGTTATCTCATTTTCCAAAAACAAATTCCTAAAAGTAAAGAAGGTCGAAGTAAAAAAAAAAATAAGGAAATGTACAAAACTGAAGGATTGAAGCATACACTAACAATAATTTTAAACAAGGTAAAAATTTACATCAAATATATATACCTTTTTATTAGCATTATTAATTAACGAAGTTTATCGTTATTACCCTTTAATTCTTGAAGTTTTTCATTTCTATAACCTAATATTTTAAAAGTTTTGAATTTATATTTAGACGATAAACTTTTCTTTTTGTTTAAATTTTATATTTTTGAAGAACATCAATCTACACACTGCTTTAAATTAGTGATGTTAAACGCTAAAAGATAACCCAATTAAAGTTAGGTATGCATTTTTAATATCTAACCATCACCGCATAGCAAACAAAAATGTGGTTCACACTTATCCAAACTTAACAGTGGGGGTTAGAATTTTACCTTGGAAATTTCTACATATATAATTAACTTTCTATCTTTAAAAATTTAGAGTGATAAATACAATAAATAAATAAAATTATAATATGAAATTTTAGGGGAAACAAGAAAAATGTCTTAAAGATATATAGTATATAGTATATAAAATCTGTTTGAATTTTATAGTGCAACTTCCATCTACTTGGTATATAGTATATTATAAAAGTTCCATGTACAAATTTGTGAAACTCCACATAAGCAGTAGATCAAACTTTCCTTAAATGTTTTTGGCATGCAGCTTTGAACCTAAGACTAGTGATGAGATTTCAATATGAGAATTTAATGTTAATTATAACTTATTGGCTCTTGAGCATGTGATTAGTTCTAGAAGTAACATAAAGGCATTCTAGTTCATATCACAAATACTCTATTTTTTAACCTCTTGATCACTTGTTGGCTACATACACTAGACCACCACCATCGCTTAACTTACATTTGCATAACGCATATCGTATCAACACATCCTTGACTTGTATTTTGTCACAAGTCAAAGTTGTTTCTTCCACTAATTTGTTTGCATCAAACTTGATTGGACATGTATATGTTTCCCTCTGGATAAAATAGCAAATAGTGAGCAACCCACGCTATTCACAAGATTGAAGGCCATTTAAAAAACTGTTTGAATTTTATTTGAAAAGTGTAAAAGAAAAAAAAGATTGGAAGGATTAGGTTGGTGAAAGTTGAAGGATTTTTGGTTTGGTGAGCTTCTTCCATTTTGTTTACTTATTTAAAAAGGATTCCAGGATGATTTTAGCCAAAAAAGAAAAAACTAATGAGAATAATATCCATGTTGGAAAGGTGAGCTGGATGCGGCATCATGATATGAGGTTCAGACACGTGGTTCCTCTCTCATTACCCCCAAGATTCTCATATCTCTCTTTCTTTCACACTTTCAACACTCCAGATTTTTCCACTCTAAACAAATGGACGGTATTCATTTTGAGACTCATATGTAAATGATGCCTTCACCACCCGACCTTCTATTCTTCTATCCCTCTCCTTAACTCCAATAACCTTTCCCCTCTCACACCTCCTCTGCTTATCAATCTTTAAACGGTTTAAAATAAGATGAACAAATCCACCAAATATTTACTATTCATCCAATCATTTTATTATAACCATTTTATACTTGTAATTCTTTCTCTTCTTTTTCTTTTTTTTATCTTCCTTCCTATTTATTCTGTCCTCTTTTATATATTTTTTATCTCCATCATTCTCTATTATCTTTTCTATTCGATATTCTACTGTCGCCAATTTTTTATCTTTCCATTATTTATTTTTCTTATTTTGTTTTTTAAAACTATTATTTGGTTCAAGATCGTGTCAAATATATTATTTTTTTAAAAAAAGTCAAATAATTATTATACTATATAAAAGATTGTGAAAGAAAGTTGTTTGATATTGGATAGCCAAATTTAAACCGTAAATAATCTTTTAAAAAATCATTTAATTTGATTAATCAAATTTAAACAATTAATCTAAACAAATAATTTGAATGGAAAATAATATTTTAAATTAAATAAAAAAATGTATGAATAATAAAATTTAGTGCATTATAGTTGTTAATTTTGTAATTGAATCTATGTGCAGCTGATATTGTTAATGTTTTATATTTACTAAATTATATATATATTATCTAATTAAATTTTATTTAAATTTAAAATATAACTGAAAATGTTAGAAAAATAATACAAATAAGAAGCCAAAATGATTTTCAACCAAATTTCTATTTCTATTTCTTTTTCTAGGAAACAAGAAATGAGAATAGTTTGAAATTTCTTGTCCTGACAGAAGAAAAAACAAGAATGATAATATGAAACGAGAATTTTAGAAAAATGATATTGTAATTTGTTTTGAATTGATTTTAAGAAAAGAAAAAAAATTAGACAAAAAATATAAAGCGATTCAATTATACAGGTCTATAATAAGTTTTAAAATTATCTATATATATTCAATTATATAAGTTGAAGGCATGAAGTTTGGTAAAGTAATGAATTGAAAGTGTAAGCTTTGAGGTGAAGAAGTGAGTAAATAGATGATCTTCAAATATAATCCTTCCTAATTAATAAATGTCAAAAGTGTATGGTTAAAAAAATTGAATTCACTAAAATCATATTTATATACATATATATAGAGAGAGAGAGAGAAAGAAAGAAAGCATTGTTGGATTACTTTTTAATAAACAATTATGGGAGTCAGTTGGAGTGTCAAGAAGACAACAAACAAAGCTTATAGAGAGAAAGAGATTCGAATATAATAAAATTTAAAATAAATAAATAAAAAGATCTTCAAATTCTTCATTTCTTTATATATGTCGACTACTCGTCTCTTTCACGCGGATATCTCAACAAATTTCCTCCTCCCCGGAATATCACCCTTTCCCTTCCCCGTCGTCGTCCCCGGTAATTCTCCCTCTTTCCCACATCCAAAATCACACACACAAACAAAACAAAAAAAAAAAAAGTGGCAGTTGAGATTTTTGTGCTTTTCTTCTGTAAAATCGCATGCTTTTCCATTGATTTGCTTTTTGGAAGCCATGAAAGCTACGGCTTGAAGCTTTTCCTTTAACTTTTGTCGTTTGTTTTTTTTACTCTATTTGGTCTCTGTTTTTTTCTTACATCAAAAAACCCTTTTTTGTCTTCAAAATCTCCAAACCCTTTCTCGGTTCCCCATCTTAGATCACCCAAATTTCTTATTGAAAACCCAACCCAATTTTTCTCAGAAAAACAAACAATAGAGAGATTTTTTTTTCTAATTTTTGCTCTGTTTTTTTAAACAATGCAAGACCCATCAACGTTTCAGCCAATTAAACCACAATTTCCGGAACAAGAACAACTTAAGTGTCCTCGTTGTGATTCTACAAACACCAAATTTTGCTATTACAATAACTATAATCTTTCTCAGCCTCGTCATTTCTGTAAGAATTGCCGCCGCTATTGGACTAAAGGCGGCGCTCTTCGCAACATCCCCGTCGGCGGTGGCACCCGGAAAAACTCCAAGCGTGCGGTGGCTGCCACCGTCAAACGCCCGCCGTCTTCCACATCTTCGACGCATCCGAACACGATCACGGTGCCGGATCATAACCCGATCCGGGGTTACGGCGGTGGGCTGGATATTCCTGGGAGCTTCAGTTCGTTGCTGGCTTCAAATGGGCAATTCGGGAATCTTTTGGAGGGTGTTGATCCGAATCAATCGGAGGTGAAAATGGTGGAATTGGGGGAATTTTCTGGGTCTGGGAGGAAATCTGCGGCGGAGGAACAGAGCGCCGGCGTGCCAGAGAATTATTTGGGTGTTTTACAAAATGGTGATTCTAATTGTTGGAATGGCGGGGGTAGTAATGGGTGGCCTGATCTTGCGATTTTCACACCAGGGTCAAGTTATCAATAAGCAGAGAAGAGAATCCATTGTTTTATGGAATTTAAGCTTTTCAATGTGATGAAGATGATCATGGAAAATTAGAAAGATGAGATTAGAGAAGGAAGAAGAATAAGATGGTGGCACAGACACATTACAAGACCAACCACAACCATTAGACAATTCTATAGGTAAAAAGAAAAAAAAAGAAAGAAATTTTCTTGTTCTTGTGTGTTCTTGTTCTTTTTCTTTTTCTTTTCTTTTTTTTATATTTATTATTATTATTATTTTAATTTGATGTGTTTGGAACTTGTATGAATGAGAAAATAGAGAACAACCAAAAAGAGAGAGACAGACCTATAAACTAGAATTTGTTAATATTTTTACTTGCCACCATTATCAGATAGATCCAAAACTTTGGCAAGTGTGGAAATGTTGGGATTTTAGATTTGATAATATTATGTATAATATTCTTTCTAAACTCAAAATGTATTTTTTTTTCCAAATTCAAATTTTATAAAACCAACATTTAAAAAAAAAAAAAAAGACAAAGTATGTTTTATGTTTTCATTACTCTAAAGTTTCTTCTTTTAGTCTTATCCTTGTATGTGTGTGTGTGTGTGTGTTTTTTTTTCTTGGTAGGTGGTCTAATTTCTATTTTAGAAATTCTAGCTATTTCAAGAATAGTTTAAAAAGTACCCTTATACATAAGAGTATAGTTTACCTAATGTAGTAAAAGACAAATATAGATAAATATAGTGAATGTTTGCAAATCATATAGATTTTTTTTTGGTGTTAAGTTATAATAAATAGTATGGTTATTGTGGTAAAAGATTAGGAAGAGTGATAAAGAAAAAAGTAGTGAATATTAGAGATGTGAAAAAGAGAATGAAAGATGGATAAGAGTTTTAAAAATGAATGTGAAATGGTCCCAAAAATAAAATCATTAAATGAGAAGAGTTTGTTTTGATGGATAAATAGTAGTACAAAATGAGGTGGCAAAGAGTGACCAATGAGAGTTGGACAGATAAGGTGATAAGTGGTGTTGGCATTCATTCTTTTGATGGAGAAGGGTTCTAAAAGCTACAAATGCAATGTTTCTTTGTTTTCTTTCAATTTTTAAAAAGTTGGTTGCTTTTCTTTTTGGTTCATTTATCCATTTTGTGCTTACAATTCAATTGAGTTTTAGATTTTTTGTAAAAAAAAAAAACTTTGGGTTTGGTATAATAAAAGTATATGTTTATTTTCTTTCAATTTTTCGATTTTCGTGCACCTTCAATATGTGTCTTTAGTCCAAGGAATTGAAAAGTAGAAGTTGAAGTTTTTAACTCAAGGCTCTCGTTGGTCCAAAGAATTGACCTTCTTTGTTACCATATTTACATCGTGGCTCACAAATTGTACCCCTAAGCTTTATAACTCACACTTGTCACTATTTCAACTTCATTTGAGGGAAGGGAGTGTACTTCAAACATAACTATGATAATTTGAACAAACTATTATTTTCCTCTATCTTAATGGTAAAAAGTTGAATTCTTACCCAAATCTCAACAACAGACCTTTTTTAGTAAACCACTTTTAAAACAAAAATAAGAAATTTAGACTTGAAAGAAGTGTTTATAGCCTTTTAAGTTTTTTTAAAAAATAAAATGGTGGTCAAATTAGCTTAAAATAATTTTCAAAAGTAGAGATTCTAAGTATGTTAGGTGAAAACTATCATCAAGACACTAGACAACTTAAACTTGGAAAGTTGCCATGAAAGAGGCTTAGTTTTAAAAGCTTGAAAAAGATACAATTTTGTTCGAGTTTTCAAACAATAGATTTAAAAAGTTTTACAAATATAGATAGAGATGAGATATTATATATATATATATAATAAAAGAAATTGAGAATGGGTTAGAATTCAATCAATGTGTTTAAGAGTTTGATGTGATATTGTTGAGCCGGAAGAGTTGAATCATAGACTTACTCGTTTTTGGTCCACAACTTCCCATCTTCATTATGTTCTTTCTCTCTTTCCTTTGGTCCACCAACCTTATCGTTTTCATCCATTTTTCTTTTTCTTAAATTATTCTTCCTTATCATATACTTTTACATGAATTCAATTTCTAATTTCCTTTTTTATAACATTACTACCCGTGTTGGAAATGTTTCCACTAGATACAAAAATTCCTCATTTTCTTATAACATGGATAACAATAATTTTAAAATTGTTAAAATCATAATTTGATTTAATTTCAACCCGTAAAAAACGCTAAAAAAATTGTGTAAAAACCAACTCTAATAATTATGCCAATAATTAGAAGTTGATTTCAAATATACACATGTTTAAAGATGTTCATCCATTAATTGTACACGTTCACATAAATTCTTTTTTTTTATGTCGGTATGATGTTCAATCTATCAAAGTGTTTAAATTATTAGTTGGAAATTTTTCTTTTTTTTTTAGAAAATGGAATTTCGTAATCAAAGAGAATAAGAAGTTGAAGCTATATTTAAAATTATTTAAGTTTATTTCATTATAACCATAAATTCCTTTGTCTAATAGGATAAAAGATTACATCAATCTAGATTCATGTATTTAACATTCCATAACTTACTTTTTTTTCTATAAAATTAAAAAGAAAAATTATTTCTTCTAATTCGATTTTAATTTTAGAACGTTACAATTACATAATTTAAGTTTGATTTTAAGATTTTTTTTAGTGAAATGTTTATTTTCACAATTTTTAATATTAATGTTCACTAATTTATTTAAGTTAACAACGAACTATAACTTTAGAAAAGTAGTACTTAGACTACATTGTCTATTTTTATTCATCTCATCACATCGAAAAAATAATTAATTTTTTAAAAAGAAGTTAAAAGAATTTTACCCATGACAAATTATGATTGGATAATTGGATGAATCCAAAAAAAATGGATTTAATAGATATTAACACTGCACGCCAATTTAAATATATAAATGTTAGGAATGAAATGGAAACTTTTTTTAAAAAAAGAAAAGAAAAATTAAGGCTAACTATAGGACTTCTAAATACCAATTGAAAAGTAGATATCAAATAAAATCTATAATTATCTCCTTTTCTTTCTCTTTATAATTTGAATGATATTTTAACCCAAATTTTCATATACTATATTCTTTGTTTTAGAGTAGTTGGTATTAAAGTGGTTTAAGCTTTATTAATATTAAATACACTAAAGTGAAGTATGACTTTGCGTTTACTATTTGGAACACTTAACCCTAAATTTGGCTTACAAGTTGCTCAAGTTTTAGCTAACAATCTACTATTTATAGGTGTAGACTTTTTGCATTCCCAATCTAATGTGTGGTGTATGTGCCTTTTGACTTTGAATTTTTGGCCTCAATGAATGTCTTCTTTTGTCTATTTTAATTACTAGTACACTCCTAAAGTATATATTTAATTACAGTTATTAATCAAAACTAAAAGTTTTACATCATATCCTTAACTATTTCATGTCATTAATTAAATTACTTGATTAAAAGATACATCTTCCCAAATTCTCTTATTTGAAATATGTGTATAGTTTTTCTTACCATCAATGTGATCATAAGTCATAAATTCACTAATAATGAAATAGTGTGATGAATACTATATTTAATTTTGAGACTATTCTAAAAAATGTTTAGTTAGAAGTAATCCTCAACATGATCAACATGTACGAGTAGTTGTTGAATTGAGGAACTTTGAGGCTTTTGTTGTTAATATTTTGTATTAACAACTACCACTTTGTTGCCTATGCTTCTTCTTTTGTTTTCATAATGTTGTTTAGTTTATAGTTTTATAGACTAGAGGAAATAAAAGATGGTTCAAAGGTTGTTGGGTAGAGATGTCCAAGGTAGCACAAGGTTGGGGATGGCTTTCTCTGTCCCCATTCCCTCACCATGTTTTTAATTCCATCCTCATCTGCACAAAATTTTTCATAGGATGTCAAGGTAGGGATTCCTCAAGTGAAAATTTTGCTTCTTTGATTTGCTTAATATAAAAATCAGTATATATTAACTTCGTTTAAAAAAAGAATAAGTAATTAATTATAAAGAAATTAACCAAAATCTAATGCACAACCCTCCTCACCAACAACAAAGGAGAACAAAAAAGGCAACCCAAAAGAATCTGTACCAACTTCTTTGGACAAGGGAAAAGAGGATTAACGAAACTGGCCCTAAAGTTACAAAAAGACACCGTCGACCAAGCAACACAGTGTGTTGCACCATTCACCCTTCTTGCACACCAAACGAAAGAAACAACACAAATGACCTTACAACAAGGAGAAAATCTCCTCCACCACACTTCGCAACTCAGAAAGGTTAAGTAGCCTGATTTTGTTGGACGAGTTGATTTTTTGTTGTAAGCATGATGCAACGAACGCTTTCCTTTCGTCAGAGTTTCGCATCCCTTAGTTTGACTATTCTTCTTACATATTTCAACCCTTAGTTTGTGAGTTTTTTTTTTTCACTGTGGTTATTGATTTTCAGCTTTTTAGCGTTATTTTACACGATATTGTTGTATTATTTATTTTCTAATAAATAATAGATACGATTAGAGAGGATAAATAGACACTACAAGAAAAATGGAATTTCCCGACATCTATCAAGATGTGGGCAAATAGAAGGTCAACAAATGAACCCAATACAGACGCAGCATATCCTGCATCAGTGTAGGTCGTATTCCCCAACGTGGGAATCCACTGCGTCAGGCTATATCTGCCACATTATATATTTAAAATTTTCATTAAACCTTTCCCCGACGCAATAATATCCGGCGTCGAAAAAGGTTAAATATTTTACTTTATTATTAACAATCTCTAACGTTTGAGAGAAAGACGTCGGGGAAGGTCTGACACATTGATGCGACCGTTGGATATACCCCGATGCCATAGCAGTACACTTCGACAAAAGTTTAAATAATTATTTAAATATTAGCCTTTTTTCGATGTCAGTGTTGACGACATCGGAAAAAGGTTTAGGAAATTATATAATTATTATACTTTCTTTGCTGCCATAGCACACCACGTCGGAGAAAGGTTAGCAAATAATTTTACGGATAGATATTTCTCAATGTCATTAGTGAAACGTCTGCTTTTAGGTGTTTAGGCCGATGTTTTCAACCTGCGTTAGCCTTTCCTTTCACTATTAGTTGTGTGTTCACGAAACACAAAACCCCCGCACGAAGGAGAAAATGAGAAAGAGAACGAAAGGGAAGAAGAAGAACATTCGCCCGTCGTCTACCTCTCACCGCCATGCTCCTCTTTTGTCCTCCGTTATTGAAAACTTGTTTGGTATAAGATTTCTCCAATTTTTTTGTTTTGAAATTATGAAAATGTATGTATATATTGTTTAATGTATGTATTACACCAATGTAATTATAACGTGTATTGATATTATGTGTAGTTTGAATTTCATATTCCATGAGGATATCAACACACCCTGAGCTTTATGCTCATTGGAGGAACCAACACTGTTTGTCTATTGTAATGCTCGTAAACGAGAACTGGTTTTCCACTATTCTTCTCATTATCATGGATCGAGAATCAAGCACTAACACTCTTCCTCACTTATGGGCTTGAAATATTCGAAATGTCGAAAAGTGGAAATCAATTTTAATTGGAGAGGAAACGACAATGGAAGGACTTGAACACATGACCTTCATGGACTACTGACCATGATACCATACTGAAAGCAATAAATACAAAATCAAGAATTATGAAGAGACCCGAGTACCATAAGAAAAACAACAATATTATTGCTTTATTATTTTCTTATGTAATAGGTTTAACGAGAGAATAAATAGAATACATAATAGAATAAAAAATTAAAAAATTTAGAAAATAGGGTAAATCTTCCGTAATCTTTCCATAAATACCCTAATAGCTTAGTCCACTAACTCTAACCGAGACTATTCCAAAAAATATTACAAACATGTACACATTATAATTACGATTACATAGATATTCACATTGGTAAGTAATTGGTTTTATATATTGTGAGTGGGTATATGTTATACTCACGCACGTCTCAATTATTCTCACAAAATAACCAATCTTAATAAATTTGACTCTCATACACATTCATCACAATCACCATCTATTCCCTTGATAGATGGTGATTGCTAGGAGTTGCATTCTGATCACCATGAAAATCATCGAAGTTACAAGGTGAAAGTCCTCCATTTCTGTAGCTTGAATCACAAGATGGGCTAGGATGGGGTTCAAATCTGACATCTTTAACTTCTGGGGTTTCGTCTTGACGTTTCTTTCTCAATGCCGGTGAACTCATGTCTTTCTCATTGAAAATTTCCAAAAGAAGAAGAAGCCTTTTCCACAATGAGATAGTGGAGAGTTTCAAGACATGTCTGTGTTCATAGAGAAAATTGGCCAGAGCTATAACGATAGCAGATGAAGATACAGCTCCTATAACAAGAAACAACCCCCAAAAGCTTTCAAGACCAAGTGTGGTGGAAATCAAGCTATTGGGGTCAGGACTGCTGATGTTGCCTTTAAACCATTTGTCTTCAATCTCTTGCAAAACTCCACTCTCCATTATATTAAGTATTCCCTTCGAAACATCGCGCCCGAGTTGAGACCCCTTGGGGAAAACCTACAATATATAGATACAGCCTGTTGATATAACCTATCGGCGCAAGTTTTTAAGTTCAATAGTAATATAATGTGTAATGTTATTCCATCCAATAGCTCATGCTTTGAATTTAAGTTTCTAACCTGGTTTAACACATTATTAGTGAGTCACTCTTCAAATTGAAATGAAGGATAATAGAAGACTTTCGTACTTACATAGCCAAAGCCATTGGATTTAATCGTGGAACCGACAATAGTGCAATTGGTGCAGTATGTTGTTGTAAGAACCTTGAGATAAGGTATTTCATCAAAGGCAGCAGCTATGGTCCTATTTAAGAGCAATGAACCACAATGTTCCATATTGTTATAATTTACAAGCTTGGATGGATCAAAACCTTGAGCTATCAGCAATGCTTGAACAAAAGAACCATGTGGGTATCCAACATTCAGCTTCTGTTCCTTTAGCTGTTTCATATCAGTAAAAGTTGGCTCTAGTTTTTGAACCGTTAGTAGAGACGTGAGACTGGCCGTGTAACCTTGAGTCAATATGAACACCACAAACAGCCAAACTATTACCACAAATCTAGCCAAGTTGCTTTCCACCTTCTCCCCTGTTGCATAGAGAAAGAATTTACTAATTTAGTGAAATATCTAGAAAAAGATATCCAAAATGTTATAAAGAAAAAAGCTACATGGAGAGGAGAGATTACTTTGAGCATAAACCATAGTTGAGAAAGAAAACCAGAAGCTTGTCCCAATTTCGTGCGAGGGGGGACCTCTGAAATCTTCATTGATTCTGTGCTCAAGAATCCAGACGACCAATCCAATAAAGGCAAAAAAGAAAGCACTTGTCAACCAAAGGTCCAATGTCAAAGGCTTCAAGAAAAGCCAAGCTTTTTTGTTCTTGATATCTCGAAATAGTACAACCATCGATACACTAGATTCAGAGTATGGGAATGTGAAGTCCACATGTAGGGACCTACTTTCTCTAATGGATACGTCTCCCACGACTGCATCATATACCTGTTCAAAGAAATGGTGGTAAATAATAAGATTATGAAGTTTTTATGTGAAATGGCAAACGAACATAAACCATACTAGTCAACTTCTTTTTCAAACTCATAGAGAAGTTTGAAAAATCATTTTCTAAATCAGTGACATATATTCTCAACCCTCTCTTCAGATTTTGAACTTGAGATTTCTTACCATACTCCTATGATTAAACACCATTAGTCTCACAAATAAAAGATGTTAGGCTAAATAAACAAATATTGTCAACTTTCTTCCTGTGCGACTCTCCATTCTTGAGAATTGGAATAACTAAAGTCATGTTTTGAAGTGATTTTGAAATGGCTAAAATCACTTTTGACGTATTCAAAGTCATTCTTAAACATGTTTTTTTTGTCCTTCAAATTAAATTCAATTGTATCAAACAAGTGTTTAAAAGATTAAATCAAACATTAAAAATTGAATGATTGAAAACATGTTTGAGAGTAATTTTAATCGTGACAAAAATGATCTTAACTATTTCAAAACCACACCCAAACATACCCAAAAACATTTTCTAAAATATATCAGTCTTAAATGAGAAAGAGGAATCCAAAGTTAAAGTTAATGCAACAGGCTAAGAACATAGGGTGCCCCACAAGCTTCATCCGCAGAGGCCATAGTCAATGGACACAAGCAAAAGTCAAACTTAAGATTGTTTTAGACAATTGCAATCAAGAAAAACTATCAGAATTTGAAGTCCCGTACCAAAAACCACACAAAAAAATTGCTTTTTGGTTGTAAAGTTGAATCACTGCAGTTGAGGAGGAGAGATTATACATACCCCAGAGTATACTTGATTGACCAAGTCGTCATAGCTACCAGCCATTGCTCCTGTAGCATTTGCAAATGGAACGTACTCATACAAAACAGCATACGGTAGTGTTTTAATTACAGCTTCGAAGATATCAATGCTATACCCTGTTCTCTTTGTCCAGCCAGTCACTGGGTCCCTTCTCGCTCTAACAAATTTACTGACTCCAGATTTTACTGGAATTCCTATTCTCAGCTTCTTTTCATTTGTTGGGTTCTCCCAACCTTTTGGGAAACTGAAAGAATTGGGGTCATCCCCTGGCCATATGATACGGCTAAGATTAGTAACAGAAGTGTTTGAATTAGTTTTCATGAAGTCTAATGTTTGTGTCAGACCATTTTCTGGCGTCCAGTATCCAACCACCGTAATATTCTTTTCATGACGGATATTTATAATCTCATAAGTTGATGATTTCAATTTCATTTCAACCATTCTGAAGTCTCCTGCAAGCCCTTTGAAATGTGTTTTAGACAATGCTTCAGACAACCTTGGACCATTTCGAGAGACCCCTAGATTGTCAAGATCAGTAAATTTGCTAGAAACATTTGACTTCTCAAAGATGAACTCTGTGGTTCCAACACTCTCCACAGCCTTAGCTAGAGCAAAAATAGCATCATAAGCTCGTAACCCAAATATATTCAGTTCAGAAATTTCTTTCTCAAATTTCCTTCTCCATCGCATCTGAAAAGCTTCAAGTTTTTCTGTTCTGGGAATGTAAGTCCTCACACCTAAAGCTCCACTCATGGCTACCATGGAGGAATCATCAATCCGAGAGAGAAAATTACTCATCCCATCAGTTATAATCCAAACATAACCCGACCCCATCATCCCAATCTCCTTAGCCATGGCGAAAAGACGAGAACCAAGCTCTGGTAACATATGAACAACGAAAACCCTTGTTTGCATAGTCATCAATTTGTAAAGCTCTTTAGCGATTCTGTCATCAGATGCAGATTGAGGAATCGCAGTCTCGTAAGCTACTCGAATGTTAGTCTCTCCCAGGGCGTCTCTCATGGAAGGCAAAAACCCTTCGCCATATTCATCGTCAGAGTGAATGAGCACCCCCTGTCCCCAATCAAAGGCTTCAAAAATGGCGGCAATGGGTTTTGCTTGGGATGAATCGATTTGGGACGCCCGAAAAAAGTAAGGATTCCGATGAGGATTTAAAGATGGAGTTGTAACAGAAAATGATATTATGGGTACCTGAGATTTTTTCCCAAGATCAGCCATGAAAGCTGCTTGCATCGAATTCTGTGGCCCAACAATGGCTTCCACCTCTTCCTTGTTGATTAACTCTATAGCTGTTTGGTTTTTGAAAATGAAACGAAAAACATTAACCTTCAGGGAAAAAAATAAATTTAAAAAAATCATAACGAATAACTAACGAGATTAGGTCAAGACCTGCAGCAGTAGCTTCAATAACATCTTCCATGGAGTTTTTGGCGAACAGAGCCAACCTGGTCTTGTAATTTCTATGAGATTCATAGAAGTCAGAGAGAGCCATTTCCATATAACTAACCCCCATTTTCCCAATTGACGAATCGGAGTCAAGAACGAGCCCGACCTTCACTGTAACAGCCTCATCATCCGCCATGACAGAGAAAGCTCGAAGCCCAAAACAGAGTGAAAGGAAGATGATGAAAGTTGAGAAGATGGAGAGGCTTTCCATTGCCGAGCTTAGAAAAGCTTCAAAAGGGGTTTCATTCAATGACGGCCTATGGAACCGAAGCTCATCAAATGATTTGATGGGTAGGGTGAAATGAAGATGAAATTGAAACGAGGAGAAAAATTGAGGAAATTTCTTCAGCCATGGTGTTGGGCCATTGACATGGGTTGACACGGAACAGAGGTCGGAGAAATAGTCTTGTGGACTGGAATTGGTCAAGTCGAACTGAGAATTGCCGCGAAACGTCATTGGTTTGTACTCATGTAGATATGGAACTAAAAATATTGGCAACTATTGTATCCTAAACTTTCAACTGTTCGTTACAGTTTATAACTAAGCTTAAACTATAATAAAATACCTTCAACTTTTCATATTTATATATACAAAAAAAGTATCCCTTGGCTTTTATAACTTTCAAATCGATTCAAAACAATGAATTTGTGACTGATGTGGCAGTGATGATTGATAAATATTTGGATTTAGTGCCATCTTGACCTTGTCAAATAGTTTAAAATCTTGACTTCTATTCCAAATTGAATACTATTTCTATATTAATAGTTTTGAAATGTTTACGTGAGGATGATACGATTATTAAAGGTATTTTTAGATTTTTATAATATTTTATTATTAGAGTTGTTAAGAGTTTAGTTAGTAAATTGAGAATCGAAAAATATGATTTTAATATTTATGGGTGGCACACGTACGAAAGTTTTCATGTCCTATTACAAGACATGTGCGTGTAAAGTATAATTTTATTGTTACTAGTTCTAGTACAAGACACGTGTGATATATGTAAAATAGAATTTAGTGAATTTATACATTGTTGAATAAAAAGATTCACTACTAAACTATATTGGACACTTTTAAATATAAGAAATAAACCAAAATATTTTTTTTTTAAATTGATTCTATAAATGATAAATGTTGATGTATTAGTGTCTTTAGTTTTGTTCTTTTCTGTCAATCTCGGTCGAATTCGACAACGGGTTTTTTTACAAATTTTTAAAAACTTTTTCAACGTAATTTATCGGTTCCTCTCGAGCAAGTTTGACACCGAGATTGTTTGTTTTTTTTTTATTTGAAAATAAAGGAATTTATCAAATGACCAAAATACTTTGAAACCCCGATGCTTTACAAGGTCGTTTGACAATATCATTTTGTCTGTGATTGGATCGAGAAAGCCATGAAGAGGAGCTATTGTTTAAGAAATTTTAGCATATTCTTCTTTTTATGACTAAAAATTGAACTTTAATTTAAATTGATCTACATTATATTTGTGTTGTTATTGAATGGAGTGTTCATTGTATGTCTATCAAACAAGTCAACCAACAACCACCTCAACTTATGTTCTCAAATTTTGCCATAAATTCAACTCAACCACCATAAACTTATTAATATATGATGAAAAATCATCAAAAACAAGGTAAGATCAAGGAAGATTTTGAAGAGCCTTAAAGTTATTCTTGTCGATGCTCCCAAGGAACAAAAGCTTGTAAGCAAAATTATGCTAAAATATAATCCAACATGAAAACAAACGTAATAAAGCACAATTGGTATTCAGTGTTAGAACTTGGGGCTATCTCGGAACAATTTGGACTGAGAATAACATAATTTACCAAATGAACATGGGCAACATTGGTCTGAGATGCTTAAAAAACGAGTTGAATGTAATTTCTCGGTTCATCTCGGTCGAGCACACCCACCAAGATTGTGTGTTGTGTCAAATGACCAAAATATTCTTGGAAGAATATTCTCACAAAATCCAAAACCCTAAACACTTTGCTCATTTTGGCCAATAACGAAACAAGATTGCTCCCAAAGATTTTCAAATTTATCTTATTTTTGCTTCCCCAAATTTGAAGAAGCCATCTCTAAACTAAAATCACTCAAGGTGGATTACTTTGAACAATTCCATAGTTTAGGTTTTAGTTTTTAATTTGAAAATTTAGGTGGATGGGAAACTGTTTAGTTTTGGTGTTTTGATGTAGTTGTATGTTAAGTTAATACGAGCCTCTTCTAATGATGTTATTGTTTTCCTGATCTCCTTCGATGAATTTTGATGATTTCATGAATCTATGCCCGTGGAGATGAGGAATCTCAGCCAAGATCTATGAAATTGCCTTGAATTCGATGAAGGAGTCCCAAGATCTGATGTGTTTCACATTCATTTTGTGAGGTAATCTTGAGGACGATTTGTCCGAGATTGGACTGAGAGACATCATAGAATGTATGCAAAATCCTTATCTTGTGGCATTTCGGTGCAATGTTGTCCAAGTTCAATTGCTTATTCAACATCAGACCACCAACTACAAAGTTTTCCATCTGCTTCAGCTTTCAAACTAAAAACATAAACCAAAAACTAAACCCTAAACTATGAAATTGTTAAAAGTACTCCACCTTGAGAGATTTAAGAGAACAAATGAATTCTTCAAGTTTCGCAGAGGCAAATTTAGTGAAAGTCGTTCGAATTTGGGAGCGAAAATGTGAACTTCTCGGTCGAAATGAGCACGTTGTTTGTCGTTTAGTGTTTTGTGAGAATATGTAGCATGCAGGCTTCTAAGGGTATTTTGGTTATTTCATAAATTCCTTAATTTATTTTAAAAAAACAAACAATCTCCATGGAAAACTCAGTCGATGGGGATCGAGAAATTACGTTGAAGAAGTTTGTAACATTCAGACTTTCAAGAGTATTTTAGTCATTTAATAAATCTCTTTATTTTCAATTTGTTTTTAAAAAATAAACAATCTCGATATCGAGCTTGATCAATAGGAACCGAGAAATTATGTTGAATGAGTTTTTAAAATTTTATGAATAAACTTAGTGTCGATCTCGAGAGAGATTGGTTGAGAAAAACAAATTTTCTGTCACACGCGTAATTCATGATACGTAATCGTGTAGGAAAAGATACACGATCGCGTACCAAATCTAAACGATTTTGGTTTAAGATCGGGTACTAAGTTTTTTATTTTTGGTTCACGATCTTGTAGCAATATCATTTTGATTTGGTACACGATCGTGTACCAATATTCAACGATTTTTTTCAAAATCGTGTATCAAATATAAAA